>NC_065439.1:12519596-13877511 GCF_024364675.1 Aethina tumida
TTGTAAACATTATTTTATTTTTAATAAAATATTCTATTTTGTAACATATGAGAATTATTTTAAAATTTAAATTTATTTTACATATTTTTGTTTATTTTAATTCTCATATAAAAATAGAAAGCTTATTCTCTTTTTAACCTTTTTAAACTCAAACTATATCAAATATACTTTTATTTATTTATTTTAATTTTAATTTACATAAATAATTTTTATAATCTAAAAAATATTTTATCACAAAATAATTTAAATACTTAATTTTAAAATTTTTAAATGTTATAAAGTAAATTTTTTTAAATTATATATAAATATTAATTAATTTTAAACAGAACAGAATTCAACAAATTTACTGAATTTTTATCTTAAATCTTAAACTATTTTTCAACATTCTAATAATTTTAAATATTTTATTTTTTTCAAATTATTTTAACATTTTAAAGATTTTGTTATATATAATCATTTTAAAGTTTAAATTTATTTTACATATTTTTATTTACTCTCTCTTTAATGTTTTTAAGTTCAGATTATGACAAATATTAAATATATTTTTATATTTATTTTAATTCACATAAAAGAAATATAAAACTTATTAAATAAATAAAGAAAAAATTATTTAATCATAATAAAATAATAATTTTTGAAAGTTACTATATAGTATTTATTTAAAATATTATGAACCATTAAAAACTTTTTAAATTTTAAACAGAATATAATTAAACAAATACACTGACTTCATTTACTCAGTCTATATATTTTATGTTAAATCTTAAACTATTTCAACAGTCTAATAATTTTACATATTTTATTTTGTTGTTATTGTACACAAAAATTAATTATTTTAAAATTTAAATTTATTAGACATATTTATGTTTATTTATTTTAATCCTCATATTAAAATTGTAAATTTTACTCTCTTTTTAATGTCTTTAGAGTCAGACTACGTCAGATATCAAATATATTATTATTTATTTATTTTAATTCATATAATAAAATTGTAAATCTTATTCTACATTTAACATTTTTAGATTGGAAGTATATTTAAAATGAAAATATGTTAAATATATTTACTTATTAATTCCAATTCATATAATAGAGATGTAAATTTTATTAAATAAAACCATAACTAAATGGATATAGAAATAAATGAATACATTAGAATTTTCTATTTGTTAATTTTTCTGATTTTATAGTAAACAATTACCTCAAAAATTCAAACATAAAAAATATTGTATGCATCAATAATCATCATCAAAAAAGTTGTTTGAGATCAGAGAAACCGCACTTGTAAAGCCGCATCCCATCAATCGTAATTAAATTTCGCTCGCTCAATCGTAGACGAAACAAATTAATTATTTAATAGGCCCACTCTGAAAGGCGATTCGCCATCGCGTAACCTAAACACTTTCGGACAGCTGAAATCGTTCGTGTAAACATTGCGGTCCTTGCGGCAAAATAAAAACCGTTTAACAGGCCACCCCATAAACACGTCCGAGTCGGTTAATCGTCAATCGGCGCACCGCACCAAATAAATCTATAATTAATAATTCTATGGAACCGCACACGGCAGGCTGAAAAGCGGTCCACTTTCAGCGGCAGCGATCAGCTGTGTTATGACTACGGCAACCGTATGTTTCGGTAAACTTTCAGGCCGATTCGGTTTACGGTTTGTTCGCGCGGCACGGCGGCAATGATGCGTGTGCCGATGGCGGATCGTTACGCCGCGAATCGGCGGTTGTGCAAGGAAATATGTATTGATAAGGTTTTCGGCCGCGGGATCAACGACCGTCGCTTTAATCGCGAAAATTTCCTATCGCCAAAATTAAAATTGAAAAAAAAAAATGATGATCATCGGATTGAGCAGACTTGCTAAACGCAACGGCAAATAGTGTGTGAAATAGAAACTTTTCTGGGAATTTCCGACGGCAACGCTTGCTAAATGCCATTGTGTCAGTGCGGAATAGAAATGGACGTTTTATAGTCGATGACATACTAATTAGGTGGAGTGATAAATGCTGTTCTTTTGGGTGTCGGTTTCGCCGTTTGTTTGTTTTGCTAATTAGTGGACCAGACAGATTTACTACTGCGATTTTCGACCGGTAACTGCTGAAATAATATATAATCTATGGATTATTTCGTTTTGCAATTGAAATTTGTCTAGAAAACTTTCAAAAACTTTAAATTATATTAAATTAAAATATTTTGTTAACACTATTTATTGATTACAAATTTCATGTATTCTCTTCATGTCTTTATGTTCATGTCTTATGTCCAAGTCTTTATGTTCATGTTTATGCCTTAAGTTAAGTTAATTAGTTTTTAGATCAAAGTTTATTCAACCATTACAATATATATTTATTTATGATACGTGGAAATAGTTTTAAAAATAATATTAATTATATGGGTTACTTGGTTTAAAATTAAATTTTTTTTTAACTTTTTTTGATATTTTGTTTTGAAGTTTAAATTATTTTGACCATTTAATTATTTATTTTAAAAATTAATGTTTATATAACAATTATATGAAATTTTTTGACGAAAACTTATGTTAAATTTATTATTTATTTTGTAAATTAAAGTCTATACAACAATTATAAAATATTTATTAAAAGTAAACCTGAAACATACTATACATACATTCACTAAAGTGTTATATAAATTACGTTCTAAGTTTGGTAACTGAAAATTGTCTTGAAAACTTTTAATCTATTAGATTTCATATTTACAATCTTAAAATTTAAAAAAAGAATAATTTTAAATGTATTTATTTTACGATAAAAACTTATGTTCACTTAATTATTAAAAATTTAAATATTCCATTTTAAAATAAATATATTTTACCATAAATTTTTTACTAAAATAATATTATTTATTTTAAGTATTAAATTTTATTCAACAATTATAAAAATATTTATTAAATATAAGGGGAAATGAAACTATAGAGTATATTAATTATTTTCTATGAACTATTTAGTTTAGAAACTGAAAATTGAAAATATGAAAACTTTTAGCTTTTTAGATTTTATATTTCAAAATTTAAAATTAAAAAATCCACTTTAAAATAAATTTATTTTACAATATATTTTTGATTAAAACTTATGTTCTCTTAATTATTTATTTTAGGAATTAAAATTTATCAACTACTATAAAAATATTTATTAAATATAAATGGAAATGAAACTAAAGCGAATATTAATTATTTTCTGTAAATTATTTAGTTTAGAAACTGAAAATTGTCTTGAAAACTTTTAACTTTTTAGATTTTATATTTCAAAATATAAAATTAAAAAATACAATTTAAAATAAATTTATTTTCAAATAATTTTTTTATTAAAACTTATTTTATCTAAATTATTTATTTTAGGAATTAAAGTTTAATCAATAATCAAAAAAAATATTAAATATAAAAAGAAATGAAACAAAAGAGAATATTAATTATTTTCTATAAATATTTAAATTTAGAAACTGAAAATTGTCTTGAAAACTTCCATTTTTTATATTTTATATTTCAAAACATAAATTTAAAAAATCCAATTTAAAATAAATTTTTTACTAAAACTTATACTCTCTTAAGTATTTATTTTTGAATTTAAAGTTTATTCAACAATTATAAAAATATTTATTAAATATAAAAGGAAATAAAACTAAAGAGTATATTAACTGTTTTCTGTGAATTATTTAGTTTAGATACTGAAAATTGTCTTGAAAACTTTTAGCTTTTTAGATTTTACATGTCAGAACATAAATTTAAAAAATATAATTTTAGAAATTGAAAATTGTCTTGAAAAGTTTCACTTTTTACATTTTATATTTTATAACATAAATTTAAAAAATCCAATTTAAAATAAATTTATTTTACAATAAACTTAACTAAAATTTATACTCTCTTAATTATTTATTTTTGAATTTAAAATTTATTCAACAATTATAAAAATATTTATTAAATATAAAAGGAAATAAAACTAAACAGTATATTAACTGTTTCCTGTGAATTATTTAGTTTAGGAACTGAAAATTGTCTTGAAATCTTTCAGTTTATATATTTCAAAACTTAAATTTAAAAAATCGAATTTAAAATAAATTTATTTTACAATAAATTTTTGACTAAAACTTATGTTCCTTCAATTATTTATTATAATAATTTATTCAACAATTATAGAAAAATTAATTATTTTCTATGAATTATTTAGATAGAAACAGAAAATCTTGAAAACTTTCATTTTTTTAGATTTCATATTTCAAAACTTAATTTAAAAAAAATCAATTTAAAACAAATTTATTTATGATAATTTTTTTACTAAAACTTATGTTCACATAATTATTAATTGTAGAAATTAAAGTTTATTCAACAATTATAAAATATGTATTAACTATAAATGGAAATTAAACTAAATAGTATATTGTTTATTTTCTATAAATTATTTAAAATAAAAATTAAAAGTTCTCCTGAAAAGTTCAAACTTTTTAGATTTTATATTTCACAACTTAAATTTAAAAAATCCAATAAATAAATTTATTTTACGATATATTTTTTAAATCCTGTTCACTTAATTATTTATTTTAGAAATTAAGTTCATTCAACAATTACACAAATATTTATTAAATATGAGTAAATAAATTATTTTCTATTCTTAGTTTAGGAACTGAAAATTATCTTGTAAACTTTAGATTTTGAACAACAAAGTTTAAAAAATCCAATTTAAAATAATTATTTTTTACGATAATTTTTTTCATTTAATTATTTATTTTATAGATTTATACAATTAGAAAAAATTATATGCTTTAAAATTTAAATTTAAAAAAATATGTTTAAAATTAATAGATTTAGGAATAAAATTCTGACTAAAAACTTATGCCCATTTAATTATTTATATCATAGATTAATGTTTATACAACCACTATTAAAATGTTTATTATGTTATTATAAATGAAAATGGAACTAAAGATAGTGTTAATTGTTTCCTATGAATTATTTAATTTAGAAAAAGAAATTGGTCATAAAAACTAATTTCTTCCAATTTTATGTTTTAGAATTTAAATTTTAAATTAAATAAAATTCTTTTATATTATTTTATTAATAACTTATATCATTTAATTGTTTATTTTATAGAATAAAATTATAAAACCATTATAAAATGTTTATTAATGATGAATACACAGAAATTAAAAATAATATTGATTTATGTCAATGGATTATTTGGATTATAATCTGATTATGAAATATTTGTTTAAAGCTTTTTTTAACTAAATTAAAATAAACAATTTTTGTAAATAATAAAATAAGAATTAGTATTTATAGAAATTGCAACGTTTTATAAAGATAATTCTCCTTAAATTTAAAAAAATTAAAATTTAAACGTCATCATAAATTAGTCTGGAAACAAATTTAAGAAATTCAACTAGTTAACAGAAAAAAGCGATATCGTTTTATCCGCGCAACCTTGAATCAGGGAACTAATTTGTAGTGTGAAACAAATTATTTCGCGACAACATGTTTACCCGATATACTCGATTTCTGATGGTTTAAACAAATAAGATACACACACACACACACACACACATACAGACAAATTCCATTACCGGCCTGAATCTATCAACACGCCAAGGGATTAGAATCGGTCATATGCCGCGACCTTTTCAATTTTATTGTCCGTTTATCTCGACTGTTACGGAATCCTTCGTTCGTTATAGTTTTTCGGATCTGTGCGACATGTGAAATGCATTTACAACACCATAAAACCACCATAAAACCCATTCCGATCGCATCCAACATTTTATTTGTATTTGTATTTGTGCCCGACGGCCGATGATCATTATTAAATTACAATCAGGCGCATCGCCAATAAATCATCCTGCGTACACTCAATTCGGCTGATGAAAGCAGGAAACGGTGACGTGAATCATACGCGATTCCTGAAAAAATGCACTTTTCGCGTGCTCCATTATGGTAATTGGCGCCGGCGAATTAATTTAATCATTTGCGTTATTAAATGGGAGCATGAGTAAGATGCGTGTTGTGGTCGGCCAATTCGGATGGGGTTTTTCTAATGAAGGGTTTGCTATTTTTATAACTAACAACACAGATGCCACCGAATCGATTCGATGATCTGTTCAAACCGCAAGTCCGAAATCCATTTGTAATCCGAAAGCGGCACAAATAAACTTTTATATCTGGGTAAATTAATAAACAATTTACTTATAATCAAGCGAAAAAAACAGAAACAAATGAATGTATGATATTGGAAAAAATGGTTTATGGTTAAGTATAAGATAATTAAATGCAAACGATTCCGATTAATTAATTAAAACTCTAATAAATCAATTAATTATCATCCTGAAAGACGACAATATAAAAATGGCCATAATTTATAAATAAGACACTCGGATAATTTTATCAGGTAAAACCAATAAATCAAATGTGATTTTTATTGTTGTTTTTCAAAAACAATGCGAAATTGAACTTGAAATAACCTATTTAATATTTATTAAGGAAAACGATATTAAAAATATATTAATTAATTTATACGTTGTTTATAAATAAACGTTATTGACTTTTTGCAAATTGTCTTGCATAAATAAATTTGTTGTTTCGAATAAATTGATTTGTTAAGCAAAAATCATTTTATATAGTTTAGAAAAACAAGAAATTTTATCTTTAAAATTAAGTATATTGTAAACATTAAAATTATTCTGATATACACATTCAAGAAATGTTATGATAAAAATTTTATTTATTTCCCGTAAAAATATGTTTAAATATATATTCAATATAATTCAATACGGTAAATTTTAATAAATAAAGCAAATAAACTGAACAATCTGATGTTTTACAGTTTTAAAGTAATAAATTTATACAGAATAATAATACAAAGTATATTTATTATATTAAATATACATTTAATTATTCATAATTTTAAACTATTACCTAGAAAATTTATTAGATTCGTCTTGATAAGACTGTTTATATAAATTTGAAGATATAATCATTACTCATTTTCAGTATTCGATAAATACTTAAAATTTTTCGTGAAATATACAAAATAAATCATTTGATTTATTTATTAGATTCGTCTTGATAAGACTGTTTATATAAATTTGAAGATATAATCATTACATATTTTCTGCATTCGATAAATACTTAAAATTTTTCGTGAAATAGACAAAATAAATTGATTTTAACAGTTTTACATTATTAAAAACATAAAAATTTTATTAATTTTCAGTAAAAATATGAAATATACACAATTAAAAATATTTAACATACTATTAAAAAACTTTATTCTGTAAATTCTTAAATTTTTATTAAAAATTCAAACAAATTGTTTCATTTTTAAAATATCATAATTTAAACGATTATATATAATAAATTACATATATCAATTTTCATAAATTTAATCTATTTTCTATAATCGTTCAAAATAATTTGTCAATACAGTTTCTAACTTTTGAAAAATGTATGATAAAAATATTTAAAAAATCAAAATGTTTAATTTACCTCAAAAATATCAATTTAATCTATCTTATCTCATTTAATCTATTTTAATAAATTTAATCTACAAGAATCCAAAATTTATATTATTATTATTATTATAATATTTATTATATTTAAGAATCAAAATTTTATTAATTTTCAACAAAAATATAAAATGTACACAACTAAATATATTTAAAATTATATTCAATAACTTTATTCTACAAATTCTTCCATTCTTTTCATTTTTTATAATTGTGAAGTAGTAAATTTTATAAAGTTTATAATCTATCAAATTTAAACAATTAAGTATAATAAATTACACATATAACAATTTTTATAAATTTAATCTATTTTCTACATGGATTATTTAAAAATCATTCGACATTATATTGAAAACCTTTCTTCTGTAAATTTTTACATTTTTTATGAAAAATTCAAAATAAATCATTCCATTTTTTTATAATTTTGTGTATATATTAAATTATATGTATAACAACATTCATATATTTAATCAATTTTCAACAAGAATTATTTAAAAAGAATTTGATATTAAAGTTTACATTTTTTCCAAAATTTATAATAAAAATATTAATAATTAAAATGCTATTAATTTTCAAATATGAAATATTATTCAAATTAAAAATAAATCGTTTCATTTTTTATAATTTTGAAGTGTTAAAATTTATAAAGTTTGTAATATCACAATTCAAACAATTAAATATAATAAATTTTTATAAATTTTCAAAAATTAAATTATTAACTATAAGAGTTATTTAAAATAATT
Organism: Aethina tumida; assembly: GCF_024364675.1. Taxonomy (NCBI): domain Eukaryota; kingdom Metazoa; phylum Arthropoda; class Insecta; order Coleoptera; family Nitidulidae; genus Aethina; species Aethina tumida. Next base: position 12,527,849 of record NC_065439.1, read on the forward strand.
TCACAATAACTTTTTACCTTTATAAATAAGTATGAAAAAAATAATAAAAATTTAAATATCAGTAAAAATATAAAATATACAAAACTACATATATTTAACGTTCTAAAAATCTTCGTTGTGTAAATTCTTACAATGAAAAATAAAAAAAAAAGTATTTTTTCATAGTTTAAATATATTATCCACAAAAATTATTAAAAATGATTTGACGTTAAATTCATTGAGATTAAGAAATATTTAATATAATATATTTGATAAATTAAAATTAATTTTCAGTAAAAATATGAAAAATGTTTTATAAAAATTCTGTAAATATTTGATATTACAATTTGAGAGAAATAATAAATAAAATATTTAAAATTAATAGTTTTAATCATTTTTAGTAAAAATACAAAATATTACATATACAATTTTATATATTTATCATTATATAAAAAGTTTCACAAATGTATCGACTCTTATTATATTAACCTAATATCTACAAATTATAAAAAAAAATTGCGGATATGGAAATTAATTTACAAAAAACTACGCATTTATTAGAACTGTGATAATTTGTTCGAGTACTATAGAATTATTTAAAGAACATTCTGACAAATATAACATTAAATAATAATCAACAATTAAAATCGGTAGTTTTTCATAAATTTTCTCTGACATATTTAATTTCAATTTCAAGTGTCGGAACAAGTTAAAACTCAACATCTTCGCTATCATAAAACTCTCAAACTTGTTTTGATTTTCAGAAACGAACAATGTTACCTGAACAAATTTAATGCAGAATTACCTGATTTAAGTGACATTTAATTATCACATTCACTTCAAACTGCATTGACACTATTTTAATCCCGACGACCGTAATACGACTTTAAATGCAGGAATTCAAGTGGTTAATTGTTGTATAAAATTTTAAATGTTTAATTTGCTTTTTACATTAAAAAAAAAAAATAAAAAGAAATAAAAAATAAATAAACAATATAGGCATTTTAATGGAGACAATTCTTAGGTTACGTGTGTATTTAAATAAAACGTTAATAATTTTAGCATATGTAAATTCTTATGTAAATCGAATAACAGTTTTGAAACAAACACATTTTCCTTAATATATCAATGTAAAATACAATAAATCGACGTTCACGGGAATCGTGATACATTTCTGTTTGGAGCGCTGAAATTTCGGAAACTCGGTCGCATTTAATTCGTTCCCCGGGTTAAATTTATGTTAGAAATTTAAATAAACATTAATAAATATTAATCCAGGTGAAATGGTTTATTTCGTTTTGTATGATTGGAAACTTTAATGAATTTTGTTGATAGTTTTATAGTGGTTTAAAAGTCGGTCCGCCAGCAACGATCGTAAAAAAAATCATTTATGAATATTAATTTTGCCTCGCGTTTGTTAATAATTCAAAACGAACTTTAATTCTAATTAAAAAAGTGTTTCTAAATATTTTAATGGGTTTTACATGTATAATGAAGAGTCCGAAATGGTACATTAACGCAAACACGATTCGAAGGTTTTCTTAAAAAAATTGAATTATTGGGTTTCAATTAAGTTTGATTGTGTTAATGTAACGTACAACTAACTAACTGGCTTAAGTAAAGTAACGTGGCTTAAGTTGAGTCAAGCCTTGTTATCGCCGCGTTAATTGATGCAAAAATTACGGTTTGTCGGGTAAAAATAACGAAAACAAATAAACGATTATTATTATTAAATAATTGTTTGAAAAAAAAAATGGTGAAACTGACCTTGTTCACATGTACGTGCAAGTCGACCGAAGCAATTCGAAAGTCGAAGCTCGTCCGGCACGAAGGACCAAAAAGCCTGACGGAACAAAATGCGATGCGGAGAAAAATGATAAAAATCCAGAGAACCAAAAAATCAAATAAAAATAACGCGGTAACAAGTAACTGGGGAAAACACGCGCAAAAATCGCGGACGCACACGCACACACTTCGGTGCTTGGATTGTCGGCACGACCTCACTCTCGCCACGGAACCGTGATACTGTGATTCGGCTTCAGTGGAAGCCGCTTCACAATCCAAAGGAATAGCGTACTTATCCCCTTCCAGTGCTGCTCTGGCAGAAAGACCAAACTCCGGCATCCCATCACGGCTCTTCTGCTTTCGTGTGCGTGTTTTGTGTGTGTGCGAGTGCGTTTTCGCACTTTTCCTGCGGCTGATGCTGCGATTCGCACGGCGGTGTACGTACGGCTTAATTAATTCACCTTTAAAATTTACTGGATTATTTATTTTAAATTATATGAAATAGCTTAAAACAAATAAAAGAAATACTTTTTATATTAAGTATGTTTTATGTTATTATTAATTTATATAATATTTAATGGAAAAATAATATTTTTTTGTATTTATCATTTCCCTACGTGGTAATTAAATTCTAAAACAAATATAAAACAAGATATTCTTGATGTATTACAAATCAAACTTCATTTTTGAATAAAAAATAAATTTAAATTAAACATTTAAATGTTTTAAAACTAAATAAATATATAGTTTAGTAATAAAATATATTTGTAATATTTTTATACTGAATAAAAGGATTAAAAAATAAAAAAAAGATTATCTCTTTAATATTTTTAATTTTCATTATGAAAACTAAAATTTATTTTAATATTATTTTTAGTTGTTTTGAACAACCCAAACCTTAACAAAATAATAGAAAAATAAAAAATAATTTTTTTTATAACATAAATAAATAATTTAATATATCTGTAATATTTATATCATTTTTTTTCTAAATAATTCTAAAACAAATATAAAATAAGATATTCTTTATGTATTCCTAATCAAAATTCAATTTTCACTGAAAAATTAAATCTGATTTGGATTAATTAGAAAATGAAAACTTAATTTTTTTCAAACAAAATGAATGCATAATTTAATAATAAAATATATTTGTAATATTTTTATTATTATATTTTTAATAAAACTTAAAATTTTAAAAAATTTTCTTATACAATCGCAAAATAAATTATTTAATATAATATTAATAGACTAAAAAACTAAAATTTTTCAAGATATTTTTGGATCTAGTGAACAAAATGATTTAAAAAATTAAAAAATAGTTTTTTTTAAATTATTTAATTTTCAGTATGTAAACTAAAATTTATTTTATTACTATTTTTAGATTTTTTTAAATAACCCAAAAATTAATATTACCTTAACAGAGTAGAAAAAATAATAAATTTAAATTTTTTTTAAAAAAATAATAATAATTTAATAAATAAAAAATATATTTGTAATATTTTCATTTTTTTTATTTAATTAATGTAAAATAATTTATAGAACCTAAAAATATTTTAAAATTATTAATAATAATAAAAATAAACTAAAAAATAAATACCTGAATTAAAAAATATAAATAATTTTTTTTAATATTTTTAATTATTTTTACTACATTATTATTTTTTTAAAAAAATAATAATAATTTAATAAATAAAAAATATATTTGTAATATTTTCATTTTTTTTATTTAATTAATGTAAAATAATTTATAGAACCTAAAAATATTTTAAAATTATTAATAATAATAAAAATAAACTAAAAAATAAATACCTGAATTAAAAAATATAAATAATTTTTTTTAATATTTTTAATTATTTTTACTACATTATTAGTCAAAATAAGCGAGAAATTATTATTGCATTAACATAATAAAACAAAAATCAACATAAATATATAAATAAAATAATATTTTTTAAGTAAACTAAATTTATAGTTTATAAATATATATATAATAAAATAAATATAAAATAAGATATTCTTTATGTATTCCGAATCAATATTTATTTTTGAATAAAAAATTAAAATCTGAATTAATTAGAAATTGAAAACATTTAGATTTTTTCAAACAAAATAAATATATATTTATTAATGCATTATTTGTAAAATTTACTCATACAATCGCAAAATAAATTATTTAAAATAATATTAATAAACTAAAAAACTAATTCTACTGAATAATATGATTAAAAAATTTAAAAATAGTTTTTTTTTTTAATTATTTAATTTTCAGTGACATAACTAAAATTTATTTTATTATTTGTAGATTTTTTTAAATAACCCAAAAATATATTTGTAATATTTTTATTATTTTTTATTTATTTAATCTAAAGTAATATATAGAACAAAGAAATAATAATATTAATTAAAAATAAACTATGAAAACCATTGTTTATGTAATATAATCGAGAAATTAATATTGCATAAACAGAATAAAACAAAAATGAACTCAAATATATAAATTAAATAATAATAATTAAATTCTAAATTTTATATTTTTTATGTTAATTTGCAATATTTAAATGTTAAAGAATTTTTTAAAAATATTGAATATTTTTTTATGATTTTCTTTTATTAATAGATATATAAATTGATAATAATGAATTATTTATGAATTTTCTAAGACAAAAGAATTAACTAAATAATATGATTATCAGTATTAAATATATATTTTTAAGTTAACATTTTTTTTATTTTTGGGAATATATAAAATAAAAATATATAACATTTTCAAAAAGTATTTATGAATTTTTAATATTATTTAAATTACGCACACATTTGTTTAAAAGTAATATAACACAATAAAATAATTAAAAAAATTCAAAATAAAATGAGTTAAAACATTATTAAAATTAAATGTTATTTTTTTTTCTTTTTTATGAATATGTAATACTAAAATCGTAAAACATTTTTAAATATAAAAACAAAACAAAATATTTTTGCATAACTAAATAAATATAAGGTATAAACATTTTAAAAAGAATTAAATTATGCAATTTTGTTTTAAAAATCTTTATTTTTAAGGAATTTTTAATTTAATTTTAAATTAAGAATTTTACAAAATTATCATAAAATACTGAATAAATTTTTAAAACCTTTACCACTTGAATGATTGAATTACATTAGAAATGTTTGTTTTATATATGAATATAAATAATTGCAAGGTATTTTTAAATATAAAATATAATTTTCTTTTAATTAGTAAACTTAACATATATTTAAAAAATAATAATAATAATCGACATCGGCAATTAAATTATACATTTTTATTTTAAATATCTTGTATGAATATACTATATAATATAAAATAAAATATTTTACAAAATTAAAATATATTAAAGCATTATAAGGTTTCTTAGTTGTATTTAAGCATATATTTATATAAGAATAACATATAAAAAATATATTAACATACAAAATAAACTTTAAATTTTTTAGAAATAATATAAATTCAATCATTAATTTTACGAATTATTTAACAAAACAATTATTATATTTTATACATATATTAATTTAATATTAATAAGATAAATTACTAATACTTTTTTTAAAGAATTTAATGTTTTCTTTAAATAAATATTTAAAATAAATTTAAATAATCAACTGAATTTTTGTTTTAAATTAAAGAAATTCATTTTTATTTGTATGAATATATGAAATTAAAATGTTCACACGTTTTTCAAAAAGCATTGAATACATTTTTGGAATTTTTAGGAAATTTATGTAGACGTTGAATATCAAATGATTTATATTATAATTTTTTATGCCTATGAAAAATAAAATTTATGAGTTATTAGGAAAATTTTAAATATATTAAGTTTTATAATTTTTTGTGTAAATAATATAATTTAATGATATTAATGCAATAAATTTCAAATAATCATTAAGAAATTTCTATCAAAACAATTATAAGAAACACATATGAAAAACAACATTGGTTGTGTTGATAATTTAATTTAATAATAATAAAATAAACTGCTTATAAAAATAAAATAAAAAATAAGTATAAATAATAATTTTATTTGTATAATCTTTTCAAATAGTATTGAATATATTTTTAAGATCTAATAATAATATAATTATATTATTTTTTTTTTTATTAAATTTATGTAAATTATATCTTCATATCCGAAAAATATTTGAATGCATTTTAATTTGATTTTAGAAGTATGTAGTTTTATGATTGAATTTAGAAGAATAAAATATGAATTTGTGTTAATAATTCAAAAATATATACATAACATTAATTATTAATTTAATTTTTGTGGTAAAAATCAATAAATAATAAAATTAAAATGTTCACACGTTTTTCAAAAAGCATTGAATACATTTTTGGAATTTTTAGGAAATTTATGTAGACGTTGAATATCAAATGATTTATATTATAATTTTTTATGCCTATGAAAAATAAAATTTATGAGTTATTAGGAAAATTTTAAATATATTAAGTTTTATAATTTTTTGTGTAGATAATATAATTTAATGATATTAATGCAATAAATTTCAAATAATCATTAAGAAATTTCTATCAAAACAATTATAAGAAACACATATGAAAAACAACATTGGTTGTGTTGATAATTTAATTTAATAATAATAAAATAAACTGCTTATAAAAATAAAATAAAAAATAAGTATAAATAATAATTTTATTTGTATAATCTTTTCAAATAGTATTGAATATATTTTTAAGATCTAATAATAATATAATTATATTATTTTTTTTTTATTAAATTTATGTAAATTATATCTTCATATCCGAAAAATATTTGAATGCATTTTAATTTGATTTTAGAAGTATGTAGTTTTATGATTGAATTTAGAAGAATAAAATATGAATTTGTGTTAATAATTCAAAAATATATACATAACATTAATTATTAATTTAATTTTTGTGGTAAAAATCAATAAATAATAAATATAAATATTTTGACATTCCAAACCTCAATTTTAACTCTTTCAGTTTGAAGTTGTCATTGTGTGTACGTCCAAAAATTTTTACATTCTACAATTTTTTTATAATGATAATTCAAACAAACCCGGACGGCGCGAACGAAAAGCTCAAAAGGATCGAAACGATAGTCAAAAATTTCGAGGCAAGTCTCTCATCGTCGGACGAGACGGACAAGCAGATGCTGATGTGCATCCGCATGGACCACCTCAAGAACCAATCGTTGTGCAATCAATTCGAGGAAATCCAGCGCGAGAACAAGCAGATGCTGGACGTCCTTTATCAGAACTTCACCGGCCAGAACTCGAGGAGCGAATCGAACGTCGACCTCAAGTCCAATTGCTCCACCATGAGTTTGGTGCGTTTGCAGTACAAGTACGAGGACCTGTTGGCTCATCACACCGGCCTGCTGAAGGTCATGGAACTCAGGATATCCGAGTTGAGGAGTTGCCAGAAGGAAAACGGTTATTTGAAGGAGGAGATGGAGGTGCAGAAACAGAAGATGGGCGAAATGGAGGAGCTCCTCAGGAAGAAGGACAGGAAAATTCGAAGCTTAAAAAAGAGGAAGGATAAGTATATTGTGAAATTGAAGTTGGAACGTGACACTTTGAGAGATGTCCACAGCCAGCTGATTCAAATTATCCAAAATCTGTCGTTGGAGAAGGAGGAGTACATCAATAATGAAATTAAGGAGACTCCGAGCTCATGTAAGGCTTTACTGTTAACCGAGATCAAGAAAAACAACATGTTGTCGTTCGAAAACATAAAACTGCAGCAACAGACCGAATACTTGAAATCGTTGTTGAGTCTTTCAGGAAACAGTAAATCTGAAAATAAAATCAGCCATAACTAGTGAATTATTTTCAGTTTTTTTTTGTTGAGCTAAGGATCTGTCATCAATTAATTTTGCATTATACACTATGTGTACCTACTTCGGAATTATTTTCCTGCTGGTTATGCGGGTACTTTGGATTACAGTTAGGAATTATTAGTTAATATTTGTTTTGTTGCGCATCCGTAAAGTGCAATAACTCAAAAAAACGGTAATGATTAAACGCCTTTCTTAACTACCTGTTGGAAATGTTTCAGATCGATTTGTAAAATGTGTCTAGTTTCTAGGAAGCGGAGCTTTCGTTAAAACTGTTAATTTCAGCATGTTAATTGACACAATTCGCGGTAATGAAGTGAAAATTGCAAAGTGCGAATTTGCAGGAATGTTATCAAGCAGTTCCAAGTAAAATTAATTCTGATTTTTCTGTTACGTACAAAAAACACATATATTGAATTAACTGAACGTATTAATTAATTGGATTAGTATTTGACGTCAGTGCATAATTATCTGCATCATAAAGAGTATTTTTTGAATCCCCAATCAAACGTGTACATATTTGCTTATTATAAACATGTATCAACACGTTCAGTCGCTTTATATTACATTTAATTTCGCAACACTTATTGTTTTTTATTTTATCTGCATGACGCACCAATTTCAATAAGTGTGTATAGAACATGTTAGATTAGGTAGATCAATAATGTAAGCTAATGTTTAAACAAGTTCTTACATAGAAAAATAGTGTACTCCCGGCGACTTATCGTCTGTAAAAATTTCAGAAAATGTAAAGTACTTTATCCCAAATTCTTAGTAATCACGATAACATACTAGTAACTTTTCTACAAAATTGCACCACATTGTAACGTGAAAAAAAAGTATGTTTGTTCAAGATATCGGTGATTATTTTATCTAAAACTAACACAGAATATGAATTCAAAAAATAGTTCAAAAACTTTCCGAAATGGGTGTTTAAGAACCGAATTCACACATGACAAATATTTATTTGGGTTTTGGAGTGCGTAAAAGAATAATGTGCCATTTTATGTTCGACATAAAACACATTCGTAATTAGCACCCCATTAACACCCGTCTACGCATTCGGAATTTTGCTTTTCAGCACGTTTTCAACATAAAAAAATCAATGGGTGATTCTTTTTTGGATTTGACTATAATAATACTTTGATAGTTGTACATTTAATACTTATATAGTCTATATCAAAATGGAATAAAAAATATAAAAACTAAAATTAAAAATATTAAAAATTATTTATTTAATAAATTAACTTTTTATATTAATTTAAATCTTTTTAGATGGTTCAAAGTTATTTATAAAAACTAATATATGTAACTAAACTTTTTAAAAATTAAATCGTACAATAATTACATGTAAAAAAATCAATTCCAATTAATATAATTTTATTAGTTAGTTTAAAGTTGTTTCTAAAAATTCAGAAATTTATAAAAATTAAATTATACAATAAATTCAGAATAATTTATTTAAAAATTTATTAATTAAAAGAAATTTAATTTTAAAAATTTGTTAATAAATACAAAAAGTTAAAAAATATATTTATTTGTTTATACCTTTTTGAGATTTTGCTATAAATATATTCCATTAAATTATAATTAATTATACTCATTGTAAATTTATTGCCAAATTATATTTGTCAAAATATATATACTAAAAATATATAATTTTTTTAAGAACCACCACAATCTTTTTAATTCAATTAAAATATTTTTGAATAGTTCGAAGTTATTTCTAAAAACTAATATATGTAACTAAGCTTTTTAAAAAATTAATTAATATAATTTTATTAGTTAGCTTATAGTTATTTTTAAAAATTCATAAAGGGTTTTTTTTAAATCAATAACTTTATTAATGAAAAGAAAATAAATTTTCAATATTTTTTAAAAAATATCAAAAATTAAAAAAATATATGTTTGTTTATACTTACTTACATTTCATCTTGTTAGATAGTTCAAAGTTATTTCTAAACACTCATAATTAAATATTTTAAAAATGAAATTGTATAATAATTGCAGAATATTTGTTTAATGTTTTAGTATTTATTATTTAAGACAAGAAAATCCTAAAAATATAATTTTTAAAAGTTGTTAATAAACAATAAAAAAGAAACTTTTTTTGATTTTACTATAAAATGTTTTAAAAATTTTTTAATAATTATTTTTATTGTAAATTTAATACCCAATTTTTCTTTACCAAAATTGAGTAAAGAATTTGTAGTTTAAAATTAATTAAGAGAATATATTAATATATAGAAAATATTAAGAAAATTTTGATTTGAAATATTTTATTAAATTTTAATTAGTTAGGCAATAATAGATTAAATAATAATCCAAATATATTGAAAATTTTATATTTTATTATATTTTACAGTTCATAAATATATTTTTTTAAAATTAATTAATAGAATAAAATATGAATGTAATTTTGATTTGAAATATTTTATTAAATTTTGATTAGTTAGAAAATAATAGATGAAATAATAATAATTAAAATATATTGAAAATTTTCTATTTTATTATATTTTACAGTTCATAAAATATTTTTTTAAAGATAATTAAGAGAATAAAATTAAAAAAAAAAATTGATTTGAAAAATTTTATTAAATTTTGATTAGTTAAACAATAATATATTAAATAATAATTAAAGAATATTGAAAGTTTTCTATATTATTATATTTTAGAGTTCATAAAATATTTTTTTAAAGTTAATTTAGAGAATAAAATTTTGATTTCAAATATTTTATTAAATTTTATTTAGTTAGACCATAATAGACAATAATAGAATAAAAATATGGAACTAAAATTAAAAAGAAATAAAATTATATTTTTAATGAATATAATTTTAATAATACTAAAATTGAAATAAAAATAAGATATTTAAATTTTTTGACTAGTTCAAAATTCATATTAAATTTTAGTTTTCTTTTTCTTTTTATAATTCCAGAATTTTAAAATATTTAATATATAAGCTTATTTTCGTAATTTAAAAGTCATACCTAAGAGCATTCTATTTATAAATAAAATTTAAAAATTTAAATTTTCAGGAACATTACTAAAAAGTGGGGCAAAAATACAATTGTTATTTATTATGTAATTTTTCTAATTAATTTATAATATAATATATAACTTAATTAGAAAGAACATAAAAAAGTTTTCACTTTAGAATAAAAATGTCAAAACATAAAAATTAATCAACTAAATTATAAAATAAAAACGTTCTTTATCTAATAGATTTTAAATTTTATTAAAATATTACTAGAACCTTCATTTTTAATCGCTTTATCTTTATAATAAGAATTAAATTATAATTAAATTAATTAAGAATAACGACATCTAGTGACTTAGAAAAACAAATATATTATTAGGATGGCGCCACTTTCTTGTAATTGAAAATAAGTAAAATCGCAAGTTATAACTATTACCCTTAATAAATACGACGGTTTATCGGTTCCCGGACAGTTAGTTACCTCGATTCAAGCTATTTTCAGAATCTTGATTAGTTACTTTATTTACTAAATAGAGAAGGAAATAACAATTTTCTCGTACAGTCCGATTCACGGAACAGAGTAATTGCTATTTGCTGGTTACGATTAAATTGTCTCTTCCACTGAGTTATTGCAGATATTGAATTAATTGTTAAATTAAGATAAATAATTGCTAACCAGTCTTGTAACTATGAGATGTTCTACATGCACGACGCCTAACATATTTTTTTATTAATTGATTAATGTAAATGCTCGCTAATAAATATTTAGCGTGCATCTTTCGTAGTCGCGTTGAATAATGTATGAAAATGTAAGATGGAGTTATTGTTGATTCAGTAATTTAATAGACTTGATAATTAACTTAACCATACCTGGCCGAAGGAATATTGTTTACTCGCGCCAGTCGAAATTCGCCTAAAAAGGTCAGATTCCTCGATATTAGACAATTTGTCTCCGCCTGGACAAGGTCGAATACTTTAAATTTTTAAAGTCAACAAATAAATAGCACTACAGATAAAAAAACCGTGTATTAAGTTCCTGTACGTGTTTGACTTACAACACTTCGACCAGTTACACGAATTAATTTAACTGGAATCCATCAGATTGGGCTTCACAAACGGTGGCAATACATCCTGCACAATCGGCAATAACTTATGCCCGTGCTCGCCGATTATCTCTAATTAAACAATTTCAATCTCGCAACAAAAAGGAAACGGACGAGCGAACCGAAGGAAATATTGAAGGCGCAAAACAACGACGAAACCGTGGAGAACTAGATGCGTGCTGGATGAATGCCGACCCGGCGCCACATGTGGTAGCCAAGTAATTCCTAATGAGTGTAGATTACATGATTAGTGATTTAATTGTTTGGACAAGAAGGCCGTACCGATCGGGCGCGTAGCCATAACGTATGCGAAACGCGTGCCGTCGCGGTCGCCGGAAGTCGCACGCATTCCCGAACATACGGACATTTTTTTCTGATCCCCGATTTCGGCTATCGGTAAACAGATGGCGCACAGAACGTGCGGGAAACCCAGCGCAATAATTATTGTCGGCTTTGGTAATTTAACGATTCAATTGTCTCCGTGTGGCGTCCCGTTAATTCAATGTCAACGAGGTTTTGTGTTTGTGTGTGTGTGTGTTCAGATAATCCGGAAATGGCGGGGCAAAAATGCAAGAATGCAATTAAAGCAATTATGTAACGATGAATTAATTTAAATCATTTGCATTTAGATGGAGACACGCTAAAGCTCTTTAACGTTGAGCCCGGACACCCACAGACACAATTTTTGCTGTCCGATTTATTGCCTGTCCCATTCAATTGAAATGTTCACGAATTTAATTGCCGGTTTCATGGACAAATACCAAGCAAATTGTATTGACAGGTTTTCATTATCGGACAATGAAAACTAAACAAGAATCATCATTAAAAGTTAGAATAACGAGGCGCTCATTAAATTAATTAGAGCTATTCCGTTTCAAATGGGCTGGTCCATTCTGGTTATGATTTTTTATTTTGATGGAACTGAAATATGTTGTTCCATAAACAATTTCATCAGACGTATATGTTTTCCGGTTAGAACGTCATTTCTTAGCAATTTCCAAAAATATGTTGGTTTTTTTTATTTTTTTTTTCTTATTGGACAGTCAGAATAATAATACCAAATGACCTAAGTAGTGTGTTATGATTCATTGAAGCAAAATGGACTTTTCCCCATAAAATATTGTGTTATTTCAAAATATTTACAGAAAATGCTATTTTAAACTAAAGGCCATTATCACTATACGTAGTTCTTCAGGTTCGTGGTCCATTAAAACTTTCTGAAGCACCTCAAAGCTAAATATCTCTAAAATTATTGTTTTGATGTGAAAAATGGATTCACCAAACCAAAATGTTTATTTCAATTTATTAAGATATCTCCAGGTAATAAGAACTAATTGACGAATGTCTTATTAAAAAAATTCAACTCTGAATAACCCTTACAAACGTCTAAAACATATAGAGTAGTGGAAAAAAGTATGGAATATTACTTATTTCAAATGTAACTTAATTTTTTTCCTAATCTGAGGCAAATCTGAACAAATCTAATTTACTGCAAGACCGGTCCATTAATCACAATGATCATTATATTCACAGGTTTTTATTATTTTTTTTAATAAAATATCAATTTAGTGTAAAAAAAAATATGGAATATTTTATTAATATTCATAAAAAATTAACAATAACTCAACTATTTCAATATTTTCTGGCGGTCTTTGGCTTCCATCATTGCTTGACATCTTTTAGGCATAGAATTTACCAGTCTCTGCGATATGTCAACAGGAATTTGTTGGCATTGCTCCAGTATGATTTGAAGAAGTTCTTGTATGCTTGTGAGGATAGAATAGTCTAATACTTGCCCAATAGGAATTAGATCGGGGGACTGAGACGGCCATTCAAGTACAGTTAATTTTTCATTAGTAACAAGTCTTCAATAATTTTAGACGTGTGTTTGGGATCATTGTCTTGTTGAAATATTCAACGAAGTGACATCTCTTCCTCGGCAAATGAAAACATGGTATTTTCCAATATGTCCCTGCATTGAAAACGATCCATTTTATCCTCCACTTGGAACGACAAAGACATCCTCAAACCATAATGCTTCCGACACCATGTTTAAACGTAGGAATTTGGTATATTCTTTTTGTCGACAATATCGATTCAGACTTTGTGAGAGGCAGTGGATTGACACAAATAATAAAAATTGATTTTAATTAATCGTTAGCATTTTTTGTTAGTTTTGTATATCGGTAATCTGCAGCAGTAAACAAGATACTGAAATCTGTTCTGTTATGTAAATATTGATCTCTAATGCTAATTTTTTGTAGTATTCTTAGTAATAAATTGTGTGGTTAAGTGGAAGTTTATCCAACACATTAAATAAGTTGATTGAACCAGATTTGATCACTGAATAGAGAATAAAAATACCTTTCTTATGAGATATCACAAGATTATTTAGTCAAATAATTCTCAAGTGATACTGATACAATAATATTTCTGATACACTGCCCACTTAAAGTTTTATTCATCTTATAATAAATTAGCATTAAAATTAGACCCAATGAGTTCTTCTGGAAATGTATATCGTAGTTGCATTGTTCATTTGGCCTATTGGTATATAGTTAATATGTAAAATTAAGACATTAAAATCTCTCTTGAGTTAAAGCTTTTTTTAAGTACTGCTCTACCAGGTTTACCAGCTTTAACTTATTGTTCAGACCTACAAGAATTGAAGCTTATTTGCATTGTTTGTGAGGCAATTGACAAATGTTTCTTTTGTTATATTCACTTAATTTACTTCATTTGTTTAACTCTCTTGATAAAATTAATTACATGAAGTCCCTACCTAGTGGTTGAACTATTTCCAAACATACTGCAGGAGAATTTGAAGGAGTTATTCATCTTCAATACTTTGATTTCCACTTTTAAACCATCGAAAGTTGTGGAACTTCATCTTCTTCAAACATATTACAAATGTGACGGACAGCTTCTGTTATATTTGAAATATTATTTCCGCCACGTAATAGTTTTTTAATTCAATTAGAATATTGCTCAATTTCAATTGTTTTATATCTAAGAACGTATAAATGAAGTAAGAAAATTAAATAAAAAATTAATTCAAATAAATTATGAAATAAAAATTTAAATAACTTTGTTCGGTACTTAATAGACTTTAAACTTTATTAAAATATTATAAAAATATATCTTTCAATTTTAATCATTTTATTTTTAAGAACATATCTATACACAAATTAAATTATAATTCAATTAATTAAGAACAGCGGCATATAATGACTTAGAAAAACACATATATTATTATTTTTGTAGTACATTATTACTTTCTGACTATTATTTTTTATAAAACAAAATCAAAAACATAAATTACCTTTTTCTGTACCTAATATAAAAAGGTAATTTTTTATGGTAGAATCTGCCTATTTCCCTTATATATTTATAATTTTAATTTATTTTATTTTATTATAATATAATTGAACGTCAAGTTTACCCTTACCACATCAAAACCTCATAACGAATTATTTTATTTTCTGTTGCACATTTGTACATGTACATCTGTATATGTGTATACATACAGTGGTAACCAGAGAAATAACACAAAATTTAAAATTAATCATTTTGATATTGCGTAAAATTTCTCCAGTAAGTATATAAAACATATTTTAACATTCTAAATATCTAAAACATCATATACATGATTTGATTGGTCTAAAAAAAGCACATGCAAATGGGAAGAAAGAAACATTGTACTTCAGAGAAAAGGGAAATAAAAATTAACATGAAAAATCAATGTCTAAATATTGCTTACATCGCTTAAGATGTTCCCGAAAAGTGAGTTACAATGTTATTAACAGTAAAACATAACTCATTTGAAAATATAATAAAACAATTTCATTAATAGATAGAATAATTTGTATAATTAGTAAATAAAATCCCTTCTTGTCTACTGGGAAAATAAAATTATCCTCTAGAATTTTGGTGAAGAGTATTTTGGAGTCATTCAAGCTAAATAGAAAGTTTAAACCTTAGATACACTACAAAAACTTGCAGACAATTATTGGTAACAAACCATTTCATGTATAGAGATATAATAAGAAATGTAATAGAAACGTTTACCAATTATATGAACTTTTATGCATGATAATGATCTATTTCTGTGACCAACCACATAAAATATAAAATATTTTGATTACATTAATTAGATATGCAATTTCTAATATTAAATATCCCTAATCACCTCTGGCATACAGTAGACGTCATAATTATAGCAATTTATTAAAATGTATTAAAAATATGAGCTATACTACTTAAATTGGATTCTTTTGGATGTTCTGTTGTCAGCTGTCAATCTAATTTTATTCTTTAATGAACTGCGTACATTTTTTATTCTACTTTAGAGAAAATTACAGCAACTTTTTTCTTCATCATATTTCAATGATTCGTGTCGACTTAATCAAGTATTTATCAAAGGTCTTTTGCTTTTTTTATTTATTTAATAATAGGTCGTAGTCCACTATGTCCTGCGCTGGATGGGGGTTTATTTAGCTAGAGATATTCCTGCTTCGCTAGTGATGAGTCTTCATTTCATTTCATTCTCACTGTTACATAAGAAGTCCATTAAAAAAAGATTGTAATAGATAAAAAATAACTAAATCCATCCATAAAAGCTGTTCCAAATCGTTCCCATTGATTTGAATGAAAGCTTTGGCCTGCCGAATCCAATTTTACCGTTCTTTTTAATATTCTATACAGGGTGTTTCGCAAGTAGTCGATTTATCATATTTTTTTTTAAATAGAGTTCTTATGTAACAGTGAGTATGTGGTTAAAATTTTTCGGATAAGTTGTGAAACACCAGTCTGAATTTAGTCTCTCTCTAATGCATGACAGAGGCAGTAGAAGTCTGTCTTATAGTGGGAGACTTACTGTCCCTATTACACATGATGTCTCTTTCAGAATTCAGATGGGTCAAATTTTTTTTGTACTGTATATATACAGTATGAGAGGCGTTTGACGTGTCTGAGTCTTGAGAGAGACATCATGCACGACAGAGACAATAGAAGTCCCCCACCACGGGGCTAACTTTCTTTTACTGTCTCTGTCGTACTTGATGTCTCTCTCAAGATTAAGACTGATAAAACGCTTTATAATAATAACTATATAATAAATATTATTTTCATATTCTCCTGTATGTTTTTTCAAATTTTGTGTTTAAATTGACATGTTACAAATGTATTTAAGTGTATAAGTTGACATTTATACACTTAAATTATAATTAATAATTATAATTTAAGTGTATAATTAATAATACAATAATTAATTATATAATACTAAAATAGAGCTTTTAAGCTTTATGACCTGATTAATAGATACTATTTAGTATACTATAGTCTTTCTTATTCAAAATTACTCTACCTGTCATAATTAAGTGAATTATTTATATGATTTATTTAATTTTGTTGTATATAAATTTAAAAGAAATTTATACAGTATGAAAGGCGTTTGATCTGCCTGAATCTTGAACCCTTTTCATACTATATAATAAATATTTATTATTATTTTTATTTTATCCTGTACTTTTTTCAAATTTTGTGTTTGACATAACAAATTTATTTAAGTGTATAACTTGATTCTCTGGTTCAAAAAATTAATTATATGATACCAAAATAGAGCTTTTTAAAGCTTTTTAAGCTTTATGATAGAATGAATAAATGGTCAACAAATATAAAATATTGTCAAACCAATATCAATGTTTTGTTTTCACTGGTGCAATCTCCAGATACCATCCCTGCAGAAAACATGTGGATCACGTGAGTGAGCTATCATCTTAATTAATGGTCCACTCGCCACAATTTAATAACATTAAAAAGAGAAACGAGTTAAAAAGTGAACGTCCAACGAATTTTGCATAACTCGAATACGAATGGACATTTAACAGTGCGCAATTAGTATCGATTTTCCCGGTAATCATTAAATTAAATTAGCGATCGGTTTTTGTCTAATTGAATTTAATTATATACATGACATTTTTCTTCATTTCGTGCCTCCTTTTATTTAATAAATAATTGTAATTAATGCCGCAACTAATATGGTCGCTCGTTAGTTTTGTCATAAGAGGTAACTAATAGCTGATGTTTGCAAATATGTCCGCTTCGTTATTTTTTATTTGGACTGCGACTGATGGGAGATCGTTAATTTGTCGTGCCATCCAACCCATCGGCTACTTGTTACGATGTTTCCCACAGCGGGGACAGCCGATAACATTTATTATATTAAAGCCCATAATGGACGGCACTTAAAAACCATCCTTACGTACATTATTGAAGATTTATAAATACCTCGGCGATGATCCCTCCCCCGAAAAAAATCTGTTTTTCTCTGTTACGGAATTCAAAAAATGCGTTTTTATTTATTCGGGTCTCGTAGGCAAGTATTTTGGCACCGGTTCGGTCGTAAACAGCGTGTCGATTTCGTTTTGCGGCTCAATGGAACAACCATGACCTGTCCCAACGTCTCAAACCGCAAATGCTGACCCCGCTCAATTAATGTGATCTAACGACGACAAACTGATGCCTTAAATTATACCCAAATAATTATATTTAACTGTTCAACTACAGTAAAATATAAAATGTGGTTTTTAAACTTTTATTAATTGGACGTGGGACGAAATTGTCAAAGAACTATCATCAAAAATCAAACTTGGAGATTTTTATTATTGCCGTGTTATAATTTAGAAAGTTACACACTTATTTTAATCACTAAAATTTGCAATAAAAATCCGTACAATTTCCTTCATTAATCATTGCCGAATTTGTATAATAAAAGAGGCGAAATGAACAAATATACTGATAATAGCCAAAAACTGGGTCAAACCTTTTTGTTATTACGACGTTGCTTCTGGAAGTTACAGCTTTTGTACCAGAATAATAAACATATCTATTTTGCATGACATCTTAATCGAGTTATAGCTAAGGACGAAACAATACTGGCTGTTTTCAGTATAAACTACTGGCTTATTCTATTTCAAGTCGACTTTCTAGTTTGATAGAATTAATAGATTATGATGTTTCATTAACAATTTCATAAAACCAGTGTCTTTTTCTATTGAAAAGTAAAGTGTAGTTGTAAAAATTTTTCATGGGATCTTTCAAACAGGGTTTCGAAATTCCAAAAATTTAGGACCACGTCAATAATCCTAATAACAAATAACTTATAAATAAAAAAAGACTTTTCTCAAAAACATATTTCAACAAAATATTGTCATATATAATGTATTTTATGTACAACTAAAAAATGTAAAAATCTTCGGAATGTCCCATTTGATATCATAAGTGAATGCCACTTCTAATAAAATACGTGTTAATTAATAGAAACATACAGTGTGGCCCATTGAGAAGGGGGGTCCTTATAAATTTGTATCGTTTGTCTGATTTTAACAAACTTTTTTTCAATTATAAAGCATGAGAGCGTGAAAATTACTCAATAATTTTTTAGGCATGAAAATTGAATAATTTATACTAACAAATTTTTTATACCAAATCTAACTACATCACTTTATTACCCCTTGAAATGGATTCACACCAAATTTGATTAAAGAAATATGCATAATTCATAATTCTGTGGAAGATTTAAAAAGCATATTCTTCTTATGAATTTATCTTTATGGGGGTGTACCTCTTTTAATTTATGAACGATTCGCATAAATATTTATATTATATTTATAAAATCTATTAACAAAAGTGGCAAACTTTTAGACGATAAATTCGAAAATATTGGACTATTGTTTTTATAAAAATTATTTCAAAGTGACATTTTATAATTTAAGAGTCATAAATGAACATGAGATTTAAAAATAAAATTATTATTTCTTCAGTTTTATTTTTTTATCACATACAATGAAAGGTTTTAATAATATTTATTTAAACTAATAATATTTCTAATATTTATATAACTTTTAGTCGATCACCTTGAAAATATTATTTATATAGTTTCAAGTCTTATTTTCTTAAATGTCTTTTTTAAAACTTCTTCAAAAACTTCTTTACATTATTGTTTTCACAAAAATTCTTTCTCACCTTTTTGAGATACTGTACCTTAAAAGGTTGTAATATTTGAAATATAAAAATTTGTTATTCAAATTTTTAAAAAATCTGATAATTATATAACTTTTAGACGATTACCTCGAAAATGTTTTTACATAAATATCTATCAATTTTCTTCATTTTGTATCCTAAAAATTTTTCAAAAATTTCTTTAAAGAATTGTTTTTATAAAAATTCTTCCAAAGCGACACTTTCTAATCCAAAACACTTAAAAATCATCAATTATCATTTCTTTTGTTTTTTTTATACATTGAAAGGTTTAAATAATATTTATAAATTTATGACATTAATTTTTTTCATTTAAACTATTAATACATCTTATATAAATTTTAGACGATCACCTCGAAAATATTATTATATAGTTTCAAGTCTTCTTTTATTAATTGCCTTTTTTGAAATATCTTCAAAAACTTTTTTACATTATTGTTTTTCCAAAAATTTTTTCTCACATTCAAAATATATAAAAGGTCTAACTGCCAATTTTCTTCAGTTTCATTCAATTCTTAAATTTCTTCAAAAAGTTTTGTGCTTTTATAACAATTCTTACAAAGTGACATTTTCTAATTCAAAACACTTAGAAATCATCTAAGTCATTATTTCTTTTTTTATTATACATTGAAAGTTTTAAATAATATTTAAATTAATTAAAATTAAAATTATTTATATTTTTAATATGTCTAATATTTATATTAATTTTAGACGATAACGCCGGAAAAAATATGTTATAATTTCTCTTTATGTTCTTCTTAGTTGAATAGAGAATTAATAGTTGAACTATTAATACTCTTTTTTTTCTTTTTTAAAATATCTTCTAAAATGTTTTTATAAAAAATATTCCAAATTGACATTTTATAATTTCAAAACATTTATAAATAACTATATTGGATTTAAAAGTAATTTTAACACTTTTTCTGATTTATATTTTATTTATAGTATACTCTATATTGTTATAATATTTAATATCTTTTATATATCTTTTAGATTATTACATCGAAAATGCTTTTTCTGTAGTTTCAGAACATTATATTAAGAGCCTAACTATTAATTTTCCTAATTTTCTGGTTATAAAAATCTTCAAAAACTCGTTTAAAGTATGGTGTTTGTTTTTTCAAATTGACATTCTAAGATTCAAAACATTTCTAAATGGTTATATGAAATTTAAAAGTAATGATTTATTAAGTTTTATAATTTATTGATGTTAAACTTTGAGAGGTTGTAAATTAATATTTCATTAAATTAAATTTTCTTATGCATACCATTAAAACATCTAAAATGTATATAAACAACTTTTAGACTATCACTTAGAAAATGTTTTTTTAGCTTAAGTATATCCAGCTATCAATGTTTTTAATTTTGTCCTTTAAAACTTCTAACTGACATTTTGTAATTCAAAACATTTTTAGCCTATCCATACATTGATTTAATAGTAAAATTATTATTGCAATATTATTTGAAACATTAATGTTTCTTGTTCCTTTAAAACATCCAGTATTGATATAACTTTTAGACGAATAAATCGAAAATGTTTTTTACAAACTTCTCCTCGTCCTTCAGTGTTATTTTTTATTAGTATTGTACGTTAAAAGCTTTTATTAATATTTAAATCATAAAAATACCTCTGTTAGAACATTTATTTTTAATTTAATTAGTTTTACTTAAGCTTAAGGAAAACTTTCCTGCAGTCCTGCGACAAAACAAATTACAGTTTTGAAACGTGTTTTTCTTGTCAATTATTCCGCAATTCGAGTGGTACATTTTCTGCATTATCTAATCGAGTCATATTAATGTTTCGCAAGTAAACACGGATAATTGCATATTTGTTTACGACTCGGACAAGTTCGTCCGTTCTCCGCGACGGACTATTATATGAAAAAAAAAAAAAAAAAATAAAATAAAGAAACGCGAACGCGACTGTTATTATTGATTAAACTATGTAATTATTCTATTGGCATTTAAATAATATGCGTACGAATGGTGTAATTGCATGTTGTGCAGCGGCAGCGTGTGTTACCAGACGTCAGCTGATTATCTGGCGCCTCTGCGATGCGGAAAACCGAATCGGAGCGCGATTTTCCATTTTTCCCAATGGTCCCCGAATAAAATTATCGTTTTATCGCATTTCTCGGTAAAGGGGCCGCAGTCCGTGCGGTGCGTTTACGGGGTGGTTGTTAAATTCGAGTGGGTGAAATTACAATTGTCCCACGCTGGTTTGTACCTGTCCGTTGGCGCCGGAAATATGACTGCTTAGGAAGTGTTGTAAAAACTGACGGCATTGACGTTTTCTAATCGGTCGAGACTTCTGTGAAAACAATTTTACGATATGAATGATTTTGTGACGTTTTAAAGTGGAATTACGGTTGGCCTGTTCCATCTTAAATCGTCCGACTTGTCGATTCTGGTCATGATTTTATAATGGATGGAATTTAATAAATAGGATTGTAATATGTTGTTTTGTCAAGCAATTTTGCTGTGCAGTTTATGAAAATTTAGAAAATAAATTTTTTGTCCAGATTAAAAAAAAAATTGAAGATATATCATATTTTTACAAAGTTTCAATAATTACAATATTTAATTTACTAATAAATATAAATAATTCAAATAAATATATATTTCAAAATGGTTTATGTTTTTTAATAAGGTTTTCTTTCCAATTTGTTAACAATAAACAAAATAAAATACAAATAGAATTTCAACAACAAATGATTTTTCAACAGATTTAAAAAAAAAACAAGGCTTTACCGCTAAATCTTAATAGTTACTCTTTATAATTTTTCAATGGATAAGAAATAAAAATAAACTAAATAAAATTCTTCAAAATGGTTTTTGATTTTTATATTTATTTTTTCAAACTTCATTAGAAACTAATGAATTTTTAACAGTTTCTTAAAAGTTTGAAGATAAAATATTATACAAAAAGTTATTTCATTGCAATTTTTTATTTAACAACAAATTAAAAAAATCCAAATTAAATGTCTCCAAATGGTTTACGTTTTTAGAACTTCTTTCATTAACAATAAATAAAATAAAATCCATACACAATTGCTCACAATAGTTTTTGTTTTTTTTTTAATATTTATATTTTAAACTAATTTTCAATTTTTATAATAAATTATATATTAAATCAGTATTTTACTGCAAAATTTCGAATTCGAAAATTGTTTACAATTTTTCATTTAACAATAAGTAATAAATATCCAAATCAAATTCCTCAAAAAAGCTTTTGCTTATCCATAACATTATCAAAAACTAATAAATTTTTTCAGTAGTTTGTAGATTAAACGAAACTTCAACAATCCTCGAAAATTGTTTAATATTTTTCGTTAAAAAACTAAATTTAATTTCTCAAAATGGTTTATCAAAAGTAAAAATATTTTCCGTTAAATTAGATAAGATTATATTAAATAGATAAATATAATTAAAACATTTTATCAGTATAGTATCAAGAAAATATCAAAATGAAAAAATGAAATTAAATCCAGTATATGTGTTTTGAAATATAAAAGAGATAAAGAATTTTGATGAAAAAAACACTCTAAAACAGTTTTTTGACAAGCTTTTATGGAAGAAATGAAGAAAATTGATAGTTGGACTCATATGATCGTATTTAGTATCAATAAAATATAAAACTAAAGCAATAATGAATTTACTTTAGAAGTGATTTGAATTATAAGTCGTCAGTTAGAAGGAATTTTTATGAAAATTAATTAGTGATAAATTATTTTTAAATGCAGTTGGTTATTTATATTATGTTTTGATATTCCAAAATATTAGTTATGAAGAATTTTATAAAAATGACACTTTACATGTGTTTTTGAAGACGTTTTAAAAGAGAAAATGAACAAAAATATATAGCTAGACTCTTAATATTATCTGAAATTTTATAAATAAACACTTTTAAGAATATTATTAAAGATTTAAATAAGAAATTTCAGTGTTTCTGATATTATTAAAACCTCAATATATAGTAATAAAATATAAAACTCAAGAAATGATAAGTTTTAATGATAAACAAAGAAATTTTCTAAAAAATTTTGAAGAAGAAAATGAAGAAAATTGATACCTAAACACTTAATATCTCCTAATTTTTATACAAATTAATTAGTGTTAAATTGTTTTTAAATAAAGTTGGTTATTTATATTATATTTTGATATTCTAAAATGTTAGTTTTGAAGAGTTTTACAAAACAACACTTTACAGGTGTTTTTGAAGACATTTTAAAAGAGAAAATGAACAAAAATATATAGCTAGACTCTTAATATTATCTGAAATTTTATAAATAAACACTTTTAAGAATATTATTAAAGATTTAAATAAGAAATTTCAGTGTTTTTGATATTATTAAAACCTCAATATATAGTAATAAAATATAAAACTCAAGAAATGATAAGTTTTAATGATAAACAAAGAAATTTTCTAAAAAGTTTTGAAGAAGAAAATGAAGAAAATTGATACCTAAACCCTTAATATCTCCTAATTTTTATACAAATTAATTAGTGTTAAATTGTTTTTAAATAAAGTTGGTTATTTATATTATATTTTGATATTCAAAAATGTTAGTTTTGAAGAGTTTTACAAAACAACACTTTTCAGGTGTTTTTGAAGGCATTTTAAAAGAGAAAATGAAGAAAATATGTAGCTAGACTCTTAATAGTACCTGAAACTATATAAAAAACTTTTAAGAATATTATTAAAGATTTAAATAAAAAAATTTAATGTTTCAGATATTATTAAAACCTCAATATATAGTAGCCAAATATAAAACTGAAGAAATGATACTACTTTAATGATGAAGAAAGGAATTTTATAAGAAGTTTTGAAAGAGAAAAAGAAGAAAATTGATACCTAAACACTTAATATCTCCTAATTTTTATGAAAATTAATTAGCCATAAATTATTTTTAAATATAGTTGGTTATTTATATTGTTTTGATACTCTAAAATGTTAGTTATAAAAAATTTTATAAAAAAACACGGGTGCTTTTGAACTCGGTTTACAAGAGGAAATGAAGAAAATATGTAGCTAGACTCATAATAGTACCTAAAACTGTATAAAAAACACGTTCGAGAATATTATTAAAGATTTAAATAAAAAATTTTAATGTTTCAGATATTATTAAAACCTCAATATATAGTAACAAAATATAAAACTGAAGAAATCATAATTTTTTAATAATAAAATCTTATTTTGGAAGAATTTTTAGTAAAAAAGAAAAAATTTTAGATGAAACTTAAATTAATACATTAATTCTTAAACTGGTCTGAAGCTATGAAGAAATTTTCGAGTTAATCTTTAAGTTTTATAAATATTAGATGTTTAAAATGGTTTGAACAAGAAATTTTTGTTTTTAATATTTACAAACTTTCAATGTAAACTGTCACAAAAAATATATAATTGAAGACATGGTAATCTTACTTTCCAATCCCATATGTTCATTTATAAGTATTTTGAACTACTAATATGTTAGTCAGAAAGAAATTTATGAAAATGACACGAAGAATATTTAAAAGAGAAAATGAAAAAGTTGGACTAATATGCTCTCTGAAGCTGTATAAATAAAACATTTTTAAGGGGGACGTTTATAAATTTTAGACGTTTTAAAGGTTTAAATAAGAAATTTTAATGTTACAACATTTCCACATATAATAACAATAAAATACAAAACAGAAGGAATGATAAACTTACTTTTAAATTCAGTGAATATAGTCTTATATAAGTATTGTGAATAAGACATGTCAATTATCTGAGGAAAATATGTTCATGAATACAACAATTTAAAAAAGTTTTAAAAGAGAGAATGAAGAAAATTGACAACTATGTATTTGATATGTATCAAAGCACACAAAACACATTTTAGATGTGACGGTTTAAAAGTTATAAACATTTTAGATTTTTTAAAGGCTATGATGATAAAATTTAACTGTTTTTGCAGTCAAATAATTTTATTAACTGATAACTAACTGACTACGGCATAAAACTCACGCATATTTTTCATAAATCCACCGATTTATGCGGAAGCACTCAAAACAATGGTCACCACTGCATGTAAACGTAAAAATCGTGCAAATAAAATTATCGGCCGTAATAAAAAAATTGGCCTGAAACAATTATACAAAGAGCGTAAACGTGATCAAAAGCAATAACACGAGAGTGGAAAAAAATCCCACCCATAAAATAGTAATAAAAGTGTGAAACAATGAAAATGTTTACATCACGGTATAAAATAATGATTGAGATTGTGGTATAGAAATCTCCCATTCAGAAGTAACATGCAGTTGTACAGAAATAATTGAATTTTATTAAAAACGCTCACACTGATGACCTTTTGCATTTTGTTCTTAGATAGCAGGAATTATTGCTTCGAGTCATAAGTTCAACTAGACACACTGTGTTTTATTTTCGTTTTATTGGTGTTTTCTTAAACTCTCTCTCTCTTTTTTGCCCCAAAAATGTCTTTGGGTCACGACGTTATTATCAAATTATCGACACCTTTCTGGAAATCTCCATGTATTTTACTGAATTAAAACTTCTAAGCTATAAATAGTTGATAATGTGCACTAAAACTAGCAAAGAACTAATTTTACAGACACAACTCGGAGAATTCCAAGTGCGATAAGCCAATTAATTAAATCCAAATCTCTTTATTAAACACAAATAATCAACAAGATTTTTATTACATGTCAATTAAATGTTACTAAAGTCGATTAGCTCGGAACAAAGTACGGTACCTTCTTGATATGTCAAAAACCGCTGATAAATCTCGAAAATGGAAACAAACGAAACTTGTCGTTACATGCATGAACCCAAGATAAAGCCGGCATACTGATAGTAAGATTTCATTCATAAAAATTGTTTTTCAAAGAACACATATGTTCGGCGATAAAGCCACACTTTTATCACCTAAGGTCAATGTCAAAGCAATTAAATGTTTCCATAATAAATTAAATTGCATCTGGAATTAATAATTTATTGAAACACTCCTTGAGATAAATAATTTAGGCAGTCGCACACCAAAATCCAAACGTTTAACCAACTGAATCAAATTCCCACGGACTCGCATCGAGTACATCAAACGATTTGTTCCACCATTGAAAATTATACACATTACAGACCAGCAAAATGAAGATCAAACATTAATTGCAATATAATATTGAAAGGCATTTATGCGAGCGGCGTTGTCAAATCGAATCCATTTACTTTGTTCTCGATAATTAGCTATTATGGTATCAGGAAATTGCGTTACGGTAGTTCCAATCCCCGCAGTGTTAATTTTATTTGTTTCTCGGAAGAATATTAAGGAAATTGATTGTTAGGCTCATAAAAAGTCATTCAAAACATAATTTATAGATAATGGTCTTAAGGATGTAAGTTTTAGAAGAAGTTTTGAAGATATAAATGAGAAAGTTTAGATTTAATCTGTAAAATATAAAAAGGTAAAAATGACAGATTTACTTTTAAATTTAATATGGCTATTAGTATTAAAAATAACATGATGAGAGCTAAGAATTTCAAAAAAATTAAAGAAATCGGATAAGGTTTAAAGGCTTAAATGAGAAACTTTAAGATAAAAATCAATGTAATCGTTTAGTGTAGATGTAAAAATTTAGAAGGTTTTTGATTAACATGTTAATGTGAAAGTTTTTGAATTAGTTTTCAAAAAGAAAATTTAGGAAACTGAGAGAACATCTCTCAGGATAGATTGATAGAAACAACACTTTAAAGAAGGTTTCGCAGTAATTTTGGAAAAAATGAAGAAAATTGTTACCTCCTGAAGATATCAGAATGATGTTTTAAAGACTTAAAAGACAAAGTTTAATATTTTAAACGTTACAATTTTTCCAAATATGTCAATAACATTTAAAAATGAAAAAATGAAAATATTTTTAAATCTTAGAGTTTAAAAAAAAAGAAGAAAATTATTAACTGAAAATTAGAATAAAAAATGAAGGAAATTGTTAACTGAATTCTTATCTCTTAAAACTAAAAAAATAATATAAATTTTAGATGTCTTAAATATGTATTTAAACATTTAAAAATGAAGAAATGATTTTTTAAATTTCACGTGGTTGTTGATAAGTGTTTTGAATTATAGGAATTAATTACGAATATTTTCTGATTAAAACAATACTTTAAAGAAATTGTCGAAGAAGTCTTAAAAGAGCAAATTAAGAAATCTGATAAATGAACTCTTAATATCTTCTATAAACTTTAAAGGCTTAAGTGAAAAAATTTAATATTTTAGACGTTACAATTTTTCAAATTATGGAAATAAAATTTAAAAATGAAGAAATAGTGAAAATATT
The DNA here is from genome assembly GCF_024364675.1 of Aethina tumida. NCBI lineage: Eukaryota > Metazoa > Arthropoda > Insecta > Coleoptera > Nitidulidae > Aethina > Aethina tumida. The sequence goes on from NC_065439.1 coordinate 12,555,904, forward strand.
TTTAAATCTTAGAGTTTTTAGATAAAAAAGAAGAAAATTATTATCTGAAAACAATACTTTCGAAAATTTTTAGAGTAGAAAATGAAGAAAATTGTTAAATGAATTCTTATCTCTTAAAACTAAAAAAACTGGAGGAACATCAAAAAATAATGTAAATTTTAGATATTTATATATATTTATTTAAAAATAAAGAAATGATGAATTTTTTAATTTCACATGGTTGTTGATAAGTGTTTTGAATTAAAGGAATTAATTTCGAAGATTTTCTGATAAAACAATACTTCAAAGAAGTTGTCGAAGAAGTCTTAAAATAAAAAATAAAGGAAACTGATAGCTGAACTCTTAACATCTTTTAAACTTGAAATGAAGATAATTATTAACTGAAAATATATATATTGATGTTTTAAATATTTATATAAAAATTTAAAAATAAAGAAATGATGATTTTTTAAATTTCACATAGTTGTTAATATGTGTTTTGAATTATAGGAATTAATTTCGAAGATTTTCTGATTAAAACAAATTAAAAGAGAAAATGAAGAAAACTGATAGCTGAACTTTTAATATCTTCTAAACTTTAAAGCCTTAAATGACAAAGTTTAATATTTTAAACGTTACAATTTTTCCAAGTATGTCAATAAAATTGAAAAAATGAAGAAAAAATGAAAATATTTTTAAATCCTAGAGTTTTTAGAAAAAAAAAGAAGAAAATTATTAGCTAAAAACAATAATTTAAATGAGTTTTTAAAGAGTTTTTAAAGTAGAAAATGGAGAAAATTTTAAACTGAATTCTTATCTCTTAAAACTAAAAAAACTGGACCAACAACAAAAAATAATATAAATTTTAGATCTTTTAAATATATATTAATTTATTAAAAATGAAGAAATGAATTTTTAAATTTCACATAGTTGTTGATAAGTGTTTTGAATTATAGAAATTAATTTCGTAGATTTTTTTATTAAAAGAATACTTAAAGAAGTTGTCGAAGAGGTTTTAAAAGAGAAAATAAAGAAAACTGATTATATGTTCTAAACATATAAAAAAATGTGAAATATTAATACTTAATAATTACTGTTATAAATTTCCAATAATAGTAACAATAAAAGTTAAAAACGAAGGAATGATGAGCTTACCTCTAAATTTCATATAGCTATTGATAAGTGTTTTGAATTATAAAAGTTGATTTGGAAGAATTTTTGATTAAAGTATCGTTTCGAAGGAGTTTTAAAGGAAAAAATGAAGAAAATTGATAGTTGAATTCAATGTGGCAATGTTATTTAGGAAGATTTTTTATTAAAACAACACTTGAAATTGAAAATTGATACTTAAACATAACTTCTAAAGCTATAAAAACATTTCTTGTGTTTAAATCTAAAAATAATACAAATTTTAGATGTTTTAAAAGCTTAAATGAAAAATTTTAATATTTGTAACAATTTTTCAACATATATTATCAATAAAAGTTAAAGTGAAAAAATGATGAAGTTACTTTTAAATTCAATATTTTTATATTAGAAGTGTTTTAAATTATAAAGTGCTAGTTTTGAAGATTTTTTATTAGAATAACATTTCAAAAAAGTTTTCTGAGAAGTTTTCGAGGAGAAAATGAAGAAAGTTTTAAAGGCTTAGATTAGAAATTTTAATATTTTAAGCATTGTTTTGAAGAAAGTTATGAAACGGAAAATGAAGAAACTTGATAGGTGGACTCTTGACACCTTCTTAAGCATTAAAAAACGCACATTATTATTGTCGAGGTAATCGTCTAAAAGTTGAATAGAAATTAAATGTTTTGTAAATAATAACTTATAAAATTAACGTAGAAATACTGAATAATTTTGTATTACAAAATGTCCTTAAGTAAATTTTAAAAGTAATTTTCAAAAAAAACTGAAAGATAATTTCTTAAGGTGTCTTGAGGATACACACATACATAAACTTTATACATAATACTGGTCGTTTAAAAGTAATATAAATTTTAGATTTAAAACTTTCAAATGTTATTACGACCTCTGAACGTACAATATCGATAAAATATAAAGTGAAAGAAATTTCACGGTTGATTTCAAATCCAAAATGGCGAATTGGAAGTGCTTCAAAGTACAAGACGGCAGCTAAAAAAGAATTTTGATGAAAACAACTAATAACACTTCACAACTTTTACAAAGGCGTATTAAAATACGAAGTAAATAAACCATCAGTCGTCAACTTTATTGCAATCAATACAACAGAGTTTCCAGTGATAAACTTTCAACCGGACTCGTTACGCTTGTTCAAGCGATAAAATCTCGTATAAAACACAACAACAGGGGGTAAAAGACTGAGTGATATCAATTACTGGATTGCTGAGACGCGTTTTTTTGCATCCCACAGATCTGGACGCGATCCAGACTGGTCCCATTGATGACCGACCCACAAAATCGTAGGCGTAGACCGATTAATAATTCAGTACGGTTTTTTCTCCAACGTCCGATAGACTTTTGCCAAACTACTGTTCAAATAAATTTTCCCTTAAGTAGTTTTCCACCCCTATTATTTAAAGTTATCGGCAAACTAATATGTGGACCGTCTTTGTCTGGGCACAAAGGAGCGCTTTCCGAAACTTGGACCGAGTCTTATCCGCAGCGGATTTAAATGGATACATGTTAATTGTCTTGTAACAGTTCGATCAAGGTCCTTGTGCGGAAATGCAACGACGTGAAGGGTAGGAAAATTGCACGTCTGTCATGGGTGTAACCGTGATTCACTCTCTTGTATCCACACCATTAATATTCATAATCGTAGTACAATTAAGAGTGGCCGTGCATGAATATTTATTGAATGGCTTTATTTCAGGTGATTATATCCCGGAGCTTTTCCGACCAATTGATGGCATTTTAGCACAAACGCATTAAGATTATCTAACCCCGATTGGATTTATTATGTCGCACATCCAATGTGTTTGTTGGACATTTCAAATTGAAGTTTTCATTACCGGCAAACTCGTCTGATTGTACAAGAGTCAACGTTAATGAATAAACACCGCTAATCTAATTTAAATAAGCTATCTAAGATGCCGCAAATTTCATTAGCATCCACTAATAAATGGATTCGATGAGTTCGATTGGTCAAACGGCTTCCTTATCACAATCGTTTATGGATTCTTGCAATTAAACTGCAATACCACTTTGTATGTGTACGTTCGCATCAATTTCCATAAACGAAGCATTTTTCACTTTGATTTACGAGCACTGAATATATTACTACAAATTTTTACAACTCCTTTCATAATTGGAGAGCTTTATCATTTTGGCCGGCGTCCAAACGGCCGTAATTTATTCAACATTCATTAAAATCGTTACTGAAATGGGTAACATTAAACTAGCAAGCCGTATATCCATATCCATGTTATGTTTTAATTGTTTTACGAGAACAGTCGTATACGGAATTGATAAACTTTGGTGATTTATCCACGAAGTGGAAGACGAATTGCCCTATACGTGTTTTGGTGCATTTTTGGACGTTGCCCCGGGATTTTCCACACTTATTATTATTCCATGTTTAACGAATTTCCTTCACACATTGTGATGCTTTTTGTCTATCAAGCTCATCATATTTTTAAGGCACGACTTTCAATAAATGTTTACATAATCTCAAATCCAAAAACATATTTTATTAACACTTCCAAACAACTTTACACAACTTTGGTTTTAGTAATAGGGACACTCCGATACCAACTACTTGATGCTAGATGGCAGGACAATTCAACATTCGTCGTATAAAACTTTTTGTCATTGAAGTATTTTTAGTTGCCTAATGTTCATAAAATGCCACGAAAATATTCTAAAAATCTTAATCACTCTATAAAATGCAATAAATTAACACACCTTGAGACAAGATAACAAAACTCTTGATCTTGATATACTTTGGTGATTTATAAACGAAATGCAAGACGAATTGCCCTATATGTGTTCTGGTGCTCTTTTGGACGTGGCGTGTGATTTACTATTCTTAGAACATATTTTATTAACACTTTCAAACAACATTACCCAATTTTGGTTTTAGTAATAGGGACACTTCAATACCAGCTACTTGATACAAGATAGCAGGACTCTTCAACATTCGTCGTATAAAACTTTTTGTCACTGAGAAGTATTTTTAGTTGCCTCATGTTCATAAAATGTCACGAAAGTCTTAAATTAGATTAGAAATTTAAACTTTTAGAATGAAACAAAGCTCAAAACGCTTAAGATTTTTGAGTCTACATGTGTGAGTATTGGTCTTAATTTAGTCTATTTTCATTTAATCAAAATATTCCAAAAATCTTAATTACTCTATAAAATGCAATAAGCTAACACTATTTGACATGATGACAAAACTCTTAATCTCGATAAACTTTGGTGATTTATCGACGGAGTGGAAGACAAATTACCCTATATGTGTCCTGATGCATTTTTGGATGTGGCGCGTGATTTACTATTCTTATTATTATTCTATGACTAACAACATTTCCTTCACACATTGTGATTTTCATAATCTCAATTCCAAGAATATATTTTATTAACACTTCAAATATTACACAACTTTTGTTTTAGTAATAGGGACAATTCAATACCAGCTACTTGATACAAGATGGCAGGACTTTTCAACGTTCGTCGTATAAAACTTTTTGTCACCGAAGTATATTTAGTTGCCTAAAGAACATCATAGAATGCCACAAAAGACTCAAATTATATTAGAAATTTGAATAAAAGGTGAACCATAACAACAAAACTTTTAGAATGAAATAAAACTCAAAATTCTTAAGAATTTTGAGTCTTCATATGTGAGTGTTGATCTTATTGTGGTTCATTTTCGTTTAATCAAAATGTTCCAAAAATCACTATATAAAATGCAATAAGTTAACACTACATGATATGATGACAAAACTCTTGATCTCGATAAACTTTCTTGATTTATCGACGAAATGGAAAACAAATTGCCCTATATGTGTTCAGATGCATTTTTGGATGTGGCACGTGATTTACTATTCTTATTATTATTCTATGACTAACAAATTTCCTTCAGACATTGTGATTCATTTTCTATATCAATCTCAATATATTTTTATGGCGCGACTATCAATAAATGTTTTCATAATTTCAAATTCAAGAACATATTTTATTAATACGTCCAAACATTACACAACTTTGGTTTTAGTAATATGGACACTTTAATACCAGCTACTTGATACAAGATGGCAAGACTTTTCAACATTCGTTGTATAAAACTTGTTGACACTGAAGTATTTTTAGTTGCCTAATTTTTATAAAATGCCGCAAAAGTCTTAAATTAGATTAGAAAATTAAATAAAAGGTGAACCATAACAACAAAACTTTTAGAATGAAACGAAACTCAAAATGCTTAAGATTTTTAAGTCTACATGTGTGAGTTTCGTTTAATCAAAATGTTCCAAAAATCTTAATCACTCTATAAAATGCAATAAATTAACATACCTTGAGACAAGATGACAAAACTCTTGATCTCAATATACTTTGGTGATTTATCCACGATGTGGAAGACGAATTGTGCTATATATATCTGTCCATTTTTGGACGTGGCCCATGATTTACCACACTTATTATTATTCCATGATTAACGAATTTTCTTCACACATTGTGATGCATTTTCTCTATCAACCTCGCGGTTGGTTCCCAGAAGAGCCGCAATCAATTTTCTAACGCGCCAAAGAACTGACTAACACTATTTTCTATTCCTTCCAAGAATCGCGCTCAATCATACCAGATATAAAAAAACTGCATACATAAAATGTCACGCGTTATTTATCTGCAACATTAACTTGTTGTTAGTCATAGAAAATAGGAATAAATTCAGTACGCCCTGCGTAAATTTTAAGTTCCTTATACGTCCACTGCGAGGGTCGACGGCACCGTTGCCGACCTCCGTGATTTTCAAACGGAATCGTCATTCGAAGCCGATAAGAAACGGAAACGAAGTGGTAAGGTTCGATGGTTGACCGGCAACAGGGCTACAGTCTTAAGTAAGGCAAAACAGTTGCCCGACTGATGAATCACATCGCTCATAAATTATGATTCAACATATCGTACATGAGTAGAAGTGATGTTATTTAGCCTACATCTTTTTATTTCCTTTTGATCTTGTTCTGTACGGGAGGGACTTAAATGCCAACAGATTTACATTCTTCGGACGTGTGGTACGGGTTTTCGGTATATTTTAACTTCGACAACTCCGACCGACACGATCATTTTTTTCTTTTGGATGGCTAAGTTTCCGACGCGCCATCTTGGATTTGAAGCTCCATTAACGTTCCATTATTTTCTATTCGACATGAAGAAACACCATTTATTCTTGGTGCTGTATATATCCAGGTTGGTAAGTCGCAGGTGCACCATCGAACTGTCATATAATTCAAGGTGTGGTAAACTGAAACTGCGAGCCCGAGCGTGGATGTCATTGTCCTGGTGTGTGTGTGAGCGCACATATTTATTGCTCACCGTGTACTTCAAATTTACATGTGTACGTACATCTGGCCGCTTCCATCCGCGGAAATTGTATCAGTGATTTTTTAACTACGTTTTTTTTTGTCATCTGACGGTGATTGATAACTTGAGACCAGAATTTTTTTTTTCAGCCTACATGTGTGAATGTTTGTCTTAATTGTGTCGGTTTTGGTTTAATCAAAACGGTGTTGTTACAAAACTGAATCACACCATACAATGTAAGGAGTCGATAATCAATAATTTATTGTGTTTACATTGTCGGGATTTAGAATTTATGAGTGTTTTATTTATTTTTATGGCGCGACTATCAATAAATGTTTTCATAATCTCAAATCGAAGAACATATTTTATTAACACTTCCAAACAACATTACACAACTTTGGTTTCAATAATAGGGACACTTCAATAACAGCTACTTAATACAAGATGGCAGCACTTTCCAATATTCACCGTATAAAACTTTTTGACATTGATGTATTTATAGTTGCCTATTATTTATAAAAATATAACAAAAGTCTTAAATTAGAATAGAAATAAAATAAATAAATAAATGGAGAACCGTGACAACAAAACATTTAGAATAAAACAAAACTTAAAATTCTCAAAATTGTAGAGTTTACATGTGTGAATGTTGATCTTAATTTAGTTAATTTTCAATTAATCAAAATGTTAAAATGGTCTGTATAAAAAATGGCACAAAAAAACAAAAATTAATTAGAAGCTTTTAAAAAATAGCTGCAACTGAAAAACATTTAGAATAAAACAAAATCAAAGTTCATCATATTTAGCCTTAAAACATGGGTTATTTTATACTTAATTAAAATGATGTTATAAAACTGAATCACACGTATTTTACCATTTGTGAACAATATTACACAAGTTTCTATAAATTCTTTACACTTCAATTAAAACTACTCGATATCAGACGATGGAACCACTATTCATGATATAACCCTTGTATATTTGGTTGCCTATTCTGTGTGAAAATTGTCAAAACTTTGAGAGAGAGGGTGAGATTTTAGAAAAAGTATAAGATGGTAGAGAAAAATATGAGCAAACAATTTTACATTACATGTTTTAATAAATTTCTAACATTTCATATAAGGTTACTCGATACCAGAAGACAGGACACGTCATCATTCATATTACAAAGCTTATTAAGAAAAAATTATCTGCAGTTACCTATTCTGTGTAAAAAATGTCATAAAACTTACAAATTGCTTTTAAGAAAACTTGCAACTATAAAATGTTAATGATATGTTCTACTTAAAAGTAGAAGAAAACGAATAAGATGCTAAATAAAATAAAACAAAACTTTAGTGTCCATAAGTCTAATAGTTGGATTACTTTCCACACAACAAATTTCTAACATTTAAATTAGTACTACTCGATACCAGATGGCAGGACTCCCTGGTATTTGAGATATAAAGCTATGTTAACATAAATGTATTTGGAGTTGCCTATTACCTAAAAAATGTTACAAAACTTACAATTAATTTAGCTATAAAATGTCAAGCATATTTTCTAATTAGAAGTTTGAGAAATTGGTAATATTTCAGAAATGGTCTGTTTAGAAGATTTTATACCGCATAGTTGCCAGATTTTAGTTTTAATAAAATATGTAGAGAAAAACGTTATTAAAAAATCTATATATAATTTATTTTGTTTTTCATGTATGACTTTTGTTATTTAGGTGGTTGAATTCTAAAAAAGATAAAATTTTGCTAATTCTACTTTATTAATTAATTTTTTATTTACTCTATATTTCTTTGATAGTTTAATTAAAATTTCATTATTAAATAATTTTAGAAAATATTTAATAATTAGGAAAATTTATAAAGGGGAATAATTTTTATAAAAAATATAATTCGAATAAGTATATTAAAATATTACATTAATATAACATTAACAAAAAAATATGTTTATATATTTTATAATAAAAACACAAGACAATAAAAACAAAAACAAATCTATTCCAGTGGATATTGCTCCCTTATACAATTTAAAGTGCTCATAAACACATTGCGACTTATATTATATTAATTTAATACGTTTTATTAATATTTCTGTTTATAATTGAAAGAAAATTGAATGGAATTACATGTTTTTAAATTTAAAAAAGAATAAAAATACATACGATTATCTATATAGTAAAATAAATTACGATTGTACCAAAAATAATGGTAATAATAAAATTGTAATGTTTTAGAAATACAGCACCCAAATAATCTATAAAGTAAAATAACTTAAAAAATGACTACCATTAAATTTAAAATGATATTACTAAAGTAATAAAAATATAATAAAATATACTATATGAGCATACCAATAAATTAAGAATGTAGTTACCAGAAGAATATGAATAATACATTGTTTTTAGAAACTACGGGAATATAACCTACAAGAAGAATACACTATTTTAACAATAATTCAGTCACAAAGAACACAAAACTTTTACAAAGAACAATTCGAATATTTTCACTGTTACAAAGCGACAACACTGTACTGATTACCGAGAAAACAAATGAGATGCTACTAAAAAACAAGTACAATAAAATAAAATTTCATAAGTTTGAAGTCTAATAGTTGATGTTACATAACTGATTCACATATATTTTTTTAACACACATATTTTAATAAATTGATGACACTTCAATTAAAGCTACTCAATAACAGATGGCAGGACTTCCCAGCATTCGAGATATAAAGCTTGTTAACACAGACGTATCCGTAGTTGCCTATTTTGTATAAAAAATACCTAATAAAACTTACAAATTGCTTTTAAATTAACCATAAAATTTCCATGTTATAACCAGATTAGAAGTTCGGGAATGCGAAGAACAGCGACACAAAAACGTTTAGCATAAAACAAAAGTTAAAATTCAAAGCGGTCGGTATCGCAGCTCTTTTGAGCCCGCCGTTGAAACAAAAACCGCAGCGAGCGATTGCCAAGTCCGGAAAAAGAGGCGAATCCGCAATCGAAAAAACGATCAATCATTCCGAGCACAGGAGTAGTGCGTTTTTCTGAAACGAAAACTATTAAATTTGCCCATTCCACCGACAAAGATAATTTTATCGGTTCACGATGTTAAGAAGCTCGGGGAAATTAAATTAATTGTTCGGATGTTGTAAAGTCGGATGAATTTATTTGAATTTAATTTAGCGGCTAATTGCAGGGCGGTATTCGGTGAATTTCCACGCGTTATTTATTGCGCATAAGGAAATTGATGGTCGTTAATTAGAAAATTCCGATCGTTGCTAAATATGGCGATGGACTTGTGCGGTGACTTCTAGTAAAATTTTGAGCGTGTCAATATCGATGGCACAAAAAAAGGCACATGAACAGATAGATAAATGACTTGTGTAAATTCTTGTGTAGGTGTCCACAACATTCCGACGGAAAAAAAATCTGTCCGCATTATAATAAATCACTTAATTAATTTACAATGATAAATTGCTATTTAATAAATGTAGTATGTAAATGTAGGAGAACTCTATTGTAAGTGGCAAAATTGTTAGAAAATGATAAAACAATTAAAATTTATAATGTATGCGAATAATAATCTGATGGGCAAGTCCTGATCAACAATTTTAATTTATGCGACATTTGTGCTTCGGATTGATTTTATTTTAAACAAATAGATTTACATTAGCTGATTTATAAATATTCAGGACGTGTACAAATGCCTATTTTATGTTTATTTCAACCTTACAAGCCCGATAATTAATACTGGCTAATATCTCTAGATTGTAATCGACCCACGACACTGCAATTGATCACGCAAAAACGAAATCTTCGCTCATTACTTAACTGGGAAACACTGATTAAGTTGTTTTGTACAAGTGCCATAAATTATCAATATTTTCTCGCTGTGTATCAAAAAATGCACTCGTGTTTATTCGTATAAAATCCAATTAATTACGTTGGAGGTTTGTGCGTTGATTTAGGTGAGCAAAACGCGGAGCGAGGGTAACCCTCGGTTAATTGCGGTGCGTTTTATTGCTCGCATCTAGTTATTAACGACAAACATATTGTTTGTGGATAGAGAACAGGTTGAAACAACAACTGGAATGAACTAGGTACTTGTTATTCGTATCGCATGCGACTCGCAGGCAGGAGAGATGTTTCCATTGAAAAAATCCGTAATATACGATGCGACCGATCGAAACGGATACGAGTGACAGATGAATGAAACTTTTATAGACAAAAACTATTTAGCCATTCACTATGAATTATTGTGATATTTAGCCGGATTCATTCTTAAAACGCACGGAATGGTCATTAGTTACATATACGGTTCGCGCCGTCCGATTGGCAATTACCGATGGGTTTTTAAACCGTCGGGAATGCCGATTCAATGGTTATTCTTATTGTTTCCTAACACACATACTATTCTCGTTTACTCGTTTGTCGCAGACACTCACTCTTGCATCCATCCAATTTTATACTACGTGATTCCACACTAATGACACATGTAAGAAAATATTTCATTGAATATAAGATAATTAACATTTCCAACTGTAATTTTATCCATTTCTGTCCACTTAATTTAATATTATAAATTGGTGACATTACGAAAGATTCTCAATTACTGTTATGTGGAATTTACCTCTATATTAAACTAAAAACTTTATTTTTTATTACAAAAGTACTGTATTATAAATACAAATAGGCAACTACAAGTACTTCCGTACAACATGGTTGCCTAGGACAAATGACGATTGTTGCGCCACCTTTCAATGATCATGATGTATTTTATTTAGATTACTAATGAAATTAATGATGTCATTAAAGTATAAAAAAGTAATCAATTTATTGTCCGAAATATTGTGTTTGATGGAAATTATACTGCGTAATTCCATATAAATTGCAACATATACAAGAAAATATAAAAAAAACTATAATTTAATATTATGAAAGATTGTAAATTATTATTATTTAAAATTCATCATTAACTAAAAGCTTATTTTTATTATTACAAAAGAACTGATATTATACTTGCATATTGAATGGTTTCCTGTGACAAATATCGCATGTCACGCCATCTTTTAATGATCAATTCTGCTTAATTAATTAAACCAATAATTATAAAAGAAATACTACAGAATAATCAATTTATACTTATAAAATATTGATCACTAATGAAATTTATGCTACGTAATATCATGAAAATGTCATACAAAAAATATTTCATCGAATATAAGAAAATTGTAAGTAAAGATTAAATATATAGAATAAAAATAGGGTATTTAATTTTTAGTACTTGATTTATTTGTGTATATTTTAACAATTGTATAAAGCTCTATTTGTTATTTGAGTTTTTATACTCTTCCTCACTACACTATTTAATATTTTCCTACATAGTATTTAAAATATTTTTTGGGTTAAAGATTATACATTCGTAATGCGTTTGAAGAAGTTTAACAATTTTTCATCAGTTTAAAAGTGGTTATAAATATATTAAAGATGAAAACGTCAAGGTATGCATGACCTGTAACCTGTATGAGCTAACAAATTAAGCATTGTCTAGTGCCAAATCATAATGCCAAATGTTTAGAAACTGGCTAGACTTAACCACTAGAGAGAGGCTTCATAAAAAAGTTGGGTAAATTAATTCCACATAATTAAATGAGGATAACAAAATTAGGTGTTTAATAATTGTCAATTTTCCTCCCGTTGTAGGTCAACCTGGAAGAGACGCTGTTAAACACAAGCCTTAACCCTTTTATGTTGGACTGTGTCTATTCAAATGTCTACTAATCGGAAATTGACTAAGTATAGAATAAACATACTCAAACACTACCTTTCTGAGGCAATATAAAAAGTGTTCTACTTCTTCATGATAATACAAGACTACATTTGCTACCTCCACGTGACTATTTTTATCATTTAATTTTAAAAAAATTCATGTTAATAATTAGGAAATTTAATTTAAGAAATTAATGATTTTATTTACCAGAATATTTTTTAAAAGAGAATTATTGTATTTTTAATATAGGGTAGGCAACCACTAATATTGGCGTGTCGCATGATTGTCTAAGACAAATATTAAATATGGCGCCACCTTTTAATGATCAAATACAATTTATTTATACTCATTAAATTAAAAACAACTGAAACCAATAATAACAAAAAATATTTCATCAAATATAAGAAAACTGTAAGTAAATATTAAATATATAGAATAAAAATAGGGTAATATACATTTTTTAGTTCTTGATTTAATTGCATATATTTTAACAATTGTATAAAGCTCTATGTGTTATTTGAGTTTCTATACTCTTATTCACTGTGCGATTAAATATTTTCCTACTTAGTATTTAAAATATTTTTTGGGTTAAAAATTAGAATTAAAATTAGATTCGTAATGCGTTTGAAGAAGATGCTGTGAAGTGTCACAATTTTTCATCAGTTTAAAAGTGGAATAAATATATTGTATGAGCTAACAAATTAAGCATTGTCTAGTGCCAAATCATGATGCAAAATGTTTGGAAACTGGCTAGTTATTAAACTGCTATGATTTAACCAATAGAAAAAGGCTTGGATGTTGAATTAATTAATTCCACATAATTAAATGAGGATAACAAAATTAGGTGTTTAATAATAGTCAATTGTCCTCTCGTAGAAAAAGGTCAACCTGGATGAAACTTTGTTAAAAACAAGTCTTAACCCTTTTATGTTGGACTGTGCGTAAATGCACTAACTAGAAACTGACAAAGTATATGATAAACTCATTCTTTTCGAAGCAATATAAAAAGTGTTCTACTTCTTCATTATAATACAAGACTACATGTGCACCTTATTCAAACATTCCTCCATGTGGCTATTTTTATCATTAGCCAATTTTTTAAATAGTAAACAGATTATTTCTGAAAAAGAGATCAAAATTGAGGTTGGTCTTATAGTTGTTTTGTTAAATAAAAGATATTTTAAAGAAATTCGTATTAAAGTTAAACATTTAAGTAATTTATATTTATTGGTACGAAATAGTTAATCTTAATACTATACTATAAATCCATCTCTAATTTGATGTAATATTATAAACTGATTAATATTACATTAGAAATTAATGCTTTTATTTACCACATTAATTTTTAAAAGAGAATTAATGTATTTTTAATAAAGATAGGCAACTACAAATATTCACATATCGTATGGTTGTCTAAGATAAATAATAAACATGGCGCCACCTTTTAATGATCAAATGCATTCTATTTATACATATTAGGTTAAAATCAACTGACAAGTAATACTGATTGAAAATTAATTAATTAAAACAATAATGAATGCAAAATCGTAAAATATTGTTTCAGAAATTTATCTCGTTATTAAACGTACAAATCACATACGGAACGCCAATTAAATAAATTAATGTTGAAAATATACGTAAATTCTTAAATGAATTTTTGCAATTCAAGGAATTTATCGAGGCAGGCAAAAAGAGAAAAGTTCAGATTATCATTCGTTCATATCACACCGTGTCCGAATGTAATAATCGATCTGCCGCTTAAGAATGCATTTAAAAACCGGATCCTCTCATTAAGACCGGTGGCTAATTAACGATATATTGAGATCGGATTACGGAGCCCGCGATAGCGTACAACCGAGCATCGCACGCCCGTACTTGGAAAACGCAATGTATTCGGATTTTTTATCGCGGCTGTTATTACATAAATCTTGCGGTGGTTGTTTTCCTTTTTTTATTTCGGTTTCGTTTTGTTTGCTTTCAGTCGTTGAGATTGCGTTTTGCGCTGATCCTGTTTCAGGTTTCAGTAAAATTAAAATTCTCGCGATGCACGTGCAAATTTCAACTGATGGTAATTAATGTCCGACGACGGTTTTATCACCGAGCCATTGTTTCGGATGGAGTCCGGTTTGTTTTTCGGTTGGTCGAGGTTGAAAACATCTAATTACGTGAAAAGGCTATTTACTACACAATCAAACATAGTGGCGGTTTACTAACATTGCTTTTGAGGAAATTTGTTTTTCCACTCGATTTACCAGTAAAACCGCTATCGGAAATCCAAATTAAACAACAAAACTGTTTACAGGAACGGTTAATTTTGCCTAATCCAGTGGAAATGCAACAAACGTACGGACTCACAAAGCTTTTTGTAAATAAAGCTTGGCACATTGACGCAAATCGTGTTTTGCAAACACAACTTTCAAAAAGATAAATAATTATACGAATATACTGACACTGACCCAAATATTTCAAGCATAAATGTCGCATGGAATTACAAATTGTATTGTTTTATCGAATATAAATTAAATGCATGACACATGTATTTAATGCTAATCTGTAAGCTATAGTATCTGATCATTTTTTTCATAACTGTTGTGGGCGATGCAATGTTAGTTTATGTTAATAATTTTAATAACTGTGATTGCCAAAATGGCACCAGTTTAATGCGATGTGATACAAGTGAAATGCGAATTTAATTAAAGAAATTATACAAAAAATCCATTTATGGCTGTGTTAATGTATATTAATAAAGAGGAATGTGTATTTTTATGCTGGAGCCCTGTGAGAAAATCCAGTATAAAAATTAAGCCTAAAGAATGTTGCTCATTTGCATTTATTCAATACATGTAATTATTGAATGAGGCAAGAGAGATTTTAAATATTTTAATAAATAATAGTATTCATATTGTACTAAACATTTTTCTCGTGGTTTCAATCTTCATAATTATAGCTAATTTAATCTTAACATCAGTGGAGTGATTTATCACATTTAAAAAAGAATTTTATTCATCCAGGTAGCGCCATCTAATAAATAGTAGCGGAATTTAAAATTATTGTACCTAGATTTCTGTTGTATCTATTTAAATTTAGTGGCTTACCCTTATACATATACATTGGGTTTTCTAACTAATGTCATGAGTAAATACTATACAAGATGTTTCTAAAATAGGTCATCAAAATTTGGGAGCAAATACACGTCTAACGATAAAAACCTGAATAAAAATTCCATCCAATAAAAAATGTTTGACCCGTCTGAATTTAGAGAGAAACATCATGTACGACAGAGACAGTAGAAGTTTGCCCCATCTCTGTCGTACATGATATCTCTTTCAGGATTCAGATGGATCAAACTCATTTCATACTGTATACATATATATTGTCAATTTTATCGCATGTCAATTTGACATATTATTATGTATCAGAATCTTTTCTTTTGATGGAAGGTTTTCAAGGCATTTTAGCAATGGTCCACGTACAAGATTTGGAGTTCTTGAATAGAATCATTCAAAACGTCTACATCAAATCACCAATAAATGTTACATCCTGGTTATTTCCAACTAAAGACCACAATTTCGTAAACGAAATGTTAAAAGCTCAAGATTTGATGAACTTAACGTACGTCAATGGTTTAGAATTACTTGTGGATCGGTAAGAATGTTAATTTTGGTAAAATCATTGTTAAATTTAATCATTTCAGATTATACACTATTATTAACTTAATAACTGGCTACATTAAATCATATTCAAATCTACAAGAACGTTTACTTATAAGGCCTTCTCAACTTAGTTTATCATTTTCAGTAGATTTACTCTGGAAAACTATAGAAACATTGACAGAAAAGTCTTCGCCAGTAATCAATTAATTTATATCAAATTAAATTGTTACATAAACATTTTTCAGATTGTGCCTAATTATACAGGCGTTGAAAAAGTGTGTAACCAAACTCAAACCGATCAATTATGGCTAAACAGATGTGACAGTTGTTCAAGTGCCGTTGAATGTATTAAAAACATGGTGTGCTCATTTGAGGAGTACGACGTTGCAATAAGTGCCAAAAGGTTGACTTTAGAATGTTAAGAACAGTTAATTAATTTTGTTTAATTATAGGACGGAAATCAGAAGTCAATTGTATGAATTAACGCAATTCGGTTGTATGTTAAAAACGACAAATTTAGTGCAAGACAGTTTGCAAATGCTTTTCGAAAAACTTCGGCAGAAACAACAAGAATGTGACGTGTTAAAAGCGGAATGCGACGATATGCAAAACAAATTGAAAGAACAATGTGCGTCCCTCGATTTGCTGAGTGAAGAACTTAGTACCTACAAAAATAACAAGCAATTCAACGACATCAAAATTATGTCTTTGAAAAATGAAAACGATTTACTGACTGAAGAATCTAGAAAATTAAAGGAAAGGTTTGAAAAGAAAAAGAAAGAAGTCGGAGCGATGGAGAAGGAAATTGCCGATTTTAAGAGAAATCAAAAAGTACTGACCAAATTACAAGCTCAAAATCTGAAGTTGGTGGAAGAGAAAAAGGAGCTCGAGACGAAATACGAACACTGCAGTAAGGCAATTGATGTAATGCACACGAATAGTAAGAACTATCAAAAGAAAATTACGAAGCTTCTAACCAATCAGGATAGAAATGAGGAAAAACTGTCTCTGTTAATAATGGAGACCAGGAACATTGCAAACGCTTATAACACCTTACAAGCAAAATACAATAACGATTTTAAAGATTTTAGTGACTTAGGACGAATGATGGAGGAAAGTGGAGTCTTACTGCAAAGTTTAGATGGACGTATCAGTTCCGTGCAGGAAGATTGTACCAATACAAATGTAAAACTTGAGAAGGTGCTAAAAACGCAGCAAGAGCATGCCAATATTACTTTGGATCGTTTTAAGAACATCCAGGTTAGTCACTTTGTACCTGCGGATTTGATGTGACTTAATTGTTCCAGGAAAAAGTCTCCGAGTATTTAATAAAGGCGCACATGAAATACGACGCCGACGAAAAACCTAAGAAAGAACTAAAGGGCAACCCCATCGAAGACATGACCTGCCAAATAGAAGAAAACAAAAAGAATATAAAAAATTTGCAGGACGAAAACATGAAGCTCGAATGTTTCCTGCAGAGACTCTCGAAATTTAAGTCCCATTAACTTTGTATGCTTATTGTTGTTTATGTTGAAGGGTGTGGATCAATAAAAGTCGTTTATAAATTAAGACAGCCATAAAACTGCCACTTTATTTACACAAATAAAATCCTGTTTTTTACAAAACTGATGTAAATTGCAATATACAATTGGCGTGGTTTTGGCTGGCGAATCCAGCGCAGCCCAATTTCAGTCGAGACCAGCTCAAACCGAAACGTAATAAATAAAATTAACGTGAAAGAGGGAGAGATTGAGATTAGGATGGAGTCGCCACTTGCAAAATCGGCGACGTTAACATGATTGAACAGTAGTGAGAACAACAGTCAGAAGTCGCGAAAAGGCTAGTTCCTTTTCTTTGTTAAAAAATGTCTTCATTAGTTATATATAGATATATTTTTTTCCATCACCACTGATCTCGACTGTGAGCAGGCTTTACATTACATATCTACTATGTTTCTAGAATTGTCTGATTATCTAATAGATATTTGTTGTCATTTAATTATTGACTTTACTTAAAATAGTTTATATGTACAATGTTTTCGTTAGTGTTAATCCTTTATTCTACTGCGCCTCTAATACACCATCACAGGTTCCGCGGGAAGACAAAAAAAGTTGATTCAACGATAAAAGTAACGTAGAAGATAACTAGAATGATTATGCGGGTAAAGCAGAATTTTCAAGAAATTATTTTCTAGAATTATGCGGGCGACTAAAAGAAATCTAATCGAGATAGAGAGAAAGGTTCATTATGCGGATAAAAAATAAAAAGCAGCTCGAGTCTTCTAGTAATAAACTATACTTAAGTAACAAAAAAGCATGAAGAGACTTAAAGACTTTTACCACCTATCAACTACAACTTCACCAACTGTAAAAGAAAACAAATATTTAATAATAAATATCATTAAACGCCATGCGGGGTTAGCCAAAAACACAATAACGCCCAAGATCATAGTAGTTCGATCCGGGGTTATCAAAAGGAAAATGTTACGAAACAAAAAATTATTAAGGAGGGGGTCTTCTCCACACTGTTAAGTCACTCCAAGGGGGGCTCATTTTTGTCTTCAGTTGATGAGCTTTTTATTTATTGACGGAAAACTGGTCTGGGTACTGTGAAAATACAAAAAATTAATCAATCATTGTGGAATTTGGTAACGAATAACGGGTGCACATCAATACTTACACTTGTAAATTTATCCAAAATAGTCCGGCTGTATTACACATAAAAGATGTTAGTTAGAACACCGATTAGTATCCACTCAATACCTTTTTATTGTTGATATTTCCTTATATTAACGATTCGAGTAATTGTATAATGAATGGAATAGACTATATTATGTTACAAGTCTTAATAAAATTATAATTAAATATTATTTTATAATGTAGTAGGGTACAAGGTGTCTCTTAACACACTATAAGCGGGTCGGGTAAAAATACCCGTCTCGAGAACTGTTGATTATTAGCGGGTCGGGTAATTTTTACCTTTTTGAATGTACTTACTTTAAAAACGAGGTGAGTTAATTTTACTCTATTGGTTTACATACGGAACTGAAAGAATTATCTCTTAGTTTTTGTTATCATTCAATAACTTAGTTTGGACTATTTTGCTACCCGCCTATAGTGTGTTAACTAATGGATTATAGTTAAGTACTATATTTTATTATGTAAAAAAATTTAAAACAAACTTGCTTTATTCAAAAATTAATAATAAATTAATTATTATTATATATAAGTGGTCATATAAGATTTTATATTCAATTTTATTCAGTCATTCAATATTCAATAGAACTTGGCGAAAGTTAGTTAAATTTTCATCATTATTTTGTTGTAAATTAAGTATTCCATAATTTAACAACTCATTATTTTATATTTTTTAACTAACCACTTCTTCTAAAAATGTATACACAGAAGACTGTTATATATAGAAATTACTGAATTAAATCCAAAATAAAATATTAAATTGACATTTGTATCCAAATTATTAATAATTTTTGAATAGGATAAATATAATATTTAATTATGGCCCATTAGTTAAGACCACAATAATTCCGCAATAAGTTTTTATTTTGGTAATGTCTTTTTGTGTGTATTAATGATATTTTCTATTTAAAAGTCCTCATATTAATCAATAATTGTTATAAAAATAATAACAAATAATGACAAAATATACTTAATGATGCTTAAATTTTTAGTTTGGTGATGTCGTTTTCTTATGTAATTGGTGAACTGATATTTTATATTTAAAAGTCCTCATATTAATAAATATTAAATTGTTAGAAAAATAGTAACAAATAATGACAAAATATACTTAATGATGCTTAAGTTTTTATTTTGGTGATGTCGTTTTTGTACTTTTGTTTTAAATCAAATCGAAATACCGATGAATAAAAAATGTTTTTGATTTAAATAGGAATGTATTTATTGTATGATTGTTACTTACCTTGCCACAGTCTTTCAGTTAATTGAAGGAATGTTTTATTTAATAAGGTTAGTGGAACACAAAAATGCACAACATTTAGCAATCACACGCAAAAGAAAAAGTTGTTCATTTTTATTAGGTTTTAATAGTAACACTGCCCATTACATTTATATACAGATTTTGTAACAGTTGTACAAATTCGACAAACAGTTTCAGAACCGTTAAAACAATATTAAGGAGGGCGTCGGAATTATACATGTACAAATATTGCTAGCGGATAATAAAAATATTTATAAATAAATACATCTGAAACGTGTTTGTCATGAATCAAAGTAAATCACAAAGTTTACTTTACAATTCTATCACTTTTTGTGACTTACTCCACAATTAATTTGAAAAACTAAGTTAGGGTACAAAAATTACGGACAAAGTAATATTTTGAGCGTCGATAGAACTATTTATAAGTACATATATGCTACTTACAACAACTAGGTCAACTACAGATACTTTTTAAACGTTGTTTATGAGCTCAATATGCTTAATATATGCTATTCTATTTATTTCATTATTTAACACGTAGAATACATATAATTGTCGAGAAAATTCAATTGAATAGGAACTATAGTTGTTCAAAAAGTTTCCTAAGAGTAAGTTAATTCTGCACCTTTCCTATTCGTGCAGTGAATCTCCCTAATACTTCTAAAAGTTGTATGAGTAAAAATTATCTGTAGCCCAAGGAATGGACGTATTACAAAACACGCACTCTATCACCGAGAATATCACTTCCTTTTTTTTAATAAATGTCCTCCAAAAAGTCTCTTTTGATCAATATAATTATATAAAAAATCTAATTTCCTAGGAGTCAAAATAAGGTCGCTCAAAATGTTACCGTGTCCAGTACACGCAATGAAAACTATTCATGCCTAAATTAATTCTACGCCAGTAAAACATAAAAACAATATTTTGGCCTATTCGTTGCTAGTAATTTATGGTTGAAAAAAAAAAACGTTCAGTCTTTGTTGCGTTTTTTTCTTAATTCATGCACATTTTCCGTTTCATTTAAATTACAAATTAAACTAATCGAATCACAACACTCGTAGGCGTAAACACCAAAAACAAAAAAAAAAAATAGGTATACGGGAAAAAACTTGCCTGCGAATATTCGACGAATGTCTTCCAAATTTCCGAAGGAGCCCCACCCGGGAAAAACTCGCATTTTTCCCGAGTGCCGGCCCGGTTGTGTTTTAAAATTAAAACGCACACACACAATGCAGCTTTTTTGAGGGGGATTATTGTGGGGGATAATACGGGTTCGGCTATTTCGCTTTTTTTATATTTAATTCGGGATCCATCAGGAAATTACCTGTGCAAAATCGAAAAATCAAATTAAAAATCAAATAAAATAAATAAATCACGACCTCGGAAACATCGGCTAAAAGGCGATGAAATATTTATAGGTGACTGTGG
Organism: Aethina tumida; assembly: GCF_024364675.1. NCBI lineage: Eukaryota > Metazoa > Arthropoda > Insecta > Coleoptera > Nitidulidae > Aethina > Aethina tumida. The sequence goes on from NC_065439.1 coordinate 12,577,190, forward strand.
GTCAGTTGCAGGCTTTAACTTGGATTTTGATTTTGTGAAACGCGGGTGTAAAATTATTGTCGGACAAACAAGATGTATTTACACGTGACAGTTAAAACCTTGCAAATGTTGTAGTGAATGATGCAACAATGAATCGCAGTTTCTATAAGAGTACAGCTTAAACTAAAATAAAAAGGTACCTCATTCCAAAACAAAAAGAAACTAAACAAAAATAAAATAATAAACCCGTATAAATTTCTGTAGTTGTGAACCGGAAACCAACAGATCTAACAATTAATAGTAAGTTATTTACTTGTGTACATAATCAGAGAAACCCGGACGTGAATAGCACCCGTATACGCACTTGCCGCACTCGGTCTGTACGAGGCGGCGACGGCGCAGACAATAATCTAGGTGTTGGGGTGGCGGGGGAAGGTTGGTTAGAGGTTTGGCACTCATATAGGCGATGTTAGGATCAGACCGAAAAACACAGCCCACATAAGTACGATCCAATGCACAGTATAAACCGGACTCTCACCGTCTGTGATCTTCCTGGCGACGAACTTCAGCGTTTCATCAAGTAATACTACTGGAATTGAGAATTTCATCACCGTTATCCATTCCTCGAAGGTCAACGGGCACACTTGGAATACGACCTAAGTGGGGAAAATGATTAAGTAACATTCAACAAGTCACCGCAAAATGTAAGACTTACGGAAAGGACATCAACGTAGAGGATGACGAAGTGGAGGGTGAATGAGAGAGCCATTGAGCCAATCAACCAGAAGTTGGACCATGGGGGCATGGCAATCAAAGACTGATTTTCGGACAAGCTGCAAAAAACACATCAGTTTCTTCTTTCCAAGTCTCAAATTTATTGATTTTGTGCATTTCCAGATAAAATAGACAGAAATTTGAGTGTCAGGAGCTCAATTTCTCTCTATATTGTCTAAAAATGGCTAAACCAGTCAAATTAAAATAATCAGGGAAACCTACCTGTTCATAGCGTTCAACATTTCAATAGTTACAAGTACAGAGAGAGCCATGGTCATGGGATGAGGATCGCCGAAAACTTTGCAGTCGACGCCCTTGAATTCGGGAGATGTGGCAGCACATTGCAAGTGGTGAGTCTGAAATAATAATTATAATGTAAGTATTTTACGCCAAAACACATCTTGTTAACTACGTACCAATTGATAGTAGCTCATTTGTGGACCTTCTGGGGAGTACATGAACCACCAGGCGGCGGCACCAACAGTGGCGGCACCTACGTATCCACCAATAGCCAAGTATCTGAAGAACAACCATCCAGAGATCAAAGATTCGTCAGCTTTACGTGGTGGTTTGTCCATGATGTCCAAATCAGGTGGATTGAAACCGAGAGCGGTGGCTGGCAAACCGTCAGTTACCAAGTTGACCCACAACAGTTGTACGGGGATCAAAGCTTCTGGGAGACCCAAGGCGGCGGTCAAGAAGATGGAGACGACTTCACCGATGTTGGAGGAAATCAAGTAACGGATGAATTGTTTCATGTTGTTGTAAATGGCACGACCTTCTTCAACGGCGGCGACGATGGAGGAGAAGTTGTCATCAGCCAACACCATCTCGGAGGCGGATTTAGCTACAGCGGTACCAGAACCCATGGCAATACCAATTTCGGCCTTCTTCAGGGCTGGGGCATCGTTTACACCATCACCAGTCTGCACAAAACAACATTATTAATTAAAATTCAATTAATATTTATGTTAATATTTACCATAGCGGAGATTTCGTTCATGCTTTGCAAGTATTCAACAATCTTGGACTTGTGGGCGGGTTCTACACGCGAGAACAGTCTGGCTCTGGCGCAAGCGGCCTTTTGTTCGCTGCTGGACAAGTCGTCGAATTCACGTCCGGAGTAGGATTTGCCAGTGGTGTCTTCATCTTCACCAAAGACGCCAATACGGCGGCAGATGGCTTCAGCAGTGGCCTTGTTGTCACCAGTGATTACGATTACACGGATACCAGCGGCACGGCACCTGGCAATAGAGTCGAAGACTTCCTTACGTGGGGGATCCAACATACCAACAACACCAACGAAAGTGAGGTTGACTTCATAGGTGTAGAATTTGGAGGAGTCGTCGAGGTCCATCCTTTCGGGGTCCATTGGAGAGTCAGCGGTAGCCAGGGCCAAACAACGGAGGGTGTCACGTCCAGTACCGTATTGTCTGGTCAAGTCGAGAATGCGGTTCTTAAGAGTAGAGGTAAGTGGCACCTTTTGGGTTCCAACACGGGCGTGTGTGCATCTTTCCAAGACACCTGGAGATAAAAAAAATTATGCCATGATCTTAAACTTTAAGTATATGATAGTTACCTTCTGGGGCACCCTTGACGAAGAGTTTAGGTCCGGTTCCGAGACGGCTGGGTTTGGTGGGGATACAGTAAGAAGACATGGATTTACGATCGCGGGAGAATTCCAAGGTGAATTCCTTCTTCCATTTGGTTTCGATTTCTTGTCTGACGCAGATGGCGGTCTGGCGACGGTCTCCGGTCTTGGTGACGTTGAAGGGATTCATTTTTTCAGCCAATACAATGAGGGCGGTTTCGGTGGCTTCGCCTACTTTCTCGAAGGCCTGTTTGAACTCGTTGAAATCGATGGCGGAGTCATTGCACATGATGCAAATGGTGCCGATTTCTTGAAGGGCGTCGAATTCGGACGACTTGATTTTCTGTCCCTTGAGGAAGACCTCGCCGATTGGTTCGTAGGTGGAGCCGGTGATTTCGAACTCGTGGAAGGAGCTGTCGTTACCTTCGACCTTTTCGAAGATGAACATGCGGGAGACGGACATCTGGTTGGTGGTCAATGTACCGGTCTTGTCGGAGCAGATAACGGAGGTGCAACCCAAAGTTTCGACGGAGGGCAAGGACCTGACAATGGCATTCTTCTTGGCCATACGACGGGTACCCAAAGCGAGACAAGTGGTGATGACAGCAGGCAAACCTTCTGGGATGGCGGCTACGGCGAGGGCGACAGCAATTTTGAAGTAGTAGACGGCACCCTTGATCCAGGAGCCACCGTGAGCGGGGTCGTTGAAGTGACCAATGTTGATGGCCCATACAGCTACGCAAATAACGGAGATGACCTTAGACAATTGTTCACCGAACTCATCCAATTTCTGTTGCAGGGGTGTCTTGATTTCCTCAGTTTCAGACATTTCAGTCCTGATTTTACCGATGGCGGTGTTCAAGCCGGTGCCAATGACGACACCACGGGCTTTGCCGGCGGCCACGTTGGTACCGGAGAACAGGATGTTCTTCTTGTCTTGATTGACGGCACGTGGGTCGGGGATGGCATCGGTGTGCTTGATGACGGAGACGGATTCACCGGTCAAGATGGATTGATCGATACGGAGGGTGGTCGAGAAGATCTTGATGAGACGAATGTCGGCGGGGATCTTGTCACCGACGGACACCTCCACAACATCGCCGGGAACGATGTCTTTCGCTCTGATCTTCTGGATACCGCTCTTGTCCGTCCTGAGCACTTTGCCCATCTCCGGCTCGTATTCCTTAAGGGCTTCAATGGCTGATTCGGCATTTCTTTCCTTTAAAAACGAAGATCATTCAATCCATTAGTATTTCATATTAATAAGTAAAAGGAAAGCATTTTTAACTCGTGGTGATTCAACATTTCTTAGATTTTTATGTTCTAACATTGAAAGAATTGTCTTAATTTGTTTTTGAATTAACTTACTAATACTGAAAACGAGTACAATCTATCTGCTATGACTTCATTAGATACGGGACAAACATTTTTAAAGTAAATAGAACCCACTTAATTTATATTTACACAGATAAAACTGACATTAGATAGTGCTCACATACACCAATTAACTGGTATCTTTAATTGAATTCACAAACACACATCTCAAACAAAATATGATGCATTTGTTACATTTTTCTATAACCCGTGCATATTAATAGACGATGGCGAAATGAATGCACGCTAAAAATACACGTGTACGTGGCCAAGTCAACCTCAAAAGACCTATCGAAATATAAATGCCATTACGTGGCCGTTTGATCTCGTCTGTTCGGGGAACAGGAAGCGAGTTAATTCGTTTCATTAAGAGCACAAAGGTCCCTTTCATTCAACTTTAAGTGGTTCTTGTATAATAACTAAAATTTTCGTAGCTTCCAAAATTGATATATTATGAAAGTTTTCGAGTTTAAGTATTAAATCGCCTGAATGTGGCAAATGCACTTATAAAACTTCTAAAACTCCCCAGTGAAGCTGCAAATAAAATCGACTTTGGCAACGTAATCCGTATAAAAGAGATCTCACGTGTGCCGTTCAAATTTATTCACATCATGATCCACCAGTGGGAGAAATTTGCAATATACGTCATTCGAATGAATTATTAACTCACCTGCCATACACCTACAACGGCGTTAGCAATAAGGATAAGAAGAATTACAAAAGGTTCAACGAATGCTGTAAATGCTCCATCGTGCTCCTCGAATAAAGCGAGGACCTGAAACAAACAATATATTAGTTAGTAACTTATTTTAATTGTCCGCTTCTGTTCGATTTGTGAACAAATTGAGTGTTGTAATTTAATTAGGGAGGGTTTTAAATAAAAACAAAACGGAGAGAAACTGGAGAAGGCCTGCGACGTAAATTAAGAGTCTGGCAGAAAATCAATTGCCAACAAATTGTACATGTATTACTGCAAGACAGTCGTATCTAGTCGCTACAGTCCTTGTTTCATTATTCACGGTTGTTTTATAACTGGGATAGAGGCCTTGGTATCGATTCGCAGTCACATTTATAACAATAATTGTGTTTATCTGCTGAAATAATTTGTCTGTGCAACGTCCGATGGAAAATATAACGTCTGGAGCGAGAGAATATCGCTTTGATCCTGACAATGGATACAATCATCGACCATGGACAGGCGACGTTGTGTCTAGGCATTTATCCAGGGGGAAAGTTTCAAGGAGAAAAAACATACAACCGGGGGCGGAAACGGCCTTTCAACTTCAAAATTATTTATTAGTTGTAGGCGAAGAAAAACCAACCAGTCATCTGTTGCGTGAATCGGAAGTTATCCGAAAATCGATTGGGAAACGGTGTGCTCTTTGGTACTGACACATTTGGCTCGACGTCGATGTATTTTCGTCGCGTCCTCTAAACATGGGTCTATTGCGACTGAACCGCGGATCCCAATCGATCCCAATTTCATTAATGTTAATGTGTTTAATTGTTTAATGTAAACGTTCGGTTTGTTTTTATAAACGTTGGCACATAACACGGTGCTTATAAATGACTAAATGGTTTCGGACTGCGTAAGAAATGTTTGCTACAGCTCAAGGGGTGATTGAGTGAGACGAATTGTTGTTTGTTCACGGATAATTTCCGAGATAAAACACAGATCTTCGTCTAGGTGTGCCAGAAAACTAGGCCGCAGATAAAACATTGTTGCGTAACGAGTTGCAGTTATCAATCGACAACATGTGCTCACAGTGTGCAAGATTACTCACATTGGAATGCGAAATCGAACAGAACAGACTGTTTGTAAAATAACACTGTTTTGTTGGTGTGTGTGGAGTTTACATTTTGAGTGGAAACTTGTAAATTTATGTGCGACTCTCAAGTGTATTGTTGCAGCGGAAGTTTTGAATTTCAAAACTTCCACTTACCATAAATTTTTCATACTTACAAATGAAATAATAGCAGCTAATAATAAAATCTTGACTAGAAGATCATCGAACTGTTCTAAAACTAATTGCCATATTGACTTTCCTGAAACACAAAAAAATGTAATTAGTAATCAAATTGAAAACACCAATTAATAACCGATTTCATATTCATATTTAGTCAACATTTTTATATATCTTAATATGAGTAAATTACTTTGTAAGATATGATTAATTTGAAGCTTTTAGAAAATTAAGTCAGAATTACTTAAAAATTTAAAATTTTACAAAAATCATAAAAATTATCTTTAAAACTTTAATATTATAATATTATTTATACATGTTTGCAAAGAAATTAACACTTTATATATTCTTAAGTCAAAGAATATAAAAATTTTAAGAAAATTTTCGATATTTTTAGAAAAAAAAATTAGATTGCTTCGTAAAATATGATTATTTGGAATCTTTTAGAAAACTGAAAAAGACAGCAGTTACAGAATTATTTAAAAAATTGAAAACTATATTAAAATCGTTAACCAACTTAAAACTATTTTTAAATTATTGTTATTATTAATACATTTTTTGCAAAGAAATTAAAATTTTTATATATTTTCGAGTCGAAGAACATACAAATTTTAAGCAAATTTTAGTTATTTATGCAAAAAAAAATATTTACCCTTCTTAAAATATTTTAAGATTTTTTTCAGGAAATTTAAAATAGCAGCAATTACAAAATTATTTAAAAAAATTAAAAATTACCTTAAAATCATTAAGAAAATATAGATTATACTTTTAGAGGTTGATGTATAAGAATGACGTAAGAGAAGATTAAGGATTTATACAACTTAAAACTATTTTTAAATTATTGTTATAATATTGTTAATACATTTTTTGAAAAGAAATTAAAATTTTTATATATTCTCGAGTCGAAGAACATACAAATTTTAAGAAAATTTTATCTATTTATACAAAAAAAATATATTTATCCTTCGTAAAATATGATTATTTGGATTTTTTAAAAAAATTTAAAAAAGCAGAAATTACAGAATTATTTAAAAATTACACGAAAACCATTAAGAGATTATACTTTTAGAGGTTGATGTATAGGAATGACATAAGAGAAGATTAAGGATTTAGTCAATATAAAACTATTTAAAAAACCTTAATGTTATAATATTTTTTGCAAAGAAATTAATATTTTTATATATTCTAGAGTCGAAGAACATAAAAATGTTAAGAAAATTTTGTATTTTTATACAAAAAAATTGAATACACTTCGTAAGATATTATTATTTGAATATTTTTAGAAAATTTAAAAAAGGCAGCAATTACAGAATTATTTAAAAAATTGAAAATTACATTAAAATCATTAAGAAAATATAGATTATACTTTTAATGGTTGATGTATAGGAATGTCATAAGAAAAGATTAAGAAGTATTAGTTAACTGACACTATCTTTAAAACATTAATATTATTATAATATTGTTTATATTTGTGTAGCAGAGAAATTAACATTTAAAAATATACTTGTGAGTTGAAGAATTTTTTAATTTTCAATAAAATTTTGATATTTATAAAAAAAAATATTAAATAAGACAACAATTATAGAATTATTTAAATTTGATACTTTACTAAGGTTTACTTTACTCAAGTTAGTTAGTAGTAAGTAATGATTATGAAATCAATCGTTAATGTATGCTCAAAACCAGTAAAACGTTACGTATGCGTTAATGTAAAACAGGAACAATTGAATTAACCCAGAAACTGTTTCCTGAACATTCTCGACAATGGGATTATATCCACACAAGGACGGATTCCATAATCAATATACAATAACGGATTAAAACTAGTTTCTCCGCAATTCAACCTGATTCAATTAATTAAACGTTAATCACGAACTGATGAACTGATTTATGCAGAAACGTTGCAATAAACGTTCACGTGAAGTTCAAGGCTTTACTTTTGTGTGGCTAGGCGAGTTTCATGAAAACCGACACGTTTAATTGCATTTGCGGGCGGAAAATTTGCAATGCAGAAACGTCGGACCGGCAGGAATACGAATTGGACCACGAGAAAATTGCTTTCGGCGATTATTAATCAACTCGACGTTAAATGCGTTAAAAAACTCACGCCAAACTAGTTCATAGTTGGATTGGTTTTCGATAAAACGCCGGGGAAACATGCAATTCGGCAGTTAATATGCAAAAGACGGAATTTGATTAATCTAAAATGTGAACCGAATCCGTCCATAAACTTGTGGAGTCGTTTCTTTGCGAGTGAAGCCCCACGAACGCTCACCCGCCCCGAAGGCGATCAAAAGAACTCGGTCGCCGATGACGTCAGCCAAGTGCAAGGAGAACGAGATGCACTACAGATTTATCGTGCCAAACATGCCCGGTTCAAAGCCCCACCGACGAAACGTTTACAGTTTCAATCACGCTACAACTGATCCTGGGATTGCCCAGAGAAATCACTTCGGAAGCCCTGTTTAAATTTTAGACGACGTGATTAATTACACTCCACAAATATGAATTGAATTGTATGGAAAACATGAAGGAAACGAGGAGTGTGTCAAGGACCTCGTGATAAAAACGATGAACTGTGCAATTTACGAGCACGTCCCTTTTCAGCCTTTTGGCTTTTGTTTTGGAGCAAAAAAGGGTCAACTTCGCACCGTTATCCATTTTTATGACTTTGTTTCAGGATTATCCTGACAGTTTGTTCTTTATTATATAAAGAAGTATCGGAAATTCTCAACACCTCTGCATCACACTCAAAATACGAATATTTTTCATAGACATTTTCACTTTCTTCTATTAAAATATAAAAATTTATAGAATATTTGAGAAACTTTCTTGGACACTTTTCATTCCAATTATAAATATTCTTCTTCATTTCCTTCAATGTCTTTCGTCAAAATATAATTATTAATAGAACATTTGAGGAGCTATCATGGGAAACCCATCCTTTCAAGGCTCGAAATATTATAATATCTCTTGTTTTTCTTTTTAATTTCTTTCATCAAAAAACAATTATTTATAAAACATTTAAAGTCCTTCCTTGTAAAACTAGACACCTCCACTTTTACTAAAAATACAAATATTTTTCATAGATATTTTCAATTTCTTCTATTAAAATATAAAAATTTATAGAATATTTGAGGAACTTTTTGAGACACTTTACACTCCAATTATAAATATTCTTCTTCATTTCCGTCAACGTCTTTCGTTAAAATTTAATTATTAATAGAACATTTGATGAGCTTTCTTGGAAAAGCAGTGCTTTTCTTTTAAAACTCAAAATATATTTATTTCTTTTGTTTTTTTTTTTAATATCTTTCATCAAAATAGAATTCGTTATATAACATTAAACGAGCTTTCATGTAAAAGTGGGAAGCTCCACTTTTACTAAAAATACGAATATTTTTCTTAGACCACTTCAATTTCTTCAATATCTTATCGATTTTAATTACTTCATGTTTTCTATACGAGGTTTTTATCTGATTTTACACATTTCTTTAATATAAATTAATGATTTATAGAATATTTGAGGAACTTTTTTGGACACTACACTCCAATTACGGATATTCTTTTTCAATTCCTGCAATGTCTTTCGTCAAAATATAACCATTAATTGAACATTTGAGGAACTTTCAGGGAAAACCAGACCTTTCCTTACAAAACTCAAAACATATTTATTCCTCCTTTTTAATCTCTTTCATCAAAATTTAATTAGTTATAGAACATTTTACGAGCTTTCATGTGAAACAAAACACCTCCACTTTTACTAAAAATACGAATAGTTTTTAGACCATTTCAATTTCTTCTATTAAAATATAATAATTTATAGAATATTTGAGCTACTTTTTCGGACACTTTACTCTCCAATTACGAATATTGTTCTTCAATTCCTTCAATGTCTTTCATCAAAATATATACATTTAAAGACGTTTCTTGAAAAATTAGAAACCTCTACTTTTACTAAGTCATACGAATATTTTTCGTAGACCTTTTCAATTTCTTCAATATCTTATTGATTTTAACTACCTCATCTTTTCTATACGAGGTTTTTATCTGATTTTACACGAACATTTAGCTGTTGATGAGACTGTGCGGCTAAATCTGCTCAACCAATTTTATCCCAGGAAGTCCACCCATACATGTGAAGTGTCATTGTAAAGTTCTGAAAGGGATTAGGTCGACATCACGATTTCGACACGCCAGAAAGAGCATCTCCAGTAAAATACGTGTCTCGTAAACGTCATTAGTGGATTGTGTGGTCTTTTATTTGGCTTTTGTGGCTCGTTACAAAGGACGTGGGTCACAAAAGTGATCGATGCAAAAATATCTGGTTTAAACCTTCCAGTGTACAATTAAAACGATGATTTATCAATTTCTAACGCGTTATCAATTTACCTGACTGACAATTTTATTAATGAGCGTTTCAAATAATCACGTTACACAATGTTTCGCCCGAACCATGATATTCAGTTATCGGCATCCCGATCGATTCAAGTCAGCGAAAACACTTGAACTATTTACACGAAACGTTAGATAACACACAAATTGAAACTCAACAAGTGACAACTTTTGCCAATATTGAAACTCGTCAAATAATCAGCGCTTTTGTTCTGCAACTTTATTGAACAAATCGTCTTCTCCGAACGAAACGAGATAAGATTAGACATTAGACTTTCAATTTCGACAGGACAAGATGGGAACGTGAATCCAATTCAACCTCGTTCCCCGTAAATTAGCTTCTCCGCGTACAAATTGAAAATTAAGCGCGAGATTTCCATTCCCCACCGCAGTAATCATGAAACGGCCACAACGTCAATCAGTGCGTTCGTTAATTAGGTCGAAATATTAACTAATTAAGGTTTGATTGCCCCCATTGTTGATTGTTGCAGTCGGTTTTTCTCCGTAACCGACCTTCGTCAGACAAACCGTCCTACTAATCAGTTACTCAAATTTTGAAAGGCGTTAACTGGTTTGGCACACAACGATGATGCTGTTGAAGTCTTACCTTCTTCCGTGGGAAGTTCTGAAACAGAAAAAACAATCCGATTAGGGCAAGTTTAATGAAATTACCAAGTACAACGCAATGTCTACAACAGTTTCTGCTTTTCATATCGAGTACGTGAACCTGTGTTGTTTATGTAAATCGTTTCGCGTGCGCAAATCTTGCGGTTTCGCCGTAGCGGTGTTCCGACGAAACCAGGCAAATCCATTGGCGACCGCCAAGGTCCTGTTTCAAGACAAACGTCACCGCTCTGACGTCCGATTTACGTCACGACACCGCACATATTTGTGCCCGTAATTTGCAATGCAAGCAACAAACTATCGAAGGCATGTCGGGCTGAATGTCTGAAGCAAATCGTAGGAATTTCTATCGGGGCTATTTTAAAAATCCATTGTAATTTTAGAAAGTTTAATAAAAGGTTGTTTGTTTGGTTGGTTGGTTGGTTGTATAATAAAAACTTGGTTCGACTTAACGATAATAAACAGTTCGGAAAAATGAACAGAGCAAATGATTGATTGTTTGTTTAATAATCGGGACGATGGAACAATGTACTGATCCCGAAATTAATTAATTGATATTTTCCAGGATTAAAGCAGCGCACATGATAAACTTTTGTATGGGCTTCCGGGTACGATAAATTGTTGCTGTCGCAAACAATGGTCTTGGGAGAACCTATTGCAACGATTTTTATTGTTCCACGTGTGCAACGAATGTCAAGGATGTGACAATAATTCAATCAAAATTTATTATTGGATTTTTGTTATTCAATTCTTCGATTTACTGACCCACACTACAAAAACGTATAGTAAAATTCACAACATTGCAGTGAAATATGCTATTAATTTAAATTTTTACCATATATATGCATGAAATAATGTGTAAAAAATGCAAATATATTAAGTAACAAAAGTACGGTTAGTTACTATTTTACTATGAAATTATATTAGATGCAGAAAAAAATATTTCAATCTTTGGTACCATTTTTAAACTAGTTTTTTGTGCAGTATTAAATATATCTGTTATACAGATATATCTTTAGTATTAATATTTATTTGATTTTTATTCTATTTATAGTAATGATAAAAAAATATTTAAGGTTTTTTATAAATGTAAATATTTTTGACAGTTTTTATTACATCACCTTTATACATAATTTTATATATTTTTTGTTACTTAAAATACATTTAATAAGATATTAAAATTATTATTTTTGAGTATTGGAAATATCCTTTTACTTTTTGAACTAATAATTTATTTAATTACATTTTTATAATAAATATTAACTTTTCTATATTACTATATAACTAAGTATATTTTATTTTTAAATGTATTTTTTATAACAAAATATAATTAATAATATATTAAATTTACAGGAATATTATCTACTGGAAAATTATTTACGTTTTTGGTAATGATTTATTATACAATTATTTTATTAGTATTAATATTTATTTGAACTATTATTATTTACAGTATGTTAAAATAAAATTTAAAGATTTTTATAAATTAAGAATTTTTGACAGTTTTTAAATACACTATTTTTTATTTTATGTAATTTCATTATATTTTTTATTACATAAAATATATTTAATAAGATACTACATTTACAAAAATATTATGTACTGAAAAAAGTCATTTACTTTTTTCATTCATGATTTATTAATATCATATATTACTTCTATAAAACTGTAAATATTACTTATTATATACAATTTTATTAGTATTAATATTTGTTTGAACTATTTTTATTTACAGCACATTTAAATAATATTTAGATTTTTACACATTTAAATATTTTTAATTAATAATTTACTAAAATTACCGAAATATTATGTACAGGAAAGTCATTTACTTTTTTGGTAAATGATTTATTAATGTCATATATTAGCATTTCTATAAAACTGTGAATATGTTTATTATATAATCATTTAATTAGTATTAATACTGATATGAATTATATATATTTATGGCATATTAAAAGAATATTTAAGGATTTTTATAAATTTAACTTTTTTTGACAGTTTTTAAATTCACTATTTTCTATTTTTAAACGTAATTTTATTTAAATTTTTATTATATAAAATGTATTTAATAAGATTTTAAAATTACAGAAATATTATGTACTGGAAAGTCATTTACTTTTTTGGTAAACGATTTATTAATGTCATAAATTAACATTTATATAAAACTGTGAATATTATTTATTTTACAATTATTTTATTAGTGTTAATATTGATTTGAACTATTTTTATTTGTGGTATGTTAAAATAATATTTAAGAATTTTTATAAATTTTACTATTTTGACAGTTTTTAAACACACTATTTTTTCTTTTTATACGTATTTTTTATATTTTTATTACATTAAATATATTTAATAAGATTTTAAAATTACAGAAATATTATATACTAGAAAAAGTAATTTACTTTTCTGGTAAATGATTCATTTATATCGTATACTTATAAATTTATAAAACTGTGAATATTTTTATTATATAGTTATTTTATCGGTATTAATATTTATTTGAACTCTTTTATTTATAGTATGTTAAAATAATATTTAATGATTTTTAGGAATATGCCATTTTTTATTTTTAAACTTTTTTTAATATATTTTATTATATAAAGTATATTTAATAAAATATTGAAATTTTAAAAATATTACATTCTAAAAATTAATTTACTTAAATATAAATTTTTATATTAAATATTAATATTTCAATTAAACTGTAAATATTATTTAAAAATTTTCATACATTAAATTTAAGAGAAAGATGCTGAAAATGAAGAAGTCAGTTTAAAAGTAGCAATTAATGAATTGAAGATGAACAACGTAAGGTCATCCTGAAACCTTCTGTACTAAGTAAGAAATTAAATTACTTCATCTTGTACCTAATATAATAACTTTTCCATTTATGATCAACACTTGAAAATATAATTGTAAAATTCATAACGAACATTATTGTACTAAAATATAAATATAACTGGATTTTATTTTACTTAATAACAATAATTTTGTACAATACAAAAATAAATTTCACAATAAAACTGAAAAGGTGTGACAGAATAAATGGAAATGAGTAATCCTCGAATTAATAACACTAAAGTACGCTTTATCAATATTTGTAGGCGTATTGTGCACACAACCATATACTTAAATTAATCAACCAAATACCATTATGGTAGAAATTAATTTCGCCCAATCGCCGATCAATAACAAATTTGGTGTTTTATCTCCCACCCTAAATAAACAATTAAAAACCTTAATGAAAACCACGATGAACGGAAAGGCAAATAACTGGTGCACTTAGGAAAACGACCCGTGTCAATAAACATTGTGCCAAAGATTGAAATATCGTCTCGGTATTGACCGAAATAGTCGGTGCAAAGTTTACCGCCGTCGCCCCCTTAGAGAAAATCGACTAAAAAAATCACTTTGTACACGAATTGACGTGACACGAATTGTAAATAATCGGTCGCATTGACATTTACCGATACGGACTAAAAACCGTTTTCGTTCCGAGATGGGAAAATCTCATTTCCATGCGATCTCGCTGCGAACGAGCCGATCTATCGATGGATCGTTAAATTTTCGATTGGAATTTATGAAAAGCACGAGAAGATTTATTAACTGCGCGAATAGTCGGAAAGTTTATGATGATGATCCAGACTGTTTATTTTTCCGGGGAACTTTGTGTACACACGAGGCTCATTCTTATTCCCATCCAGATTCCGATATGCAAAACTCATTGTTCAAACAGTGACGTGTTCCAAAAAACTGACGTGGCTCAATTTCAGTTGGTTAATGCTCCCATAACAGTAAAATATACGTCATGAAACATCCAACAATAAATGAGATGGTTGAAATATAGCAGTACTTTCATTTTTTGACAGTTCAAAAATCTTAAAAAATAGTATGAATTTAAAAATGATATTTTATGGAGTACTTTCATTTTTCCTTTGCCAATATATAAAATATAGAAACAACAAAGATTTTGTCGACACTGATCATTTATTTATTTACTTCCATTTCTTTATGCAATTATTGAATCTATAAAATAAAATTTTTCGAAAATTAGTATAAATGGTGTGAATTTTAAAAAGATGATTATAGAGTACTTTCATTTTTTCTTTGCTATTCTTAAAACTCGTAAAAAATAGAAATTAAATTAACAATTTTTCGAAAATTATAAATTATCTGAATTAAAAAAAAGTTTTTATAGAGTACTTTCATACCTTCTTTGCTAATCTTAAAGTTTGTAAAAAATAGACATTAAATTAACATTTTTTCGAAAATTACACAGAATTTAGTAAAAATTGTATGAATTTTAAAAAAAATGTTTTTATAGAGTACTTTCATATTTTCTTTACTATTCTCAAAATGCATAAAAAAAAGAAATTAACAAAAGTGCTTTTGAAAATTAAACATTTACATACAATTTTCAAAATTAGTAAACTATTGAAATTAGCAAAATTTTTCAAGAACTGACGTGGTAATATCTGTAGCAGTACAAGTCTATTCAAAGAATTAGTTTTGAAAACATCAATACATGTGTAATTGCTTCTAATTAAAAAACCATTAAACTAAAATCATTTGCACAACAATTAAATAATGAACCTGAAAACATCATTATCAAACTGCAGAAGAAAATGCATTAAACAAACATAATTATTATAACATACAGGGATTATTTTCTTAAAATTCCAAAACCACAATTACCATAAAACTTCCAGACAGCGATAAAAATTAATCTTAAAATTTACATTTAAAACAATTTAAAATCTTAACAGCAACAGTTGTGATACGTGTTATTTTCGAAATGGATAATTACAATACACAAATATTTATACAATTTAAACTGTTTGTTCTACAAATTCGTTCGGCAATCTTTAATAAATAGAACGCGCAATTATTTAGATTCTGTTTTTATCAATGGATTTAAAATATTGCGGTGTAACAAACCGTGGCTTATTATTTTACATCCACAACCTTCATGCCTGTGTAAAGTTTTAGTATTATTGGTTGTTTTGTAATAAAATATTTTGTTCAATAACTAATATTTAATTGTTGATGACGTTTGAAAATGTCAAAATCAGATGTTTGGATAATATTAATTCAGGACAGTTAAAGTTTAATTGCACAATTATTGAAGTCGCCAATTAATAATTTAAACATGTATTTCCTGTTCAGGTTGGCGTAAAAAATCCTATAAACTACAAAAGTAACGGCTTGCGGCGTTGTCACGTTTACTTTAAATGGTCACAATTTGATGACTGTCATGTTAACATTTTCTTTGTGCATTGTATTTTTAAATTACTTATACAAATTATGCTATAAAATCACAAAGAAATCGAACTTTTCCCGAGTTAACTTAGACAACAGCGTTTGACAGATGAAACGTCAACGTCGGAAAAAGGTTCAAAACGTAGTGAAAAGCAGCCTTCTGTTGGTTCTTTTGTCGTACCCGCACCATCAGCAAACAATGGGGAGGTAGCAAAATTCCGACTTACCGTTAGGTCCGTATTTTTCCTGGTTTTTCTTGACCTGTTCAGCTGAAAGGCCCCTTTCCGGATCTGAGTTAAAGTACCTCAGCACCTCGTCCACGGTTTTTGCGTGACCGTCCTCCATGGTTGCCGAAAATCACCCCTGAAACACAACCCTGTCAAAATACAACTGTGACGTGTGCCAATCAAAACATGTGCTTTTTTAGGTTATGATTAAATCCCCCTCTTATAGATATTATCAACAAAACGAATTGCGAATTGCAACAACGCAAGTGCGATTTGAATAAAAAATGCTTAGTAACAATTCGTGACGTTCGCCGTCCCGTCTCACCGTTTCGTAAACCAAAAAGGAACACTTGTATACGTCAAGAGCAAAAAGGGCCCGAGCAGCACGAAAACTAAACGGGTCGCACGCCGAACGTTTCGGATTATTTATTTGAACAGTCTACCGCACTGAATTCAGGGCACAGCACCGGACATTACGCACATAAACCTCATCGTAAACTCGGCCGGACTGAAACTAATTTTCTAATGGCTCAAAAAACCGAGACCGGCCACGTTCGAGCGCACTGCGTCTGCGCGGTAGTTCGAATGCACGGGGGGTTGGAACAGCCCGCAATCGCCCCGTGTCGTTTAGGAACGTGTGAGGAAACGCGGCACTTTTTGACGGATTGTTTGGCAGCCGGGCGGCGATCTCGCGATTTTGTTCGCAGTTCGCGTCGAAATTATGCCTTACGTGCGGCAAGCATGTGTTTGAAGCGGATTGGTCGGAATCGGTCACGTGGTAGGGCGGGAATTTCGAACTGTGCATTTAGTTAAATTAAATTGTAGGTTTACGTTTTTGGCTATGTGAACGAGTAATTAGATTAATCCTAAGTTGTAACCTCGAAAATGATGAGTTTGAAGAGATAAATACAGTTTAGTATTGCGAAATTTATGAATAGTCGTTATTTATAATTTGCTAATAAGTAAATACATAGTAAACAACTGAGTTGTCATTAATATTTTTGTGTTCTTGCACATTAATATAATAAAATTATGCTTGAGAAACAATGTTTTTTATTTTGTACAATATATATTTCAGATATTATCCATTTATTTATTTATGTATGTAAAATTTGAATATAATCATTTAATTGTAAATTAATAAAATATTAATATTAACATATTAATAATATAAAAAAAAATTGATAAATAAAAATTGATTATTTTACATAAATTAATAATTAATACACTAATAATTAATTTATTGTATATTAACTTTTAGCTTAAGGTAAATACACTAATAAAATAAATTAAACAATTGATTGATTTGTTATTTATTAAAATAAATAATAAAAAATTGAAATTATATTAATTAGAATTAGTACTTATCAATAGGTTGGTTATTAAAATATTTATTTATTTTATACTTAAAATTTAAATATAATCAATTAATTGTAAATAAACAAGGTATTAATATTAATATATTAATACAAAAAAAATGATGATTTTACATAATAAATTAATAATTAATAAACTAATAATTAATTTATAACAATTATTGTTACTAATTGTATATTAAATTTTAGCTTATGGTAAATACACTAATAAAATAAATTAAACAATTGATTAATTTGTTATTTATTAAAATAATTTATAAAATTATTTAAAAAATAATTAATTTTAGTATAGATTTATGTAAATTAAAATTAAGTTGAATTTAATTATTGAAATTATATTAATTATAATTGGTACTTATCAATAGGTTGGTTAATAAAATATTGGATTTTGATAAAAAACATTATTAGTATTGTTTCCATTGTTGTTATTTATTTCAATAAAATAATCATTAGAAAACAAATTTATTTTATCATGAAATCGTTTAAAAATGTAATTAAAGAATTGAGAATCTCTGTAAATTAAATTTTAATTAAATGGAATAGGATTATAATTTTATTATATTATATATATATATTAATTAAAATTAAAATTTTTTGGGAAGTTAATTAATAACAATATTTGATTTTTATAAAAAGCTGATAAAATATTAAATTATATTTATTTGTGTATTAATATTATATTATATAAAAAAGTAAATATTTTATTTAAACTTATGTAATATATCAAAACTTATTAATTTAGACGAACAACAAATATTTGATGTTGATAAATATATAATAAAACTTAGTTTCATTAATTTGGTTTCCCTCTGTTTCTTATTCAAATAAACTATAGATAAGAAACATAAAATTGTGACAAAATTAATTAATAAACACTTTTTAAATAATGATTGATTGATTGATTTTATTAATATACATATTAAAATAAAATTGTAAGGTGTATTTATATAAATAAAAAATAGATAAAACAAGAGTAATTAAACTCATTAATCAATATATTCATAAAAATAAGGGCATAATTTTCGTAAAAAAATATTAAAATGATAGATCTTTAAAAAACAAATATTTTCATAAAAAATAGTAATAATAATAATAATTGTTACCAAATTAGATTTTTTTGTTATTTTTTCAAATATGAAACAATAGGTTATAAAATCATATTTTCTAAATTTTAATAAATCAAAATTAAAGAAATAAAGATTCAATTTAAGTAAGTTCCTTATTGTAATTTAATTAATTTGTTAACATTGATCTTTTTTATTTTTGTAAAAAAAATTGAGTTATATTTATTTGTATATTAGTATTTCTATTAATTATAAAAATTAATTAATTTAGATAAATATTTGTTGATAAATACCCATTTGCAACAATAGTTAAAATTTATTGTTGTCCATTTATTGTTGAATTTTATTTTTAGACCCCACATGATTTTCGACTGAATTTTAGCAACAAATATTTAATCAATTGTTGTTAAATAAAAATTGATAAAAAAATGTGTGTAATATTAAATAATTTCGCTAGAAAACACACATGCTTACGTTAGTACGTAGTCTGGATAGTGGGATTACATAAAATTTTTGAGTGGCTCGCGGTTATTTTTACCCTCGCGAAATTTTAAATATAAAACATTTTCAAGCTGGCTACAATGACAACTTATATAAAGAAAATCTAAAATATTTTCAAATACGTCAATAGCGCAAAAGTAGTTTTATTTTGGGGCACCGGTGCCGAATGGTGGGGCGCAGCCGGGTCTCCATTTGGCGCCGGTCCAGAAATTCTAGCAAACGGTTTTAGCACACACAGTCCGACTTTTTCCATAATTCGCGTTCGTCATAATTATGGTGTCGCGTTCGCTCCTAATTATTAACGTGCCATTCGATTTTTGTGCACGCAGGGGGCAAATTTTGCACTTCCCACTTCCCACGAACCCCCCGGGGGGGTGAGGTCACTAATTTAATCCCATCCATTTCGCACTGCACTTTGCACTTGTAACCAACCTTCGACTTACCGGTTGTTATCACAAAATGGTCCCAGTAGTATCACTCGATTTAACTAATATATATAAAAAATAAAAAACTAACACACAACTTAGGCCCCCATGAACTACGCAAGTGTATCACGTAAAGCTTCCAGGGGAACGGGCAACAAAAATTCCGTGTAGTAGCTTTTATAAGTTCGGTATAGCTGCCTACCTGTGGGCGGGCAAGGTGCCAAACCGGGGCCCGCACCAGGCTCCCCCCTATTCCTGCCCCCCCAAAAAATTATTTTTCGAAATCGGCGGCGGCGGCGAACGCCGCTCTTTCCAATTCGCTAAAATAGCGCATTTATTCCTCACGGCGTTTTTGCTGGGGATTTACGGACTTAGCGGCAACTCATTTTTTTCTGGCAACATACTTACACTAGTATTAAGCTATATTGATTTTTTTTAAGTTTATTTTTGTGAGTGTCTGTGTGGTTTATTGGAGGAACAATCAATATTTTATATCACCATTTTTTCCAATATTCTAAAATGTAATTTTAATTTGATAACGTCAGAACAAAAAGTATAAACCTAAAATTAAGATAAATATGTTCAAAACACTGTTCTAGTTCCAGTTTCAAAATTAGTGTCACCAAACTTTTAAATTATTATTTTTATAATTTACTAAAATGTAGTTCCCATCTGGCAATAAGAGTGAGTAAGTAAGACTTAACTTAAGATTAATGGAGATGGTAACTCCTACAGTTTTTGTGTACATTATTTCCCAACATTAAATAAATTGTTCTAGTTTTAGTTGAAGTTAGTTATACTATTTTAAATTTAAACTGTGCGTAGAAAATGAATTTTTCTTACACAATACTACAACAGACAGAAATGAGCTTTACTTTCATTGAGCCAATAAAGTGGAGTTTATTTAACATGTTTTAAGTTGTTATTCACGTTTTATGTTCAATTTTAATGCTTCTGATGTCCATTAAATGAAATGGACAAATATTGTTTTAGTACAGGTTACAGATTAAATTATATTGATGGTTTACATTCTCTCTGTATATTATTTATCCTACATCAGTTATTAAGGCGTTTTTTACATTAAATCAAAAAGTAGTGTTTACCAAACATTTTTTTAAAATCAAACAGACATTAACGTTTTACACTTTTATTTTTCTTTTTAAAAATAGCAAAAATCCGGATTTTTGGGTGGATTTATTATGTTTAATTTTTAGCGTTTTTAAGAATAGCCATAGACATAAACCTTTAAGCAGAAATGTTTTCACAATTCTAAATTATTACTATTTGTAAGTTCACTAATTGACTCTAGGTAACTGAAATGCGGCATTTGCACATTTTTAGAATGTACTGTAGCATCTAATTTTATCATTCAAACGAAAATCGTAGGCGCGAAAATTCGCAGGACTTGACACTGAATAAATTTAGACGCAGACCACAAAATGTATTACGCACGCCGCACTTCAATCAAACGAAATCTTACAAGTTGATAAATTTATTTTGAAACATTTTTAAAGCCGTTTAAAATTCGAAAAATTTAAAAAATTTTGAGTTACGTGCTGTACGGGTTGTCTAACAAGAAGTTAAGCGTAGGGGATGTAGCTCAGTGGTAGAGCGTTCGCTTTGCATGTGAAAGGCCCCGGGTTCGATCCCCGGCATCTCCACAACTTTTTTCATATTTTCATTCGTTATTTTACGTTGCACTTTTAAACTAAAGTCTTTGTAATGAAATAATTCGACATGACAAAATTATAACATATATACGATTTTTTAGTTGAACTTAACCTCAAAATGTGCGAAATTACTAGAAATAATTTTCAAGAGAAACTTCCAGAAATCAAAGCGGCAATCGACGACGCAAAATTTATCGCAATTGACTTAGAATTCAGCGCCCTGACACCGTTAAAAAACGAACGATACAGGTAACATAACCTCAAATAGACCTAAAACAATCAACGACAACAGTTTAATCGTTTCAGGCTTTTTGACACGCCGGCAGAACGTTACGCAAAGTTAAAACGCAACATCGAACAAGTAATTCCACTACAAATCGGCCTGACAACTTTCGACTTCGATCCCAAAACTTTTAAATATGTGGGCACTGTTTACACATTTATTGTCCAACCTGCCGCCTTCCCCGGCCTTTCCACTAGTTATTACTTTCAAACTGAGTCGATACATTTCCTGACACTTTTCGGTTTCGATTTTAACAAGGTACGTTCAAATTTATTTAATAACGATCGTTTAATTTAGTTGGTGATTTAATTTTAGTTCGCCTTTGAATCGATACCGTATCTCAGAAAAGATCAAGTCGCAGATCTGCAAAGGAAAATTTCCGAAGACGAAATCGTCGACTGCTTTAATTTTAGACATCACATAGAAGATTTATTTAAAAATGAACTTGACACTGTGGATGTGTGGTATGAAAAAGCAAGAAATGGGGAGAGCCTATCCTTACCCACAATTTTTCAAAGGTACCAAGGAAAACAAGACATAATATATTTTTTACAAAAAAATCTACGTACCAAATACGCAAATCTGTGGACGAAGACCGATAGTAACGAATTTAAAGTCTTCAAAATGCCACCAGAAGAGTACTATAAGCGGGAAGCGCGTAATCATTTAGAAAACGAATTATTAGACAACCTGACTGGTTTCACTGAAGTGTTTGAATGCCTTGTTCAAGCCAAAAAGCCAATAGTGGGCCACAATTGCCTGAACGACCTAATGTTACTCATAACCAGCTTCCACTGTGAACTGCCTAACAAATACAAAGACTTTAAAATCATGTGCAATGATTTATTTCCCATAATTTTCGACACAAAACACATCTCGTACAATTTACTTAAGTGTGCACCGGGAGTCAGCAAATTTGATAACAGCCTGAGCACCTTGTACAAATTTTTCAACAGCAATGTGGCTGATAAACTTGCCCTAAACGCCCCCAAAATCACTTTCATTAGTGATTGCGAGGGTAACTATCACAATGCTGGTTGGGATTCGTTCTGTTCCGGGTATATCTTTATTAGGATGGCCTACTTGAACGTCTACAAACAATATCCAAAGACAAAGAAGTTTGTTCACTCCGAATTATTGGGTGGACTGATCGAGTACAAAAACAGCATTAATCTCATCAGGGGGCCAATTAATAGTATTGTAAGTATTGTGGTTCGTTGTGGTAATTTGTAATAATTTTGAACGATTTAGAAATTGGACGGAGAGGACCCCAGAAGTAGGCGACCACCGTTACTGATTGTTGAATCCACGAGGAAACCAATCAATATTTCACAAGTAAGTAATTTTTATTAGTTTTTCATTGTTTTCGAAAACTTCAAACGAAATTAATTTGTTCAAGTTGTAACTTCGAGTGAGGCAAATTAATTTGCCCACTCAAGAACTCAGTTTTTATGATAAAAAACAAACAAAAATATTTTTGAATTCGTCTAGGAGGTGACTAATAATAGAGGATTTATTGGATTTTATTCCAGCGTTTGACATAATAAAACATATGCGGATTTTTCGCCGCGAAATATGTTTACAAACTCTTAATTTTAAAATAATTTTATGGTCGGATTAAACTATTAATATTTTACTTCTTTTGCACGTGGAGACGTTCCAGACCGTTTTAT
The DNA here is from genome assembly GCF_024364675.1 of Aethina tumida. Taxonomy (NCBI): domain Eukaryota; kingdom Metazoa; phylum Arthropoda; class Insecta; order Coleoptera; family Nitidulidae; genus Aethina; species Aethina tumida. The sequence continues at coordinate 12,600,372 of NC_065439.1, forward strand.
TATAATAAATTGTTTTCGCGGTTTCCTAATTGTTATCTTTTCTTTGATGGAACGAATATAAAACAGTGCATTTTCAACACAAAACATTGTTATTATTGCGGGCGTTAAATTGTTTGTGTACGTTTAACGCAAAGCGAACCGTATTTCAAAACGAAATTGACAATAAAATTGTTAAAATTATCTGCTGCCCAGCCAATTTATTTTATTGATCAATAAAACCTGAATCACTACTTCCAGATTTACCGAAAAATCTGCAAACGATTATTTTCGTGTCCAAAACCAATTACAATTGCTGATAAAATTAACGTGGAGCAGTTTGCGGTTCACATGTGGTCCGAAAAATTCCCGCTTATTTATAGTTACTAATAACGTTGCAATCGTTGATATTATCATTTTACGCAAACGCACCGAAATTTATGCGTTGTTTACATCATATCCTATTTAATTACTTTCCTGTGAGTCTTGTTTGAGTTCCTATTTCCTGTCGATGTGCTGTTTTATTTATAGATATTTTAAATTGACCATTATGACCATTACGATTCAAATTATTATATAACATAAAAATGTATTTGTTGTTTAATGTTTTTTTTTTCAGGTGGCTTCCATGTTGGGCAACATTGGGTATGTGGAAATCAAGAAGATCCCCCTGAAAAACAACCAGGCGTTAGTCGCGGTGGACAATTATGGAAAGTAGGTGGAGTTTTGTTTTTCGCGAATTAAATCGGCCATTAAAAAACGGTCCGGGATTTCATCATTCCTGCAACTAATGATATTTGGCAGTCGCCCGTTTTTACGAATACAGTGTCTCAATTGTCCGGTCGCGAAAACCCACCCGAAGATAATCCACTAAATCACGTTCGTTTTGATTGTTCCTTTAAAAAATTACTTTTTTATTGTTGCCAAATTTGAAAAGGAGTTATTACGGCGTTTTACCTTGATGAGGTCGTGCAAATGTCGCTATTCAAAAATAGTTTTTGATGCTGAAAATGTTTGAAACTTTTCAGATTCAGCCTTGGCAATTTTTACGTGTCTCCGAGCTTTTCCATTTGTTTTTCTACTAACAAGTTTATTGTAAACTTCGCTGTTAGATAAGCGTTAATGTAATTTAATACAATTATTGCAACTTGAACATTTTTCAAGTATCTCACTCGAAATATAAAGAATATAATACATGGAGACCATTAATAATTTGAGTATACAACATTTTGAATTAAAATGAAACTGACATTTTTCTTAAATTAATTGAAATAAGACCTTAAAATCTTTCTTTTTTCAGATAATAAACTCATTTAACAAACAACTTGATGTGATAATTCATTATAAGTTTTCTAAGCATTTCACTCGAAATGTAAAGAAAACTTTCACACGTATATGAGTTTTTTCTTTTGGTTTCATCATGAAGGCCATTAATAACTTTAGTATACAACGTTTTAAATTTAATTCAAAAACATTTTTCTTAAATAATTTGAAATGAAACTTTAAAAACTTTCCTTTTCCACATAATATTGGAATTTAGTAAAATCATTTAACTGCTGCTTGGTGTCTCACTCGAAATATAAAGAATATAAGACTCACACGTTTAAGAGTTTTTTCTTTTGAGCTTCATCATGAAGACATTAATAATTTTAGTAATCAATGTTTTAAATTTAATTGAAAGAAATTATTCTTAAAATAATTGAGATAAGACTTTAAAAACTTTCTTTTTTCCAGATAATGAAATTTAGAGGAAAGTATAAAGAACATCAATCAAACTTTCACACATCTATCAGTTTTTCTTTTGACTTACATCATGGAGACTATTAATAATTTTAGTATTTAACGTTTTGAATCTACTTGAAGAAAAACTTATAATGAATTGTCACAAATCATTTTAATAAATTACACTGTTATCTGGAAAAAGAAAATTTTTAAAGCCTTATTTCAATAAATTTAAGAAATATTTTTTTCAAGTAGTTAGTATCTCACTCGGAATATAAAGACTATAAAATACATCTTTAAGCTTTTTATTTTTAGGATACAGGCCAACAACAATTTTAATATCCAATATTTTGAATATATAACATTTAAAACACTTATTTTAGATATAACTGAAATTTATAAAAATTATTTAACAGACTATTTGATATGATAATTCTTAATATTATTTCAAGTACGTCACGTGTAATTAATTACAATCAACATCTTATTTAAAACAATTATGAACTAACTAAGTATTTAATGTTTTTAAAACAGGGTTTTTTAGTTACCAGTAAAAATTCTTTAAAACTATTTGAATTATCTATTCTGAAACATAAAGAATATAAAACTTTTAGTTTTCTGTAATAATTTTAGTATTCAATATTTTTAATTTACTGATAATAAATTTATTTTAGATGTAACCGAAATGTATTAAAATCATTTAACAGACAATTCTAAAAATTATTTCAAGTACGTTTTTTTATTTTATTAAAAAATCTAAGAACAATTTTTCAGTTTACTTATTTTTTTCTAAATTTACTGAGATAAAACTTTAAAAACCATCTATTAGATAAAAATTAATGAAATTTATTAAAATCCTTAATTTATTAAACATGATAATTAATTACAATCAACATCTTATTTAAAACAAAATATTAGGAACTAATTAAGTATTTAATGTCATTAAAATAGGGTTTTTAGGTACTTGTGAAAATTCTTTAAAACTATTTGAATTATCTTATCAGAAACATAAAGAATACAAAACTTTTAGTTTTCAGGAATAATTTTAGTATTCAATATTTTTAATTTACTGATTAAATTTAAAAAAAAAACACTTATTTTAGATATAACTAAAATTTATAAAAATCATTTAACAAACTATTTGGTATAATAATTCATAAAATTATATTAAATCTTTTTTGTATTTTATTAAAAAATCTAAGAACAATTTTTCAGTTTAGATATTTGAATTTTTTTCTATATTTACTGAGATAAAACTTTAAAAACTATTTATTAGATAAAAATTAATGAATTTTATTAAAATCTTTTAACAAACCATTCAACATGATAATTAATTACAATCAACAGCGTATTTAAAACAAAATATTAAGAATTAATGAAGTATTTAATGTTTTTAAAACAGGGTTTTTTAGGTACCAGTGAAAATTCTTTAAAATTATTTGAATATCTCATCTGAAACATGAAAAAATACAAAACTTTTTGTCATTTTTTAGCAACAATTTTAGTAGTAGTAGTATTTTAGTTTTACTGATATAAAATTTAAAAAAATAACACTGAACTGAAATCATTTAACAGACAATTCTAAAAGTTATTTCAAGAACGTTTTTTTGTATTTCATTAAAAAATTTAAGAACAATCTTTCAGCTTACTTGAATTTTTTTTCTAAATTTACTGAGTTAAAACATTAAACTATTTATTGGATAAAAATTAACGAAATTTATCAAAATCATTTAACAAACCATTAAAAATGATAATTAATTACAGTCAACATATTATTTAAATCATAATAAAAAAATCATAATAAAAAGAACAATTTTATCATTCAAAGTTTTCATTCAACTTCAAAGAGATTTTTCCTCAATTTATAAATTAATACGACTTTGAAAAATAGCATTTTGTTAGATAATAGTTAATGAAATGTATTAAAATCAGTCAACAAACTGTTTGATAGGATAATTTTTTAAAACTGTTTCAGATATCTCATTCGAAACATAAAGAATAGACACGAATATTTTTCATAATTGTATATGAAAGTATATTTTTAAGTATCGTAAATTCAGCTAGTCGTAAGTGTTTTTGGCACAGAAACGTAAACTTCCTAAAAGGCACAATTAAATAATATTATATGAAAATAGTTTTCGCACTGAATTATACAATCCGTGTACTTTTTGATAAAATAGTAAACATGCTGTGACTTATCACGGTATTTCTGGATATATATTTATAACGTACGAGAAAAAAACAAGGTTGTCCTTATGACCAAACTGTTTTAAAACGCACGCGAGACTAATCGACTTTCGTTATTGAAAGATTTCTTTTAGAAAATATTGATATGGTGCGAAATGTGATTAATTACTGTTTAAGGAGGCAGTGATAAAAATAAATAGTTTATACCATTTCCCTATTAATAGGAACGCTAAGAAAAATAATTCCGCGTTGATGACTTAATGTTAGATTTAATGTAAATAATTTAAAGTCTATTTAAATATACATGTTTCGGTGAATTGGTTTTCCACGTAGTCCAACACAATTTCAAGATCTCAACCAGTTAGGTGTGTAGCTATTTTTAGACGACGAAAAACTCTTGTGTTTTTGTAGTGATCCCACCGGAATCACTTTCGTTAAATCACTTGGCCGTGCTGGTCGAGTTAAATAAACGTGTTACATCGTGTTTGGCGTTCCATTCGTAACCTTACATCAACCGATACGTCCAAACTTAACCTGGGACTTGGCGCGTCTATTATTAATACCCAAATAATAATAGACCGCATGCATGATGACTTTGAGGCGCATTTTTAGTTATATAAAGAAATTTGGCAGTGACCGGCCGGTTATTAATTAAAAACAGGTGCCGGATTCAATTAAAAATAAACCGGAACGGTGCGCGAAAAACAATTTCTGTTCAAGGTACTCGACCAAAATAAGATCCAAAAAAAAAACGTATTCCGAGACAATGAAGACGGACCGGCGGAAAAGCTGACTTTTGCATGACCTCAACAACTCATTTCTGTTTATACATAATGATCATTTTCCTTTTTCCTAATTTGCAAATGGTGTTTCTGCCCCCTTTATTGGCCATCTAAACATTAACACGTTTAAAAACACACAAATAAAAGGCAGCAACATCATTAAGACCGAATTATATTCAAGCAAAGATGTAATGTAAATGTGCGGCGATTTAATGGCAAATTTATTGATGTTTCAGTGCCAGGAGGATTTTAGAGTCGTTTCGTGCGAACGATCATTTCAAAATACGACAGTACAACGTGTTCAAACATTCGCCAGTGATCAGAGTGGTCGTGGTGTAAGTATTGAAAAATTGACCTAAAGTATTTTATTTGATTTAAATGTGGACAGGTGTTTTATGCGATTGTTTGTTTGTTGCAGAGGCGGTATCGTAATTTCTGGTGCAATAATCGTCTGGCTCATACATTCCTATCAATAAAAAATGATATTGCAACAAAATAAAGTATTTTTTGTATATTAATAAAGAGTTTCAAATCGTTTTTGTGTTTGTAAACTATTGCTATACTCTAGTGGACCACATGGCCTGCTCAATCTAACCAATTTCCTGGGAGATCACTCATTCTCATGACTGGTTCCTTAACCATTTACTGATGTATACTACCAAACATATGGAATCACCTAGTATTCACAAGAAAGAATTGTTTTTCATGGAAAAAAAGTAGTTAAAATTAAAAGTCAATGTTTTTTTGATAAAAAAATGTAAATGCATGGTTAGATTTGTTCCTCCATTGTCAATTTTAATGTTCCCATGTATAGTGTTATAGTAGTGACGTGAATTTACTTATTTTCGCAAATTTTATTTAAACTGAGTTGTGCTGGGGTTATCAGAAGTCCAAGGGGGAAGAATTATTTCTCTATCAGAACAAGGCATGTCGCAGTGGGAAACTGCAGAAACGGTAGGGGTTACAGAGGGCGTAGTTTCGAAAACCTATTCAAGGTTTCTGGAGTTGGAAACCCTAAAAAGTAGGCCCAGGAGAAGTCGTTGAAGAGCCACCCAAAAGGTAAGGACCGTTTCGTAGCTCACATAGCAAAAAGAAGGATTCCACAATTATCAATGCAAAATAGAGTTGTTTAAGTTAAGTTGGTGTTTGTAGCATAAAAACTAGACAATTGAAGATTGGTGAAATGTGTTATTTTCAGATGAGACCAGAATTGGCCTACAATTGATCATATAGTTGATTGGCGGACCATGTTTTAAGAGGTCGTAGGAGATAAGCTAGGCTTTATGCTGCCCAATCGCTCTCCAAATATAAAGGAGGAAGTGAGTTGTTTTGAGGTGGCATTATGATTGGTGAAAAGACTTCTTTGATTCTCATTAGACAATCATTAACTAACCAAAGGTATGTGTATAAAGTCCTCCAACTTGTAGTAAGCCTCTGGAAAGGTGTTTTCTGGGATTCTTTCCTATTTATATAGGATGATGCTCCTCCACATACCAGCAGATGTTGCCAAAAATTGTTTGAAAATAGAAGGTGTGACCGAATGAGAGTGGCCTTCTTGTTCACCAGATCTTAATCCCATTATTATGTGATAAGGTTAAAAGAAGAATTATAGCTGGTTAAAATACCCGTGATAACACAGAACAACTTATACCGGCAACTTTAGAAGAATGAGGAAATGTTCTCCAAGAACACAATAATTGCTTGCATTGCTTCCAGGAGTGCTAACACTGATTATTGGATTAACAAAAACCTTTTGTTTTATCTTAAAATCTAATTTATCGTAAAATTTATTTTCTGAAAAATTCACATTTTTTTTAATGATTTTGTCTAGAGTTTGTAGTTGGTTGGATAAAGTTTTTTATTTTAAAATACTTTTTTTCCAGTGAAACACAATTACTTAATGTTTTACTGAATCTGTTGCAAATCTGAACAAATTTAATTTATTCCAATTTTGGTCCATTAATTACAATGATCATTATATTCAGTTTTTCCTTTTTAAATAATCAATTTGGTCTGGAAAAAAGTATGAAATATTTTATTAATATACATAAAAATTAACAATAAATGAAATATTTCAATATTTTATGGCTGAATATTTGGCTTCTATCACCACTTGGCTTCTTTAAGACATAAAATCTACCAGTCTCTGCAATGTGTCTACAGAAATTTCCTGCCACTGCTCCTGTATGGTTTGAAGAAATTCTTGTTTTTCTTTTGGTGTTTTTTGTTCGGATGCGAGGATCTATCACTTTTCAAAGTTGTTCAATAAGATTTAATAATTCAAACAATTTTAAACATGTGTTTGGGTGTCATCTCTTCCTTGGTAAATGGAAACATGGTGTTTTCCAGTATGTCCCTGTGTTGAAAACGATTTAATTTACCCTCTACTTGAATCAAGGGTCCAACTTGTGATCGAGAAAAGCATTCCCTAACTATAATGCTTCCGCTACTAAGTTTAACCGTAAGGATTTGGCATTTAAAATCTTCGAAACAGTACTTCTACGCAGTTCTGCGATTTTATTGAACATCATTACAATAGATATGAAAAGTCCCAGGGCATTAAAAGTCAATTTTTAAAAATATTTTATACTTTTTTCCACTACTGTATGTACAATTTTGAATGGGTATTTTAACAAATTCCTCCTCATACCATAATGACACCGCCCCCTTGATTCTTGAAGAAGAATTCATCAAACACTTTGCCTAGACCAAATTTGTTTGTACAACCCAATTCTACTTTTATCTGTGAAAATACAGATTTCCATTCTTTCATCCTCTGAAGATGAAACTTCACCCAGTTCAGTCGTTGTTGCTTATGGTGATAGGTGAAATGCAAATGTCTGTCTTCATTTGCAATAGTCTTCGTGTATTTACCACTGCTTGGTCTTTTTAAAATAAAACCAATTGGATAAAGTCGAGTTCACAAGAAAAGTACAAGATTGAGATTGTAAGCGATTTTGATCAGTTTGATTCCAAATTCCATTATTCTTATTCTCTTTTTGGCATTTAGAGTTAACATAATTTACGTCTAGAGTTAATAATCTGAACAAATGTCGACAAACACCCTTGTAAATACTATTGTAATCAATTATAATATAAATACACAGGTGTGTTATGCGATTTTATGTTTGTTGCAGAAGCAGTATCATTTCTAGTGAAATAATCGTCTGGCTCGTACATTCTTATGAATAAAAAATAATATAGCAACAAAATAAAGTATTTTTATATATTAATAAAAATAGTTTTAAATTGTTTCTGTTTTTGTAAACTATTGCCACACTCTAGTGGACATGTCCTGCTCAATCTAACCAATTTCCTGGGAGATCACTCATAAAGAACCACTCACTGACATATACTACCAAAATGATTTCGTTGACCAAATGTTGTTTGTACAACCCAATTCTACTTTTATCTGTATAAATACAGATTTCTATTCTTCCATCATTTGAACATGAAACCCATTTCAGTCGTTGTTGTTTATGGTGAAAGGTGAAATTCAAGTGTTGTCTGAGGACTTCATGAACGAAAACCTGCAAATATCTGTCTTCATTTGTAATAATCTTCCTGTGTTTACCACTTCTTCGTCTTTTTAAAATAAAACCAATTGGATAAAGTCGAGTTCTCCAAGAGAAGTATTACTATTTAGTGCAAAATTGAGACTGTAAGCGATTTCGATCAAATTAATTCCAAATTCCATTATTCTTATTATTGTATTTTTCTCATTTAGAGTTAATTTAGATCTAGGCATAATAATCTGAACAAATTTTGACAAACACCCGTGTAAATACTATTGTAATCACAGGTGTGTTATGCGATTTTATGTTTGTAGTATCATAATTTCTAGCGAAATAATCGTCTAGCTCGTACATTCCTATCAATAAAAAATAATAATAGTAACAAAATAAAGTGTTTTTGTACATTAATAAAAAGAGTTTTAAATCGTTTATGTGTTTGTAAACTATTGCCACACTCTAGTGGACCACATGTCCTGCTTAATCTAACCAATTTCCTGGGATATCACTCACAAGGAACCAGTCACTGATTTATTTTCAACGGATTACCAGGCTGAAAGATGCGAACGCGTCACCGACGTTTTAGTTTCTCCATTATGAAACCGACGATTGAACTTGACTAATTATTTCCTCAAAAATTTTATTTATAATCAAGTTATTATATAAATATAATGATTGCAACACATTTTCTGATCTAAAAATAAGTGATAAAATGCAATTAAAACTGATCATAAATGTATCTTTGATCATCAATGCCAACAATAAATCGAAACAATCCGAAAATTTATTATTGCGCCGCACATAATTAATTTTCATTAGTGGCCCTAGCCAAAGTAAAAATAATTTTAATCTTTTTATCTACTCTCCTGTACGTTGTGCGGTTTTTGCGACTTATAAATAACTTTAGCGATATTTTACAAATGTTGTACTGGTGTTTCGCGTTTATTTCTGGCCGATATTGACTTCTTAACCTTAATATATTCTATTTGTGGAAAAAGGACAGGTAAAAACTCGGGCTCAGCTGCTAACACAATTTGTCCCGGTGAATATGGGTCAGTTATAGTACATGATATAATCAAATTAAAAAAAATAATAATAATAAATACGGATCTGCAAAACCATAAATTATAAGAAAAACTTTTAATAAAGCGTATTTTCAACGGTCCGCATCAAAAACCAGGTTCCAGATAGTCAAATCAACAACTGGAGATTTGCGAAAAATATTGCACCGCTTGAAACGCGTTTAATAAATCATTTTGTGTGTTAAATGTTCGGTTCTATATTTAAATTGACATTCGATGATTTTTCGACATGTGCGAGCGCAGTAAATTATGTTTTATTTTTGAGAATTTTGCATTTTGTATAATTAATGACGAAGCTCGTAAAATTATTTAAATAATTTTTACTGCTCGCCATAAAATTTCAAAAATGTTATATATGAAATTTTAACATTAATTACTATTAATATGTTCGCATTCGCCATTTTTTAAAACAGCAATTACTTGATTTTAATCGCTATTAACATGAAACGAAACGAACAATAAAATTAATTTTGAATTTTCAATTAAAAACGAAATTATTATTTTATGCTTTAAATTAGTACCTAATAATAATCCTATTTTAAACCAAGACGAAATTAAATCAAATTTATGTTCTTACCCTTGTGTCTATTTAATATCACTACAGAAAATAGTGATTTTATACAACAAAACAATCACCATAATACTCAGTATTCTACAGCTAAATGGGTTCTTGAATTTGAAGGTTTTGCCTAAACATCAGAAGTAAAATATTTATTTATATGGATGGATATGTGGATAAAATAAAATTCTCCTTTTAACATTTTAAAACTTCAATCTAGTTTATGGTTGTCATGAAGAATTCCGACATCTTTTTTAATGATTAAGGAAGAATATGGTCTATTTGTGCTTCTTAGTGGATAGTTAATATGTAAAATTCCACTATACAGTCATGAAAATCTTCTAAGGGTGAGTACTTATTTCACCAGGATTGGCAGCTTCAACCTATTGTGCACACTAGCAAGAATTTGGTCCATTTGGGCATCTTAGTAAATAACTAATATGTGAAATTCCATAACCAGTCCACCATACAGTCATCAAAACTCTTCTATGGATGAGTATTTATTTCACCATGATTTGCAGCTTCAAACTATTGTCTTCATTAGCAAGAATTTGGCCCATTTAGCCTTCTTAGTAGGAAGCTAATATGTAAAATTCCATAACCAAACAGTCATCAAAAGTCTTGTATGGGTGAGTACTTATTTCACCAGAATTGGTAACTTCAACCTATTGTCCACACTAGCAACAATTTGGTCCATTTGGGTCTCTTAGTAGATGAGTAGATATGTAAAATTCCATAATCAGTTCACAGTCATCAAACCAGGATTGGCAGCTGAAACCTATTGTCAACACTAACAAAAATTGCTGTTTTCATCCCATTTTTCATCGCATATAACAATACGATCAACAATTTTACTGAAATCCGTTTGTGCAATTCTTTGATAAAATTCATTGCTTAAAGCCTCTCTACTGGTTGATTCATTAATCTTCATAAAATTAAATTATTTTTCCTGTACATAATATTATTAAAAAATTTTAATAGAAAAATTCTCTATGATCGTAATTTAAATGCACGTGTAAATTTTCATGATGTGTAGGCTTTTGTATTAACTAAAAGAACACAGATTTATTGTACTCGGTGAATTTTCCAGTTTTACGACATCAATTAGGCAGATTAATGTAAACTGTATACCCTAACAACGTTTCACCTTGAGATTAGTTTTTCCAAAGTGGAAATTTATCGTGACATTAATTGTATAATAATAAACATTAAAGGGAACTCGATTTTTTTTAACAAATAACATTCCTGTCTGAATAAAAATTGTATAAAATGTTTATTGTTTATGTGAGGTCGGTGTACCAAACATTTTTTTATCGCACCGTTATACAACATATTTGATTTTATAAATTTAGACGCTCTAAAAAAACACTACCCGTTGGCAGGTGAATAAAACGATTTTTTCTTACTGACGTCAAGTGCGACTTTTGCACGGAAACAATTATTTTTTCGTCACGATAAAACTAAAATATTACCCCCAATAACGATACCAATTAGAACGAATTCTGTGTTGGGCCATTAAAAACGTTTAATTAATCGTCTCGTAAATAAACTCGGACAATAAGCGAAAAATTTTAAACGGTTTGTACAATTTCCCAAGACAAATAAAAATAAATCACGACTCGGACACGCAACGAAACTTTTGCGGAACACTCGGGCCAAAGTTATTTTCGTTTAACACACACCGGCTAATAAAAATATTCTTTTGAAATACTACACTATTTGTGTTATTGAATGTTTAAATTTCGGCGTTAGTTTTAACCCCCCGGGCCGGTCACTTTGATTTTCTCCCGACCAATTTAACTCGGGAGGTCAGCCGTCGGTATTATTAGGTGGTGTGACGCAAGGTGGCTTGTTAAGTCCGTGGGTATGGGACGTCAATTACTCACAGATTAAAAAAGACTTGTCTGGTGGGCAAAACCAAAAACTACAATTAAATCAATTTATACGTCAATTTTATAATAAAATCGTAGTAAATAAAACTGATAAATATATTTCTTAAGTTGACTAGACCAGTAAAATGAAATTTGGCAAACAAAAAAGATGGCGAAACCGGGACACAAACAATCTCTGGTTTCCTTGTAAAGTATTTTGTGTAAAACAGTGCGAAAAACTGGCGGAAAGCGGTTTTCGAGTGGCCCATTGCGTCACGTGTTAGAACAACATATTTGCGTTAAATATAGCGGTTCAGCATGAGTCCGCGGATTCCGGTCAATTGCCAAAAGAAAATGTTCTAATTGCCGCCTTGGTCCTAGTAAAATTCGCATCTCGGCGTCGTTTCGTGCGACCCATTGTTCGTTGGCTTGCAGTTTGCCAGAAACCGAACGGATTACGTAAACCACCAAATATAATTGTCAAAACGGAGACTGTACAAGTGACTCATGTTAAGACTTTCCTTCTTGCAACACTAGCATTGTATCAAATGTTTTTTTCACAAACCACTGCATATTCGACCTTAGCACGTGGAAATCTTTGGCAGTCTGTCGCTAGTTATTTTCATATTATGAAAAAAATTGCATTTGGAGGCCTGAAATAAAGCTGGATGGAAACATATAGTTTATCGGTCCTTGAACTTCGATTTTACGTAAATCCAGATTAATTTTAGCTTCGCATGCACAGCACTAGTGCGAAAGTCTTTTGTTAATAGCTTCGATAATTAATGATTTTCACAAAAAAATTGTCGTGTAAATAGTTTAATAGCACTCGGGACTCACGTGTGATGCTAAAAATTCATCTTCAAGCCAAGGTTACTCAAACTCCGACGTAAAATCGGGGCGTAGGTGACATATTTTGGCAGATAATGAAATAATTTATTAGCTAATTTTTTATTGTCGTAAACTGTTTCAAATGTACTTATTCATTTGTGATATTTTATATCAAAACAATTTCTATACTTTTTAAAAAAAACTGTGGTTATTAAAATTATCTAAGTTACTGATGTATTTACAAGGCGTCCATGGATATAAATTAAATACAGCTTATATAAAAATGTATTAGATACAAAACAATTATATAATTTAATTAGCAATTAACAAAAATTTTAATACAATGAATGTAATTTAAATAGTAAGCTGAACTGCCTGCGACACAGGATTCCCTTTTGCTTGAGGCTGAAACAATTGACATTAGTCCTAGAAACATCACAAACTTGAACAAACTCACCATAACATACAAGTGAGTAGGTAGAGCCCTTTCAAGAAGTGCCTTCAGTTGATCTTCCCTTATAACTGGTCCTTCAGGGCTTTTATCTGGAATGGTGAGAGTTAATTTGGGTAAAGCCACACTACCAGCCAACAATGGATACAAATTGTACTGTAGTTTTCTTTTTGATAGCGGCAAAATCGACACCGAGAACTGGAACAAACCAATTAGTAAAACAACTTTAGAATTTTAAACAAACATACTTGTTTATAGCCGGCAAACATGAAAGCCTCAGTTGCTTCCATTGCAACGTCGAGTTGAATTAATTGATGGGATCGGTTGGTGATTTCATAATTTATTAGCATTGGCGTGCGCACTAAACCGTGGGCAGGTGCATCTAGTTTTATATCTAACGGTATCCACTCGCACGGTAAACCCAATATCGTCGTGCGACTGGTTGTGAATTCCTTGCCATTTTCACTGTAACATTTATAATTAGTAATTAAAACAATAAATTACTAGAACTAGTACCGTTTCCATTTAATATTATACTGTCCAATTTGTACGTTTTGATCAGAGGGTTTATCACAGATGGCCAGATATAATTCCGCCCCAACTTCATTACAGTCTAAAACATGCCCTCCAATTTGACTAGCCGCTTGTGTTTCGTACGACTGAACAGGCGGAAGCTGCAAAAGATCCAATAATTTCCTTATACAAGCACAATTCCCACAACTTACAAAATCCAAATATGTGGTTTCAATATGTATGGGCCAGGGAGAGATGCAGTGGACGGTGGGCATAACTCCGAAGCTTTCGCCGACGTAAACCTTCTTCACGTCCGCCATCAGCATGGACAGAAACTTGGTCTTAACTTCGAAAGGCTGGACGAAAGGCAGACGGATCAGTTCCTTCTTAATACTAACCACCGGCAGGTTACGGTTTAACGTGTACGTTATTTTGATCTCCACATGTTTTTCGCCCGATTTGTGGCCACGCAAGTAAATAGAGGCGGTCACTTTACCCTTTAAGGGCAGGAATTCCGGAGCCTTCAACGCCACCGGTATTTTTTCCACTACTCCGGTGGGAACCAACGAAAACTCAACTAAAAACAACTATATTAAACCTGTGAGAATGATAGTGAATGTTTTATACCATCAGGTGTGTCCTCGTTGACTAAAGACGCCTCAATTTTGAAGTCGTTGATGCTGTGCTGTTCGTCGTTGTCGACTTGGATCTTGATCTCGTACCATTCGCCCAAAAGTGCCGGTTGATTGTGCTCAAAATTGACCTTCAGTTTCGAATATCGGGGTACGATTGTAGCGAAACTTAAAGGTATAACGTTGTCGAAATTGGACGTGTCGAGGTTCGGCCGGAAGAACAATAAACTGTTGCTCATCTTGCCGTTGCTCAGTTTTAGGTCGACGTGACACTCGGCCATGTGGCCCATTGACAGGTTAATGTGGCCTATCTGAAAATAATTGGTTTCAATCTGCATTTACTAGCAATTTTTTTAGTAAAATACTTGTAGTTGTTTATTAATGTCGTTAGGATCCGCCATAAATTGGACTTCGAACCGTTTGACCTCGTCGTGTTGAAACAACAGAGCTGAATTATTTTTGATTTCTACAGCATATTCAGATGTAACAGATGGACTAATAACAGAGACAGATAAAGCCGTGAACGCCATGGGGAAAGGACAAGTATTTCTGTAATAAATCTTAATGAATGTTGTAACATTAATAAGCAGTATTATTCCCTTGATACCTAATATAAATCTCTACAATGACTTTTTGATCGACTTCAAAGGAAGACTTCAGGAATTTCGCTTTGGCCTCTATACAAGTTGTAATATTGGACATATCCAATTGGAAAGTAAGAGTGTTGTTGAACACGGGCTGCCAAATTATTATGGCGTCTTGTAAAGTATCGTGGGGCAATTTCGGATCGCCATAAGGCATTTGTTTCTGTAAATAACACAGATTTAGTGTTTAAACAACATAAAACTTTTTAATAAACCTTTAAAATTCGTTGCAAATTCTCATAAATACGCCGTTTTTCCTCGACAGCTAAGTTAACGTTACACCCGAGAAGTTCAAACGCTAAACTTATGTAGTCTTGTAAATTCGCTGTTAAATATGCGCATTTTATGGCTTTATCCAAAATGTCAGATAATAATTTCCACCACTGTTCTGCCCTAAAGTCCCACAGCATGTGTGTTAGTAGTCTAAAAACTGTACAGTTAAGCATTTCTTTTTTGTTTGGAATATAAAATTTACGTTAAAGCTTTTCCATAATCTTTTGAATTGTAATACTCGTCTGCCATTTCCAAGACCAGTTGTCTTCTAGTCCTAGGACATCTGTATGTTTTGTACTGGGAAATAGCTAGTCCATAAAGTGCTATAATTATATTCTAGAAAAAACAATAATCAGTTTTTGTTTTATTTGAGAACATTCAAATAATATTACAGAGTGATTCACAGCCTTTTCCAAAAACTGTAGAGCCTGAATGCCATTCCTTTCAATCTGTGGGTCTGGAGGCTCAGAAGATATTTTACCTGGTCTCCAAGGCCTTTGACCAAAGAACTCCATTGTGTTACCACCTTCTAGAGGATCAGGAGATGGATAAGACAACACACCCTAAAAATTGGATTTTTAAATTACTTTAGAGTATTAAACACATTTACTAAAACACACCATACACAATTCTTGACAACTCTTTTTGCGTAGTATTGCAAATTGTGCTGCCTGTTGATAGTACAGTCCTGGATGTTGGATCTGAACAGCAGGAAGACCCATTTTCACAGCCTCATCAAATATATCACCAAAAACTGCATATCTAAAACAACATTATTGACCATTTTTTAATACAATAATGTACATCTTACTGATTGGATAACCAAGCATAATGTTCAAAAGCCAACTCTTGAAACCCAATTCTGTTTTTAAATCTATCAATATGTGATTTAAAATGTTGTATGGCATCTCTTGGCAGGTTAATAGCAAACAATAATCTACACAGTTTGTAGTTTATAAATCCTGCAATAGTTCTAATTTCTAAAGCATTTGTATCAACAATCCTGATCTCCAATAAATTATTATATGCATGAGTGTAATGCCTAAAAATAATACAAAATTTATTTGTGTTCACTATAAAACTTACAATGACATAAACCTGTGTGCTTGATGAATATCTTGCTTCAATTCAAACAGGAAACCCATTTTAAACTGGTGTCTGATATGTAAATACTGAAGGTTGTTTTTATTTAAATGTTCCTTATGTGATTTAATACTTTTAGCATTATTAAGGTAATAACTTTGGGCCAATTCATAGAAGGCGTTTTCCAATCTCAAAATATACCCTTGCAAATGGTCTCTATGAGGTAAAACAAACAAGGATGTTGAGTTAAGTTCACAACTTGAGCAAAGTTGTGTTGCCCTATCTGCTGCTAATGTATCTTCACTAGCTGGAATTGGTTGCACATTTTGTATAAGAACCACCACAATTCTGGTACTTCTCCCTTCCAAAGCAGCCCTAAAATTTAACCAATTAGATAAGTTCTGTGTACTGTTATACTATAGTACCTCATAGATTGCACCCTGGATGCACACTCAATAACCTTTTCATTCCAGTACGCATCGTTCCAGTCCAAGTCATAAAAAATAACAATAACGGCCGGTATTTCGTTTAAATGCTTGTTCATCCAGTTCCTTTTCAGTATACCCTTCGGTATGTACCAGTCATAGGAATTCCTTTTGGGTTTGATGACGGGGAACTCGTGCGAATTACTGATAAGTTTAAACTGGACGGGGGCCCGGTCCAGGCGTCTGCTGCCGCTGAACAAATCCCAAATAGTTTTGTGCACTGCATTATTAATTGTGTCCAGTCCGGATACACCCACCAAAGCGAGCGGTTTGGCCAGCAGCTCGGGCGGCAGATCCGCGTTGTTCTGCACGCTCGCCGTCGGTTGCATCATTTAAATCCGGGTTTTAATTCACGTCGATATATTTTACGGACATTCCAAAAGTAAATATACGAACTGTCAGTTTGACTTTTGTCTATTTGGATGTGACGTTTCATGAGTGGACCTCGGATTGTCATCATTTTGTTTTAATAAAAATATATTAGTTTTTGATAACTTAAAGTAACTATGTAATAGTAAATTATATTTAAATTTGTAATTAAAAATACCCGAAACACATTAATTATTAAATAAAGAAAATTTGTTTTTCTTGTCACTTCTTTATATATCTATAGTAGCAAACCTGGTTGCATAGCCAGTAGGTACTTTCAAAATATATTATTTTCTTGTCCTCCACAATATAACACTGCATAACAGTAAAACTACATTAAATAACCATACAATAATCTTCACACGTGCTTCAATATCTCTGAACGTGTAGAAAAAGTTCATAGAAAAAACATACGAGCGTAAGTAATCCGAGTCACCTGCTACATAACCTAAAAACAGGGACACATCGCTCTATTTACAAAATAACGGCGAAACAACCCCCAAGCAATCACGTAAGTACATCTCCCCGTGGGTGCCACGTCAATAAAGCGTAGTTACGTTTAAGCTCGGTTCGCAATGGCAAAGCATCATCCCGATTTGATTTTCTGTAGAAAACAGCCCGGCGTCGCGATCGGAAGACTGTGCGAGAAATGCGACGGGAAATGTGTGATCTGCGATTCGTATGTCCGTCCCTGCACCCTAGTCAGGATATGCGACGAATGCAACTATGGTTCCTACCAAGGTAGATGTGTTATTTGTGGTGGTCCAGGTGTATCGGACGCTTATTACTGCAAGGAGTGCACCATACAGGAAAAAGACAGGGATGGTTGTCCTAAAATTGTGAATTTGGGCAGTTCCAAGACTGACTTGTTCTATGAAAGGAAGAAATATGGGTTCAAGAGACGATAGTAGATGTTACTCGATTAGTTAAAATTATACAGGTGCATTATTTATTAATTGATGTGTGTTTTTATAATTTATATAACAGTATAAGTTGTATTAATAAAGATTTCGAATTATATGTGTGGGTTTTATTTTTTAAAACGGTACAAATATATATATATTTTATTTTTAATTAAAATAGATTTTATTACATAGGAGTTACATAAAAGAGTTGATTTCAACACTTGATTGCTTCTTATTGTTATAAAAATCCAATTTACAACTTCATAGAGAAAGAGCATAAACCTAAATGGAACACTTCAATTTCAAGACGATACAAATATAGATTACATGACGATACTTAATTGAAAACGACACTTCTTACAAAGTTATGTAAAAAAAATGAATTACAGTTTATTATCTTCCGGACATCTAATTTCGTGACAACATTGTGGATGAGGTTTGGCCAAATCTCCGGGATGAACTGAACAAGGGGGCTCAACTGCTACGACTCCACAACTAAATGACATAAACATTAGGTAATTAAATAAAATTGGCCAGTTTGGATATTGTCTTACCCAATGTAGTCTATAAAATTTTTATTGCAAATTGCTATGGCGCATTGTGATGGGACTCGCTTCGTTTCTCCTGTTTCAAATTCGCCCAAGTCGTAAGTCTTGGTGTAACATCCTATCCCCTCTGCGGCGAAAATTGTTTTAACATAAATATTATAAAAATTATCGTACTTACTGTAATCAGGATCGTTTGGTATAATTGCAACGGATGCTTCGCAAGTCAGACAGGTCGCCAAGACCAGTACAACAATGGTCAGTTTCATTTTTAAAAGCATACCAAAACCTCGACGATAGACTACATTTTTAAGTTGAATGAGCAACTGACTATTTTCGATAACCTTTGAACCACCATCGATCAAAACCTGCTTGTTTACAAACAAGTTTTAAATAACAAAATAAGACGAAATAAAACTAAAATAGAATTTTCATTTAACAATATTATCAAGGCAACAAACAGCGGGAGCGAATCACGGTGAAAAGTTTTATGAAGTTAAATCGGTTAAATTTATGATCGACTTTGCCTTGCACCAATAAAATCCCTTCAGACGCCCGAGGCGAGAAATGTATATTACTGCAACATGTGGTTTACAGGCAAATGCACACTGTTTTCTTATTTGCATAAATTATAGCTGTAATTTTACTGCATTAAAATCCATGTACGTTATCCAATGTACAAATATGTTTATATTTATTTTGGGAGGAAATGTATTTTTAAAAATATCGTGCAGCGAAAAGCAATTAGCTGTTGTCGGGTTTGTGTTTCCGCGAAACTGAACTAAATGAAATAGCTCATTATTGTCTGTAGTCTCATTTTATTTTTGTTGGTTTTATCCGATGAAAACACACGATAAGATCCAAATAGGTTTTATTTATGTACATAGAAAAAAGATACATTGGTTGTAAATTTTAGTTTAGGACAACAATCTGGGTATGGTCTAGTTGAATCTCGATACAAATTGGGTTTTTTTAGGTATATACAAGAAAGATAGATGGGGTGTACATTTGAGTTTAGGACAACAATCTGGGTATGGTTTAGTTAAATCTCTCTAATTTTATTTTTGTGAGGTTTATCTAATGAATAACCCACTCGCAATCAGACATCCACAACTAGACAATTAAGGTTGTATGTTATTTAATATTACAGAATGAAACATAAAACACGAGATGATACAAATAGCTTTTATTTTTGTGCTTAGAACAAAGATACATTGGTTGTACTTTAAACTGGTACTCTTATTCACATATTAGTTTAGGACAACAATCTGGGTATGGTTTAGTTAGATCAAAATTACCATAATGGCACCCCGGCCCTCCACCTATCAAACATTCGCAACTAAAAAATTATGATTGTATTTGTAACTTACAGAATGAAATCACTTACTCCACTCTGTGGATGGAATTATTAGAACAGTATGCTGCGTTACATCCTTCGAGTGCTTTCATTTCTCTCTCTTTCATCATCTTTGGTAAACTACTATCCACTGGTTTACAGCCCTCGCCTTCTATAAGTGTTCATGGGTTTAAATATGAATTCAACAAAATTGTGAACTTACTGTATAGAGGATCAGTAGGAAAATAGTAAGGTTCTAATCCTGCCTCTATTTCTAAAACGACTAGAAAAAGCAGGAATATTGGCAGCTTCATTGCTAATTACCAAACTTATGGACTCGTTGTAACATACTAAATTATTTGGTATCCACTTCTGATAACCCCTTTCTTCTATCTGCATCGATTTTTTGTACATTTGAATATTCAACAACAACTTGATAAAACTTATTATTTATCACAAATATAATTGTGATATTAAACACAACATCAATTCATTTAAAGACATCACAAATTCCGTAATAAACAATAGGATATATTTTCTGTAGTTGTGACATTATCTGATTTTATTTCGCCCTCTTATCTGGATACTTAAAGAACAGGAAGGATCAGTCACCATCGGAGCGTTATAAGATCGTTTTTTTGCGTGGGTTTTTGCTAAACATTCATCATTTTTATGAAAGTGATTGGACGTGTCAATTCGGTCTTACGGTTTTTATCGCATATATATTTTTAACCGGTGTTCGTTCGCAGCGCGTATTTTTTTTTTTTTCACGTGAGGAAAATGTATATTTTCCGGGACCATAAAAGATATTATTCATTTTGATGCCGAAAATATATTATGGCCCGGAAAATTATGCCTATTTATATTCGATATTTCAATAGCGTCTTTTTAAAAAGGGGCGAATTCGCCGGTTTACAAATAAATATTTCATTTTAATTTTAATGCACGTTTCGTGTCGTGTCTTACGATTAATTACATTACATGTGCGGCTTAAGGTCAATGCCGAACCGATTATAAAACATTCAGACATAAATTTATTGACGTATTAAAATATAACTAAGCATATTACATATTTAATAAACGGCTGGTTTTGTGAAGTCTTCCCTTCATTACTCGAAATGTTTGCAAGCGGTCCGAACACTTTGTGTGTAATTCCCTAAATTATATGCTCGAAATGTTTCGGTCTCTCAAAAACCTCACGTTCTGATTCAAATTAAATTTACAACATGTCTTTGTGCGATTTTCGTTTCTCTACCATTGTGTTTTTATCCGTCATTGTAATCGAGATGATAACACGTCACAAAAATAAATTTTATTTCAAGTAAATTAACAGACAATTTATTATTTAGACTGCACTCCATCAAAATGTTCGGCAAAGTATATTACCATGATTGATGGCATATTAAAATATTTTTAGCATCCTGTATTGATAACAATAACCATTAAATACGTTTATCGTATGGACAACGTTAAAATGTGTTTTCTAAACGTTTTTAAAAGTTAATTGGTTGATCTACGTTGTTCATGTGCTGTTTTGATGGTTTTTGCCTACGGCGAAGTTTTAAACGTTTGTATTACTGTTGATTCTGGATAATTATTGAAAAGCAAATTATTCAAAAATGTGTGCTATGCAAGTTTTAATCTAACTAAATAGGGTCGACTTAAAAAAATGCAAAATTGATAAATTTCTTGCATTGCAACAATATTTGAAAGTTGCAATATTGTTTATATTAAATATTTTTAACACAAAATCAGATTTGTGCAAATGTTGTTGTATTTGTTTAGTTAAAGTAAGTGATGTCACCATTATCTGATTAACAAACTCTTTTCATTTAATTCTTAAAATTCAAAAAACAATTTGAGCTGTTATAAATTGTACATATGAAAAATTGTATTTCTGAAATGGAAATACAACCAATATACTTATACCGATTGAAATGCCTTTTATCCAACTGAATTTTGAGGGAGACATTATGCAAGAAAGAGACATTAAAAGATTCCCACTATGGAGCAAATTTGCAGACTTTTACTGTCTCTATTGTGAATGATGTCTCTCTCAAAATTTAATGAGATCAAACGGTTTTCGATTAGTATATAAAAAGATAGTTGAATACCTTATAAATGGTTAGAGTAATCGATTAACCACAGGAGACCTTATTTGTAGAGCATTTAATTTCCTACAAAAATATATGTTGAGCATTTTATATTATTTACTTATCCACGAGTTATAAAGTTTATTAATTCTTCTTTCCTTGTCCGATATCTTCTATTCTTTCACCCCTTGACCGATATCCTCTAAACAGTAAAAGTTGTAGGGTATCTTTTTGTTAGAGCGTTCAATGTCTACACAAAATTGTATAATAATAATTATTATTTTTTTATTAACCGCATCAACCACTTAAGGGTTATTAGCAAATATGTATATGTATATACAGTTTTACATTATATCTTATTATACATTTGAATATCTTTTAGGTATTTTATTAGGTTAGTGACTGATAATTTGTCCTCTAAGATTTCTTGGATAGTGCTGGGTATGTCGTTTTCTGTTGTTTCTTCTCGAAATTGTTCACATTCGCTTCTAGGTTTGTTTGTAGAGGGATTTCTGACGATTTTATATTTTTGGTTATGTAGGTTGCTACAACACCACTTGCTCTTCTGTAATTAGTTCTATTTGTACTGTATATGTAATTTTTTAGCATATATTCTTTTGATTCCTGAAAATGAGTTTCTTGGAGGCATATTATATTTGGTTGGTGTTCTTTTACTAATATTTGGAGTGATTCTAGATTACTAAACCCTCCATTGTTCCATTGCAATATTTGTTCTATCATCTTAATTAACGCTATCTTGAGAGGAGTCACTATCAATGTCAGTTAATGTTTTTCCTTTTATTTGCCTATTTTTTTCTTTTTTAGTTTGGTAATACTTGTTTTTATTTTTCTGTCAGTTGGATGTGGGTATATTTGGTTTAACATGTCCAGTAGGTATTCGGTGCTATTTGTATATTGTTTAGAATAGCTTAGGGGGTCCGTTGAACCTTTAACATTTTCAAGAAAATCTAGAATTTGCTTGTAATTTAAAATGAATTTTCCTTTATCTATAAAGGTTTTCGCAGGTTCAAGCATTTTCTCCAGTTGGCTTTCTTCCTTTGGCTTTTTATTTATTGTTTGAGGTTTAATAAATGGGATTTGAGGATCATCATTGTTGTGAGGTGATTCTCGAATAGGAGGGTTAAGTATTGAGTCAATTGATCTTTTTGATTTTGGTGCTTCTGTGGACATGTCTGTATTGGGTGAATTAGTGGCAGCTATTGGGGCTTCTTCAGCTTTGCTATCTTTGGAGTTATTTGGGGAGGATATTGATTTAATGTTTGCTGTTTGCTGATTTTCTGTTTCTGGTTCTGTAGTTTCCATTTGTGTGTTTGTATTCGGAATTGTAATAATTATTATTGTTATTCAAATATTTATTATTGTAAATAAAAAAAAATAATTCAAATATAGTAAAATATTTAAAGACATTTAATAAAATCCAATAATATTGGTTTTTATTTTCTTTGCAGTCTCATTTTTGTGTGATTTATCTGACGAATAGGATTTATTTATTAGTTCAGAACAAATATACATTGGTTATACTTTAAAATATTAATTTGCTTTCTTCTGTATTAAAAAAGTTAGTTGTCTTGATACGGTATTTTATTGTCACATCTGCGTTTAGGATAACATTCTGGGTAAGATTTGGTTATATCTCCGTCATCATAAGGACACCCACTCCCAATCAGACATCCACAACTAAACAATTAAGGTTGTATGTTATTTAAAATTTACAGAATGAAACATAAAACACGAGACGATACAAATAGCTTTAATTTTTGTACTTAGAACAAATATGCATTGGTTGAACTTTAAACTGGTACTCTTATTCACATATTAGTTTAGGACAACAATCTGGGTATGGTTTAGTTAGATCTAAATTACCATAATGACTCCACGGCCCCATTATCAAATATCCACAACTAAAAAATTATGATTGTATTTGAAATTTACAGAATGAAATTACTTACTCCTTTACTGAGATGCTGCTCCCATCGCATGTTGCACTAGCACATTGTCCTTTTATTGTTTTGGATTCTCTTATTTTCATATTTCCTAAATCGAACATTGATCCATCACACTCCTCTCCACCTATAAGTATTTAAATGTTTAAATATGATTTCAACACATTTTTGAACTTTCACTTGGTATCCATTTTGATAAGCCCTCATCTTCTATCTGCAATAATTACACACAATTACGATAAAACCTTTCATTATTCATTTATTATTTATTCTGTCCCGCTATTATAAATATAATTGTGTTACTAATGCGACATTTATTTATTTACTAGCTGTACTCGCGACTTCGTCCGATAGCGTGTTGAATACGATCGTTTTCTAGACGGTGATCTCGAGATTTCAAAGTTTCTTGAACCCTTAACAATGAATGACGCGTTCTGTCTAATTGTAATCGTTCATTCCTCTCAGAACTATTCTCTTTCGACCTAGACAGGGACATCCGTAATCTTGTAAGACGACTTTTCCTATCTTGTTCAGACTCATTTTCACGTCGCAATCTTTGGCTTTTGGCCTTTCTCATGTTTTTAGATAGATTTGACTTTCTTTTAGGCATAACTAAATCAATTTCAATGTAAATCTGAATATTGAACTCAAATGTTTATAATTATTTATAATTATTACTTAAAGGTAAAAAAGGAAAGCAGTAAAAATGTAACAAAATATTTTGAATTAAGATAAGATAAGATAAGAAGAACGGATCGGTGGAATTATAAAAGATACCTAACAATCAAATCAAACTATCAATCAATCGTTGGTGGGAGAAGTGGCGGGAGGCGCCCGATGTGACGGCCCAGTGGTGGCTGCGCGTGAGCTGCGCATGAGCTGCGCGTGGTACTGGACAGAACTTGGACATTGAACATTACATTATTTTTCTAAAATATAAGAATTTTTCTAAAATAAAAGTAGCCTAAGTTACTCCTTTTATTATTTTATTTTAATTACAATTATTTTATAATTGTAATTAATCTGTCATTAAGTAAAAAATATAATTACTAATATAATAGAGTGCTTAAAAAAATTTATATAACTATACATACAAATTTTTTATTTATTTAGTTTGTATATAATTTATTTTGTAATTAATTTTCTGGAATTTTAAAACTATTGTAGTTACTGTTTCTTAACAAGGTATTTTTTATTATTTTTATTCTTTTTATAAAATGTTTTCAATAATAAAAATATTAAAAATATTGTAGAATATTTTAAAACAATTAAGTTGTATTGAGGTAAATTCTAAATATGAGAAAAAAACAAATAAAAAATATTTAAAATATAAAATAAAAAATAATTTAAATACTAAAAGTGCTTAAAGATATTTATACAATACAATAATATTATTTCCAGTATTCATTCAATGTACAATTTGTTTTGTAATTAATTTTCTGAAATTTTAAAATTAGTTAATGTTCTTAACAAATTTAAGGAGAATTAAAAGCCGGAGTAATTTTCAAATATTTTACAATTTTTAAACTTTATAATACATATACTTTTCAAGGTATTTTTTAAAATTTTAATTCATTAAATAATTTGGAATAAATTTGACATGTGAGATGTATTTTTATTTGTAAACAAATTACAAAATATAATCAATCTGAAATATTGGTAGAAAAAAAAATCATTTCAACTTCATTAAAAAATGTATTAAATTGTAAGTATTTCCTATCATTAAGTAAAATATATTAAAAAATATATAATAAAAAAATAATAATTTAAAACATAATTAATAATATTAAAAATATAATCAATTTAAAATATTTGTAAAATAATACATTTCAACTTCATTCAAAAATGTATTAAATGTGTTATTGAACAACTCAGCTCATTTAAAGACCACATTTATTTATTTATAATTTATTTCCTGGATTTCTATAAATAATTTGCATTGCTGTAAATTGTAATTATGATAATATCTGCCATTAATTCAAAAAATGTTTTCAATTATAAAAATATTGTAGAGAATTAAATTGTATTGGTGTAAATTGTAAATATGAGAAAAAAATATATTTTTTTTTTTAAATTTCGAGAAGCATTACTATCTTTCTAATTTAAAAATATAAAATATAACAAAAATAATTTAAAACATAATTACTACTAAGATATGTATACAATAAAATAATATTATTTCCAGTATTTATTCAATTACTATACATATAAATAATTTTTTTATTTATTTAGTTTGTGACAATTTATTTTGTGATTAATTTTAAGACTAGTTAGTGTGTCATGACAAGTTTAAGGGGATTTAAAAGCCGCAGTAATTTTCAATTATTTTACAATTTTTTAACTTAACTTAAATAATTTGGAATAAATATGACATGTGAGATATATTTTAATTTATAAACAAACTACAAAATATAATTAACCTAAAATATTTGTAAAAAAATAC
Organism: Aethina tumida; assembly: GCF_024364675.1. NCBI lineage: Eukaryota > Metazoa > Arthropoda > Insecta > Coleoptera > Nitidulidae > Aethina > Aethina tumida. The sequence continues at coordinate 12,626,630 of NC_065439.1, forward strand.
ATTTCAATTTCATTAAAAAATGTATTAAATTTTTAGAGCATTTAAAAAACCCGGGTGTTTCAAAATTTTTTTAATTAAATATGTGGAAGCCTTTATTTTCAATTTTTAAATTCTCTTTTACTTAGTTAATTTTTAATAATTAACTTAAATTAAAGTAAATTTATTATTAACACCATTATTTTAAAATTTCAAACGTTTGGAATCCAAATTTATTATTTAAAAATAATAAAAATATTGTAGAATATTTTGAAATAATAAGTCGTCTTGATATAAATTATAAATATAAGAAAAAATAATTTTTGTTTTAAATTTCGAAATGTTTTTTATATCAGATATAATAGTGCTTAAAGATATTTATACATTATATTTCCAGTATTAATTCAATTACTATACATATAATTTTTTATTTATTTATGTATGCAATTTATCTTGTAATTAATTTTCCGAAATTTTGAAACTAGTTAGTGCTTTTTAACAAGTTTAATTTAAAAGCTGCAGCAATTTTCAAATATTTTACAATTTTTAAACTTTATAACATAATTATCAATGTGTTTTTTAATATTTTAATTCTTTAAATAATTTGTAATAAATATGACATATGAGATATATTTTAATTTACAAACAAACTATAAAATATGATTAATCTAAAATATTTGTAAAAAATACATTTCAACTTAATTCAAAAATGTATTAAATTTTTATATAATATTTACAGCATTTAAAAAACACTGGGGTTTCAAAATTCTTTTAATTAAATATCTGTAATATAATATTTGTGTTATTTTCAATTTTTAAATTCTGTTTTAATATGTTAATTTTTAATAATCCTAAATTAACATTAACACCATTATTTTAAAATTTGAAACGTTTGGAATCCCAATTTATTACTTAAACATTTCATACTTTTCCTTGTTTGTAAAAAAATACCCAGTAATAGTAGCAATAAAATTTTAGTGTCTCAATAGTTTTTAATGAAATGGATGGATATAATCAAAAGTTGCTAGCCAACAAATGGCTCAAAAATTGCGCGACAATTAACAACTGGCGGAGCATGCGTGAATTGGGACGTCGCGACGCACAAATATTCAGCGTCAAACGCGCGCGATCTCTCCGACGGGAAGGATGCGACGTTCCGTATCGCGGAACACGCAAAACTCACGCACACCACCTGATACGTTATCACGTCTCCCATCATGAACAACACCACGGTCTACTGCGACTTTCAAAACTTTCACGACGCTTACGAGGAGGTGCACGGCCCGCTCAGCTTCCTCGTCTGCGTCTTCGGCTCCATCGCCAACATTCTCAACATCTGCGTGCTGACGACGAAGGAGATGAGATGGCCCACCAATTTGATATTGACCGGACTGGCGATCGCCGACCTCTTGGTGATGCTCGAATACATACCGTTCACCATGCACCGCTACTTGGACGGTGACTCGAAGAAGTACGCATCCCATTTCACCTACAAGTGGGCGCTGTTCATGATTTTCCACGCGTACTTCAGCCTAACGTTCCATTTCATCTCGTGTTGCTTGACGGTGATTTTGGCGATATGGAGGTACATCATCATCACCAACCCACACAACAGCAACCATTACTGCGGCATGAGACGAACGTTCACCGTCATCACATTGTCTTACGTCCTTTGTCCCATATTATCCATGCCCATAATCCTGTCCCTCAAGGTCCTCTCGTACAACCAGACCACCACCTTCAGCGGCCGCATAATAGACCGCATCGACCTCCCGTCGTACCACAACGACCAGATAACCCACCAACAAATCTTCTACATCGACTTCATCAGCGAGCGGCACCAGCAGGTCAGCCTCTGGTTGTACGGCGTCTTAATTAAACTGGTCCCCTGCATCCTTCTCACCCATCTCTCGCACAAGATCATCTCGGTGCTCATCGAGACGAAACGGAGGCGGAGGCTGCTCCTGAACGGGAGTCTGCCGTTGAATAATTTGACGGAGGCACGGTCGGTCTTGAGCAGGAAGTTCCAGAAGGACAGGCAGGCGGACCGCACGTCGGGTATGTTGGTGGCGGTCCTCCTGCTGTTCCTGCTCACCGAGTTTCCGCAGGCGATATTGGGGTTGTTGAGCGCGACGAAGGGCAAGAGGTTCCAGGACGAGTGTTACCTTCGCTTGGGTGAGTTTTTTATTTTTGCTTTCTTTTAATTTATGAAAAATTAAAATTTCAATTTGTTATTTGCAACATTGACTTTAATTAGTACTTAAAAAAACTAATTTTAAAAAAATTTCTAATAAATTCTACAGTTATTAAAAAAGTTATATACTGCTAATGAAACATTTTATTTAAAAAAATAATAAATATATAAAAAAGCTTGTACTTATATTATAAATAATATACGTATTTAAACTATTTTATTTAATAAAATATATATTGTCATTTAAGATGCACTTTTGAAAGCATAGTTTCCTTTTTTATTAAATTTAATTTAAAAAAAAAACTATAGTTATTTTCATTGTTAAGAGTTTCAAAAACCATTTTATTAATTGATAATTATAGTTTTTACAAATTAACAATATTTTATAAATAACATTATACATTTATTGATATTTTAAATATTTTTTTATGAAATTAATAATAAAATATTATTTAAAATATTAATTATATTTAATTAAAGAAAAATCTTTAATTAGTAAAATTTAATATAATAAAAATTTAAATATCCAGAAAAAAAATATTGAATTATTAAAATTTCAATTTCAGTTCACAAACAATTTATATTCTTATACTATTATTTATAATTTTTATAATAAATGTTTTTTAAAACCAACAATTAAATAATATAAAATATTTTATTAAATCTTGTGAAGTGATAAAAACTTTAATGAAATCCAAAAAAAGTTTAAAATTATTGAATTATTGTTACATTTTAATTTTAATAATTCACAAACAATTTATATTTTTATACTATTATTATTATTAAAATTGTTAAATTTTTGTTTCAATAATTCTCAAACAATTTGTAGTTTGATACTTTTATTTAATGTTTCTATAAAAAATATTTTTTAAAACCTACAATTAACTTATATAGAATTATTAATTAATAAATCTTGTAAAGTGATAAAAACTTTAATAAAATTCAGAAAAAAGTTTTTTTTTTGTTAAATTTTACTTTCAATAATTCACAAGTAGTTTATATTTTTATATTCTTATTTATAGTTTTTAAAAAAATATTTTTTAAAATCTATAATTAACTAATATAAAATTATTTATTAAATCTTGTTAAATTACAAAAGCTTTAATAATATGCAGAAAAAAGTTTGTTAATTTTTAGTTTTCATAATTCACAAACAATTTATATTTTTATATTATTATTTATAATTTTTACAATAAATATTTTTTAAAACTTACAGTTAACTAATATAATTATTTATTAAATCTTGGAAAGTGATAAAAACATTAATAAAATTCAGAAAAAAAAATTTTTTGTTGATTATTATTGATAATTATCGAATTATTAAAATCGTTAAACAATTTATATTATTTATAATTTTTATAATATATTATTTATTAATTTTATAATAAATATTTTTAAAACCTAATATAGAATTAATTAATAAATTTTGTAAAGTGTAATTCACAAGCAATTTATATTTTTATATTATCATGATTATTTATAGTTTTTATAAGAAATATTTTTTAAAACCTGTAATTAACTAATATAAAATTATTGATTAAATCTTATATAGTTATAAAAACCGCAATAATAATGTCTAGAAAAAAGTTGAAAATTATTGAATTATTAAAATTGTTAATTTTTAGTTTTAATAATTAACAAACAATATATATTTTTATACTGTTATTTATAATTTTTACAATTAACTAGTATAAAATTATTTATTAGGTCTTGTAAAATGATAAAAAATTTAATAAAATACAGAAAAAACTTTAAAATTATTGAATTCAACTTTAGTTTCAATAATTGACAAATAATTTGTATTATTTATAATTTTTATAATAAATATTTTTTAAAACATACAATTAACTAATATAAAATTATTTATTAAATTGTGTAAAGTGACAAAAACTTGATTAAAATCCAGAAAAAAATTTGAAACTATTGATTTATTAAAGATTTTACATTTTAGTTTGAATTTACAAACAATTTACGTTTTTCTACCCTTATTTATAATTTGTTAAGACAAAATTTTTAAAACCAACAATTAAATAATATAAAATATTTTATTAAATTTCATAAAGTGACAAAAACTAAAAAAAAGTTTAAGATTATTAAAATTGTTAAATTTTAGTGTCAATAATTCACAAACAATTTTTTTATAATACTTTTGTACTATTATTTATAATTTTTATAAAAAATATTTTTAAAACCTAGTTATTTAATATAAAATGTTTTATTAAATAAAAACCAAAAATGCATTTTCAATTCATACGAATTCAAACGAAATATTTATTAATTAATTAAAATACACAACAATATTTTATAACAAACATTGACACAATACATTTTATCACCGTTTCCAAGTTTGCAAAAACGAATTAAAAACAAAGTTAATTAACGTAAATTGATTTTAAACACTGTGTATTTTATCATAAAATTATATGTTGATAAATTGTTTCATGCACACATTTTTTTTTACTGTTTGCCACTAAAACGTAAAAGAACATCAGTTATTAAATATCTAATAAATCAAAATAAAAAGCATCGAATGGTACAATAAATTTTAAATATATATATTTTTTTATAATCTGATAAAATCAACTATTAGAAGCTGTAAAGTTAAATACTGAAGCCTGTCAATAAATAAATCGAAAAGCCATCAGTTTAATCCAACCAGGAAGCGGAACTTTTTTCTCCGCATTGTCCTTAATCAAAATTAATTTTTTACTGTATACAACCGCAAATAAATAATATAATAAAAAGCACCATTAATCTTTTTATTTTCATCTATTGACCCATTTTCAAGACAACGTTGTAAATCATTTAAGCACGCATCTCTTGTGCGATGCAAAAGTTTAAGATCAAATTTGCGTTTGATTTATCGTTTATGCAGTGTGTAAACAGTATGTGACAGCTCTGTGTGGTAAATTTACAATTTAAGTGTAAATCTAATCTATTATGCATCAGCCTCGTTGATTATGGATTCATGGGACTTTGAATTAATCATGTCCAAACTGTGGTTCCTATTCCACTTTAAACCTGCTTTTCCAGAATTATGTCCATTGAAAGGAAATAAGAGCAGCAGATATATGTTTATATTTAAATAAAAAATTAATTTTTAGGCTGTTTATAAAATTAATTAATTTGATTTTAAAAAATACATTTCTGTTCAAAATTGTAGGAGTGGTATTTATACAATATTTTGAATAGCAATTGATTAATTAATTTATCATATATAAATGAATTTATGTAAATATTGAATATTTTAATTAGGAAATGTTTTATTATATTTTCAATTAACTTATTTACTATTTATTATTAAAATTTTATTAAACAATTATTATATTTTAATACTATTATTTTTATGTAATTTTATTAATTTTCATCCAGCAACTAATTAATTTGTACATGTATAGAATATATTGCATTAATTAATTTTAAAAAAATATTGTGTTCATTTGTAACGCAGAGCCATGTTCAGTTTTAATTAATTTTGTTAAATTCAAATACAACAAACATAAAAAATACATAAATTACATTAAAACACCTACATTTTAATTACATTTAATGACCTTAACATTTAATGAAAATTCAATTTTTATTAATTTTTATCTTTGGAATATTGAATGAAATTTTTCGACAATTTCTCATTAAAAGCTGGATTAGAACTACAATTAAAAGTGTTCTTTTAACGTCGACCTTGATAAAAACACGAAGTGAACATTTATTCAGCTTTTGTCCTAATTGATCAGCGTCAAATGAACCGTTGTAAAATTAATTGGGCATTATTTATTAAACACCCGAGGAACTTTCCTTGCGTCTGGCTTATTTAATTTGTGAGGAATTATTCCGCAACGGAATTTATCAAGTGCAATTCACTTCATAAATTAAATTTAGTGTTTCACGAAAAGGGTTTTATTCAAATGCTGAAAATGCAACTAAACATGCTACTGTTTAATTTGTTTTTTTTTTATCGTGTTAAACATTTAATTCGTTCTATTTATACGATATATTTTTTTAGTTTTATTGTTGTCATAAAATATGTAGTTTATTTATTTATTTTAATTCATACTAATTTAATATTTTGCCTTTATCCATTATGTATGTTATACTCAGTGATATAGAAAATGGGACATATCTAGATCGAGTTGTCAGATTTCATTTATTTTTGGTGTACACTCTGAGGTAGTCATTCTGAATACATTATATTTATCAGATTAATTTTTTAAAAGTAATAATACTGTGTTCGTTATACTTATTGACTTTTCCTGGTACTGATCTAATGTGGCGATTCATTTTAAATGAATTACCTCATTCCATGTACTACTAACTTAGAAGGATTTCCAATGTCTGTGGAGAAAGAGGAATTTCGTGTGTTCAATTGGTGATAAGTTCGGAGACCTTGCTGGCCATGGCGAGAAAATTAACATCAAAATATTGGAATCATTTCGAAGTAACCCATTGTATATGCAGAAATTGCATATAATTATTTTATTATTATAAAATAATTTATACATAATTTAAAAAGAAAAGTTAATATTTTGTTGAACACCCTTTGATTATTTTATAATCGGAACATGTCGTTCTACAAATGTTCAATTGGATTTAGATCCACATGATTATTTTATAACCAGCTTTGAACAAATTTGAACTCATGCTTTGAATCATTATTTTGATTATACAAAACTCGTTACATGATGATCTCATGATACCTTTATATTCGAAATGGTTTATATATATTTTTTTGACATTACGTTATTGTATTTTTAAATGATTGTGTTCTTCCATATTTAGTAATAACATTGTAAACCAATTTTGGGAACAATTTAAGCTTTTAGTGACGTCACCATATTTAGTCTTTGATTTTTCATGTTAATTATAAATTACTTTTTTTCTGGAGTGAAATGTTTCTTTTTTCCACTGAAAATGAGTTATCCAATAAAATCAAATAATATTAATTCTACTAATGAATAAAAGTAAATAAATATATAGAGTATTGAAATATGTTTAATAAACTTCAATTAATACATTTTTTTTAAAAAAGGATAAAAAAATCAGAAGAAAGTTAAACGTTACTGAATTATGAAAAAGGTTAAATTTTAATTTCAATAATTCAGAAACAATTTATATTTTTATATTAGTATTTATAGTTTTTATAAGAAATATTTTTTAAAATGTACAATTAACTAATATAAATTATTTATTAAATCTTGTAAGTTGACGAAAACTTTAATAAAATCCACAAAAATGTGAAATTTTAGTTTCAATAATTGACAAACAATTTATGTTTTTATACTATTATTTATACTTTTTATAAGAAATATTTTTTAAAACCTACAATTAATTAATATAAAATTATTTATTAAATATTATAAAGTGATAATAATTTTAATAAAACCTAGAAAAAAGTTTAAAATTATTGAATTATTATAATTGTTAATTTTTAGTTTTAATAATTCACAAACAATTTATATAGTATTAATTAGTAAATCTTGTAAACAGATAAAAACTTTAATGAAATCCAAAAATATAAAATTATTGAATTATTAATATTGTTAAATATTAGTTGCAATAATTCACTGGCAATTTATATTTTTATACTATTATTTATATTTTTTATAAGATATATTTAAATCTTTTAAAGTGATAAAATCTTTAATAAAATATAGAAAAAACTTTAATATTATTGAATTATTAAAATTGTTAAATATAAGTCTCAATAATTTACAAAGAATTAATTAACTAATATAAATTATTCATTATAATTACCTTTTTTCTGTAGTGCAATATTTATTTCTTCCCACTGAAAATGTTATCCAACACAATAAAATAATATTAATTCTACTAATGACCAAAAGTAAATATGTATATAGAATATAGGAATATGTTTAATATACTTACTGGTCGCATAAAATCCTTTATGAAATATATAACAAAATTTTATATTTTGTATTGTCTGTTTGTTTGCCTTTTAAATACAATTATCCCGTGTCTCAAAAAGTAGATGTGATAGACGAAATCATTTTATGGCAGTAGCATTTCAAATATATTTCAAACATCAGAATCTCTTATTAATCGTCAAATTATTTAAAAAATAGATCTGAAGTTTGTAATTTAATTAAATCCATCTAACAAATACATATATTCAACATATAAATTTTATCCTTAGACTAGACAACACAAAAAAAAAATGTAATTCTTCGACAAATTAGTTGAAAAATAGATCAGCATTATGTAATTTAATTAAATTCATTTTATAAAAAAACTTTTACAACACATTTATATCTAATTCTTTCATATTTTCAAATGAGAGACAAAATTTAAATTAAATCCTTTTATGAAACATTTTATAATATTTATGTTTAATTTTAAATTTTGTGCTATTTTCCGATCACCATTGTATGTGTTCTATTTTCTAACAATTTGAGTATATTTGATCATATGGGTAAAATCCAACGAAAATTGGTTAATAAGGCTGTTTGTCGGTTTGGCAAATTTTAATTTTCAATTTCCTGCAGCGCAAAACATAATAAGAGATAATCTAATTGCATCCTTCGTTCAAGGAACTTATCGTAACATTAATTGTAACCCGAGCTCCCCCTTAAAATTTCATCCAGCTGTTGCGTCACGTCCAGGACCGAAAATATTCCAAGAAATTACGCGGATCACGCCGAAAACAATTACGCATAAAAACAAGGCGATTTTAAAAAATTACGCGGGAATAATTGGGCCAATTTTTAGCGACAAAGAAATCCTTCGGGGAACGATACGCACTTTTTTTCCCTTGAAGATGTTCGCGCTGATAAATGGTGGTGATAAACGATCCTTCCTCCACCGTCCTAGAATTGTCCAATAGTACAAAAGAGCTGAGTAAGTCACACATAATTCGACGACTTCAAAAGAAAAAACCTTGTACTCAAAAAAAAAAAAAAAATAGATGTAGAACTAATTAAAATAATTGAAAAGAGGGTCTGAACAATAATGTTTCTTGTCATGTCTGGCCCTCGAATCCCTTTTAATATGACGAGCGCAAATATTGGATTTGAAGGAAAAGGCGAATGTCATAACTAATAAAAAAAACATTTTTATATTGCATTTTATGTGTGTTTGTATTATACAATGGCTCAGTTATGAAATTTGTACAAAGAACCTCTTCAAAATCGTATTAAATTGAGACGGTCCATTTTAAACATTCTGTTTGTACAGCGTTTTTCTGCTGGATTAAGTTTAATTTGGGTAATACTGAAATTAAATATTAATTTAATAATTTAAACAATAATAAGTTTAAATAAATATTTATTAAATTAAACAAATAAACATAATGAACTTCTGCCACATAAATTGTAAATAAATGTGTAAAATTTATGCATTGTGTTTAAATAAATACTTACAGTTAGATAGATGTGTATATTATTGGTAAAACCTGCATAGAACATTCACAAAATTAATTTCCATTGTAATAATGACAGGATAATAAATTAAATATCACGAATGCAAAAATTCAACAATAAATCACAGAGAATGATAAATAATATAAAACTTTTCCACGTAAAACGCAACAATAAATTATCCTGACGATAAAACAACGAAAAATGAAATTATTCAGTAACTTTGACCGCCAATTAAAATTATCAACGTCATCTTTTGTGGCTCGGAGCGAATTTTCAGCATCAAAGGACTTCAGATTATGCAGATGGTGCAGTTTCATGAATTTTACATGTATAAGATAACACCTATTGTTAAAATTACTCTTTTGTCGCATAAAAAGGAGTGAAAACATCTATTTAGGGTAATAACTAGCGAAAATATCTTGTTGTAGCAATTAAACTATTAATTAAAATTAATTTGCGACCCCCTTTTAACGTGTTCAGTGGACAGTGACGATTAATTTCTAGTCTCGTTAACACCTATGAATAATTTCAGAGGGATTACTTCCTGTTTTTGAATTCAGATATACACTGGTTTACAAATTCCAATTTTCAAATATACACAGTTTCCTTTACATTTTTCTTTATATGGGTCATTCACCTGAATAATGGCAAACTTGTGTTTTTCGGATTATAATTTTACTTAAAGTGGCCAGATTTAATGACAAGCTTGATATAATAATATTTCGTTAGAAAGGCAGGAAATTATGAATTCAACAGTCCCTAATTTATTTCTATTGGAGGAAAATTAACTTAATTACAGTTTTGGAACTTCAAATTTTATGCAATATTTGACGATTTTCAGACTTTCGCCATTAGAATAATTTTTTACCATAATTAATTTCAATACGTCAATAAATATGAAGATATCATAGAAAGAACAAAAAGACAGTGGACAAATTGTTACTAAATCTATATTTTTCATTCACATCAACTGTGTAAACCGATGAAAAATGACTGAAAGGCTGAAATTCTTTAGGATTTCAACTGTAGTATATTTAAATATATACACAATAAAAGTCAAAGATATTTCATAAAAATCCAGATAAATAACTTAAGTTAACTTTTCCTTGTTATATATTTTAACCAAAAATGCTCTTATTCCTTCCTGAAAAGCAAATTTAGGACATCAACAAAAATTCAACTGAAACTGAATAACAAGAATGTGTTTGAACGCAGTTCACTTAATGGCATTTTAGGAAGCCCTTATCACATTTTTGAGACAATACAAAAGCTCCAATTACGTTAAAACGAATCTCAATGTTACAATTAATTTACATTCAAACAAATTGGATTCCGATTTGGAGGTTCAAATAAGACAATCAAGGTTCATTGACTATGTGGTTCTCTTTCTAGGAAATCGAAGTGGTCGAAGCGATGAAAAGGTGAAAGGTATCACCAATATATGACTGAAACGGAAATAATATATATCAAAGCTTTAGGACAAGTAAATGCATCAAAGTTGAGGTCGAAGCTCAGTTCCCCAGCATGTAATGTACAGAAATAAAGCAACGTAGTAAATGTAAATATTCGTCTATTTCTCTTTTCATTTTCATTTCTTTGCTGGTATTAGTCTACTACTGCCTGAAATATTTGTAGTTGAATAGTCCAACGATCCAAGTTTACGGCGAAACTTTTTTAAACATTTTTGTGGCAATACAAGCGTGCTTTCACCATTTAGGTAATTTTGTTCACAATAAAAAATTTCAACATCCAAAGGTTTTACATTTTGGCTGTAAACTAGTGACATGAAATAAATGTAAATTTCTGTGATGATAAATTTCAAACTATTTCATTTTCTGCGTGCAAAGTCGATTATTTATTGTTGTGACACTTCGATGATTTGATAATATACAATAATTAATCAGGGAGCAGAAAACGCGTGACAATTAATTTTCGGAATGTAATTAATTAAATTTGAATTTGACAATTCGATCGTCATTATTCAATTAACCGTTCAAAATCGATGGATTAAATGAGCGTATTAATTAATGGGATAATAAACCTCTAAAATAGGCGAATATTACGTTACGTTACATTATATTATTTTGAATTGTTTCAATTTCATACAATAATTAATGGAGTAGCAGAGAATTAATATTATTTAGTTTAATACATTGAAGTGATAACGACACGTTTCCAAAACGTGAGAAATAAATATATTTTGCAAAACTGATAATTGAGGACATTTGAAATACAATTTTTGAATCTTAATTAATTTTCATTTAGTCAATTCGATTGACATGATGCACGTATTAACTATAAAGATATTCAATTTGTCACGAATGTTACTTTACAATTAATAAAGAAAAAAAAGAAAAAAAAAATTGTTTTATATTACACTGAATCACAAATAATATTTGTTCAAAGTATTCAATAATGTATGCAAAACTGATTATTTATTATAGTGATACTTCGACTGGAATTTAATTTATTAAATTTTATTTTTTCAATTAGATCGTTTTCATTTAATTAACTGTTCAAAATGAAGATATTAATTAAAGGGATGTTAAACGTGTCGAATAGAAGAGCATTATCTTACTTTATATTGTTTCAACTTAATTACGCCTTAATTAATAAGAAAAAGAAAATTTTTAATTTAATAACCTGATGTTCAAGAATTAGTTCATTTAGAATTGTTTAATTAAAAATAAGTTTTCCTGAAAAAATAACAAATATATATATATATATATATATATATATATATATATATATATATATATATTTAATAATATTGCTGCAATTTGCTCCTCCATGGACATCGATGACTGCTTGAGATTTCCTCTGCATGCCTTCTATGAGGCTGTTGTGGTCAATTGCTGGAATGGTCTAGATGTACCAAAACTTGCTAAACGCCTTAGTACAGTAACAGGAGCGATACTATCTCCATCAGCGTTTTCTAACTGATCAGCCAGTTGCTTGGAGGAGGAAGATGCTATAGGGGTCTTCATTTGTGGTAGATTTCTTTGTCTACCACATCTTGTCCTTTCTGAAGTCTAGCCAGTTTGATGAAAGCGAGAAATAACACTTTGTGCAACATTCAATGTATGTTACCTGCAATTTCGATCTGATTGATCCCAGATATCCAACGTTCCAATCGTTCGAACCCTCTCATGTGTAGTTAATTTACGTCTAGGCATAATTATCCTAACTACAAACACTACTGTATTCAATTATGAAGTAAGTATACATTGCATTGACTTTTTTAATTTAATTAATTAAATATCACATTGTCAATTTGAACATCTTCGTTTAATTAACTGTTCACAATGAACGTGTTAATTAATGAAATATTGAAGACATGGAACAAAAGAATATTATATCATTTAGTTTCAGCTTAATTACACAGTAATTATTAAAAGGAATGATAAGGAAATATATTTATAATTTAATACATCAAATTGGTAATAAAAATATATTAATATAATATACACTGTCACTCATATGTAGAGCAACTTTAGAAATATTCATTTGTCTTGATAAAAGTATATGTTTAAATATCCATATTATTGTCAGTTATGCAGTATGTTTGATAACAACAATACGGCAATATAATTGTTTATTCGTTTATTATAATTTAATATAATTATATTATATATATATATATATATATATATATATATATATATATATATATTTTAAATATAGAAACAATTTCGATGTAATTAAGTTCATTTAAAATATAAATAAAAATGATGAGTGAAAGATCTTATTGAAATTAAAATACAAATCAACTCTTTAAGTTCCTCACAATTTATAACAAATTATTTTGATTCGTAAATTTATTAAAAAAAATGGCAAAAGTATGATTAAATTATACTCTAAAAATAACTTTAAAACAATATAAACATATATTTTAAATGAAAAAACAATTTCTATGTAACTAAATTCAGTTTAAATATAAATAATATTGATAAATGAAAGATTTTATTGAAAAATAAAATAAATAACTAAATTACATATATAAATTTCAAATAATTTGAATGAAATTAACTCTTTAATTTCCTCATATTTTATAACAAACTACTTTGGTTCGTAAATTTATAAAAAATGGTAAAAGTGTGATTAAATTATACTCCGAAAATAACTTTAAAACTATTTTAAATATAAAAACAATTTATCTAATTAAATTTAGAAATTTAGAAATTTTCATTTGTTCTGAAAAAAGGGTATGTTTTAAATATCCATATTATTGCCAATTATGCAGTATATTTGATAACAGATCCAACATTCCAATCATTGTAGTTAATTTACATCTAGGAATAATTATCCTAACAATAACCAATACTGTATTCAATTATAAAGTAAATATACATTGCATTGACTTCCTTAATTTAATTAATTAAATATCACTTTGTCAATTTGATCATCTTCGTTTAATTAACTGTTCAAAATGAACGTATATAATTAATTATATCATTTAGTTTCTGCTTAATTACGCAATAATTAATAAAAGGAATGATAAGTAAATATATTTGTAATTTAATTCATCATATGTAGAGCAACTTTAGAAATTTTCATTTGTGCTGATAAAATACGACATTAAGTTAATTTTAATATTAATAAAAGAGTTAAATTTTAGCAACAGGAATAAAAACTATATATTTAAGTTATATATAATTCTTCATTGTCCTCTCTGTTTCCTTTTTTCTTGTTAGTTTTAATAAAATAAATAAATTTTAGGAATATTCAAAGTACAAATAATTTAATTTACTAAATAAAAATTAATAAACATATTGTGACTACTTTTCATTAATTTGACAAAAATTAATAAACAACAAAGAATATATCAAAAATGACTTGAATCAAAAATAAATTTTCTTACAAAATTATTATGAAAAAATAATAAAAAAATAATGTTTAAATAAAACAATTCTTTATTGCATTTATATTTACTTTTAAATACATTCTAGTTTTAATAAAAGAGTCAAATTTTAGAAAAAATAAATATAAAATTTATTGTATAAAATAAGTGTTTATTAGTGGGTTGAGATAGGTATTTGAATAAAATTCAAGGGTCAAAAGTAGAGCAACTATAAAATAAAACAAGCATACGTACATTTAGCCTTCCTAAATACCTTTTTCAATACCCTTTCAATATTATAGTTCTATATTTCTTTTCATTCCTTTTGAAGTTCTTCGTTGAGTTCATTCAAAGAATATGGGATGATAAGAATACCGAATCGGTCCCAAAATGATGTCCGGCTCATAATTTCAGGAAATGTTGGTGCTCATACGACACTTCGATGCTGAAAGTTTCAGAACTTTATCATTTACTGTTTTCGAATAAATCAAAAAATACTGAAAAGCAGTAAAAATTGTTATTCTCAACACCTTCCTTAATGAATCGATTGATCTAAATACCGGATATGTTTTGGGAGGTGATGGTAGCTTTTAGGAAAAAATACAAGAGCTTTATCTATTTATAAGAACCTTAAAAAACGAGATTATTTTCTTAATTTTGATTTTTAACCATGTTATGATAACGATAAAAATATGAAACTATTTTTTTAAATTCCTCATTCAATTTTCGATGAAATAATGAGTTTCGGAATTGAAAATAAATTAATAATAGATTTTTTTGCTCAATAATCGATTTCTTTTTATGATTTAACTCTTGAAATGATAAAATACAAGCAAATAGAGTTAAAGGAAAGTTTAAATTCTCGAAAACGTAGTTGAATTATATAAACAACAGTTTGATTAGAGTTCGTTATATGAAAAACAATTATTTTTATATGAGTGTACTTATTTTATTCTGTTGTTATCACCAGTACAGTAATCGTAAAAGTTCTTTATTTTATGATTTCAAGAGTTAAATCATAAAAATAAATCGATTTTTTAGCAAATAATCGATTTTTAATTTTTTTCAATGTGTCGTACCGAAGCTCATAATTTCATTGAAAATTGAATGAGGAATTCAAAAAAAAAAAAGTTATTATCATGCTCCAAAACATATATGATATTTAGATCAATCGATTCAAGATATGAAGAATAACAATTTTTACTGATTTTTAGTATTTTTTTATTTATTCAGAAACGGTAATAAATACATTTCCTGAAATTATGAGCCCGATACCTTTGTGGGTCCGATTCGGTATTCTTATCGTCCCATGGCCTTTGACAATCTGTTTTCATGGATTTTCTGTTCAATTTTACCCAAAGGTTTTCAATGGGATTGATGTCTGGGCTCCTCCACCATAGTTCACAGTAGGTCTAGTGTACTTGAAATTATAAGTGATTATGTTTTTCAATTAGTTGTTCTACATATAAGCGATAGTGTAGTACATTATTACAAAGAATATTAATATTTAAATATACTAATAGCGTTTGTAGTTGTATGTCCCAAATATTTTCTTTACAATTTACAATACAAAGAAAAGACATCCGTTGTCCCAAAAACACACAATTCATTAATCCTAAACTCCGAAAACGTACAAATAAGCAAACATTCATTTTAAACTAATTACGAACCCTTAAAACTACAAGTTAGTCTAAAATATACAGGAACCGGGGGCGAAAGTAAAACATCAAACAAGAACTGTTTCAGTTCCAACATTAAAGAACACGTCGGAATAACCATATCTGAAGGTTTGTGCGCTTGTTTTAGGCATTCACATCCCCCGGGCGGGCCGCTGACCGGAAATCCTTATGTCTCGCCGAAAGCTAATTGATTCCGGTTTATTTTTACCGGAACCAAATCACGTCGTTTTCGGGGTAGATTTCGGTCGATTCGAATGCGCCGCGCGAATTTCGTACGCGGAACTTTTGCAGAAGTGATTTGCATGACGGACGTTATTTTATATTAGAGTAATTTGCTGTTGGGCAGATGAAATTCGTGTTGCGATTCCGGGCGTGGTTTTGTAATTGAAAAATATCGAGGATGTTTCCGGTGGTGTCATTGCGTTTGTTTAAAATAAAAAAAGAAGTTGGCGCAACGGCAACGCTAATTGTTTTTGGAGTTGGGAATGGAAAGAATTGCGCCGTAAGTTTGATCTCCGATGTGTGTTGTAACGGCACGTAACTAACTGCAGTTTGCTACTGGATTTATTGCACTTTTAAAACTACCATCGGTGTTCGGGAAAGAACACACCAGCACAACAAAATTGTGCAGGTAATTGTTATTTGATTATATAGAAACGGGGCGAAATAGTTTATAAAGAATGGTGGAAGCATTATTAAATTATATTTGAAAAATTGACTTTTTTATTCTAATTTCATTTAAATATCAGACATATTCTGGTAATATTATAATTAATTTATATTTTGAATATAAAAATAATTTCTATATATTAAATTCAGTAAAAATATAAATAAACGAATGATTTTAGTGAAAAATAAAATAAATAACTAAATTACATATAAAAGTTTCAAAGATTTTGAATGAAATCAACTCTTTAATTTCTTCTCATTTTATATCAAATAGTTTGATGATAGTTTGGTTCGTAAATTTAATTAAAAAAATGACAAAAGTATGATTAGATTATACCCTAAAAATAACTTTAAAACTAAAAAAAATATAATAATTTCTATGTATTAAATTCAGTAAAAACATATATATATATATATATGTTTTTACTGAATTTAATACATAGAAATTATTATATTTATATATATATATATATATATATATATATATATATATATATAATGATAAATGAAAGATTTTATTGAAAAATAAATATCTAAAGTACATATGAAAATTTCAAAAGTTTTAAATGAAATTTAAATTTATAAAAAAATGTTAAAGTATGATTACTTTATAATTTTAAAAATAACTTTAAAACTATTTAATATTTTAAATAGAAAAAAAATTTCTATATAAAGTTAAATTCATTTAAAATATAAATAAAACTGATAAATGAAAGATTTTATATAAAAATACAATTAATAACTAAATTACATATGAAAATTTCAAATATTTTGAATGAAATAAACTCTTTAATTTCCCCCCTTTTTATAACAAACCACTTTGGTTCGCAAATTTATAAAAAAATGTGGCAAAAGTGTGGTTTAAGAATAATCTTAAAACTATTTTATATTTTAAATATAAAAACAATTTCTGTGTAATTGAATTCAGTTAAAATATAAATAAAAATGATGAATAAACGATTTTATTGAAAAAATAATAAATAACTAAATTACATATAAAAATATCAAAGATTTTGAATAAAATTAACTCTTTAATTTCCCCACATTTATTTATTTTATTGAAAAATAAATTAAATAACTAAATTGTATACAAAAATTTCAAAGATTTTAAATGAAGTCAACTCTTTAATTTTCTCATATTTTATAATATTCTACTTTGGTTCGTAATTTAAAAAAAAAATCAAAAGTATGATGAAATTATACTTCAAAAATAACTTTAAAATCTATTTTATATTTTAAATAGAAAAACAATTTATATGTAATTAAATTCATTTAAAATATAAATAAAAATGATAAATGAAAGATTCTATTTAAAAATATAAGAAATAACTAAATTACATATAAAATTTTTAAATATTTTGAATGAAATCAACTCTTTAATTTCCTCATATTTTACAATAATACACTTTGGTTCGCAAATTTATAAAAGAAATGGCAATGGTTGGTATGGTTAAATTATTCTCCAAGTATAATCTTAAAACTATTTTATATTTTAAATATGAAAACAATTTCTATGTAATTGAATTCAGTTAAAATATAAATAAAAATGAAATGAAAATGAATGAAAGATTTTATTGAAAAATAAAATAAATAACTAAATGACATAAAAATTTCAAAGATTTTGAATGAAATCAACTCTTTAATTTCTTCACATTTTATAATAAACCATTTTGGTTTGTAAATTGATAAAAAATGGAAAAATTATGATTAAATTATATTTTAAAAATAACTTTAAAACTATTTTATATTTCAAACATTTAAATCAATTTCTATGTAATTAAATTTAGTAAAAATAAAAATAAAATTGATGAATAAAATATTTTATTGAAAAACAAAATAAATATCTAAATTACATACAAAAATTTCAAAGATTATGAATGAAATCAACTCCTTAATTTCTTTACATTTTAGAATAAACTACTTTGTTTTGTAATTTTATAAAAAATGGCAAAAGTATGATTAAATTATACTCTATAAATAACTTTAAATCTATTTTAAATATAAAAACAATTTATATTATTTAAATTCAATTTAAATATAAATAAAAATGATGAATGAATAAAAGTATTTATTGAAAAATAAAATAAATAACTAAATTATATATAAAAATTTCAAACATTAATTCTTTAATTTCCTTACATTTTATAATAAATTGCTTTCGTTCGTAAAATTATAAAAAATTGCAAAAATATTATTAAATTAAACTCTAAAAATAACTGTAAAATTATATTATATATTTTAAATATAAAAACAATTTTTGTGTAATTGAATTCAGTTAAAATATAAATAAAAATGATGAATGAGATTTTATTGAAAAAATAATGAATAACTATATAAAAATTTCAAAGAATTTGAATGAAATCAACTCTTTAATTTTCTCATATTTTATAACAAAATACTTTGGTTCGCAAATTTATTAAAAAATTGGCAAACGTATGATTAAATTATTTATTATTTAAAATATAAAAACAATTTTTATGTAATAAAATTCAGTTAAAATATAAATAAAAATGATGAATGAAAGATTTTATTGAAAAATATAATAAATGATTAAATTACATATAAAAATTTAAGTTTTCCTTAATAGTACATCAGAAATGAAGAAGAATTTGAACCCAATACGATCAAACTGGAGATTTTATTGAAATTGAAAAGTCAATTTTTTAGTCATTTTTAAGAATTTGTATCTCAGTTTTTATATAACTTGGAGATTTCATTCAAACAGCATTCTTCTCTGTGAAACTCATTTCCGGTTCAGCTGAAAGCTTCAAACTAAACAACTGTATTAACAAAATTTTACCAGTTTTCAAAATTCTCTCAAATCTACAGTTTTAAATAACTGTTGATAATTGTTGTGGATTTGTATTCTGTTTATATCTGCCCATTTTTTCCTTAATTATTTCGATTTCGATATCCAAAGCCAAAAATCGCTATTTTCAGATGTCTGTAAGTTTTATCTCGGAACTTCGATTTGCAGTACTTTAATAATATTTTTATATTTAAAATAATATTTTAAACATGATTTTATGATCGTCAAAATTGTTCATTACATCTTTTACTGCAGTGTCTAAACAACTTAAATGCATCGTAGCAAATATGTTGATTAACGTGCATATTAAATATAATACGCTATAAACATTTCTTGTGCAATAATACCACCTTGTGAATATTACATGAGTTTCAAAGCTTTGAGAGGAAATGCACAACCCTTTGAAGTGGTCCCGGAAGTTGCATTTTATTATTCAAGTCAAAAGTCCAGATTTTTCTGGCAGAAAAACATTTTCTATTATTAAATAACTCGTAAAAATGCGTTTCCCGTACGTTTATTCGGTATTCCCTTTCATCCGCGACAGTAATAATCCACATATATTATTCACGTTGTTGCTTTTGTTGTGTCCGTTCCATTTCGTTTAAACGACATGTTTATTTACTTGAGGCTTGGACACAATTCGTTTTTCTTCTGCGATGGAAAATAAACGCACGAAGGGATTCGCACCAGGTGTTGCACGCACATTCCGCTTTGACAAATTGATGGGATCTTAACCTGCCCTTTTCTATTTCCTGGTCCTGGTGGGACGTCTTTTAGTTTAAATTAATTTTCGATTGATTTTATTAGCTAAAACTCTAAAACGTTTGATGTGGTGCAATTTTTGGGTTTGATGTCGAAATTTTTGCCCCTTAATCAATCTTCTTAAACGTTTAATTTAAGTTTCACAGCGTCCGCTTGATGGAAAACGCGGAAACACGTCGAATTTGTCATGTCGATAGTTTAAATTAGTTTTTGAAATTGCTTGACGTTCAATAATAAATTATGAAATTTCATGAAGCCATTTCCATTGATTCGGGCTGTTGCGCAGCAAAACAAACTGTTGGACGAAAAATCAACACGGTGCTGTAAATGTACATTTATTTTATCTTTTCCATTTTTCCTTTTAACCGGGGCTATTTTTTACGACGCACATTCAGTGCATTCTGAACACAATATTCGTGATTTATGTGGGGGTTGATTTGTATTCGGTAACGGTTTCGGATCGAAATTTCAAGTGCAAGGTCACCGTAAACAGGAAAATAATTCAAGCGGTTAGAAAATTGCAGCAACTGCATATTACATGTATATGGGCATTGTGTGAATTTAAATATTTTCCATATCTTGAATTTCATCGAGAATATTGAATGCAACTGTATGTAGTCAGAGAATTTTATTTGGTTTTGAATAAAAGAAAAGTTCAAATAAAAATTGAATTGACTTCTTTCATATCGTTTGAAAATTTGATATACGCTATCTATATTTGTATTTTTTTGTTTTAAATGAAATCTTTATGACATAATTTATCAATTTTATTTAACTTAAAATTAAATTACAAAGAAATTATTCAGTTACAATTTTATATTTAAAATAATGTTTTAACATTCCGTTTTAAAATACTGAGCCCGACAAGATAGGAGAATTAATTAATTTTAAAATTTATAAATTTTCAACATTTTTTAATATTAGAATTGTTAAAAAATTAATGAAGTAATTTAATTGATATAAATATAATTAATAAAAATATTAAAAAATATTTATATAAATAAATAAAAAATTTTAATTATTTTGAGAAATACGAAAACATAATTTTAATATCAATTTTAATTAAAATAATGTGTAGTAAAAAATCATTAATGATATTATAACAAGAAACTTTAATTTATAAAAATCTATAATTTTCTGTAATTATTGTAATTATTTTATATTAAATTAAAATAACTAATTTTGGAATAATTATAAAAATATATACAAATATTTTTTAAAGCTATATTATTATAAAAAAATTATATATTATGTTAAGATATTTGTTTAAAATTAATTTATTTAAAAAATAAATTAATTAAATATTCGATATATTAAAATAGATTGAAAAGTTTAAAAAGCTAATAATATGTATAAATATGAAGAAAAATAATCATATAAAAAATAATTATTATTAGTTTGAGAAATATAAAAAACATATGGAATTTTAAATTATATAAAAAATCTTTAAATTTCAGAATAAAAAAAATAAATAAATATAGTTTAATAAAATCTTAAAATATATAGATATAAACATAAATTAATTTATTATCTGATATATTAAAACAGTTAAAAAGATATATTAAAATTCATTAAATCATGCATAAATATGAGGAAATAAAAAAAAATTAAAGAAATATATTTAAATAATAATAATTATAATTAGTTAATTAAATTAAAAAACATATCTTTTAAATTTCTTTAAATATAATTTTATTCAATGATTGCATGGAATTTAAAAATACATAAAAAACTGTAAATTTCAGAATAAAAATATTTAAATAATAATAATAAAATCTTAAACAATGTTATTAGTCCTGAAAATTATAAAAATTTCAAAAAAATCTTTTAATAACATAGTTATTCGGAACTTTATAAATATATAAAGAATCTATAGTAATAATAAAAATAATATTAGAATATATGAAAACTATGGGAAGAAATTAATTGATATATTAGTTCTAAAATAGCTTAAAAAAAACTAATATAATAAAATTCATAAAATCATATATAAATATGAGGAAATTATACAAATTAAAAATATATATTATTAGTTTGTGAAATATAGAAAACATATCTTTTACTTACTGGAATTTTACAATATATACAAAAAATCTTTAAATTTCAGTATAATTAAATAAAAAAAATAAATAAAAATAGTTTAATAAAATCTTAAAAGATATAAATATAAACATGAATTAATTAATTATTTGATATATTAGAATAGTTCTTAAACAGCTGATATAATAAAATTCATAAAATCATGTATAATATGACGAAATATATAAATAATTATTATTAGTTTGGGAAATATAAAAATCATACATTTTAAATTTTTTTAAACATAATTTTATTGAATGATTGCATGGAAATTTAAAATATATCAAAAATCTGTATTTCAGAATAATTAAAAATAATTTAATAAAATCTTAAACATATGAATCCTGAAAATCTTAAAAATTTTAAAATATCTTTCAATTACATATGTTAGTTATTTGAAACTTTTTAAATATATAATGAATCTATAGTTTTTGAAATAATGAAAAGATGTTAGAATATATGAAAATAATAAAAATTAAAAAATATATATTTATATTAAAAAATAATTATTATTAGTTTGGGAGATATAAAAAACATATCTTTTAATTTTTTTAAACATAATTTTTTTGAATGATTGAATGGAATTTTAAAATAAATAAAAATTTCTAAATTTCAGAATAATTAAAAAAATTAAAAATAGTTTAATAAATTCTTAAACATATGAATCCAGAAAATCATATATATATATATATATATATATATATATATATATATATATATATATATATATAGTTTTTGGAATAATATAAAAATATTAGAATATATGAAAACTATAAAAATGGTAAACAAAATATCTTAATATCTTAAACATAAATTAATTAAATATTTTTTATATTAAAATAGTTTTAAAACAGCTTGAAAAAGCTAATACGATTATGTTTAAATATGATGAAATAATAAAAATAAAAAAAATGTTTATATAAAAAAATAATTATTAGTATAAAAACATTGAATATAAAAATATATAAATTTATTGAATGACGGAATTTTAAAATATATTTTAAAAATCTGTAAATTTCGGAATAATAAAAAAATGAATGTTGAAAATTATAAAATAGTAAAATAATTTATTTTAATTATAAATATTACTCATTTAGTTTTAGAAAACGTTTAGAATTTTTTATTTATTAAAGTATTTGTTTTAAAATTAAATAGTTTAATTGATATATTAAAATAATTTTGAAACTCTCCAAAAATCTTTCATTAATTTATATATAACATTCATAAAATTATTATTAGTTTGGGAGATATAAAAAACTTATCTTTTAATTTTTTTAAACATAATTTTTTTGAAAGATTGCATGGAATTGTAAAAAAATTAAAAATTAGTTTTATAAATAAATATAAATATTGTAATTATTGCCGAGAATATAAAAAAATTGTTTATTTAATTAATTAAATTAAAAATATATAATTTTCAAAATAATTATACAAAAATAAAAAAATTGAAATTACAGGAATTATGCAAATATATTTTTAATATTTCTTAGACTTGTTAAACAGCGGAATTATCAGTTTTTTTATTTTTATTTATTTATTGAATTTTTCTGAAAAGAAAAATAATAAAAACTATATGAAATAATACCTATTTAAGAGCATTAACATAAATTTAACACTAATGGATATTATAATAACTATAATTAATTATAAAGATAATAAAATAGTGACATTTATAACAGTTTTGAATATAAATCCTAAGAATTCCAAGGACGTTAAACTTGAATAACAATACCGAGCTTTGGAATTCATTTAATAATCACGACGAAGTGTTAACGCACGAGAATTGTTTGTAGTGTATCAAAATTTGAAGTGTATAAGCAAAATAACTAATTATAGTTAATAAACAATTTTAATTAAATTTCACGATTTAGCCGCCCAGCATCAATGAAACAGGTGGTTCGAAAACGTCGAAGAGCTTCTCACATGTTTACAAAACATTCCAGATTCGCAAACACAATTTTTGGCAGGAGACCGATCCTTAAATCTTTTAAGGGGCTTATTTTATTATTGTTTTGAATGGGCGTTGAAAATATTTTTGTTATTCGCTTTTTTTTTTCGTTGGCACGTAAAATTAGCGTGCTCCCAATTAAATTTCTATAAATAAATGAGTTGTTGAAATTGTTCGGCGTGTCACGATTGTACGACAACATCCTGTAACGTTTTAACAACGGGAGCGAATTAAAAACGCATTATTCGGCGGCTTCGGTGATGTTATTTTGAGGCCGCAATACACAATAAACGACGATTTATCGTTAGTAGCATTGCAGGAAACATAGCGGGAAGGTGTGTTGTTACACAACGGGGATATTGGTAATTTAGTTGTGCGGTTTCAGTAATTACCCGAATTCATTAAATAGAATATTTACGGAACAACGTCGTAAAATAAATTCCGTGCTTCTGGATGAAACAAAACGGATTTTACCCGTTCGGGGGGTGTCTGTACTTTCTGAGTTTCTGTTGTAACAACAATCCTTTACAGTACCCCCCCACTGGAAATGAATATAATTTAATATTCTCACAATTGCTTTAGAACTTGTTGAAGTTCTTAAAGCGTTAATAACACCCGCATTTTCCTGTAAAAACTTTTAAAAGCCGTATTAAATAATATTGTAACGTACGGAATAAAATTCCCGATGGGAAAAACTTCCAGACGGATTAACTGTCAAATCGTTATTAGTTTTAAGACGGCTCTATTTTGACATTTCAAGCAACGATGTGCCATAAATGCGACTTTCGGCGTCGATAATTAAAGAAAGTTAATATTGTTGGAGCTGGATATTACACTAATACTGATACGGAATGGAGTCGCTAAAATTTTATCGGTGGTTTAATGTACAATAAATAATATTATTGTTTTTCCATCAGACACATTTTTATTATTCACGGGCTTTCGATCATTTCATGTCAATTAAAATTTATATATTTCATGGATGATGAAATTGTTATGGAACAATGTAACATTTTAATAATTTAAAATATCAAAATTCTGTCTACACATTATACTAACAATGTATTTCAAACATATTTTATATTAATTTATTTTATCATATTATAAAATTTCAATAATTCAAAAATAAATTAATACTTTGGTACGAGAATAATATAATAAATATTATAAAAATAAGAAAAAATATCAATATAAACGTATAAATTCTTAGAATTATTGTGAATGCCTTAAAAACAACTTTTTTATCAATTTATTGCATACAATTTTAGTAATATAAGTCAAAACTTCAAATGTATTAAAAGAAATGTAAATAAAATATCATAAAAATAAAAATTATATATAAAATATATACATAAAAATAGCAGTTTTTATCAATTTATTACAAGATATTCAATTTTAATAATACAAAGATAAATTAAAAGTTAATTAGCCAAAATTATAAACATAAACATAAAAATTCTTAGAATTAATTAAAAAACTATTTTTAAAATATTTTATATTTATTATTGTTTAAATTTATTTTTTTATTTTTAAAATATCAATATTTTGTTTTTAAAATACATTAATATTAAAATTAAGATATTAGTAAAAGTATTAAAGTACTACAAGAAGTATTACAAAAGTAAAAAGTATATAAATATGAACATTTTTAGAATTATAGATTTGGTTCATTTATTTTTTTATGAAAATAAAAAACAATTTTTTTAAATACAATAACAATAGCTTTAGAAGCAGTTTTGTTATAAATTTATTACATATGTTAATATACAATTTTGATAATACAAAAATAAAGTAAAACTTAAAAAATCTAATATGAAAATTAAAGATATTAGTAAAAGTATTAATTATTACAAAAATAAAAAATATATAAATATAAACATTCTTTTTTTAAATTATTATAATTATAGTATGGTTAATTTATTTTTTTTATGAAAATAAAATACCAAAATTCTTTTTTTAAATACATTAACCATTCTTTGGAAGCAAAATTGATAACAAACAATTTCTTATATATAATATACAATTTTGATAATTTAAAAATAAATTAAAACTTGAAAAATTATCCAATATGAAAATTAAAAATATTAATAAAAGTATTTAAAATACTTCAAAAATTAAATAATTAAACTATATTTTTTACATTTTTTTTTAATATTTTATAATTATAGTTTTGGTTAATTTATTTTTATATGAAAATAAAATAACAAAATTCTTTTTTAAAATACATTAACAATATTTTAGAAGCAGTTTTGTTATTAATTTATTACATAATTAATAATACAACTTTGATAATTCATAAATAAGTTAAAACTTATAAAATAGTCTAATATGAAAATTAAAGATATTAATAAAGTATTAAAATACTTTAAGAATTATTACAAAAATAAAAAAAATATATAAATATAATCATTGTTAAATTCTTTGTTTAAATATCAATTTATTACATAATACACAGTTTCGATAATTCAAAAATAAATTAAGTTTTAAAAAATTATTTAATATGAAAATTAAAGATACTAATAAAAATATTTAAATACTATAAGAAAGAAAGATATATACAAATATAAATATTTTAAAGTTATAGGTATAATAAAATATATTTTAATATATTTTATACTCTTTTTATAATTATATATTTGATTAATTTTTTTAAAGGTGTTTTTAAAAGATGTTAACAATTTTTTTATCAAATCTTAATAAATTATGAAAATGAGAATATTCTGTAATAGAAAAATAAGAGAGTATAAATATGCACATAACTTTTTTTAAGATTATATGAATTATGAGTTTTTTTTTAGAGGAAAAAATTAACTTCCACTATATATGAAAAGCTTTTAAAAGCTTTACAGTTCTGAATTATTAAGGTGCTATTAAATTGCCACTTAAAATCTTTGTTTTAAAACAGTTCAGAAAAATTATTTTTACACAAACACATACATTACAACTGTAAATATAATAAGATATTTTTTTAAATAACAGAACTTTATAAATTTTCATTTTTCAAAAGTTTCCTACAGACAAAATAAATGAGCCAAAAACAAAAAAAAAACCTTTTGAAAGCCCCTAATAAATCAGGCAAGCCGACGAAAGCCCGCCAAAGCCCGGAAAATAACCAGAAACAACACCGTTCTCACCGAGCGTATGCTAAACCGAGACCGCGTGTGCAAAAAATCTTGCGCATTTGCATGTTGTTTGAGTTTTATCACCGTCATTTTTCACCACCCCCTCTCCAAAAGGCAAAAAATCCTCGCTCATACTCACCGTCTTCCTTAATCAGGTTAACGAGTGCAAAAAACATCTCAGACAGATAATAAGGTCTCGGAATCGGTTTTATATGTTGGAGTTGTCGCGAAAATTGTTTAATGGTCGACAAATCGTTGCTTCTTCAACTCTAACGACCTTCTTGCGATGTTAAGATTATAAATAAGTTTTGGCATGTGCGCTGGAATGTTTACTGAAAAGTATGAGCAGCAGATTGATACAATCTAATGCATTTGTTGTGTTTTCGTGTAAATAATGATGTAATGCAACGAAAGCGGTGTCGAAATTGATTTTTCATAAAATTTCATCTAGACTGAACCGCATAAACTTGCAGCTATAACTTTTTATAAACCAACAAAGTTACGATGACAAACAAAATAAATACATAATAACCAATATGAATAATTTTAATTCATCATCATAAAAACGCACTCTCCATAAATTAGAATATTACCGTTGTATTTTCCTGAAACCTAATTTAACGTTGGTCATGAAAACAAAAACGGCAAAATAATATTAAATTATTGTAATTATAAATAATATTTTTTTTCTGGTGTTCTTCAAATGACACTTGCTTTGCAGAATAAGTTTAAAGGTACTTTAACATGAAAATCATATTCATTGAGCTTTCACCTAGATAATGGCAAATTTCTGTCTTTTAGTTTTCACTTAAAGTGGCTTTTTGAATTAAAAGCATGCCCGATTAAGATTAATAATGTCTTTAGAAAAGTGAGTACATTTTGCAATCAATGATCGGAAGAAAAATAACTGATTTATAGCTGAACTTAACGATAAGAATTTTTAATCAACATTTTTTCAGATATCTCAAGTATTTTATATTCAACATATATACAACAATAACTGGATAAAATACAAAATGTGAATAATAGCAGTAAACTAATAATAATAATAAACAAATCAAGAGTTTAATTAATAACAGTCCATGTAAAAGTTTATTTGGGAAAATTAAACCTCTTATTCACTGTATATTTTCCAAAGTTTTGTTGTACCTTTGTTAACATTTAAAACTAAGGAATTATAATTTGATCTCTCAAAGTTGTAATAAAGTAAATACAAGGTGTCAGAGTTATTGAAGTCACACAATTTCTTAAGATAAAACCAAGAAATATAGCGGAATCTGTTTTCTTAGATATTTATTAAAAGTTTATCATCAAACAATGTTTCCGAATTCTAGGTATTATAGTTGTCAATAAAAAGATTAAACAACTTGTGTAAATAATCGACCAACTACCACACTTAGACACTTAGATATTAATATTTAACACACAATTTGCAATTATAAATTCTCACAATGACAGAACGGTAAATTGTGAAATCAACATGATACCACAGATAAAGTCGAGTAGAATTTCGATTTTAAGCTATAGTATCTGACATATTGTTCCTGTCCACTAATGTATAAAGACTGTAGTTGAATATTCGAATTGTGCAATCCAATGAAATTTAATTTGTTGAGAATTATAGTGTGGGCAATATATCGAACACTTTCGAGAAATCTCTATAAATAACGTCAATTTTACCACTTTTATCCATTTCATTTGACACATGAGTAAACACTGTTAAGTTAGTTAATGTTGAACGAAGTTGAATGAATCGGTGCTGGTTGGGAGACAGATAACAATTTCCTTGGTGATAGAATGATGTATAGGCTGTTACTTCAAATATTTTTGAGACACTGGATAAGGTGAGATAAATAAAAATGTTATGATTGAAAGTCTATTAAATGAATATTTTGGTTTTCTGTCGTCTTATTGTATGCTTCATCCGTTTGAACTATGTAAAGAGCTTCCTTCGACTCCAACCTTTATGTTATTGGTTTTATTTGCATCTGGAAATTGAAATATTTTGATATATTATTTTATAAATATATTTTTGATATTTTACATAATTTTTATGAACGATAAATATCAAACAACTTCTATCAATCAAGTTTTGTCGATTTTCAGTTTCTTTTGTCATGGTCAAATTTGTTGAACCATAATTAATTTCAATATGCCGTTTATTGTCTTTGCAGATAGTAGAGTCGCAATTAATTCTTAAATATTCACACCCTAATTTTCAGATTAGGTCTTCGATTCTTCCTAGAAAATGTAGTTGGTCAAAATGATGAACAAAGTGAAATGTTTCATTAAGACACTAGAAAGGAGACAACAGTCTTAGGGATTAGAAAATAATGAAATTGGTTTATAAGAAAATAAAATCGATACACATTTTATTCTAAAAAATATAATTAATACCGTAATATTCGGCTGGCAAAAAGTAGAGCATATATATATATGTGTGTGTGTGTGTGTGTGTGTGTATAACAGGTGGGCTGAAATGTTAGTAGGCTGACACATAAATGGTGCTACTGGTATTAAATCCATATGATTTTCAGTTAGTCCTAACCTTCAAAACACACGTGTATAAATTTGACAGCCTTCGTACTATTAGTTTGTGAGTTATAAAATATTGAGTGAAGCAACTTTTGTTAGTTTGAAAAAATGGATATAAAGGAATTTCGTGTGTTAATAAAGCATTGTTATTTGGCGAAAAAAAAAATACTATTGAAGCCAAGGCTTGTCTTGATAAACCGACGAAAACATCAAAAAAGTCCACCAAATAATTTCGGATAACCGTAAAGTGAAGTTGATTGAGATAGCTGAGACCTTAAAGATATCAAAGGAACGTGTTGAACATATCGTGAATGAATATTTATTTCGGTATGCGAAAGCTCTGTTCAAAGTGGATGCCGCACGAGCTGACAATCGACCAAAAACAACAAAGAATTGATAATTCTGAGAAGTGTTTGGAGCTGTTCAATCATAATAAACCCGAATTTTTGCGTCGATATGTGAAAATGGATGAAACATGGCTCCATCATTTCACACCGGTGTCCAACCGGTAGTCAGCCGAGTGGACTGAAGCTTATTTTGAGGCTAAAGACAAATCTTTCTATAAAAATGGTATCGAAAAATTGTATGACATCTATTTTTTTAATTTCCGACACTGAAAAATTCTTAGACACTTTTAAAAAATGATCTCCAAAGATTAACTCTTAATTTGAATAGGTTTTTAATAAGGTCCTCCTGACCTCTGTTTTCCATTTGTTCTTTAGTTCCGTATGTCGTTATTACTTCATCATACATTTTTTATTGGAAACTGAATGTCCTACAAAAAAGGTATTTTATAATTTTTTCATAACTTTTTAGAAGATATCGGAGATCAAGTTTGAAAAATTGAACAATTTTTTTTTATTTCAAAATTGTATAACTCGTAGATAAATAAATATTATAAAATGCAGGAAAGTAATGCATATGAAATTTAATGCTCTACGAAAAAGGTTTCTTGTGGTTAATTGATTACATAACCATTTAGAAGATATTCTAATAATTCACTGATTTTAATAGTTTTCAATAAGACAATTCATTATCTATTTCAGAAAAAAATATTTTTTTATTTAAGAAATATAAAAAATTAAATATATCAAAACTCAGCTTTAAACTATTTGGTTATAGTTATATGCAAGAAGATACAACTGTATGTAGGAATATAAGAAGAAACATAGAAATAGAAAAAATGTATATGGGGCTAGTAGACAAGTTATGAACAACATCAACATTTGAAACTAAATTTTAAAATTCCCCAGACAAACAAAATACAATTATAAATTTTGAAAAATATTAAATCACGATACTAAATTGTTATAAGAGCAAAATTATGAAAGAAGATATTGTTAAAAACTGATTAGAAAGGAATATATTCCGAATCAAAAGGTAAGACATAATTTAGAAACTGTTATTCTGTCAAAATAAACTCAAATTTTTTTAAATATTTTCAAGATTCATGACTTAAATGGATAAATTTATTAAAAAACTACACTGGGGTTCGAATGCGAATATCTTCTATATGGTTAGAGTAATCGATTAACTACAGTTGATCTTTTTTGTAGATCGTTTAATTTTGTACAAAAAAATATATGAACATTTCATAATATTTACTTATGTACAAGTTATAAAACTTAGAAGTAAAAAAGAAATTTTTGTTAAATTCTTTCTGTACGATAAAATAATCTCGAGATATGGATTTTGCTATATGGAACTGAAGAAAAATTGGATATCTTAGAGGGGGAGGGATTAGAAAGAAATATATTCTGGAACAAAAGATAAGACATAATTTAGAAACTGTTATTCTATCAACATAAACTAATTTTTTTAAAATCTTTTCAAAATTTATAACTTAAATGGATAAATTTAAAATTTTTGTTAAAAAAACTATCAAAATATACGTTGGGTTCGAATGCGAATAGTAATTTTCTGTACGATCAAACAATCTAAAGGTATGGATTTTGCATATGGCAGACTGGAAATCTGAGATACCTCTATCTTCCTTCTTTTTATTAAAGTTAATAGCTCATATTTTTTCAGGAACAAATTTTTAAGTGTAGGAAGTTAAAAAAAAATTGTCGATTTTTTTGTCCCACCCTAATATTTATGTATAAAGTATATATAAATTATTATTTCTTTATTTTTATTTTTTATTCGATTATAGTTCATCAGAGTTTCAAATGATTAAATTTGAATAAACTAACTACTAAAAATTTAAAACTGGGAATATTCAAATTATTTTTAACAGAAAAAATTGCTCAAATGACGAAAGAGGCTGAAAATGGGTAAAAATTGAAGTTACTATAGCTGTAACTCAGTTATTTTTCTCCCAATTGAAACGAATTAGATACCGTTGGATGCATAATTTACTCATCTTTCTAACGAAATATTATCTAATTTAATTTTGTTCGGGTTTATTCTGGTCTCCGAATTAAGTAAAATGTTAAACCGAAGACGAAATTTGCCGTTATCTGGACTAAATGAATAAGATTTTCGTGTTAAACTTAACTAAATTACAAAATAAACTAGAAATTTTTCTACTTTTTATTTAAGTTACCTTTATACATATTTCTATGAGAGAAACCAAAAGTGTTTTTAATATAGACTTGTGTAAATCACGTCAGTCATAATTCAAGTTGTGTATTGGCAAGTGTTTCTAGTAAGTTATTAATAAATGTCTATTGCCAAAGATAATCTTACGAAAGGGTCAAGTTTATTATTATTATTATATTGCATGTTTTGGTTTTTAAATGTTGCATGTTAGTGTCTATTATCAGATTGGATTGATAATTGATTGGATTGATTTTGTATGTTTATTTAGAGGCGATAAATCGTTCCAATATATTCTAATATTATAAAATGTCTATGTTTGTTGTCTAATATTGTTTGTTTATTGTTCAACAAATAAATAAAGTAAATAATAAATAGTGTACTTCAATATCTTTTAAAATATTTATTTGAGGACTTGTTTATCATGATAAAATTATTCTATATATAAAATTAATATATTTTTTGTTTTCCTTTTTATTCAATTCAATCTCTGGAAATTGCTGCTGCATGTTTCTCAATTTCGCACTGGAAATAAGACAATATTTATTTATATTCTCGAACCCGAATAAAACTTTTATTAACCTCGTTGATTAATGCGCTCAGTAAATCTAACAGCCATCATATTTTTTTATATGTCGTGTAAAAATAGGCTATTTATTTTTTCTATACTGTAAACGTTATATTTTATTGTTGCGTTGAAACACAATTAATTTACTGCGAATTGAGTTATTCAAAACGTTGAAACGGAGCTGACTTTTATAAACTGAATTATAATGTATGTTTTTTTTCAGATTTTAAAATTGATTGTGGAGGTGAAATAAAATTACAAATAACGCGATATTTTAATATAAAATTTTAATCAATTTAAGTAAATTTCTACATCAAAGTCGTGCTGATTAAAAATGGTCGCAATATTCATAACAACATTTTGAAATTAAATCCGAACCGTGACACAATTTAATATCTAAACCATAAACTAAATTACGGAACGGAGAAAACACGAGACACACACAAACGATTGACAAAGTAGTTTCGTTGATTAAATTCCTTGACGAACGCCATTCCGAAATGAAAATCGCGGTCGAAGTTTTCGAATTGGCTGGTCCATTAATCGTCGTAAACTCAAAACCGCGGAAGTAAGTTGTTAAAACTTCATGAACGACATTATAAACAATCCGTGCGCGAGTTGATGAATGGAACGAAGAAAAACAATCAATTCGATGTAATCTTAATTGTATTAATGAGACGAAATCGAATTAATGACGATCGCGGTCCCACTGATATTTTAAGGGTTCGGTGTGTTTGTCAAGTTGAGTGCGGGAGCGGCAATATTTATTGCCGGACTTGAAAACATTCCTAGGATTATGAGGGGTGGAGATAATTTATAATTTTCCGCCCGTTGTAATCGTACCGTTAAAATTGTTCTGACCCTACGAATTATGAAGATGAGAAGATTTGCTATGAGATGATTTTCATAAAACTTTGATATGGGCTTTGACGAATAATTAATGACATGTCCCTTTTAATGTCACAATGTGGTAAAGAGAATGTAAATTGACTAATTAATTTGTAGGTATATATTTTATTTGGTTAATGGCTTCAATTACATTTATTAGTTAATGTGTGTTGGACAAAGTAAATGTACGTGTATGTTTTAATGATTGTCGAGTTAAATATTGGTTTAATCGATCTGTAAACAATAAAAATTAACAATTCTAAACATAAACTAATCATAAATATGCAGCAAATTAACTATATTCACAATTTTCAGTCAGACAACAATTATTATTTTAGAATTTTTAATTTTATGGTTGTTTAAAAATTAATTTTATAATGCTTTTAATTACAATATTATTGTTTTAGAAATAAAGTCCAATTTTCCAAAAAGAAAACTAAAACAAATAAATATAAACAATTCTAAATTACTATTTTATGAATATGAACTATAAATATACTACAATTAACTAATGTCAGTCAGACTTATTATTATTTTCTTATTTGTAAATTAATAAATGTAATGATTTAATTTTATAATTGTTTATTCTAAATATTTCTTTATCTTATTTTGTTCGTTTTAAAGTAGGTAGCAAATTCCAAATTTTTTCATCAGATCTGTAAACAAAGAAAGTTTCTGAAGTTAGAAACTCTAAAAAATAGGCCTAGGAGAAGTCGGAAAGCTAAATTAAATAGTAAAAAGAAATACCTCAACATCCCGTAAAATGCAAGGCCTCAAAGGCAACTTGTGCAAGCTACAGGTGTTAGTGTTTCGACTGAAACTGGAAAAGACTTTGAGCTCGAGAAATTTTGTGGAAGGTGTGACCGAATTAGAGTCCCTTCTTGTTTACCGGATCTTAATCCCATAGAGCACTTATGGGATAACGTTAAAAGAAGAATTGGAGAAGAACAACTTATACAGCTTTAGAAGAATCGGGAAATGGTCCCCAAGAAGACATTAATAATTTAATAGAAAGCAAGCCACGTCGAATTCGTGCTTTATTAAAAAACTGCTAAAATCTAAACGGATTGGGATTCAAATGCGAATATTTTCTACATGACTGGAGTAATCAATTAACCACAAGAGACCTTTTTTGTAAAGCATTTAGTTTTCGTCAAAGATAGATATTGTAGATATTATCACACCTTTGACTTATTGGGGATTGTGGAGTAGCTCATATAAACACAGAATCCAAATATATACAAAATAGTTTATTAACAAATAACTAACAATCGGAAACAAAGAATAATTATACTTATTTTAACTTACACTAAGGGTCATCTTTTAAGGATGGGGATGACTCTAACCCCTACATAATTTTACTCCACCTTCTATCTTATGTGTCTTCCCCAACTAGTCAACTAAACAATACACTAGTTAATTAAACAATACATTAATGTTTATTAACATATGACTTTAATGATTTCTTTATTCAGCACGTTCTGTGTTAAATATAGTAAAAAAGAAATTTAAATTCTTCAAATATTGACCTCCGATATCTTCTAAACGATAAAAGTTGTGAAAAAATTGAAGGTTACCTTTTTTGTAGTACGTTCAATTTCCTACAAGAAATGCAAATAGAAATTTTCTGTACGAGCAAGTATTGAAGAGATATGGATTTTGCCATATGAGACTGAAGAAAAAATGGAAAACAGAGATGAGGAGGATGATCATCACATTACACATTAAATTTATGATGATGTCAGTTGAATTTCTTCTCAATAATAAATATATAATTCAAAATGTTATGAATAATTAACTCCACTTTTTAGACGAATCTGTGGAGAATAAAAATAAAAACGAATGATAAATGTGTTATAAATTAACTAAAGTAGAATAGATGGAAGTTCGTACTTTAAATCTAACAGACAATTATTATTTTATTATTCATAATTTTAACTATTTAAATAAAATATTCTTGCATTTATTTCGAAACAATTAAGTAATATGAAATATGTGTCCATACTTTCATTTAAGTCAATCATACCAATATTATTTTATTATTTTAAAGATTTTATTTGATTAACTAATTTTGTAATGATTTATATTACATTTTCCTCCAATTTTATTAAATTTCATATTTTCTTCATTTTAAATTAAGTATTAAATTCCAATTTTCCATAAAATTTTAATCAATATAAATAAAAAATTCTCAATATAAACGAATCATAAACATGTTAACAAATTAAAAATTAAAGTGAATTATGGTTTAATTATTTTTAATTTTAGGGTTGTTAATAAATTAATTTTATAATGATGTAAATCAAATTCCCTCGCAATATTGAACATTTAATTGGGAACGTTACAAATAAATATAAATTTTATGATATATCGTTATATTTTCTTTGTTTCAAATTAAGTATGAAATTTCAGTTTACCATCAAATTGTAACCATTAAAAATAAACAATTATAATTGAATCATAAATATGAATGAATCATAAATATGTTGTGAATTAACTAAACTGAAGTATGGTTTAATTATTTTCAATTTAAGGCTTTTTAATAAATTGATTTTATAATTGTGTAAATCAAATTTTCTCGCAATATTGAACAGTTAATTAAAAATATTACAAATATATGTCATCCCATTTTCTTTCCTTTAAATTAGATATTAAGTTCTTTTTCTCCTTTTATTTCTAAGAAGAAAATCAAAACTGTGAACAAAAAATATAACCAATTCTAAATTAAAAAGCAACATAAACATTTTACAAATTAATTAAAATTAAATATAAGTGTATACTTATAATAATATTAATCTTAATTTTGATTAAGCTAAATTAGTCAAACGATTATTATTTTATTTTTAATTTTATAATTGTTAATAATCTAATTTTATAATATTTTAAATCAAACTTCATCGCATTAATGCAATTAATACGAAACTCATCAAATAAATATAAATTAAATAAAACCTTTCCGTATATAATTCGTTTTAAATCAGACATTAAATTTCAATTTTCAGAGCAAAAATAAACACTGCAAACCTAATAAATAAACCAAACCAATTAAGTAAAATATGTCCATACTTTCATTTAAGTTAATCAGGCAATTATTAATGATTAGTAATTTTCTCGCAGTAATGAACATTATTACGTTTTAAATCAGGCATTAACATCCAATTTTCCAATAAATCGTTAACAGTACCACTATAAATATACTATAAATTAACTAAAGTGGTATATATCCATACTTTTATTTAATTTTAATTTTGTAAATTGAATTTCTTTGCAATAATAAGTATTTTGTTCGAAACATTACAAATAAATGTAAATTTTATAAATACTTCATCGTATTTGATTCGTTTTTAATTAGACAATTGCTTCCAATTCCAATTTGCTAACAGGAAAAACAGAAAGATGTGCAAACAATAAAAATAAACAATTCTAAATATAATTTAAAAATAAATGTCCTGCAAATTAACTAAAGTGGAATGTGTGTTTTTACTTTTTTTAGATCTATCAATAATTATTATTTTATCATTCATAATTTTAGTGTTTTTAATAAATCAATTTTAGTGTAAAATAATTATAAACTTCACAAAAATTGTATACTCTATAAATTATGTTACAAAAATAATATGGGAATAGGAAAACGTTTGTCCACATCAACAAAACAATTGTTTAGTAGTCCCGTACCTGCAAATTTGTTAGATTAACGAATTACAAATGTCACGAAATCGTGTTACAAGGGGTATCTTACGTGTCAGTCGTTTCCCACGTATTAATATGATGCCGGTAGTTTTGAATTTGTTATCTACAGAGCAAAAGTTGTTTCATGATACCCTGTTGTTTGTCTTCAAATTAAAACATAATATAACGCCTTCGTATATCTGTGACAATGTTAAGTATGTGAGAGACGTGCATTAATACAACGTCAGAAATGCTGGACATTTTCAAGTTAATCTGTGTTATTCTAATCATACGTTCAATTGCATATTACGTAGAGGTCTCACAGAATTCAAAATGCGTAAACAATTCTAAATATTCTTAAGCGAATTAAATATTCTAAAAATAATCAGGAATGTATTTCCATCATTTTATTTTAATCAAGGGAATATTTATTGTGTTATTTTTAAATTTAACCCAATTTTATAATTTATGTATATTAAATTTTCTCACAAAAAAGAGTTTTTAATTTGGATCACTACAAATAAATGTACATTGTCCTATTTTCATTTTAAATACGCATTAAATTCCAGTTTGTATCAATAAAAATACACAATTCTAAGTATAATAAACTAATTTTATAACTATTTAAATCGTATTTCCTTGCAATAATAAGTATTTAACTCGCAACGTTATTTAAAAGATTAAATTTCATAATATTTATATTACAAAAATCAAATATTTGGGAATAACACCAAAACCTTAAATTTCATTAGTATGGACATTATGTGTTAATTAAATTATCCATTATACAAAAAAATATTTTTCGTATCCAAAAAAATTATTTGTTTATATACTCAAAATAATTATTACTTGTTTAATAGTCCTGTAATTCTTTTCTACTGTTTTGTATAGTGGACCAATGTTTAAGATTAATGAATAACAAATATTACAATACCGTGTATGAAGGCTTCCTTACGTGTCAATCGTTCCATACCTGTCAGAAATATGTTGGATGTTTAAAATATGTTAACTGTAAAGCAACAGTTAGTGCCACGATATTTGACATTAAATTGAAACATAATATATTGCCTCTGTACATCCGTGATAATAAATGTATGTGAGAGCTATACATCACAAAAGCATGTCTGAGGCTGGATATTTTCAAGATAATATGCGTTTTTCTAATTAAATTTGCATATTACATGGAACTCTTTTAGAATTCAATAAATGGACACCTAAACATCAAATTGAATTTTTATTGATTGTATATTATTATGTGAAAGGAAATTTAGTATTATTATTATAAATTGTAATTTTCGGACAATCGACGATAATTATTTTCTTTTTTTTAATTTTTAATTTTAGGTTTGTTTATAAAACAATTTTATAATGAATTAAATCAAATTTTCTCTCAATAATAAACATCCCATATGAACCATTATAGAGAAATGTAAATATTAGAATCGTATTTTGTTTGTTTTAAATTAGTCATTAAATTCCAATTATTCCATATAACAACAACTCATAAATATGATATGTTAAAATTCGAATTAATTAAAGTGGAATAAGGCTTTTAATTTTATTTATGTTATGTTACTATTAAATTTTCTTTTAATTCTAAATATAAAACAGACTTATATTATCAATCGTATTTTCTTCGTTTTAAATTAATTTCCAATTTTCAGAGAGGAAAATAAGAACCTTAATTAAACTACAAAATGAACAACAAATTGAATGATTCCCAAACCCAATTATCTGATAATCTGTTTCACCTTTACGCTTTTTGTTAATCGACTTACAAACTGAAATCACATTTATTATATAAATTTGGCGAATGCGTCCTATTTATTCTACATAATGGCGAATGCACTGTTGTATTTTAACTTGGCTTTTTTCCAAAGTACTAGATAATTTGTTTAGCCTTCAGTTGTTTTTGTAATGGATTTGCAAACTAAAATCAGGTTTACTAGACAAATTTGATGACTGTACAGATAATTAGTTTATAAAAAGCGTAACGAAAAAACATATCATGTGGAGGTGAATTTTTCTATAGCAAAATTTTATGCAGAATGTTTTTTTTGTCTTAGCCTCCATGTTTGAAATAACATTAAATTTCATATTTTTAAAAAATGTAGTTAATATTATTTTCCAAAAAATATTTTAACCTAATTTTTTAGGTAGTAGAGAAATGTAGACGATCATTTTATGCTATATACAATTCTAGAATTGTCGCAGTGGTATGGTAATTGTGAGTAATTTGAATATAAAAAAGGAGACTTTTCATCTCTTTTTTCAACTTTTAAACATTAACAATCACTGCTTCTTTCACTTCGTTGTATAGAGGGATTTGTAGGAATATTTTAGGCATACACCCAGTACCCCAGGTAGAATAAATATGGCCATTTTACAGAAATGGTGTCTTATATTTCTTTTTCCATAATTTCCTTTTTTATGCACTGTAAGTGGAAGTAAATCAAATAAAAACATGATTTTTTTATTCGCCAATTTCTCCTTATTTTTTTACATTTTCATGCAATAAAGATTGGTTTGCAAGATAGTTTTACCAAATTGTCCTCCTCTCTTTGTTATTCTGTTTACTGTCCTAATGGACACGATCAGAATATTATATACATTTAATTTGGAGAGTCAGGAATAGTTTCATGTAAGTTCCTTATGTTGTTAATCCAGTTTTACTCCCTACAATCCTCTTCCCAATAAAAAATCTGAAGACTTCAGATGTTGGTAATCCTTCAGTTCTCATTTTTTCCATTTTCATGCAATAAAAACTGTTTTATTAAATTATTTGTTTTTCTTTGTCTTTATGTTTACTGTCTTAATAAACACGATCAGAATATTACATATATTTATTTCGGACAGTAAAAAGAGAGTTTCATGTTTCTTATGTTGTTAATACAATTTTACTCCCTACAATCCTCTTCCCAATAAAAATCAGAAGACTTTAGTTCTCAGTTTTTTACATTTTCATTCAGAAAAGACTATTTTGCAAGATAGTTTTACTAAATTTTCGCCTTTTTTGTCTTTGTGTTTATTCTTTTATGAAGACGATCAGAATAATATATACTTTTAATTCGAACAGTAAAAAGAGTTTCATGTAAGTTTCTTATTTTGTTAAAACAGTTTTACTCTCTAAAATCCTCTTTCCAATAAAAATCTGAAGTCTGTAGATGCAGGTAATCTTTCAGTTC
Organism: Aethina tumida; assembly: GCF_024364675.1. NCBI lineage: Eukaryota > Metazoa > Arthropoda > Insecta > Coleoptera > Nitidulidae > Aethina > Aethina tumida. The sequence continues at coordinate 12,667,467 of NC_065439.1, forward strand.
TCATTTTTTTACATTTTCATGTAATAAATACTAGTTATATCAAACTAATCTTCTTTCTTTGTGTTTATGTTTACTATCTTAATCAACACGATCAGAATATTATATACATTTAGTTGAGAAAATAAAAGTTTCATGTAATTTCCTTATGTTGTTAATCCAGTTTTACACACTAGAATCCCCTTCCCAATAAAAATCTCCCAATGGTAATCCTGCAGTTCAGTATGCTATAACAGTTTTTCCAAAACTCTCTTTCTCAGATATCATTTCTAATGAACTTTTGTTTAAAGACCATTAAATCCGTAAGTTGAAGTTAATATTTATATTAAATAAAAAGGGGGACTTGATTGTAATTTAAGACTGTTGTTCATAGATTTTTCAGAAACAATAGAGTTAATAACTAATTAAATAAAACTTTAATGTTGTTTGAATTTGTTCTTAAGAAAATTAATTAATTAAAATCAATTCCATCCAATTTAATCATTCAGAATTCAGAACTCATAGTGTAAGCTAAAATATGATTATATTTAAAAAATATGTCCATGTTATCTACAATTATTAATTTATGAGCATTTTAGAAGATATATTCAAAATTTATTTATTTTTGAATCTTTCTAGTAAATCCATAAAAGGAACCATTCTTTAAAACCCAATAAACTTAAAATTTTAAAAAAAAATACCACATTTCGAATTTAAAATAAAATCCTCAAAAATGTAAAAATAAGTAAGCGAAATTGTTTTATTTGATTCAATTTCGAAATGCAGTAAAAATCCTTTTTTGGTTAAATGGGTATATTTATCAATTGCCTGAAACTAGAAACATGTCTATAGACACAAACTGGTCGTAAAAGGGTCCTCAATACCATCAAGCTGTGAAAGGTTTTTTTTGTTAGGTTACTGTGATTATTAATGCTTGAAAGCTAGAATATGTGGAGAAAAGGACGAACAAATAATTGTATTGTTACTTTATTATTCTCATAGTTATTGAATTATTATAGTTATGAACTCGTACAATGGTTTAAAATGTTCGTGTACGTTTTTTTTTTTTTTTAAAAAAAAGAATAGAGTAATCCCCATAAAAGCATAGCTTTTACAGATCAATATGCATCATATTCTCATATTATATTTTTTGAGGATTTTAGTTACTAGGGGTAATCATAAAAAGCCATTAGTATTTTCGAATTCTGTAAATATTAATATAATAATTATAATTGTTATATATATATATATGTTAAGCTCAATGCTGCTAAGATATTTTTTGAGCTAGATTGCCTTTTTAGAGCCCCAGAGCTTTTCGTAGGGTACGTTTTTATTATTCTAATTCGCAGTGACGACCGAAGTTTGTATCACTCATTCCGTCGACAAAATAAATTAGATTACTCCCTCTCGTATTGTTCCTCTCGTTACCCGCGCATTCTTAAATTAACATCTAAATTATAAATCTCATAAACTACGGCACGCAAATTCCACACACTCGACTGAAACGAAACCGTAACTAACGCCGAACGGTTCCCGATAAACAAGGACGAGAATTGTTATCAGTCACACATTCATCTTGTGCGGAACAAATTTAATTAGAATCCGACCGGTTGCGGCTGAAAGCCATTGAATACGCCCCCGAGAAATTAGCAACGTATGAGGCGATATTGTTGCAGGAAAGTTTTGCTGTTCGTGGTCCAATATTCTGTGTACGATGGCGTCGTACGATTTCGGTGCGGAGTTCGCCTTTAATTACTAAGCAGCTTGGACGTTGATCGGTCATTTGAACGGGCGATTTACCTCATCGGGTGCACGGCAGTTTTCGGCAGTTTCGGCGTGACACTAATTTTCGTTGCACGATCGATTTTCGTTTAGCGTTCGCATCGATCGTAATCGCTCGCGAAACCGTAATTTTTCACATTATGTTTGAAACATTACCGGATCGTAATCGACGGCTTTTTCTTGTTTTTGTTTCCAAACGTAATTCATCCTTGGAGATTAAAACGCGAGAAGTGAAAAGTTCATGAGACGGTGTGAAATATCAAAGTGAGCAATCTTGCCCGTGTTCGAATTTATCGCATTATTATCGACGATTAATTATCAAAGGAAACCGAAATCGAGAGCGCCAATATGTCACGATGCGACGCCCGAATTAATTTCCTTTTAATTATAAACCGATTCGGCCAATTTAAGTGATTAATGCACGTTCCATACTCCTTCAACGTACATAAACACACGTGTACAAACAAATTTCATTTCGGCATTGATTAATTTTCGATTAAGTTTGGGTATTGTTGAACGTTATTAATGGGAGATAATAGGAACTGTCATTTTTTTGGGTCGATTTACGGGACGCATAAAACGGATTAGGTTATTTAAATTAATCTCATACATCTTTATGGGAGATAAGTTGGTTACTGACCATAATGGCAGGATTCGATTAAAGGACGATTTATGCGATTGCATATTGATATCTGTTTTCTGTCCTGCGTGTTTGCGAATGGACTTTCGAGTTTGCAATATTGCCGTTGAATTCAAAGTTCTTTATACTAAAAATGTTGAAAATTGTAATTTTATATTAAGGACGAATAATTTAACTTTTAAAATTTGTGGTAATTGAAAATTTTTCATAAGAGATTTTTATCTTTAAGGAGTATAAGGTTGCAACTAACCATCAGTAGCAGAATTCGATAGAAAACCAATTTATGAGAATGCATATTGATATCTGTTTTTAGTTCCACTTGCTTGAGAATGGAATTTTATGTTTACAATACATCAAATTCTTATTATTTTAATAAAAGTATTGAAAATTATGTTTTTGCATTAAGAATACATACTATAATTTCTGAAATTATTATTATGTGAACGATTTTCATCAGATATATTTATCTTCTGTTCCGTTCATTTCTGTTTTTAATCCTGCTTATTAGCAAATTTATTTTCGTGTTTCCAACACTGATATTGAATTTAGAAAATTCTTTGTAATAAAAATATTAAAGATTGTTTTTTGCATCAAGAATGCATTTTATAATTTTTGAAATTCATTGTAATTAAATGATTTACACAAGAGATGTTTATGTTTCTAGTGCTTAAGGAGGAGATTAATTTTCAATGGCAGAATTCGATTAAAGGTTTATTAATGAAAATTATTTGTGAATTTATTTTCATATTTCCAACAATGATATTGAATTCAGAAAGTTCCTTTTAATGAAAATATTAAAAATTGTGTATTTGTTTTAAAAATATATTTTTTAATTATGGAGTATAATGAGAAAACTGACCATCAACAGCAGGATTTAATTAAACGTCCATTTGTGAAAATACATATAAATATTCCTGCTAAATTGAAAATTTATTTCCATGTTTCCAACACTGGCATTGTATTCAGAACGTTCTATGTAATAAAAATATGAATAATGTTTTTGTATTTGGAATAAGTTTTTTTGAAATTGTTAGTATCATTTAATAATATTTTCATAGATAGATGTTTATATTTATATTGCATAAGGAGGTGATTGACCATTAATACCAAGGTTTGATTAAAGGATAATTTATAAAAATGCATATTAATATTTGTGTTTAGTCCCACTTATTTTGAATAACTTTTATTTGTTTCTAACATTAACATTAAATTCTGAAAGTTCTTGTTAATGGAAATATTAAAATTTGTGTTTTTATATTAAGAATATATTTTTTAATTAAATAAATTTCCTAAGAGATTATATTTATGGTGTATAAGGAGGGAACTGACCATCAATAACAGGATTCAATTAAAGGGTGACTTAGAATATGTATATTAATAACTGTTTTTAGTCCTGGTTATTGGAGCATTTCTTTTCATGTTTCTAACATTGACATTGAATTCAGAAAGTTATTTTTAATGAGAATATTAAAAATTGTGTTTATATTTATGGTGTGTAAGGAGGAAACTGAGCAGGATTCAATTAAACGCCCATTTATGAAAATGTATATTAATATATGTTTTTATTCTTGCTAAATTGCAAATTTATTTCCATATTTCCAACACTGACATTTAATTCAGAAAATTCTCTGTAATAATGGTGCATAAAGAGGAAACTGATCATCAATGGCAGGAATTGATTAAAGGGTAATTTATGAAATTACATATTAATATCCGTTTTTAATGCTGCTAATTTGAACATTTATTTTCATGTTTTCAACATTGACGTTGTGTTTTTATATTAAGAATATATTTTTTAATATTTAAAATTATTAGTAAATAAATAATTTTCTGGTGAGTTTATATTTATGGAGTATAAGGAAGGAAACTGACCATCGTATAAAAAAGTCCATTTCTGAAAATGCATATTAATATATGTTTTTATAGCTGTTAAATTGCAAATTTATATTCATATTTTCAACATTGACATTGAATTCAGAAAGTTGTAATAAACATATTAAAAATTATGTTTTTGCATTAAGAATAACCTTAATTTTTAAAAATTCTTAGTAATTAAAAGATTTTCATAGATAGATCTTTATGTTTATGGTGCATAAGGAGGAGAGTGATCGTTAATTGCAGGATTCAATTATTCAATAAATAAATAAATAATTTTCCTAATATTTATGATGTATGAGGAAACTCACCATCATTAGCAGGATTCCATTAAACTCCTATTTATGAAAATGCATATTAATATTTGCATTAGGAATAACTCTTTTAATTTTTTGAAATTCTTAGTAATTAAAATATTTTTATAGATAGATGTTTATGTTTATGGTGCATAAGGAGGAGAGTGATCGTCAAAGGCAGGATTCAATTAAAGGATAAATTAGAAAATACATATTAATATCTGTTTTTAGTCCTGCTTATTTGAATATTTATTTTCATGTTTCCAACATTAACCTTGAATTTAGAAAGTTCTTTTTAATGGAAATATGAAAAATTGTGTTTTTATAATAAGAATATATTTTTTAATTTTTAAAATTATGTTAATTAAACAAATAAATAATTTTCCTAAGCTATTTATGATGTATAAGAAGGAAACTGACCATTAATAGCAGAAAGTTCTCTATAATAAAAATATTAAAATTTGTGTTTTTATTAGGAATATGTTTTTATTCCTGCTAAATTGCAAATTTATTTTTATGTTTCCAACACTGACATTAAATTTAGACAGTTCTTTTTTATGGAAATAAATTAGTATATCAAGAATATACTTTTTAATTTATAAAATTGTTAGTTATTAAATAATTTTCCTAAAAGTTTATGGTGTATAAGGAGGAAACTGACCATCAATAATAGGATTCGATTAAACGCCCATTTATGAAAATGCATATTAATATATGTTTTTATTCCTGCTAAATTGCAAATTTATTTTCATGTTTGAAACAGTGACGTTGAATTCAAAAAGTTCTTTGTAATAAAAAATCCTTTGTAATGAAAATATTTAAAATCGTGTGTTTACATCAGAATTTTTTTCATTTTTTTAACATTGTTGTGATATTAAATGATTATTACAAGAGACCAGTCGTCAATAGCAGGACCCGATCAAAAGACATGTATGAAAATGTATATTAATTAATATCTGTTTTAGTCCTCTTTGTGTGGTATTAGACTGTTTATAATTGTAACACACTTCATTCATTATAATAAATATCTTTATAATTGATTTTTTCTGACAATAATGTTTATTTATTAATTGGGTTTTTCTAATAAGAATTAATATTTTTAATATTAAATTTGTTAGTAATTGTTTCATGAGTTATTGTTAATGCTTTCATCAGTAACGTCATTAATTTCGTGGTGTCTTCTCATAGAATTTCTTTGAGGATGTTTCAAAGGTGGTTTTTTAGGTGTTTTATAGTGTAGACGAGGAAGTGTTTCACGGTGAGTCGTTGGTCACAGATCTTGCATGTTGGAAATTTACTTCCTTTCATCAGATAATTGTGTAATATTTTTGTATGGACAATTCCAAGGCAAATTAAAATAGTCCCTCCTATTATTTAATGTATTATATAACATATTTGGCTGGCTGGCGTTTATATCTAGACTAATTCTATTGGTGGATATAAAGAACAGAAGTGGACGCATATGAAAATTATTTGACAATTAAGGTCAATTCTTTTTTTATTTTATTTCTATAATGAATAGCATATATCTTAGGTTATATATTCTGCTGGGTAACTTGGTTATAAATATGGCACCATTGATGGATTTGACCTCTTCTAAGATTGCTATTGATTCGCCAGTGTATAGGCTGCTTATTAGGTTTAAGCAATAAATGGGGCCTTCGTTTTGATTGATGAACGCAGCTGCATCTCTATTTTCGAATTTTAGACGTCTATTCTATATACTGGGTCATGAGAATGAGGAATATATAGTGTTGAAAATTTGTGGGTGGTTTGGTTGTTTGAGAAGTGGATAACTTTGTAGTTCAGAGGGCGTTCTTAATTTGAAACAGTTTGGGTTGGGTTGTTGATAACTGAATGATTTTCATAAGAGATTGTTATCTGAGCAGGATTTCAGTCGATTCCGTGACAATAAAAGAAAATGTTATTATGAAAATATTGAGCTTTTTTAATAAGAATAAATTTTTATTTTTAAAATTATTCTCAGTTGGAAATTCTTTTAAGAAATGTTTATCTTTATAGTAAATAAGTGGTTGCCTGAGCATCAGAAAAATAATTCTATCAAAGGATTTATATCAAGGCATGTTGATACTTGTTTTCAGTCTTGCCTGTTACCGAATTTATTTTCTTGTTTGTAACATATTGAAAGTTCTTTGTAACGTAAATATTTGAAATTGGTTTCATAAGAGATCTTTATCTTCAGGGAACATAAGCCAGTAACTGACCATCAATAATAGGATTGGATTAAAGGACGATTTATGACATCGCATATTGATATCCGTTTTCAGTGCAGCTTGTTTGTGAGTGCATTTTTGTGTTTGCTTTACTTATACCAAATTCATAGAGTTTTTCGTAATGTAAACATTTCAAATTGACTTCCTGCAATACCCAATAAATATTTTAATATTTAAAATTGTCATTAATTCGAACGATTTTCATAACAGATGTGAATAAATAAATAAAATTAATAGAAACAAGATAAATCGGTGTGTGATTTAACGTTTCGATTGAAACCGAGACGCAATAAATCCTAAAAATCAATCAAATTCAATACAATATAAAATGGAACAGCTGCAAAAATCCTCGGGCATTTTTCATCGACGCATACAGGTTCTGTTTATTGTGTTAAAATTTCCATCGAATTTCCCACACAGTCGAATTTAAAATAACATTGATGGATTCTGATAGGTGTAACTGTGGATCGCACTTTGTGAGTTTTAATTCTAGGGAATGGAATTGGAGTCGGCGTAATAAAATTTTATGTCCCGTAAAGTAGTGAGGTTTTTTTTAATGTTCTAATGCAATTTGTAGTTACCTTGATTTGTACGCTCATTATTGGATTCGAATAATCCTTAATTAACCCAATTATATTTGGCCATGCTAATTAGAGTTATTAACTGAACAAAAAAAATTCTGTCTCAATTTGTATGTTATCCGTATTGCGTATTAATCATGTTCCTTTCATCATTATTTTGTAAATCAGTCTGAATCGAATTTAATCCTGAAATAATTACCGGTTTTTATGGTTTATTTTGCGTATAAAATGTTCCATTTCCGCCATGCAAATCACATTTACTTATTAATGAAATCGTCAATTAGCTGTTAAAGCTCACAAAAGCACAAAAATTATTATGTAAGTGTAAGAATCCTTTGAAATTTAATGGTCATTTTCTGCATTTTACGAGTCATTAAAACTTTCACGTTTCGGTGTTTCAATATAGGTCGTCCAAAAACTCGTCATAAAACTTTTATTAAGCCGCGGGACGAAAGTTTTTAGATGTAATATAACAAAGAATTTCTTCTTGACCTGCAAATGCGAAACTGTCAGTTTAGTTAAGTAACTAGTTGAGAATTTGTGCATGAACAGCAAATGAATGCAGTTTTTTTAATTTCTATTTTAAATTAAAATACACAATAATAAAACAAAGTTTTATATAAGTTTATTTATAAGTATTTTAAGTGTTCTAAAATGAATGAAATAAATACAAACTTTAAAATAAATTAAAGTTGATACCTAAAACTCAGCAAATTTAAATTTTTACATAATTTGCTGTTAAAATATGGATTTTTGGATTACAAATCAAATTATTTATTAATGAAACAATCAAGACAGACATTAAAACTGGGCAGGATAATTATTCTCTAAGTGGAAGCAATTTAGAAGAAATTTTCTGTATTTTACAAATCACTGAAACTTCACATTTCAACGTGTAAATGTAGTTTGACTTGGGAAACTCGTGTTAACAAAGAAATTCTTCTTAAATTACAAATACAAAAATGTCAGTCTAATTAAGTTAAGTCTCAGGATTGTTGCAGAGGCAACACAACAATTATTTTCGTACCTTTTAAGCTCGAAATTGTTACAAATAAAGGGAGTAACGAATTGTTAACCATCATTTTTGTATTCTCTATTCAAATCATTGTTACTCATTAATGAAAAAATCAGGAATCAAAAGAGCTATTAAAACTTAAGACCAAAATTACTTGGCGGAAGTGGCACAAACTCCTTTAAAACTTAATGATGTGAAAGAATTTGTTAGGTCTACTTTACATTTAAAACTAAAATAGATACTAATTTAATTTGATTTTTCATATAATTTATGTGTTTTTAAATATTTTCAATTTACCTTACTTACATTTAAAATATAATGTTATGAGAGAATTTGAATGAAGTTATGTAGGAGAAATTTCCAATTAATAATAAAATAACTGATGTAAATTAAATTGGTCTCAATGAATTTCGAATCCACATATTCGGCTTGCGACTCAAATTTATTTATTAAGGACCCAATGAAAACTGAGCAAGAGAATTTTCCTTTAAGCGGAAATGTAAAGGAATCCTTTGAAATTTATTGGTCATTTTCTGCATTTTACGATTCATAAAAACTTCACATTTCGACGTTTCAATGTAGTTTAACTTAAAAAGCTCGCCCGCAAATTTTTATTAAGCCACAGGGTGAATGTTATATGTAAATTAACAAAAAAATTATTCTAAAAACTTCAACTGTGAAGTTGTCAATTTAATTATATAAATAGTTGCACGAAAGGAAAACGAATGCAGCTTGTTTATATATTTTACAATTATTATCTTTATAAATTCTGTATTTTTTGGTAGTTTTGATTGTAAATTTCCACATTGTTTTAGTTTTTACAGTTTAATTCGAAAAATTTGCACTTTAATAATGAAATAAGTGATGTAGCAGTAAATTGCTTTATAAAAGACAGGAAATCAATTGTTAGCCACCATTTTTGTGTTATCTATTCGAGTCATTGTTTCTCATTCATGAAACAACCATCAATTAAAAGAGCCATTAAAACTGAAGATGAAAATTACTCTGTAAATGGAAGTTCCTTTGAAATTTTATGGTGTAAAAGCAGTTATTAGATGTACATTACATACAAAATTAAAATGTATATTAATATTCAATATTCAATAATATTCATATTTCATACAAATTTAATTTGATTTTTAATATAAATTTACAGTCAAAAATTCAAATTTCTACATAATTTACAATTAAAATATAATCTCATGAAAAAATTTAAATGTAGTTCTGCAGGAGAAATTTCAATTTATAATAAAATAATTAATGTGACTAAAATTGCCTAAATGAATTTTGAATGAATGAAGCAACAAAAATAGATATTAACAACAGAGTAGGAAAATTAGACTTTAAGTGGAAGTGTAAAAAATCCTTTGAAATTTATTGGTCATTTACTGAATTTACGAGTCTTTAAAACTTCACATTTCAACGTCTCAATGTAGCTCGACTTAAAAAGTTCATTCTGAACCTCAGAGGGGAAATTTTTTAAATGTAAATTAGCCAAGAAAAAGCTCTTATACTACAAATGTGAATCTGTCAATATAATTATATTTTACTTAATTATTGTCGTTGTAAGTTCTGAACCTTTAGATAGTTTTAAATGAAATTTACAATAAATACAAATACTTTTTAAATTTTTATATTTATTTCGAGAAATTTGCATTTCATAATGAAGTGAGTGCTACAACTGGAAAAAACTTCTTATAAAGCAGGAAATTAATTGTTAACCACCATTTCATCATTAATTAAACAAACAACAATCAAAATAGCTATTAAGACTTAAAACGAAAATAAAATAACTCTGGTAGTGAAAGACTGAAAGATTTTAAAATTTAATAGTGTGCTTTAAAATCCATATCCATAGTAACAAAGTAATTAATATAAACTTTAAGATATTGATATTGATTGAGATAGGTATGTTGATCCTACATTACAGCTACTAAAGCAAGTAACACATTTTTGTATAGTCATTTTCTATATTTTTAGAACCATTACAACTTCATGTTTCAATATATCAACACAGGTTGACCAAAAACTCGTCATAAAACTTTTATTAGGCCTAGGACAGAAGTTTTTAGGTGTGACATAACAAAGAACTTCTTTTTGAGTTCCAAATCCGAAACTGTCACTTCGCTGTTAACTAGCTTGTCCCGGATTTCCGGGGAAACGAATTCAGTATTTAAGTTTACTTTATATATAAAATTAAAATATATAACATTTAATTTAAATATCAACTTTAAGATACATCAAATTGATACTTAAAATCTAATTAATACATAATTTACAATTGAATTAAAAGCAGAAGGTAGAATTAGAATGCAGTTCTTAGATGTGATGTATCAAAGAAATTCTTCTTGAACTGCAAATACGAATTAGTCAGTTTAATTATGTAAATACTTTCAGAATTGTAGCAGGAAAAGGAAAGGAATCCAATTTTAGCATAATTTACCATTATTTACGTATACTTAGATAACTTTATATTGAAACTTATGTAATGTACACTTTAAAATTCGTCAAATTGGTATAACCCTATTGAAAATTTCCACATTGCTTTAGTTTGTACAGTTTCTAGCGAGAAATGTATATAATTTATAATTGTAGATCGTCACATATAAGACAGGAAATGAATTTCTAACCACCATTTTAGGTTCTCCATTCAAATCATATTTATTCATTATTTAAACAATTAAACGAGCCATTAAAAATGGAGAAGAAAATTATTCTGTAAGTGGTAGTGTGAAAGAATCCTTTGAAATTTAATGATCATTTTCTGCATTTTAGGAATCATTAAAACTTCAACGTTTCATTGCAAGGCTCCTGAAAGTTTTCAGTAAGCCGCTGGGCGAAAGGTTTTACATGTAATGTGACAATGAAATTCTTCCTGAACCACAAATGCGAAGCTGTCAGTTTAATTATGTAAATAGTTGCGGGATTTTAGCAGGAAGAGGGAACTAATGCTGTTTTTAGGTTTAAGATCCTCACATAATTTACAATTAAGATAAAAATACACAATAAAAATGAAGACTGTAAAGACATAATTTATAAGAATTTAGCATGCGTTTTTATACAATTTCCAAAGTAATTTATGCAATAGAAACTTCAAATTGATACGTTAAAATCATACGTATTTCCACATTGTTCTGGTTTTTACAGAATTCTACATCAAAGTAAACTTTTCTCAAGGGAAAATTCCAATGCAGTTCTACGCTCGAGAAATTTGCATTTCATAATGAAATAAATTAAAGTGATGTACGCCCAAATTGCCACATATTAGGGAGAAAACGAATTTATTAACCAGTTCCTGCTAAATGCAAATTACGAATCGTAAATTATAAGTGAACTCAGCACAGTTAATTTTTTTATGGCCATTAAAAAAATGTAACTTAATCAATATTTAGCTCGGCTTTATTTTTGTTCTTGCACTCGTAAAAACTGTATTAAAAGAGGGAGAAAGTTATTAAAGTCGCGAAAGTTTTAGGGAAAACAGTAAAACCACTGTCAATTATGTAATTACCTCTAATAAACTGGTAATCGATACTATACGAAAGAAACTCAGAACTGTTTTTTTAAACGCTTAATAATATACAAAATTCCTCGGCAACAAGAATTCAATCTCCTGAAACAGCACCTACAAAAAAAGTATCAGCGCTTTTCTGTAGCATTTTAATAAAGTTAAATTAGATTTTTCGTGTGGCCCAGAAATAAGATCTAATTAAAAACTTGAGTAGTGCGACAACAAATATATTAAATGTGACTGAAAGAGAGCATAAACCATATGTGCTAATCAATCACAATCCAACTTGTTTAATTAGGTTTGGGTGTTGTCGAATGGAGTTAGTTTTTGCTTAAGCCTAAATAAATACATATTTTGTCTAGGGAAATTATATTTTAAGTGTAAACAAGATCATTGGCATTTTATTAAAGGGTCGGACTAAATTGAGACGATATTTTTACTTTGAACGTCGAATTTAATTTATTTAACATAGTTCTTATTTTATACTTTTTCCGGTTAAAGACTATTTCGCTTTTAGATTCTTTTTATTTAGTTCCTGAATTTACAATTAAAAATGGATATTTATAAAGGAGCTTACAGTTCTCTTGAGAAATCAGTCTGAAATTTCGGTTCGACCAGAAGTGACGATAATCTTTTCAAATAAAGTAATATATAGTATTCTTAAAATCCACATAAAATAGTGGATGTTCATTTTTCAACACTTTCGACATGGTGTTTGATATTTTATTTTCATAGATATTACTAAAATATGAAAAAATTTAAAGTAGGTTTGTGATAATAATACAGGTCCGATTAACAATTTTTTCACCTTTTTGAATATATCGAATGTCGAAAAACAATAATTTTAATTAGAACATATAAAGGATGAAGAAATTTTATGTCGAATTCTGTGATTTGAAATAAGAAATTAAACTAAATTTAAAAGGAGGAAAAGGTAAACGTAAATACCAAACACATTGTATACTTTAGAAAACTAAAAGATTTTTAGGATACACTTTTATTGATTTTCACTAAAAATAATCTTTTCAACAATACGATTGTTGGCACATCATACATTTTAATTAATCATTTGTGATGTGAGAAAATTTGTTGAACATATTAAATAATAATAATAAATAAATAAAGGTGGGATTCAAAAGTGTATCTATAAAATTTGGAAAATAAAAAGTTAATGTCACTTGGTTAATCTTTTCAACATTATAATCGATGGTAATAGGAATATTTGAGTTACTGACTCCATGTGAGATCTTTTCAAAAAGTTAATGTGTCAAAAATAAATGAAGTTAAAAAATCGATTTAAAATGTAATTGGTTCAGAATTCTACAAAAAATTAAAAGTGCAACAACATTTATAGAGTTCCATTTAAGAACCAATGTTAATGTCAGTTAATAGTAATACAAAATATTTTTGTTAGTCACTCCATGTGCGAATATTTTTGTAATAAGTGAAATGTGTCAAAAATACATGAAGATAGGAAATAGATTCAAAATGCAATTGGTTCAAAATTCTACAAAGAATTAAGTGCAGCAATATTTATAGAGTTCCATTTGAGAAGTTAATGTCATTTTATTTGAACTTTCTAACATTGCAATCGATGGTAAGGGGGCTATTTTAGTTAGCCACTCCATGAGAGAAAATTTTTTGAAAAAGTTAAATGTGTCAAAAATAAATGAAGATAGAAAGTCGATTCAAAATGTAATTGGTTCAGAATTCTACAGATAATTAAAATTGCAACAACTTTTATAGAGTTCCATTTGAGAACCAAAGTTAATGTTACTTTGGTTGAACTTCTCAACATTACAATCGATGGTAATACAGCTATTTTTGTTAGTCACTCGTTGTGTGAATATTTTTCTAAATTGTGAATCTCCATGTGTAAATATTTTTTGAAGAAATTAAATGTGTCAAAAATAAATGAAGATGGAAAATCAATTAAAAATTTAAAAATTAAATAGATCCAAAATTCAACGTAGAATTCATATATTTAAATTTGATAATGATTTTAAATTGATAAATTTCTAATCAATCAGTTATGTGAATCATTCTGAATTTTAGATTTATTAAATTTTAAATGAACTATCGATAATTATAGTGCACTTTTAAATATAACTATTATAATTATTGTAGATTAAATTCTGATTATGAAAAGAATTTTCTTAATGAATTTCCGTTTTAAAATTCCCTTCCTTTCACATTTAACAAAAGATGAGCCGAAGTTGAAATTAACCACTGAACACTGAAATTTAATTTAATTTGGTTCGTACCTAAAATTAAAATTAAAAACTACAAAATATTAAAACACATTTTCACAAAGGATAATGAATTTAATCAGCCACATATTTTTAAAATTAAATTTGGAAAATAAACAAATAGTATTACGGAAGATTTAATTAAATAAAACAAATTTAAGGAAAAAATACCGGACGAAAATAATTACGCAGCTTTATTAAATAAATAACCAGAAATTTTAACCCCGGTCATAAATCGGCGTATTTTATTATGTCTTGTCTTATTGCGACATTTTTAAACCCGATTTAAAGTGCCGTTTCACCTTTTATCCTCTCTTATTTATAGATCTGAAATCCCCAAAAGAAGAAAAATAAACGAAATATCCATTAATTTAACTCACACCCGTTTATTTTTTTCGCACAAACAACAACTGTGAAAAACGTCTAATTAGCACGGAATGATTTTTTAATGTCTGTTTACCAAAAAGTGCAAAAGTTAAAAAGAGAATTTCAACATTTCGGCGTGACTAAACTGTGCACGAGTTGGCAAGTTTGAAGGTAAGGCGAAAGTTATATTAGTTGCCAAACTTTCACTAGACTTTGAATTATTCCGCGGTGTTTTGGTGAAAAGATAACGGAATTTAACATAATAATCATCATTCCAATGAGGGGGCTTCGTGAATTACGATAAAATTGTGTGAAACAGCCAATTAACTAGTTTAAATGGGGAGTTCTCTTTGTTTAATTCTCTGTTTGTAGGTAAATTAGGGTTAAAATTAAAATACATTATGAAAGATTCATAAAAATTCATAATTTTTGAACTTTTAATATATTTTATTTGTAGGTGAAACTTATATTTTTATGATATTTTTAACAAAATCATGTATATCATGTTTACTGGTTTACAGAAATTTCTCCTATACACAAATTTTCAGGAGTAAAATTATATGTTCAATTCTGAAATGTCAGTAGTTTTCTAAAGTTGCCTCCTTTTGTGGATTTGCTTAAACATTTCAGGTGTGGTCACATCATTTGGTCTTCCATTGGGCTGTTCGTCTTTGTATGGCTAGTATGATCTTTGCCATCCAATATTTTACAGTTGTTAATGAAGGGGAACAGTTAATTTTGCAATTGTGATTTAATATAACGGTCCTGGTTTCTATAAGAGTTAATTATTCAATATTTGTGAACATAGTGTACATATATTTTAAGAACCTATTGATAGCCATAAGAAGTTTTTTTTTTAAGAGTAGTAAATTCCCTTACAACACATAAAATTGTACTACAGAATAGTTAATTTCCCCCTCACTACATATTTGACCAATAAAAACCTAAATCTCAGAGAAATGACGACGTAAATTTTTCCACTTTCCCTCGACGCAGACGACTCATAAAATTGAAACAAGAACCAATAAAGCAAATGAATTTGTTTTTTTCCAAGACCTATCTCGTTGATTGATTGATCGGCGACCGGATGGCATAAGTCGTGATTCGAGAGCGAATGACAATACAACAAGTTAAGCTTCGGTCGCGACGACATGTGATCCGACTTTCAAACTTCGAGCTTCAAGTCCCTGATTAGCCACGAACACGCCACTCCAGATGGTCGGAAGGTCATGGGGATTGGCTTGTGGTTTCTTTTTCGAGTGCTGAATTACGATTTTTTAATTTATGTGCCTGGTTTGTTGCAGGAAGTTTAATTGGTTGTTAATTTTTGGACGGCGTCAGATGGTTTTTGAGATTAATGCTAAAGTTAGATTGTATGTTTGGCCGCCAGTTAAATTTAGATATTGAAAACGTCTGTCAGTTTTATTTATCATTAATTAAATAATAATTACGAAACCTTTTACATTTTCTCAGTGTCTGAAATAATGCAGTAGTTCGCTTTTATTGCGCATTTAAGGGTAAACATTCAGAACAATTCCACTCTCCTTTTATTATCGTCATTAAGCTGCATCATTTACTGCAGTTGGATTAAAAAATGTACAAAAAATTGAATATATATGCAAATGTTAAAAGCATAAGTTTAGATTATGCACAACGTGACTTGAAATTCACGTTTTGTAAAATGTTTTATATTGTTTTTAAAAAGGGATTAACTAAACATAATTTAAAAACGTTATATAAATTACTAAGTTACATTTTTATCATTTCAATATTTCAAACGTTTCATGTTTTCTTTAAAGCAACATTTTAATCCAAGCTTAGTAATATATGGTCAGTTATTTGTATACTTAAGCTACGGCTTACTTCAGTCTAGACTCGGATGATTTAATACATTTTTACACCTTTGAAACACTTTAGAAATTTTCCTGAGTTTATAATTTGGCTTGTAAATGTAAATTGCTACTTTGAAGTGTAACTTTTATGAACAATTCTCGTGTAGATCATTAATTTAAAACTTTCAAATGTTAAATTTACACATAAAAGAACTGATGAATTATTTATGTTAAAAATAAACTCAATGCCATAGAAAATAGAACACATTCATTGGTCAGTTGTCAATGATTTTTTATGTAAAAATTTAATAAATGACTAAAAAATCACTCTGAAATAATGAAAATTGACACACCTGTGACTTTATTGAGGGTTGGGGAGTAGCTCAAATAAACACAAATTCCAAAATATATACATCTATATCTATCTTTAAGATGGGGATGATATCAACCCCTACATCATTGTATTTATTACTGGTATTCGTTCATCTACCGCCAGACTTCCCAATCTCATTTGTGTCATGTTTTATTGTATTTTATTTAATAAAACAGAACATAAAAATTTATTAAATGTGACCCCAACGATTCTACCATTCAGAATGTATTAAAATCCAATTTAATGTCAAGTATAATGCTACTATAAACAATAAATAACAATTTCTTATTGTCCATATGAGACAATATATTGTTCAGTATTTTTTTTAAGCTAAACTCTGTTTCAAATGTCTTACACCACCCTCCAATATGAGGAATTTGTTTGAATTTAATTCAAGCTGTATATTTATGTACTTTTAACTGTTTAATGTAAAAAAATTAAAACGTAGCAAAAAAGCAAGTGATTTAATTCTTTCATTCAACTTTAATCGAAAAGAAAGTTAATTGTATATATCTCAACAATTTCAAAAATGGCAAAAATGCCAAGATATCCTTTAGCTAATGAAATTCGTTTGCGAATATTTCTTGAGAAGGATTGTACATTCATCACAGTACGGTCACGAAGACCATTCAACTACATAATAAAATGGGTTGTGTAGAAACTAGACCTTGAAGAGGTCATTTAGGAGTGACAACTGTCAGACAAAACGAGTACATAATCCACCAACACTTTTCTAATACAATGGTCAGATTGCTGCTAGTTGACGTTCTGGATGACCTTTAAGAGTACTACTTAGATACAGAACTCAAAATTCTACTCTGGTCTAAATTTACATTGATGTTATAATTCGACCAAGTGTACAACCAATAAGAAAAGAGGTTGTTCTCAATTTAGTGGTTATGGATAATGCTCACCCACATCGAACTCTAGGTGTTCAAGATATGAAGTCGAAAGAATGGAGTCACCACTCTCCCCGGATATGAACCCAATTGAGCATGTATGGGATTATTTATAGGCGTCATTTAAATACTCTTATGAATTTTCCAGATGTAGTAATAATAATAATAAAATCTTTATTACAATAGCTAAAAATACGAAGTACTAAAGTAAATTGTCTGTTCAATAACGATATTGTTATCGTTCCTGATAATAGCTCGTTGATGTCAATATCTTTTAGTACCGTTTCTTTTCAATTTAATTATCAGTAAAGAATATTTTTGTTAATTTTAAATGAAATTCATTATCCTCCACGATGATGATGAGATGTCCCATTTTGGGGTACCTTAGTTTTAGCAGAAATTTACACCTGAATGTTGGAAATGCTCAAAAGTAACCATGAGGTTGTTGGAAAAGTAGATTTTGAAGGGTCTTATGGGGTTCGACAATTTCCCAGATGTTTAGTAGAAAGGTAAAATTACTTCTCGGTAAAATGTTAAGGTTATTGACTACCGTACACAATGGCATCCCAAATTATTTATTTACTTGTTTGATGTGCAAATGTCCAACCAAAATTGAGACACTTCACTGTATATGACTTGTAGCAATAAAAAAGAGTTCAAAATGTCAGGATTGTGTTTACTCTCATGGTAAGAAGTTTTCTTCTCAAAGAAGACCTCTTCTCAAAAGATTCAAAAATCGGGGCAGTTCACTGCAGATAACTCCAATCCATTCCATATTCCAAAATTGTCGTTGTCAATTCAATCTTTGACGGCAACATTACAATGTGAGAGGAAAGTCGAACTTGTAACAGTAAGAAAGATGTCGTTGTCACTTCAATCATTGATGACAACATTACAATGTGAGGGAAATGTGGAACTCGTAACAGTAAGGAAGAAGTCCAAAAGACAGGATTCTGAAATAAACACCTCTCATGGTAAGACGATTTCTTTCTTCTATATTCGACTGGTTGGCTGGTTTATCTCTCTACGTCTTTGACTTATTTAAGTTAATAAATAACACTAGACGACTAAAATTAGCCTTACCATATTAACAGCATTTGAAAAAATTAATTGAATACTGAATTCTACTTACAAAAATTGTATACAAGGTGTAGCATAACTTTCAAAATCTAATCATTGTTATCCTTATATAAACAGAATTTCACACTACATTTTATAAAAATTGAACGACTAGATTTATGTGTTCTATTTTCTATGTCATTGAGTATATATTCCTATTACTATCCATATTGTTTAACAAAACGTGCCGTAATAAAAACATGCACGTTACGAATCGATTTACATTTTCCAGACGTTCTTTACGTGCACGTTGCCCTTTTAGCATTCGATCAGCAAAAAAACCCTTACGGTATTATATAAATTAAAGTACACATTATGTAACATTGAACGAGTTGGCGTTTTATTTCGCCAAAGTAATACGAATTTTGGGGCGAGTTTTAGGGACCGTTAATTAGCACAGAGACTACGACGAAACTTTTCGGTGAATGTCGAAATTATACAAAAATATATACAAAAACCGTCGTTGCAAATTATAAATTTCGGTCGATTTTGTTAAAAGTGCAGGAAAGTTACTCGATAAAACGGTGCCGAAACTACTTTAATGACAAAAGTTTAATGACTCGCTAAGGAGCCTTTGCGGCTTGTCTTTTAAAATTTGGTCAATTAAAAGTTAATAAATCTTTAACATGTAAATGCGACAACCACAACAATCGGGGCGTCTATTCAACTGATTGAATTAACACCGGTTTCTTTCAACATAAATTTCTATTAACGGTCCCGTTCATTATGAATGTTTCAGCGAATACAAGGCGGCAGAACTCGATAATTAGGAGTAATATTGTTTTTCCGCTCTTTTTAATTTGCACGGACTTTAATTTTAAACGAACTTGAATTTATTTTTAGACTTTCAACTGAATTATTTCTGAGCAATTTATGCAACGGATTTCATAGACGATTTATAAATGTATACTTAATGCGGCAGATCTAATGTTGACAAAAAAATTTTTCAGGTCACATATTTGAAATTATGGCGCATATTTTGAAAGAAATATGCGATTGAAATATTATAGACGGTTATTCGTATAATAAAAATGCAAAAAATTCTTGGAATTGAACCTTCAGCATAAGAAATCGATAACTATATTATTTGTTATCTTATGATTTATACATTTAATATTAAAATTTAAAACAATAGAAAATCTATAGTTATAAATATGGACTAAAATTAACCAATTAAAATTAATTATAAATTATATAATTTATAATTAATTATGTTTTATATCTTGTTTAACATTTTTCAACCAATTTTTAGGATTATACGATCGAAATTGTGATTAATGAACATTTTTAATATGTTGGCACTCAACTAAATAAATTAAGTCAAATTCTTATCTTGTAAAATTTGAATTTATATAGTCTATTGTTTATTTTTCCTAAAATATTTAATTTAATAATAAATTTATTAAAATTTATTAGAATCAATTCAAACTTTTTTACTTGTTATAAATTCAAAATTAAAAAATATTCAAAAGTAAAAAATAATAAACGGTAAAAAAGTTTTAATGTTTTAAATATTTTTATACAATACAAATTGTTTAATTAATATTTGTAACTTTAAATCTAATTTTTCTAAATATACTAAAATTATTAGAGTTAATTCAAACTTGTTTAATTTTTGTAAATTAGCAATATTCAAAAATAAATCATTCATAAAAACAATAAATGGTAAAATTAATATTCTAAATATTTTTATAAAATACATACTTAAATAATTTTTTTTATACCATTAAATCTAATTTTTCTAAATGTGCTAAATTTATTAGAGTCAATTGAAACTTGTTTAATTTTTGTAAATTAGCAATATTCCAAAATAAATCATTCATAATAACAATAAATGGTAAAAATTTTTAAATATTTTTCTAAAATCCATATTGTTTAATTAATGTTCATATCCTTAAACCTATTTTTTCTAAATATGTAAAATTTATTAGAGTCTATTCAAACTTATTTAGTTTTTATAAAGTAACAATATTAACAACAAATAAAAATAAATCATTCATAAAAACAATAAATGGTAAATATTTTTTAATATTTTAAATATTTCTATAAAATTAATATTGTTTACTTAATATTTATATTTTTAAATCTAATTTTACTTTATTTAGTAAATTTATTAAAGTCATTTTAAAGTAGTTTAGTTTTTATAAATTAAAAATTTTCAATATATGTCATTCATAAAAAATGGTAAAAATGTTTTTTTTTTATATTTAAATATTTTTATAAAATCCATATAATTTAATTAATGTTAAGTCAATTTTTTCTAAATATGCTAAATTTATTAGAATTAATTCAAAGTTGTTTGGTATTTATTAAAATTTTAAATATTTTTGTAAAATACATATTTTTTAATTTATTTTAAATTTTAAATCTCATTTTTCTAAATTCACTAAATTTATTAGAAACATTTACAAGTTTAGCTTTTTTATATTTATTTATAAAGTAACAATATTCAACAATAAATCATTCATAGAAATAATAATTTGTATTAATATTTTATTTTTTTTAAATTTATGTCATAATTGTTCAAGTCTGACTATCACTACCCTTTTCTAATTGCACCCAATTAATAATATTAAAGGATGCAACCCAACTAAAATGTAAACAACAATATGCAGCAGATTTCTGCGCAAATATTTAACAGCAGCAAAAACAACAGAAAGTCGCATACAATTTAACATCGTATTGTTTGTTTTTGAACTCCGGTAGAAAAAGCTAAAATGAATTCGCGAGTGGATATGTTTACATTGTTTGCATACAACAGTTGAAAGAACAGCTAAACAAATAAACATCTAAAAATTTCATTTTGTGCAGCAGAGAACATATCTTTCATTATATTGCTTAGCATATCTACAATAGTACCTCCATTAAATTTTCATTAGAGTTATAAATTCGTACTCGTGATTTCGATTAGCGTTTGACTTAAACTGTTTGCATTTGAACTCTATTAATTTCGGGGAGTCGACAATATCTTTGTGCAGTAACTCGAATGCGAGTTGTATAATGATAGAGTCGACGCGATTGTCCGCTGAATAACCGGACTTGCATAAAGTAGTTCGTTACTCTATTTAGTGGATTCCTGCTTTTTGCCGCAGTCGAATTTAAATCATTCGATTTTAAGCTTTGTGTTATAATTGAACTGAAATAACCAGTCATAAATTATATTTTTTTGCTAAATTTAATTTTATATTATCATAAAATTATAAATTATTTTAAAATTATACATTATTTATTAAAATCTCATTATAAAAATGATTTATACAAATGTATTAATGTTTCAAATATTTTTAAAGTATAAAATATGGGATGTAATAAGTATATTAGTGTCAATTTAAGTTTCGTTACTTTTTATAAAATAACAATATTTACAAACAAATTATTCATAAAATAATTTCTAAAAATTACTTAATATTTTAAATATTATTTTTAAAATTCATATCTTCTAAATTATTTTTGTATCTCCAAAAATTTAATATTATATTTTTTATGTTTCGTGAAATATCTTTTATATTATTGTTTGATTTTAAATGTCTAAACTCTCCGTAAAATAACAATAATTAATACATAAAAATAATAATTATTTAAAAAAGTTTATATCATATTTATCACATCTTTAATAGTAGTTTTACAAATGTAAATATTTGAATAAGTTAACTTTATTTATGTTCTAATTTAAATTTTATGTTTAACAATAAATAATTAAAAAAATCAACTATTATTTGTCCAGGTTTGTTAATATTTGTTTTATTTTATTTCCATAAAATATGTACATGAAATACGTACTTTTTAAATTATTTTATATTTTAACAATTAGAGTTAATTCTATCTTATTTACTTTACCAATATTTAATAATAACTCATATATAAAAATAATAATTTGTAAAAATTTAATGTTATCAATATTTTTTATTAAATACATATCTTTTAAATTATTTTTATATTTTTAAACTAAATTTATATTTTAGAATATTCTAAATTTATTAGTGTCAATTAAAATTTGTTTACTTTTTATAGCAACACAATGTTTAATAGTAAATAATTAAATAAAAAACAATAATTTGTCAAAATTTGTCTACATTTTATTTATTTATTTATTTATTTTGTGAAATATGTATCTAATTCAAACTTGTTTATTATCTATAAAGTAGTAATTAATTAATATAATAATTTATAATTTGTAAAAAAATTTAATGTTTTAATTTTTTAATACATGTCTTTTAAATTAATCTTTAAACGTAGTTTTACAAATATAAATTCTGTAATATGCGTCAATTTAAATTTGTTTAGTTTTTATGAAATAACGATGTTTGATATGAAACAATCATAAAAATAACGATTGGTAAAAAATTATTAATGTTTTCAGTATTTTTTATTAAATACATATCTTTCAAATTATTTTTACTTTTTAAGCTTTGTTTTGCAATTATAAATTTTGGAATATATTCGTCTCAATTTAAATTTGTTTACTTTCTATAGAATAACAATGTTTAATATTAAATAATTAAAAAAAAACAATAATTTGCCAAAATTGGTCTATATTTTATTTTTATTATATTTTTGTGAAATATGTATCTAATTCAAACTTGTTTATTTTCTGTAAGATACCAATATTTAATAGTAAATTTATGCAAATAAATTGTAAAAATTTGTTAATGTTTTAAATTTTTTTAACAATTAAAATATGTTCAGTTTTTATGGAATAACAATGTTTGATAATAAAGCACTCATGTTCTCAGTATTTTTTATTAAATACTTTTATATTATTATTATTATTATTTTTAAGCTTTGATTCACAAACCTAAATTTAGGAATGTCAATTATTTACTTTTTATAGAAAATTTGTCAAAATTTGTATATATTTTATTTATTTTTTTTTTTGTAATTACAATAATTACAAAAAATACTGTTTTCAATTTTTTTATAAAATACTTATTATTAAAATTATTTTTATTTATTTGAGCTTTGTTTTTCAAATCTAAATTTTAGAATACCCTAAATTTAGTAGTATCAATTTAAACTTGTTTACTTTTTATAGAATAACAATGATAATATTAAATAATAAAAAATATTGTTGTCAAAGTTTGTCTATATTTCATTTTTATTTTTTTTATGAAAAACATGTATTAATTTTTTTTAAAATACAAATCTTTTAAATTATTTTCATATCTTTAAATGTAGTTTTACAAATCTCAATTTTGAAATGTGCTACACTTATTAGTGTTAATTTAAATTTGTTAAGTTTTTATGGAATAGCAATGTTCGATATTAAAGCAATCATAAAAATTAGATAATATAATAATACATAATTGTATTTTTTATTAAATCCATATATTTTAAATTATTTTTTATATTTTTAAGCTTTGTTTTACAAACCTAAATTTTAGAATATGATGTCAATTTAAACTTCTCTACTTTTTATAGAATAACAATGTTTAATATTAAATAATTAAAAAGAACAATAAATAATTTTTTAATTAATTACTATTTATAATAATTTCAAAAAAAATTAATGTGTTCAACATTTTTTATTAAATTATTTTTTAAATTTGTTTTATATTTTTATGTTAATATTAAATAATTAAAAAGAATTAATAATTTGTCAAAATATTTATTTTTTTTTTGTAATAAAGCAATCATAAATATTGGTAAAAAATTTTAATGTTTTCACTATTTTATATTAAATACAAATCTTTTAAATAAATCTTTAAACTTACAAACTGTTTACTGTTTTACAAACCTAAATATTGGAGTATGTCAATTTAAATAATAATTTGTCAAAATTTGTGTATATTTATATATTTTTTATTTTTTTCTAATTATAATTTGTAAAAAAATGTTTTCAATATATCAAATTAGTTTAAAAAATATTCTTTATTACAATTTATTAATGATTTTTTAATATGTATGTTTTCCACTAATTTTATATATTTTTTAGTTTTCTAACTTTTAAAATACAGTAAACTAGTGTCATTTTAAAGTTATTTAGTTTTATTTAGAATAACAATGTTAAATCATATTTAACAATAACATATTGTAAAATTCGTAAAATGTTTGTCTAATAACAACAATGAAATTTAATGATTTCTTTTGAGAATTCTTTAAGTATTTCTATTTTTCTAATTATTCCCAATTTGCAAGTGGACATACTAGCACTGTTTCCATACAACGATTGAAAGAAGAGTTGATTGAAAGAGACATTTTCATTTTGTGCACTAAAGAACAATCTTTCATTAAACTGCTTACCCAACACCTCAATTAAATTTTCATTATAGTTATAAATTTGTACCCGTGATTTCGATTAGGATTTGACTTAAACTGTTTGCATTTGAACTCTATTAATTTCGGACGGTGGACAATACATTTGAGCGATAACTCGAATACGAATTGTATAATGAAAGAGACGACGCGATTGTCCGGGGAATAACCGGCCTGCATAAATCAGTTCGTTAAACATTTTAGCCATTTTCCTGTTGTATTTTTCGTCGCAGCCGAATTTTGCTACGCGATTTAATTGATTGGGTTTTATGCTTTGCATTAGCGTTGATGCGAGAGCGTATCGGGTTTCGGTATATTTTCATGTCTGGTAATAATACACCTCCATATTCCTCTTCACTCCAGAGATTACGATATTGTACGGTATTTCACTCCGAGGAGACGCTCAAAGGATTTTTTATTGCCCTCGAAATCCCCTATTTTTTATATCTGTAAGGCATTATGTTACAGGGGAACTTTATTAGGTTGGATGTGAGATATATTTATTGATAAACGACGTTGTAAACTGTGAAAAACTGAAGCGATGACCTAAGTGTTTTTTTTAGTTTTTAATTTATTGCCGAAAAGTGAGTTCTGTTATCAGAATGGAAAACTTTATGGGGAGATAAGCCCATTTTTCCGACCACCTCCAGTGAATATTAATCGGGAACCTTTCAAATAAATTATAAACTCGACTTCAAACCTTCATATTTGCCAAGAATTTTAAATGAAATTTTCAACCCAGGAAAACAATAATTTAATAAATTAAACCCTCCGAATTTTAAATGTTTTAAAAGTCACCCAATATTCGAAACTCATTTTTAAAACAATGTACACAATTTACCGGTTTATTAAATTAATAATCGCACCCTCACAATTCGGTTTTTTCCTTTTCGGGGCAAGCAAGTATTTGAACCTATTTTGCATAAAGCAACATTACGTTGGTGTAGATAATTGAAACACGTATCTTGGAGGTTTTAATTTCGTTCATTTGCATTCACCCCGACAACAAAACATTAATTTACGGATCGTCTGTCGAACTGGCCTTAATCAAACCCGTTATCTCTAATGCTCTATTAGCTCTGAGAAATTGGCGGACATAAATAACGCACCTACGCGAATTAATCGTCTTTACGGATCTTTGAAACAATTTTGTGCAATTTAATTTAATCGTCTGCATCGCTTTAATTAAGTGAAGTTCTGTCAGTGCAAGTTAGGATATATTTGGTTAGGTTGGGTTAGGTCAGATTAGATTAGGTTTGTTTGTTTGATTAGAATTTTTGGTATAACTTTCCTGGTGAAATTCTGTTAAATGCAGGACTCAAATTAACAAATAAATTGTATAGGTTAATTATTCATTTGTATAATTTATTTGTTTTATTATTTATATTTGAGATATATTCATTGGCTTTAAATTAAATCGATGAGTTTAATTTACGGAAGTGATTATCAAATAATCTATTTATTTATTTATTAAACCCAACATTTACATTAAAATGACAAATTTTCAATTAAAATATATTTAAATATCAAATTAGGCAGCACGGCATAAATATGGTATTACGATAGATGGAAATAGATAACTACAAGCTTTTCTAATTAGTAAATAATTTACAATTCAAATCATATCATAAAAATAATATATATTAGTTAAATATCTGTGACAATCAGAAGTTTTTCTTTGTTTACTCTAGAATCAAATTTATAATACCTACTTTTGCAATAAAACGATTAATTTTCTCAGGGTCACTCAAAATTGTTTAAAAGACCAATTTTTAAAATTTATTCGTTTTATAAAAATTAAATTTTGAAAACATTTAAATTTGTGATTTTTAAGAAAAATGAAAAACTAAAAAAATAACCTAACCCAAAATTTTCTAATAAACACTTCTAATAAAATAAATAATCCATAAGACAGGAAAAAAGGAGATTAAAAAATCATAATACAGTCTTATTAAAAAAAATTATGTACAGAAATATTCGTAGTTTAGAAAATAATATATTTTGTAATATTTATAGAATATTTTAATTTAATTCTTAATAATTCTTAACAATTAATTTAATTCTTTAACAATTTTATAACTGTATGCCATAAAAGTCTTAATTATAATTATATTTTGATACATACAAACATTAATTTTAAGCTTTAAGAAAGAAAACAAAGGAAATTTTTTAAATTCTAATAAAATATTGTTTAAAAATACATAATTTATTTAAATTTTAAAAATAATGCATTCTGTTATATTCAAAAATAATTTAATATTTTTCATTTCTCAAATTTAATAGCATAAAATTGTCTAATACAAAGATATTTTGATAGATAGAAACATTAATAGCCATAATACAGAAAACGTAGAAAATTTTAGAATCCAAAAAAAAAATATTTATAAATATATGGTTTATTTACAAGAATATTCATAGTTAAAATTTTAAAAATAATACATTTTGTAATATTTATAAAATATATATTTTACAAACGTTAATTTTAAGCTGAAAGCAAACATTAATACATTTCGTAATATTTACAAGACAATTTAATTAATTAATAATTCAATAATTTCACAACTTTATTTTCATTATAATAAAACATGATTTATAAATTATGTGTGATATTTACATGAATATTTATTGTCAAAATTATAAAAGAAGTATATTTTGTAGTATTTATAAAATGTTAACATCTTAATAATTTCACAACTGTATGGCATAAAATTGTTAACTATAAATATATTTTGATTCATACAAACATTAACTTAAGCTTTAAGAAAGAAGAATAAGAAAATTTTTAAAATTCTAATAAAATATTATTTAAAAATACTAAATTTATTTACAGAAATATTGATAGCTAATAATGTAAAAGTAATACATTTCGTAATATTTATAAAACAATTTAAAATTCTGCAATAATTTAACAACTTTATTGTCTAAATCTGTAAATAAACAATATATTTTAGTAGGTACAAATTTTAACTTTAAGCCGAAAGGCAAAAAACCAAGAAAATTTTTAAAATTCTAATTAAATATTATTTAAAAATATATAATTTATTTACAGATATATTTATAGTAAATTTTAAAAAAATAATTCACAATTGTATGGCATAAAATTGTTAATTATAAATATATTTTGATTCATACAAACATTAATTTAAGCTTTAAGAAAGGAAACTAAGAAAATTTTTAAAATTCTAATAAAATATTATTTAAAAATACTAAATTTATTTACAAAAATATTGATAGCTAATAATACAAAGGTAAAGAAACGAATAAAATTTAAAAATATTATAATAAAACATAATTTGTTAATTATATATGATATTTACATAAATATTTATTTTTAACATTATAAAATTAAAATATATTTTGTAGTATTTATAAAATTTTAACATTTTTTAATAATTTCACAATTGTATGGAATAAAATTGTTAATTAAGAATATATTTGAATAGATACATTAACTTTCAGATTTAAAAGAGAAAGAAAATTTTTAAAAATTCTAATAACATATTTATAAAAACAACTTATATTCTTCAATAGTATCACTGTTTTTTGCAGAATACTGTCAATTAAATATATATTTAGTTGCAACATTAATTTTACGACATAAAACCAGAATTAAAAAAGACATTTTAGTAGATACAAACATTAAGGAAACGAAGAAAATTTATTATAAATTTATAACGAGGATAATCCTTTAATGTCTAAAGCCAAAAATTTTTATCACTAAGATCTGTGTCAGGGTGTACTTAAGGTTCTTAAAATTTGATTAGAGTCATTACATGTGTTACACGGACATCTTCAAAGAGATTCATCGGGAGTGTCTCTGGAAGCTTTCAACCCTTTAACACCACGCGCTGAACTATATTAGCAAGTTTTCAAATTATGTGGCTTGGTTTAAACGAACTGTTTTCTAGTCGTTAACAAATAATACGAGTCGATTTGCCAGCAGATTTAAACTTTACAAGGGTCGGATTACGAGACAAAAACTCAAATAACGCATACATAATCCGGGATTAGAAAGGTCTTAAATTTTTTTATTGTAAAAACGAGACGACTAGTATACACGTATTTTTGTCCCGGGGAAATAAACCAAATAAATTGTAGAACGTACGTGATAAACGCTTAAGAATTAAGTAAGTCTACGTGAATGTAAATAAAACGTACTATATTAAGATGAACATAAACCATATGTAGCGTTACTTAACATATTTATTGTTATCATGTCCATACATAAACGTATATTCATTCTCTAAACCCCAAAAATAAAATTGCTCGTAAAACACGTATCAATTTCGTTTCAGAATTTAAATTATACATACCCAGATAGTCTTACGATATTCGTACACGTTACATATCAAATTCCTTCATCTTTTATACGTCTTGTTAAAATTCCTTTGCGACATAAATCAAATGGTGGAAGTAATTCGGTTTTATTTTTAAACAGCAGTTTCAGTTTTCAAATGAATATCGGGAATGCATTAGCGATGCTCACAGGCGACACAGATTCATTACGGCACTCCGAAATGGTTCAAATGACCTTTTCGATCTGTGTTTCATAATAGCGTTCCGACGATTTAAGGAACGGTCTGTAACATTTTGTGTTTTAATTGAAGTTGCATTCGATTACATTCAAAACAGGTTTTTCTCCAACATTAAGGACTTATTTGGTCTTCTTTTTACTTCTTTCCTTTTAAGAATTAAGTATAAATTGATGTAATTGAGATTTTTTGTCAAATTGATTTGATTCAATCTCAAAATACGGATCTATATTTAAGTAATGTGACAATGAATAAATAGTGACGATCATTTGAAAGCGGGGTACCCTCATAAATTGTTTTTTTTTAACCCGATTTTAACAAACTTCAAAAAATATGTATATTTGTATAATTATGTGGAAAAATTAAAAATCATACTCATATGTAGGGCAACTTTAGAAATTTTCATTCGTCTTCTTAAAAGTGTACATTTAAATGCCCATTTTATTGTAAATTATGCACTATTAGTTAGTTATTATTTTAGGTATTTACATTAATTTAAGAGTTAAAAATAGAGCAACTATAAAATAAAACAATCTTACGCACATTTATCCTTCCTTTATTTAATATCTAGTAGTATATCCATTATATTTAATAACTGATATCAGTAGCTTTTCAATATAATCGTTCGATATTTCTTTCCATTGATTTTGTACTTCTTCGTAGAGTTTATCCTAACTTAACAATCTTTTTGTATGTATTTTACCCAAAGGTTTTCAATTAGAAGTCTGGGCTCCTCCACCATATTTCACAGTAGGTCTAGTGTATTTGGAATTAAAAGTGATTATGTTTTTTAATTTATTGCTCTACATATAAACGATATATTGTATGTGCCAAATAATTTCATTACAAGTAGCAATACGTATTTATACATTTTATTGTCAGTTATGCAATATGTTTGATAACAACAATACGACAATATAAGTGTTTATTAGTGGGTTTAGTTAAGTATTTATTAATATTTGAAAAAAAAACGAGGATCAAAAGAAGAGCAACTATAAAATAAAACAAGCTTACGTACATTTAGCCTTCCTTTATTTAATATCTAGTAGCATATCTTCTAAACACCTTTTTTCATTTATTTCAGTAGTTTTCAATATAATCGTTCAATATTTCTTTCTATTGGTTTTGAACTTCTTCGTAGAGTATGCTTTTTAATTTCTTGTTCTATATAATAGTGATAGTGTAGCTGTGCAATTATTAAAAATATTAAAAAATAAAAAGTAATAAACTGATTTAGAATAAGGTATAAGAGATAACAATTAACATCTTTAATAATTTTACAAATTTAAAAAAACTGAACACAAAATCTGAATTAAAAATAAAATGGCAGACAACATAAAAAGTATTATTTAGTTACTTAAAACAGTGAGCTTAAAGCGAAATGCAAAACAAAAATGACACGGAAATTGTTTTTACGCAGTTTCGAACTTTGTTTATCATTCCAGTTTTTACACATTGTTAATTATTTTTCTGGTACTTTATATATTCCACACTAAAATTACAAAATTAATTTTTGATTCTCTTTTTTTATTGTAATTTGACCGGATTCAAACAAAAATATTATTTATAAATATTTATGAAAAGTGATCTTAAAAATTCTAATAAAATATTGTTTAAAAATCATAGTTTATTTACAGAAATATTCTTAGTTAATATCCTTTTTATAATTTTTAAATTTAGTTTTGAAGTAATAAATCGATTAATTTTTTCAA
This sequence comes from Aethina tumida, assembly GCF_024364675.1. Taxonomy (NCBI): domain Eukaryota; kingdom Metazoa; phylum Arthropoda; class Insecta; order Coleoptera; family Nitidulidae; genus Aethina; species Aethina tumida. The sequence goes on from NC_065439.1 coordinate 12,698,708, forward strand.
GGTCACACAAAATTGTTTAAAGAATAATTTTAAAAAGTTTTATAAGAACTTTTCTAATAAACATTTCTAATAAAATAAATAGTCCATAAGAAAAGAACAAAAATCATACAATATTATTTAAAAATAAAAAATTTATTTACAGAAATATTCGAAATAATACATTTTGTAATATTTATAAAATAATTTAACATTCTTTAATAATTTCACAACTGTATGGCATACTTATATGGTATAATTATAAATGTATTTTGATACATACAAACATTAACTTTAAGCTTTAAAAAGAGTTAGAATTTTAAAATTCTAATAAAATATTGTTTAAAAATTTATAATTCATTTACAGAAATATTCTTAGTTAATATTGTAAAAGTAATACATTTCGAAATATTTACAAAACAATTTAATATTCAGTAATACTTTAAGAACTTTATTGTCTAAAGCTGTAAATAAATAATATATTTTAAGGTACAAATTTTAATTTTAATCCAAATGGCAGAAAAATAAGAAAATTTTTAAAATTCTAATGAAATAAATATAATAATAAATGAAATAAATAATAAACATTATTTAAAAATATATAATTTATTGTATTGTATTGAATAAAACTGTCTATTACAAATAAATAACAAAAGAAAATAAACAAAATTTTTAAAAATCCTAATAAAATATTTATAAATACATAAATTATTTACAGCAATATTTATAGTTAAAATTTTAAAAATAATACATTTTGTAATATATATTAAATATATATTTTGATAGAAACAAACTTTAAGCGGTAAGCAAAGATTAATATATATTATTTCTCTTAAATGTATATATGTAATATTTGTTAGAAGACAAGAAATGAATAAAATTTTAAAATATTATAATAAAACATGATTTATAAATTATGTATTATATTTACATAAATATTTACGTTCAAGCAATATATTTTGTATATTTATAAAACAGTTTAACATTTTTAATAATTTTACAACAGTATAGTATAAAAGTGTTAATTAAAAATATACTATCATTAATATAACATTAACTTTAAGCGTTAAGAGAGAAAATTAATAAAATTTTAATAACATATTTATAATATAATTCTAATTATAATACATTTCAAAATATTAATGAAGCATTTAATATTGTGCAATAATTTGACAATATTAAATTTAGTTATTTAAAATACAATAGTAAAATAGTAAGCTTAAAATAAACTGCAAAATAAAAATGACACTAAAATTGTTTTTACGTATTTTCAAGCTTTGTTTATCTCTGCAGTTTTTACACATTTGCATTATTAATTATTTTTCCGGTACTCTGCATATTCCACACTAAAAATGCAAAATTCATTTTTGATCCTCTTTTTTATTTATTGTAATTTTGCCGGATTCAAACAAAATATTATTTATAAATGTTTGTGTAAAGTGATTAATTAATTTTCAGTTGTATTAACAAAACAATTTCGCTCCACAAATAAACTGACTGACTGCTTTTAAAATGTATTACACCAATTTTTCAGCTTGATTTTCTAAGAGAGACCATTTAATAAAACGTACCACTGCGAGATTAATCTCTCTCTAGTCTCTCTGAGAATAATCCCCACGAAATTATCGTCTCCGTAACACAAACGGAGTTTATCGCCAAAACATGTCTGCGGCACACGCAGCGAGGCTGAATAGCAAATGTCATAGTTTCCTAAACCTCGCACACCGATAAACATTCCAGATTGAATCTGCAACGTTTTAAGTCGCATTTGGTTGGATTTAGGTCAAGGGTGGGTTTCAGGGACCGATTGTTAATTTTTATTCGGACGAAAAATGTGTTTGCTCATTTCGGAACGGACGTGATTTAATTGGTTTTCCGGACGGAGAAACGCATCTGTTGCAATAAGCGTTTGATTGGTTTTAAAACGGTTGCAAACATAGAAAAACTCGTCTATTTGAATTGGAAAATGCATTTTCACTTATGGCTGGTTTAAAGAAAACATTGCCGTTTGGACGTTTTAAAAATACAACTACCGTATGTGAATGTAAAAAATTTAAGTTGTTTTAAAGAATCACAAATAACTGAAAGTGTTCAAAAAAACTTTATTACGTGATTTCGGCACTTACCTCTTACTGAACCTGTGCCGAAACAAAAACAGATTTAAAAGTAACAAAACCGTTTTCGTATCATAAACTTCTTAACCTTAAAAGCTTCCCAATCCTAAATCTAAGTCAGGGACAAAATCGGGGCCTAACGTATCAATAAATTAATGGCACTTCTGTTGAACGCAACAGATCGTTTTCTAACCAGAAATGAATTTTAAGATGTAGATGTAACTTTCTTTTGACCCAATTTCAGGCTCTGTGGTTTCAAGGGTTACTGCATCCCGGATATTCATTTCTAAATCCAAACTTTCCTCTTAAAACTGTGTAACTTTGTGCGTAGTTCAGACTTTGTCTTGTGTTATAATTTTAACTTTTAATTTAAGAAAGCTTATTTTGATAAGTGACTATGGAGATTTTAAAGATATTGAAGTAATTTAATTTTAATCGAACCCTATTTAGTTTGAATGGATATATAAAAGCTATTTTTAGAAGTAATTAATCATTAATTATTTAATGGACCCTTAAAATATATCAAAATGTTGTACATAATTGTATAAGTTTGCTAATGGAATAGACTTGAAACTAACTTGTTAATAAATGCTTCCATTGTTAAAATAAACACATTTAAAACAATTACTGTTTACTATAATATAAAGTTAGTGTTTTATAAAACCTTAATAATAACATAAGTAACTAAAAGTGCCTTAAAACTTTGTAACATATTGGCACCTAGTTCTTAATGAGGTAGTGCTGAAACAAAGACAAATTTAAAAGTAATAAAACCGTTTTCGTATCATAAACTTTTTATTACGGAAGCTCTCGTCCTGAAGCAATTCCAGCTCTTAACGAAATCAGTGATTCGATTAAAATGAATTATAAAATATAGATGTAACTTTATTTTCACTTAATTTCACATGATACTTAGTTGTTAGAAACATTGTGACTAGTAATAAGGAATGTAATGAAACTTTTTCGTATCATAAGCCAATTTCTCGCTGAATATTGAGTCTCTGTGGGTTGAGGGATTACTGACATTCCGGATATTTATTCCAAAAACCAAACTTCCCTCTTAAAACTCTGTAACTTTGTACGTGGTTTAGAATTCAACATGTGCTGTAATTTTAACTTCTAGTTTTGGAAAGCTTTTTATGATGAATTATGTTGATGATTTTAAATAATGTATATGTATTTATGTAGTATTTTCTGATTTAATTTTAAGCACTATTTTTATACCGTATCAAAAATGATGAACGTGTCTACTCGCATATTGAGACGGAACATCAATACCCCTTTGTAAACAAAAAGGAAAGATATACCTGCAATTATGTGGGCGGGCCGAACTGACTGGAGGGGATCATTTGGTTTTGCTGCGTTTAGCATGCGGTTCGTCTCCGCAGACGTTGTTTTTAGTATATTTTATTTAATTTTTGGGATACATTTTTATTTTGAAAAAAGTAGTTTATTTTTAGAATACTTATTTTTGTTTTTGATATACCCTCAAAAAATATTTCATTTTACAGATTGAAAACTATACAAAGTTACGGAATTTAAATGGAGCATCCGAAGAACTCGAACTACATCCCTACGCATACGGAGAGTTAGTAAATGCATTCGCAAAGATTAATTTACATTGTGCGCCGGCGCGCACCACCACGGCACATTGTCTCTGAGAGTAGGGATTCTTACTACCGGGCAAAAATTTACTCTCTTTGTCGTGCATCCATCTCTTACAACATCCAGACACGAAGAGCATTTTTCGTACTGTATATATAAAAAAGATATAAAATTTAGAATATGTGAATTATTATATTAAAAAGTAACTAAATGTGTTCCAAAACTTTATAAGAACATCTTGACACTTTGTTTAATGTATATGAAGTATTTTCTGATTTAATTTTAAGCACTATTTATTTTGATTTGATTTTTATAACAAACAAATTTAAAATATGTGAATTATTATATTAAAAAGTAACTAAATATGTTCCAACATTTTATAAAAACATCTTGACATGTTGTTTAATGTATATGAAGTATTTTCTGATTTAATTTTAAGCACTATTTATTTTGATTTGATATAAAAAATTATTTGTATAAATAATTAATTAGAAATTAATTAAGGAATTTTGACATATCTTTAATATACATTATTTTGTTGAAAAAAAGACTAATAAAATAGACTAAAATCAAAAGTACGAATTTTTTACAAAAAACAAATTTGGAATATATTAATTATTATATTAAAAAGTAACTAAATGTGTTCCAAAACTTTATAAGAACATCTTGACACCTTGTTTAATGTGTATGAAGTATTTTCTGATTTAATTTTAAGCACTATTTATTTTGATTGGATATAAAAACAATTTTTAATTAGAAATTAATTAAGGAATTTTGACATATCTTTAATATACTTTATTTTGTTGAAAAAAACAATAAAATAGACAGAAAGCAAATGTACGAAAATGCTTATTTTTTTCAACAAATTTAGAATATCTGAATAATATTAAAAAGTACCTATTCCAAAACTTTATAAGAACATCTTGACCCCTTGTTTAGTGGTTCTGTGCTAAAATAAAGATAAATTTAAAAATAACAAAGCCGTTTTTTTATCATAAACTTCTTTCATAAAACTCCCAAATCCTGAAACAGGTTTAACTCTTAAATGAAATGTGTCATTAAATTAATGGAATTTCTGGCGACCACTACAGATCCTAATTAAGTTCGGTTAAATTTAATTACAAAAGGTAAATAATGATTATTTGTGGTTTCAGGGTTTTTCGTTTCATAAACTTATTATAAAATTTCCAAATACTACAACAGATTCAACTCTTAAACGAAATCACTACCTAATGTATCAATAAATTAAGGGAACTTCTTGTGAACTAAACATTTCTCAATTAAGTTCAGTTAAACCGAATGAGATAATATAGATTTAACTTTTTTCAACTAATTTCACGCTAATGAATCTCTGTGATTTTAGGGATTACTAATACATCCCGGATATTTATTCCAAAAGCCAAATTCCCACTTAAAATCATACAAACATGTATTTTAGGATTTAACTTGACTTGTAATTATAACTTGATGTAATTTTAATGAACATTATTCATTTTGAATGAATATTTGATAGATATTTTTAAAAATATAATAAAACTGTATTAAGAAAATTCTTTTTTTTTTAAATAAGTACATTTAAAACATTTTGTAGAAATATAAAATCGTAATCTTATTAATAAATAATTAAACTTGAAACTTCACTTCTTAATACCTGTTAGTAATATTGTGCTGAAACAAAGACAAATTTTCAACAAAACCATTTTCGAATCACAAACTTATTATAAAAGCTCCCCTGTCCAGTAATTCCTACCCTTAAACGAAATCAGTGCCTAATGTATAAATAAATTAATGTAACTTCTGGTAAGTTCAACAGTTGTTTTATAATTCTAATTTCTTTTGGTCTAATTTCAGGCTAAATAGTAAGTCTCTGTGGTTTCAAGGGTTACAGCATCCCGAATATTTATTGTTAAAGCCAAATATCCCTCTTAAAACTGTGTAACTTTGTGCATAGTTTGACTTGCATTGTAATTTTAACATCTAATTTAAGAAAGCTTATTTTGATGAATGACGTTGGTGGCTTTAAATATATTTAAGTAAAATAATTTTAGTCAACACTTTATTTTGAATGGATATAAAAACGTTATTTTTAGGAGTCATTCATCATCATTATTAAATTCAATAACTTTAATACTTAAAATATTTCAAAATGTTGTACATTATTGTATAAATTTGCTAATAAATTAGTTATATAATAATAACTTCGAGAAATGAGTAAGAACAATATTCTTACTTCTTGGAGATATTGTGTCCAGTGAGAAAGACAAATATAAAAATAATAAGACCATTTTTGTATCATAAACTTCTTACAAAACTCCCAAATCCTCCAGCAATTAGAAGTCTTAAACAAATTCTGTGCCTGATGTATCAATAATTTAATGGAATTTGTGGCGAACGCAACAGATCGTTTCCTAATTAAGTTTGGTTAAACCGAATTACAAAATACGGATCCAACTTTCTTTTGAGCCAATTTCACACTGAATAAGGAGTCTCTGTGGTTTGAGGGATTAGTAATGCATTCCGGATATTTATTCCATAAACTAAACTTCCTCTTAAAATTGTGTAACTTTGTACGTACTTCAGAATTTAACTTCTAATTACGAAAACTTATTAAACTGAATGTCCCTAGTGATATAAAAAATGTTGTGAAATATTTTCAAATTTAATTTTAAATGAGTACTTTGAATGGATATTAAAAACTATCAGTAATTAATTATGAATTAATTAAGAGACTTTGATGTACACTTAAAATATATCAAAAAGTTAATAAAATAGTGTTGGAACTATAGTAAGAAAGTGGTGTTAAAATGTCCCTGTTAAACTAAGTACATTTAAAACATTTTGTAAATACAGTTACTGTCCAAAGTTTTTAAATTGTTTTGTAGTGCTCTGATAGTATTAACAAGTAACTAAAAGTGTTAAAACTTTACAAAATCTTTACATTTAGTTCTTTATTTTGTTTTACTGAAACAAAGACAAATTTAAGAGTTATAAAATCGGTTTCGTGTGTATAAAGCTCCTCAAATATTGAAGAACTTCCAACTTCTAAATAAAATTATAGTATGAAATTCATAAATTGTATTATTGAACACTGATTATATTAGTAAGTGATTGAAAATATCTTAAGACATCTTCGCATCTAGTTATTATTGATCCTGTGCTGAAATAAAGGCAAATTTATAATTAACAAAACATATTCATATTATAGATATCTTAATAAAAATATTCAAATTCTGAAACAATTCCAATATATTAACGAAATATGTGAATAAATTAATGGAATTTGTGGTGAACACAACAAATGGTTCTGGCTTGGTTAAACCAAATTACAAAATATGTTTCTTTTGAGCTAATTTCACTTTAAATAATGAATTTCGGTGGTTTCAGGGATTACTAATACATCCTGGATATTTATTCCAAAAGCCAAATTCCCTCTTAAAATCATACAAATATGTATTTTAGATTTTAACTTGATGTAATTTTAATTGAGCATTATTTATTTTGAATGAATATTTAAAAGATATTTTTAGAAGTAACTTTAATGTGTACCTAAAAATTTGTTTATAAAATATAATAAACCTGCATTCAGAAAATGCTTCTTTTTTAAAAATAAGCACATTTAACACATTTTGTAGAAATATAAAAGACAAATTTGTAACAAAACCATTTTCGAATCATAAACTTATTTTAAAAACTCCCAGCCCAGTAATTTCTACTCTTAAACGATTTCGTACCTAATATATAAATAAATTAATGGAACTTCCGGTAAGTTCAACAGTTGTTTTCTAATTCTAATTACTCTTGGCCTAATTTCAGACTAATTAATGAATATTTGTGGTTTCAAGGGTTACTGCATCCCGGATATTTATTCTTAAAGCCAAACTTCCCTCTTAAAACTGTGTAACTCTGTGCGTAGTTTAAAATTTGACTTACATTGTAATTTTAACTTCTAATTTAAGAAAGCTTATTTTCATGAATGACGTTGGTGATTTTAAATATATTTAAGTAAAATAATTTTAGTCAACACTGTTTATTTTGAATGGATATAAAAATGTTATTTTTAGGAGTCATTCATCATCATTATTAAATTAAGTAACTTTAACTCTTAACTCTTAAAGTATATCAAAATGTTGTACATTATTGTATAAATTTTGCTAATAAATATAGTTTTATTGGTCTCTGATAAATAATAACGTTGAATAGTCTCTGTGGTTTGAATGGAAGAACAATATTCTTACTTCTTGGAGATATTGTGTCTAGTCTGAAAGACAAATATGAAAATAATAAGACCATTTTTGTACCATAAACTTCTTACAAAACTCTTGTAGCAATTAGAAGTCTTCAACGAATTCCGAACCTGATGTATCAATAATTTAATGGAATTTGTGGCGAACGCAACAGATCGTTTCCTAATTAAGTTTCGTTAAACCGAATTACAAAATACAGATCCAACTTTCTTTTGAGCCAATTTCACGTTAAATAATGAGTCTCTGCGGTTTAAGGGGTTAGTAATGCATTCCGGATATTTATTCCAAAAACTAGACTTCCCTCTTAAAACTGTGTAACTTTGTACGTACTTCAGAATTTAACTTCTAATTTACGAAAACTTATTAAGATGAATGTCACTAGTGATAACAAAAAAGTATTTTCAAATTTAATTTTAATTGAGTACTTTGAATAGATATAAAAAACTATCACTAAAAGTAATTAATTATAAATTAATTAAGGAACTTTGATATACACTTAAAATATATCAAAAAGTTAATAAAATAGAGTTGGAACTGTAGTAAGAAAGTGCTTCCCTTGCTAAAATAAGTATATTTAAAACATTTTGTAAATACAGTTACTGTCCAAAATTTATAAATTGTTTTGTAGGACTCTGATAGCATTAACAAGTAACTAATATTTTAATTGGACATTATTTATTTTGAATGAATATTTAAAAGAAGTAACTTTAATGTTTACCTAAAATAGGATATTCTAAACATTTGCTTATAAAATATAATAAAATTGTATTAAGGAAATGCTTTTTAAAAATAAGCACATTTAAAACATTTTATAGAAATATAAAATCGAAATATTATTTACAAATAATTAAATAAGTCACATTTTCGAATTATAAACTTATAATAAGAGCTCCCCAGTCCAGTAATTCCAATTCTTAAACGAAACCAGTGCCTAATGTATCTATAAATTAATGGAACTTCTGGTAAGTTCAATAGTTTTTTTTAATTCTAATTTCTTTTGGCCAAAGTTCAGGCTAATTAATGAATCTTTGTGGCTTCAAAGGTTACTACATCCCAGATATTTATTCTTAAAGCCCAACTTATTTCTTAAAACTGTGTAATTATGCGTGTAGTTTAACATTTGTCTTACATTATAACATAATTAACTTCTAATTTAAAACAGTTATTATGTGATTTTAAATATATTTAAGTAAAATAATTTTAGTCAATACTGTTTATTTTAGGAGTTAAGAGTTAAATTAAGTAACTTTAACTCTTAAAATATATGAGAATGTTGTACATTATTATACAAATATGTTAACAAAATAGTTATATTAAAAAAACGCTTGGTATCCGAATGATAATAACGTTGACTAATGAGTCTCTGTGGTTTAAAAGGAAAAACAATATTCTTACTTCATAGAGACCTTATGTCTAGTGAGAAAGGCAAAGTTACAAAACCGGTTTCGCAAAATTGTAATATAAAATTCAGAAATTGTATTACATGTTAGAACCCTGATTGTATTAAAAATATCTTAAAACATTAAAACATCTTCCTACCTAGTTAATATTGATCCTGTGCTGAAACAATGACTAACTTATAAATAACAAACATATTAGACATTATAGATATCTTTATATAAAGATTCAAATTTTGAAACAATTTCAACGTTTGAACGATATATGTCTATAAATTAATGGAATTTGTGATAAACACAACAAATTGTTTCGGCTTGGTTAATTCAGATTTCAAATTATGTTTCTAATCTGCTAATTTAAATAATGAATTTCTGTGGTTTCAGAGGTTACTAACACAATGTGTCCCGGATATTCATTCTAAAAGCCAAACTTCCCTCTTAAAATTGTATAACTTTATACGAAGTTTAGAATTTGACTTATAGTGTAATTTTAACTTTAGCTTAAGAAAGCTTATATTGATAAGAATCGTTGGATAATCGATTACTTTAATTAATGATTATTGATGTACCCTTAAAATATATCAAAAAGTTGTTAAGTATTTTTGAGAAATTGGCAAAATCAAGATGATTGTATTCTTTAAATAAACACCCACATAAAAAACATTTTGAAAATACAGTTACCATTTATTATATTATAAGTAAGTTCATACATCGTTTGATAAAACCATAATAGAATTAATAAGTAACTAAAAGTGTCCTAAAACTTTACATCAACATCTTGGCACCTAGTGCTTATGGAACCGTGCTGTAACAAAAACAAATTAAAAAGTAACAAAACCGTTTTCGTATCACAAACTTCCTATTATAAAACCCCCCATATCCGGAAGCAATTCCAAACTTTACGAAGAAAACACTTCCTAACGTATCAATAAATTAATGAAACTTGAGGTGAATATATTGCAATAGTTCTTTTCCTAATTAAGTTCGGTTGAATCAAATTCTAAAATGTAGATCTGAAACTTGTTTTCAGTCAACGTTACGCCGTATAATAAATCTCCGTCGTTTTCGGGGCTTACTAATGCATCCCGGATATTTATTCCTAAAGCTAAACTTCCCTCTTTAAACTGTGTAACTTTGTACGTAGTTCAGAATTTGATTTGTATCGTTATTTTAACCGGTAGTTTAAAGGTCTTTATTTTGGTACGTGTCGTTAGAGCTTTCGGTTGAGCCTAATTTAATTTTAAATCAACATCATTTATTTTGTTTTAAAAAAAATGTTTTTTGGTGTAGTTAATTATAAATTATTTAAGGAGTTTAGAAAAAAATGGTGTATTGTTAAAAATGGGGATAAAATTGTGAAAATATTTACAACACGTAGATGAAATTTTAGATTAAATTTTTCTAACTTAATATCCGTAATTTGAATAGCAGATCTGTATATAAAAAAAATAATCATCATACCAAGGTATTAATAAAAAATGAATAAAGTTTGCCTTTTAACAATAAAATACTTTAGAGTTTCACCCCCCAGGAGTTTTATATCAGCATGAATTCACTCGTCGTCTACTAACATAACACCGTGTAAAGATTATTCTGCGTTAAAAACGTCGCCTAAAACCAACATGTGGTATATTAAATTCTCATACAATGAGTTTACAAGATTAAGAAAGCTGCACCTCAAATCCAATTCATAAATAAATTTCAACTTTACGCTACACAATTCCGAAACTTCCGACAATACAGTTTGCCTCTCCGTTGTTGCCGAACGTTGACTGTTATGAGTTTAAAGACTCCAGAGACTCGACTCCCCATGGATCTGTTTCGGGACAGTGAAGGAACACATAATGACTTTAATCAAATTTTAAGATCTTTAAGTGCAACTCGGTACAGTTTCCTCAAGACACTGGCTTGTGGGTTTAAACGATTATCTTTGGTACAAATCCGGAATAAATTTCCCCAGAACTTCCTCCAAAAATGTTTATTAACAAACTGCTCATCAACGAGTTCACAACAATAAACGTTACCATCCCCAAAATTTCGTCCAAAAATGTTTATTAACAAACTGTTCATCAACGAGATCACAACAATAAACGTTACCATTCATCCTTTCGCTCCCGTTTATTTTTACGAGCCCATGAAACGGCCAATTTCACGCGCCAAACAAATATTAATCCTTTATGCAACTATAACCGAGAAGGTTGATTCACCTAATCCACTTCCCGATCTCGTTCCGAACGTTAGACCTAAGTCAATAACAGTTTGACCGCCAAGATTTTATGTTAATGACGATCCTCGGCCACTTTCCTGCCGGACGTTGTGGCGTAAATAATCGAACGTTCCTGCAGGCGATGCTTAAGGATCAGGATAATGGTTCTCCAGTTGAATTATCGTGGGAAGATCAATTTTCGCCAGTAACGTTACTTACATAACAGGAGAGCGTATTAATTAAAATCAACCTTCCCGTGGATGTTTCCCGATAAATATTCATCGGATTCAAATCTGAAGCAAATGGGTCAGATGATTGGTTCTGATGAATTTTTAAGTGGCGTAACGAAAATGCAACGTGCAGGTCTCATTTGGCGCTCATGAATTGCACAGCGGATTTTCATCCGTTTTCCGGATTGTGAAGTACGAGCTCCGCATCGTGTTTTCCATTTGCCAGGATTGGCGGTCAGTTGGTTTAATTGCACACCGGGATCGGTTCGCATTAATTATTTCGTCTATGACAAAGTTTTTCTTGGGGGGAAGTTTACAAGAAGTTTTGAGAGGAATCTTGGGGGGATTAACATACAAATTTATAATTATTAGCTTTATGGAGTTTAGCCAAAGACCGTACTAATTATTTTCGCGAAGGGTTCAGTTAACAAGGGAAAAGTGCCGATAAAAAATCGACGAACTTTTTTATATTGTACATTTTTCACGTTCCGAACTCTAATTAAGGCTTCGGTAAAACAAGTCTTTGTGTCATTTTATAGAGAACGCAACTTTCGAGTCAATTAGTCAGTCTAAAAGTGTTATTGAAATTGTGAAACATGTAGAAATCCTCACCTTTTTATTGTATCATTTAATTATTACTTCGTTTAGGTTTTCATTCATTTAAGAACTGAAAGTAAATTAATTAAAGGTGTGAGAGATAAAATATTTTTTTGTTTCCATACATTTTTTAAATTAAAAATTAAATTAAATTTTGTCTGCCTGTCTTATTATTACCAGTACAAGAAGTTTAAATTTATAAAATTATGTGACAAAATTATATAATAAACAATTTTGAAGGAACAAGAGGAAATAATATCAAAATTATGAAATGTTCAATAAACAATAATAAAAGTAGGGTAAAACTATAAAAAATCTAACATCTAAAATCTTTAAATGTGTTAACAGAAGTTTACAATAAAAAATCGTTTGTCCACGACCTTCTTTACACCACGCTCCCCAACAATTCCAGACAGTGCTTTGACTCCGGATCCTCCGGAAAAGTTGTACACAAAAAGTGTAGCACAACCTTCAAAATTTAATCAATTTTTGCTGTCATACGGACGAGTGTATACATCAAATTTCGTTAAAATTGGACCACTGGATGCATGTGTTCAATTTAATATGTTAACGATAGTGTATTAATTTAACATTTAAAAAGTTATTATTACATAAAAAAGATTTTGGATGGCTAAACGCCCAGAAAATATCTTTTCCAAATTTCTAAAAGCAAAAAATAGGGCTATATAATAAATAATTTGAAGGAATAAGAAAATATATATATATAAGCAAATTCGAGTGTGAGAAGTGTAACATAAATAATGAAGGGTTTCAAAAAATTCTTACTTATTCTATTTAAAAATTTCCAATAAATCAGTTTTCGCAATAATAAAGTAATCTAAAAATATGTTTCGATTACAAAAAATCTAACAACTAAAATCTTTAAATATTTTAACAGCACCTTACAATTAAAAAGTGACTCTTTCACAACTTTAGACCACGTTCCCCAATGATTTTAGGCAGTGCTTTGACTTCGATTCATCCGGAAAATTGTACCAAAAAATTGTAATACAATCTTCAAAATTTAATCATTTTTTGCTGTCATTTGGATGGGTTAACACATTAAAGTTTTAAAATTAGACCACTAGATCCATGAGTTCAATTTTATATGTCACTGATTGCGAGTATTATTAAAATTTGATAATTAAAGAATAAGAAAAATTATTATTATTACTTCTTATAAATTATTATATTTTATTTTTAAACAACAAGACTAAAAGTTTTTTACAACTAAAACAGTAAGAAGATATCTTTGAAATTTCTAAATCGAAGAAATAAAATTACATAATAAATATTTTTGAAGGAACTTCTAAAATCTAAAAAATATGTTAATAGCAGGTCACAATAAAAAGTGGCTCTTTCATGACTTTCTTCAGATCTCCAACAATTTTAGGCAATGCTTTAATTCCGATTTATCAAAAAAAAAAAAATGTACCACAAAATTGTAACACAATTTAATCATTTTTTGCTGTCATATAACCGAGTTAACACATTAAACTTTATATAAAAAATTACTATTATTTCTTCTCACAAATTGTAATTATTAAATTATTTTAAAACAACAAAACTAGAATTTTATTATAACTAAAACAGTAATTTGTTGCCTATACATTAAGAATATATCTTTAAAATTTCTAAATCCAAAAAATAAGACTATATAATAAATAATATAGTAGAGTAAAAATATATCAAAATACGAAAAGTGTAACTTAAATTGACAAACGTTTTTAAACGATTTATTTAAAAATCTCCAATAAATCCGTCTTCAAAATAATAAAACAGACTAAATATATATTAAAATTACAAAAAATCGAACATAAAATCTATAAAATATGTTAACAGTGGCTCGTTCAGATTTTTTCAGATCACCCTCTCCAACAATTTCACACAATGTTTTGATTTGGAAATTGTATCAAAAAATTCTTATACAGTTTTCAAAATTTAATTATTTTTTACTGTCATATTGACGATTTTATGTTACGGATTGCGAATATAATAAAAATTTGATTAATGCTATAGAAGAAAAATTACTATTATTCCTTCTCACACATTGAAGTTTATAAATTATTTTAAACAACAAGACTAAAACTTTATTACAACTAAACAGTAATTTGTTGCCCAAGAAAATATCTCTGACATTTCTAAATCTAAGAAATAAGACTACATAATGAATAGTTTTATTTCTTAGAAACAAGATTAGAAACTTATTAAAATACCAAAAGTGTAACGTTTTTAAAAATTCTTATACATTTATTTAAAAATCTTCAATAAATCAGTCTTCGTAATAATAAAACAGACTAAAAATATATTAAAATTACAAAAAATCTAACATTTAAAATCTACAACAAATATGTTAACAGCAACTTACATTAAAATGTGGCTCGTTAATGACTTTATCCAACACCGTCTTCAACAATTTCAGACAATGTTGTGACTCCGATTCATCCGGAAAGTTGTACTAAAAAATTGTAACACAATCTTCAAAATTTAATCATTTTTTGCTGTCATATGGACGAATTTATTAAATATTAAAATTAAATTTTATGTTACTGATTGTGAATATACATAAAATTTGATTATTGCTGTAGAAGAAAAATGACTACTATTTCTTCTCACAAATTGTAATTATTAAATTATTTTAAAACAACAATACTAAAAGTTTATCACAATTAAAACAGTAATTTGTTTATAAATATTAATAAAATATCTTTGAAATTTCTAAATCCAAGAAATAAGACTACATAATAAATAGTTTTGATGGTAAGAGTAAAAAAATATCAAAATACGAAAAGTTTATAACTTCAGATCACCCTCTCCAACAATTTCAGGAAATGCTTTAATCCTGTTTTATCCGAAAAATTGTACTAAAAAATTGTAACATAATTTTCAAATGTTAATCATTTATTACTCCCATATGGACGAGTTAACTTATTAAATTTTATGTTACTGATTACAAATGTAATTAAATTTAATTATTGCTGTAGAAGAAAATTTAATACATTAAATTTTATGTAAAAAATTACTAATTACAAATTCTTCTCTCAAATTATAATTATTAAATTATTTTAAAACAACAATACTAAAAGGTTATTGCAACTAAAACAATAATTTGTTGCTTAAACATTAAGAAAATATTTTTGAAACTTCTAAATCTAAGAAATAAGACTTCGTAATAAATAGTTTTAAAGGAAGAAGAGTAAAAATATATCAAAATACGAAAAGTGTAACTTAAATTGTCAAACATTTTTAAAAATTCTTAGACATTTATTTAAAAATCTCTAATAAATCAGTCTTCGTAATAATAAAACAGACTAAAAATATATTAAAATTACACTGACTTTCTCCAGATCACCATCTTCAACAGTTTCAGGCAATGATTTGATTCCGATTCATCCGAAAAATTGTATCATTGTTTGCCGTCGTATGGACAAGATAACACAAAATTTTGTTAATCTATATGTTAAATTTGTATATCAATTATTCGAGTATATTTAAAATTTGATAATTACTGAAGAAGAAAAATCTTCTATACTGACAATTTGTAATTATTAAATTATTTATATTATATTTTTAATTATTAAATTATTTTAAAACAACAAGGCTAAAAGTCTATTATATCAATTTTAAAGGAGCAAGGGTAAAAAATTATAAAAATTCCTAAAACTAAAAAATAAATTATAAAAATTTTAATTTGTGTTTTTTTATTTAAAAATCTCCAATTGCCAGTCTTAAACAAGCTAAAAATATATGAAAATTACAAAAGATTTAACGTCATTTAACGTCTAATATCTTTCAATATGTATAACCTTCTTTAGGCCTCAACATTTACAGGCTTTGATTTGACTACAGTTCATCCAGAAAATTGTCCAAAAAGTGTACAACTTTAATTAATCATTTACAGTTCTCATATGAACAAGTGAAAATTTTATAAAAATTGCACCACTGGATTCACGTGTTCAATTTTCTATGCCAACTTTATTAAACTTTGATAATTGCTATAGAAGAAATATTACTATTATTTCAATTTCAATATTGAATTAAATAATTTTGACACAACAAGACTGAAAAGTTATTACTACAAAAAAAAGGTAATTTGAATGGCTAAATGTTCAGAAAATCTTTGGAATTTATAAATTTAAGAAATAAGTCTATGTAATAAATAATTATGTAATCAAATATCAAAATTCGAAAAAATATATATATGAATGATTTCAAAAAATTCTCTCATATTTTATTTAAAAATCACCACACTTCTTGACAATAAAATAGTCTAAAAATATGTTAAAAGTTACAAAAAGTCTAAAATCTAAAGTATTTAAATATGTTACCAGCAGTTTAAAAGTGCTCATTCATGACTTTTAGACTAAACTCCCTAACAACTTCAGGCAGTGCTTTGACTTCGATTCAACCTTCAAAATCAAATTAAGCATATGTTGCCCTCCTGTGGATGTGTGTACACAACAAATTTTATTAAAATTGAATCCATGCGTTCTATTTTGTTTATCACTTATTGTATAATAAACTAAAAAACGTTCAGAAAATATATTTCAGATTTCAAATTCAAAAGATAAAACTGTATAATAAATATTCCAAAAAGAACAAGAGTAAAATATACCAAAATTAAATTCGTATAATTTAAATTGTAAAACGTTTCAACAAATTGTTTTGTATTTTATTATTAAATCTCCAATCCAATATCCAATGTCCAGACTTAATCCATAATAATTGAACAAGTCTAAAAATATGCTTTAAATTGCAAAAAATCTTTAAATTTGTTTACAGCAGCTTATAACAAAATGTCACCCACTCGTTCATGATTTTGTATATAAAAAACACTTTTATGAGTCAAAACTAACAAATATTTAATGAAAATCATAATAAGAAAAATGATGTAATTATCCTAAGATAAATCTCTCAGACGTGCCATAATGCGTTACTGAATAATTCAGTCCTAAATGTAACTGTAACATTTACAAACTTCAGTCCTACGCAAGTCACTTAAATTTCTTAAATACATTTACAGCAGCATACAATAAAAAGTAAGATTTTCATCACTCGCTCACGTATATACGACTGTGTAACTAAAAAAAAAACTTTTCCAGGCCAAAACCAACAAATATTTAATGTTAATCATAATAAGAAAATTGACGTAATTTTCTTAAGATAAATCTCCTCTGCGTGCCGTAACGCGTTATTCAATAATTTAATCCTTAATGTAACTGAAACACTTGTCAAACTTAAGTCCTACGCATCGTCCTTTAATGGATAATCCTCGGAAGTTTGGAAATAAATGTAGAAAATGTAAAAGTGGGCGTTAATATTCGTGACCAATTACTTTGATGATATTAGAAAATTTGACTATAAATGTTTGCCATATTCATCGAAATTATAAATTGGAAATGTTCCAAAACGATTTACAACATTAATAAATCCTGTTTATATGCGATTCCGATCAGCCCTAATTTAGTTTCTAAATTGGAATTGCCGCAAAACTCTACAAAGTACCAATAAAATTAATGCGACTGAATATTTATATTCTATTTATTATATTCACGTAATTTTCTGAAAACAATGGTTTGAAATCATATATTTAATACCAGATGTTATGAATTATCTTTGGAACATAACCTATATTCGATTGTCGAAAAATAAATGTAACAATATTTTCCAAACAGAACTAATGCGATTAGTGAATAAATTTAATTAAATAAGTCACCGACGTAATGCACAAATCCCCAAAAACAATTGGTCATGTACCATAATAAACAACATGAAAAATGAAACAATATAAAACTAAAAACTAGCGATAATAAACGTAATGAACGGCGTAAGCCGATAAAATGAATTACTCAAACGTGAACATTACACGAGATAAAGTTGCTTTACGGCCGTGATAAATGTCCAATGGATTATTTGAATGTTAAACACCAGAGGTTTAAATTTTAAAGAAACAACGCGTTAAAATTTACGAAAAAAAAAGAACGAGATTCCGCACGTTTTTTACTATCGGAGAATTTTCGTATAAGAACGGGATTTTATTAGAAGGCTGATGCGTTACTGCAAATATTTGAGTATGGGGAAAATGTCGCTGAAGAATTGGTATAAAATCGATATGTTTGTTTTATAAGGCTATTTATAGACTTTTTATGTTTGTTACGGAGTTAATAATTATTTATTTGCTTATAAATAATCTTATCTTATCTTGTCTTTAATTGAACTAATAAAATTATTATAAATAATAATAAAAATTGAATTACATTTCTATTTTTTTAATTATAATATGTTGTGTGTTATTTATAATCCATTAAACTTTGAATAATTATACCGCTTTTTATTTCTTAATTATGAATATGTATTATTTTTGATTTTTTCACTAAAAATTAGAAGATAAGTGTGCTTTTAAAATTATTTTTTAGTATTTCCTTGATTTTACCCTGAAATGTGTTTTAGGGTATTTAAATATTTTTTAATTATAAATATTTATTTTTAATTTTTCTATTCGAACTATAAATAAATATTTTTAAAATTATTTTATATACTATTTTGTATTTTTTAGTTATAACTTTATAATAACTTTATTATTTAGTTAATTTTTTTTTGACTTTTTATTATGTCTTTTATATTTTAATTATAAATAGCTTCTAATTTATCTAATAAAATTATTATGTCTAATATATATTTAATATTTTTATTCTATTGTTCTTTTTTCTTTATAAATATTTAATATTTTTATTTTTCAATTGTATAAATAACGTTAGTTAAATCATTTTTAGTGTTTCTTTTAGTTTACATATAAATATTTTTAAGGTTTTTTGAAAACTGAATAATTATAATTTTTTTTTTTATTTTTAATAATTAATATTTAACATTTTTTTATTAGACTAAAAAAGTATTCTTAATAAATAAAGCTTTTTAAAATAGTTTTTACAATATTTTTGATTTCTTTAAACTTATAAATATTTATTTTTAGTTTTTCTATTAGAAATATAAATATATATTTTTTAAATTATTTTTATACTAAATTTTATTTACTAAACTAAAAGAGTATTTTTAGTAATTAATATTTATTACTTTTTTTATTTCTTTAAGGTTATAAATATTTATTTTTAATTTTTCTATTCGAACTATAAATATATTTTTTTTAAATTATTTTTTATTTAATTTTTTATTTTTTAATTTTAACTTTATAATATTTTTATTATTTAATATTATTTAAACATACATATTTCTTTTATATTTTAATTATAAATAACTAATAATTTAACTAGTAAAATTATTATGTATTATACATTTTTAATTTTTTTATTCTATTGTTCTTCTTCCCTTTATAAATATTTAATATTTTTATTTCTTAATTGCATAAATAATGTTAATTATATTAATTTTAGTGTTTATTTGTGTTTACACATAAATGTTTTTAAGATTTCTTAAAAACTGAATAATCATACATTTTCTAGTAAGTTTTAGTAATTTAACATGTTTATTCTTTTATTAAACTATTATTCATAATAAATAATGTTTTTTAAAATACATTTTAAAGTTTTTTGATTTCTTTAAAGTTATAAATATTTATTTTTAATTTTTCTGTTCGAACTGTTTAATTTTTAGTTTTAACTTTATAATATTATTAATTGACTTTTTTGTCATATTTCTTTTATATTTTAATTATAAATAACTAGTAAACTTATTATGTATGATATATTTTTAATTTTTTTATCTAATTATTATTTTTTTCTTTACAAATATTTATTATTTTTGTTTTTTAAGTGCATAAATAATGTTATTTAAATTATTTTACACACACACGTTTTTATGGTTTCATAAAAATTGTATAATTTTTTTTTTAATTTTTAGTAATAAATATTTAACATTTTTTAAAAAAATTATTCTTAGTAAATGTTTTTTAAAATATTTGTTACAATTTTTTTTTATTCTTGTAAAGTTTACTAGAGGATTATCTTATTTTTTTTTAGATTGCCCCTATTTTTATATTTTTCTATTAAACTAATAAAATTATAATAAATAGTGTTTCAGATTATTTCTTTAAATTTACGCAGAAATATTTTTTGTTTCTTATATTAAGTAATTATATATTTTTTAAAATAAGATTGACTAATATAATTAATATAAATAATATCTTCAAATTGTTTTTTATTTTTTATTTATAACAATTTTCTTTAAAAGTATTTCATTGATTTTACATTTTTTAAGGTTTATTACCATTATTTTATTATTTTAATTTTACATATCTAGTAATATTAATAAAATTAAATTAAATTATCTTTATCTTTTATTTACAAATTATTATAAATAATGCTTTAATTTTATACTATTTTTTATTATTTAGTTGTAAATGTTCAATATTATATTAAGTTTTAGTTAAATTAAGAAAAGTATTATAAGATATATTTTTTTACTATTTATACAAAAATGTTTTTAAGTATATTGAATATTGAATTATACCAATATTTTAATTTTTTTATTATAACTGTTTACTATTTTTACACTAATAATATCATTATAAATTATTTTCAATATTTTTTTGATTTTATAAATAAGTGATTTTTAAGGTTTCTTAAATATTAAATAATTGTACAATTTTTAGTTAAAATATTTTTATTTTTTACTATTATCTTGTATTTAATATTTTATTAATTGTATTAATAAAAGTTAAAATTTGTTTTTTAAAATATTTTTTTATACATTATATTATAATTAAATATTTTTTTTATTAAATTTTTATATTATTTTGTAAAATTATTTGTTAGATTAATATTTTTAAAACTTGATACATAGTTTTTTAATTATTTGATGCGTATTTTCTAATTATTTTTTAATATTATTATTATTTTAAAATAATTTTAAGAATTGAGATTATTTTGTTAATATAAATAATGATATCAATTTTATATTTTAATTAAAAATAAAAATTTAAATAATTTGTTAATAAAAAAATGTATTTTTTATATATTTATTATTTTTTAAAATTTTAATGTATTAATTGTATTAATAAACGTTAAAATTTATTGCATACTTTTTTATATATTATATTATAATTAAATATTTTTTTATTAAATTTTAAATTATTTTGCAAAATTATATATTAGAGTAATATTTTTAAAACTTGATACACAAAGTTTTTTTAATTCCTTGCTACGTATTTACTAATTATTTTTTAATATTATTATTATTTTAAAATAATTTTAAGAATTCAGATTATTTTGTTAATTTGAATAATGTTATCAATTAAATTAATTAAAAATAAAGATTTAAATAATTTGTTAATAAAAAAATGAATTTTTATATATTTATTATTTTTTAAAATTTTAATATAGAAATTTGTAATTTATTAATATTTTAAAACATTCTAGTAGTTTTAGAATATTTGATATTATTTTATTTTTTTGTAATTTTTTATTAGTTTATAAATGTAATTATTTAGATTTCTTTCATAACGTACACGAATTTTAATATTTGTGTTTTTTCAATTTTTCTGAGATCACATATTTTTTATTTTATGATTTATAATTCTTTTTGTCGAATCATCATATTTTACGCAAACATTTTGTATTAAATTGTAGTTATAATTATATGAAATCCCGATAGATTTTATTAAGTAATTAATTACGGTCAATCAAACTTTATGTTTGTATCCTCATTAATATCCATCTGTAATAAAACAACACATTGTTTCAGGTCCATAAAGTTAATGAATCAAATTAGTCCATAAAATAATGTTCGTTTTAAACAACACAATTCCCCAATTGGCAAATATATCACGACAATAATTGACGCAATCGTCATTAACCATGGCAAAAGCAGTTTAATAACTATTAATAAAACATTTTCAGTGATATAACATGAAATTTACGCATGCAACGATCTTGGCATACGCAAAATTCGTAATTCGTAATTCGCGTGCGAACATATCGATTTACGGTCCGTTTCGTGTGCATTAATTGCATTTCAGAGAAGTGAAACTGACAGCATTCAATTAAGTAACTGCGATGTCTCTGATTGTGTAAATGCGAGGCATAACTCGGTTCGTCATCGTTGCGAACGAGTTCATTAATCATTAAAGTCGTCTGATCCTCGATTAAGTGCCGCAAATGCGGAAATTATGCCCGCTTTGTTTTCAGATACAATGTTCACGTTCTGAAGGGCTACTTTACATTTGTATGGGTTGTTTAATTAATATGCGGTAATCTGCCCTGTCGTAAGTTGATAGTGGGCGACTTACACCGTCGAAACTCCGTAGTTTGCGCAGTCGCAACTTAGGGGCGTGATCAGTGAGTCCCATTATCAGTTTGTGCTCACTCTAATCATGTGAAACAGTTAAATTTAATGAAATATCTATGGGAAAAGGAAATGCACAAAAAGAGGGAAAAATTCATTAGTTACAATCAAGACAATTCCCAAGGCTGGAATGTTGATATTGAAATTTGCATTTCCCCGAAGTGGATGCAAATTAAATTTTTACGAAAGTCACAGAGGATATTTTAAAGGGCACTTTGTGCAAGACAAAAACGGGACGTATTTATTTTACGCTCATGTTAACAGGATTTATTAAATCGGAAAATATTAGTAGGCAAACTCTGGACTATTTACCAACTGAAATCCAGCCCGGAATCAATTGCTTAATATTTAATCCATTTACGTGGAACGACGTGAAATGAAAATATGTAAACATAAAGTTTATTGCGACCTTTTTTGTTCAACATATGCGTGTTTGGTTTTTGCGTTTCATTGAACATTGTGTATAGGAAATATTATTATATATTTTTATTCTTAACATGCACAGCTTGCTTTATTATATAGTTTTTAATTTTTTTGTAACCTTCATAAAGTGAATTCATAATTTTATTGATCTTTTTAAATCAATCTCGATTATCACATATTTTTCCTTGAGTTATTATTTTTTTTCTTTTTGTCATGTTTTTTTTTCAGAATAATAGAACTTTTTTGTTTTTTTTTTTTCTTTCTTATTATTGCGGCATTTCTATTAATTCATCTTGCTCTTTATGTTTGTTTTACAATCCTGAAATAATTATAATAAAATTCTTATTAACTTATAAATTCCCACCATTTTTCCATATTTGCTTTTCAATTAATATTGTATGTAGGAAATATATTATTTTATTAAATAATTTTTAAATGTATAACAGATTTTGTAAATACATTCAACAAATGAATTTTATTGATGTGTTCAATCAATAGTGGTTAATTCATATTTTTCCTTGAAGATTTTTTTTAATTTATGATAACATCAGGGAAAAGGTATTTTAAGCGTTAACAATAATTTCCACCCGTTCTTGATATAGTATTCCTTCCATTGAACATATTTTTTAAATAACTTTGACATTCACAACTAATTTTACTGTAAAGTTTTTGTAAATAATTTTATTTAATAATAATCAATCATGATGATTTTATATATTTATATTAGACTTTTTCTACTCGAACTATAAATATATATTTTTAAAATTATTTTTTATACTATTTCGTATTTTTTAGTTTTAACTTTTTAATATCTTTATTATTTATTTTTTTTTTTTTGGACTTTTTTATTTTATATCTTTTATAATTTAAATATAAGTAACTACTAATTTAACTAGTAAAATTAATTTATTATGTTTAATATATTTTTATTTTAATTTTCTTTTGTTAATTTTTCGTTTATGTCAACTTCAAAAATTTTTTTCTCTTTTATTATTACCAACAATTTCTATTAATATTTTTCGTACATTTTTTGAATAATCTTAACATGTGTTCTCTTTTCTTTACAAATATTTAATATTTTTATTTTATAATTGCATAAATAATGTTAGTTTTCGGTGTTCATTCGTGTTTGCACATGAATGTATTTAAGATTTATTAAAAATTAAATGTACAATTTTTTTTATTTTTAATAATTAATATTTAACATTTTTATTTAACTAAAAAAAAGCGTTCTAGTAATTAATGTTTTTTTAAAAATATTTTGATTTCTTTATAGTTATAAATATTTATTTTTAATATTTCTATAAATATATATTTTTTATATATTATTTTTTATACTTTTAGTTTTATCTTTATAATATTTATTTTATTATATTTCTTTTATATTTTAATTATAAACTAATAATTTAACTAGTAAAATTATTATGTATGATATATTTTTATTTTTTGTATTTTGTATTATTGTTCTTTTTTTCTTTATAAATTTTTAATATTTTTAATTGCATAAATAATGTTATTTAAATTATTTTAATATTTTTTAAATAAATGTTTTTAAGGTTTCATAAAAATTGAATAATTGTACTTTTTTTTAATTAGTTACTAATTTTAATAATAATTTTAAGAATTGAGGTTATTTTGTTAATATGAATAATGATAGCAATTTTATATTCTAATTAGAATTAAAAATCAATGACATCAATATGACATCAATTTTTTCAGAATAATAGGACTTTTTTGGTTTCTTCTTTCTTATTATTGCGGCATTTCTATTAATTCGTCTCGGTCTTTATATCTGTTTTCAATTCTGAAATAAAAGTATAATTACTATAAAATACTTAAAAGCATTGACATAAATTTCCATCACTTTTGATATTTGCTTTTCAATTAATACTGTATATAGGAAATATATTATTTTATTAAATAAACTTGAAACGCACAACAGATTTCATAAATACAATCAATAAATAAATTATATTGATGTGTTTAAGTCAATAGTGGTTATTTCATATTTTTCCTTGAAGTTTTTTTTTCTTTTATGATAACATCAGGGAAAAAATAATGTAGTCATATTAAAATTATTATAAGCGTTAACAAAAATTTCCACCCATATTATATTTTTAAAATAATTTTGACATTCACAACTGACTTTACTGTAAATTTTTCGTAAATAAATTTATAATTTTATTTTTTTTATGTTTTTAAATCAATCATGATTATTTTATATACTTATATTAGACTGGTCGTTAAAAAGTAAATTTCTGGGTACGCCACCTAAAAAGCTTCCTTATGATGAGAAAACACTAGGGAACTTTTTTTAATTATAACAACACGTGCCTCAAAATGTTAAAAGTTAATTTTTTGATAAAATCTTTTTTTCCTCATTCTTATTCAAATCTTAGATGATTTGATAGAAGTAAAGGTATTAAAAATAAACAAGAAAATTTACTTAAGCCAGAAATAATCTAGATATAAAAAATAGGTTTGTACTAATTTAGTTTTGAAATAAAAATATCAGTTATCAATACTTTTGTTTTATATTTCATATCAACTGGAAAAAAATTATATTTTGTTTTTGAGTTTTTATTTATTTGAGTTCTAAAATTGTTTATATTTCGAGTAAAATTGTGTTAAATCCCAAAAAATATGTTCCTAGTTTTATCTTATCAAATGATGAGGGGGCGTCGCAAGTTATTTAAATTAAATTTAATATAAAAAATAATTAATAATTTATTAGCTAAATAAAAAAATAAATAATTCACATAATTGTAAATATTTTGTTTTTTTATTAATTTTGTATATTATTTTTATTTTCAATATTTTTAATTATAAATATATTGTTAAAAAATTATTATAAATAATGCTTTTAAAATTTTGAATTATTTGTCATAAAACATCCAGCAAAATAATATTTTCTCTTCAGGATTTGAAAACACAAACAATTATGTTTGATTTTTATTCCCTCTTATTATTAGTGGACAATTTCTGTTAACTCGCCTCGCTCATTTTTTACTTTTACAACCACCAAACAAAAGCACAATTACAATAAAATTCTTATAAACCTTGACATAAACTGCTATCGCTTTTGTTTTTTTCTGTTTCATTGGTCATTACGTGTGGGAAATACTATATTTTTTTCTAAATTATCTTGACGTGTTCAACTGATTTTATGCTAGTTTTTGATTATTGTAACCTTCATAAATGAATTTATAATTTTATTGATGCTTTTAAATCAATCGTGGTTATTAGATATATGTTTCTTTGAGTTTTCGTTTATGAAAACTTCAATAATTTTTTTTCTCTTTTATTATTACTGATAATTTCTATTATTATTTCTTGCTCATTTTTTGGCTTAGAACCAAGCATACATTTAAATTATCTTAACATGAACAACATTATTTATTATACATTTTTTAATTGTTTATATCTTTCGTAAATGAATTAATAATTTTTACATTTGTATATAATACACCTTCTTTAAATTTCTTCAAACTATTAATAAATTAATTTATAATTTTAGTAGTATTTTAAAATATTCGAGTAAATTTAGATTATTTGATATTATTTTTTTATTTTACAAATTATTACATAGTTGTAATTTTTCAAAATTTAGTGTTGTAATTTTTTGTAATTTTTCAAGTTTCATTGTTATAATAAATAAAATATGATATTATTTTAATATTTTTAACATATTACAATAGTTTTTTTCTCATTTTCAGATATTTCTTTGATAGTTTATATTGTATTTTATTTAATTCATATTATGTATAGTTTATATAATTACTTTTAGCATAACAATTTTTTGGGAAACATTTAAAATTGTAGTTATATTGATATAAATTCTCGGCGGATTTTAATATTTTATATATTATTTTATATAAATACATCAAACATTATTCTTATTATTAGCAACCCATTAATTTGTCTCATTTGTTTTCAACCTTAAAATAAAAGCATGCTACAATTTACAATATTTTTTTTAAATTAATTTTTAATATATTTTGGGGTTTACACATAAGTGTTTTTAAGGTTTATTAAATTAATTAATAATTTTTTATCTAAATATGTAATTTTTATTTACATTAATAAAATTATTATAAATAATATTTTTAATTACTTGTTGATATATCTTGTATTTTGTACATATGCCTTTTTATGATTTATAATCTATTGAATAAAATACTAAATAGAGTATGAATTTTATTTTTTGGTTATAAATGTCTAATATTATTTAATTACATTATTAAAATGTTAAATAATGTTTATTAAATTATTTTTAATATAATATTTTTTAAATTTTACACATATGTTTTTTTAATTTCATTTATGTTTAAAAACATTTATTTTTTTAGTTTTATATAATTAAGTATTCAAATAATTTGATAATTATAAATTTTCATTAATTTCAATTTTATAATTGATTTAAGATTTAATGTTATACACTGTTGCATATTTCTCAGTCACTAATAGTAATAATAAATATTTAATTTAGTATGTTGTAATATTTCAAAATTTTCAATTAAAATGGATTATTTGATATATCATTATAATATATAAAAATATTGTTATTTTGAAAGTTATTGTCTAGTTCTAACTCTTTATGTTTCATAGTTTTTGTAGTCAATTAATTATCAAAAATATATTTAAACTAAAAAGAATACTGTTGGTTTTGTATTTTAGTTTTTTCTCTGATCAATAATATTCTATTTTTTATTATGATTAACAATTTTTTATAATGTTAATTTATAAACAACCATTTTGTATTAAATTTTAGTTATAGTTAATTGTAATTATTTAAAATCCATCTCAATATCCATCTGCATGTTTAGATAATTACTAATTTTGAAATATAAATAAAATATGATTTTTTCTATTAATTTATTTTGTATGGAAAAATTATTTTTTTTAAATAATTTAATATGCACAACTGACTATTAAATATTTTTTTATTTTCTTACACCCTTTTGAGGTAATTTCAGTGCGCACATGAAAATCATATTATTAATTTATTTCATCTGGGTAATGGTAAATTAGTGTTTTTCGGCGTCCATGGTTGTTACACAATTGGCAAAAATGACTTAAAATGGTCAAAAATTGTACAGCTTGCTTTTTACAGTTATATAGTTATTTTTATCACAATCGAAATGAAATTTGTATGCATAATTTACTACCTTTCTAACGATATATTATTCATCTCGATCGAGATTGCCATTTATTCTGGACGGCGCAATAAGTAATATGATAAACCTAAAAACACAAATTCGCCATTATGTAGGCGAATGGTCCAAATGCAAAAAACACGAATATGATTTTCGTGTTCAGCACGGCCAAATTACCCTAAAAATATGTAGAAGAAATTTTATATATTTTTGCTGTAGACTGGTGTGATTTTATTGATGTTTTTCAATCAATCGGAATTATTTTATATTTTTCCTTGACTTATTTTTTTTGCATTTATGACAAAAGCCACAAAATCACATTTTCTTTTTCGATGTTTACGGATTTTGAAACACAAATAATAATATTTTTTTTGTTTTTTTCCTTCTTATTATTAGGGAGCCATTTATATTAAATCGTCCTGCTTTTGTCTTTTACAACCCCAAAACAATAGACATACTCTTATAACAATAACACTCTTATAACCGTTGACAAAAATTTCCAGCGCAAACAAAACCAAGGACAATTTAATAAATCGTTTCAGTTTTATTACTCCTTTGAACCTTTCCTCAGCAAAAATAGTCTGGCACTCATAAACCGTATGTAAGAACAACAAGAAACGCAACTCACTTAATCCGACGTCGTCAACACACCCCCACTTTACCCATACCATTACACTTCAACCCGGATCCAGAATCACCGTAATACGGGGTATAACATAATCCACTGCGACCACGGATTGATTTCAATCCCTTTTTCTGTTTGTACATCGGTTTGTGGTTTGAATACCGTTTTCCATTTCCACACACTTTTGTCACGATCGAATTGGGATTCAATCGGAATTTAATATGCAATGAATTTTAATTGTAATGGAACTCATTCTTTCGGGAATTGTACTCGATAAGGGCAATACGGAAGTCCACGTTTTAGGTCAAGATCAAAGGAAGTTTACATGAATTTTTTCTTTACGTTTCCATTTCCATTTTATTTGCTTTTCATGAAGGAAATATAAAATATTCGTTTCCTGCATAACATGTTTTCTCGTTGTTCCAGGTGACGTAATGGACATTTTGGCTCTCATCAATTCCGGCATAAACTTCATATTGTACTGCACGATGTCGAGACAATTCCGGTCCACGTTCCGCGAAGTGTTCCGGCCTCGGATCCTGGTGCAATGGATATCGTTGTCGCAGTATTCGACGGCGGACGGAGGCGGCGAAAAAACCCAATTGTCTACGGTATAGCAAAGATTCACGCTCGACGCCGAAGAAACTATGATTTGACGGATGGCGTCGAGTGTTTGTTAGGACATGTTTGAGTTTCAGAAAATTGTGGCAGTAAAACAAACTGAAAAGTGAACCGAGTCGGTCGGACTATCTTGTTCGAGTTGTTTTGCACTGGACGACTTATTGTTTAAGTTTGATTTATTAGTTGTAACAAAGGATCAAGATTATTTCGTAACCTTGGAAATAGTTCAGAATGATGAAATTAAGTTATTTTTGTCCACGGGTACATTTATTAATATCGACATCCCTAATTGGTTTAATAATATTAGCTTAGTCCCGTAATATCTATTATCAGGAACCCCGAACTATTTACCAAACAAATGAATTTCCAATTAACCACAAATTGACTTCCTTTTTAACATGGCGACCGAATCAAAACTCCCGAATACTTGAAAACCCTAATTACTCGGTTTCCCTTGTCAGCAAACCTTTTGCACATTTGATGTAACGAAATTATGAAAGGAAATCCCTAAAACCCCATTATACTCACAAATAACGCCATTCAATACGGTTCCGTTCGATGTTTCCGTTCGCGTGACAGAAAATAGCGGAAGATCAACAATGCTCGCTCCACCATTAAACGTTTTATTCAGCCTCTTTGAGCTGATTTTAACCTGATGTTCTGTTTTACTTTAATAGCCTTAAGGATTTTCCAGCTGGAAAATTACGTTTAATATTTAATTCAGTGATTTTGGGAACTATTTTTTATACTTTTGTGTGTGCTATCAGCAACGAAAAAAGATCTCGTATCGCACTGACAAAAAGGGTTGCGAACTAATATACAAGGATTGTCCGAGAATAAGCCGATATAATAAAGAAAATTGAAAAAAATATATTATTTCTCCAGATAGTCCGTGATGTACTTTTCCCAACGATGGTCAATAGTTCCAACGCCCTGTTTATAGGCAAAATAGTCACAAGTCTTTTACCGATACATACAATAATGGTCGTTATCATAGTAACTTTTTAAAATGTCAAATATTCTGGATTAAATAAGTACTATTAATATAAATTTACTTTTTTTGAGTTGGACTAAAGTTTCTTATGAAAATACCAGGGGAAAAATTTCTGTCGTTCTTCAAAATTTTGTTACTCGGGAACAAATAAATTTAAAATGTTAAATGTTCTGTACTAAATAAGTACTATAATATACTAATATTTTTTTCTATTAAATGTTTCATTTATTCTTTTGAGCTCTACCAAAGTTTCTTATGAAAATAACATGGGAAAAATTTCTTTCGTTCTTCAGAATTTTGTTACTCGGGGACAAGTAAATTTAAAGTATTGAGTCATACATATTATTATAGAAAAACAAACGCTCTATCAAAAAATTATTTTATGATTTTTCGCTAAATCGATTGGTTTGAAAGTTATTCGGGCTCAAAGTTTAATTTTTTTATAACTACCAATATTATCAAATATATGTATTTTAAAATATATTACATTTTTTGTTAGTCATTTTGTTTATCATCAATTTATGTAAATATATTGTTTTTTAGTTGTGATGGACGTATGTTACGTCATTTGAAGAAACAGAAAGTTTCTCAATATTTAAGAATGCAAAATTAATGTCTAAATGAAATATTTTCAACAATTAAGCTAGAGTATCAACAAAATATGTATTCTGATAAAAATAAAACAATAAATTGCTGCTGCTTTGAATTCTTACTTTTATACTATTTTATCAATAAAAAGTAAAAAATAAATTAAATTCGCATTTAACCTCATTTAATTATATAAATTACATTCCCTCATTATTTTATACTTATATGTTCCCGAGTAACAAAATTTTAAAGAACAGCAGAAATGTTTTCCATGTTATTTGCATAAAAAACTTTGGTTGGAGTGTGGATTATCTTAGAGTTAATATTAAGAGCTGAAATTTTCAAAGATCAATTGGGAATCATTGGAGCAAAGAAATTCGAATATGTACGTACTTTATATTTATTGTTTAAATGAGTAACGTTTAATTTAAAATGGATATTTTTTATATTATCCTTGGTTTATTAATAATAATTTTAACACATCTCCGATGCATACACTCGACTAATATATTTACATGGCCGGATTTCTCCAATCTGCTTGATTTGCTGTCAAGGATTCACTTAAATTTACATAATTTTTATATTGAACTAGCTGTACTCGCGACTTCGTCCGATAGCGTGTTGAATACGATCGTTTTCTAGACGGTGATCTCGAGATTCCAAAGATTCTTGAGCCCTTAACAATGAATGACGCGTTCTATCTAATTGTAATCGTTTATTCCTCTCAGAACTACATAGACTCTCATTCGACATAGACATGGACATCCGTAATCTACAATTTGTAAAACGACTTTCCCTATCTTGTTCAGATTCATTTTCACGTCGCAATCTTTGGCTTTTGGCCTTTCTCATGTTTTTAGAGAGATATGACTTTCTTTTAGGCATAACTAAACTAACTAAAAAAACAACTATCTACGTTACTAACTAAATAAAATAACCTATAAATAATTTATCAATTTCAATGTAAATCTGAATATTGAACACAAATGTACTTAATTTACAATTATTTATAATTATTACTAAAAGAGGAAAGCAGTAATAATGTAACAAAATATTTTGAATTAATATAAGATAAGATAAGAAGAACTGATCGGTGGAATTATAAAAGATACCTATCAATCAAATCAAACTATCAATCAATCGTTGGTGGGAGGCGCCCGACGTGACGTGCCCAGTGGTGGCATGCGCGTGGTACTGGACAGTACTTGGACATTGCAACATTACTTTATTTTTCTAAAATAAAAGAATTTTTCTAAAATAAAAGTAGCCTAAGTTACTCCTTATTACATCAGCTACCTGCCAATAAAAGTCCCGTCAAAATAGGTCCAGCCATTTCAGAGATTAGCCGGAACAAACAGACAGACAGATAAAGAGACAAAAATTGTAAAAAATGTTATTTTGGTATATGTACCGTATTTATATTCATATGCATGTAGTAAAAAATGGTTACTTACAATATTACAAACAAACACTCCAATTTTATTTATATGTATAGATGTATAGATTTGGTTTCTTTAATGTTGATATCTGGAGATTACGTCGATGAAAGCAAACCATTGATGATTTGATCTTTGAACCATTTGCCATAATTTTGGATTTGTGTTTGCTACACATTACTTAAAGACATCATTTTTCAATATGTGGAAGCAAGTTGTTGTTTAAAATATCCCTGTACATAAATCGGTCCTTCTAAATGATGAAGAAAGCCTACGCCAGAAGTAATTAAATATTCCCACACAATCATTGAACCATTAACTTATTTCACAATGAGTATAACAAACGTTTTGTGTAGATTTGTCTCTGTAGAACATCTAACATAATATTCTATTTAACATTTTTAAATAAATTAAATGTAGATTCACCTCTAAAAGCTCTGCATCGCCAACGTTCTGTGGTCCAGTGGATGTGACAAATCGAAATTAGGTCTTGAAATTCTTAATAGAAAGAAGGGATTTATTTACAGGTCTCTACAACCTGTAAACAGTCCTTAAACTAAATTTCAGCATTTCCTCCAAGTTACCTTTAAGTTTTATTTAACGATAAGAAAGGATTGATTTTTGACATTTGGATTATCCATTTATGGATTCTTTATGGAAATTTTTCGAACCCACTAAATATTTTTCGTAGCTGTCACTCGCTCTGTTTCTCTAATTTTTTATTAATACTGAAAACGAATGGCTTACTTAGAGATAAGCTTTTAGCAAACTCCACTTGTTTCTCTCGGTCTTGATAAAATCAGAAAAATAGAAAATTAACATTTATTAAAAATTAAGAATTTAGTTTTTATTAAATAATTATATAAAAATATCAAGGTTTCTAGCCTTTTAAAATAATTGTTTAATAAAATTATAGTTGCAAGTATTTTTATTAAGTGGAAGCATACGAACATCCACTAACATTCATCTCACAGTTCTTAAACTAAATTTCAGCATTTCCTCTACGTTGTTTTAGTTAACGGTAAGAATAGGTTGATTCTTGACATTTGGATTATCTATTTGTGGATTCTATAATATTTTTCGAACCCGCTAAATATTTTTCGTAGCTGCCACTCGCTCTGTTTCTCTATTTTTTTATTAATACAGGAAATGAATAACTTATTTAGAGGTAAACATTTAGCAATCTCGACTTGTTTCTCTCGGTCCTGATAAGGCTAAATTATAATTTTTCTTGTAAGGCATGAACAATTTGACATCGACCCATTATTTTAGTTTAGTTTTATTTTTTTGGAGCGTATAATTTTAGCAAATAGTTAAATTGAGAAAATAAATTAACCCAAATATCTACATAAAAAGATGAAGATAATTAGTCCCAATTATTATAATTTCAAACAAATAAGATTGTAATTTTCAAAATTATATACATTTTTTATACCTCTTTCCATGTCATAACAAAATAAATAGCTGAGTGAAAATGTAACAAGGTAACATCTTCTACTAATTCAGTTAGAAAATTTGGATTTCATTAATATATCAGGTCCAAAAGCAAATTGTGCTATTGGACCTAATGATATGAGAAAATGTAGACAGGCTTTGCTACTTTTACATGAACAAAAATCTGTTCCACAGGGGTTTCAAAGACAATCAGCGTCATTTATCCCATGTAACATGCACATGCATTTCAGTCAGATCGAAACAAAAATTTCATTTAATAGCAATTTTTCAGTTGAGACGTCTGTTTTATACATAAACCACGAACTTTTTAATAATAAACACTGTGTATTTATTGTTTTCTTTCACTTAAAAATGTATTTTCACATGTTGGTTTTCGTTTTTAGAAGATAAATGTGTGTGATAAATATGTTTGGCTTAAGAACTTGGTTTAGGTTTGATGCCCGTTGTATCTATCCACACACAAGTGCCTCATAAACCAACAGATTTTCTTCACCTAAAGGTAAAAGTTTTCTACTCATTTGAAGACATTTGTTTATGTACTCTTGAACTAATTAATTTTCCAGCATTATCAATCGATATTTAGAACATTATCAATGATCGAAGCTGATAATCAAGTTTATTTATAATCATTGTTTGATAGTTTTGTTGATTCACATTTATTAATAATTATTAATAGATAGGTGATCAACAATGTCACTGGAATCATCAATGTTTTTACTCTATTTCAGATAATCAATCCGCTCTTTAAAGGAATTTATCAAATCTGTCTTGAGTCAGTACCTGGTTTTATTCGATGAACACTTTTTGATTATCCACCGAACCAACAGCTTTCAGTACAGAACGCTTTTTTGTTGATAATTTTCCACTACATATATTATATATTGCGCTTTTGAATTCCTTTCAAAACTGACACAACAAAATTTAACATATTCCACCATTTAAGGCCAGAAAGGGCTGATTTCCTACACTCTCTAAATTAACATAGTTGGAGCTTGTAAATTCACTTTATATGATATAACAGCACTTTTTGAAATGTCTACCATTTCTGTTAAAGTGTACGCTTGTAGTAGGCTTATTATTAATTTTGCTAAACATTTCTGTGATGCCTTTGGAGCTCACACAACTCTCGTTTAAGCTGTGTCATCCTATATTTTACTGTTGTAAACCCTCCAGAGCAAAATATAACTTGTTTTCGATATTGATTGTTCTGAAACCTCAAAAATAAAAGTAATGACTAACATAACTACGAGTTTTCCATATATAAAAAATTTACAGAGAACGTTCAACTCTCTAAACGTGAAACTTAATCTTTGAAGGTTGATACTGATCCACCAAAGTATTTAATTTAAAAAACTTTCACCACCTAATCGTCGTGTTGGGTACTTTTGGGACTGCCCCCGTAATTTAACCATACCGTGCATCTCGTCCATCTCCTATTCTTTATCCTCACGGGTTGAAACCCTAATATCCATCTCGGTTTCTGTATTTCGTACGCGTACGAAAGTTTTAGCATGCAAAATACGTCTAGACTGCACAAAACACGCTCTTAATAAGAACTTCGGCCTTTCGTTATAATCTTGATTAATAATTTTGTTGTGGCTGAAACTTATGCGTTCAAATTTAATGAAAACGAACAGGATGTAATCAAGTAATTGCCAGCGAAACAGTAATTAACATCGTTCACATCTAATGGCATGTGTAATTACCTCAACGACAGGCTTTAATGCAAGTGGTCATGTACTCTGTTGACGTGGCAATATTAACGGTTTGAATTGCTATCGAAAAAATTGTGCGTATCTCGTGATAATAAGTGGTTTAATAAATATGAAACTGGGGGTGAGAAATTTTCACGCGTAATTAAACTTGTCCCCGTTTATGTTACGTGTAAACAGGACGAAATTGTGGCGTTACACAAGTATTATCATCCTGTTTTAATGATGTGGTTTATAATACATTCGCAAACAAATTAAAATTTTTTTTATAGTATGTGTGAATACGTGGTTTGGGGGATTAAATTGTGGCTGTGCCCTAAAGTCAAGGTCGTGGTTGTAATCTACGATTTGAACTTTCAATTTGGTTTTTCTTGCGCTTATTTTCGTGCCCTCATTTGAACGCCAGGAATTGATGGGAATATGTTAATTTTGCTTGTGATGTTCTAAGAGTTATATTTGTTTTTGCGGATCGAGATGGCACGAAAATTACAAAAAAATTGACTGGCGTTTTGACAAAGCGAATATTTCACGGGCAGACACACAAACAATTTTTGTTGCGTTGCCAATTTTTTGCAATTAAGTTTACGCTTATCAAAGTCTGAATAAATTGAAACAACTTTTTAAAACTTTTCCAATGATGTTTTAAAGGCATTTTAAACTTAAAACTGCATTTGTCACAAAAATGTATTTACATATATTTAAAATATTGTATTTATTTCTGTTTAATAAACTTATTCAAAATTTTTAAAAGCTAAAGTAGAGGGTATACTTTTTAATAAAAAATGTAAAATTTCAGGATTCCTACACAATTACGTAATAAAAATATGAATATAAATTTTTTAATGTGTTAATTTTCAGGAAAATTTTACTTATTCCAGGGTTATTAAATTTTTAAAAATGTCAACATAAACACAGCTATAAAATGTTGAAGACATTTTAACTGTACTATAATAATTTTATATTAGTACCTGTTTAACAAACTTATTTAAAATCTTAAGAAATTATGACCTCTATTTATTTCTTTTAAATAAATTATAAAATTAACTCATTTTATTAAATTGAAGTAATTTGAAGTATATTGAAGTATTTTTTATTAAAAATGTATAAAAATTTAAATATAATAATTTAAAAAAAAATCATATTTATATAAATTAAAAAAAATATATTCAAATTACCACTGTTTTAATAAATATGATTATTATAAAATGAGGTTTTAAAGTCATTTTAAATTGTATCCTGCATTTGTCATAAAAATGTATATATTTATATCTGTTTAACAAACCTATTAAAACCTTAAAAATAAATTTAAGAACGAATAACATTTTAAAGAAATTTTAAGCTAAAGCTTTTACAAAATTATACTTATATAGAAAATTTTATACGTGTTTTATTAATGTCTTATATAAAATCGTAAAAATCATATTTATATAAACTTAAAATAAATAGTATTCAAATTACCATTGTTTTAATAAATATGTTTATAATAAAATGAGGCTTTAAAGTCATTTTAAATTGTACACCGCATTTGTCATAAAAATGTATATATTTCTTAAAATCTGTATTTATGTCTGTTCAATAAACCTATTAAAAATTTTAAAACTAATTTTTTTAATAAGATCAAAAAAATAGAAAATTAAATTAATTTCGTTAAGAATTATATTGAAGTAGTTCTTTTTAATAATTTTAAGAAAATTATTGAATAAATTTATATTCGTAAATATTTTTAATGTGATTAATTTTCTGAAAATATTTACTTATTGTATCCTTATTAAAATTTTAAAGATATAAACAAAACGAATAAGATTTTAAAGACATTCTAAGCTTTCTAATTACTCTTATTTGGCAAATTTTATGCGTATTTAGTTAATGTCTTAAATAAAATCTTAAAAATCGTACTTATATAGATTTTAAAAAAATATAAGGCTTAAACATTTTAAATTTTATACTAAATTTTTTCTTTAATAAAATAAGAAAAATACAAAATTAAATTAATATCATTAATTCATATTAAAGCAGTTTTTTAATAAAATATATATAAAAAAAAACAAGTTTTAATCCAATTCTAAAATAATTTAGTAAAATTATAGTTGTAAATATTTTTAATGTGTTATTTAATTTTCTGAATATATTAACTTATTTATTTACAAATGGATTTTAAAGACATTTTAAGTTTCAGAAATTTTATAAAAATTTTCTATGTATTTTAATGTCTTAAATAAAATCTTAAAAATCTTATAAATATATAAATTTAAAGAAAAATACGTTTTAAAAAACATGATTCTTATAAAATAAGGTTTTAATGACATTTTAAATTTTAAACTGCATTATCACAAAAATATATACATTTTTTAAATTTTGAATTTAAGTCTGTTTAATAACTTTAACTTAAAAAATATACTTTCAGAATCAAAAGTAATGTTTTTCTTTAATAAAATCAGGAAAATAGAAAATTAAACTCATTTTGAAATAAATGTATAAAAATTTCAAGGTTTCTAGACTATTTTAAATAATTGTGTAATAATATTATTGTCTTATTATTAAGTATTTTTAATATGTTAATTATCTGAAAATAATTACTGAATCTGCTCTTATTAAAATCTAAAAATTGAACATGACAAATAAAACTTTAAAAACATTTTAAGTTTTAATCCCTTTTACACATATTAATGTCTTATATAAAATTCTGTTGCAATTATTTTTA
Source organism: Aethina tumida (assembly GCF_024364675.1). Taxonomy (NCBI): domain Eukaryota; kingdom Metazoa; phylum Arthropoda; class Insecta; order Coleoptera; family Nitidulidae; genus Aethina; species Aethina tumida. The sequence goes on from NC_065439.1 coordinate 12,737,084, forward strand.
ATTTGTAAACGAATTTTCTGAAAATATTTACTTATTTTGTCTTTATTAAAATCTTAGACATAAAAATATGATAAACAAGAGACATTTTAAGTCTTTTACAAAATTTTAAAAACTAGTTTATTTATTACATATACTCTCTATTAAAAAAAAAATGAATTTTATAATTTAGACAAACACACAAACAATTGCTGAGTAGACAATTTTTTACAATTAGTTTATGATTATTAATCATTAAAATTCTAATTGAAACAAGTTACTAAAACTTTCAAAATAAGTTTTTAAATTCATTTTTAAATTTTAATCTGTATTTGTCCCAAAAATGTATACATACATTTTGAATTTATGTTTAATTAAATTAGATAATACCTTATCAGATTTATTTATATAATTTCTAAAAGTCTAAACACTCTTTTAAAAAATGAATCAAAATTAATTGTTTCCTGTAATAAATTCAGAAAACTATTTAACTAATTTTTATTCATTTTTAAAATAATTAAGTAATAAAATAAAAAAGTAAATAATTATATATAATGCGTAAACAAATTTTTTCGAAATTATTTACTTATTCCTTATCCAAATTTTTATAAAAATAGTACATTTTAAAGACATTAAATATAAAAATTATAATTTAATTTAAAATATCGTTTTAATTATTTTAAAAATAAATAAAACGAATTATTTTGTAGATTATATTAAAATATTAAAAAAATATATTAAAATTTAATATTACGTGATAAAATAATGTCATTATTTTATGGACATAATTACATATTAGAGTCTTAATCAACTTATGGACATAACTTTTAGTATAATTCGTTTAAAAACTTTACATATATTTGTACAATTACAAAACTTTAAACTTTTTACACTAAAAAACAAAATGACTTTAAAAAAGCACCTTTATATTTTATACACCCAAAAAATTAATGATATTAGACCTCATTAACTACGAACAAATCCCAAAACGAAGTCCCACAACTATGCGTTATTCATAACTTGATCCCAATCAATTTTTTACACCCAGAAAAAAAACCAGGCGATTGACAACTTGACTAGGGTGAGAAAAAGTTTCGCTGCTGATGCAACCTATCGAACAACAATCCGCTAATTCCACGTTCATAAATCAGCCAACGTTTCTTATGATTAATGAAACCTGCCACAACACACACACACACAAAGAGGATTGTTCCCATTCACGTAATCACGTTTCTTTCTAAACCTGCAATCAGCGAATGAAAAATAATTGTTTAATTAATTTCGATTTTGTTCGAATTTGCACGCTTCAATTGTGTTGTCCATTGAGTTTGCAATGTGTTTCGGTGGTGATAAACCCATTATTTATTTTTTATACACGTCAACGTGTTGTTATCAATTTCGTTATGGATGTAACGCGATTCGAGTGATTGATGAATTCAAAGGGGACCGAGAGGAAATTAAGTTTTTGAAAACACTCCGTGTGATCAAGTCTCCAGTGAAAATTTCATGATAAATTATAAAACTATCGGGTAATGTCGTTTAAAGTTTTTCGGGATTTGGTGCGAAAAATTACTGTGCTTGTAAGTGAAAAATTTGCACAACTTTAGAGGCAATTAAGCTAACGCGAAAAATAAAACGATGAGTGTAATAGTTTTTTGGTCGGAAACGTTTTACAACCCAATAATTCTAGTAACGAAACATTAAACCGTAAATCCAGAAATAACCGTAAATTGTGCAGATTTCCTGTTTCAGTCATAATCTTGACAATGTGTTAAAACTTGACTGAGTTATTATTCATTAAATCAAAAATATTTTGTATCACCCAAGAACAGGACAAAACTGAACATTACCAGTTATCAGTATTGAAATTTATAGTTTGAAGAACATGACTTTTATTACCTATATAGGATGTTGACGAATCCTGATCCTTTGACACCTAAAAAATGTGATTATTAATTAATTTATTAATGAAACATGTGGAACACGTACTTAATAAGGTGAAGAATTAAACGTACAACATTGTTTTATGACGAATTTATGCTTGTGATCATAAAGGTTTAAAGGAACAGTGTAATTGTAAAAAAATTGTACAATTCTACTTGCGTGATAATTTAAGTAATAGGTGTGTAAATAAATAATTTTTATATTTCAATTTTATCTAAAATAATGGATATTGATGTCAATTTACATAATATTATTGTTTAATTAACACCAAAATGTTTTAAGCATGTGCATAGATTTAAGATTATTAGTTTGTATAGCTAACAAAACTAGAGCCCCGTTTTTTAGCCATACAAACATTAATTAAGCTGTTTATTGTAAATATGTGCAATTTTAAATTAGACAATTTTAGGCTAATATTAAATATTAAATAATTAATTTATTGTCAAACGTATATTGTAGTTTTAAGCATATTATTGTAAATAACTTCCAAATAAACGTATTTTTTTATAAAATTAATTTTTCAATACCTTAAATAACAGTTAGATGTTTTTAACGAATAAAAACTAATTAAGATGGTTTTTAATAAAGTAACGAATCAATTACGTTCAGTTTTAATTAAAGAAACCAATCAGTTTCCAGACGTTTTCACCCCCAAAGGTTATATACTAATTAGCTTTAAAATTAATTTATTCTTACGTTATTAACACAATACGTTTTGGTGTTTAATAACATTAATTTGCATTCCTGATCTTTTCAAAAAGGAATTTTGTACAATTGTTAACAGTTTGCTGTGACAAACAATGCGAAACTTTGTTGGCAACAGTTTAACTTTATTTCTATCCTCTTAAACTGCATTTAACAAAGTGAATTGGATGTCGTTAAGTGAAAGGAGCGGAGGACGAATAAGGGTGTCTTGTTATACTCAGTGATATAGAAAATAGAACACATACAACACAAAATTTGATGCCTAGGCTCGTACATATGAGAACAAATAATGATTATGATTATGTTGAAAGTTTTTGTCGAAGAGTTATTGTGTTGCATTTCTTTTTATATAATTTTTGTGTTTGTTAAAGTCACAATTCAGAATTCATTTCACTTTTGTTGTGTTGAAAGGATTTTTTCATTCATTTCAGATGCTATTAGTACGGAGACGTGCGAATTTTAATCATCTAAGTGAGTTTGATAGGGGGCGAATTATTGGCTTAAAAGCAGCAGGACTTTGGTTTGTGGAAATTGCTAATCGGATTAACCGAAATCGAAACACTGTCTGGAATTGTTGAAGAAAATTTCGAAGGACGTTTTAGATGTTCAGGAAGACATTGATTTAGAGAAGACTTCTCACCAAGCGAAATGTTTGCCAAAGAATTCTGTCTTTAGAACTTTTTCTTTAATTACAACATCATAGTCAATTAGTGTGATATAAAGTCAACTATGGAGTAAAATTTGTTTGCCCAAACATGACAGTCCGGTACGTAAAGAATTGTTAAAATTGTTAATAATTTATTATTAATTTTATTATTTTTGCTTGAATTATTTTTATATATTATTTTAAAAACAATATAGCTGAACAAAATATTTGGAATATTTTATTATTATTATTGTTTATGAAATAAAAACCTTTGGCTTTTATAAGTGCTTCACATCTCTTAAACATTGTTTCAATCAATTTATCAATTTGCCTCTCTTCTATTGAATACCAACCATCAGACATTTTTTCAAACAAATTGACCTTATTGGCATTTTTTCTAACAAATACGTCACCAAAACATTACTTTGGATGTCTTTATAAACGAACTCATCCATTATCCCTCTATACGGTGAAGTGAACCAGCTCCGTACAAAGAAAAACACCCCCATATAATCACAGAACCTCCTCTATATTTAACAGTTGGTTTTATGTATTTTTATTCAATCGTTCAACTTTTTGGATGACGAACATGAACCATCACTGTTAAACAGGTTAATCTTGGATTCGTCACTCCAAACAATTTTTTTCCAGTCATTCTCTTCTACTTAATGTGCTCTTGGGCAAATTTTAGACTGGCTGCAATGTTCTTCTTTTGTAGAAGTGGTCTCATTGCTGGCCTACAACTTTTTAAGCCAGAATCCAATCTTTAATGTGTAGTCTTAGTAGAAATCCCAAGATGATGTTTCATCTGCCTGAAGATTTATCAGGTCCTCCAAACCAACAAATTTGCTTTTACCCATTTTAATAAGGTTATTAACACATTAAAGGAATGTTTAAAACACTTATTTCACCATAAATAGTAGCTTTCAAAAAAATAATACGTTTTTTGTCTAATAAATTTCAACAATTCTTGATTTGCTATACACAGTGGGAAACTACTTAATCATTATAGTAAAAATATTTTTATCTAATATCTAATAAATCTATTATATTTTAGAATATTAATAATATTAATGTATAATAATATGATACCGTAAAAATTCCAGGTATTGTGGCTAATACTGTATTAGAAGACACATTGAAAAAAGATAAAATCTACACTTTTTTTGTGGAAAAGCTGAAGTCATGATTTGGGTTGTCATTGCCTATGAGAATCGATCACATTTAACATTTAAGATATTGTTTAACCCAACATGCTGACTTTACTCTTCAAAATACAGTTTTCAGAAGACCTTCAGATTAAAAGTGAAGTGGTATGAAGTACCTCAAGAGTGTCTGGATCATCGTAAACACCCAACCCATCACTAGTTTATAAAAATCATACTGTTCAATATATTCAGTTTTTTTCAAGTGAAAACTTCTTTAGCCCCGTTTGGCATTTTTTGGTAGGGGAATATCTTATGGGCTTGCGTCACCGACATGCTCGTTCATCAATTGTTCAAAGTTTGTTTAGCAACCAGGGAATCATGTTGATAGTGACTGGACGCCTTAGACACTCTTTGGATGGATGAAATCTCGTGTATTCGAGTCACCGACATGCTTATAGCAGTATATACAGTACGAAAAATGCTCTTCGTGTCTGGATGTTGTAAGAGATGGATGCACGACAAAGAGAGTAAAGTTTTGCCCGGTAGTAAGAATCCCTACTCTCAGAGACAATGCGCCGTGCTGGTGCGCGCCGGCGCACAATGTAAATTAATCTTTGCGAATGCATTTAGTAACTCTCCGTATGCGTAGGGATGTAGTTCGAGTTCTTCGGATGCTCCATTTAAATTCCGTAACTTTGTATAATTTTCAATCTGTAAAATGAAATATTTTTTGAGGGTATATCAAAAACAAAAATAAGTATTCTAAATATAAACTACTTTTTTCAAAATAAAAATGTATCCCAAAAATTAAATAAAATATACTAAAAACAACGTCTGCGGAGATGAACCACATGCTAAACGCAGCAAAACCAAATGATCCCCTCCAGTCAGTTCGGCCCGCCCACATAATTGCATGTATATCTTTTCTTTTTGTTTACAAAGGGGTATTGATGTTCCGTCTCAATATGCGAGTAGACACGTTCATCATTTTTGATACGGTATGTAGCTATACAGCTGACTTATAGTGCTATAGCCTATTGTATCTATTTAGAACAAAATGAAATAATTGAAAGTACAAAAAGTCTAAGTATTGTTGAAATTAATGATGACAATGATGCAAATAATTAAAATAATGTTAAAAATCAAGTGCATTTAATTTTAAGTAAATACAAATACTATCCATAAATAATATGAATAATTAATTAAAATTGTATTTATATTTTGTCATAATATTGTACAGCCCGTAATATATTTGAATAATAAAAAACACATAAACATACATATAATTGTTGCTCGGAGTGTCAATAGATGTGATAACCAGATTGATGTTTATAATTTTATTTCAAACATTATGAAATTTCAAATTTTAATACTAAAAGTTCTAAGTTTTTCCTTCTATCGGTAGTCTCTATATCTGCAAATTTTAATTTTTTTTATTGGGTCAAAAACTGTGCAACTACAATTTATTAAATCTGAACACTAAATCTATATGCTCTATTGTCTGTGTCACTGAATATATTTCCAATGTGATCTCTTTTTATAAAGAGTTTCCATATATATTATACAGAGTTGATTATGTCAAAATGTCAAAGCAACTGTATGCATTTTGCATATAAATGCTTTATAGAGTGTCGTGGTGTCTGGCTCAAGAGTTGTTTATTTTACATACCTCGCAGTAACAGTGCTGTAATTATATACAGCAACCTGAGGTAAATTAATTGGGATAATTTAGTCATATAATTTATATTCAGGATGTTGAGACTTTGAAACACGCCTTGCGTTTAACTGCGAAAGTCGAAAGAACAATTACTAATAAAGTCTTTCATCAAAGAAACGATTCTTGATAATGAAATCTGTCACGAATATTAACCCTGAAGTGATTTGTTTGATTATTTGTCAAATTATTGTTTCCAGCTTGTACCTGGAATTCACTTGTAAATTTTAATTAATTTCAAAACAATCTGTGTTTATATTTTTTAATAATGAATTTCATTAGTACCGAGCCTTTAGGTCATTAACATTTGTAACCAGGATATATGAGTTCAAAATATTTAATGTTTAACTAGAATAAATTTAATATTTTTTTATATTTATTATATCTAGTGATAAAAATATATAATATTCTTATCCAGTAAAATAAATTAATTGAAAAATAAAAAAACTTGTAAAAATAAATTTGTATAATCATTTTTATTGCACTGGGGGATAAAAATGATTAGTTCTTCAATTTTATTCCAGCAGAGATTTATTCGAACACTTAATCAAAGGAAACCGACACATTTCACATTTATTTATCAACAAGATACTTATTTTCAACTTATACGTTTAATTACTCAACAAAAACAATCATTTTAAGAAAAACTTATAACTTATACAAAATCATAAAAAAATTAGTACACAAATCAAGTTAATCTAAATCTAGTTTGGCACTAGTGATATTTTTATTTCAAGACCGAATTTCTTTATACTTCACAGTAACAATGTTCTAATTATATATAGAAACAAGATGTAAATTAATTGGGATACGTTAGTCGAATATTTTGAATTCTGAATGTTGAGACTGAAGCACTCTTTTCATTTAACTGCGAAGGTCGAAAAAACTGTTACTAATAAAGTCTTTCATCAAAGGAACTATTTCTTATAATGAAAACTGTGTGAATGATGAATGTCAAAACAAATCTGTATTTATATTTTATAATAATGAATTTTATTAATATCGAGATTTAAGAACATTAACAACTCTAGTTAGATGAAAATCGAAATATAACAAACAATGAACATCTATAATACTTATTGTGTCTATAGTGTTAATCTATTTATCTAATAAATTTTAAAAAATTGAAGATTCCTATATTTTTTATATCTAATGATCAAAATAAGCAAAATTTTTATCTAGTAAAACAAATTACAGATTTGTATAATCATGTTTATAGTACTCGGGGGTACAAGAATTTTTAATTATAATTATTTCTTCAATTTTGTTTTGTACAGATTGGCAACAGTAGTTTATTATTATTAATAATTGGGGTAATTTAGTGATATAATTTAGATGATGTTAAGACTTTTAAGTAACATCCCTGACATTTAATTTCGAATGTCGAAGGAACAGTTACTAATAAAGTATTTTATTAAAAGAACAATTTCTAATAATGAAAGCTGTCACGAATATACCCTTGAAATGATTTATTGCTTCCAGCTTGTACCTGAAGTACACTTGTAAAATTTGATCAATTTTAAAACAAATCTGTGTTTATATTTTACAATAAAGAATTTCATTAATGTCGAGTATTAAATACATTTACATTTGTAGGCAGGGTATTTAAGATGAAATAAAATATTATCCAGTAAAACAAATTATTTGTAAAATGGGTAATCAGTTGTAAATACAATTTTGTGGTACAAGATTTATTAATTTTGATTTTTCTCTTGAAATTTGTTTTTCACAAATTTCTTCGAACATTTAATGAAAGGAAATAGACACATTTTACATTTATTTATAATTTATACATCTAATAACCCAACAAAAAGTATAATTTTATAAAAAAAAACATACAAAAAAGTAATCTACAACAATTTTAAGAAATATATAAAATCTATCACAAAAGAAATAACTGCAGTATTTAATAAATAAATATTAATAAAATCTACATTTAATTTATTCTAATGAGTGACATTTTTTTATTTCAAAAACGAAGTTGTTTAATTTATACATTTCACAATAAGAATGTTGTAATGGAATATAGGAACCAGAGTAAATTAATTGGGATACTGTAGTCGTATAATTTAGATCTAGGATGTTAAGACCTTGAAACACCCCTTGCATTTAACTGAGAAGAACAATTACTAATAAAGTCTTTCATCAATAGAACGATTTCTTATAATGAAAGCTGTCACCATTATACCCTTGAAATGATTTATTTGACAAATTATTGTTTCCGGATTATGCCTGGAATGCACTTATAAAATTTAATGAATTTCAGAACAAAACTGTATTTAATTCAATTTAATTTAATAATGAATTATGTTGTTATATAAGTTTGTAACATTTTATCGAAATAAAACAAACAATGAACATCTATTGTATCTATAGTGTCAAGTATTAAAAAATAAGTTCCTTTTATATTTTTTGTATCTAATGTTCAAAGTAAACAAGATTCTTATCATTTAAAGGAAATTATTTAGGAAATGTGTAAAAACATTCAAAGACAATTGTATTTATACTATACTATAATAATAAATTTTATTAGTATTGAGCATTAGGTACATTAACATTTGTAGCAGGGGTATTTAAATTTAAAATATTACATCGAAATAAAAAAACATTGAACGTCTACATAATTTATTGTGTCTATAGTGTCAATCTGTTTAACTAATGTAAATATTAAAAAAATAGTTTCTTTTATATAAGAGGTAGAAGTAAAAGAAATTATTCAAGAAATGTGTAAAATCCTGTAGAAATAAAAATGTATAATTATTTTTATAATATTCGAAAATGAGAATTTTTAATTTTCATTATTTCTTCAATTTTATTCTAACATAGTCTCATTGGAACACAACTGTATTTTAACTTTATAATAATAAATTTCATTAGTATTGAGCATTAAGTACATTAATATTTGTAGCAGGGGTATTTAGATTTAAAATATTACATCGAAATAAAAAGAACATTGAACATCTATAATATTTATTGTCTATAGTGTCAATCTGTTTAACTAGTGTAAATATTAAAAAATAAGTTTCTTTTATATAAGAAGTAGAAGTTAAGAAATGTGTAAAAATCAGTCTAAATAAAAATATATAATAATTTTTATAATATTCGGGGATGATAATTTTTAATTTTCATTATTTCTTCAATTTTATTCTAACACAGACTCATTCGAACACAATTGTGTTAAATCTTTATAAAATAAATTTCATTAGTATTGAGTATTAAGTAGATTTGTAGCAGGTATATTAAAATTTAAAATATTTCATCGAAATAAAACGAAAATTGAACATCTACAATATTTAATGCGTCTATAGTGTCAATCTGTTTAACCAGTGTAAATATTAAAAAATAAGCTTATTTTATATAATAACTAGAAGTAAAAGAAACTATTTAAGAAATATGTAAAATCCTGTTGAAATAAAAATGTATAATCATTTTTATAATATTCGGAGATGAGAATTTTTTATTTTTGTTATTTCTTCAATTTTATTTTGGCACAGACTTATTCGAACACAATCCTGTCGAAATAGAATGTATAAACGTTTTTATAACATTGGGGGATGAGAATTTTTAATTTTCATAATTTCTTCAATTTTATTCTAACGCAGAAATACAGTTCTGTTTAAAATTTATAATGATAAATTTCATTAGTATTGAGCATTAAGTACATTAACATTTGCAGCAGGGTTATTTAAATTTAAAATATTACGTCGAAATAAAACTAAAATTGAACATCTACAATATTTATTGTGTCTATAGTTTATTGTTTTTATAGTGTCAATCTGTTTAACCAGTGTAAATATTAAAAAAAATAAGCTTCTTTTATATAAAAATTAGAAGTAAAAGAAATTATTTGAGAAATGTTGAAATAAAAATGTATAATAATTTTTATAATATTCGGAGATAAGAATTTTTTATTTTTGTTATTTCTTCAATTTTATTCTGGCACAGACTCATTCGAACACAATCCTGTCGAAATAAAATGTATAAACGTTTTTATAACATTCGGGGATGAGAATTTTTAATTTTCATAATTTCTTCAATTTTATTCTAACGCAGAAACACAATTGTGTATAAAATTTATACTAATAAGTTTGCAGCAGGGGTATTTGAATTTAAAATGTTACATCGAAATAAAACGAACAATGAACATCTACAATATTTATTGTGTCTATAGTGTCAATCTGTTTAACTAGTGTAAATTTTAAAAAATAAATTTCTTCTATATTTTTTATATCTAATGATCAAAATAAACAAAATTCTTATCCAGTAAAATTAATTATTTGAGAGACGGTTAAAAACCTGTGGAAATAAGTTTGCATAATCATTTTTGTAGTACCCAGGGATAAGAATTTTTAATTTTGATTATTTCTTTAATTTTATTCTAGCACAGATTTATTCGAACACTTAATCAAAGGAAACCGACACATTTTACATTTATTTATTAACAGAACACTTATTTACAATTTATACATCTAATAACTCAACAAAAACAATCATTTTAAGAAAAAACATACAACAAAACGAACGTACAACATACACAAACTGTAAAAAATGTACAAAATCTATCACAAAAGAAGAAATTATTGCACAAATCAACGAATAAGTTAATCTAAATCTAGTTTTGCTTTAGTCAATTGAGTGATATTTTTATTTTAAGAACGGATTTGCTTGGACGAATTTGTACTAATTTCTAGCTTAATAAAGTTGTAAAATCATCGAAAATTACGAGCCAAAAATCACTAACCTTTTATAGGAAAATAAGTGAAACGTGTTAGAAATATAATTAGATGGAGTACATGATGTTTTTTGAATAATTGACGAAATACTTATTTGTTAATTTAGTTAAAAATGAAAGTGAATGTAATTATTAAATTCTTTGTGTTTATTATGGTAGTTTAAGTTATTAATAGAAGTTGAGAACAAAATATTTACATACATGCAATGTGACAAAAATATCAGATACCAAATTTAATTTGATATATTTTTTTATATTTTTCATCCTACAGATGTTATATACATAAAAAATTTACAAAAAAAATTACTTAAAATGGAAGTTGAACCAATTGAGATAGTCGTTAATAAGTCAGTTATCAAATAATTTAGGAAGATAACTTTTTAATACTTGATTTAAATATTTATTTAAAACAAATTATAAATACTTGAAGAAAGTGTCTAATTTGTTAATAAAATTGTTTAAGAGTTGAAGAAGTTTCAGAACATTTCATAGATTTTTCTCATATTACCCTATCGTAAAAAGCTCATTCTATTTACGTACATGGGGGGAAAATCCTTTAAAACGCTTATAAAAATCATTACGTCTTAAACAGCTATCTAATTACAAAGCATGTTATCAAAGGTTTCATCTAAAAGACACGAATAACATAAATCCCATTTGCTCAGACTTATTCAACCTTAAAAGAGCTTCAGTTTCCAAATAGAGATGGGTCTTTGGAAAACTGTCACCTGTCCCTGTTCCTTGCCTCCCATAATGTATACGTACAGCGGTACAAACGGCTCAATCCCATAATTAACGGTTTTCTCCGCCTTCTTCTCCGTCTTAATGACTCTTTCCACACGACTGGCACTTTGAGCCCTGTGCTTGTCCAAAATCGTTTTCTTGGTGTCGAGTGCCAACGTTTTCGGTGGTCTGTTCACCCTGCATGAATGACGGTATAAGACTTTCGTGTTTCTGTCGAGCACCCCGTTTAAGTTCTGCAGCTCCAGCACCTCAGCTTCTTCGTTGCAGTCTAAAGATTTGGTGGTCAGCAGTTTGGCAACGACTTTCTTATCTTTGTTATCGTTGTTGAGTATTGCTTTAATCTCGGGTCCCATGTAGTTTGGATTGCAAAAACCAAAAGGCCCGTCCCTGTCTTTTTGTCTGTTCTTCAAGTTTTCTTCTTGAGGTGTGGTAGTTTTGACGCTGTAATTACTAGCTGACGATAATCTGTTAACCGTCTCTATGCTGGCGTAGTCTGACGTAGAGGAAACATTCTCCTCGGTTTCGGACATTTTAATCATCTCCTGGTATAGAGGATTATCGGCGTAAGCAAGATGTGAGCTGTAACTTTCACCACGTTTCAATTTGAACGTGTCGAAATTATCCATTTCAAAGTTCTCCTCGTACTCGTTCTCCTTTTCGTAAATGATGATTTTCTCAATCGGTTCCGGATCCGGTTCGGGTTCGGGTGGTTGATTCGCAAGTTTGGCTTCTTTGATTCGTTCTTCGCTATCACAATCGTTTTCTTCGTCAGTCAGGTACACCAACTTGGTGGTCTCTACAGGTGTTAATACTGGTGAGGCGAGATTTAAAATACTAAAATTTGGCACTGATATTGGTTCTCTGGTTATTTTTTTAATTGTTGGGTCGAAATCCACCTTCTTCTTTGACGGCTCTCTGTTCTCCTCGTCTTCCGATATGTCCAACTGATATTTCTTCATCACGTAAGCCGACTTGGACTTCACCATCGTACCTAAAATAATTTTAATCAGCATTGGACGATTGAAGTTGATAGATTACCTCTTGAGGGGGTGGAAAATTCGATTTCAATGTCCTTTTCCGCAGTTTGTGGACTGGTGTGTGTTCTTAATAAGCTTTCGGTGCTGTCGGAAGTGTTGGAGCCGGTCAACACTGTGTAACTGCATTTATTGCTGATTTTTGAGATGTTTAACTGAGACAGTTTGCTGATCTCTTGTAGGAAACTCCTGGAAGATCTGTTCACTTCTGAATACTGCTCCGCTAAATCACTAGAATTATTTGTGGTTAATTAATAATTTAAATAGATTTAATAATGTTACTTTACCTCTTAATGTCACTGCCATCGTTATAGTTCTTTTGGTTTGGCTGAAACACGTAGGTTTTCTCACTGGGTGCTACCCTATTATTTGGCAAGTACGAAGAATGTCTATTGCCACGATCGGCCGAATTGCAGGTCCTTTGTCTCGTCCTCAAAGCTTTCGATTCCAGGGATGTGTGCGAAGGGTCATTCAACAAAAGCTCGGAGACTGTAAAAGCTATCGTTTCAGCTCTTGGCTGCGGTTTCAAACCTGATATGGTAATCTTCTCCCAGGATTCAGTTGCTGGAATTATATCATTTAGTTGGGAAATTTGAATAGTTTCTGTGACTTACAAAAGTTGAACTTCCACAAGTCATTGACGGTTTGTCCGTTTCTTTCACCCCCGAATATTAACATGGAAGATGGCATTTTACAAGCAGCATGGCTGTGCAAAGGCCCTGGGTTTATTTTACTTTTTATATTCGTCCACGTTCTGCAACAACCAAACGTTTATTACCAAACATAAAAGAAAACCAAGATAGTTTACTTCGACAAAGTGTCCCATTTCCAAAGATCGGATCTCTCGTGCAAATCCGTCATGCCGCCGTAAATCCACATGGCGTCATCGTGCAAAATAGCGGTGTGTTTATGACGGGGTGGCGGGAAATGGTCGGCGTTTCTTGCCGGGGTGGTCGATAAAAGATGCCACGATTCTGTCTCTGTAACAATTTAAAGCATACAAAGGCGTGTTTTGGAATTGATTTGCTGCGAGTGTATGCGTACATTGTTTACATTTCCACCCCCTTAAATGGGGGTACTAAAGTTACATCGCACACCTGGGATTGCAATTTATACCTTCGCTTGTTACTCAAGTGACACAGATGTGTTGCTTTTTATGTTGCAGTCATAAAACTGTTTCGCAAATGTTCAACCACTAGATTTTTTCGGAACTAAATATGTATGTTACTCTTACCGAAATGGAAGGCCCATAATTCACTAGAAGATCCTTTTAAATCCTGATAGCCGCCGTAAATCAACATGGAGCCCCTGTGGACTAGTGCGGTATGTCCTCGCCTCCCCTTCGGTGTGGATACTCCTAAAATAAATTTAATTAAACTAAAGTTCACAATGGATTTATTGGTAGTGGTTTATTACCTTTTTTAGTTCGGACTTTCTTCCAACTGTTGGCCTTGATGTCGTAGACCCAAAGGGGAGTTTCGGTGCAAGCTGAAAAGCTGACTTCTCCACCAAATACATAAATATTGTCCTTGTATGCAACGGCAGTGTGTTCCTGAAGACATGGCAGTTTTTCGCCCACTGGTTTCAACTGTTGCCATTTACCAGTAACTGGAAATAAAACATAAAATGAATATTTCCTTTGTAGCTTCTATTGAAAAATCAATATTCAGTGCAGTGAACAAAACCACATTGATGATGATCCCATACACAAAGTTTTTTCGACAAAATCCCGGTTATTATCATGGATATTGGGTTTTGGATTCCAATTTCTATCACGAACGTGGCGAATAATGGCGGAGCTCTGAATTGAATACAAAGGGAAATGCAATCTGTTACATGGGGAATTCGATTTCAAAACTTAAAGGGCGGCACAAAGTACGATTTCCTCCAATCATGACATAGAAAAGCAATATAAGGAGACGTTATTCATTTCAAATCTAATATTACATAATGGAGTTTATAAATTAGTTATATAGTCGAGTACTTTGTACTACAGCGTTGCTACACTCGCGTAGCAAAGTGTGGCAAATTGAATTTTATGATTACATCCCAACTTTATTAATAGGCCATAACTCCACCTCAAGCTGGAATTTATTGCAAAACTTTATTAATGAGTTTCAGTAGTTTTGCCGAGTAAGAAATCATTTCGTGGTTACAAAATTAATTTTCTTAAGCCATAAAAAGTGCATAACTACATGTTTCAACCAGATCCTCGCGATACGTTATTTTGACGTTCCCATTTGCAGTAATCTCTCTGTTCGAAGCCCCAATTCATTACGTCGAAAGCTTCCCCTTCACGAGCAGGAACAAATGTCGCTGATTTTCCTGCATTAATCTTTGATGAAGGAGGAGTGATAGTTTCAGGTATTAATGGAATTCATTTACGACCCGCATTGAATGTTCTCTTTGTCCATAAGTAATAAATAATTAAATAGACTACTATATTTTTATTCTATAATTTATATTACATATATTTTTCTGAATTGAGCTGGACAACTTAAATTTTAAAAGCCATTTTAATGACTAAATCTGTATTACTTAATTTGATATTAAAAATTTGTATAATATCACTTTTAATTTTATTATTTCGGGCCATTTTCTTGGCACAGACTCCATCGAATATATAACAAGTCTTCAAGCTTCTTGAATTGCTGTGAGTATTTTAACCAACCCGTCTCAATTTTGTATTTGAGTTTTGGATCGTTTTCATGTTCAACCACATTTATAAAGAGCCCCATTTCTTCAATATGTGAGAGCAAATTGTCTAAGGGAACCTACGCCAGAAAAATTGAAGTACCCATAATAAATTTTTTATGTAGTTTAGTGTCTATAGGATGTTTAATATAAACAAAACTATATGTTACTATATAAAAAATTTTGACTCGTTACTAAAAATTACTCAGCCCTATTGTTCTGAAATCCAGTGAATGAGATATGAATAAGCAAGTCAAAATTGAAATTTCACATTTTAGGTAGAAACCATAGTTTTTCTTGTAAATTTAGAGTTAAATACACCCCATCCACTAAACATCTTCTGATACTCCATGAACTAATTTCAGCAAGTCCCATCTCCTCCAGGTTGGCTTTAATTCCAGTTGACGTTAAAATTGGATTATTTTTGACATTCCAGTCCATTATCGATTTCGCTTTTTGATTTTAGGTTAATTTTTTCGCAGTTGAGACAGCTTATCAAAAAAATTTTTATTAGACGGAACCGACTGACTTATTTAGTCGTCTTTTCTTGTTTCTCTCGATTTTGATAACGATCAATTATATTTGTTCTTACAGTTTGACTTAAATAATTATAATAAGCAAAAGGCCCATTATAAATAATAAATTCACAAAGAGCAATATTATTTGTATTGTAATCCAATTCTAATATTACATTTTTAATATACTTACTTTTAATATATTTTAATATATTTTTAATGTTTTCAATTTATTTAATTAATAATTTAATAATTTTAATATATTTTAATATACTTTTAATATATGTTTAATAAATATATTTTTAATATATTTTTAAAATGTTTTTAATATATTTATTATTTTTTAATATATTTTTAATAAGAAATATTTCTATTAAATTTTTAATATATCAAACCTCAGCTCAGAGCATTTTTACAAAGAAGATTTGGAACTATGTGGATTGGTCCAATTCAAATTGTACATTTTAATGTTTTTAATATATTTTTAATATTTCTTTAATATATTGTAAATATATTTTTAATATAATTTTAATATATTTTTAATAAGAAATATTTCTAATGTATTTTTAATTTATTAAACGCCAGCTCGTGGGTAACCTATACGATGGACAGTTCATAGTCCCGATTTTAATCCTCTCTATTTTTCATTTTGGGGGTTTATAAAAAATTTAAAAAATTGTGAGAGAATTGTGGAGTCTATTGATAGATTTCATAATAATCCGAACATATTTCAAAGATGCTATCAATCATCAACACGAAGATTGGAAATATTTATTCAAGAATAAGGTCATCAATTGGAAAATGTTGTTTAATTAAATATTGAATAAAAGCCAATTTGAACACATGTCGAAATGTTGTTTAATTAAATTTTTATTTAATAAAACTCTTTTCAATTTATAAATAAAAACTTCAACATCCTGTAACTTGAAAACAAAAAGTGATCGGACATTAGAATGTAGGAACTTATTATTTTTTGGTCTCCTACTGCGTCCTGCTTTGGATTATAGGTCGTTCTGCCACCCTGTATATAGTGTTATTTAATTATTAACAAAAAGCAACGAAATTAATTTATCTATTTCAGAAGACTAATATTGATTCAAAAACTTTCTCCAAAAAACTCTTTACTATTTTAAAGGGTCATTTTTATTTTATCAAACAATTTAGGAAGCGTTTTAAAAATATTTTTTCTTAATGATTCCATTAATGCATGCGGATATCAATATTATATTTGTGAGACATATGCTGGCGTTTTGGACGAATTCCAGAGCGCAGACATACGCGTCTGGTGTTCGATGATGTATGTTATTATCGCCCCGGGAGTTTTCCCCAATTTGGGGGAGCCGAAATGCGGCGAGACGCAATGATATCGTCCCGTAATACTATACAACCCCCTTCATTCATACGCGAGAACTGCCGCATGAACGTTGAATAAAAAATGAGGACGTTCACATGAAAAAATCGTTATGGACAGTTATTCGGTGCGTTTATCTTGCTTGGCGTTAATTCCAATAAACAGGGGTTGATTTCTTGTACAAGACTCGAGGGGATACATTCAATTCGTTTGTCGAGGTGTTAAGGAGTACAGTTTGTAAGGTGGGGTGAATCTTGAGTGACAAATAAATCAGTGTAGATTGTTAATGATACTGACCCAAGTTGTATTTCCAGAAATCTTTTGTGGGCAGATTTCCGTTCCTGCCGCCGAGCAAATAGACGTGGTCTCCGACGACTGTGGCACTGTGTTTGGACCTGGCTG
The DNA here is from genome assembly GCF_024364675.1 of Aethina tumida. Taxonomy (NCBI): domain Eukaryota; kingdom Metazoa; phylum Arthropoda; class Insecta; order Coleoptera; family Nitidulidae; genus Aethina; species Aethina tumida. The sequence goes on from NC_065439.1 coordinate 12,754,689, forward strand.
ACGGCGCCGCGCTTTTGACGTCGTCAGGCGCCACGGCGCTCCACATCTCATAAGGACTTTACGAGTCTTGATCCTCGTCCAACGGTTGACCCTGGAATAAAACGCAAAATCTAATTTCATGACTCAATCCATTAGCGTGAAGGAAATGTTGCACGTGGAGGCGTTCGTAAATTATGTCTTGGCAATTTATTCATATTTTTCTCCCCTTTGCAGGTCCGTCAACAAGTGCGTCTTTGATCATGCCGTTCACTAGGGGAACGTAATTAAAATCACTTGAAACACGATGCTGAAAACCGAAAATTTACGGCCGTCTTTAATAAATCCCTCTTCAATTTTAAACGCACTTTGTTCTCTCTTCTTTATTGATAATCACACATCCTCATTAAGTTACTTTGTCACAGAACTGGAACAACTCTATCAAGGTGAAATGTAATTTGTGTATGTATCAGGGTGCGACTTAAATTTTTTAATTATTAATTACCCTCTAGGAGCGCCAAATTGAAAATTTTTTAATTTTCTTCTCGTTGCGTTTTATGAAGCCAGTAAAAACGAAAAAATTAAGTTGATGAAGGCAGATGAGAATTGAGTTAGGGGGCGAATTATACAATTATGACCGGTTTCTGTCCGCATTCGTTAACTAACGCATTAAGAGAATCCATTTGCTGACTTAATGAATCACACCATAAAGATGGGTGTTGATGAATTATTCAAGGAATATTAGAGGGGAGTTTTAACCAAACTCAAAGTCTGTTAAAGAATATTTAATATTTATTGATAAGAAAGTGAATATTTGGATGTTTTTAGCTTTGGAACAGTAATGTAATTGAAATTAGTTGTATGAAACATTTAATTATGAAATTATTCTATTATAAACACATGTTCAAAAGTTATGGATATTAAAATTATAATTTTATGAATTAAAATGGATCCATTTTAATTGTACTTTAACTATATGTCTCCAAAGTTAAGAATCTTTCAAAAACCCTTTAAAATATTGAAATATTTTATACGTAACTTATAAAATGGTGAAAAAGAAAATCTAAAACAAAATTTGGAGGATTATTAAAGAACCATTTGAATGTTATATATTTTTTTGGAGTGGAAATAAGCAAAATTATATTACAAAAAGTGGAGTAATATTTTGTAAGTATCTAATTAAATTAATTATAATAATAAAATGGGGGAAGGAAGCAATAGTTAGGAAATCTTAACAACATACAGAAAAGTTGGTAACTCTGCCTCTAGCTAAAAATCTTTTAAAAAATCTCAAAAATATTGAAATATTTTGTATGTTACTTATAAAATGGTAAAATAGAAATATTAAAACAAAATTTGTAGGAACCATATGAATATTGTATATTCATAAATAAGGAAAATACAAGAAGTGGGAGAATATTTGTATCTAAATAAATTAATTTTAATAATAAAATGGAGGAAGAAGGCAATAGTTAGGAAATCATTACAACACACAGATAAGTTGGTTATTATGTCTCTATTGTTAAAAATTCTTTTAAAATCCTCCAAATATTGAAATATTTTATAAAAAACCTAATAAATGGTAAAACAGAAATTCTTAAACAAAATATGGAGAATTATTAAAGAACGATTTGAATATTATACCGTACGAAAAATGCTCTTCGTGTCTGGATGTTGTAAGAGATGGATGCACGACAAAGAGAGAAAAGTTTTGCCCGGTAGTAAGAATCCCTACTCTCAGAGACAATGCGCCGTGCTGGTGCGCGCCGGCGCACAATGTAAATTAATCATGCGAATGCATTTAGTAACTCTCCGTATGCGTAGGGATGTAGTTCGAGTACTTCGGATGCTCCATTTAAATTCCGTAACTTTGTATAATTTTCAATCTGTAAAATGAAATATTTTTTGAGGGTATATCGAAAACAAAAATAAGTATTCTAAAAATAAACTACTTTTTTCAAAATAAAAATGTATCCCAAAAATTAAATAAAATATACTAAAAACAACGTCTGCGGAGACGAACCGCATGCTAAACGCAGCAAAACCAAATGATCCAGTCAGTTCGGCCCGTCCACATAATTGCATGTATATCTTTCCTTTTTGTTTACAAAGGGGTATTGATGTTCCGTCTCAATATGCGAGTAGACACGCTCATCATTTTTGATACGGTATATTTTTTGGAGTGGAAATAAACAAAATTATATTACAAAGGATGGAGTAATATTTTGTAAGTATCTAAATTAATTATAATAACAAAATGAGAGAAGGAACCAATAGTTAGGAAATCTTAACAACATACCGAAAAATTGGTAATTATGTCTATTGTTAGAAATCTTTTAATATTCCTCAAAAATATTGAAATATTTTATAAATAACTTATAAAATGGTGAAACAGAAATTCTAAAACAAAATTTGTAAGATTTTTAAAGAACCATTCGAATAATATATATTTTTTGGAATGGAAATAAGGAAAATTATAGTACAAAAAGTGGAGTAATATTTTGTAAGTATCTAATTAAATTAATTGTAATAATAGAATGGGGGAAGGAGGCAATGGTTAGAAAATCTTTAAAACTAAAGTTTTTAAAAGTTGATGATTCTGTCTCCATAATTAAAAATCTATTATAAAATCTCAAAAATATTGAAATATTTTGTACGTTACTCATAAAATGGTGAAACAGAAATTCTAAGACAAAATTTGGAGGATTATTAAAAAACCATTTGAATATTATATTTTTTTTTTTGGAGTGGATTATTAAAATGGATCTGTTTTAATTGTACTTGACTATACATATAGGCATACGATACAAAATGAACAACAAAATGTACACTGGGTTGCATATGATTTGTGTATGTAACAAGGAGCCATCTGTTAATTGCATAATCAAATAACTTTTAAATTATTAATAACCCTCAAGGAATGTGAATTTGAATTTTTGTAACTTTCTACTGCTCTTTAGAAAGTCATTAAAAACGAATTAAGAGGATTAAGTTACTGACATGAATCACACTTTAAAGAAGGTAAAAAAGTCTGTAAATTTTATTTAATATTTATTGACAAGAAAGTTAATAACCAATTGGAATTGGGAATTGTATTTTAAATGAGTTAATACTTTATAATATAATCAATAAACAGTGTAATAGCCTATTATAAAGCTCTCAACGTTACAAATACGTTTTGTGTCTACTTGCTTTGTATACACACCCTAATTAAGTCTCGAATTTGTCCTAATTAAATATGCAAAATTAGTTTACGCAACGGAAAATGTAATTTACCACTTCAACAGTTTGCATGTAATCGGTCACGAAATACGCCATTTACCACGAAGGTATTTTTTTAAATGGTCAATCGCGTGACGATTTCCTGCAACATTTGAATTCTCCGAGATTGGAATAAATTCAAAATGTCGCAATCCATAAATTCATTAGCATCCATCGGACCATTGCCTTATCCTAGTTTTTTTCCCTCATCGATTTTATCAAACAATACGCGATTTATTTTTAAACGCCCCAGATATTGCGATTATCTCGTACTAATAACTTTACGTTCGCTTAATAAGCCATTGATTATGACGAAGTGCAGCCTCAAGACATGAACTCGTTTTTTGAACAGCCCTCTGGCAGTTATTCTGGAACGATTTCCGCAAGGTTAAGCTTTAGTTGCAGCCCCGCCAGCACTTTTATAGTTCCTTTTACGTTTGGGGGGTGGACGAAAATGGGGATCCGTTCTCGGGGGAGTTCTCATACACCTTGTATTTCTTAGCTTTTTGACAGAGTACATACTTCTGCTTATTGTCGGTGCGGGGGAAGTTTTCGACAGATTTTCTTTGTTTGATTTATGGGAATCGATCATGTATGTGTTTGAGGATGTCCTTTTGAGGAAGTCACGGGAAATTTCTCTATTTTTATGTTTGTTGCAAAGTTGAAGAGCTATTTGAATACTATAATTCCTCTATTCTTCTTGCAGTGGAAATATTATATTACAAATATATATTTTGTAACTGATTATATTAATTAAAATTATAAGATGGGGGAAGGGAATATCATATATATTTTTTGTAGTGGAAATAAGGAAAATTATACTACAAAAGTGAAAGCATATTTTGATGATATCTAAGTAAACTAATTATAATAATAAAATGGAAGAAGGAGGCAACTTCAAAAATAATGAAATATTTTATAAGTAACTAAAATGGTGAAAGAGAAATTCTAAAATACAATTTGTAATATTATTAATTTTATATTTTTCTTGAAGTGGAAATATGGAAAATTATATTAATAATTTGAAGGAATAGGTGATTGACTAATTAATTTAATTAAAATAATAAAATGGAGAAAGAGGTAATAATAAATTAGATTAAAAATTTGTACGTAAGTTAAAAAATGGCGGAAGAGTAATTATAAAATAGAATATGTAATATTATTAAAGAGTCACTTCAATATAATATATATTTATTTGAATTGCAAATAAGGAAAATTATACTACAAAAAGTGGAGGAAGAAGGCAACCTCAAAAATATTCAAATATTTTATATGTAACATAAAATGGTGAAAGAGAAATTTTAAAATATAATTTTTAATATTATTACAGAGCCATTTGAATACAATATTTTTCTTGAAGTGGAAATATGAAAACATATATTAAAAAATATTTCATAAGTAACTAATTAATTCAATTAAAATAATAAAATGGAGAAGGAAGTCATAATGAACTATTAAACAAACAGTTAAAAATCTTTAAAAAAAAACTCCAAAATATTAAAATATTTCATACGTAATGGTGAAACAGAAATTATAAAACAAAATTTGCAGGATTTTTAAAGAACAATATATATTATTATAAAAATTTTACTACAAAAATTGAAGGAAATATTTTGTGGGCATTTAATTAAATTAATTATAATAATAAAATGAAGGAAGAAGTTAATGGTTAATGGTTAGTAAATCATTACAACAAATAGTAAAGTTGGCGATTCTGTCTCCATAGTTAAAAATCTAAAAAAGGAACCTAAAAATATAGAAATATTTTGTACCTAACCTAGTATAAGAGAAATTCAAAAATAAAATTTATATATTATTATATAACCATTATTTAAAATGGAATTACCATATAAATTAAATTCAAATAAAAAAAAATTATATATATATATATATATATATATATATATATATATTCCATGAGTAACTAATTAGTTTCATTAAAATAATAAGAAAGAACGCCATAATTAGTAATTCATTACAACAAACAAGTTGGTAATTATACCTCATATGGAAAATATTCTACTTAATTCACATAATTCAAACAAAATCGTGAAAAAGATAAATGTATCTAATTTAAAATTAATTTGCAACAAAAAATCGACAAACTAATAAAATTATATAAATTATTCACTACAATATAAATGAATATTAAAAAACAAATTATATCTTTGAATAATGAAAATATATTTTGCAAAATATATCGTATTTTTAAATTCTAAAGTACACTCCAAGTTTACTAAAAATATTTTGATGATTTATATATAATTTATATAGATTATATAGATATTATTAATCCTTTATCACATAATACAAATCTTAAAATTAATCCTGTCCAAATAAATTAACAATCTATTATATTTACAAAAGTATATAAATTATATTTTAAAGTTATAAACATAACTAATTTCATTTAAATAAATGAATTGATTAAATAATTATATTATATAATGCACTGACAATTGTTGAATATAAAAAGTACAAATACATGCAAATTTGTAGTAATTTCGATTCGATCAAAACAATACTTGATGTAACAAATACATCAATACAAAATATTAAATTTAGGCTTCACAGCTTCAAACATCTCGACATTTGACCTTTAAAACAAACGCACTTGACGAAATTTGCATATCCAACCACACGATCAACCGCAACGCACTGCCGTGCATTATTAAACCCCCTTATTGCACCCCTTGTCGGTAAACAATGCGTTGCAACAATTAACTCACCTATCAGAAAAACCGATAAAGCAAAATACAATATCCCAACTGCGTCTCCTTCACTCCGGTTTTCTAGCACAAATTCAGTCCACAACCACTCATCCTTCACCCTGATACGTATACCCCGTTCTATTTTCACGGAAGTTCACTAAACCCTGGCCGCGAACGCCGCCTCGTACACAAACACGAGAGCATGGTGTGTGCGGCTGGAAGTGCAGTATCGGCGGCGGGTAAAACGGCGGGGGCGGCACGGCGCAGATGCGGCGTCGGGACGGCACAATGCCGGGGTGGCCGGCGGCACACTCTCTCCTGTCGGTTTTACGATATTGATTTCGGGGATGAAACGCCGGCCATGTTGACGGTCGGCTCGGTTTCCTCGACGTACGGGATCGGGTGAGGGGACCTTTTTGGGACTGGGGATATTAGGGATGGTATTTATATATTAAATTCTTTAATAGTATGATGCTAATTTTTTATTATTTTATTAAAGGAGATATTTTGAAGTACCCAAAACCCTAAATTGTTTTTGTCACCTACTGTAAAAATAATTGATAATTGATAAATATGAAACAGTAAAATTTATTATATATTTTTAGAAAAAATTGGTTCTCAAAGGAAAAATCTAATAAAAAAATAAATAGAAGTCTCCCTTTTAAAATATGATTGGGGCTGTTGAAGCGGGAAAATGGATCGAGACAATTTGCGCCTAACAAAGTAATCTCATTTAATTCCCTTCGACAGTCGAAAACCAGATTGATATAAATGAGAAACGACATTTGGCAACATTATTCCTGCTGAAAACTTCCTCCCAGTTAGTTACTATAGTTACAGCTTCCCATTCATTCTAACAATAAGCAAAAAATGTTCCGTATTTAAAGGTAGTACGTCAGTTTATTTTTATATTTTGAAATTAATAAAAAATGTTACTGATGAATTATATTAATAAAAGAAGTTAACAATTATTTTCCGTTATTTTCTTATGTGTGAATAAAACACAGATATCGTAGAATTTTAGGTCATGAATATCCCTCATTTTTTCCATGCAATTTAAAGGACAACCAAGAATTTCCACCCCCGAATTGATTATGTAAATTTTGGATTAAATATCCTAGAAACCTCTGAATATAAATTTCAGGTAAGTCGAACAAAATTATTAAATATTTACCCTTGTAATACATTTGTTTAACAAAAACTGTGTAGTTAAATTGTATTGTTTATTTTAATATTTCATTGTATAACGCAGTGACATAGAAATTATACATTAAAATTGGTGAGAATTAATTAATTTCTTGGGATACAGTTTTGAGTAACAGGGAGTAGTAAATTATCAAAAATTCATATGTAAATCTTGAGTATATTGATCTCTATCGTTTTTTAAAATGATGCAAATACTCATTGATTCGATTTGACATTGTTCTAATGAGATGGTCTACTTCGTCCTGACGTCCACCTGTACAGGAAGGTTTTAATTTAGAAATCCCCTGGCGATAACGTCTCACACGTATTCCCGTATCGAAGGAAAGTCCGGATATCTTGCTGGTCAGCAAATTTACATTGCAATGTAGAAAATATTCCAAATTAACCCCCACAATTACCTTTAATGAATATTAAATGAATTACGCAATGGTACCCCAAACTCTAAAACTTATAAATAGTAAAAGAGAAGATGACTGGATTCTGAGGTAAGTACTTCGCATGATAAAAACCTTTCTTCTTCTGTAAGATAATAGAACGAGTGGTCACACTCTGCTATGTTGTAGAACTAAAATTATAAGGTGGTTCTTTTCTTGATTGATGTCTTCAGGTCACTCAGGACCTTCTTTAGACCAAGCTCCCAACAGTGTTTCGCTTATTAAAAATTCAGATGTAAATATTGACTATATTGTTCTCTATCATTTTTTAAAATGATGCAAATACTCATTGATACGATTTGATACAATTTCGTTCGGAAGTACCTCATTCCTCCACAATGGGAGGTATTTCTAATTACTTTTAAGGAATATTAAATGAATTACGAAATGGTACCCCAAACTTCAAAACTTATGGACTGTAAAAAACAAGATCAGTAGAGCGGATTCTGAGGTAAGTACTTCGCATGGCAACAAGCATTCCTTCTTCTGTAACCAGATGCTAATTGCACGAGTGGTCACAAAGCTATGTTGTAGAACTAAAATTATAAGGCGATGGTTCTTTTCTTGATTGACGTCTTCATGGATCTTTCAGGACTTTCTTTAGACCAAAGTCTGTAACAATTTAGTGTCAAGTGTTACCCAAAAGCTCTTAGGCAAACAACTATCAATATACCAGCCCTGTCACATGAAATTTGCCTAACCATTCAGAACATGAAATTTGTGAATTTATTTCATGAGGGTATTTTATTATTTATTTCTGGTAGTATATTTTTATTTATGATCTGTTTATAAACAATATTTAAGAATTCTTAAATTATTAAAAATTCATATGATTGAGTAAATTGATCATTTTTTAAAATGATGCAAACATTCATTGATTTGATTTGAGATTGTCCTAATGAGATGGTCTATTTCATCCTGACGTATCTTATTCCTCCACACTTAGGTCCACCAGTAGAGGAAGATTTCAATTTACAATCCTCTGCCGATGATGTCTTATGTGTATGCAACAAGTTTACATTGCAATGTAGAAAATATTCCAAATTAACCCCCACAATGGGGATATTTCTAATTACCTTTAATGAATATTTAATGAATTTCGAAATGGTACCCCAAACTTCAAAATTTATGAACGGTAAAAACAAGATCAGTTAACCGGATTCTGAGGAAAGTACTTTCGTATGGTAAGAAGCCATTGGAAACTAATTGCACGAGTGATCACAAAGCTATGTTGTAGAACTAAAATTATATGGAGATGAACCTTTTCTTTATTGACAATCAGAACCTTCTTTAGAACAAGCTCTCAACAGTACTTCAACTTCTATTCAATTGGCAATTTAGTGTCAAGTGTTACTTAATAGTTATTCAACCATCAATATACGAACCCTGTCACAGTGAAGTTTGCCCAACCATTCAAAACATGTGAATTTGTGAATTTATTTCATAATAAGTAAACATTTCTTTTAAATATGCAATTGTTCATCTCTCTACATGTTATTAGAGTATTTTTTAAACATTTTCATGAAAAGTATGAAGAGAAAGCTCCGATCACATCCCACAAGAACCATCCAAGAATTGCGTGCTCCTCTTCAAGAAATTTGAAACAATTTTACTCCGGTTGATTGCCAAGCATTAGTTGTCACTATGTCGAGACGTATCCAGGTGGAATTAAATCGAAAAGGTCGTAATTTTTTATTTAATTTTCATTTACTTTCTGTTTATAAACAATATTAAAGATCTCTTAATATTTTTCTTTCTTTGTTACTTGAAAGTATAATTTAATAACCCAAAAACACATAAAAAATTCCAATGTAATCGAAAACTGTACTAATTTTTAGTAAATTTTCTTATATTATTTTTAAATTTCTTCGACAAAACTATTTGTATTAGTTGGGACAACTTGACAGGACTCATATGTATAATTTTTATTAAAATTGAATCACTGGAACTATATATTACACTTATGTCAATGAAGGGTGTTTCCAAAATAGATATAATAGAAAATTTGGGATCAGGTACAATAACATATGTCCAATAATGCAGAAAATTAAAAAAATTCATCATTATTTTTATATAATTATAAGTTTCTCCTGAAGAAAATACAGTCCCTCATATTTCAAATATAGTTTGCATTATTCTAAAAATATATTTACAATTCATTGTGATAAACTTTTTCTGGTGCTCTTAATTAATTTTGTTAATAACAACCGTTTTTGAGATATTTTAAAGATTCACAGATGTATTCCAAAAATGTGACATTGTCTAAGTTCATTTATTGTAAGTTAAACTTACTTACATGTTACATATCAAAAGTTAATAAAACAAGTTTATATCATTTGAAATTAGACACAATTTGAATCTCATCAAGACAAGCACACAGTGACAAATGACAAACGGAAGCTTTACCACAAATCGACCTTCTTCTCAAATCTTTGAACAGAAATCTAGTTTTAAATTGTATGTGTTTTATTAACACATCAATGTTTTATATACAAATTCCCGTAAATTGATGCGAGCCCTAATACAGACACTCCACCCCAACCCTGACAAAATTGTATCCGTACTTGACTCGACACAGGTGGATGTTAACGTATATATTTTCCTGAAATTCGCACGCGAAAACCGCCACTTAAAACATTTTAACTCACCCTCGCGCCGTAATTGATAGGGCGTCGAGGGCCGACGTCTATTACGTTGTCGACGTCGATTCAATTATGAGAGCCAATCGCAAAAATTTACCTAAACTAATTTTCTTAATTCAATTCCATTCGTACGTCAAACATCGTCATGACGACGGCTACAAGAGGCGCTGGAGGAGGTAATTAAAACGAATCAATCACCGGAACAGAGATTTTATTCCGTAAATGGCAAAACTCAAAATCAAAATCGAAACAAAACAGAACAACCAACAGCAACACTCGAATTTCCAACCGGGGGAGACGGATGACGAACCGGTGTTGTGGTACTCCTGAAACTGGTGGTAATGATCTGTCGATACGTCTGGGTCATGTTGGGGGAAATCCACAGAAGTGTGATCGTGATAATGATTATTATCGTTATCGTTTGCGTTAATTGTGCAAGAATAATCGTCTAATGTTTGAAACGTTTCTACAGCATCCCCACAATCTGACATTGTGTAATTGATCTAAAATTATCAAACACTTCGTTACAAATATGTTCCTGATTGTGAAAATTAAAACGAACTTTGACACATTATTAGTTTACATTACGATATGTTAAATATTTTTTGTGGAAATTAATTAAAATTATAAAATACCTTTTATTATTAGGAACAATTTTACTCTAAATCTAATCACTGCCAGCACACACAGACAAGTGATAGGATGTTCCCCACAAACCCACATACTTATCACTCATTTTCATAGAACTTCAATGGGGAAACACATTGAGATATTTGTAATATTTATTGTAGTGTCATTTAAAAATTATCCAAAATAAATTTCCTTCGTTTAGTTCAAAAAATTGCCTGATTTCATTTTTTACATATTTATTTAATATATTATTTGTACATTAGACGATAAAACTATATAAAAGTTAATACTTGTTTTAACGAGATCAAAATAAGTATCAGTATAAAATAATAATAATCACAAATCTAATGATATTAGATTGGGTTATGTCATTGAATAGTACATTTGCACATCTTGAATCTCTTCTTCCGTTTCTCCTTCATCTGTGCCTTAGACTGAGTGCGAACTCTGCGAACCACCTCATGAAACGCAGCGTCAATATTGAGGGGAGGATCTTTGGCACTTGTTTCAATGTAAGGAGTACCTAAATGCTTTGCCAGACTTCTTCCCTGCTCCTCCGTCACCTTCCTTAAATGCACCAAGTCGACCTTATTGGCCACCAACAATATTGGAATGGTATCACTGCAATTGTCCATTGTAACAAAGAATATTGCAAACGAGTTACATCTTACCAGTCTTTTACTCGAAGAATTTGCGTGTGAAACTGAGTGGTGTTCACGTAACTGTTGTAATCGGTCACCGAGTAAACCAGAAGGAAACCGTCACCTTGTCGCATGTACTGTTCACGCATTGCGCAAAACTCCTCCTGACCAGCAGTGTCAAGGACTGTTTTACATCAAAACAATAAATAAAAGGAAAACATGGTGATGTATCAAAACGTACCATCAAGTCGGCAGGGTTCTCCATCAACTACCACATTTTGCACGTAACTGTCTTCGATAGTAGGGTCGTAATCGGTCACGAAGATCTTTTGAAAGAACTGAATGGTGATAGCACTTTTGCCCACGCCTCCATCACCCACCACCACGAGTCTCACAAGTGGGAGGTTCCCGTAAGTTGAGGGCATTTCAGAAGCGCAATTATTTATTTATAATTTCAATTATAATTGACGATGATGATGATTGAAGTCAATAATAAACTGGTAGTAACTGATTACGAGTGATACAAATTGTTTATATGTTAGATAAGTGTTATCAGGATGAGTAATTTTATTTCATGGAGGTGGATCCTCTCGGAATCAATGATAAGTGTCATTTTTAAAAGTTTTATTTAATAAATTACATAGACAAAACTTACTACCTGTTTTAAAATATATATATAAAAGATGTAAATAAAAGTCAACGAGTGTATAACTATAAAATATAGCGAATACAAAAATTTTCTGTCATAGAACCTTTGGTTAAATAGTAGATCAAAAAACAGACGAAAAACTACCTGTCTCGGTTCGGTTACCAGACAAATTTTCCAGGCGAAACTCTTCCAAGGTAACTGGAACCAAAACAGTTTACAATTTGGCGAAAATGTGCTTTAAATAATTTCTCTCGTTAATCACAGTTTACATTTCGAACGTGGGGTAAAAAATGACTTCTGTAATCGATGCCAACAATCCTACATCACTAGCTAACGTACAATTTAAATAAATGTTGGCCGATATCAAATCCAACTACTGCGATTCCACCGCTTTATCCCCTTTCGAGGAGATTGGCTTGAATGTGGCAACACCGTCACGTTTTAAGCTGCGAAAGACACGTTTTAGCCAGTTGTTTCATGTTCTAAGTGCTATTTAATCAAAAACGTGTTAATTTTATACTTGGCCGTGTTGCCACATAATTATTTTCTGTTAAATTATACGAAACTGCTTTTTAAACATATCACAATAGTTTGTTGTATAAATAAATAAAAAAAATATTTACAATTGGCTAAAATAAATCGGCCTGCGGGCACGAAAATAATATGACTGTTTTAGACCGACGACGGTTAATGAAACTATGTTAATATGAGCAAATTTGGTCCATAAAATAATACATTAACTTTGGCTTTGAAATTTGGTTACGTATCAAGGGGGAAAATCAAGTTTGAGCAACCGTTTGGAAATCAAAATAATCAGTTCAGCGATGGTTAGAAAACAAGTCATCGAGTTAGAAAGTTAATCATGAATTACAGTTGCAACCATCAATGTAAAAAAATAATTAAATTTAATCATGTCTCATCCCTGAACACAACGAAAATAGTTTGTGGCACAAGACATAGAACATTGAACACTCAATATAACATTGTAAAGCTTAATCATTAGGCCAATAACATAAAGAAGCGTTAAATATACGATCGTGTACGTTTGTGATCAGAGAATTGAGCACTTGCCCAACTTCTTGAATTTCTTCTTGCGTCTCCTCTCGTTACTCGTGTTTGGTTGATTGCGAATTATGCGCACCACCTGAAAATAATATAATAATTAACAACGTCAGTTTTCGTCAAAAATACAGAAAATTTGTGTTACATTTACCAAAAATTCTTTTCTATTTATCATTTTACTTGATAAAAAGTGTTTCGTTTGAAAGGTGTTTCTAAAATGTGGTCTAAAGTTGTTCAATAATAAAATACAGCCCTTCAAATTTAAATTTAAAAAATTGTTTGCTCTCATATTTCCATAATCTTTGGTTCAATCAAGTTTGGTATGTATTATTAATATTATTCCATAATGATAGAGTACCCTAAATTCTGGGGGTTCCCCGTTTTTCTCACCCTATTTCACTGAATATTTTTGAAACTATTATACTTCTCATATACCTTACACAATTACTCCACAATGAAGTAGATATTATAAGGTACTTTTGATTTTATTATTTAAATAATAGGAAAAAAGAAAACATTTGCTGTATAATTAAATAAAATGATAAAAAATTATCTAGACGGCAAAAGGATTTTAGTCCTGCACAGCCGAATAACTCAAAAATGAAGGAAGAAACTCCTAATTAAAAAGTTAAAATTTATAAACCATTTAAATGGTTTATCATTTTTTGCTCCTTACTTCATGAAACGTGGCGTCAATATTAAGCGGTGGGTCTTTAGCGCTAGTTTCGATATATGGAATGCCCAATTTGTGGGCCAGATCTCTACCCTGTTCCTCAGTTACTTTTCTTAAGTGCACCAAATCGACTTTATTAGCTACCAGTAGCATCGGATAAGTATCCCTGCAAAACAGCTTTTTTACAAACCACTATTAACGCTTGGGCATGATTTTACCTGTCCTTTACTCTCAAAATTTGTGTGTGAAAATGGATGATGTTCTCGTAGCTGTTTTTGTCGGTAACCGAGTAAACCAACAGGAATCCGTCACCTTTTCTCATGTATTGTTCGCGCATTGCGCTGAACTCTTCTTGCCCGGCGGTGTCAAGAACTGCAACAATAACACTTTAACCCTTACTCGAGACAACATCCCCAACGTACCGTCCAGCATGCACCATTGTCCGTCCACTTCGACGTGTTGCAAATAGCTGTCCTCAATCGTCGGATCGTAGTCGGTGACAAAGAGCTTTTGGAAAAACTGGATGGTGATCGCGCTTTTGCCCACGCCTCCATCACCAACCACTACCAGCTTTACGATCGGTAAATTCTCGTTGTTCGGTGGTCGCGTCATCGTGCCTCTCATGTGGATTCAGTAATTGTGGACTGGTGCGTTTTAAGGAGGTCTGGAAGCAAGGACCATTTGCCTTTTTTGGAATGTAAATAAAAAAATCTGTGCGTAGCAACTGATAATGGCATACGTGCATTTTAATCTGATCTTATCTGATACCGCTCCGGTTGGAAATTAGTATGTATGCAGATTGATTAACCACATGCAATAAAACAACGAATATTTTATTATTACGTTTTATTTAATTCATATTATTTATTTATATACACTAGTAGTAGCAGGTTATATTGAAATTTTTAGTGGCGCACCATTAAAATTAAGTTATCTCAAATTGGTGACAACTGTAACAATTGTTTGTTATTTGGCCACTTGAGAATTTTTTAAGTGTTTTCGTCTAAAACCAGACTTATCAGTTTTCTAAAGTGCAAGTACAATTAGATTAAGTGCATTTAAAGCAGGATGTGTAGATGATGTGACACATTAAATGGAATTTTATGCAAAGAACAGTAAATAAATATAAATAGCAGGTGATCCGCAAACGCTACGCCTCCAACATAGTGAACAAATAATAAGGTGAATTGCGATGTGCACATGAGTGAAGAGTTGGAAACCATGCAATGACACCAAACCAGTTTCACTGACGATGATTTCCTACCTTAACATTAATTTTTTGCACACCGTTTTATACAGTTTTGGAAATAAATGGAAGAAATTCGTTGTTCTATTAATATTAACTTGACAGATGGAGGCGAGGCCTTGAAATTTTATCAATGAAATTTGTAGACAACTTCACGTCAGTTTTGGATCAATATTTGTTATTTTGTTTGAAATGATTTGTTTTGTTTATATAAACCAGTTTTAGCGATAATTATGCAGAAATGAATTCAATAATTTTGAAAATTTCAAGGAATAAATTTGACACAGTGATAGAGTATGTTGTCACAAAGATTAGGTTTTGTGACGTAATAGGCGGTGCGAAAGTAACGGAGTGCCATAGACATATAAACCATGGACTGATCTAAAGACTAGATTAGAGAGAGAAATACGAGTCAAATATAGACCTACTAGTACAGACAAAATACTAAAAGGCGAATAATGATTTTTATGAATTAAACTCATATTCATACTCATTAAATATATATATATATATATATATATATATATATATATATATATATAAATCGCTTTGTTATAGATTTTTTATTATTTTTTAGAGTTTTTTAAAAGTAAGTTCTCGTGAAAAAAAGTATTTAGTAAAAATATGTATGAAATAATAAAAAATGACAAAGAAATTGCAATACCAAGAAGAAATTCAATTTTAATATTGTTTTGATAAAACATGGATGTTATAGCAAAGAGTAAACGATTAAAGTTTGGAACAAAATATTAGAGATTTTAGATTATTTTTAATACTAATAATTATTATAATTATACGGTGTTATCTAAACACTTCCCAATAGCTCTTATCATTGATTCAACGAGGTGGCCTATTTCCTCTTGAGGTATAGTATCCCAAGCTACCTGCACTTCATGTCTTAGAACCTCCAGTCCCTGGCTAAATTTCATTGATTTCTACTTACCATAACCCAAACATGTTCTATGGGTGAAAGATCGAATCGGGGGATCTGGATAGACATGATATCATATTCACATGAGTCACTTAAAAAAAGTTTAGACTAATTCTCGTAACAAGGGTTAGAACATTATATGGCTGAACTATTGGATACTTGGCCGATTAAGGTAAGGAAGTCATATGCCTCTAATAAAGACTAAAAGTGACCTACTTCGATGAACAATAGTAGCCTATACCATAACGCCCATTATTCGGTGTACATGACATTCATCATCAAACTGATGTTGACGTGTTTCTCCCCGACATCGTCTGACTCTTTTTCGCCCGTCATGCCCACCCAAACAGAATCGAGATTCATCAAAGAAGACGACTGAATGCTATTCCACATTTCAATGTTGTTCTCAACAACACTGTAGTCGTTGTCTTCGATGTTCAACGTAATATACGCTGAAACTTTTCCTAAAAAGCGAAAAGTGATCAACATTTACTAATCAGAGTTAACTTTTCCTAGGAAAATTATTCTCTTACTGCTTTTAGTTAATAAAAGTTGACGTTTTGCAAGGAAATGGTTTACTACCTAATAAAAAAAGAAACTAATAAAAAAACAGAATTTTAATAATACATTAAGAGATGGAAAT
Organism: Aethina tumida; assembly: GCF_024364675.1. Classification (NCBI taxonomy): domain Eukaryota; kingdom Metazoa; phylum Arthropoda; class Insecta; order Coleoptera; family Nitidulidae; genus Aethina; species Aethina tumida. The sequence continues at coordinate 12,771,394 of NC_065439.1, forward strand.
CTCATTTATTACATTAAGGTAAAGATTTGTGTTACTTTGAGTTACAGAGCACATCTTTCTTTTTACACATGCACTTCTTGCATCTGCTATTAAAAGAGCATTTAAAAAATCCTTGTCCGCTACCAAGTGATTGTGAAGTTACACATTGTGATTGTGAAGTCTTCACAGCTATTATTCTACTCAGAAGGACTAGGATTATCTTGGATAATATTCAGGGGACATTTACTGATTAAGATATAATATTTATTATCATTGACTTCTGAATCATTCATTACTGTGCGCAGGGAGGAAGAGATGCGGAAAAGTAATATTTTTTTATTTTGGTATGGAAAAATTATGAATTAAGAAAAGCTGCTTCAGAATTCCATTTCTTATTCCAATTCTATAGAATCCATCATGGACACCTCCAATACATCACCAAAGATAGATCGAGCATCGTATCTTCGAATTGAAGTTCCTTTTTCTACTGCTTTCCAGGTTTTTTGGAGAGATTAATTTCTTGATGGCCTCAGTAGTGTCCAGTTGTCCAGATCAGTGAAAAGATAATGACCATCTCCTACAATCCAATCTTCAGCGATTTATAAATTTTGGTTTGTTTCATTTTCTTCACGATTCCCACTCCTCTTACTTCCAATTTCGTTTTCTTATTGTTATTGTTCCTGAATTTCATCAATGGCTCGTTGAAGATCCTCTTTTGTTCCTAAATTAGCCAATACTTCAGTAGGTAGTTTTGTAGTAGATAAACGAGGGGCAACCAAATATTTCCACATAAGGGCAAAAAAAAAATAAATATGACGATTTTGTTTTTGTTCTCGAGACTTTTCTAAATCAACTCTTACTTATCCACAATAGGCTTAGAAACTCTTCTGGGAAAAGTTGATCTGTTTAATTTCAATAAACTTTTACTGATACTTTTAGAATTTACTTTTTCTAGACAGAGTCAACTCTTCCTTACAATCCACTTTTCTTGTAACATATATTCTTCATAGCCTGATATATTTTCCTATTCATGTTCGTTACCATTTTCCAAAAAATAATCTCACACTAATAAATTTATAATTGTTCAAAAACAAACGAAGTATTTACTAAGCAACTAATAAACACGTCGGGGACTCACATATCGGTACTAACGTAAAGTCTATGTATTAATATGTCTATGGTCAGGTCTATGCGTGGCGTTGCCCGTTACGTCAAAGTCTTGAAAACAAACGCCAAATTTCTGACGTTTAGTTACCAACTCTGTTGGTATCTGACTGAATATTTTTACAATCAATATTTGTAACACAGTTTAAAAATTTATCGGTAAGTCATTTTACCGGCAAATAAATTTCCAAATTATTAAACGAACTATATTAAAATTGTTCAAATTTTATGAACGTATGGATCTAATTTCACGTATGTTTTCAGCGTCACAAACACGGATCCGCGTTTATAAATAACAATCATCGGTTTTCCGCTTCGCGTAATTTTGTGGGATCGCCCCGAAATACGGAGAGTGGGGGATTACAATAGATTAGAGATCTCGCAAAACAATACAAAAGTGACTAACCATCCAAACACTGTGAAGTAGGTTACAGGTTTAGGCGTAGCAAGTGGAACTGTACCACATAACTCTAATATCTAATATAACAAATTACAAACACAAAATAGCAATCAATTATATTAAAACAAAACAGGTAGGTGAGTGATTAAATTGAAACTAAAAGCCGGAGGGGGGTCGTTGACACTTTGACAACATTTCAGACACGCCTTCAAAAACAATCCAGTGAAGCACCATGGCGAAGAAACCGGCAGTTCAAGCCCTACACAAAGTTATAATGGTCGGCAGCGGAGGTGTCGGCAAATCAGCCCTTACCCTGCAGTTCATGTATGATGAGTTCGTGGAGAACTATGAGCCCACCAAAGCTGATTCGTATCGCAAGAAGGTGCTCCTCGACGGTGAGGACGTCCAAATCGACATCCTGGACACGGCGGGACAGGAGGACTATGCCGCAATCAGAGACAATTATTTCAGGAGTGGTGAAGGATTCCTCTGTATCTTTTCTATAACCGAAGATGAAAGTTTTCAAGCTACACAAGAATTCCGGCAAGTTTTTATCTTATTTGAATTGTTGTTTAATGGTATTTTGTTGTTTGATTATTTGGGTTGAGATAAATGTTTTGTAATGTTTGTTTTTAATATAGGGAACAGATTTTAAGGGTGAAAAACGACGAAAACATTCCGTTTTTGCTAGTGGGGAACAAGAGTGATTTGGATGATAAGAGGAAAGTGTCTTTTCAAGAGGCGAGCGACAGGGCCAAGAAATGGGGTGTCCCGTATGTTGAAACATCAGCCAAAACAAGGGAACATGTTGATAAGGTAGAAAAGAAATTTTGATACATACTGTGATCCATTTGAGAGTGGGATACCCACATAAAATTTGTATATTTTATCCGACAGTAGCAAATTTTTTATTCAAAATCTAACTACACTATGGTGGATTAAGCACACCCTGAAAGGGGTATATAAAAAAAATAAAAAAATTATGCTGTATGTTTATTTTTTAATTAAGTTCTGTATGGAATTAAACTGTCAAGGAATAATTCTTCCAATATTGTTGAAAAATAAGACAATTTGTACTAATTTTGACAGTTCCATTTCATTTATTTCTACCGTGAAATTTGACTTGTATTGTGTATTACAATACAGTTAATACCATATAATTATTATAATATTCCAATATTGATGTTTCAGAAGATGTTTAATCTAGGGATGTAGTTAAATTTTCAAATGGGTTGCACTGAACTTATTTTCATTTTTTTTTTTTTTTTGACTTTTATTGTTTTATAAATATATCAATCAAAATATATTTTATATTAATATGCTAATAATACATTATTATTAATTTAAATTATTTGAAATAGTTGTTCATTTATTTTTTAAACTAGATTAGTAGTACATTTTTAAATTTCGTATATAAATAGCTAGTTATAAAAATAAAACTAGTTTTAGTTGTAATAATTTCTATTATAATTAGCATTAAAGTTACTGGCAATTAAATGTACCTTTATACTTTTACCCAACGTGTTTTAACTGTGATAATTATTTGATAACGAAAAAAGTACAATGAATCATCATGTGCTGATTCAACACAAAAGATAAATAATCTTACTCATATAAATCAACATCAATTTGTTTATAAGATACTAATTAAATTTTCCGCAGGTATTTTATGATTTGATGCGGGAGATCCGCGAGAGAAAAATGGAGGAGAACAAGACGAACAACGGCAGAGGGAAGGACAAGAACAAGAAGAAAAAACTGAAGTGCACAATCCTCTAAGTTGGTGTGAACGTGTAAATGTGTTTTAATTTTAGTATGCTTGAATATTTGCTTTACATGTACGTCTCGCAATTTTGTTATCAAAGATGGTTCTATTTCCGTATCGCCGAACGCGTTTTTTGAATGCGGACGATGTGTGGACCTTGATTTTTTAATTAAGGTTTGATCCTTTTTAGATTGATGGAGTTCTCAAAGCAGACTTTAATGATAATGTGAATTTAATCTGAAAAGAATCAAAATACTTATTTGTTGTAAGTTAAGATATACATATATATTATTAGTTTTTTACTTTTGAAATATACAAGTAAGATAAGTCACTGTCTAATTTTCACTGTTTTCGTTGACGGACGTGTTCAGTATATTATACCAATATAAACGGTAGTTTTTAAGTATTTATTGTTATTTTTGGGTTTAATTTTGTAAAATTATTTATAGACCAAAAAATTTTAGTTTTAACAACCACAAATACTCTTTAAATTACTTGTTTCGATGCGTCATCACAATTTTCTTGCACGTTGTGTTATTTGCGGTTTACGTATGTTTAAAAATAATCATAATCGAGCTTCTGTTTCATTAGAATAACAATGAGCAAACAGAAATATATACAACAAAGTTTTTATAACGAAATGTACTATTTTGGCTAATGTTTTTTTGATCTTAATGTTTATACTGCCAAGGCAAATAACAAAATAAATTTTATTCACAAAATTAACAGCTGTTTCATTTCAATAAAATGTTACAATACAAAATAATTAGTTTATTAAAATAAAAACATGTATAAATAATTAGGTGTTGCCAGCATCGATTGCGTAACACTTACACATGCACCCCGTGACTGGACAGTCCTGATGCTCACTGAAAACAATCCAAATTAACTAAACAATTGAGTGAAAAGCTACTGAAACATACTTAAACCATTGCAGCATGTGTTCAGCGTGTCCCCCGTGCCTGCAACTCTGACACCACGTGAACCAACTTTCGAAATCTGCTATTTTCGACTGATCTATGTCTCCCGTCGTCGTACCCATGTACATTAAACAAATTGCACACCTGGGAAGAGGTTTACGACAATTCGGACAGGAGGAAATCTACGACAACATTCATTAGTATTACTGTTGAATATTAGGTGAGGAAAAGTACTTTAACTTTGTTTCCGGTGGTTCCCATGCGGGAGTAAGGGCTCCTGCCTCTGTTTAAGCCGAAATAATCCGATATACTTTTACCACAGAAATTGCACGATAGGAAAACTTGCAGAGGGGGTTTCTCCATTGGTCGGTACATCGCCAGTTTAATATCGAATTCAGCCCGTTCGTGCCACAGTTTCCACGTATCCAGTAGATTTCTATAACTAAACCAAAACGTTTAAACTATTTTTAATGTAACAACTGATAATTTTAGCACCTTTCAATCCATAATTTAACTGTTTCATCGCCCAATTTGGTATAAAATGCCCGTACAGCTATTAAGGCTGTTGATTGAATGTCTGCCGTTACGTCCAAGTACTTTTGTAACAAATTTAGACCATCAGTATCATTTCCTGGAAAAATACATTCGTTTATATTGAATCAACTACTGTTGGACACAAATACCAGTTAATAAAAGCCCATCCAAGTTCCCTTCTTCTGTCAGTCGTTCAGTCAAATTATTTAAATACTCTATAAGTTTATTGTCCGGCAAGAACATGCATGCGAAAGCCACTCTGTCTCCTATCGAAATTCCAGGCTCGTTCTAAGACAAAATAACAATGAACTATTTAAAGTACCACATGCATTGGTAAAATCTTACTAAAATATTGTCGTAGTTGTGATTTTCGGCGGTCAAGAACGCAAACATGGCCTTCAAATAAGGATCAGTTATCTTTGACCTGGAACTCGTGCAGAACTGCTTCCAGACGCTGTTTCTGTCGTCGGAGAAGCCGGCCAAAGCCACAGCCACTATGTTTAAACTGGACGAATAGTCGGACGTGTCCGGCACTCTGGTAAGCAATTCGATAGCGGACTTAATTTTCAAATTGAACACTGAGATGGCTGCGGCCCTTGTGAACTCGCATTCTCGTTCTAAGTTCTCTAAATATTTAGGTAGAAGGTCCACCGGCCAGCCGCACAATTTGATAGCTTCTTCTCTGTCTTTATGCCTGAAATTGTTATTTAATTACATGGTAAATTATGTCTTGTCAACGTACTTGTAGTATTTAGCTGTGCCTTGACAGTTGGGGTTGCCCAGTTCTGCCCAAGTTTGAACGACCGTTTCGGATTTATTGTTTTCAGGATCGATGGTGATGATAGTTTTGACGCCTGGGTGTTTTATCGATGTTGCACGTATCGTACCGTCGTCCACAAGTTTCGCGCTGAGATATAGCCACGTCCACACCGTTGATAGCATGCCGTCATTGTCTATGGCACGTCCGTTTTTATCTAAATCCTCCTGGAAATTATCATATATAGTTAATTTGAAAGGTTTTCCACAAGAAGTACCTCTAATCCGTAATTGTTTTTAGCCCTCTCTTTAATTGTGTATGAAATATCTTCAGTAGAAAAGTCCTTAACGTACTTTAAAGTTTTGCGCCCGTATGTCCAAATAACGTTGGATAAAGGTGACCAGTTTAAGGTAATTCTATCGTATACGGTGTAGTCGGATATTACTCCTAAAACAGGCCATAATAATTATGTATAATGTGCATGCAACAATAAATGTTGTACCATTTACAGCAATGGATAAAAATCTATTCTCATCAGTGGGATGCCACGAAAATGAGGCAATATTATGAAATCCACTGCTAGGAACAACAACCCTTTCAAGTATGGCAGGCTCCACGTCCTCGTTGAGTACTGTGGCCTGTTGAATGTCATACAAATTCACGACAGCACTTTCCTTTTGCACAACTGCTATAGTATTTACTCTAAAACAACAAATTACATAAACACATCACTAGGGCCCTCGAAAACTTACTTTGTGGGGCACCATGCAATTTTCAAAATCGGTTTCATGGGTGGCATTACTAAAACGGGTTTTTCGAAGTTTCTGGTATCCCAAATGGATATCTGATTATCGTTATACGAGGCTATTTGTCTGTCATCCTTTGGATTAATGCAAACTCCGTAGACGGCTTTAGTGGCGGCAACTCTGATATGTTTCATGTGATCCCTCATATCATAAATCCTAATGTACTTAAGATTCATACCGCAGGCAAGTTGTTTGCTACAGTTCCTGAACCAGGAGACGCTGTGCGCGAACTCGGCGTTCCCGTACTCGGCAACGGGCCGCACGTAGTCTCCGCTCATGGGGAACGCCATCTTCGACGTGTTCTGATCGTTGGCCAGCTTCGCAATGTCCCAAACCAGCACCGAATTGTCCTGGCGGTGTTTGTCCAAAACGGCGGCAATTAAGTTGGGCTCGTTCGGATTAAAGCAGACCTCGTTACACTGGCGGCCGTGTCGCGGTACCAGTTCTTTGCCCGGGTAGCCGAATAGGTCGTACTCGGAGGGTCCGAAGGTGGAGAGGAGGACTTTGCCGTTCGATATGCCGATTGCCATCAACAGGTCTGAGTGCGGTTTGGGGTAGATGTCTATGCTTTTTACGTACAGGTGGTTCGGATTTGTCGCGATTATGTGGGCGCATGATGTGTTGGAAATTTTTGTCACGCCTGATACTGTAACGAAACAATAAACACTGTTAGTTGTTTTAATAATATCTTTGAATGAATGGGTAAAATTTAATATTCCCTGTGAACTATACAAACATTTGTAGCCATTATTATTATAGTAACAATTCAAATGTTAATTATCATAATCATAATTAATTTTATTTAACATAAATAATTTACTGTTGTTATTTTCTTATTCTATAAAATGTTACATGTATTTTTTTGAATATAATGTTTTATAAAAAATATATAAATTTATTTATATTTATTTCATTCTATCGGACTGTTAAGTGTCTAATGGATCAAAATTATTATATTTTATAATGAAACGACATTATTTAATTTTGAAACAAATGAATTAAGCAATGACAAGATGGTTTAAGGGAAATTGAGGAAGCTGACAGGTTTAGTGTTTCGTAAAGTAACTAGTAATCTGATTCAGGTTGTGGTCACTGTAGAACAGTAATCAAGATCACTATTTAACATTAACTGCTCCAGGATAATTAATCTACATTCTAGAAGACCAATAAGATACCCATCTGTTATTAGAAGCAATCGTGGAGAAGATTGGAATGGTGTGAAGATTTTCAAAACTGGATTCAACGTTTTATTCAATGACGAATCCCGATTGGGTAATTATCCAGATACTCGTCGAACAAGAGTTTGGGAAAGGTGGTTGAAGTTCAATCAAAATAATGTTGTTCAACTTATTTTGTCTCTACTCAACAGATTTAAAACATTTATAAACAATCGTGAGGGACAAATTCTTTATTTAAATTATTAAAAATTAATGATATGTGAATTATCTTTTTTATGTTTACATTTTAAATTTAACGAATATTTTTTCTTCAATTTGGTTAAAAATAAACAAATCTATATTATTAAATTTCCTATTTTATTTACATAAAGGTCAGTATTTAAATTCACTGGTTTACAAAAATGTTTTTTGACAGCTAAATATTAAATTTTTAGCCATAATTCATGGACTATTAAAATAATTTCTGAATATAGATTTCACATTCTTTTAAGCTTTTTGAATTGTTGTGATAAGTTCATTTAAACTTTAAATTTTACTTTATTTAAAACTTTAAATTTTTGTGTCGAATGTTTCTATAGGGTTGATGTCTAGAGGTTGAGGGGTTTAGTATTTTAACAACACTGATACAATTTTGTCTTTGGATTATTGTCATGTTGAAACACATTTATTAAGATCATCATTTCTTCAATATATAAAAATACATACATACATCACTGTACTTAAATCAGTCTAAGGGGCCTACACCAGAAGAATTGAAGTATTCTCATAACATAATTGAACCACCACTCTGTTTCACAGTGAGTACAATAATTTTTTATGTAGTTTTATCCTTGTAGATTGTTTAACATAAAACATTGGTCTGTGGTTTAATGAATCTGACCCTATGCAAGTCAAAATTAGACTTTTTTAGTGAATGAACCCCCATCCACCCCGAACCATCTTACAATCCATAAACTAATTTCAGCTAGATTTTTTTTAAAAACATTTTGTTGGTCAGTTTCTCAAAATTGGAATACTGGAAAGGATTGATTTTGTTAGCTGTAAACTCTTAGCCATCTGCCAGTTTTTGTAATGCTAAATTATAATTCTTCTTTTACTTTCAATTCAACCAATAATTAAATAATTCCTCTGATAAATAATTAATTTGAATTTACAGAGGCTTTTAATTTAAAGGTAAGACAGATTTTTAAACAATTTAAATATATTAACTAAATGCTACAATGTATAAAATAGTTCATATATTTTAATAAGTTGCCATAATTATGGACACTACTTTATATTATGTATTTTACACAATAAGTTAAATTGTGATAATTTTCCAGATAAAACTAATTGTAATGTATATACAACAGAACAAATATAAATGTTTAACTTAAGATATTTTTCTTATTTCAAATTTATTTTTACTTTTGTTGTTTATTATTGGCTCATCAAATTTTATTCATAATTTTCACTTTTAACTTAGTTATTTATTTGTTAATCCTAGTTATGTTTGAAATATTTTATTTTATATGCTTTCCTTTGTTCGGCAGTCAACTAATCTTAGTTAATTTAATATTTTTATCTGCTGTTGTTTCCAATAAAAAATTTATTGTGAAATTAGTGTAAACTATTGTACAATAAAGTTATTATTGTTTTTTTTTTGCGATTTCAAAATTGTAAATACATGTGAAATTTGAAACCAATAATTTCTATGCTTCTATTAGAAAACTAGTAATAACTATATGGATTTATTATTTAATTAGATCTAAATCAAGTAAAATAACAACATCCCAGTATCTAAAATTAGTTACCTTGAGTGTGAGAGTCCCGCAAGGGTTGGACTTCGTACAAAGTGATATCGGAGCCCCAAGTTATAAAACGGTTGGATATAGGAGACCATTGAATCTCCAGCTTTCCAGACATATTTACATGCCTAAAATCGCAAAAATAATTACAAATAAACAATGTAAACAATCTTGTAGGTTATGTTTTGTTATCGGTTTTCACTGTGGAAATGCGTGTTGGTAGATAATCAGAATCTCATTATATATAAAAAAAAATTTTACTCACGATGGCAGATCTTTTATGCTGAGAAACGAGGACGCTCTCACAATCTTTTTGATTTCACCCTCATCCATTATATCGTCTTTTGCGGCCGCATTCTAATATTTATTCGTACTGTTGCTAACAAACCAGTGCAACGCAACACGTTTATCTGTTTTGAATTTAAAAAATTTCTTTATCATTGATCAAAACATGTATTAATGTTGAACAACATTGGAAATCTATTAAATTTAATTATTCTTCACTTCAGAAATGGTGTTTATTTTAAAATTATATCCATTGTTGGGATGTCTGTACAAATAAAAAAAAATTACATAGTCTATTTTGTGAAAATAATTTATTGTTATTAAATAATATAAAGTATAACACAAATTATGTATATACAAAACAAGACAGATATTTATAAATCAATTAAAAACGCATAATACGCTCCATGTTTTGTACCAACGAAAATTCGTGAATATGAAAATTATGTTTGAACACTTGAATTCACCAAATAGGTAATTATTTGGTATTTGGAATTCACTCTGTTGTTTTCCTTTGTGAAATAACCTTACACTTTTCACGAAATATTTTCCAAAAATCAAAAGCAGCCCTTAAAATGATTTTGTGCGTAATTTATGGCATATCAATAGATTAACAGAAGGGCTTATACCTAGTTAATAATCCGGTATATATATAAGTATTGTGCGCACTTTGTGTTTACTCAAAAATGGGCACTTTCCACATTCAACAGGAGGGCCCCGTGAACGCCCTAGCCTTAAATCGTGACAACACTCAGGTGGCAATAGGAGGCAGAAACGGTAAGCACGTAAACATCAATCCCTCAACAATCAATTTCAATCCTTTGTTAGTGTTTAAGGTGTATGCAATCGAAGAAAACAAGTTTAGAGAAGTGTGCAACTTGAGGGCCACCAAGCACTTGAATCTGGGTTTTTCTTGCAACGATGTCGCGTGGAGCCCGCTGGATGATCAATATTTGGCCACCGCGGCGACGAACGGTCACGTTTGCGTGTGGAACCTGACGAAAATGGGGCGCGCGATGCAAGAACAAGACTATCAGGATCACAAGAGGACGGTCAACAAAGTAAATTTTCACACGTCCGACGCGTACAAGTTGATATCGGGCTCGCAGGATGGAACCATGAGATACTTTGATATCAGACTCAACGAGGCTGTGTCCATATTTTATAGGTGTGCAGAAATTTATTTACTATTTATATATAGTGTAACCATAAATTTATGAGCCACGATTTGACCAAACTTACTTTATTCAATTTTCATGTCTTGATATTTTATAATTAGTATTATAATATTTTGCCATTAGTTAATAAACTCATGCTCAAAGGTTAGACATAAGTTCCTGTTGATAACAGCTTGAATATTTGGTAGTATATCATTAACAATATCTCTGAAAGGCCAATATAACAAATTCTTACTATAATAGGTAAAACAATGATTTTGTGGAATACTTCCTCTGTCTTCAATTTCATAAAGTGATCAACATGTATAAAATTAAAGTGGATCAATTTTAATTCATCGCAGTTTAATATCTGTGACTTTTGAACATGAGTTTATATATACATATATAATATATCTTTATGTAAATAGCAATACGGAGAGTGTGAGGGATGTACAGTTCAGTCCGCACAACCCGTACACGTTTGCGGCAGTCTCCGACAACGGCAGCGTCCAAATTTGGGACATAAGAAAGCCCGACCGTCTCCAGCAGCAGTACACGGCGCACAGCGGTCCCGTGTTCGCCTGTGACTGGCATCCGGAGTCGTCCTGGCTCGCCACAGCTAGCAGGGACAAGACGATCAAAGTGTGGGACTTGCAGACCAGCAAACCGACTTTAGAATACACGATTCATACTATTGCGGCTATAGGTCACGTGAAATGGCGACCGCAGAGGAAATATCACATTGCCAGTTGTGCCTTGGTGATTGACTGTAGCATTAATATCTGGGACGTGAGGCGGCCGTACATTCCCTTCGCGTCGTTCAATGAGCACAGGGATATTGCCAGTGGGGTTGCTTGGAAGGGAGACCCGCATGTTTTTCTCAGCAGCGGCCGAGTAAATATATCCCTTAATATTATAATTGTTAATTTCATATGGTTCTGTTTTTAGGATTGCACCCTGTACCAACATTTGTTTAACGATGCTAGTCGACCAGCGAGTAAAGCCAATCCTCATGGAATATCCTTTAATAAAGAGGGCGAAATACTGTTCGCCCAAAAAGTTCAAACTAACAATTTTGCTAGCACTCCCAGCACAAACGCTCTAACCAAAGCGACAAATTTGATGAGAAAAATCTCCACCACACAATCCTTTGACACGTTCCATCAAGCTTCAAGCACTTTACAGCAGTTCATGGCTTCCAATCATCACGATCATCTTTCTGAAAGTGAATTGTTTGTCAAACTGGCGAAAAATTATATTTTGACTGGAAGGAGCGTGTCCGAAATGTGCGAACACAATGCTGCCGTGGCCAGAGAATACGGCAAATCTTATGTAACACCTCATTATCATTGCATTGCAACTGTCATTAAGTTTTATGTTTTTAGATGTCTGTGATATGGAAGATAATAAAAACTATTTATGGCGAGGAATTCATGCAGAATTCGGTCAACTTCGAAAAGTACGACGGCTTCGATACGTTCGACGGCAAAAAGGAGGACGAAAACGAATCGCCGGAGGAGAACGACAAACCCGACTCACCTGTTATGGAATTGGATGAAGAAATCGTCGAGACTGATCAGGCATCTCTAGGTGGTGACACGCCTATGGCGCAGTTCAGCGGCGGAGACGAAAGCGGGGAGACCGAAAACGAGGATCAGGTCGACCACGCCGGCGTCTACAGCAACGGTTTCCCGAACTATCTCAATTACCGATCCGGTTTGCCCAAAGGGGACTTCTCCTTTGGGGAGAACGAGCTCGATATGGAGATAGATGGGATCAGCACAGGTTGGTTGCGTTGCATGCGAAACTGTATTGCTTTCGCTTCTGGCGTTTAACTAGTACTTTCAGGTTCGTTTTCAGAGTACCAGAACGGATTCAAAAGCTACAACCAAATTACGCCACAGGAACTGAAGGATGCGGATTACTGTGCATTTCCTAGCGAGGCTTTTCCTTTAAGGCACGAGATAATGGACAGATCTCCACCGCCCGAACAATTTCCAAACAGACTGTCTCCGGAACTACCGGAAGAACCACTTCCTGCTATTATAGAAGAGCCTCAACCTTTACACATGTTGAGGGTGAAAAAACCAAAGAAGAAATCTGCCTGGGATCCATCCCAACTAGTAATAGACGCCTTGAAATATCATGCGGACATGGGCGACGTTCAATCTGCAGCTTGTATCTTAATTGTGATCGGCGATAACAGAAAATACTTGGAGAAACTGGACGAATACACTCAAGAGTTTTGGTTGTTAAGCTACATAGAACATTTGAATAGGTACAAACTATGGAATGAGGCTGCACAAGTGATCAAACTCTCCTGGTTACCATCAGTTTTCTCGCTCAATCAGCAAAGCACAAGGATTAACACCAATTGTAATAAATGTTCGAAACCGTTACAACGAACTGGTTGGCTATGCGACAGGTGTCACTCGTCTGAATCCTCCTTGTGCAGCATCTGCCATCAAGTCGTTAAAGGACTTTACGCTTGGTGTCAGGGCTGTTCACACGGCGGTCACGTTGCCCACATAAAACAGTGGTTTTCAATGAATATAAAATGTCCCACTGGGTGTGGGCATTCTTGCGAGTTTGGTTGAAATTATAATTTATTATGGAGGATCTTGTGTATATATGACTGAACGCGTTTTCAACTGAAACGTAAAAATTTTTATAAATATATATTATTTAACGATTAATAAAAACAAAAAAATTAATGGTATTTTTATTTAATAGTTCTCCTAGTTATAGCATTTAACTACTACTTTCAGGTTCTACCATATTATGCTGAAGGAACTGGATGTGGATTACCGTGTGTTTTCCAGCGAGACTTCCTTTAGGACATTATGAGCGGTTCTCCAGCGCCCAAACGTCCCAAGAAAATTGTTTCCGGAACACTCGGAAGAACCACTCCCTGCTATTACAGAAAAACCTCAATATTTACACATGTTGTTAATGATCCTCTTTAAAACTTAAATCTCAAAATTGCTTTCCTAAAAACCAATATCTGGTTTATAATTTATTCTCAAAGAAAATATTTGTATGTATTGAAAACACGCTCTTATAAGTAGTTTAATTTAATTCTAACATCCAAGTAATTTATTTATGAATACTCTAATAATTCACGGTTCAATTCTATTACTTGAGAGAAGATTAACACGACTCGAAAACGACCAAGAGTGTTTATTTCCGGATATTCTAATTGAATTATTCGACTGACCGATTCAAAATTAACACAAACTATTTTGAAATTGTTGGGGTTTCGTTTAACTGAGGCATTTCAAAGTTTAACGTGACTGTAATTAAAATATCTAACTCATATCACATGCGAATTATAATATAGTTTGCTAGTATCCAACAAAAGTTTAGTTGGATATTCTAAAAAGTTTTATTTGTTTACCAAGCACTAATTATAAGACAAATTAAGGACTTTTGTATGTTTGAATCGTTTATTTATACATAATATATTTTTACATGAACATTTATTAGTAATTTTAAGGTATTTTGTAATAATGGTCGAACTTAGACCTCATAGCATACACATATTTGGCAACTGTTGAAAATGTACCGGGTAAAACAGATCTACTACATATCTAGATGATAAAATATTTTATACAGGTCTTTAAATGTAATACACTTAGTTTGGTAACTTTTGGAATACTGAATAGTATAACATTCGCTACATAGGATGGGCACATAGATGTTAAAAGTGACTATATACATGTCCATTTTTTAATACATATGTTAAAATAATATATAAAATCTATTTACACGTAATAGTTATATTAATATTTAAGCAAATAGTTGAATTGTTGTTTCATACAAATTTACACATATGATATGCCATACAATATAATAATTTAGTAGGTATAAAACAACGATCCTTACAAGTAACAAATACACGATTTCAAGGCTCAAGGGATGAAATCTTTTGAGGAACAGTTAGATATTTATTTACAATCTTAATCTAAGTAGATTTGTTAACGTAATTATTTAAATGACGACGTTTATTTTCTTTAAAAAAATTACCCTGCTTTAAAATTCCTATAAGCCATCAAGACGAGATCCAACTGGGTAAAAAATATTACTGTTTGCGTTATTCCAAAATGTTCTTATAAACTGGTCGGTTGCGATATCACTCCATTTTTAACCGCATTCCTTAATCCAGCTCCGGTGACGGAAGTGGTGGTGGTCGTTATACTGGTCAAGCTTATAGAAGTCGTGTCCACCTACATGAAATCCAAATCAATTTTAAATTAGTATGTAAATCAGATGTACTCACTGTTCTGTTAACTAATGGTCCCTCATCACATTCCTCCTCATTGGGACAAATTGATGTGGCCACGCTGTTCTCTAAATGAAGTTGAGCGTTCACATCCATCGCGGCGCAAGTACAAACTTTCAAAAAGCTCTTTTTGAAGTTATCGTTCAAGAACGCGTACAAGATCGGATTGATGGCTGAATTGCTGTAGCCCAGACACGATGTCAATAAATGCATGGCGATTCTAAGCCTATTAAAAATAATAATAGTTAATTGATTAAAGTATTATTAATAAAATTTTTACTTTATTTCACTTGCGTCTTCGACTGGTTTATTGTCCAATTGCATAATCCAATAGGGCAGCCAACAAATCACATAAACTGTGATGATGGTCAGTACTAAATTCGTGACCTTACTGTGAGATCTTTTCTTTTCATTGGACTTATTCTTCGGTCCTACATTCCATAGTTTCATTACGACTCTAAAGTAGAACAGCAGAATCAAGCACAAAGCAATGAAAAAGCTGAAGGCGAAGATGTATCTGGCGTAGATCGTTTCAAAAGTCATGCCCTTCGAATCATCGTCGAGATCTTTGAACATGACGCAATATGTGAGATCGGGGGCAACCTCAACTTCTTCCGCGTAGTTTATAATGGGGATAATCAAGAGGATGCTCGTTGTCCATGCTAGCAACGAAACTACTTTCGATATAAAGGGGGTGCGCCACCTCAGAGACGAAATTGGGTGGCACTCTGCGATGTAACGGTCCGCCGACATGACGCAGAGGAAAATGCTGTTGGTGAACTGGTTAATGCTGGTGCTGATCATGTAGGCTTTGCAAGCGATGTGGCCGAAAATCCAACTGCCTCTGATTATGGTCGCTATTAGAAATGGGAGGCCGATGAGGAAGCATTCGTCCGCGATCGCCAGGTTGACTATGTACATGTTGGAGACCGTTTGCATTTTGGAAAATCTGATGACGACGTAGATGACGAGCGTGTTGCCAACAAGGCCCACGAAACATACTACGCAGAACAGGATTATTTGGATTATGCTGAGGTACCCTTCGAAGGTGGACCCCAGGTTGTCCATGAAATCTGTTGTGTTGTTCATCTTGATATATTTATCAGGGACTCAGATATTTAACATAGTACTGTTAATCTGAAACAGAGTGAGTGAGTATCACTCAAACGAATTGCCACTTCAGCAGGTGTGATATGAGTTTGAAAGTGGTTGCCTGCCATCGCGGGGAGATAAATGGAATGAACAGTTTTAACGAATAAATAAAATGACCTAAATGCAATCGCGTCTGCCTCGTTCATCACTCATGTTATTTCAACGAACCCGCGGTTATTTTTTAATTTCATTCCAAAATGGAGGTTGACTACGTGAATAAAAACTGTCGGCGACCACTAAAAAGACTGGTTTGCTTTGGGTTAGCACAGGTACAACCCCAATTCATTATCATATATAGTATATGGTGGTTCATGTGAAACATACTGACCTTTTCCAAGGTATTGCAGGTTTGCGCCCTTAAATTGCCAGTGTGTCAGCGGTGCAAGATATGCTTATTGTCAATGGATTCGGTAACAACAAAACGTTTCAGTTTGGATAATGTTTTGAGAGTTTTATTTAGTTTTCGTTGAGTTTGATAAGATTTCAAACAATAAATGTTTAGATATTTTTTTAAGTGGAGTGAAAAGATAAATATTTATCTCTAATAAAAATATATCATAATGAAGATTAACTTACATAACATAGATATAATGTCATACAATTGTAAATTGGTACAAGAACTTGCCAGAAATTCGTTGTTAACCCTATAAAACACTGAACAACAAATTTGGCTAAAATTCCTTGCCCCGATATTCCAAAATGTTCTTATAAACTGGTCTGTTGCGATATCACTTCATTTTTAACCGCATTCCTTAATCCGACTCTGAAGGATGTGGATTACTAAGTTTTCCAAGCGAGACTATTCCTTTAGGACATTATGGGCAGTTCTCCAGCGCCTGAACATCCCAAGCAGATTGTTTCCAGAACACTCGAAAGAATCACTTCCTACTAATACAGAAAAACATCAACATTTACGCATGTTGTTAATGATCCTCTTTAAAACTTAAATCTTAAAATTGCTTTCCTAAAAACCAATATCTGGTTTATAATTTATTCTCAAGGAAAATATTCGTATGTATTGAAAACACGCTCATTTAAGTAGTTTAATTTAATTCTAACATCCAAGTAATTTATTTATGATTACTCTAATAATGCACGGTTCAATTCTAGTATTTGAGAGAAGATTAACACGGCTCGAAAACGGCCAAGAGTGTTTATTTCCGGATATTCTAATTGAATTATTCGACTGACCGATTCAAAATTAACACAAACTATTTTGAAATTGTTCGGGTTTCGTTTAACTGAGGCATTTCAAAGTTTAACGTGACTAATTAAAATAACTAACTCATATCACATGCGAATTATAAAATAGTTTGCTAGTTTGCAACAAAAGTTTAGTCGGATATTCTAAAACGTTTTATTAGTTTACTAAGCACTAATTATAAGACAAATTAAGGACTTTTGTATGCTTGAATCATTTATTTATACATAATATGTTTTTACATGAACATTTATTAGTATATAGCTTAGTAATTTTAAGGTATTTTGTAATAATGGTCGAACTTAGACCTCATAGCATACACGTATTTGGTAACTGTTGAAAATGTACCGGGCAAAACAGATCAACTACACATCTAGATGACAAAATATTTTATACAGGTCTTTAAATGTAACACACTTAGTTTGGGAACTTTTTGAATGCTGGATAGTACAACATTTGGTGCATAGAAGGGGTACATAGATGTTAAAAGTGACTATATACATGTCCATTTTTTAATACATATGTTAATATCACAGATTTAAGCTAATATATAAAATCTATTTACACGTAATAGTTATATTAATATTTAAGCAAATGGTTGAATTGTTGTTCTATACAAATTTACACATATGATATGCCTATACAATATAATAATTTAGAAGGTATAAAACAACAATCCTTACAAGTAACAAATACACGATTTCAAAAGATTTTATGGGCTCAAGGGATGAAATCTTTTGAGAAACATTGTATATATATATATATTTGAATAGTTAGATATTTATTTACAATCTTAATCTAAGTATATTTGTTAACGTATACTATACACAGTAATTATTTAGATGAAGACATTTATTTTCTATAAAAAAACTTACCCTGCTTTAAAATTCCTATGATCCATCAAGACGAGATCCAAATGAGTAAAAATTATTACTGTTTGCTTCTTGAAGACTATAAACACTCTAATATAAAATATATCATAAAGAAGATTTATAGCGATAACAAATTGTTCAAAGGTCAAAAGAGGCAAACAGTAGCGTACGTAACATAGATATTATGTAATACAATTGTAAATTGGTACAAGAATTTGCCAGATTAAAAAAAAATTGTCAACCCTATAAAACACTGAACAACAAATTTGGCGACTAAAATTCCTTGCCCCGTTATTGCAAAATGTTCTTATAAACTGGTCGGTTGCGATATCACTCCATTTTTAACCGCATTCCTTAATCCGGCTCCGGTGACGGAAGTGGTGGTGGTCGTTCTACTGGTTAAGCTTATAGAAGTCGTATCCACCTAAATGAAATCCATATCAATTTTAAATTAGTATTTAAATCAAATGTACTCACTGTTCTGTTAACTAATGGTCCCTCATCACATTCCTCCTCATTGGGACAAATTGATGTGGCTCTTGTTGGTCTGGCCCTCTCCGAATTCTGTTTGTTTTTTCTCGGGAACACGCTGTTCTCTAAATGAAGTTGGGCGTTCACATCCATCGCGGCGCAAGTACAAGCTTTCAAAAAGCTCTTTTTGAAGTTATCGCTCAGAAACGCGTACAAGATCGGATTGATGGCTGAATTGCTGTAGCTCAGACACGATGTCAATAAATGCATAGCGATTCTAAGCCTATTAAAAAAAATAATAATTAGTTAATTGATTAAGGTATTATTAATAAAATTTTTACTTTTGTTCACTTGCGTCTTCAACTGGTTTATTGGCCAATTGCATAACCCAATAAGGCAGCCAACAAATCACATAAACTGTGATAACGGTCAGTACTAAATTTGTGACCTTCCTGTGAGATCTTTTCTTTTCTTTGGACTTATTCTTCGGCCCTACATTCCTTAGTTTCATCACCACTCTAAAGTAGAACAGCAGAATCAAGCACAAAGGAATGCAGAAGCTGAAGGTGAAGATGTACCTGGCGTAGATTGTTTCAATAGGCATGCCCTGCGAATCAGTGTCCAACATGGAGCTGTTTGTTATGTTGGACATGTTGGCTTGGCCATCGTCGAGATCTCTGAACATGATGACGCAAGACATGTGATCGGGGGCACCTCCAACTTCCCGCGCGTGGTTTATAATGGGGATTATCAAGAGGATGCTCGTCGTCCATGCTAGCAACGAGACTACTTTCGATATAAAGGGTGTGCGCCACCTCGGAGACGAAATTGGGTGGCACACTGCGATGTAACGGTCCGCCGACATGACGCAGAGGAAAATGCTGCTAGTGAACTGGTTAATGCTGGTGCTGATCATGTAGGCTTTGCAAGCGATGTGGCCGAAAATCCAACTGCCTCTGATCATGGTCGCTATTAGGAATGGGAGGCCGATGAGGAAGCATTCGTCCGCGATCGCCAGGTTGACTATGTACATGTTGGTGACCGTTTGCATTTTGGAAAATCTGATGACGACGTAGATGACGAGCGTGTTGCCAACAAGGCCCACGAAACATACTACGCAGAACAGGATTATTTGGATTATACTGCGGTACCCCTCGAAGGTGGACCCCGGGTTGTCCATTAAATCTGTTGTGTTGTTCATCTTGATGTATTTATCAGGGAATCAGGTGTTTAACATAGTACCGTTAATCTGAAACAGAACAATTCATTTTAGTGAAGTAGGACACGTTGATCATGTAAAGCTGTGTAACTGTGAGTATCACTCAAACGAATTGCCACTTCAGCAGGTGGAGTTTGGAAGTGGTTGCCTGCCATCGCGGGGAGATAAATGGAATGAACAGTTTTAATGAATAAATAAACGGACCTAAATGCAGTCGCGTCTGCCTCGTTCATCACTCATGTTATTTCAACGAACCCGCGGTTATTTTTTACTTTCAGCCCAAACGAATGAAAGCGAATGTTTCGTATAATTGGCGGGGGGAAAATGGAGGCTAACTACGCGAATAAAAGCTTTCGGCGGCCACTAAAAAGACGGATTTGCTTTGGGTAAACACAAGTACAACGTCAATACATTACCATATATAGTAGATGGTGGTTCATGTGAAACATACTGACCTTTTCGACGATATTGCAGTTTTGCGCCCTTAAATTGCCAGTGTGTCAGCGGTGCAGGATATTCTTATTGTCAATGGACTCTGTAACAACGAAACGTTTCAGTTTGGATAATGTTTTGAGGGTTTTATTTAGTTCTTGTTGAGTTTGATAAGATTTCAAACAATAAATGTTTAGATAATGTTATAAGTGGAGTTTAATAAGATTTTATGAAAAGTTTTGTACACATTGAATGGTTATAACAAATTTGGAGAGCTTCTTTACGAAACAGGGGTTTATTAAAAAAGTTATTTTCGGGGGGGACCGCTTTTTATTTTTTCCACGTTTTAAGGTGGATTTGTAAAAGTTGAGAGAAGTTACTACAGCAAAACATGCGTAACCGATATTTAATCCCGATTTAATTAGTCTGTATGGATAATTAAAAAGCCCCCTCAGTCAGTCAGATTTTTATAATTAATTTAATGGAGTCAGAAAAAAAATTGTTTGTAACACAACAAACTCATTGCGTAACCTTCTTATATTTCATTAGCAATACTACCCATTAATCAGTTAATCAGTTACGTAACATCAAAAGCGTATTTATTTTATAATTACAACGTCAATATAATTTTTACTATGTCAGTACACATTTATCGTCGCCATAACGTTTAATCGAGCGCTTTTGTTCACATATTGCGTAACTGGTTTAATTCAGGTTCGCCAATAAAAAATACATCCCAACCCTTCGTTAATGTTTTTTATGGCCGGAGTCCGACATTTATGATCGTTATTGCATTCAAACGGGCCTTTAATTCTTCGTGTTTTACGATTTTCAGACGACTTTTGTAATTGCAGTTCAGCGTATGGGCGTTTGCGATGACCAAACAATCGTAACTTCTCAATTTCTCAATATATTCCGTTGCATACAGTCGGCAATTGTTAATAATTCAATAAAGACGTGAGTCATTTGTATAATTATGACAGAAAACGCGTAAGAAGATAATTCGGTTAGCAACTTCGACGACGAAGTTACCTCCAAGTCGAAGTAATTATTGCAAATTTAATTACCTACCGCAGCGGTTTTGGATTTGGGTCGGGCAACTCTTTCAAAGTCAATGCGAATTTACATTAATCTTAAATCCGACAATAAAATCCGTCTGTACCACTCAACATCAACATTATCACAATAAATAACTACGATAATCCACGTGTTGGGAGATACGCGACATTTATCTGGATTTAATCCGAAGTGACACGTGGATGCGTCCGTAAAAGCGACGTTCCTTGTTTAAAAAGTCTGAAAGCTCGCAGACTGTTTACACTACAATTACGAATACAGTGGGTCTTGTCACGCGCTCAAACAAACAATTTTACTTAAAAGTGGAGTACGTGTCCATTCACCGCTGCGGCCTCTCCCTCGAAACTTTCTAAAAAGGATTTTATTAAAATTTATTTTCCGTACGGCTGACAGCATTTGCAAGCTATAAATAATGAATAACTGTTGACTAAAGCGAAAAAAAAAATGTAATATTTGCTGAAAAATAATAAATTCCTACACATGTGCCATTTTGATGTTTAACGACATATTTTATTGAGTACCGTAATACGAATTTTATGGAGCACGAAATACGTGGGTCGAAATTCATTATGCACGTACTTTACGGGCTTAAATATTACTTTCGCAATTACGCACTTCACGTCCCGGTAATACACAATGGATATATAAAACTTTAATTACGAGGAAACGTACGTTTTCTGCCAAATTTTGGCTGATCCTAATCCATTAAAAATATAAATTCGTTCGTTCCCATCATTTTCCACGCACGCACAATCTCAACAAATCATTATCCTTACGTCCTTCCGGTTTTGTGCGTCCAGTTCGGTTTTTCCTGCGTAACAATAAAAAAATACAATAAATTACACCAACAATGTATTTTTTGGAGACATCGTTTTTCATAAATCATGTTCTATACGAGTATATCCGATTCAGCTTGGAAGGTATAAGGGTGATTTTATTCAAAGCTACCATGTCACGTAGGATTTATTGCATCAAAATAAAAAAAGCAACAATAAAAATTTAGGTGCGTACCAATTACAAACGGGAACGTCCCTCTCCAAACTCAAACAAAGGCAATGATTGAATAAATCTTACAATAAATTTGAGAGGCTGAACTGAGAATGAAGGACGAAGTGATAATATTTCCTAATTAATTGCCCTAATTAGGAATAGGGAGGAGAAAAAAACCGAAAAAGGAGCACTGTGATATCTGAGAGGGCGAACCAGAAGTTCCCAACCCCTGTAAAATGATATTTTTACTTAAAACTCTCGGCCAATATTAAATTTCATTGTGGCAACAGAAATACCTGTACATTTACCGTAAAATATAAGCTCATTTGGAGCTTTATTATTTAGCATTCAGTGATCCATTTTAAGACTTAACAAAGAATGAGCTAAATAATTTGGAGGGACATTAGCATAAATGTAAGTAATTATAACCTAAAGTGGAGTAAAAAGATTGGGGGTTTCTGTTATTCAACAGTTTCATTTTTTGTTTGGAGGAACTGGTCCAGAATTACGCAACATTTACGGTCGGATATTTGGACCGTGAAACATGAACGTGAAGGGTCCGCTTAAAAATGGGCCTTTAAGAGAATAATTAAGCATTTACATTTGCTGAAGCTGTTCCCGAATGTCTTGCCCCTTTTGTGTCAGTCAACGGTTACATATAGGGGTATGCCGAGTATTTTTATCATTTTCTTAGACGGGAGTATGCAGAAACTGTCGGGATTTATGAAATTTCTGAAAGTCCAATTAGTTAATGATTTTTCGAACGGGAGAAGTTTGTGACGTGTATTGGGAAACGCTTAGACTGAAACTGAGGGATAAAGATCAAAAGTATTTTTTCAATTTTACATTATTTTTGCCAGTAATGTAATTTTTCGTAAAATAATGTTTGACATTCAATACTTGCATGTTCTACTCTATTTTTCATATTTTTTTACTAATTATTACTTTAACTCCTTGATATTTCTTAAAAAAAGCATTGTAAAATATATTCTATATATGATAAATTATTTGACAACAAAAACGTTCTCTTACTTGGATGGATTTAATATTTGGTGTTCAAATTCGATGAGATATATGCTATTGTCATTGATGAATTCAAAATACAAATTTTATGCCAATCATTTGGAAAGTACCGACTATAAATAGGACAGAAAACTACAGTGGAGAACTAGACTTATCAACTAACTCGAATAAAAGCAATATTTGGATAAATCTTACAATCAATGTAAGAGGTTGAACTGAAAATGAAGGTAAAACTGATAACATATTCTAATTAATTGCCTTAATTATTGATAGGAGTGAAAAAACTAAAACAAATATTGCGATATCGTAGAGGGCAAACAAGAAGTTCCCAACCTCTATAAAATGATATTTTTACTTAAAACACTGCAAATATTAAATTTTATTGTGGCAACAGAAACACCAGTACATTCACCGTAAAATATAAGCTCGTCGTATGGAGCTTTATTGTTTAGCATTCAGTAATCCATTTTAAGATTTAACAAAGCATGAGCTAAATAATTTGGAGGTACATTAGCATAAATGCTGTAAGTAATTATCGTCTATAGTGGAGTAAAAAGGTTGGGGGTTTCTGTAATTGAACCGTTTCATTTTTTGTTTGGAGAAACGGGTCCAGAATTATGCAACTTTTACGGTCGGATATTTGGACCGTGAAACATAAATGTGAAGGGTCCGCTTAAAAAAAGGCCTTTAAGAGAATAACTAAGCATTTACATTTGCTGAAGCTGATCCAGAATGTTTTGCCCCTTTTGTGTCAGTCTACGGTTTCATGTAGGGGTATGCCGAGTATTTTTATCGTTTTTTTTAGACGGCAGGATGCTGAAGCTGTCGGGATTTATGAAATTCTTGAAAGTACAATTAGTTAGTTAATGATTTTTCGAACGGGAGAAGTTTGTGACGTGTATTGGAAAACGCTTAGACTGAAACTGAGGGATAAAGCTCAAAAGTATTTTTTCAATTTTACATTATTTTTGGTAATAATGCAATTTTTCGTAAAATAATGATTGACATACAATACTTGCACGCTCTACTCAATTTTTAATAATTTTTTACTAATTATTACTTCAACTTCTTTCTTAAAAAACATTATAAATTATATTCTATCTATAATAAATTATTTGACAACAGAAACTTGCTCTTACTTGGGTGGATTTAATATTTGGAGTTCAAATTCGATGACATATATATAATTGTCATTGATGGATTCGAAACACAAATTTCATGCCAATCATTTGTAAAGTACCCACTATAAATAGGACAGAAAACTTCAGTGGAGGTCTAGACTTTTCAACTAACTCAAATAAAAGCAATATTTGGATAAATCTTACAATTAATTAATTGCCCTAATTAGGAATAGGGAGGAGAAAAAAATCGAAAAAGGAGCACTGTGATATCTGAGAGGGCGAACCAGAAGTTCCCAACCCCTGTAAAATGATATTTTTACTTAAAACTCTCGGCCAATATTAAATTTCATTGTGGCAACAGAAATACCTGTACATTTACCGTAAAATATAAGCTCATTTGGAGCTTTATTATTTAGCATTCAGTGATCCATTTTAAGACTTAACAAAGAATGAGCTAAATAATTTGGAGGGACATTAGCATAAATGTAAGTAATTATAGCCTAAAGTGGAGTAAAAAGATTGGGGGTTTCTGTTATTGAATAGTTTCATTTTTTGTTTGGAGAAACTGGTCCAGAATTACGCAACATTTACGGTCGGATATTTGGACCGTGAAACATGAACGTGAAGGGTCCGCTTAAAAATGGGCCTTTAAGAGAATAATTAAGCATTTACATTTGCTGAAGCTGTTCCCGAATGTCTTGCCCCTTTTGTGTCAGTCAACGGTTACATATAGGGGTATGCCGAGTATTTTTATCATTTTCTTAGACGGGAGTATGCAGAAACTGTCGGGATTTATGAAATTTCTGAAAGTCCAATTAGTTATTTTTCGAACGGGAGAAGTTTGTGACGTGTATTGGGAAACGCTTAGACTGAAACTGAGGGATAAAGATCAAAAGTATTTTTTCAATTTTACATTATTTTTGCCAGTAATGTAATTTTTCGTAAAATAATGTTTGACATTCAATACTTGCACGTTCTACTCTATTTTTAATATTTTTTTACTAATTATTACTTTAACTCCTTGATATTTCTTAAAAAAAGCATTGTAAAATATATTCTATATATGATAAATTATTTGACAACAAAAACGTTCTCTTACTTGGATGGATTTAATATTTGGTGTTCAAATTCGATGAGATATATGCTATTGTCATTAATGAATTCAAAATACAAATTTTATGCCAATCATTTGGAAAGTACCGACTATAAATAGGACAGAAAACTTCAGTGGAGAACTAGACTTATCAACTAACTCGAATAAAAGCAATATTTGGATAAATCTTACAATCAATGTAAGAGGTTGAACTGAAAATGAAGATAAAACTGATAACATATTCTAATTAATTGCCCTAATTATTGATAGGAGTGAAAAAACTAAAACAAATATTGCGATATCGTAGAGGGCAAACAAGAAGTTCCCAACCTCTATAAAATGATATTTTTACTTAAAACACTGCAAATATTAAATTTTATTGTGGCAACAGAAACACCAGTACATTCACCGTAAAATATAAGCTCGTCGTATGGAGCTTTATTGTTTAGCATTCAGTAATCCATTTTAAGATTTAACAAAGCATGAGCTAAATAATTTGGAGGTACATTAGCATAAATGCTGTAAGTAATTATCGTCTATAGTGGAGTAAAAAGGTTGGGGGTTTCTGTAATTGAACCGTTTCATTTTTTGTTTGGAGAAACGGGTCCAGAATTATGCAACTTTTACGGTCGGATATTTGGACCGTGAAACATAAATGTGAAGGGTCCGCTTAAAAAAAGGCCTTTAAGAGAATAACTAAGCATTTACATTTGCTGAAGCTGATCCAGAATGTTTTGCCCCTTTTGTGTCAGTCTACGGTTTCATGTAGGGGTATGCCGAGTATTTTTATCGTTTTTTTAGACGGCAGGATGCTGAAGCTGTCGGGATTTATGAAATTCTTGAAAGTACAATTAGTTAGTTAATGATTTTTCGAACGGGAGAAGTTTGTGACGTGTATTGGAAAACGCTTAGACTGAAACTGAGGGATAAAGCTCAAAAGTATTTTTTCAATTTTACATTATTTTTGGTAATAATGCAATTTTTCGTAAAATAATGATTGACATACAATACTTGCACGCTCTACTCAATTTTTAATAATTTTTTACTAATTATTACTTCAACTTCTTTCTTAAAAAAACATTATAATTTATATTCTATCTATAATAAATTATTTGACAACAGAAACTTGCTCTTACTTGGGTGGATTTAATATTTGGAGTTCAAATTCGATGACATATATATAATTGTCATTGATGGATTCGAAACACAAATTTCATGCCAATCATTTGTAAAGTACCCACTATAAATAGGACAGAAAACTTCAGTGGAGGTCTAGACTTTTCAACTAACTCAAATAAAAGCAATATTTGGATAAATCTTACAATTAATGTAAGAGGTTGAACTGAAAATGAAAGTAAAACTGATAACATATTCTAATTAATTGCCTTAATTTTTGAATAGAGTGAAAAAACTAAAAACAAATACTGTGATATCTGAGAGGGCAAACAAGTTTCCAACCCCTACAAAATGATATTTTTACTTAAAACACTCCGTTAATATTGAATTTCATTGTGGCAACAGAAACACCTGTACATTCACCGTAAAATATAAGCTCGTCGTTTGGAGCTTTATTGTTTAGCATTCAGTAATCCATTTTAAGACTTAACAAAGTATAAGTTAAATAAATTGGAGGGACATTAGCATAAATGCTCTAAGTAATTATAGCTTAAGGTGGAGTAAAAAGGTTGGGGGTTTCTGTAATTGAACCGTTTCATTTTTTGTTTGGAGAAACGGGTCCAGAATTATGTAACTTTTACGGTCGGATATTTGGACCGTGAAACATAAATGTGAAGGGTCCGCTTAAAAAGGTCTTAAGAGATTATTCTCTTTTACATTTACTGAAGCTGTTTCTGAATGTCTCACCCTTTTTGTATCAGTATTTGGCTACCTATCGGTGTATATCGAGAGAATAACTAAGCATTTTACATTTGCTGAAGCTGTCGAATGTCTCTCCCGTTTTATGCCAGTTTTCGGTTACATATCAACGTATGCTACATATTTTTTTTAGACGGCAAGATGAAGAAGATTTTTCGAATGAGAAAAGTTTCTGATGTTTTTTACTAACTCTTTGTTTTTGTATTAAAGAAACATTGTGAAATACATTCTATCCATAATAAATTATTTGATAGCAAAAATGTTCTATAATTTAGATAGATTTAATATTTCAAGTTCAGATTTCGTGACATTCATGTTATTGATATTTTTGCATTTGAAATTCGAATTTCTCGCCAATCACTTAGGCAGAACCGATTATAAATAGGAGAGGAAACTTTAGTAAAGGGGATAGGCTTTTCACCAAACTCAAACAAAAACAAAAATTAAACAAATTTTACAATGCATTTGAGAAATTGAACAGTGAATGAAAATTGTAGTTATATTACTTATTTGATTGTCCTAATTATTAACGGAATAGAAAACGAAAAATAAATTCTGTGTTCTCTGAGAAGACAAACTAACGATATTTTTACTTAAAACTCTCGACTAATATTAAATTTCAGTGGAACAACAGAAACACCTGTACATTTACCATAAAATATAAGCTTGTCGCTTGGAGCTTTATTATTTAGCATTGAATAATTTATCTTAAGACGTAACAAAGCATGAGATAAATAAATTGGAGGTCCATTAGCATAGATGCTGCAAATAAGGCTGAGGATAAAGGTTGGGGGTGTCTGTAATTGAACCTTTTCAATTTTTGTTTGGAGAATCCGGAATTATGCAACTTTTGCGGTCGAATATTTGAACCATGAACATAAATGTGAAGGGTCCGCTTAAAAAGGTCTTAAGAGAATAACTAAGCATTTTACATTTGCTAAAGCTGTTCTCGAATGTCCCTCCCGTTTTCTGCCAGTTTTCGGTTACATATCAGCGTACGCGGAGCATTTTTATCGTTTTCTTAGGCAGCAAGATGCAGAAACTGTCAGGATTTATGAAATTCATGAAAGTACAATTAGATAAAGATGCGACCGGGAGCAGTTTCTCACGTGTATTGGAAAACGCTTTGGCTGAAACTAGGGAAAAGGTTATCAACGGGGAACATGTCTCTTTTGTTCCCGTATCATTTTATTTGGAGTTCAACGTTCTCGGCTAGCAGCCCTTGTGTTTTTATTAGATACTTCGTCATTTTATTCATTCTGTACCTTTGTGATCCATCAATTTTTCCAATAAACGAAGAAGTGGCTTTTACTGAAAAGTTAATATTACAGTAAACATAGAACGATGCAAATATTGTCATTAAATGTTATGAATAAAAGACGGGTATAAAACATCCTAATGGAACAACTGTGTTAAGCACACAAAGCGAAAACTTTTATATTTTTATTATGTCCCAAATAACTTTTAAATAAACCAGCCACGTGTATTCTTAACGTTAATAAAACCAGACAAAATTCATATCTAGTATATGATTATATTTCGAATATTTCAGAAAATGAAACAGCTTATTCAGTTCTCGGACTTCCTAATAATTTAAAAAACATCTTTGTTCATAAATAACTATTAAAATACTTTCCTTACAAACGGAAATTCTCATAAAAGATACAAAATAAGCACATTGTGAAAGTAATTGCGCAAGTCTTTTCAACTGAAAGGATAATCGGTTAAGAAATGCGCCAAACAAAAAGAATTTAAAAAAAGACAGTCGAGCAAAATTTACGCTACTGATGCAATAACTCATAAATTTGGCTTGTTTCAATAATTACTAATATTTTTTTATTTTATCCATCACTTTTTAGTATAAAGCAACAACCGTTTTAAAATTAATTGTACAAATCGATGTGTTTGAAATGTGTGTCAATCTCGCGACATAATCTATTCCACGTCGATAATAAATTCACGTAGGGAGAAATTTCGGGAGTTGATACGTGTTTAATATAACGTCACATTGTTGATGTACACGAACAACATTCGATTTGTGAGGTGCGAACTTCATTCGGATTCCAATTTCGACGAAGATGACTTCGCCCCTGTTTCGTACGTTGAATCACGAACTTTATTAAAAAAAATAATAATGACGCAAATTTAAATTTGGTAAATCCGCCAATTTTGCATTTTACATGTGACGCCATCTGTTTTAAGACAAAGGACCCACTGTTAACGTAAAGTCAGTTGAAAAGTTATTAATTAATTGGATGTCAAGTGTTTGGGATTAATGCACATGAGCATGTTAAATTAAATCGGAGGACTCCAATAGAGAGATAAACTCTGAGAAAACGTGTGCCTGTCACAAAATTTCGTCGCAATTTGCGCCTTCATTATAACCCTATTTTTTGCGTATAACACGGCCGAACATGGAGAGGAAACGACGCCTAAGCGATTCTTCCGATGGCGAAAGAAAAATCAAGAAGCCCAAGTGGTTTGTTACGGGGCTGTTCAAGTGCACCATAGCCAACGTAGCTGATGGAGAAAACTCGCCGGAAGGCGACTGCGACACGTCCGGTTACCTAGAAAACTTCGACGAGGACATGGAGATTCAAGTCTTCGACAATTACCGCACTCCCATGGAGGTGTGTTCCGAAGCCAGTGAATCGGATGTGGAGGAAACCGTATCGGACAAGAGCTGCGAAAAAAGCGATAATGATTCGGACAACGACGCTGATGATGAAGATGATGATGACAATTCCGGGGTTTTTTGCGACGTTATCAAATGTACGTGTTGTCAGGGCAGGAATGAACGTAATGGCGGGGCACCTGAATATCGCGACTCACCTAATTCTACCGACTCAGACTCCAGCGATGTAACTTTGTTTTACTATTCGGATGAAGAGTCTGTGGACAGCGACATTGCTATCGACTAAACCATAATTTCAATACTATTTATTTATATGATATATATTTTGTATATAAATTTTGTACATGAGTAAGGTTTTAAAGTCATATATTTGTAATTCATTGTATGTACAAAGTTTCTGACATTTGTAATATGTATGGATATTTTGAAATAATTTAGGAAAAAACAAATACTTATGTGACATATTATTTATTTATGTTTTTCAGCTAAATAAAATTAAAATAAGAACATTTATTTTTAAGATTCATAAAATAAAATAATTTAAAAATTAAATATGTCTGTTAATTTTTTAGTAATAAATTAAATATTCATTTTGACATTAAATAATAAAAATGCGTAGTATTCAGTTAATACTTCATAATATCAATCAATAAATTATTTAATATAAAATTAAAAATAAAATGAATTTAATATTAGACACCAATTACAAAAGCTTTAGGCACCAAATTCGAAACTGTCAGATTAGGCGCAAATGTGTACAGCGCAACGTTGCATCTAACGTTAAAATATTTAATTCAATTCCTCAAAAGGTACTATTTTTAATTTTTTGTTTTTAAATTTTTATACTCTCCCACATTCGCATTTTGTGAAATTTTATTCCGTACTACATTCTTTAATTTGTCAATTTTTATTTACTTTTTATTAATTAAAACTTTTATCAGTGAACTTTAAATTATAGGTTTTCTCCCACATTCGCATTTTGTGAAATTTTATTCCGTACTACATTCTTTAATTTGTCAATTTTTATTTACTTTTTATTAATTAAAACTTTTATCAGTGAACTTTAAATTATAGGGTTGATGTTTTGTCGAATTCGAAATCCCCTCAATACCTAAAATTTAAATCAAATTTGACAATTATAATTAATTGGCGCATGGATCGGGGAGAAGTCATTTTCGTCGAAATTGGAATTCTATCCTGAAAATTGTAATATGTAATAGATTTTTTGAAATAATTTAAGAAAAAACATATACTTATGTGTCATTATTATTTATTTATGTTTTTCAGCTAAATAAAATTAAAAAGAAAACAATTTATTTTTAACATTCATAAAATCAAATAATTTAAAAATTAAATTATTAAATATGTGTGTGTTAATTTTTTTTCGTAATAACTGTTTTAAATATTAATTTTGACCTTGAACTGATGTTAATAGTAATTTAAAGAAAATCATTGTTAATGTTTCAGTATATTAATAAATAATTTCAGAAGAGAAATAAATGAACAACTAATAAAATAAAAATACGTAGTATTCAGTTAATACTACAAAACATCAATCAATAAATTATTCATATAACACTAAAAAAATAAATTTAATTACAATAGCTTTAGACACCAAATTCAAAACTGTCAGATCAGGCGCAATTGAGTACGGCGCAACGTTGCACCTAAGACTAAATTCCTCAAAATTTTTGGTATTATTTTTAATTTTTATTTTCTCCCACGTCTGCATTTTGTGAAATTTTAACCCGTAATACATCCTTTAATTTGGTAATTTTTATTTATTTTTTTTATTAATCAGTACTTTTATCAGTGAATTTAAATTATGGGGTTGATGTTCCGTCAAATTCGAAATTCCCGCAAAACCTAAAATTTTAATCAAATTTGACAATTACATTTAATTGATACAAGTAACACATTATCGACATGGATTTAGAAAGTCCGATGAATGAAAATTCTCAAGTGCAACCAGAAATGGATGCCAAAGAACTCAATGTGGGCACCACTGAATGTAACAACAATGAAGATGGTGTTGGCACTGATTGTTCACCATCAAGTACCTCACAAAAGAGTGATGCAAGTGTTCCTTCCAATGGACAAGTTGATCCATTGGATAATCAATGTTTGAGTGACAATCTTGAAGGTGAAAGTACTGACGAGGATATTGATGGGATACCCATTGATATTGAAGATGAAGAAGTCGAACAGAATAATTTGAATAATCCTGAGGAGGAAGAGTACACTTGTACTTGCGATCTTGATCCGTGTACCAGATGTTTGTAACTATTAAAATTAATCAATAATTAAAGTACCTAATAATTTTTTTTTTCAATTTTACACTATTTTTGGTAAATTATGTCTAGTTTTATCAGTTTGTTTCATTTTATTAATTTTTTTAATAGGACTTTAATTATTATTTGATTTATATTAGTTAGTTTTTTGAAATTCTTTCTTTGATGTTCAAAGAACATTTAGAAATATCTTCTATTTATAAAAATTATTTGAGACTGAAATTTTTAATGTTAGATTATATGATATTCATATTATTGTCATTGTCAGGTCCCCAATCCCATTCAAGTATTAACTCTGTCATGGATTTAGAATATTTGTTAGAAAATTAATAGGACTTTAATTATTTAATTTAAATTAGTTAATTCTTTGTAATCTTTTTTTTTTTTTTTGATGTTCAAAGAACATTTAGATATATCTTCTATTCATCACAATGATTTGAGAGTGAAACGGTGAGTTAATTTGTTGTTGTTTAGATTGTATGATATTCATGTTATTGTCATTGTCAGGTTCCCAATTCCATTCACGTATTAATGTAACACTGACATGGATTTAGAATATTTGTTAGAAAATTTTCAACCATAAATGGATGTTGAACATCTCAATATGGACACCAGTGAATCCAAAAAGTGTGAAGATCATCTTGAAAAACTTCGTTGGTGATTTAAGTATTTCTTTCCATTCACAAAAGCTGATGTATGAGCAGTAATCTTGAAGATGATGTCGATGAGGATAATTTGAATAACCCTGAGGAGGAGGAGGAGCATTCTTGTAATTGCAATCTTGATCCGTGTACTAGATATTTATAACTATTAAAATTATTTAATAAATAAAGTATCTAATAAAAATACCTTTTCAATTATATACTATTTTTGCTAAATAATATCTAGTTTTAGAAAAACTTGTCTAAAAACATTTGTTTTTTCAGCAGTTTGTATCATTTTATTAAATTTTTAATAGGGCTTTAATTATTATTTAAGTTATATTTTGAAATATCTTCAATTTATCAAAATGATTTGAGACTTAAACGTTAATTCTTTGTAATCCTTTTTTTTTTATGTTCAAAGAACATTTAGAAATATCTTCTATTCATCAAAATGATTTGAGAGTGAAACGGTGAGTTAATTTTTAATGTTCAGATTATAAGATATTCATGTTACTGTCATTCTCAGGTTCACAATCACATTGACGCACTAATGTAACACTGACATGTATTTAGAATATTTGTTGGAAAATTTTCAATCATAAATGGATGTTGAACATTTCAATATGGACACTAGTGAATCCAAAAAGAGTGAAGATCATCTTCAAACATTTCGTTGATGATTGTTTCAAGTATTTCTTTCTATATACAAAAGCTGATGTATGAGCAGTAATCTTGAAGATGAAAGTAGTCATGAGGACAGTGACGGTATTGACCTTGAAAATGATGAATTCGGTCAGGATAATTTGAATAACCCTGAGGAGGAGGAGTATGCTTGTAGTTGCGATCTTGATCCGTATACTAAATGTTTGTAACTATTAAAATTATTTAATAAATAAAGTTCGTAATAAAAATACCTTTTCAGTTTTACACTGTTTTTGGTAAATAATGTCTGGTTTTAGAAAACTTTGCCTAAAAACATTTGTTTTCTCAGTAGTTTGTTTCATTTTATTCATTTTTTTAATTGGACTTTAATTATTATTTAATTTATATTAGTTAGTTTTTTGTAATTCTTTCTTTGACGTTCAAAAAACATTTAGAAATATCTTCTATTTATAAAAATGATTTGAGACTGAAAATTTTTGATATTCAGATTATATGATCCCATTCACGTACTAATATAACACTGGCATGGATTTAGAATATTTGTAGGATAATTTTCAACCATAAATGAATGTTGAACATTTCAGTGAATCCAAAAAATGTGAAGATCATTTTCAAACCCTTCATTGATGATTGTTCCAAATATTTCTTTCAGTACATAAAAACTGATGTATGAGCTGTAATCTTGAAAATGAAAGTAGTCATGAGGACAGTGACGTTATTGACCTTGAAGATGCTGAAGTCGACCAGGGTAATTTGAATAACCTTGAGGAGGAGGAGTATACTTGTGATTGTGACATTGATTCATATACTATATGTTTCTAACTATTAAAATTATTTGGTCTATAAAATACTTAATAAAACTACTTATTCAATTTTCACTACTTTTAGTAAGTCTGGTTGTAGAAAAATAACTTTTGTTTTTATTTTTTTAATTAGTTTTATATGCATATTACTTAATTTTTATTAAGTAGTACCTTTAAATCTTTTCTTTTATATCCCAAGACATCATATTTGAAATTTTAATCGAAATTAGCTTTTAAAGGTCTGATTCTATTATACTCTTGTTACTACCACTAGTGTGTCCAAAAACAGGAAGGATATTAAATGTTTGTAAATATTAAAATGATCTAATCAATTCTAATAATTTCAATAAACCAGTAATTTATTTTTCTTGAATGAAGTGGGAGAAGTTATAAATAAAGGAAACCGTAAATATGATGGATATTGGAAGCGCTTTACCGTTCGTGACTGATGCCATAAAGTAAAATTATACATTGTGCTCGTACGGCACTGAGAGCAATAACTCAAACGGCGAAGACCCGGCATGAGTTATTTACTGAGCGAAATAAGAGGGAAAGTGTTTTCTATTCAATCTAGATCCAAACATTAACCCACATTTATGTGCGGGATTCATGAAAAGGGAAAATGAAATCGCGTTATTGCGGTTTATCGTCTGCTGATTTCGGATAAATTGGTTTTAAATTAAGGCCGTCTGCGACTAAATAAATCAGCGGTTGCGAAAATCATTCGTCAGCGTACGATTTTTGAGGCACCGTGGCCGTAATGGAACTAAACAATGACACATGAATCCGTACAGGTAACCGGCAACAAAAGTTGTGCAGACAGACGTTGTTTTCTCACCACCCACGATTTTTCCCAACGCATCGAACCGGAACGTGTCACCGCATAATTGATTGAAACGCCATAATAATAAAACGTGGACAAGTCATCGGTGTCGGGGCTCTCGGTCACGTATCAATCAGGACACTTGGCGCGGTCGTCCTTCCGAAAGAAAAAAAACTTCCGCCCTGTCCTTGGACAAGGCCCGGACGGATTTATTCACTGCCAAGGCGCGGGGTCCACTCGGAATAACAATGAGGCGATATATCAGCCATAGCAATCTCGTGTATAACGCATTAGAACGGAATTTTGCAGTCATATGTTACACTCGGATAATATGAAGTCGGGGGTTTTAAAGGGCATGTGCGCTTTTGTCGCGCGAATTCCCCCAGAAGATGGATTTCGAGATATCGAATAACTATTGTCTGACTTCCAGACGGCTCGTAACACTCAATACTCTTTATTGCTTCGATCATAACATGAGTAATGAGACTTACGGATCCACTTACTTAAAAGCTCCAACTTGTTTGACAATTTTGGAAGAGTTTCAACATTTATCTTGGCCAGAGTTTTCTAACGGTGACACTTTTGGTTCACTTGTGAATATTTGATGGCTTACAAACTTCCAAGCTACTTTAAATCGTTTTTAGTGATTTATTCCATTCAATATTTTAAAACTTTGAATTAACATAATTATTTCAAAAAAAAATATATATATATATTTATTATTTACTTAGTTTAACATATTTTGAAAATAAAATAATTTACATTTTTTTCGTTCGCCACTTGGTATTTAAAACATTTTTTGAAGCTGATCATTTTGTGTGATTTATTACCGTAAATTTTTTAAGAAGTATAAAACTATATATTATATTTTTTTGTATTAACGTTTGACACACCTTAGAAATTTTTTTTAAATAGTTTTGAGTGATTTATGAAGTTGTTTTAAATAGTTTTGAGTGATTTATGCTATAGAACATTTTTAAGAATCATTATATATTTAATATATAATATTTACATACTTTGAAAATAGAGTTTTATATTAACATATTTTGAAAATAAAGTAATTTACATTTTTTTTGTTTAAACGTTTGCCACTTGGTATTTAAAACATTTTTTGAAGCTGATCATTTTGTGTGTCTTCAATCTTTTAGGAATTATAAAACTGAATTCATGTAAATATTTCCAAAAGAATTAGTCTATATACTATATTTTTTATCTAATAACGTTTGCCACATTTGTAACTTAGACATTTTCTGAAGCTGCTTTAAATATTTTTTGTAATTTATGAATTATTTTCTTGAACCTTTTAGAAATTATAACACTCAATTAATGTATTTATTTCAAAGAGAATTAGAGTAATATACTTTATTTTTTCTTCATTAACTTTTATCATATTTATACCTTAGAAATTTTTTGAAGCTACTTTACATAGTTTTGAGTGATCTATGC
This sequence comes from Aethina tumida, assembly GCF_024364675.1. Taxonomy (NCBI): domain Eukaryota; kingdom Metazoa; phylum Arthropoda; class Insecta; order Coleoptera; family Nitidulidae; genus Aethina; species Aethina tumida. Next base: position 12,808,239 of record NC_065439.1, read on the forward strand.
TATTGAACCTCTTAAGTGTAATATTTACATATTAATGTGTAATATTTACATATTTTGAAAATATTCACACATATTTTCTTCATTAACGTATGGTACCTTGGTATACAATTTTTTTAAGCTGATCATTTTATGTGATTTATTCCCATCAATCTTTTAGATATTATGAAATTATTTCGAAAACAATTAGTCGTTTGTCATTTTTGTATCCTAGAAAATTTTTGAAGGTGCTTTAAATAGTGTTGAGTGTTTTATGCTATGGAACTTTTTAAGATTTATGATATTCAATTAATACATTTACATATTTTGAAAATAGAGTAATATACATCTTTTTTTCAAAATTTTTGAAGCTGATCTTTTTGTTTGATTTATTTCCTTAAACTTTTTAGGAATTATAACACACAATTAATGTAATTATTAAAAAAAAATAAACTAATATAATTTATTTTTTTCTTTATTAAAGTTTGTATCATTTGTATTTGAAGCTGCTTTAAACAGTGTTGAGTGTTTTATGCCATTAAACCTTGTAAAATTTATGATATTCAATTAATGTATTTACATATTTTGAAAATAATGTAATCTGCATCTTTTTTTCCAATTTTTTAAGCTGATCATTTTGTTTGATTTACTTCCTTGAGCCTTTTAGGAATTATACCACACAATTAAAAAAATTGACTGAAATAGAAATTATTTGAGATTGTTTTAAATTAGTTTTGAGTGATTTATTTATTTATTTTTTTTAAGATTTATTATATTCAATTAATGTATAATATTTACATATTTTGAAAACAGTGTTATTCACTTTTTTCTTTATTAACGTTTGACACATTGGTGTTTTATAAGTTGATTATTTTGATCTTTGTGTGATCTTTTTTTTATGGTTTAATCTCTTGGACTTTTAGGAATCATAAAAGTCAATCAATGCAATTATTTCGAAAACAATTAGACCAATATACTTCATTAATGTTTTTCCTATTTGTACATTAGACATTTTTTGAAGCTGCTTTAAACAGTATTAAGTGATTTATGCTATTGAACTGATTTATTATATTGCATTAATGTATAATATTTACATATTTTGAAAATGTGTGATTCACACTTTTTTCTTCATTAACGAATCTTTTAGGAATTATAAAATTCAATTAATGTAAATATTTCGAAAATAATTAGATAAATATATTATATTTTTTCTTCATTAACGTTTACCACATTTGTACCTTACAAATTTTTTGAAGCTGCTTTAAATAATTTTGAGTGATTTATACTATTGAATCTTCTAGGATTTATTATATTCAATTAATGTATAATATATATGGTACATACTTCGAAAATAGAGTTATTCACATTTTTTTCTTCACTGAAATTTGGTACTTTGGTGTTTTAATTTTTTTTTTTTTGATCATTTTGTGTGATTTATTTCCTTTGAACTTTTTAGGAATTATAAGATTCAATTAGTGCAATTATTTCGGAAACCAATATACTTTACTTTGTTCTTTATTAACGTTTGTACATAGAAATTTTTTGAAGCTGTTTTAGTGTTGAGTGATTTATGTTATTGAACCTTTTAATAATATTTATGACAGTAAATTCAAATTTTTTTTAAGCGTGAGTATTTTGTATGATTTATTCTCTGGACATTTTAATAATTATAATACTATTTCAAAAATACTAATTTTACAATAATTAAAAAAAATAGAGTATATACTTTATTCTTTTCTTCATTAACGTTTGTAACAATTGTACCACCTTTGAAATTTGTTTAATTTTAAAATAGTTTTGAGTGATTTATACTATTGAATCTTTTTAGGATTTATTATATTCAATTAATGTATAATATTTATATATTTTGAAAATAGAGTTATTCACATTTTTATTTCTTCATTAACGTTTGATACCTTTTAGGAACCATAAAACTCAATTAATGCAATTATTTAGAAAATATTAGACCAATATACTTTATTTTTTCTTCATTAATGTTTATCACATTTGTACATTATAAATTTGAAGCTGCTTTAAAAAGTTTGGAGTGAATTATGGTATTGAACCATTTAAGATTTATTGTATTCCATTAATGTATAATATTTACATATTTTGAAAATGGAGTGATTCATATTTTTTTCTTCATTAACGTTTGATACTTTGGTGTTTTATTTTTTTAAGTTGTATCTTTTAGGAATAATAAAATTCAAATCATGTAAATATTTTGAAAATAATTAGAGTAATGTACCCTATTTTTAGTTTGATTTATTCCCTTGAACCTTTTAGAAATTATAAAACTTAATTCATGTAATTATTTTAAAAACAATTAGACTAATATATGTACTATAATTTTTCTCCATTTACGTTTGCCACATTTACTTTACAAACTTGCTTATAACAAGCTTTACAACAAGCTGATTTAAATAGTTTTGTGTGATTTCTGCTATATTTTATTTATTATTTATTATATTTAATTAATATTTACATATTTTGAAAATAGTTATTCTCATTTTTTATGTTATGTTTATGTGATTTTCCCTTGAACTCATGTATTTACATATTTTGAAAATAGAGTAATTTACATTTTTAAAGGTGATTATTTTATATGATTTATTCCCTGAAATTTTTAACAATTATAATACTCAATATTATTTCAAAAATACTAAATTACAATTTTACCTTGGTTAAGTTTCCCACTTTATAATATATAATATTTCTAGTTGACTTTGAAACTGTTACAATATTATATATCAAATTCATAAGGGATTCAGTTACTTTGTGCAAAGCCACAAAGCGGTTTCATGAAGAATTACGCCATGCATTTGACTCTTAAGCGCTTTTGAAACGTTCCATGGAAAAATTATAATAGATATCTCCGGCGGTTGTCGTTTAAAATTAATCGTCGCTCAGTAATTCACTTGACGAAACTAAAATCTGAACGGGACGTCTTCGATCGATTTCTTAAATTAATTAGGGGGCCCCTGTTCGGGTCGCGCTAATTTATATGTCAAAAGACTAATAAGATTTCGAAAATTTAATGTTAACCGCGCCAGAAAGAGGCCCGGTTATTGATTACGAATTAATCAACTGATTGACAACGTCGATCGGAGGCCCCGCAAAGTTTTCAATTCGAATTTACTTTATCTAATGCCGCATGAAATATTGGCGTGTCTGATGGGTTTCCCCGATTAATATCCTAAATACATGTTTAAATTCCGGGATAAATCACCGCTGTGGTGGTTTCGGTCATCAATTTTACATAGATTTAACAATGTTGTGGTTGTCGATAGAATAACAAGTGATTTAATGGGACACAACTGTTTTAACATGTCACTTTTATGTACTAATTTTTACAAAATAATACTTAATATTTGTAAGTCCATATATAGTAAAAAACATTGACACTGCGTAGATAATTTAAATTTCTTAGTTTAAATAGATTTAAAAATATTTTCATTTCAAAATATTCATTTCAAAATTATATAATAATAATATTAATTGATTAGCCTTTGTATTTGAAGCTGCTTTAAACAGTATTGAGTGTTTTATGCTATTGAACCTTTTAAAATTTGTAATATTCAATTAATGTATTTACATATTTTGAAAATAAAGTAATCTACATCTTTTTTCCAATTTTTTGAAGCTGATCATTTTGTTTGATTTACTTCCTTGAACCTGTTAGGAATTATAACACACAATTAATGTAATTATTAAAAAAAATTGATTGATATACTTTACTTTTTTTATTCCTGAATGATTGTAATAGAAATAGAAATTTTCTGTTTTTGTTTTAAATTAGTTTTAAGTGATTTATTTATTGAACATTTTAAGATTTATTATATTCAATTAATGTATAATATTTACATATTTTGAAATTGGTGTTAATAATAGATAGATAGATTAATAGATTTAAAAATATTTTCAGTATAAATATATAAAATAATAATATTAATTGATTATTTGATTATCCTTTTACTTTTTATACATTTAACTAGCTGTACTCGCGACTTCGTCCGATAGCGTGTTGAAAATGATCGTTTTCTAGACGGTGATCTCGAGATTCCAAAGATACTTGAGCCTTAACAATGAATGACGCGTTCTATCTAATTGTAATCATTCATTCCTCTCAGAACTACTCTCATTCGACCTAAACATGGACATCTTGTTCAGATTCATTTTCATGTCGCAATCTTTGGCTTTTGACCTTTCTCATGTTTTTAGAGAGATTTGACTTTCTTTTAGGCATAACTAAATTTTAGAAAAAACAACTATCTACGTTACTAACTAAATAAAATAACCTATAAATAATTTATCAATTTAAATGTAAATCTGAATATTGAACACTTTATAATTATTTATAATTATTACTTAAGGGTAATAATAGAAAGCAGTAAAAATGTATCAAAATATTTTGAATTAAGATAAGATAAGAAGAACGGATCGGTGGAATTATAAAAGATGCATATCAATCAAATCAAACTATCAATCAATCGTTGGTGGGAGAAGTGGTGGGAGGCGCCCGACATGACGGCCCTGTGGTGGCATTCGCGTGAGCTGCACGTGGTACTGGACAGTACTTGGATATTGCAACATTACTTTATTTTTCTAAAATAAAAGTAGCCTAAGTTACTCCTTATTGCATCAGCTACCTGCCAATAAAAGTCCCGTCAAAATCGGTCCAGCCATTTCAGAGATTAGCGGGAACAAACAGACAGACAAACAAAGAGACAAAAATTGTAAAACATGCTATTTTGGTGTATGTATCGTATTTATATTCATATGCATGTAGTAAAAAGCGGTTATTTCAATATTACAGACACTCCAATTTTATTTATATGTATAAATTAACATTCCATTTCTTGTCAAATTTTTACTTCCAAAAGATCCATTTTGTAGATGTGAAAACATTTTATCCTATTCTTCCTTAATTTATTACCTGTTTAACATGGCAAGTTGCCTCTAAGAAGACATTCTTCTGAAGATTTTGCCTCTATAATTACAATTTTGGAACTTGGCCATCTGAGCCAACAACAACAAGTAGCCCAAATGTATTAATCTCACAAAGTATAGTAAGTCACGCTTGAAATCATTATCACCAAAGAGGTAATAACAGGATCTTCTCAAAAATATGAGCCAACAATCACCGCCTATGGACTGCAGTTGAAAGGCAAAATTGTTTGTTCATGGATGAGTCCAGTACACATTATATTAGTTGGATAGCCGCATTGTATATGGCGTGAAGGTGGTAAGAGATTATTTCATATAAAAGTTTTAAACTGAGGCTTTTGAAGGTGGTTTTGTAACAGACAAAGACAAATTTACTTACTAAACCACCAGCCTCAAAACTTGGAGCTGTTTGTTAATGCTCAGGACGTTACGTTGTTTAATAAATATAATTTTGATAATATATTTGTTATTCTAATTTTTAAATAATTCAATTTATCCTTTTCAAAAGACGAGCAGTGTAGTTACACTGTAGAAACTTGGTTGCCTAGTCACAGTTGACGTCTTATTAATTTTCCAGAGCGATGTTAAGGCAAAGTTCAATCTAATTTAACCATAAGACAAATATGGCTTCAAGTTCAAGCGCTGTTTTAACACACAAAGCAATGCTAGATTCAAATTAATAAATAATCTGTTCATTTAGGCGGGGGTTTGTAATCTTTGCAAAATTAATTGTTGGGCGTGCTTTGTGTTGGTTTCAAATTGAGTTATTGTTAGCCACATTAATCGAATCGTACGTTATCTCGTTTGAAAACATGCGGTTAAAAAATCGGAGGTTATCGTTGTTATTGATTTAAACCATTATTTTATACGAAAATAAATTTAAACGTGTTAATCTAAAACGCTGTGGCATATGACGTTCTGAAAATAGCCCTGTTTTCATGATATCAAGTTGCCGCACAAATTGAGCGAATCAAGATGTGTGTCATTAAACGGAATTACATTTTCGAAAAAATAACGCCGCGTAACTCGACCTTATTGTCGGGAATTATGTCGCGTAGGGGTCGAATAACAAATTAAATTAATTCAGACGTTTAAAATATCGAAAATGAATTATTTAATGTGACGAGTCGGAAACGTTTGCGAGGCTCCGTGAACGGAAACGGGACGGGATCCGGATCGGATTCGACAAGCATAAAATCAATCGGAAATCTGACCACCTGCACTTTTACCCACCGTAACAGATTGATTTCGAAACTTACCGTCGAGAATATATGTGGCAAAAAGGAGTTACTTATGTGCGCCAGTCAAACACACACGCAAGTGGGGAAGTTGGAAGTTTGTCACTTGTTCGGAAGCGCGATTCAAAAAGTTTTGTAGCGCACAAACGCCCAAAGTTTTATTGCTGGATGTAAACAAGATTGAAATGCTCGATATGAAATATGTTTATGACTGGGTAAAGTTAAGTTTCTTCGAATGCATGAACAATTTATGATGCCACAATTTGAATTAATTACTTTTAGATAATTTGAAACTTCTTTTTTTCTATTATGTATATGCAGAATAAATAACACTCGTCTGCTTACTTCAGATACTGGAAAGTTTGATTTTGAGTTTATGTTACATCTACATTACTTTCAAACTTTTTGTTATTTTTGATGAGTTCTAGTTAATTTTATATCTATTGTGCGACAATAAATAATTTCATTATCCATTTTTACATTTTTAATTTGTAGCTTATTCAATTATCAAATTTTATCCCTTGGAGAAGGAGTAAGACAAAAAAAGTTACAAAAGAAACAAGTTTACTGTTAAATCTGATTGTAATGGATTGCAAATAATTTCGAAATATTCACAACATCTATTCAATATTTAAAATTTGATTTTCACAAAGCAGAAGATATTTAAATGTATTACAGTCGACATTACAGATAGATATTTTCAGTTGATAGTTTATAAAAATAAAAAAATATTAATATTTGCTAGTATCAAGATGAATGGTCCAAACGATAAAAAAAATATAAAGGTTAAGGCTTTCGTGACCATTGTTTCCATATCTAAATTACATGACTAATCTTATATTAATAATTTAATTTTTGAAGATTAATAATTGAAAAATTTTAAAAATATAAATATAGTTCAAAATGAAAAAGAAAATGCACGAAAAAAATTAATTTTTAGAAAATTTTAAACAAATATCTAGAAAAAAGCGAGTAATTTTAAAACAGAAAAATAAAAGTAAATTTAAATTAATAAATTTAATTGAAAATTTGTCTTGAGAACAAAAAACAACAATAAAAAAAAAAAATAATAAAAAACACAAAAATAAAAAATAAATCGAAATAATCTTATATTAATAAATTAATTTTTTGGTATATAAAATTTAGAAATATTAAAAATTATGTATATTGTTTAAAATGAAAATAAAAATGTGTAAAAAGAGATTTAAAAAAAAAAGTGAAATAAATATATGGAAAATAAAACAAGTAATTTTAAATCAAATCGAAGTCAATTTAAATACATAGGTTTTAAATTGTTTAACTTTACTTTTAAAAATCTTGAAATGAATCTTGAAACTTTTTGTTATTTTTGATGAGTTCCAGTTAATTTTATATCTACTGTGAGACAACGAATAATTTCATTATCCATTTTTACATTTTTAATTTGTAGCTTATTCAATTATCAAATTTTATGCCTTGGAGAAGAAGTAAGACAAAAAAAGTTAAAAAGGAACAAATTTACTGTTAAATCTGATTGTAATGGACTGAAAATAATTTCTAAATATTCACATCAATTTAATATTTAAAATTTGATTTTCAAAAAACATAAGATATTTCAATGTATTACAGTCGACATTACATTTGGAATTATTTCCTGACGTTTCAGTAGCATAGGTTGGCTAGCATCTTCAGAGGTCTGATTTGGTTCGTGTCTAAGACATAAATTAAAATACAGTGAAAAAGGAAAAAAGTATGAAAAAAAAAATGTTTAGAAAATTTTAAACAAATTGCTGAAAAGCAAGTAATTTTAAAACAGAAAAATAGAAGTAAATTTAAATTAACAGGTTTAATTGAAAATTTATCTTGTTATCTTGAGAACAAAAACAACAATAAAAAATTAAAAAATACAAAAATAAAAAATAAATCGAAATAATTTTATATTAATAGGTTTGGTTTTTTTTGGTTATTGTTCAAAATAAAAATAAAAATGTGTACAAAAGAGATTAAAAAAAAGAAACAAATATGTGGAAAATAAATAATTTTAAATCAAATAGAATAGTAATTGGAAAATCGAAGTCAATTTAAATACATAGGCTTTAATTTGTTTGACTTTACTTTTAAAAATTTTGAAATGAATCTTGAAATACACAGTATAAAATTAAGAAAAATTAATAACAAAATATAAAATAAATTAAACTCTTAAAATCATCCTTCATGATAAAATCTAAGTTGAATTTATATATGTGAATTTTGGAAAATTTTGAAACAATTTTCATTATGCAAATTTTTTAAATTTAAGTTTAAATAAAAAACAACGAGAAAAATAAATGTGACATTTCAATCTTTAAAAAATTGTATTTTAGTGAAAACATTTTAAAATATGTACAAATTAAATTGTATATTTTTTTATTTTGAGAAGTCAAATATTTTTTTAAATATGTCATGTAGAGAACGAAAGATATTTATTGAAAAGTGTTATTGGTATATTTTTTAAAAAATATATGATTTTAAATAAAAAAAATTAAAATTTTCTTATCATCATCTAGAGTTTAAAATAAAAGTGAAAATGAAAAAAATCAGTTAAACCCGATAAAATATTTCATTTATTTATATGGGAGAAAAGCTTTACCAGTCGTTAGGGTCATTAGGTGGAACGTTATTATTAGTATTATTATTAGGACACACCATTTTGGCTCGTTCAGTGTTTTGACTAGGATGATGATTAGATAGTTTATGTAGATACCGAACGGTATGAGAAGGTTTTCGGTATACTGTATGGTTCACTCACTCTTATTACTAGGACATCCAAAAAAGGCATTTGGTACCCTTCTCCAATTCGATTGTGAATATAATATATGTTGAGAGTTTAAGTGTTTTAGAAACAGACATAATTTTTATTGCCCCTGATTCCATATCACCACAGTATCACCCACGCAATGATACCAAATAGAAGGTTTGTGTTTGGAAATCTCAATTGTTTTTTGTTCAAATTTTTCTATAAAGAAATTGGCGATCACTGGTCTAAGAGGACTCCCCATTGCTAATTCTTCAGTCTGTTATTAGAATTTGTTATTCCAAACGAAATAGCTTTGAGTAAGGCACGTACGGAAAAGATCCACTATATCTGGAAGGAATACTTCTGATCTGTTTAAGGATTCATTGACAGAAACTTTAGTGAAAAGTGACTCTACTACTCTACTATAGAATTTCTTATTTTTACTCTTTATTTTCAAATAAACTTCCATTGCTCATGTTTACCTAGAAACAAGAACAATTTCATACATCCACTCTAAATTCCATATTAACAAATAACAATGTATTTTGTTGTTGGTCATTATTTTCATCGATTGTAGTTTCCTAGAAAAATTAATCAAAATATTTATCACATTAATATTCATTCAGTCGGCGAATTTTGATTTGAAAGAACCGTTTTGTTTTTGATTGTTATTATTTATTTCGTTTTACAAAACTGATAATAAATTGTGAACAACAGCAAATAAATATGAGAGTTTTGTTAACGTACATTTCAGTCATCAAAGTTAGTAGGCGTACGGCGTAACTGCTTTAATTACAGCATTTATTATCCAAGTGGAAAATATTTCGGTGCGTCTAGTGTACACGGTTCCGACGGCAATGTAAGTCCATAGTTTTATCAATTTAACAAACCTCATGTACAATTCCATTGATACTTCATCCACGCCGGGATTTAAATTGCCATTCTCCCATCCTCGTTCCGGAGTACTAACCAAATAAGTTCGCTTCCTTTTTAGTTGCAGCATCCGCGCCCTTTCAATTTTATCTTAATATAAATGTCTTCCGTGTGAAAATGATTTTCGTGTCACGACAATAATTACTTTCTAACATCCGTAATTTGAGTAAGTTCATGTTCGAGACGACATTTAAATTCACCATTTAGACGTCGTGCCTTTGTTATTATAAAATTATATAATTTGGTAATTGGAAGCACTAGCAGCGCATGTAAATAGATTGGAGATAAACTATTAACGATAAAATCCAATTTATTTATGAACTTTGACATACTTCAGTTTGAATGCAATGGTTTTCGAATTCGTTATTTAATAACAGTGATTCGTATTGATTCTCGCACAACTCAGGTAAGTCTTAATTAATCTGGCGCTTGCATTTTGTGGTGGGGTGTCTCAATGTTTTCACCAAATCCAATTCATTTTCAGATCGAAATGGCCGAAAATAATAATTTATCTGAACTCATGGACAATATATTTGAGGAAGGTTATGTGGAATGGGGCGAGGTACCTCCACCAATTATTGGTGAAAAAATTTTCGACTGGATGATGCTTTTCATTGGCATCGTCGGATTGGTTACACCCCTCTTCCTGGCTATAACCATACGTAGATTCAAAAGGCTGAGGACCAGGATCAATACTTACATCTTCAACATTATGCTGTTGACGATTGTGTACTACATTAACAGTCCAGTCATGGAGATTTTATACATTTTCGTCAAATTTGAGTATTTATGGTGCTGGTCATTTCATTTAGAATGTACTGCTGTATTTATGATCTTTATCATGTCTTTCTGTATGTTACTGGATTGGACGTTAATGGCATTCCATCCCAACTTCATGGTACGAACGAGAAGCATCCACAAATATTTTATTAGTTTCCTTTATGTACTTGGCCTGATAGTTTGGCTATTAAAAGGTTTTGGTTGTCAGTACAGCTTTTTCATTACAGATGTATTATTCCATAACATTGCTTTCATCATCGTATGTGTGTCAATAGCAATACTAGACATAATAATAGCCAAAAACAAAGTGCCATACGAGTCCACCAAAACGATGTATGCCGTCACAATGGCAAACTTATTCGTTTACTCCTGGTTGCCAGAATTTGTTTCCTATAATTTGTTAGACCAAAATTACACGGACAATCCTATCATCCTACTCATTTTACTTGTAATAGCCAGATTATCAACGGCTTTCGCCCATCTGAGTGCCGTTATTGCTTGTTATTTGCTTGGTCATCGTAACAAACATTTCAAGATGGCATTCGACAGAACTTTCAAAAAGTTGGTGAAGAATTATGACACGGATGACTTGGATGTTGCCTCAGAAGATGAAAAAGAGGCGGACGGTTCAATTGTTGAACGAGGTACTCCTCAAAGTTTTGTAAATTAAATGTGATTGATAATTAGAGATGTGTTACTTAAGTCTAGTTTTAGTAGACGTTTTTTATTTATTTTTGACATTATATGTCGTTCAATAAAAATTTAAAGTAAATTAAATCTTTTGTTTTATTTGTGTACGCGTGTTAACATGGTAACAATCCGATTGTAAAACATTTGTCATTTTCAGTCCACGAAGGTGTGTGCACATTATGATCCGGTGCGATGCTTAATCAATAGAGTTATGTATGTACCTCTTACTGAACCAAATTAATTTTCAGATAAAAATGAGTGAACTTAACGATAATTTGACAGCAGTGATGGATGATGTGTTTAAAGATGCATATGTGGATTGGTCCGGGCTGCGTATACCAGAATTCATTGAGACGGCCTTTGACTTAATCTTATTTTTTACTGCACTGGTGGGAGTTGCTGCAAGCCTTTTTGTGGCTGTCACCATCTTAAGATTTAAAAGATTGAGGACCAGAACTAATGCGTACATTTGCACGCTTTCCTTTTTATTCACATGTTATCACTTAGCTCTCCCGGTTATGCAAATTATCTACATGTGCCTACAGCAGGAAGTTCTTTGGTGTTGGGCACTTCATTTACGAAACATCTCTTTAACTATGACGTTCATTGTATCTTTTTTTATGTTATTGGAATGGACTTTATCGATGTTCCGGTGCACATACTTAACAGAAACTCAGAAGATTCATAAGTATATTTTAGGACTTGCACTTTTATTGGGCTTGGTAATATTCATATTGCAAGGTGTGCAGTGCTACAACATTATTTTCATCGCTGATGGTTTTATGTTTCGTATTTGCTACACTATAATTTGTTGCTTAATAACAGTGCTGGACATAATCATAGCTAAAACCAAAGTACCCTATGAATCCAAGAAAACAATGTATGTTATTACAATGGCAAATCTGTACGTTTTCTCTTGGTCACCACTTTATATTGTCTTCCATGCAATGAACCATGCCCATTATAAGATACATCCAATTCTTTTCCTTATTTTGGAAATATTGGGAAGAATAACCGTGTTCCTAGTTCATGCCTATCCAATACTGGGCTGTTATTTGCTGGGTCGTCTCAATAATCATTTTAAGATGGCATTTGCTAGAACTTTTAAGGGAAGCAGTTATGTTGATAATGATTTAGACATCAATTCTGAGGAGTTAAAAAGAAAATATGTGAGATCCTGTTACATTGATTTCCTAGGAAACATTAATATTCACTAGTCTTTAATTTTGTAATACCTAATATTTACTTGCAAATAGAATTATATTTATAATCATGTTTATAATGGTATATGCTCCTTTATACACTTCATGATATACATATTGGACAAGCAGCCATCTGTATTAAATTAATGTTTCAGATATAATGAACACAGATAATATATCTCAAGTGGTGGACAATGTGTTTGAGGATATCAACATAAACTGGACATCGGCATATACGCCGAGTATCGCCCAGGAACTCTTCGATTGGACAATATTTTTTATCGGACTCGTGGAATCTATAGCAAATATTTTCTTAATCACCACAATTTGTCGTTTCAAAAAACTTAGGACTAGAATCAATACTTACATCATGAACGTGGCCATATTAAGTGTGGTGTACTATGTGGTTATACAGGTCTTCCTTATATTGATCATCACTCCAAAGTATTTTTGCTGGGTTTATTATTTGGGGATATCGGCACTATGCTTACAATATCTTATGGCTTTCTGCATGCTTCTAGATTGGACTTTGACGACATTTAAGGCTAGTTTCATAGAAAAAATTGGTAATTTCCACAAACACATTTTCTTGATTCTTTACTTGTTTAGCCTGGCTGTGTATATCTTTCAAATTCTTATGGATTGTCATTTACAAATGCTCAAGACGGACCTATTATTTTTCAGGATTGCTTTTATTACAATATGTTTAGCAATGGCAATTCTTGACATTATTTTAATTAGAATCAACGTACCAGAGGATGCTACTAAAGAATTTTACGTTGTTAAAATTGCAAACCTGTACGTTTTTGCTTGGTTACCAGAATTGATTATCCATGATTTACTGCAGGACGTCGATTTAGATTTTCACCTAGTTATTTATAAAATATTAGTATTTCTGGGTAAAGTGTCAGTAATTTGTGCATATGCTTGTCCCATTTTGGTGTACTATTTACTGGTAGTTCATAACAAATATTTCCGGTTGGCCTTTTATAGGAGCTGGAAAAGATCTCTGAAAAACTATGAGTCCGATGATTTGGATATTGTCTCGAATGAGGAAGGACATGGAGAGGGTCCTGCGGTCGACGTCATTGAACCTTCGTTAATTATTGGCAATTAAATTGTAATTATTTATATTTTATGTATTTTGATATTTGTTTATATACTTTTATGTAACCGGCTGTGGAAAACAATAAAGTTTTGTATAAAATTATTACTAGTATTTGCTGATTCCAACTCAAGAGGTGAAGTTTATCTAAATTATTTTAACGTAATCGTAACAAATTCCAGTATAGTAATTTATATAAAATCATCCAATTGTTTCTCTGGTACAAAATACTCATCTACTGAAGCCCCTGAAATCAATGTGAGTGAAAATATTCAAAGTAGTATGAAATATTTCTTCTGATCAAAACAAATTAGGTACTATTGGATTTAATTACTTTCTACAGTTTTCCAAGAAATTAAAGCATCACCTTTTGTAAATATTTTTTTCTGTTTAAGTAATAGTACGTTGAAACTTTGAAACACCTTCATATATGACTATAGTTTTTTTGGTTATTTTAAATATACCGATTCTGGTAAGTTAGTCCAAAAGCCTCAGAGCGTTTTAGAGGAAGAAGGTTGGAGTTACCGCAGAATAGCCGAATGTTTTGGTACATGGACCTTGGTGACCATACTAGGAGACCAGGTCAGGGTAGAAATTGTGCCACAACTCCGCCAAAGATTGTATTTTGAGAATTTTAACTTTAAAACAACGGTTTGTGACTACAAGAAGTTTACAGCCTCAGAAAATGTAGAAGGAGTTCGAATAAGTATCGAAAAAAATCGACAACATCTCAGGGAAAATAATTTGCAACCCCGTGTTTCTGCTAATGGCCCGGCCTCAACCGTGGATCATCGCAGAGCTCGGCTAAATTTTGCTAAAGAGCACGTTAATTGGTTAGAACCGAATTGGGAACGAGTTCTGTTTACAGATGAATCTAGATTCTGCACATACGATAGACACGTTCGTGTGTTTTGACGTCCAAATGAACGATATGCTCAATGTAACTTCATAAATGCTGCTTTATTTCTTATGTATTCAATTATGATGTGGATAGGCGTTTCTTTAGCAGCACATTGGTATGTTGGGTTGGTACTCATACCTTAACCCAATACCAATTTGGTGGTGATGAAGGTTCAGTATTTTTACTAATACGGGATAATGAATGACCACATACAACGCAGTTGTCTGAAATTATCTTGATAACATTGGGATTAATGCTATGGCCTGGCCAGCTCGTAGCCCAGACCTTAATCCAATAGAGGGAGACGTTTAAGAGACCATATTAACCGTCTGAATTACTAAGAGGGTATCTACTTAAAAATTTGGGAGAATTTGGATCAAAATGAAATTCGAACCCATATTTTGCTTATGAACAAAAGGTGTGATGCTGTTATTAGTAGTAGAGTTGGAAATATCTCATATAAAATTCAAAATTTTATTGAAGTGAAATCTTCCTTAGTCGCGTTGGGCACTTTTTGGTACCTTATGGGTTTGCGTCACCGACATGTTCATGAATGGCGCACGCGCAATGTGCTGTGGCGCCTTAGACACTTTTTGGATGAGTGAAATCTCGTACGTTCGCGACACCGACATGCTTACAGCAGTATAAGTAGTAGAAGTGAAATTGAATGGATTTAAATGTATTGTTGTCATCTTAATCGCAGTTTCAGTTAATTTAAGACGACTCAAAAAAAAGATGATCATAAGACAAAAGAATATTATTTTTTTATTGAGCACACAACAATTTTTATATTTCAAAAGTTGAAATGTATATGCCAGTGTAGTTGCAATAATAATTTAATCATATATTCCATGTCATATAATATCAATTTTTAAATAAATTATATTTTATTTATAATTCTCTCAATGTTGAGATAAACAATTACAATAATCACCGTAATTCTCTTATTTGATTGGCTTTTTATCTCCATCGGTCATTCCCTGGAAACATTCACTCATTAACTTTCAGATTGCCAAATAATTAGTTAGGATTTCCTGGAAAAATGTTAATAAAAATGAAAAATATTACTATTTGCTAGAGTGAAGGTAAATGGTCCAAACGAAAAAAATGTATGTGAACAAAAATAAGAATTTCTTATTAATTCATTTCATATTCTATAACATGCAAATTTAATTTTCTAAATTAATTATTTTATTTTACTTTTTATTTTCATAAAACAATTAATCAATATATTAATTTTATTAGATTGGTTCTTACTTTCATTGGTCATGTATTGCTGAAAACATTTATCAATCACTAATTTCCATATTAACAAATAACAATTTTTTTGGTCCTTATTTTCATTGGTTATAGTTTCCTGGAAAAATGGATCAAAATATTTATCATATTATCTTAAAGACTGCGAAATTTGATTTGCAAGAAAGATTTTGTTTTTCACTATTTGTTATTTGTTTCATTCCACCAAATGAACGGATAAGAAATTGTGTGATAACAGCAGATAAATATGAGAGTTTTGTTAACACACATTTCAGTCATCAAAGTTGGTAGGCGTACGACGTTACTGCTTTAATTACAGCATTCGTTGTCTGAGTGGAAAATATTTTGGTGCGTAGTGTTCACAGTTCCGACAACAATGTAAGTCCACAGTTTTATGACCTTAACTAATAAACTATTTCACGTACAATTCCATCTATATCTCATACACGTTGGGATTTAATTTGCCATTCTCCTGGCTTCAGAGTACTAACTAAGCTAGCTTCTTTTTTGGTTGCTGCATTCGCTACCTTTCAATTTAATTTTGATATAAATTCGGCAAGAAATTGATTTTCGTGTCGCGGCAATATTTAACACCTGCACTTTGACTAAGTTCACATTCGTGGGTACATTTAAATAGAAGTCGTCCGCCTCTGTTATTATAAAATTACACAATTCGGTAATTTAAAGCACGAGCAACGCATGTAAATAGATCGGAGATAAACAATTAACGATAAGCCAAATTCCAATTTGTTTATAACCTTTGACACACTTCTGTTTGAATGCAATGGTTTTCGAATTCGTTATTTAATAACAGTGATACAGTATTGATCCTCACACAACCCAGGTAAGTCTCAATCATCTGGTGCTTACATTTTGCGGTGACTTGTCTCAATGTTTTCACCGAATCAAATTCATTTTCAGATCGCAATGGCCGAAAACAATAATTTATCTGAAGCCATGGACAATATATTTGACGAGGCATATGTGGAATGGGGTGAGGTGCATAGGCCAGGTATTGCAGAAAACATTTTTGTGTTGATGATGTTTTTCACTGGCATCATCGGATTCGCCTCGACCCTTTTCTTGGCCATAACCATACGTAGATTCAAAAGACTGAGGACCAGGATCAACACTTATATCTTCAATATTGCTGTGTTAACTGTTGTGTACTATCTCAGCAATCCAATTTTGGACATTTTATTTGTTTTCACCAAATACGAGTACGTATGGTGCTGGTCATATCATTTAGAAAGCGCTGCCATATTTATGGTCTTCGTCATGTCCTTCTGTATGTTACTAGATTGGACACTAATGGCGTTTAAAACCAACTTCATGGTACGCACTGGAAGCGTCCACAAATACTTCATTGGTTTCCTCTATGTACTCGGCGTAATAATTTGGTTACTACATGGTTTGGACTGCCAGTTTAGTTTCTTTGTTACGGATGTGTTGCTGTATAACATTGGTTACATTGCCATATGTGTGTCAGTAGCAATACTGGACATAATCATAGCCAAAAGTAAAGTGCCATACGAGTCCACCAAAACGATTTATGCCGTCACAATGGCAAACTTGTTTGTTTACGCCTGGCTGCCATCATATCTCTTATACAGTTTAATAAACGAAAATTTAAATTACACGGACCATTCGATCTTGGTGCAAATTTTGTTTGTAGTAACCAGATTGTGCACGGCTTTCGGCCATCTGAGTGGAATTATTGCTTGTTATTTGCTCGGTCGTCGTAACAAACATTTCAAGATGGCATTCGACAGAACTTTCAAAAAGTCGGTGAAGAATTACGACACGGACGACTTGGACGTTGCCTCCGATGATGAAAAGGAAGAGGACGGACTAACTATCAGTCGAGGTGCTCCTCAAATTTTTGTAAACTAAATGTGATTAATAATTACAGACACTTCTGTCTAGTTTTAGTAGACGCTTATTTATTTATTTTTGACGTTATATGTTGTTCAATAAAAATTAAAAAAAAATTATGTTTTATTTATGTATGTGGATTATCATGGTAACAATTTGATTGTGCATCATTTGCCATTTTCAGACTTTCATGGTTAACACAGTCGAAGACCATAAATTCAAATTTCTGGTGTTGGTTTAGTCAATAGAGTTATGTATGGATTAATGGACCAAATTAATTTTCAGATAAAAATGAGTGAAGACGATAATTTGACTGCAGTGATGGACGATGTGTTTAAAGATGCATCTGTGAATTGGTCAAGGGTACATATGCCAGAAGTCATGGACAGGGCCTTCGAGTTAATGTTATTTTATACTGGATTAGTGGGAGTTGCTGCAAGTCTTTTTGTGGCTATAACCATTATCAGATTTAAAAGATTGAGGACTAGAGACAACGCGTATATTTGCACACTTTCCATTTTATTGACATGCTATCACATAGCGGCCCTACTTATGCAGATTCTGTACATGTTCGTACAGCAAGAAGTTATTTGGTGTTGGGCAAGTCATTTACGAAGCATCTCGTTAATGATGACGTTCATAATATCTTTTTTCATGTTATTAGAGTGGACTTTATCGATGTATCAGTGTACATATTTTAAAAAAGCTCAGAAAATTCATAAGTATTTCTTAGGACTGTTACTTTTATTGGGCTTAATAATTTTTATATTATACGGCGTACAGTGCCACAACATTATTTTCAACGCTGATGGTTTTATGTTTCGTATATGCTACTCTATAATTTGTTGCTTAATAATACTGTTGGATATAATCATAGGTAAAACCAAAGTACCCTATGAATTCAAAAAGACAATGTATGTTGTTACAATGGCAAATCTGTACGTCTTCTCTTGGGCACCACTTTTTATTGTCTTCAGCTTAATGCACCACGCCCATCAAAAGATACATCCAATTCTTTTTTTTATTTTGGAAATACTAGGAAAAATTACTGTATTTTTAACTCATATTTATCCAATACTGGGGTGTTATTTGCTGGGCCGTCTCAACAAGTACTTTAAGATGGCATATGTTAGAAGTTTTAAGAGAAGTAATTATGATGATGATAATGATTTAGACAATTCTTCTGAAGACATCGAAGATATGAGAGATCCTAGTACATGAATATTCACTAGTTTTATTTTATTTTATATTTTATAATACATACTAATAAAATTATATTTCTAGTCAAGTTTTTTAATGGCGTATACTCATTTGGATTGTATCTACTGTCTGGATATTCCTTTCATTGGCAAATCGGCTTAATTATTGGTACTCATTTTATTGTTTAGGCATCCTTACAATATGTGATTGCAATGCACATGCAATTAAATAGTACTTTAAGGGTATTAAGGTAATATTATTAGCAATTATTAATGTAATTAGAGGCAACTTGCAAGAGGAGACCACTAAATAATTTTACGTTGTAAAAGTAACAAACCTGGTCATATACATTTGTTCACCACAATTCATTGTCAATGCTCTACTACAGGACGTCCATTTAGATGAAAACCTTATTATTTTAAACACTGGAATGTTACTGGTTAAACTGTTAGAAATGTTTTCATTTATTTAGTGGGACTTTACTGTAAGCATTTCTGGATGGCGTTTAATAGAAGCTGCTGAAGGTCCCAGAAACATTACCATTTAATGATTTGGGCATATCTAGAATGAGAGAGAACAGTGTATTAGTTTATATATTTCATAATTCGTTAGATCTTCATTTTATATTTTTTATATATTGTAGTTTCCTCTTCTTTATATCTAAGCCTTTCTTTTCTTTTTCAGACATAACATGGATCCCGACCCATTTGGTGAAGTTTATCTAAATTACTCTAACATAACCGTAACGAATTCAAGTAATGTAATAAGCATAACGTACAGCTTTGCTGCATTCTTGATTGATTTATTGGGATTTTGTGCTAATCTTTTTTTAATAATAACGATGATAAAATTTAAACGTCTTAGGACACACATTAACATGTACATATTACATCTGGCAATAGCAAGTGTAATTAGTTATTCAGTAGCTGTGGTTGTTGAAATCCTCTATATCTTTATTTTGATTCCAAAGATACATTGTTGGTCATACCCGTTAGAGATCTCAACAATGTGCTTCATGTTCTTGGTGTCTCCAATAATGACTTTGGAATGGACTTTAGTAACATTCAAATCCAGTTGGTTAGCTAGAACGAAACCCTTCTTCAAATATTCAATACCGATTGCCTATGCCATTTATTTTTCATTTTGGGTTGCCCATTTCGTGGGGTGTACGACGACAAAGGAAACTT
Organism: Aethina tumida; assembly: GCF_024364675.1. Lineage (NCBI taxonomy): Eukaryota > Metazoa > Arthropoda > Insecta > Coleoptera > Nitidulidae > Aethina > Aethina tumida. The sequence goes on from NC_065439.1 coordinate 12,828,285, forward strand.
TCATGTGGTCGGTCAGATTTGTTTACTACTTGAGTCTTTTGATTATGGTGGTGTGTGATATTTATCTGGCCAGAAACCCTGTATCCATCGAAGCGTCCAAAACCAAATACTGTGTACTGGTTGCGAATATTATTGTCTTTTGTTGGCTTCCGGAGTGCGTGTTGTCCGACATGGTGGACGCATTTTTTTGGTACAAATGGTTTACGTTGATTTCATACGTTGAGATTTTGTTTTACCCGTTTTCACTATTGGGAAGCATGGCGAACATTATAGTGGTGTTCGTTCTGGTTAAAAAGGACAAGTACTTCAAAATGGCCTTCAGCAAGATTTTTAAGTCCAACCTTAACACTTACGAGGCTGAAAATCTCGACGACTCGGATGACATGAACTACAGAATCGAAGCCTCGAATATCATTGATAGGGAACCCTAAATTATTTATATAAATGTTAATTGTATCAATAAACAATGTTATTTACTTTTAAACCGTGTCTTATTGAAGACTCCTTCATGAAACTCTAACGTTGTGTCACATCATTAAGTGTTACGAAACTGTTTCAGTTCTAAATGGGGATAGTGGAAAACTTTACCAATTGGGAGGATGAACTCTTCGAAGATGCGGAACTGGAAAATCATGCACACAGTACAGTGTACCTCAGCATCTTCACTCTAATCCTTGTAGTGATTCGCATGCTGATGGGCTTAATATCCGTTACAATCGACATCTTCCTCATAGTCTCCGTGCTAAAGTACAAAATGATGAGGACGTACATCAACATTTTCATAGTACACTTTTCTATAATAGACATTTTGTATTTCATATGTTATCCAGGTATACAATTGTTGTTCGAAGGCAACCCAATAAATATGACTTCTTGTATTATGTACCAAATACAGATAGGAGCGTTGTTGTTCAATTTCTTGATAAAATTAGCGCTTCTACTGCATTGGTTTCTGCAGGTATACCAGTACGATGTTTTAGCTGCGTACTCCAAGTATTTACATTACATTTTTTTATTGTTTTACGTGCTTTTAATTGCTTGGACTTCGTTACATGGATATAGATACTGTCAACAAGATGAAATCAAAATAGAGAACTTCTGGACCCGCGTCGCTTACGTAGTTGTTGTCTTAGTTTTAATTATTATTAATTTGTATATCTGGAAGAACAAGTCTCCGTACGAAAGCTCAAAGCACAAATATATTTTAACTGTTGTAAACTATAGTGTGTTCTTGTGGTTCATGTCGTTTCTTTCGAACTTACTATTTGATGAGTTTTACATGTATTCCAACATCTTAACTGAAATTATCAAAGTTACGTCGGTAATTTCTACATTCATTGCTTACTGTACAACACCGGTTATATTATACGTGCTGCAAAAGAACGACAAGTACTATAAGATGGCTTTAATGAGATGCTCGAGACAAAACGTCTACGAGGACGAGTTGGAAGTTGTGTCCGAAGTAGAAGAAGGATAAGATTTTCATTGAGGTTTCAATGTACAAGAAATATGTATTATGTAACTGCCAAATATAATTCTGTACTTAATTCGTATTGTTTATAACTTGTTTAATATACTAATTAAAATAATTAAATGCAGTTTTATTCATTTTAATTGATCTTATCTTTAGTAAAAAATTTGATTATTATTTAATTATGAATAATACAACATGCTTTGCGTGGAATTGTGGGCGAGCTGGTCTGAAAAATGGCAGTTTATTCAACAGTACTTGTTGACCTAAATGGTTCTTAATTCATAAATTGGTATTCTACGCCACATCCTTTTGCGTTCAGTCTCGTTCCAAGTAAAGGTCCGAACATCACCATCTAAAAATACAACTTCTCCGTTAAATGACTCATAAATGTTCAATACGGTCCATGTGCCGCAAATCGTTGCTTATCATGACGTGAGAGATTTTTGAACTACTTTGCACTGCTGTTTGTCGTAAAGCCACGTAAGTAAATCCATGTTTATTCGTTCCCGATGAAAGATATTCTGTTTGTTTGTTGCAGAATTCAAATGGCGTCCCCGGAAAACTTCACCAACACAGACGAAGACCCCTTCGGTGATTTAAACGATCATGGAATGAGGAATTTGGCCGCCACCCCGTATTTAATCCTGGATTATCTCGTACCGATATTCATGGTGATCAAACTGTCGTTGTACATCCTTTCCATTGCTTCCGATTTGTTTTTGATCTACATCATTCATTATCGGTTCAAGAGACTGAAGACGAAAATCAACGAGTACATCATGCACTATTGTATTACAAACGTTGCCTTCTTCGTCTTCGTCATCCTGCAAATTTTCATCAAAAGATGGGGGTACGACTTGATGGTATTTTGTGTTGTTTTCGAAATGGATGACGCTTGTTTATTTATGTCTTTTGTTATGATAAACATGTTGGCCGTCGATTGGTTCATCACCTCCTTCAAACCTGAAGTGACCCCCAAGTATGAGAAGTGGCAGGAGTATCTGATTTTAGGCATCTATTTGGCTGGGGTGGTCAAATTCTTCATCACCGGATCCACCTGTTTTATATCGGACATTTTGGTAATACGATACAACTTGCTGAACTTCCTTTTCTTCATTATGTTCCTAGGTAATGCCATTTTATTGGTGATGCGTTGCTTCGAAAACATTCCCAACACACCCTTGAAAAAGGGTTACACCTTGTACGTATCTAGTTTCATTTTGTTTTCTTGGTTGCCGAGCTTTGTTTATCACTATTTAATAATAATATTCATAGACAACGAGACTGCTTCGTTGGTTTTGTTCTATGTGAAAATATTTACCGAAATTTTAGCTTATAGCTGTTCATTTTCACTCGTGTTTTTGTTGAGGAGACTAAGTGTCGATTTTCGAACTGCCATTCACGCGTTTTTCGAAGGCACTACTTTAGACGAAGATAGAGATAATTTAAATGATAATTTTGTAGACGAACACAACAGAATTTGTTGATTTCAGTTTATATTTTTTTGTGATGTATCTGTGTTAATAAAATTTAAGTACAATTTTGGAGGTGTTTTCTTTATTTTTAAAAATCAAAAGCAAAAATTTAAATACTTAATTTCATTTATATTATACATTTACTACTACTAAAAATATTTTTTTGTATTTTTATTATTATTATATACATACCTCAAAATGGCATCCTTTAGACAAATCTGTAATCAACAAACGATTATTTGTAGTACATTTAAAGTAAAGTATTAAATAGAATAAACAATTTAAATGTTTTTATTTTTTAGTTTATATTATTTTATTTTTTAGTTTATATTCTAAAATATTGTGAACTAAACATGATCTTATTATAATATTATTATTTATTTCTTAAAAAATAGATGTGTGCTTCAGATATCATATACACTGTTATAATCACCACAATACAGTTCTGGCCCACACTATAACAAATTAGCTGCATTATTAGATAAATAGCTTTACCTTGAAATGCACGACAATAGTTCTTTTCTCTCGTGTTGTGGCAATACTTACACCAAAAATTTGAGTAAGTAAATATTTTAATCAATATTTAAAATCATACCCTACTTACTCATTCACAACTATCGATTAAATAAAAGCTTATTTGCCCTCAATCAAACGCGGATTGTCTGAAAACGTTACTTCACTAAGAACGACAGGTGAAAAGGGTCAGAAATGATCAAGACATTAGGCAAAGGAATGATCTCTAGTTTATTATTAGTACATTTATCTGCGTCAACTCCCCCAGTCAGTTTCGACCCCGATAAGTAGTGAAAACTTTCCGAGACGTTAAGCACAATTCGCCACAATTTAAAAGTAACAAGAAACATCTCAATGTTGAATATTGACTTTTTTATTTATTGCAGCAAAATGGAAACGAATGTGACATCAGTAAACGGTACAGTGGTGGACACACCAAAAATTAGATCCGTCTGGTACTTCACCTTTGAATTTTTGAAACTAGTTTGTGCTTTAGCATCAATTATCTCCAACTACGTATTGATATACGCCATCGTGAAACTGAGGAAGAAGGATTTGCTCCACTTTTACGTACTTTTATGGTGCATTTTCACCAGTTTGTTCATGGTGCTGTCGCCAATCACCAACCTGGTGACCAATAAAGAGCTGATGTTTCCCATTGAAGTGGACGGAGAAGTTTGGTGTCCCATTTATGAATTGGAATGGAGTATTTTGATCACAAGTTTCGTACTTATGACGTTCGTAAGTAACGACTGGTTTATAACAAACTTTTTCAAAGGATTCCACGAGTACTGCAACCAAAAGGCGGTACTAGTTAAAATCATCATCTGCGTTTTGATCTGCATCACCATACTGTTCTCCCAGGTCTCGTGCCTCTCCGAAGACGACTTCGAACACAACAACTCACTAATGTACAACATCATCACGATGGTACTGATAGTTGTCACCCAACAATGTCTAAAACTTTATTACAGTTACAGACACGGAAAGGAGTTGGACCAAGGCTTGGGGATATCGCTTCCCGCCATTTTCGTGTTGAGTTGGTTGCCGTTTTTGCTCTACATGCCGCTGCACAAGTACTCGGAAGTGGAATACGCGGTACTCTGTTACCTTAACCTGTTGAGGTATCTGATTGCCGATTGTAATTCCATCTTTAACGTAGTGTACTTGGCAATAACAGAGCCGGACTACAGGAAGGCGATGCAGGAAGCCATTTGGTGCACGTACTGCAACTGTTTCTTGTGATAAGAGTTGTTTGTAAATAAATTGTTTAATTTATTTTATCTATTAAGTGTGCATTTATGTTGAAATCTATTTTATTTCTTTCAGAAACAAATAATAATACAATAATATATATCATAATTGTTTTTTTAATAAACTTCTTTTGTCTATTAATTTGACATCAATTAACAATTATTGGAATGAGGCAACAAACATGTTTCTTCTTTTTATTTGTTTACGCAGTGCTGCGTGGACAGTGAAATAAATAAATTATGTGACCCCTTAAAAAAATTAATAATAATAATAATAATCTCATATAGTCATATTATCGTCTCAAAATACAAATCTAAACGGAAAAAACAACGTTAAATTTTGGTGCCAGGCCTGGATAAAGTGTGGCGGCGATAACCTTCAGCCGCATTGGAACACCAGATTTGTGAGCGCATGCATGAGACTTGTTTAGCGAGAATCCGACAGATATTTTGTTTATCAACGATTATTCACTCGGTTATTGGTTGTTGTTTGGTTGGCGAATCATGTGTCTGAAAAGTACGGACTAAGTCGCGTCGGTGTGCTAAACTTTGCCGGTTACAACGTTTCCCGATATAAACAAAAAAAAAACCCGGTAAGGATTTTATTCTAATTTTGGATTTTTGCTGATGTGACCTTTAATGGAACGTACGTACGTAAATTTGTGACCGTTGAAATATTAATTAGATCGCGCCGACGAATTAATTTGTTGCTGGCAGAATTTAATCAGGGGGTGTTTGTTTTTTTGTACGTGCCAACCAACATACGCATTACATATAATAATTGATTAAAATTATCTATTGATTGATTTAATTATGCGGGGAAATTAATAAAACATTCAATATTAATTAAAGCTTTGCACAATTAATTGCACCGAAGACAACCGTCAATTTGATGTCTAATTTTCGATTTAGGTTGTTTAAATTTTCAGTAAATAGTTGTGTTTATGAATTCATTAAAGGCAGTTCACGTTTAATGGAATCCTATAAAACGCAATTAAACGGTTGATTTGCATTAATTTGAAATTTATGAAATTTCCCGATATTTATTAATTAAAATTCATATTCACAATTATTCATTGGTTATTATTATTAATTTATTTACCGGGTAAACATTAGTAAAAATGGAAAAGCTGATATAAACATTGATTAAACCTAAATTTAGTGAATTATAATTATCACATTTCAAGAGAGGAAGCTTATGCAAGTGTATATTTATAATTCTCAATGTCAAATACAGAACAAAAATGAAACAAGTTACGGAAATTATCAAGTTCCTGTCACACATTAAAATTAATTTTTGAAATAATATTAATATTAATATAATAAAGATATTTTTTGCATTAATGTATGGGCAAATACTGTTTGTTAATAAAGAGCGGAAATCGTTTAAGGATAAATAAACGTCAAGGACTTATTTTTTTTAAATCGTAACGTTTACTGGCACGAAATAATGTCGATTACAGCCTTGGTTTATCACTCGGATATAGTAAATAAATTTGTTTTGAATATCAATTGCGTATTGTATGCAATTGGTATCACATTGTTTAAAAATTGATAAAAAAACGGTTGAATATGAATAATTATATGGTAAATAATATTAAGTACCGGAAAAAGTAATTTACGGTTTATCATTAAAGTTTATAATAATGTAGCTTTTTGTATAATAACTTATAGACACCATAATAACCAACATTATATGTCAACATTCCATAAGCAATTTTATGTCACATCAATAACTGAAGAAAAGATTAACTTCAGTTTTGTCCTCCTTTTTATTATTAAATTAAGTAAAAAATTGGACAATGACCAACATAAATAATAGTTACATGGAGAATATCTGGACAATATGGAGGACAAGGTAGAACTTTCCACTTAATATTTTGCAGCTTCCTTTGAGTCTCTAATCTTGCAAGTGCGACAAAGAAACTAAACGTCTTTTCATTTGGTTAAAAACATTTTGTGTATTTACTCAAAATTACTTGTTTTTCATGAATCAATTTATTAGCAATAATCCCTTGGAATGTCACCAGCAGTTACCATTATCAAAATACTTCTTGGGTTGATACTTTTCCACCAGGTTTACCAACTTCAATCCATTATCCATACTGGCGAGAGTTGTAACTAATCCATACGATCAATAAAAAGCTCATTTCCGTTGTGTTTAAGGAGAAAATTGGCAATTGTCAAACTCCTAATTTTATTATCCTGACATAATTTATGTGGAATCCATTTGTCCAACTTCTTGATGAAATTCAATGCTCTTGTAAGCAGTTAAATGGCAAGCCTATTTCCAAATATGTTGTACGAGAATTTTATACAATATATTGCTTAAGCAAATTAATTTCGTCGTTAGTACAGGTTGCAGAACGACCTTGTCGTTGCTCATCTTTAAAACATACATTGACACATTTTAAAAACGGTCTAGACCAAAATTGAGCAACTACTCATCTTACAACATCTTCCTCAAATACCATCTTGGTGTGACATACCTCTTCTGTTGATTTAAGTAGAAAAAAATAGTGTAGATAGAAAGAATATAAAAAACTTTCAAATAGTATGTACAGTTTAAATGTAAAAATGTTAAAATTATGCTAATAATTGACAAAAATTTAATTATTTTTTCTGGTACCTAATCGATTAAGAAGATTTAAATACTAAAATTAAAATTAATAATAAAGATTTAAAAAATGTTTGTGGAGAAATATAAGTAACACACAAGTGAAGGTAAAAAATTGTCATTAAATTGTACAAAAAAGAGTTAAGCATTCCTAAACTATAAAAAAACACTTTGTATTTTGTTGTTTCTAACAATAGAATGAAATTTCTATTTTGATGCAAACTTTATGTACATTTTTATAATTTTAAAATTATACAATAATAAACTCAATAAATAAAAGATTTTCAAAATTTATTTAAATAAAATGCTTTGGATGATAAAAATTGACACTAAAAAATAAGTCAAAAATTCTAAAAATGTAAAAATCCATTTTGTATTTTGTTGTTTCTAAATTTAGAATGAGAATTGTATTTAGGAAGCAAATTTTGCACACTAATAAAATTAACAAACAAGTGGAGGTAAAAAATTGTCATTAAATTGTACAAAAAAGAGTTAAACATTCCTAAACTACAAAAACACACTTTGTAATTTGTTGTTTCTAACATTAGAATGTAATTTGTATTTTGAAGTAAACTTTATGTACATTTTTATAATTTTAAAATTATACAATAATAAACTTAATAAATAATAAGATTTTCAAAATTTATTTAAAGAAAAAACTTTGGATGATAAAAATTGACAATACAAAAATGAGTCAAAAATTCTAAAAATATAAAAATTCATTTTGTATTTTGTTTCTAAATTTAGAATGAGAATTGTATTTAGGAAGCAAATTATGAACACTTTTATAAAATTAACACACAAGATTTTTATAATTGTAAAATTATTCAATAATAAACTTAATAAATAAAAAGATTTTCAAAATTTATCTAAAGAAAAAACTTTGGATGAAAAAATACTATAAATATAAAAATTCATTTTGCATTTTGTTTATTCTATTCTATTTTGCACACTTTTGTATGACATTAAAATTCCATGACATCCAGCCTCTCAGTTAATAACAAATATAAATTGTTTTAAAATTAATAATACAATAAAATGTACAAAAATGAGTCAAAAATACTAAAAATAATAAAATAAAAATACAAAGTGATTTTGTTATTTCTGACTATAATGGAAATAGTATTTTGGAAGCAACTTTTGCACACTTTTGTATGACATAAAAATTCCATGACATCCAGCCTCTCAGTTAATAACAAATATAAATTGTTTTAAAATTAATACCTTTGCATTTTGTTGTTTTTAATTTTAGAATAAAAATTACATTTTATGCATATTTTTATGACTAAAATTAAAATTCTGCAACTCCGGCCACTTAATTATTTGTAAATAATTGCAGAATAATAAAGTACTAAACCGCAAATACTCATCAGCTTATGGATTTATCGATTTAATATTGTACCGCATTTAATTATTAACAAACTCAAGTTGTCAAGGACAGCTTTATTTGTTTTGTTTTCTCGGACTGGAATGGCGATCAAATATTTGTAATTTTAAGTAAATCTTGGCGCTTCGCTAAAATGAACGTCAACAAGAAGAAATTTAATACAGCCTCCCTTCAATTATCCACCCCCCATTCTATTTCTATTTTAATCTGCGTTTACGACAGTCATAACAATAAACAATGGAAAACCTCCAGGTAAACACCACCTTAAATATCAGGTACGAAAACAAATTTGAATGGCTGATTTCGGGTTCGGGTGCAGAATTGGCAAGTAAGTGTTGCGTATCTATCATTTTTCTAGCCTAGAATTTCCATGTCGCCGGAGTCGGCATTTTATTTTGTCCTTGTAGTTTCGCGAATTTTTCACTCAAGCTTTTGACCGACGAACCGTAAAACAAAAGGGTGGAGTATTCGCGTGCGTCACTCAAATGAAATTATTAAACACCCCAATTATCCTACACATTCGAGGCATTTTTCCGCGGCCTTGAGAATAGACGACTCGGTTTAGTATCGATGTCTCCAGGTTCGTTTACAGATTCATTGGTAGTAACCGGATAGGCTTGGACTTGGGGCAATCTGATACTACGTGGATTTTTGTTGTGAGTGCGTTTAAATTGGTGATGGTGATGGTTTACGGTTACTAATTGTGTACAGACGCTTGGTCACTCACGATTATTTTATAAGGTATGTTGGACTGAATATATTTACCTTTTTGCTTCCTTTACTAACGTGCTTTGGTGTGATTAATTTTTAGTTGTGCATGTTATGCTTTTAAATACCAGTCAAATTATGTATATAGACTTGTTGAACTAATAATTATGGGAAATAATTGTGCTACGATAAGACTGTAATTACTTGATACACTTTGGACGTTAATGTTTATTCCATGACTAACAGGAAATAACAAGTTAGTTTAGTTTTATTTATATTAGTCCAAATTACGCTAATTATATTTTCAATGGAAGCATTAAGTAGGTGTTAACATCACTTCCTAAATTCTGTCATTTTTTTTAAATTGTATCTGATCTTATTACAATTTTTTTAAGCGCTAAAAGCTGTAACAAATTCAAATTGTTATCACAATACTAATTTAAATATATTTTTTATCATTAAGTAAAAGTTTTTAATATAATTTTTTAAATGATTGAACACAATTATTTGTTATTAAGCTAATAATTTGTTTATTTATAAAATTAAAAGAATAAACGATAAAAAGCTTTATTACTGATATATATTTTTTAATGTTTAGGTGATTAATTTTGTTAGCAACATAAAATTTTATTAAAAATAAATATAGCGAATAATTGAACGAAATAAATTCATAAAATAAAACTGTTCATACCTGATTTTATTCATCAATATAAATTGCTTTATTTAATTATAAAATAAAGCTTAAAATAACTAAAAAATATGCGTTGATTTTAAATTTAATTGTGACATAAAAATATAGTAAATAATTTTGTCAATTAATTCATATCTGGCTTTCCTTTAAAATAATTTTAAAATAGCAACGAAATAATGACGATTATAATATTGGCTTATTATGATTATAATATCAATTTATTGCCGGATACAGAAAATAAATTTGTTTTGAATACCAATTTCAGAACAGTATAATATATCATATTATTAAATAACATCCGGAAAAAATGATAAGAAATGAATTTGAGTAACTTAAAGATAAAAACTATTAATAAAGTGTGCAAATCAAATAATAATGTCGATCACAATTTTATAACATAATATATAATAGTCACATAGAAAATATCTGGACTCAGTTTTGATATCCACATTAGAATTAAGTGTGATGACTATATTGGAATTGTACAATTCGTCACAAATAGACTGGCCTCTTGGTAGAGTTAATATGTGATATTTCACATACAGTTTACCATACCTCAATTTAGAATGAAGCTGTTTATTAAGTAAAAAATTGGAAAATGACCAAATTATATAATTATCACATGGAAAATACTGAATATTTTTGATCTCCACTTTCGAATTAAACTGTTTATTAAGTAAAAAATTGAGCAATGAAAAAAAAAAAATATTACGTTATATGGAGAACAGTTTGAAGTTTTAATGAAATAGTCTCATTTTTAAATTTTTCATAAATTGTTTAATTTGCCAGAAATATGTTAGATTGACCTTTTGACAGAGAGTTAGTATGTAAAATTTCACGTGCAGTTTACCATACATTGGTCATAACGTATCTTGAATTAAGGTTTTCTTAAGTATGTTCCACTAAGTTTACAAACTTCCATCCGTTTTCCAGACTGAAGATAATTCCCCTAGTCAACTTATTTTTTGTTGCATGTAACAATACGATCAATAAAAGACTTATTTGCGTTGCGTGCAAGAAAAGGATTAATTTGTCACATGCTTAATTTTGTTATACTCTATTAATGTTGATTCTATTTGCTTATTTTTTTGATAAAATTCATTAGAATAAGCTTCTATTTAATTATTGCTCATACCAGTTTAATGAATGGCCTGTTTCCAAATGTGTAAACGAGAATTTTGCACATGATACTGGTTAATTTCTTCGTTAGTACTTAATAGTTTATAAATAATTACAGAATAAATAATTTACGATTTTAACCTTTATCTTTAAAATAACATAATTTTTTTTATAATAACTTTTATTCAACAAAGTAATCATCATTATAATCAAGTAAAAAAATATTTTTTGTTTTTGCACCTGAAGAAAATCAATCAATCCTTTTTACAGATTGTAGAGAAATGCCATAGTCAACTTATTTTTTATTGTATATAACAATACGATTTGGGTTACATACAAGAAGAGAATTATTATTTGTCACATGCCCAATTTTGTTATTCTCATTGATGAAATTTATTGGAATAAGCCTCTATTTAATTGTTGCTCATAAAAGTTAAATATATGGCCTGTTTCCAAATATGTTGTAAGAGAATTTTGCACAAGACACTGCTTAATTTCTTCGTTAGTACTTAATAGTTTATAAACAATTTATGTTTTTAACCTTTGTCATTAAAATAACATAATTTTCTTTATAATAACTTTTATTCAACAAAGTAATCATCATTATAATCAAGTAAAAACATATTTTTTGTTTTTGCACCTGAAGAAAATCAATCAATCCTTTTTACAGATTGTAGAGAAATGCCATAGTCAACTTATTTTTTATTGTATATAACAATATGATTTGGGTTACATACAAGAAGAGAATTATCATTTGTCAAATGCCTAATTTTGTTATTCTCATTTAATTAATGTTGAGTCCATTTGTCCAACTTTTTATTTTATTTATTGGAGTAAGCCTCTATTTAATTATTGCTCATACCAGTTTAATGAATGACCTGTTTCCAAATATGTTGTACGAGAATTTTGCACAAGACACTGCTTAATTTCTTCGTTAGTACTGGTTTCCGAAATTCAGGAAATTCTGCAACATCCATCCTTAATTATTTATAAATAATTGCAGAATAAAAATTAATGTTTTTAACCTTTATATTTAACATAATTTCCTATATAATAACTTTTATTCAACAAAGTAATCATCATTTTAATCAAGTAAAAAGGAATATTTTTTGTTCTGAAGAAAATCAATTAATTCATTTTCCAGATTGGAGAAAATTGCCATAGTCCACTTATTTTTTTGTTCACTTAATTAATGTCGAGTCTATTGTGTGTCCAAGCTTTTGATAAAATTTTTGCAATAAGCCCCTTTAATTGTTGTTCATACCAGTCTAATGAATGGCCTGTTTTCAAATATGTTGTACAAGAATTTTGCACAAGATATTGCTTAATTTCTTCGTTAGTATGGATAATGTCAGAACTAGATACTTACTGGGATTATTCCGCTTCTGTGGGAGTCTTTGAGTGTGGATTTAATCCTTTGCAATGACTGATTTAGTAGTATTATTTTGTTTTGTGATCTGGTTTGATTTTAGTATTAATGTGAAAGTATTGTACAAAACTTTTAGTGAAATAGTGTTTATAAACAGTATGTAAGTTACCCTGTTTTGTGATATTTAGGATTATCAAAGGCTGTTCCTAAATTTAAGAGTTTATTACTCAGTATTACAGTTTAAAACTGTAGGAAAGAAATTTAAATTAATTTAAGTATTGTAAATAATATATAATAATTTTGCACAAGACACTGCTTAATTTCTTCGTTAGTACTGGTTTCCGAAATTCAGGAAATTCTGCAACATTCTCCTTAATTATTTATAAATAATTGCAGAATAAAAATTAATGTTTTTAACCTTTATATTTAACATAATTTCCTATATAATAACTTTTATTCAACAAAGTAATCATCATTTTAATCAAGTAAAAAGAAATATTTTTTGTTCTGAAGAAAATCAATAAATCAATTAATTCATTTTCCAGATTGGAGAAAATTGCCATAGTCCACTTATTTTTTTGTTCACTTAATTAATGTCGAGTCTATTGTGTGTTCAAGCTTTTGATAAAATTTTTGCAATAAGCCTCTTTAATTGTTGTTCATACCAGTCTAATGAATGGCCTGTTTTCAAATATGTTGTACAAGAATTTTGCACAAGATATTGCTTAATTTCTTCGTTAGTACTGGTTTCAGAACGACCTTGAAGTTGTTAATCTTCTCTGTATTTATTGTCATAAGTCGTGTGACTTGCAGTACGATGCACTACGATGCATTAGGTTGTTTTTTGAAGTAAATTTGCATGAATAATTGCATTTGAATACATTATTTTTTACACCAAAAATGTTTTAAATAAACAACATAAAAATTATTCATTTCAAAATATGCACGAATATAAATATAATATATAAATTGTCAAATTATTAGAAATCAAAATAAACAAAAAATTAAAAAATAATGAATTTGAGTATTACCTAAATTATTAAATATGTTTTTTAATAATAATAATTAGATTATTAAATTTTTTGTGTTTCCATATTTGGTGCCAAGATTCACGAAAACAATAATTTTCTAAATAAACAACAGTTCACACACCTTGAAACGTGCAGACTGTTCTATTAGTATGTTAATCGGACAGAAAAAATTAATTAACATCCCCATTAAACATTCAAATGTATTCCATAAAAAAATCTCGATTTTTATCAAATTAATCGACTCGTTGAGGTAATAGTAGTCCCAGTAATAAACATCGAGGCATGAACTACAAGTGTGTCGCAAATTAAATTATTTTGCGCGTTTGGCAACATTTTGCGGTGAACTGCTCACACAACCATGTCCAGGTAAAAAAGAACGGGTCGTTTACGCAAAACACAAAACAAATTTAATTTCCATCACGACCACCTTGAACTGAGTAACGAATTTTGTTCTAGATAATGGAGGTGATGAACGCAACCCTAAACTACACGGGCGAGTACATGCCCGAAGACACGGTAATGGTGCGCGTCAATCTCACCATCTTGTTCGTATGTTCGATCTTCTCGCTGGTGGCCAACGGCCTAATAGCCCTCATCATCTCCAACTTCCGGAGGCTGCGCAAAAAGAAATCCAACGTGATCATCCTCAATTGGGCGATCGTGGACGCGTTGTTTCTGATCATCGAGCCCAGCACTTTGCGATTGGGGTTGGATCTGAACGATACGGGGGTGCCGGAGGAGCTGTTTTGTATTATCGAGGAAATTGAAAACGGGTTGATGCTTCTCATTCTGTTCTTTGTCACTTTGTTGACCTTTTATTGGTACTATCAGAAGTACAACCAGGCAAAATTGGAGAGCTTGGAGAAAAACCTGACCAAGTTGATTCTGGGGCTGTACGTCGGAACGGCCTTGATATGCGTCTTGTTCATGGAAAGTTGCGTTTCGAAGAGAATTATGGCGGGCATTTCTGGTGCCTCTTTGTTTCTAATCATACTGGGTTTTATTGTTTTCATGCTGGTTGTCAACACCATTCACGAGATCAAAAAACGGATTTACCCACAAGTCCAATCAGGAATCAACGTTAACTATGTTTTAACCAATGTTTTTCTATTATCCAACGTACCTCTGTTGATCTCTGTGGTAGTTATAGTAGTGTTCGAATCGTCCGACATTCTTGTATTCATATTCGAGCTGGTGAGCACCTGCAATTCGATTTACAATTTTATCGTCCTGTATAAAATGGACGGAGACTTTAATTTGTTTGCCAAGCATGTGCTGAAATGCAAGACCGACGATTACCCGGAGGAATTCGAACCGGAAATGGATAATGTCAGAACTAGATACTGACTGGGATTATTCCGCTCCTGTGGGAGTCTTTGAGTGTGGATTTAATCCTTTGCAATGACTGATATAGTAGTATTATTTTGTTTTGTGATCTGGTTTGATTTTAGTATTAATGTGAAAGTATTGTACAAAACTTTTAGTGAAATAGTGTTTATAAACAGTATGTAAGTTACCCTGTTTTGTGATATTTAGGATTATCAAAGGCTGTTCCTAAATTTAAGAGTTTATTACTCAGTATTACAGTTTAAAACTGTAGGAAAGAAATTTAAATTAATTTAAGTATTGTAAATAATATATAATAAAATAGTATTTACTACATAAGAACACTTAGTACTTTTCCCCTTAGATTTCCATAATTAATACCAAAGTATTTTTACTTATTGTACTATTTTTAAGGCTTGTAATAACTGGTAATGAATGAACCCATAACATTTAAAAACAGCAGAAATTTGTTTATGTATTTATGAGATGAGATGTTAATATAATAAAGTAATGAGAATAATTTTCTCGTTTAATTTTAAATACTTCGCATATTTGTTTTACTTACTTAGCTTACCATACAAGATTTTTTTTTGCAGATCACCATGGTACCTGAAACATCCGAAGCGCCAACAAAGACTGAGTACCGGGAGAACTCTAATTGGCACTGGACATTATTTTTTGATATTTATTTCGTTCTCTCGTTTATTTGTTTGGTGACTGATTGCGTGCTCATCACAGTCATAGCCAAATACAGAAGGTTGCGCAATCGAAAATCCAACATGCTCATCCTTCACTGGACAATTTGTGACATGACGTTCCAGGCACTACATCCAGTGATCTTTCGTCTGGCTTCTAAAAGCAACGTCCAATCCTGGTACCACGTAATGGTTTGCGTCATGGAGGAGTTTTGCTACATGTTGTTGATAGTTCAAGTGCTGTTCGTTGTTTTGCTCACGTTCTATTGGTACTACGAAATTCACGATCCCACTAAGTTAGTTAAATTTAACAGCTACATGACTCATTGGATCATATTCGTGTATTGTTTTGGTCTGTTTTTGCTGGGCATCCACATAGGGAATTGTGCGACACATTTTTTCACCGGGCATATGGGTATTATGTTTTCAATTCTAGGATTTTTGGTTTATTTTTTGTTTACGCTTATCATGAATACGGTTAGTTTGGTTAAACGGAAATTGAACAGGAGCACATCTAACCCATTTGGTAATATTAATTTTATTTTGAGCAACTTTTTCTTTTTCTGTAAGTTTTCTGTGTTGGTGGCAACTCTTGTTTCTTCCATATTTCAATTCCATTCTATAGGTGTTATGCTTGCGGTATTGTTTGCAGTTTCCAATTCCATATTTAACTTAAACATTCTGTATATATATGATGACGATTATAAAATTTTCCTTACAAATATTCTTACCTGGAAGTGTGCCCGGTATAATGATGAATTTGTTAATGAACCAGTAACTTTTGCAAATAGAGATGGCGAATCTCGTATTTAATATGTATTAAATATATGTTACTATACATATATGACTTATATTCTATAGACTGATTAATGTACCTTTTGTTTATTTTTATACTTTTTTATTATTAACAATAAAATATTTTAAACTTGAACATAATGTTTGATTTACACAATATTAAATAAGACAAATATATTCTCCATAATTTTCCATAAGTATTTTACGTTTACGAATAAAATAAATTAATAATAATAATTTCGAATGTTTATTCCAGAACATAAAAAAACAGTACAAGAATTTTTCATTGCAGATCATCATGATAACTGAACATACAACACCAATAGAGGATGAGTACCAAGACCAAAAGCTCATCGAATGGTACTGGATATTAAGTTTGGATCTTTACTTCCTTCTCTCCTTGATCTGTTTGGTTGCTGATTTCGTGCTCATCACCGCCATAGCCAAATACAGAAGGCTGCGTAACAGAAAATCCAACATACTCATCCTCCATTGGTTCATTTGTGATGCAACATTTCAAGCACTACATCCTGTTATCTTTCGACTATCATTTCAAAGCACCTTTCAACACTGGTACCACGAAATTGTTTGCATCATGGAGGAGTTTTGCTACACATTATTGCTGATTGAAGTACTATTCGTTGTTCTGCTTACATTTTACTGGTACTACGACATTCACGATCCCACTAAGCTTGTTAAAATTAACAACCACATGATTTTTTGGATTATATTCGTGTATTGTTTCGGGCTGTTTTTGATGGGCATTCACATCTGGGTTTGCCTGAAAAATCTTTTCTTTGGGACCATAAGTATGTTGTTTTCAGTTCTGGGATTTATGGTTTACTTTTTGTTTACGGTTGTCATTAATATTGTTAGTGCGATTAGACGGAAATTGAATAGGAGCACTTCAAGACCACTTGGTAATGTTAATTTTATATTGACTAACTTTTTCTTTATCTGTAAGTTTTCTGTGTTGATAGTAACTCTCGTTAGTTCCATTTTTCGAATTCATTTCATTGGTATTATGGTTGCGTTTTTCTTCGCAGTTTCCAACTCCATATTTAATTTAATCATTCTATATTTCCGCGATGAAGATTATAAGGTGTTCCTTAAAAATATTTTTACTTTGAAGTGTGGCAGGTACAATGACGAATTTGTTGATGAACCGATTAGATTTGCAAATGGAGATGTCGAATCTCGCAGTTAATATAATTTAGTTATGTATCAGAATGAATACATTTTTTATATTTTATAGACTGATTAATGTATAATTTGTTTATTTTTGCACTTGTTTATTTTATTATAGACAATAAAATATTTTAAACTTGAAAACAATGTTTTATTTTGATAAACAGTTCAACTTTATTTACAACTGTAAAACCTTATTTAAACTAAAATTGTTTGTCTAACCAATTATTTTACTTCCCTACAGTGTTTTCATAATCAATGACAAAGTACTTTTTCTTTGTGAATACAATAAATTAATAAGAATAATTTTTGAATTTTATTTTGAACACAACATAGATTATTCGAATGTTTATTCCATTTCATAGCCAAACAATACAAGAATCTTTAATTACAGATCATCATGGTATCCGAAACATCTGATGACAGAACAAACGATATGTCGGAAGAACACTTTAGTTGGGACTGGATATTATTTATGGATTTTTACTTCATCCTCTCCTTGATCTGTTTGGCAGCTGATTTCGTGATCATAATTGCCATAGTCAAATACAGAAGACTGCGGAACAGAAAATCCAACATACTTATCCTCCATTGGACCATTTGTGATGCAACGTTCCAGGGATTACATCCTGTGATCTTTCGACTATCACTTCAAGGCACCTTTCAACACTGGTACCACGAAATTGTTTGCATCTTGGAGGAGTTTTGCTACACGATGCTGATGATTGAAGTACTATTCGTTATTCTGCTCACGTTTTACTGGTATTATGAGATACACGACCCCATAAAACTTGTTAAACTTGGCAACCACCTAACGTTTTCTGTCGTATTTGTATATTGTTTCGGCTTGTTTTCGATGGGCATCCACATCTGGGCTTGTGTAGCACACTCTTTCTTTGGGCCGACCAGTATGATCATTTCAGTTTTAGGATTTTTTGCTTATTTTCTGTTTACGGTTATCATTAATATTGTCAGTGCAATTAGACGGAAATTGAACAGGAGCACTTCTAGGCCACTTAGTAACGTTAATTTTATTTTGAGTAACTTCTTCTTTATCTGTAAGTTTTCTGTGTTGGTGGTATGTCTTGTTTCTTCCTTATTTGTGTTCCATTTCATTGGAATTATGGCTGCGTTTTTATTCGCAGTTTCCAATTCCATATTTAACTTAATCATTCTGTATTTCCGCGATGAAGATTATAAGGTATTCCTTAAAAATATTTTTACTTTGAAGTGCGGTAGATACAATGACGAATTTGTTGATGAGCCAATAAGATATGCAAATGGAGATGTCGAATCCCGTAGTTAATATGACTTAATTATGTATGCTCATATTTTTATATTTTGTGTACTGATTTATGTATATTTTGTTTGTTTTTATACTTTTCTTGTTTTATTATTGACAATAAAATATTTTACACTTGAATAGAATGTTTTATTTTGATGAACATTTAAACTGGACAAAAATGTTTTAAAAAAAACTTCATACCAAAATTATTTGTCTCAATATAATGTTCTA
Organism: Aethina tumida; assembly: GCF_024364675.1. Lineage (NCBI taxonomy): Eukaryota > Metazoa > Arthropoda > Insecta > Coleoptera > Nitidulidae > Aethina > Aethina tumida. Next base: position 12,847,442 of record NC_065439.1, read on the forward strand.
TAATTAGTAAAATAAAAATATTTAAAAGTGTTATTCCACTTAATAAAAAAAACAATATAAGAAATTTTCTTTACAGATCGCCATGGTACCAGAATCATCCGAACTGCTAACAAACGTTGAGTACCATGAGCCCATCGATTGGTGGACATTTTGTTTGAATCTTTATTCCTTCCTGTCTTTGATTTGTTTGGCTGCTGATTTAGTGCTTGTCACTGCTATAGTCAGATACAACAGGCTGCTCAACCGAAAATCCAACATGGTCATCCTCCATTGGACCATTTGTGATGCAACGTTCCAGACACTCCATCCCACGATCTTTCGAGTGTCAATTAAAGGCACCTCGCAATATTGGTACCACGAAATTGTTTGCTCTGTCGAGAAGTTTTGCTACATGTTGTTGGTGGTTCAAATACTATTCGTTGTTCTCCTCACGTTTTACTGGTACTACGATATTCATGACTCAGTTAAGCTTGTTAAAATTAGCAACCAGATGACATCTTGGATCATATTCGTCTATTGTGTTGGCCTTTTTGCAATGGGCTTTCAAGTTTGGTCTTGTGTTACAGATTTTCACATGGGATATACTAGTTTCCTATTTTCAATTCTTGGGTTTCTGGTATTCTTTTTGTTTATGCTTCTTATAAATATTGTTAGTATAATAAGACAAAAATTGGACAAAAATACTTCAAGGCCGTTTGGTGATGTTAATTTTATTTTGAGCATCTTATTCTTACTTTCCAAGTTTTCCGCAATGGTTATAATGCACGTTTCTTATTTTTTACGATTTCATTCTAATGTTTTTACGGTTGTTTTTTTCTTCGCAGTCTCCAACTCCATATTTAATTTAATCATTCTGTATATACGTGATGAAGATTATAAAGGTGTACTTAACAATATTTTTACTTTGAAATGTGGTAGGCATAATGACGAATTTGTTGATGAACCCACAATGTTTTCAAATGGGGGTGTAGAATCTCGCAATTGATATGACTTGATTGTGTTATATTTTTTATATTCCATGGATTGATTACTGTATATTTTGTTTGCTTTTTTTTAAACTTCAACACAATGTTTTATTTTCATGAACAGTTTTGTTTTATTTACAACATTTGAAATAGGACAAAATTGTTTTAGCGAAACTTTTTTATACCAAAGTTATTGGTCTCTCCATTTTACTTAACTTAACATAATATTCCTGACATATGATGCACACATAACATTTTAAAAAAAGAGTTACTCCACTTTTTTTTTTTGCAGATTGCCATGGTACTCGAATCCTCCGAAGCGCCAACAAACGATGAGTACCAAGAGTCCACTGCTTGGTACTGGATATTGTGTTTGAATTTTTACTTTCTCCTCTCCTTAGTCTGTGTGGCCGCTGACTTCGTGGTCATCACCGCCTTAGTCAGATACAGAAGGCTTCGAAACAAAAAATCCAACATTGTCATCCTCCATTGGACCATTTGTGACGCTACATTCCAGGCATTACACCCCGTGATCTATCGACTATCAATGAAAAGCTCCATTCAACACTGGTATTATGAAATTCTTTGCGTCTTGAAAGAATTTTGCTATACCTTGTTGCTGTTTGAAATACTATTCGTTGTATTCCTAACGTTTTACTGGTACTACGACATTCACGATCCGATTAAGCTTGTTGAAATGGACAACCAAATGACTTTTTGGATCATATTCGTGTATTGTATCGGTCTGTTTTTAATGGGCCTCCACGTTTTGTCTTGTGTTATATCTTTTAGTACGGGATCTTTTAGTTTTCTATTCTCAACTCTAGGTTTTCTGGTATACTTTTTATTTACGCTTATTATAAATATTGTCAGTTTCATAAGACGGAAATTGAACAGAAGTACTTCAAGGCCGTTTGGTAACGTTAATTTTATTTTAAGCAATTTTTTTTTTCTCTGCAAGTTTTCCATAATTGTTCTAACTGTCGTTTCTTCCTTGTTTGGCCATCATTCTATTGGTTTTATAGTTGCTTTTTTCTTCGCAGTTTCCAACTCCATATTTAATTTATTCTTTCTGTATATACGTGATGGGGATTACAGAGTTTTCCTTAAAAATATTCTTACTTTGAAATGTGATAAGTACAGTGATGAATTTGTTGATGAACTCGTAAGATTTTCAAATGGGAGTGTTGAATCAGGCAGTTAATATGTGTTAATTGTTTCATTTTTGTATACTGTTTGATGAATATTTTGTATGTTTTTGCACTTCTTTATTTTATTATTGACAATAAATTGATTTAAACTTGAACAAAATGATTTAATTCGAAATGTTTAATTTAAAATTAGACAAACATGTTCATGTACTGCTTTATTTACACTAAAATTATATGTTTATCACAGTCATTTATAATAATGTGCCATTTTCACACCAGGAACTTAATGAGTCCTCGCATGAAGAAGAGCAATGCCGAAATTGTTGATGTACTTACACATAAGATTTTCAAATGGGGGTGGCGAATCTCACAGTTAGTACGTGTTAATTGGGTTTTATTTTTTATATTTTATGGTGTGCTTAATATATATTTTGATTGTTTTTGCATTTTCTTATTTTGTTAGTGGTAATAAAATATTTGAAACTTGAACACAATCTTTTATTTTGATTAACAATTTACCTATATTTACAGAATTTGAAATTGGTCAAATATGTTCTGGTAAAACATTATTTAATCCCAAATTATTGGTCTGTCCAATTTACTTCAACTTCCAATTTAATTCCAAAACAATTGCCAATATGGCTTGTAGTAACTGGTGATCAATAAACTCATAACATTTTTAAAAAGTAGCAATAAAAGAATTTTCTTTTGCAGATGGCTACAGTACCTGGAACATCCGAAGCGCCAACAACTGATGAGTACCAAGAGCCCATCAATTGGTACTGGACGTTAAGTTTGGATCTTTATTTTCTCCTCTCCTTGATCTGTTTGGCTGCTGATTTCGTCATCATCATCGCCATAGCCAAATATAGAAGGCTGCGTAACAGAAAATCCAACATTATCATCCTCCACTGGACCATTTGTGACGCAACATTCCAGGCACTACATCCCGTGATCTTCCGATTGTCCATTAAAGGCACCTTCCAATACTGGTACCACGAAATTGTTTGCGTCATCGAAGAGTTATGCTACACGTTGTTGCTAGTGGAAGTACTATTCGTTGTTTTGCTTACGTTTTACTGGTACTACGACATTCACGATCCGACTATGCTTGTTAAAATCAACAACCACATGACTTTTTTGATCATATTCGTGTATTGTATCGGGATGTTTTCTATGGGCTTTCACGTTTGGTCTTGTGTTACACATTTTCACATGGGATCTATTAGTTTCCTAATTTCAATTCTAGGATTTCTGGTATACTTTTTGTTTATGCTTATTATAAATATTATCAGTGTAATAAGACGGAAATTGAATAGAAGCACTTCAAGGCCGTTTGGTAACATTAACTATGTTTTGAGCAATTTTTTCTTTCTCTGCAAATTTTCTGTATTGGTTGTAACTCTCGTTTCTTCCTTATTCCGATTCCATACTATTGGCATTATGGTTACTTTTTTCTTCGCAGTTTCCAACTCGATATTTAATTTAATCATTCTGTATAAACGTGATGAGGATTATAAAGTTTTTCTTAAAAATATTTTTACTTTGAAATGTGACAGATACAATGACGAATTTGTTGATGAACCCATAAGATTTTCAAATGGGGATGTTGAGTCTCGCAGTTAATATATGTTAATTGTGTTTTATTTTTTATATATTTTATGCATTGTTTAATAAATATTTTGTTTGCTTTTACACTTCTTTATTTTATGATTTGACAATAAATTGATTTAAACTTGAACAAAATGATTTAATTCGAAAAGTTTAATTTGAAATTAGACAAACATGTTCCTGTACTACTTTATTTACACTAAAATTATATGTTTATCACAGTCATTTATAATAATTATACACAAATACGTTTTTATTTAAACATCAACTTCCTCCATAATCGGATGGTCCAATTTACCTCTACATCGAAATAGGTTTTTAATGGCAACGTTGTATGTTTGATCATGGAAATACAAAATCAACAAATTATAAAATGCATTTAAAATAGCTATAATTCTAGTAATATTAAAAATTCTAAAATAATGAAAAGCGAACAACATGTTGAAAGCAACCGGTAACCACGAAATCAAAAACACGTTTGGTATTAGATAATCGACTGAATATTGTATATACTTTTTGTAACTCCTTTTATGACACAGATGATATAAATTCAAAGCAGGAATTAGCATCGTGTAAAACAAGGCGAAAATAATAGAAAAGCTTAGGGGAAACGAATTCAACTTTCTATTGAAACTGTCCCAGACGTGTAACGCAGCAAACACACCCATCAAAAGATAAACCCCCCAAACGACACCACTGTAATATCTGTCCAGAAGGGCGCGTTTCTTCGGACAGTAAATCTGCGTGAACCACATCACTTTAATCAGAAGCATGAAGCAGAAAATCCCCATCATGAACACTGACCACAGGTCCTCACAAAAACTGTACAACTTCTCGCTGGTCTTGAGCAAATTCTCCACCTCTTCGAAGACGATCAAGGATTGAAGGAAAAGAACGAGATTGCCGAGTATTGAAATGCGTAGTATCAGGGCGTTGAGGTTTGTGTTGAGGGTGTTGCAACTCCTCCAACTGGCCAATATTATCACCAGATTGGAGACGAAGCTGAGCGTCGCCGCCAGCAAGATGGCAAGTTGAGTCAGGAACGTTTCCGTCGTGTGACCGGCGACCACGAACGTTCCATTGTCAATGTGGTACACCACCTTTTCGAACAGGTGCGTCAAATTGTGGAACTGTGCCTTCATTTTCACCTAAACACCAGGAACTTAATGAGTTCTCGCATGAAGAAGCGGAGTACTCACGGACGTCGCTGTTGCGTTGTTGAGACCAACGGTTTCTAATGAACACTCCTTATCGAAAAACTGGATAATGATATTATAGTTGGCGCGTAACAATGATGTACCGGAATGTCAATGTACGACAATTATCTGTGTCGTAACAGTTTCTTAATCGGCACGCGTATTCGTCGACCGGCTGAAGGAGTACGCGACTGTGTTCGTAATTTGCTTCGCACCAGAAATAAAAAATTCCGTGTAATGAAATTTTTTTCCGGGGAACTGGTATTTTCGCCTAACCTTGTCCTTCGGATTTTTTGCCCTCCTTTGGCTAACGATAATTAGCCGCTTGTCTCGAGCAATTCTCAATGTTAAGTGATCCACATCTTGATCAATATGTTCGTAACAGTGATTTTAAACGATTTCTTAATATAGTACTCGTCAACTAACTTTTTTATTATGTTGTAATTATGGTAAAATTAATTATTCGATTTTACTTGTCATTTAAATTAGATTAAAAAAATATTATTTATTCGTATATAATACAAAATGTTTTATTCGTTGAAAAGTTGTATCTAATTTCCAAAAATTCAATTATAACGTAACCTTGAAGAGGTCAATAACATTAAAATCATTATCAAAACACTAAAAGAGATAAAATTATCAGTAATAATTAACATTCACTACTTCAATAACAAATGAACTATTAAATGTCATGGAAATATAATATTTTGCCTTTCAGTTTTCATAAATGCATTCAATACTTTTAAAGTTATAATCGATCAAACGTTACACATATTAATTAATTATTAATTAATTAATTAATTTTATTGCATAATAATTAAATAGTTTATAAGAATTCAATTAATTATCTATAAAATGGATCAGAATAATAATATTCAACATCAAAAAAATAAAATTACAAAAAATATTATTCAAATTCTGGAGGTAATTTAATTCTAAAATTATTGATAAACTTTAAAATAATCGTCAGTCAATTGCCATTAATTGTATTAATTAATTTTATAATGAATGTAAATTTTGTTATTACAAAATAGTATTTGAGAAGTGCCAATGACAATTATCTAATAAATGGTTGCTACTTTTTCACTAGCGTCAAATTCAACAAATTAAATTTAAAATTTGTTAAAATATTTGCTTTAAATTCTAGAAGATCTTGGTTAATTTATCACTAATATCAATCAATTAAAAGAAATTATATGTTTTAATTAATTTAATTTTTTAACAAAAAAATATTATTAGTCTCAATTATTTAATAAACAGATGTTATTTTTACTGCAGTTTCAACAAAAACATTAATTGTTGAGATAAATAGTAAAGAAAACTAAACAAATAAATTACTAGTTATGTTTTAAAGACTACTATAGAAAAGACATCGATTATTTTAAAATTAATATCAAATAATTAAAGAAAATAAATTTAAAACTTATGAGAAATATTTGAGAACAGTGTCAGAAAATTTAAATATGTAAATATATATTAAGCAGTTAAAAATTTTTCCAAAAATATGTTCCAAAGTCTAAAATTGAAAAATTTAAAAAACAATCGTTAAGTAATAATATTAATTATATTAATTAATTTTATATATATATGAATTTGGGAAGACTGTCAATCATGTAATGAACGGTTGTTATTTATTAGTTCCATAAAAACATAAACAAATATGTAAAACAGAATATTTAAATATGTAAATTATAAATTAAACAGCTAAAATACTTACAAAAATATGTTTTAAAATATAAAACACGAATATTTTAAAATTATTATTAATTAACTAACTAGAATAAAATTTAAATAAATATATAATGGCATTCATTTTTCATAAATGCATTTAAGAATCGTTAATCAATTGCTATTCACCTTAATTGAAATTTATTAGTATAGAATAAGTAAATTAGGTAATTATTTAATAAATCGCTTTTTATTAGCGTCAATTTAAACAAAAACACAAATTGTGCAGACGTAAGTTAAAAAACAGGATATTTAAACAAGTAAACTACAAGTTTAAAAATGTATTTCAAAGTCTAAAACACTAAAAGGGATAATTATTCTAAAATTATTATCAAAAACTAAGTTAATATTAAAAAAACTAAAATATCTGAGAACAATGTTCTTCAAAATTATCTAAAGGGCGGTTGTCGCTTTATTAATATTGGAAATATTTGAGTAAATTAGAAGATTATTTAATAAACTGTTGTCATTTTTTTATTATCGTGAATTACAACAAAAACATAAATTGCACAAATAAATATGGAAAATATGGAATTTAAACAAGTAAATTATGAGTTTAAAAGTATGTTCCAAGTCGATTATTCAAAAATTATTATAAATTAACTGAGGTAAATAAATAATAAGTGTCAATTATCTAAAGGGCAGTTGACTCCTTATTACTATACTCAATTTCAACAATTTCATAACATGTGCAAACAGATGTGAAAAATTGGATACTTTAATACGGAATTTTCTAGTTAAAAAGTTTACAAAAGCCTGTTTCTAAAAGCCTAAAACAAGAAGGACCTAAAATTACTGTCAAATAGTTAAAAGGGAAATTAAAAAATCATAAATAAAATATTTGATATTGGCGTCAATTATCTAAAAGGAGATGCCACTTATTATTACCATTAAAATCGACAAAAATAGTTAGAACAAATGTGAACAATAGGTAAATTAAACAAATGAATTGCAAGTTAAACAACTAAAACAATTACAAAAAATAAAAACTTGAAGGAGGTCTTTTAAAATTGCTATTAAGTAATTAAAAGAGTTAAAATTATAACATATGATTTTATTTTCATAAATGAATTTAATAACTTTTAAATAATTGACAATCAATTATCATTTGTATTAATTAATTTTATAATGAATATGAAATTTATAATTAGATAATAAATACATATTTTATCAGAATATTGTCAATTATAAACGGTTGTCACTTTATTGTAAATGTAAATGTTAAATAAGCAAATTAAACAATTTAAAAATATATATTTTAACGTCGAAAACATGACAAAGATCGATAATTTTACAATTACAACTGAAGTAAATAAAACACCTCACAATTTCTATAAACGCATTCAATAAATTTAAAATTATTGTCGATAAAAAGTTATACATATTAATTAATATTGTACTACGTATGCAATTGATTATACGTAATATAATTATATAATTTAGAAGAATTTAGTTAATTCTGTAATAAATGGTTGTTACTTTTACATTATTGTTATTTTCAATACGAGTGATAAACAGGAAATTAAAACAAGTAAATTACAAATTAAACAATTGATAAATGCATGCTTCAAAGTCAAAAACGTGGAAGAGATCGATAATTATAAACTTAATATCAAATAACTAAAAATACAGAAGTTTGACATTTTTTACAACAAAAAAAAATAATTGTCAATCAACAGTCATTAATTAATTTTACAATTATTAGAACATCTATTAATATAAGTAAATATTTAAACAGAATAATGTCAATTATCTAATAAATGTCACATTTTTATTAAAGTCAATTTCAACTAAAACTTAAATTGTACAGACAACTATGAAAAACAGGAAATTCATAAATTATAAATTAGTAATTAGGAAAATTTACAAAAAAAAAATGTTTGAAATATGGAAGTAAATAATATCAATTAATTAATTAATTAATAATAATATGCTTTCGACAACTTCACACAATCTTGATTGAATTTTGGAACAATTATGAAATTTATAAATACATAATATTTAAATATTTCATTAGAATTGTTAATATTTGTCCAATAAACAATAACATAAATTAAACAAACAAACAGGAAATTAAAACACGTAAATTATAAGTAAAAAAGAATGAAATTTACAGAAAAAAATATGTTTTGAAGTACAAAACACGAAACCACTTTAACAACATTTCTGGTGTTTTGAGTAACTTTGAACAATGGCGCTTGTTACATCCGGCACTCGTTTGTACCGAGTACCCATTATTGAATTAATCCAATTGCCATCTTTAACTAGATTAATTCATCATGTGGGATTAGCCACAATTCGTTTGAACGTGCAACAAAACCGTTTCGAGACACATGGTACTAACACACATAAGGTAAGACTCATTATTCATAATTATTAGTTAATTAGTCAATGTTTACAAGCGACGCTTCGCAATTAGCGCCGAGGCCGTCCCCGTTTTCCTTATTCGAAAACGACCTGAATGCCGTATTTTTGCAGAAACGATGGACATCACAAATCTGACGGCGAACACCACCTTCGACCCGGACGAAGAGGTCTACCTTGACCACGTCAACATGTACACGATTCCCCTCGTCGTGCTGTGCATCCTGGCCGCCGTGGCCGATTGTTTGATCATCTACGTCATCCTGAAGTACGACGAGATGCGGACGCACGTCAATCTGTACCTCCTCAACTGGTGCATCAGCAATCTTTTGGTGCTGCCCATCGTTCCCGTCAGCATGAACGTGTCGGTGATTGGTTTCATTTCCGAGGAGGTTTTGTGTTTGATGTTCGAGAGTTTGTTGGTGGTTATGAGCGGGAATTTGTTGTTCGTTGCCGTCACCCTGGTCGATTGGTATTTGATGACTTACGGCACTCAGAATTGTTTTATTAAGTTTAAGAAGTCAGCGGTTTTCGTATGTTTCACCGTCTGGATAGTTATTTTGGCCTTTGGATTTTTGTCTGTCAGTTTGTGTTTGCACGACATCAGTTTTCCCTTATCAGCCATCATGTTTTTGCTGACTTATTTCTTCGTGTTCGTCACCATCATTTTGATACATGTACTTAGATTGGTCAAAAAGAACTTCTCCAACGTCGTGATGGAGAAGGACATATTTATTCTTAAACTCGTCAGCTGGTACTTCCTAGCCTGGCTCTTAAACTGGTTCCTGTTGTTCGGCCAAATAATCATCAGAAGAACCCACATGTCCTTAGAGTACTTCAGCTTCTACTTAGGCTTCAGTTATCCATTAATCATGCTCTACCTACTCTACCACGACGACAAAACGTTCAAAAAATGTTTCAGACACATGTGCGGCCACAAAGACGAACCGGACGATCAGAACAATAGGGACAATTTCGTCACCGTATTACTGTAATCAATAAAGACCTACTTAATGAACTCGTGTTTCGATCGCATCCCACACAAATATTAATTCGTGTGTGCATCGCATCTTCGCATTCGATAATCTCCCGGTCCTTTCATGAAACGGCATACGGTATTGCAATTCACGCCATCCGGAATCGAAATCAGCGTCACGACTGGAAACCCATTATTTCTGGATTACTATGTCACTATCAATGCAAGTGGAAATTGCGTCCAAGTCACATCCACGCCAAATAATTATAATCGCGTTTTGTCTAATATGTTTTGTGATATCTGTTGAAACATTTTTTTACGCATTTAGTCATTGTAATGGTAGATTAATTTTATTTAATTTATTTAAAATAAATGATTTATTATATTTTAATATTTTACATTGTATGGATGTTAGACGAAATATATATATTAAATGTGTTTTTGAATTACAATTTTTATCATACTATATTTTAAGCAATAAATTAAGGGTATGCTATCATAAATATTAATGTTTTTGAATTGCAATTCTAATAATTCTCAAATTAAAATATTCATAATTTGAAATTAAAAATACCCATTTAGTCATTGTAACGGTAGATTAATTTTATTTAATTTATTTAAAATAAATGATTTATTATAGTTTAATATTTTACGTTGTAAGGATGTTGGACGAAATAAAATATATTAAATGTGCTTTTAAATTAAAATTTGTGCCATACTACATTTTAAGCAATTAATTACGGGTATGTTAGTATAGATATTAATATTTTGGAATTGCAATTCTAATAATTCACAAATTAGAATATTCATAATTTGAAATTCATAAATTTATTTATTAGAAAATTAAAATACTACAACTGGAATACTAAAATTATTATTTTTTTTAAATTATTAAGTTAATAAATATTAATACATTTTTATCATAAAAATTTTCAAAACTTATAAAAATAATATTCAAATAAAATATAAATAATAATAATAGAAATTTGGAACACCATTTTTATTTCTTTTAAATTTATTGCATATTAAGTTGTTGGTTTTTTTTTAATAATTTCAAATTAAATAGTAAATTACATTACAATATAGTATTTTTTTTTAAAGTAAAAAGTAATTTGAGGTAGGTTAATACTTGAATATTCATTTTAAGAATTTATATATTTAAATATTTATAATTAGAATTTTATTGGTATATTGTATTATATCATAAAAAGTGAGACATTAAAATCTAATTGAAAAGTTAAAATATCGAATATTCATATATTCATATTCGACTTTATATTATGTTAGAGTAAACTTTTTAAATGTTTCTAAATAAAAAATAAATTATTATAAATTATAGAAGCTAATTAAAAGTAATTTAAGCTCAATTTTAAAGTATTTAAATAAATATTTGAAAATTTAAATATTCGCATACTTTCTTTCTAAAAATACGAGTATTTTAATACTCATATTTCGAATTTTAGCAATTAGTTTATTTATTAAATATTAAATTAAATTTATAATATTATAAAAACTAAGAGTCTGAAATATTTGGAATTTTCTAATTATTCGCATATTTGAATATTGAAATGTTTGTATTTGTCAAATAAAATAGCAAATTAGATTATAGAACAGTTTTTTAAAAAAATTAACAGTAATTTAAGGTAAGTTAATAATTTAAATAAATATTCGAATATTTTAATATTTTTATATTTTGAATTTTATAATAATTTATTCATATACCAAATTTATTTATTAGATATTAAATTATATGTAACACTATGAAAATTAAGAATGAATATAGTTTTAATGATTCAAAAATTTGAATTTGCATAATTTAATTTTGAACTTTTTCAATTTTTTGAAAATAAAGTAACGAATTTGATTAGATTACAGAACAGTTTTTTTAATCAAATGTAATTAATCAATTTTTTAGCATTTAAATACTATAAATATAAATACTTGAATATTTCAATTTTTTTATAGAGATTTATTATAATTAAGTGGAATTTTTAAATATTTCTAAATAAAAAATAACACTACGAAAATTAAGACTGAATATCGTTTTAATGATTCAAAAATTCAAATTTCCATAATTTGATTTGGATTTTTTCAATTTTTTGAAAATAAAATAGCGAATTAGATTAGAATACAGAACAGTCTTTTTAATCAAAAGAAATTAGTAAAGTTTTTAGCATTTAAATATTTCAATGCTTGATTATTTCAAAATTTTAATTTTTTAGATTATAACATAATTATAACATAATTTTTTGGTATATTTAAGTGTATTATACCATAAAAAGTAAATCATTGAAATCAATTTGTAAAGTTAAAAAATCGAATATTCATATTTCAATTTTTTTATAGACATTTATTAAGATCGAGTGGATTTTTTAAACCTTTCTAAATAAAAAATAACACTACGAAAATTAAGACTGAATATCGTTTTAATGATTTAAAAATTCAAATTTCCATAATTTGATTTGGATTTTTTAAATTTTTTGAAAATAAAATAGCGAATTAGACTAGAATACAGAACAGTCTTTTTAATCAAAAGAAATTAGTAAAGTTTTTATTTAGCATTTAAATATTTGAATGCTTGATGATTTCAAAATTTTAATTTTTTACATTATAACATAATTATAACATAATTTTTTGGTATATTTAAGTGTATTATACCATAAAAATTTTTTATAGAGATTTATTACGATCGAGTGGATTTTTTAAACCTTTCTAAATACAAAACAAAAACTTATAAATTTGTCAAATAAAATAATAAATTAGATTATAGAACAGTCTTTTTAAATAATTAAGAGTAATTTAAGATAAGTTATTAATCACTTAATTAAATATTCGAATATTTAAATATTCTCATATTTTTTCATTTTAAAAATTCGAGTTTTTGTATCCTCTAATTTAAAATAGCAATTTATTGATATATCAAATTTATTTATTAAATATTAAATTATATATAGATATTGAAATTAATTTGAAAATTTAAAAAATCGAATATTCATATTTAAATTTTTTATAGAGAATTATTATGATCGAGTACATTTTTTTAAACATTTCTAAATAAAAAATAAATTATTATAAATTAATAATAATTTAACTAAATTTTTAAGTATTTAAATAAATATTCAAAAATTTAAATAGTAGTATACTTTCTTTCTAAAAATACGAGTGTTTCAATACTCAATACAATAAATTTTAAGTTAAATCTATAATACTATAAAAACTATGAGTTTGAAATTTGAAATTCGCATATTTAAATATTGAAATGATTGTATTTGTCAAATAAAATAATAAATTAGATTATAGAACAGTTTTCTTAAAAAATTAACAGTAATTTAGGTAAGTTATTAATCATTTAAATAAATATTCGAATATTTGAAATATTTTTTCATTTTATAAAAGCAATTTATTCAGATATCAAATTTTATTTATTAAATATTAAATTATATATTCGAATAAAATTCGAATTTGTATAATTTAATTTTGGATTTTTTCAATATTTGAAAATAAAATAACGAATTAGATTAGATTACAGAACAGTTTTTTTTTTATAAAAAGTAATTATTATAGTAAAGTTTTTAGCATTTAAATATTTGAATACTTGAATATTTTAAAATTTTATTTTTTTAGATTATAACATAATTTGTTCAAACAAAACAGTTTATAATAATTTATTATTAACAAAATAAACATGTAGAAAGGTATGCAACTCAAATTGCACAATTATCACTAAATACTAAACACAATAAAACATTTTTAGTACGATTAAAACACTCAAATTACTATATTATTGGCCTTTTAGCCAAGTACATTTCAATTGTCGGCTTGTTATGTTGTTAAGTCTTGTTATTTCACTTAAAAATGCTTTGTAATTTAAATTTTGTTGTATTAACGGTAATTAGTAGTTTAAGTAAGTCTTCTAATTAAATAGAGTTTCTCAATGAATTTTGACAATAACGGCTTTTATTATTTATTTACGTCTTGCACGAGAATATTAAGAGGATGCAAAATAGAGCAACTACTAGAGACAGTAGATTAAATTACACCAATTAAAAATGAAAGTTGGTTTTATTAGAAAATTAAGTACTGCGATGTCCAAGAAAATTTGCAGATATTTTAGTGTTCCATTATCGTATTAAAGCATCTCGTCATACTTTAATAGACGGTTTAAGTGCATTTTAGTTGAGTTAGTCAACATGTTATATCGTAAAAGCGACGTGCTCCCTTCGTGAATGAAAAAGTGCTAGAGACGTGAGTAAAAGTTGTGTTAATTCATCAAATTTCCCCTTAAACTTATCGTAACAAAATTGCAGACGAAAAAATGGATTTCGATCTGACCAATCTGACCCAAAACTCCACGTTCAATCCGGACGACATCTACAAAAATGAGTCGCACATCATGGAAGTGCCCGCGTTACTTGTCTCCTTGTTTTCGGTGGTCGCCAACATATTCATCATTACGACCATACTGAAAAACAACGTCCTGAAAACGCACGTCAACTTGTACGTGGTCAATTGGTGCATTTGCAACTTGTTCTTGCTGATATTGGCCCCGGTTTCCATGAACATATTCGGGATAACGCGTCACATCACGTACGAGGCGTTGTGTCTTTGGGACCAGTTCGTTTTCACTTTGCTGTCCGGCAATTTGATTTTCGTCGCCGTTCTGCTCATCGATTGGTACATCATGATATTCGGCGGTCAGAATTGCTTCAGGAAATGCAAGAACTCGGCCAAACTCACCGTGACCACGGTGTGGATTGTTATGGTCGTCGTTGATTTCGTTTCGGTCGCGTTCTGTGTGAATGATCTGAGTTTGCCTTTGGCCGCACTCTTGTTGTTTTATTCCTACATGATTGTTTTCGTTATCATTATTTGTACGCATCTGCTTAGGTTAATTAAGTTGAGAACTTCCAGTGTTGTCGTGGAGAAGGATACGTTTGTATTAATTTTAGTTACCTCGTATTTTTTGTGTTGGCTTTTAAACTGGGTGCTTTTATGTTGTTTCGTCGTTAGTGGCAAAGAAGAGTTTCACGAAGGGAAATTGTTTAGTTACGTTTTAGGTTTTAGTAATTCTATGATTGTATTGTATTTATTCTATCGATACGACAATAACTTTAGGAAATGTTTTAGGGAACTATTCAAACGTAATCAAAGCACGAAAGTATAATCTGTAATTGATCAATAAAACATTAAGTAACTGAAAGTTATTTTAATTAAAACTCTCGTAAAAGTTTCTGCGATTCGACAATAATAAAAAAAACCCGAATATTAAATCTCCAGGGCAGAATACTTTCAAAACTCGTCTTTGTTTTAAATAATTGATCTCAATCTGACGTGAATAATTTATAAAATTTTGATTTGCACGGAGTTTCAACAATGCCTGATTAATATTAATCGCTTGTGCATGTTTTTCGATCCCCATCAAAATTGGATAGTACAAAAGGAGGCTTTAAAACTTTTCAAACTATAAATAATTCCACTTGATTTACGCCTTACGTATAGCGAAACTTCCACCACTCCGTGTTCCAAATTAATCAGACTAATCTACATTCTTCCTTGTCAAAGGTTAGACCGTGATTTAGAACCATCACCCCGGCAACTTAGGTCTGGCCTATTTAAACTAAATAAGCTCGTAACGAGTGTTCGTTTTGCCAGTGCAATAACTGTAATTTGTGTCGCTGCAAAGAACCGAATCCGTGAATCTGTGCGACGAAGATAATAGCCCATGGTAATTAGTTTTATGACTGCACACGAAGCATTAGTATTTCTGCACACGTCCAGCAACAAGTTTAATATTATTGCTCTCTGCGTCGGTGGAAAAAAAGTGTTGCTTATGTTGATGAATCTGCAAAAAAGTTTACTCTGCTGTCTGGCTAATTTATTTTAATTGGGTTGTGTGTAGTTTTGTATTTAACGAGGATTTTTTTGTGTTTATTGCAGTAAAATTATCAGCTAAATCCTTAAACTTTCTCGTTTGAATGTAGAGTCAACATTCATTAAAGGCCAGGAACATCTTATAAAACATAATTGGACAATTTAATATTCTTTCATAAACGAGTCAAAAGGAATAATGATTAAATGTAAGTAATTAAAATATCAACAAAGAAAATGAATGGAAAATTTATGTAAAAAACCTACTCTTAAATTAACCTTCAAAACCATATATTCTGATGAACACAATTTGGTATGTATTATCCTAAAACGCATACCTATAATTAAAACATACAAACAGGTATGATGTGATGAAATAACTTCAGATTGTATTTATGTGTTTATTCGCATTTGTTGTTTGTACACAAATTCTGAATAATAATATTAACTCTGGATGAATGTCATGGAAGCACACATCCTAATTACAAAACCTTTCTTTCCACTGAGTGGTGCTTATATGAAACAGACATATTAAGACCTAAAACAGCAGATACTGAAGACTTAAAATAAAAAGAACAAAAATATCTCTACTTGAATTAAATCCTACTATGTTATTAGTATAAGACGTTTGTCACAGCTAACTGGTGGAAGTTAGGAAAACTCCATTACCGCAAGCCCAGGATCTTTTAGAAGGAGATAAACTGTTAAGATTGCACTTTTCTCAATAACTCTCTCCGTCATGAATACGACCACATATTTTTATCAAAATAATTGTATCTGATGAAGCAACTTTTAGAAGAAGTGGTGTTTTTAATATGCATAACGAACATGTTTGGGCTAATGAAAACCATAATTCAAGAAGAATTACATACTACCAACAATCATTTAAAATGAATATTTGACTATTTGACTGGACAATTTCAATTCGTATAGCTGAAGATCTCATCCCCATTGGACAGAAGACTTGATCTTTCATAGCATGTCTTCAGTGACTCCCCGAAAATTTTCCTAATCAATCGTTTGGCTGTGGAAAAGACTCTGTCTCCAAAGTCACCAGACATTACCGAAAAGTATTTTTATTACAAAAATATTAAATTTATGCATTAATGCAAATGAGAGTATGTTATGCTTCTTTTTCATTTTTTAATTATCAAAACTAATGAAACTACTTGATTTTGTATTGTATGAAAATCACTTCAACTTTTTTTAAACATTAAAACATTAAAGTTGTGATAATTGAAATCAATTTTAGAAAGATATTGTGTACTCAGTTACCTAGAGTACAACCCTCCATATGATAAATTAACTTCACATTCAATGAATTTACATATTTTTACAAGTATTTTTAAAGTAAACCTCTTGTAAGGTAAAGTAACCCAATAATTTGTAGAACGCTTGTAATATTTCTAAATCAGTATTAATATTTTTTGTTTTAAAAAATATATACATATTTATGTTACGAAAAAATAAATTTTATTTATTTCATATTTCTAATAATATATTATTGATTTTATCTCAATTCTACTAAAATACTAGTCAGTTACTGTTTTAGTTAATAAAAAAAGTTGAATATAAAATCCAAATTTAATACTATTTCATAAATGTTCTACAAATTATAGAGTTAAAATAAATTCAAATTATTTTATTATTTGTAATTAGTTAAAGCAATAATATTTCTCTAAACTTGAAATTTATAAAATTTTTATTATTATAAAGATATTTTTATGATGACAAATATAATATACAATAAATTAAAAAAATATTTTTTAAACCGTTTGTCAAATAAGTGTTATGTTATAATTGGATTACATCAATACAATCAATATTTTTTAAAATTAACATATAAATGTATGTACTATTTAATACCAAATATTATTTTAATCTTTAAATTCTAAGAAAAAGTATATGTCTGAATCAATATTCTATATTTTATATATGCAATTTAAAATTTTATCAGTTCCAACATATTTTCCAATCCTTATAACATTATGACTAGATTGTATGTAAATGTAAAGTGTAATTTATTTAAAAATAGTTATTAAAAATAACGATTATTATCTAGTACTACTAGTAGTAAATATTTCGTTCGACAAATCTAATTTTACACATATTTTTCCAAATTTCGAAGACTTCCTCATTTAAATTTTACAACTTATCGCAATTAGTATTCATCCCTTATTTACTATTCCTGTCCGCTGTGTATCTCATATAGAATTTTGTTTCAAAGTGGTAATGCCATTCTGCAACCGACTATACTCTTAAATCAATTTTATTAATATTCTAAAATATAATAGATATATTGTATTCTATAATGTTGGTTAGACAAAAACATGGTTTAAGTGTTTTAAACATTCATTTATATGCCTATGTGTTAATAATCTCATTAAAATGGGTAAAAGTAAATTTGTTGGTTTGGAGAACGACATAACAAAATATTAGATTTTTATAAAAGAAGAATTAAGAATTTGGAAATATACAGTTATTGGCACATTAGTTTCTGATAAATCTTCAGGCAGACCACGAAAAACTACCCAACGCCAGGATAAAAAATTGTGCAGCAAAGAAACCGCTTTTACGGAAGAAGAACAACGCAGTCAGACTAAAATTTGCCCAATAGCACACTGGGTGGACAGTGAACGATTGGAAAAGAATTGTTTTAAGTGACGACCTGTGATGGTATTGTTCATGTTCGACCTCAAAATTGGTTAAGGATTAGTTTTTAACGGAAAAGATCGAACTAATGAAGTGGCCTGTACAATGTCCCGACCTTAACCCTTTTGAGGATCTGTGGGAAATTTTTGAACACAAAATCCGGGCTACCATATACGAAACAAGGCCGATTTATTTGAAAAATTGTGTTTGGTTTGGTATTAATTGAACAGAGACAAATTGATACATTGATTGAATCTAGGTCTAATAGATGTGAAGCAGTTATAAAAGCCAAAGGATACTTCATAAAATATTAATATGATATGAGAGTAAAATTATATTTTTTGAAATAATATGAAAAATTTAATTGAAGTAAATGTAATAAAATAGTATGATAGTTACGTACATATCTAGATGTACTGCTGAAATTATTAACAATTTCAATATTCAACATTTAAAAAATTAAAAAGTATTACAGCCCCTTCAAAATTCAGTTTCTATCAAGATAACTTTTCCAACATTTTGATGTAAATTTGTCACCATGGGTAACAAAATCTTCAATCTTATTAACGATTGAATACATGTTTTTCTTGGTGGACTTTTGCGTTAAATAGAGGTGACTTGTAATGAAGTACCTCATTAAATGTAGCCAACCACCTCTTTAGATCAGAAGATGTCAAGGCGAGGGAGTATATGTTTGGATCATTGTGGAGGTTTAACTCATTATTGATATTCATCAATATTATGGCTTGAATTTTTAATCATTTATTACCACGATATGTGTCCTAAAAATCAATGAAATCTGTCCACTGGATCTGTGTTCCATTCTCTGTGTTACTGAGTATAATATCATTTAGTTGAGTCCTGAATTATTTTGTATTCATAACATCAACTAGGGAATAAAAGTCCGTTACACGGTATCTGATAAGAATCGACCTGAAAGAATGATCATATTTTCTTTACAGAACAAGAAAACTTTGTCTATATGGGAAAGGAAAACACGTAAAAACTTTTAATAATGTCTGCGTAAATAAAAAAATAGCCAGTTGTAATTTATTTGAGTGGAAAATTATCGCACAAACTTCCCGCATTTATTACCTGAAGTAAATCTATATAGATATGTAATTACTGCATCCGCAAAGTATCTGAAAGTTTACGTAATAAACCCAGCGAAGCTATGTAATTTAACCAGGTAGTTCGCCACCAAGGAAATAGTAAATTAACAATTTTGAACGGAAAATAACAATTTTTTGCGCAATTCTCCTTTCGTAAATTATCATGTCCTTCGGCTTGTTAATTATCTTAACGACCCAACAAAATTACCTCATTAATTCAACCGGATGAAAATTAATCGCACCCCCAAACTTATTTAATTAATATAACACAATTTAATTTGGAGTATTCGTCTGCGGTTGTCGCAGCCCGTTTAATTGATTAACGACATTTAAGGCACTAACGTACAATTTCCAACTACAAGCAACATCAATCAATAGATTTTAAAAAAAGTAAAACGCACACAAACAGCATGAAAAGGAGGGTAAAACCGCGTGGGTGGAAGGAAGTTATAAAAGGGCCGTCAAAGCTATCAGTGACACTCTTCGGTGAACATTCACAAATACAAATAACTGCGACAGGCAACGACTCCGTAATAAGGACTGCACCCAACAACAAATCATCTAAATATAGATTAAAATGTTGTGCGAAACGAGGTTTATCGACGGCACTAAATTACGTTGGAGCCAAAAATTTACAGCCCTTAAATATGTGACGCGTTTATGGGTTCCGGTTTCGATGGAAATTCGATTCATACGTCTGTTTCACCGGGGACCAAAAATTGGGTCTATTATTCGGTTCGGTGTATTTTCTGTTGTGCGATTCCTGGTTACACGGGATTAACATCTTCAAATATCGGTGCGAGTTGCGAGATGAATATTAA
The DNA here is from genome assembly GCF_024364675.1 of Aethina tumida. Taxonomy (NCBI): domain Eukaryota; kingdom Metazoa; phylum Arthropoda; class Insecta; order Coleoptera; family Nitidulidae; genus Aethina; species Aethina tumida. The sequence continues at coordinate 12,867,886 of NC_065439.1, forward strand.
GCGGAGACGTCGGAACGCGCTGAATATTGATGGGGAGTCAATCAAAATGCAATTTAATGAAACGAAATGCTTTTTTATTACGTTCACAGATCCACCCTCTCGCATTTGTTATTACAATTTAGTGTTATTCGTGTTCCAATTCAATTTTTTCTAGAATGGAATGGAAGTTTTTCTGGCACAAATTTTTAGAGTCTATTCATGAACCAAAATGTGCGTTAATTATATTTTTTTAACATTTTCATTTATAACAAAAAACATTTGAAACTAAACTTGTAACTTGTTTTTATTTCAACCGAAAAAATAATTTCCTGACGAATTGTTAGCATATTTGTTTTTTGAGTACTATTTTATTTTTTTCATTGATTTTGACGCAAATTGGTTGAAAACTCTTGCATTTTAGGATAAAACTAAAAAGACTAAAAATATTTTTAATTTATTCATAGGCAATTTCATTAGTCCCGTGTTTTTATTTCGATTGAAAATAATATTACTTGTCAAGCTTTAGGCATTTTTTATCCAATTTTTTCATTGATTATATTTTACTACTTATGTGACATTATTTGTTTGAAAAACTTTTTAACATGTACATTTTCATTAGAATTCATTGGATAGATGCATTCTGGCATTGGAATTTAAATATTTTAATTTCATTCTGAGCAATTTTGGTTACGTGTTTATGTTTTGTATGAAAAAATATTCCTTATTAAGATGTAGATATTTTTGTTTCTTGATAATAATATTAGATTTTTTATAAATTTTGTCAAAAATTAGTTGACAATTCTTTGAACAAATGCATTCTAGCATTAGAACTGAAATATTTTTAGTTTATATCTGAAGAATTTGATTAGCAACATATTTTTATTTCGTCTGAAAAAAATTACTTATTAAGATAGATGCATTTTTTTATAGAGAATAATATCAGATTGTACATGAATTTTGTCAACAATTAGTTAAAAATTCCCTGGGCAGATGTATTCTGGCATTAGAAGTGAAATATTTTTAATTATTGTCTGAACAATTTGATTGACAAGTTAATGTGTTTCTATTCCATCTGAGGCAAAAAATATTACTTATTAAGATGGATGCATTTTTGTTTATGGAGAATAATTAATTCTTATTATTGATTACGTCTCCAATTAGTTGAGTTAGTTCATTGGACATATACAATTTGATATTGGAAATGAAATATTTTTAATTTATATGTAAATCGTTTAATTGAACACTTGTTTTAATTTAGACTGGAAAAAATATTCTATTAAAGTTATATAATTTTAGATTTTTCGTTGATTTTGCCAAAAGGTAGTTGACAATTCATTGGGCATTATGGCACTGTAATTGAAATATTTCAATTTATTGCTGAGCAATTTTATTAGTTACATGCCTTTAATTATTCTGAAAAAAAATTACTTATTAAGATGTTTCATTTTTGTTTCTAAAGAATAATATCAGATTTTCCATGAATTTTGAAAAACAATTAGTTGAAAATTCTCTGGACAGATGCATACTACCACTGAAAATGAAAAATTTTTAATTTATATCTAAATCATTTGATTAGTCACGTGTTTCTATTTCGTCTGAAAAAAGAAAAAAAGAATTACTTCTTAACACACACAACAATTAGTTTGGAAGTTCATTGGACAAATACTTGGTTTTGGAATTGAAATATTTCAATTTATTCCACAACAATTTTATTCGTCACATCTTTTTATTTCCTCTGAAAAAAAATATCTATTTTTGTTTTTAGATAATAATATCAGATTTTCCATAATTTTTGACAAAAATTACTTGAAAATTCTTTGGACAAATGTATTCTTGTAACATTGGAACTGAAATATTTTTAATTTATATCTGAGTATTAAATAAAAGTTTTGTTAAGATGGATGCAATTTTGTTTGCAGTTTTCCCATTAATTATGTCAACAATTAATTGAAAGTTCATTTTACATATACTTTCTGATATTGGAACTTAAATATTTTTAATTGTCTAAATAATTTTGTTTTAATTTTGATTAAAAAAAATCTATTTGCAGATATTTTTGTTTTTATTATATAATTTTAATTTTTCCATTGATATTACCAAAAATTATTTGAAACATCATTTGATAGATGCATTCTAGCATTGGATTTGAAATATTTCTGAGCAATTTTGTTAGTTACATGTCTTTAATTTGTTTAAAAAATATATATTTATTAAGATGGAGTCATTTTTGTTTCTTGAGAATATCAGATTTTCCATGAATTCTGTCAACAATTAGTTGAAAATTCTCTGGACAGATAAATTCTAGAATTCGAACTGAAATATTTTTAATTTATATCTGAATAATTTTATTAGTCACGTGTTTCTATTTCATCTGAAAAAAGAATTACTTATTAAGATAGATGCATTTTTGTTTATAGAGGATAATACTAGTTTTTCCATTAATTTTACCAACAATTAGTTGAAAATTCATTAGACATATACTTTTTGATATTGAAACTGAAATATTTTAAATTTATATCTAAATAATTTGATTTGTCATTTGTGTTAATTTCGACTGAAAAAATGTTCTAATCAAGTTGCAAATATTTTTGTTTTTATCGTATAATTTTAATTTTTCCATTGATTTTTCATAATTTTAGACAACAACTAATTGAAAATTCTCTGGACAAATGTATTCTTCCACTGGAATTGAAATATTTTTAAATTAAATCTGAATAATTTGATTAGACATGTGTTTTTACTTCGACTCAAAAAAAATATTTTGTTAAGATGGATGCATTTTTGTTTATAGAGAATCATTGTTTTGTTATATAATTTTATTTTTTCCATTAATCTTACTCAAAAGTAGTTGAAAACTCATTGGACAGATGCATTCTGGCATTGGAATTGAAATATTTCAATTTATTTCTTTAATTCGTTTGAAAAAAAATAATTATTAAGATGAAGGCATTCCTGTTTCTAAGGAATAATATAAGATTTTCCATGAATTTTGTCAACAATTAGTTGAAAATTCTTTGGACAGATACATTCTACCACTGAAACTGAAAATTTTTTAATTTATATCTAAATTAATTTGTCACTAGTTTTTTATGTTTTAATCAAGTTATACATAATTTTGTTTTCATTGCATAATTTTAGTTTTTTCATTGTATTCTTTTATTTAGTTACTTATTAAAATATAGATTTTTTTGTTTCCAGAGAATAATATCAGATTTTCCACGAATTGTCAATTATTAAATGTATAATTTGATTTGTCAAGTGTTTCTATATAAATATATATTTCTAATTAAGATGTATACTTTTTTACAGAAAATAATACTAGATTTTCCATTGATTTTGCTAACACTTAGTTACACCTTGATACTGGAATATTTTTAATTCAAATCTAAATAATTTAATTAGACATTTGTTTTAATTTCGACTTTATTTCATCAAAAAGTAGTTAAATTAATTTATTTCTGAGCAATTTTATTAGTTATACCTTGTACTTCCTAAAATAATACTTATTATGATGAAGGCAATTTTGTTTCTACAGAATAATATCAGACTTTCCAATGATTTTGTCAGCAATTATTCGAAAAATTCATGGTTAGATATATTCTAGTATTGGAACTGAAATATATTTAACTTATATCTGAGCAATTTTATTAAATAAATACATGTTTTAATTTCGTCTGAAAAAAATCTACATTTTCAATTGATTATTTCAATAATTAGTTGAAAATTTGTTAGCATTTCATCATTAGAACTAAAATCTTATATCTTATCTTATTTATCTTATAGGTGTCTTTCTTTTTAGAGAATAAATCGTTTTTTATCGAGTTTTGAAAGTGTAAAATTTAATCAATTATTAAAGAATGGATTCAGGAATATTTTTGAAATATAACAATTAGTCAAAATTCGTTAAAAATTAATTTTGAATTAATATAAAATTATGATCATGGTCTAGGACATTGTTCCATCGATTTTAGGGGTTAATCAATGGTCGCTTATGGAGCCCAGGGCAGTGAATGTTTATGGGTGTTCCTGAAAAACGGGCGTCGCTATATTTAAAACATCGTCTGCCGAAAAGGGGTCCATAAATAATTGAACGGTAGTGTCATGACGCAAGGTCGTGCTGCGCCTCTATTTTACACCGTCATAAATTCGCATGAACGCTTAACAGTTACACGACAATGATTGTGTTGTAAACGTTCCTTGAGCAAACCGACACATTCATGTTTACGGTTTTTGTCTGGGATTGTTTTATTCAGTCAATTACTTGATTAGGGGCGTATTGTTCGGATTGTAAAGCGGTTCGAGTAAAAACTCCAAGTTCGTCATAACGAACATTGTTGTTTGATTAAAAGTTGTCGGGTAAATAAAACGTCAGCCATCGAGTTATTATCATTCGTCACCGTATAATAACACGTACAAATTACCCGCGTTAAATTTAATTGGACCGAGGCCCGAAAATATTGTTATTCACGGAGGAAAAAAATCTCCGACGTACAAATTAAATTGGATTTCTTTTTAAAGTTGACAAAAGTGCAATTAAAAGTTTCGGGTAATGCTGGAAGACCTGCCCAGTTTCGAGATTTTTCTCGGTAAATAGGATATTGGTAAAGTTTTCGCTCGAACGGAAATATAAATATGTACTGTGGTTGAGCGAAATTGAGATAAGAAGTTTACTTTACTTGATTTATTATTTTTTGGGCAGTTTCGTCCTCGAATATTAAATTAACACCTCAACCTATAAATGTTACTTTAATGTACTTTCATGAATATAAACTACACAGTAACTTTAACATTGAATCACGTTATTTTTTCTACATTGTTATAGTTTTGTGAAAGGCTAAAATTATAAATCTCGATTTGTTAATTTTAAATTTTATTTTTTATTCAATCTTCGGATTAATTAACGCATCCGCCATTTTAAAAAAATATATGAATTATTTTTATTTTTTGTAATATGAGTTTTAATATTATATATATGTTGTTCATAGAAAAACTTTGTAGCAGTTTTGAGGAATAATATTTTTAAACTTCATTCAATTTTTTTTTCATTTTCACAAGTAAAAATATGTTATCATAAATTTTATTTACTAAAAAGCATTATTTATTTTAGTTTTAGGAAAAATTGATGTACTTGTTAAAAATCAATTTGTTTATTTAAAATGTTGGTTTTTATTCACTAGTTAGGTAAATTAAATATACATTTTTTCACAATAAATAAAATAAATTTATTTTTTTATTATTGTTTTGTTTATTGTAGATTTTAAACATCTTTGTTATTAAACATACGTTCTCTCGCAAAAATTTTATTTTAAAAAATGAAATTATTTTTGTAGTTTGAGAAGAAGTTGATTTATTAATATTAAATACTTTAATTACTATTTAGATTAATTAATTCTTCATTATATTGATTATGGTAAAAATTAATATATTTTTAAACATCAGTTTCTAATTTTAATCACTATTTAGATTAGTTAAATGTGTACGTTCGCCATTTTTTCAATTATAAATTACAATTTTATTTCGTTAATTATATTTTAATAATACCATTTTTTTGTAAGAAAGAAGTTTTTAAAATTTTTATTTATAATAAATTATTGTATCGTAATTTTGACAAAGGCTGAGATATTTTTTAAACGATGATTTGAAGATTAAATTTTAGAGTATTTATTGTAGAACGTTAATTTTTACTTTCTAGTTATTCAGCATTTATTAATAAAGTCGTTCACAATTTTCACATTCCAATTAGTTGAAATTTTGAATAAAACTCTTTGTTAATGGTGGTTTATAATGAAAAATTAAGTTTTGCGTCTAGTTTTCTTTGTGATTAAAATAAAAATAATAAGTTGAAAATATATATTTAATATATAAGAATATAACAATGAAATAAAGTAACAAAAGCATATAATAATTAATAATTGTAACGTAATATTTAAATATATAAAAGAAGGTTTTTGTATTTTGATTTGTAAATATTAAATTTTAGACTTTACAAGTAAAAAGAATATAATAATAGCTTCATTAAAAAAACATAGTTTATATTAATTTTGATAAAAATTAATATATTTTTAAGCACCAATTCCTAACTTTAATGTTTCTAAATAGTAAATGGAAATTAACTATTGAGATACGTTAAATGGATGCATTCGCCATTTTTAAAACTATAAATGAGAATTTTATTTTGTCAATTAGAATTTAATAATATTATTGTTTTTTGTGAGAAATAAGTTTTTAAAATTTTTGATTATAATAAATCATTATATTGCAATTTTGACAATGGTTAAGATAATTTTAAAATGATGATTTGAATATTAAATTTTAGTATATCAAAACATAAATAAAATAATTTTGTTGTATTAACTATAGTTAAAGATTTAATAATAAATTAGGTGTATGTATTTATTATAGATATTAAAAGCTGTAATTTTTACTTTCTAGGTATTCAGAATTTATTGACAGAGTCGGTCGTTCACAATTGTCATATTGCATTAATTGCAAATTAATTAAACAAATTTTATTACTTTACTTACTTTTATTTTTATCATTTATTCAGTATTTATTTATTAAATATACCATACATATATAATTACACACAATTATAAAAATAAATTTTGACAATAAAAATACTTATTCATTATAAGTAAATAAACTTATTATTTATAAAAAGAAATGGTTTTTATAGTTTGAGAAGAAGTTGATTTGTTAATATCAAATTTTACACTTTACTCACTATTTAGATTAATTAATTGTTCATTTTTATACTATTAATAATATTTGATTCAATGTTAATTTTGATAAAAGTTTTTACCATTTCAACAAGTAAAAACACGTAAAAAGAATTTAATAATAGCTTTATTAAAAGAACATAGTTTATATTAATTTTGATAAAAATTAATATATTTTTAAACATCAATTTCTAACTTTAATAACTATTCACTATTTAGATTAGTTAACTATGGGTGCATTCGCCATTTTTTAAACTATAAATTACAATTGTATTTCGTCAATCAGAATTTAATAATACTATTGTTTTTTGTAAGAAAGAAGTTTTTACAATTTGTATTTATAATAAATCATTATATTGTAATTTTGACAATGGTTAAGGTGATTTTCAAATGATGATTTGAAGATTGAATTTTAGAGTTTATCATTATTTACACTAATTAAACATAATTATAATATATAATAAATTTTAATGTATTAACTAAAGTAAAAGTTTTAATAATAAATTAATTATATGTATTTATTGTAGATATTAAAAACTTTATTTTTTACTTTCTAGTTATTCTGAATTTATTAACAGAGTCGTTCACATTTGAATAAATAATTTATTAATTGCAAATTATTAAACAAATTTTATTACTTTGCTTACTTTTATTTTTATCATTCATTCAGTATTTATTAATTAAATATACCATACATATATAATTACACACAGATATAAAAATAAATTTTGTTGATTAAAAAACTTCATTCATTGGAAGTAAATAAACTTGTTGTTATTTAAAAAAAGTTTTGTTAATTAAACCATCGTCATTTGATGAATTCGTTTGATGTCGATAAACAAACTATTTTTGAAAGTTAATGAAACTTTTAATAATAAAAGGGCCTTGTTTACAAACATTTTATGAAAAGTGCAATTTATTTCGATGTTTCGTGTTCAGTAGGACAATTCCCATCATTCAAATTACTTCAAATTTCGAATAAAATTCTTCGTTAATGGTGTTTTTTTAATAAAAATTTATGTTTTGCGTCTAGTTTTCTTTGTATTTAAAATAAAAATAATAAATAGAATGAAAAATGATAATTTTTAAAGTTTATTTTGAAAATATATATTTAATTTATAAAAATATAACTATAAAATAAACTAACAGAAGCATACAACCATTAATAATTGTAACATAATATTTAAATTGATTAATTTGTTATATCTATACATTGATGTTGATACTGTAAAAAACTATACCTGTAGATGTATTTTATGATTTTCACAATGACGTATTAACGTCAAACGTTAACTGTGACGAACAAAATATAAACCCTCATTGTAGTTGATTGAAAATCAAATAGTGCCTGCAACTTTACAATAAAAATGGCTCGCAGCTGAAGCTTTAATTCGACATTTAATTTTAAAAATACGAATCTGTCCGCAAATAAATTTTAAAGTGCACAAACAATAAATCATCACTCAACTCCAATAACAGAATCTGTTCAAATGTGCCTGTTAAAAATTTGGCCACAAAAACCGTTCCGGATTTCTTTGACGATCACAAATTAAACAGCACCACATCCGCCGTTAGTTTTTCCCTGGGAACAACACATATTTCAGCCAAATTAAATGTCCCCGGACGGCGGAGCACTTTTTACGATTTATTCCTCGCTGTCTACAATTATGTGTTTATCAGATTCAGACTCGATCTATAAATCTAGAGGGTCCCCGTTTTTTCGACGGGGGGCGGAACGGCCATTATCTCAAACGTAGATTTAGACTCGATTATAAATATATATATAGCCCAAGTTCAACGCCCACGATACAACAAAAATTTGTTTGTGCACTGGAAATTTTATTATTGCTATCAAAAATTGGAAGCTTTGTGGTTTGTTCCGGCGTTAAGCGACACAATAAAGCCCATTTTCTTTATTACCAAAACAGCCCGCACTCAAAGAAATATTAATTTTCCCTTGCCGAGTGCTCGGTATCAACGTTCCCTCCCCATAATTAAAATGTGCCCGTTCGACGTTCGCGATTCGAAATTGGGCCGAAGAAAAAAAAATTAACGGAGGACGTGACGCCGTACTCGACGGAATTACGGGCGAATAACGGGTACAAAAATCGAACTGGTTGAATTTTAATTGTCGGCGTCGCATAACGCCAAATTTGTTTAGGTTTATTTTAGTAGCCCGAGGCTTAAATCTGATTTATAATTTGCCTAGTTAATCTCGTTTTATATTGTCATAATGTTAAGCGGATATTAAAGCGGACGCGGACGGATTATTTATCGTACGTGGTGGAAATTCGGTGGCCGAATAAAACGCCGGATTTATGCCATCCATTTAGTGGCCATTATAAATGTATATAGACTTTCTTTTAGCCTTGATGTTACTTCTTTTGATGGATGGGCGTTAAGATTGAGTGGGAGCTTTTATAGTCCTTTGGGTTATATTTATAAATAAAATTTAAAAGCAGTGATACGTTTTAAAGTTTCGTTGAGGTGGTGCTTATTTGTTTTATCTTTATATGTGTTTATATAGCAAAATTAAGCAATATGAATTTTAAGCATTATGAATTTTAAGTTGATGTAAAACATTTGTGGGTAATTCGGTCTAACTAGTAAAAATTATATTTAAAACGAGAACGTTAAATCAAAATGACTTTCATACATGTTAAAAACACAAGCATGTTATTATCCGTTTTCTTTGCCTCGAATGTTATATCAGACTTTGTGATATTCAGCTATTTGGTACAATTAATATGTCATTTATATTTTTTGTATTATTTTTTTTTTTGTAATCTATTTGTCCATTAATGAACTCTTTTGTGACCTACACTATTTAAAAAACATTTTTTCATGCAAGTGGATGCCAGGTACTTCTCAAGTCAAAGTTTGATTGTTTAATAATGAATTAGAATTAACATTACCTAAAGGAATTGTGTAGATCTCAATAAGGGTATTTGAAATTTTTTCAAAATTGTTTCTAGTGGTTCCAGCTGGGACAACCTCGCTCACCTAAAAAAAATTGCACATTATCAACTTATGCCCACTACGGTTAAAGCAGTAGAAGAAACCTTAATATAATAATTACACGATAAAAAATAATAGACAGACCTACATCAAAAAATATTAAATGTTTAACTTTTTGTTGCAGATCTTATCCTGCTACACTATAATTGCAAGAGTGGCAAAAATTATAGAACCTGCCAATTTCCATTCATATTATTTAATAATTAACATAACGACTGGTTAGTCTCTTTTAAAACTAAATGAATAATTTGAATATTTTCCAGGTTATGTCAAATCTCACTTAGGCCTTATTATTACTGGGAATAATCTTAATAATAATTTAATGGTTATTTTAAATATTTCCCTCAAATAGAAAAAAGCATTCAAAAGTTCTGAACTCAATTTTCTTAAAATGTTAATTGTTGTAGAGCATTTTGATGCCTTTAATCGTAAACATATTCTTCAGAACTTTACATGCAATTGTCATTTTTTTTAGTAATTTAAGATCTATTTTCATCTAGAGGATTTATGGTTGAATTCGAGAACAACATGTATCTATATCTGTTTAAGACATAGTCAAATATATCGACATTTTGAAGAGAAGCTATCTTATGTAAGAAAGTCTGTGGACAAATATAATTAAAAAAATCTGCCAATTGCCAGAAAATATTATATTTTCTTTTTTCTTTTTAAATATCGTATATTTTCATATCTTTTTTTTTATGAAACCAATATCGTAACTTATGAAGTGGAACAAAGTTTAGATAAAACAAAACATTTCTTAGATTATTTCAAATTTTAAGAGGTTAGTAGTTTAATAATATTTTAGGAATATCAACCAAAGATATCAAAATATAGTTTGATTGAGGCAACTACCACTTTAAAGAAGACATTTAATTCTGTTTTCCTTTATAAGGTCTGGAAATAATCGTTACCCCCAAAATGATCAATTTTCAAATTTTAATATAATTTGTAAAATACATCAAAAATTTAATATTGAACTAAACTTGACATTCGAATTCAAACAAAAATTTGATGCTGATTTTTAGCGTCTCTGTCGTGCATGACGTTTCTCTCAAAATTAAGACGTAAAATGTTTTTACTTCTAATATTTTAATGCCCAGAACACACTTATTTTATTATTTGTTTATTGAATCAAGCACATCAATTTAATTTCGTTTTAATAACTTCTTCATAAAATTTGTATTTTTTCCCGTTTTTAACAAACTTTTTTACAACTATAAAATGTGAAGTCACGTTTTTTAGCCCAAAACCAAAACATATAGGCTAAATTTTTAAATCTAACTATACCACTAGATTTAAACCCCCTGAATTATGGATACAAAATTTCATAAAATAATATTCATAATTTTGTGGAAATATTAAAAATCATATCATACCATCATATTCTAAATAATAAACTGTCAAAAATATCATAAATTATCTTATTTTTCAACTATTTTGGAATATTATACTACTCCAGAACAATTAACCACGAACTTATCAAATAAATGCATTGAATTGAACGATGGATTGGTGGAAGTAAATAAAATTTGTATATTAACAGAATTAGTGTACGTATAGTTTTTTTAGTATACAGTAGAAAAAGCGTTTGACTCGTCTGAATTTAAAGAGAGGCATCATGCATGACAGGGACAGTTGTCTCTTTCAGGATTCAGATGGATCTAACTCTTTTCGTATTGTATATATTCCAATATTCTTGAAAAATAAGATAATTTGTTCTATTGTTGATAGTTTATTTTATAGAGTACTCGATTTAAAAAATAAATTAATAAAAATTATATATTTTTTTCCATAGAATTATGAATATGCACATTTTTATGAAATTTGCTATATTCCCATTTCAGGGGGTGGTTGATCCAATGCTATAGTTAAATTTTGTTATAGTATTGGCCATAATACATGAATTTCTTAATTTTCTTTATTTTCTATACGTTTATATTAATACTATTAATGTTCTAAAATATAATAAACATATTGTATACTATAATGATTAGATATTTTACCTATTCTGTATAGCACACCAATAATTGTATGAAATTTAAATTTTTTGGATGGACAAAAAACTTGATTTTTTTTAAAGTTAGTATTTGAGGCGAAATTAGTATTTCAAACATTCATTTATACGTCTTATTAAAATGGGTAGAAAAAATTGTTGATATGGAGTTACGTAACCAATATTAAATTTTTATAAAAGACGTGTAAAGCAAGTGGAAATTTCGAAGCGTTTACAGTTAAGGCCCAACAGTATTTCGCGAATGATTCAGAAATATAGAGTCAATGATATATTAGGTACCTAAATCAGGTAGACCACGAAAAACTACTCAACGTCATGGTGCTGAAGCCGACCTATTTTTATCATCGGCCCATATTTCTGCAGTTATGAACCAATCTGGGCCATCTGGGGTTTCTACTAGGACTATACGTCGAAAACTTTTAGATTATGGCTTCAAAAAACTAAGATTTGTCCAAGAGTACATTGGATGGACAGAATTGTTCGAAGTGAATAATCCAAGTTTAACCTCTGTAACCAGTGATGATGTTGTTCACGTTCGACATCCGAAAGGTGAATGATTAAATAAAATACATAAAGCCAACTTTTAGATATGGATGAGTATCTGTGAATGATTGTGGAGGTGTTTTTCTTCGCACGGCATTTTCCAGTTCCAATTGTGTCAGGGTTGGTATTCAAAGGGACAGAGGCAAATTGATAAATTGATTGAATTCAAGACTACAAGATGTGAAGGATTTATAAAAGCCAAAAGTACCACACAAAATATTAATATGATATGACAAGAAAATAAGTTTTTTATTTATTAAAAAATAATAAAATATTCCAAGTAATTTATCCAGCTACATTTTTTTAAATAATATATAAAAAAAATAATTGAAGTAAAAATAATAAAATGGTAAGATGGTTTTGTACATACCATTTAAAAATAAATTTTTCAAAAATTCCAAGTATCATGGTCAATGTATATAATCAAACATTTTTTTCATAATTTTGGAAAACCTCATTTTTTCTTATTCTCAAAGACAAGCTCGATTACAGTTTTTATTACATATCGAAAACAAAAATAATTAAAGAGAGAGTGTTTTAATCTTCTATTTTTTTTTCTTATTATAAAATTTCATACAAAAACTTTATGATGTAATTTTAAATAATTCATTTTAAGATGCCTTTTCCTAAAATTATGACTGAAAAAAACTTATGTTGGAATAAATAATAAATGAAGCGATATTTGCATACACTCCTTAGAGTATTTTAAATTTGAGATGGTAAGTAGTTCAGCATTTACTGCACTTGGAAATATATCCTCTTACAACAAATTTCAACAAGTTCCAATAATCCGTTGCAACGAAACGCAATAACTTTTGAGGCTTACAACTTTGAAAGGAACACCATTTTAAATTATTAAACTTCTTTTGACGTATTTTCCAGAAATGTTCTCGTTTCATTTGTTAAAATTTATTTGTCCAAACTTCTGTCCTTATTGGAAATTACTAAGTTTACTCAATAAAAATTGAATGCCTTTTTATGCCATTTTTCATATTCAGCACCAAAAAAAATCTTTCATATCACGTACGAAGAAAGCGAGAATACGATCCCAAAGAGACATAATCTTTATTTTAACGCATAAATGCATAAATATGAACGAACATTCAATCCGGCACGATACAGACACGATTTCTTCCATATTTCGCACATAATAAAAAACAGCCCCTTTATTGAACGATCTAACCGAGTTATAAACAAAACGCTTTCCATCCGTATGTTAAAATTAGTTCGGTAGTGCGACGATTAAATTGAAAGACAGGCAAAAAACTCGCTCACTTCATCGCTTCGCGGCCCAGAAAGGGAACAAGGGGGTGTTTTATTTTTATATATCTCGCACTGGGGGTGTCTTTTTATTAGCTCGACGCGTGTTAACAACGATTTTATTGATTTCCATCCCGGTGTGGTCAACAGTTTCATCGAAGGCACAGGACCGTACGCCGCATTGAGTTAATCCTTTTGGCTGTTTTAAAACTATTGTTTGTCTGGAAACCATACAAGAGGGCGAGGGAAATGAAAACTACTTCGGCAGTATTTACAGTGATTTTGAATGCCGAGATATTCGCAAGTTACGTTTTATTTGCTCGGCGGAGTTGAGATGGAATTTATATTGTGCACGGATTTAAGTAAACTTTTGGTTTACTAACTTTTATCGTGTAAACAAGTAAACGTTGTTGATTATGTAAATGTTCTAACGGAACAATGAATTCCGAATTTGGCAATTTAAATATCTGGCTAATTTAAAAACTGAACTTTGATAGTTTTGATATATTTTAGTCGTGTCAGGAGTTTACAGTATCACAGTTTATTGAGAGTAAATTTCACTGACGAAGAGGAATCATTTATTCAGTTAACTCCAATTAAAGTCCTGCAAATTTACCTTAGAATTAACTCTGGAAAATTGCATAGAAAAGTTTGGTTCAACCGTTATTTTTAGAGCACTCCAATCTACTTTTAGTAATTAGATTTTATTAACTATCGGTTTGTGTAATTTCATCGATGGCGACCCTCTAACACAGTTAATGAAATTAAAAAGGAAATGAATCCAGGACCGTAAATATTGTTGTGGGATTGCAAGTTGATTGTGACCTAAATTGGAAGCATGTCGCTCCTATTCAATTACGTTCAGCCTCGATGACCCCAACAAGATTTATAAAACAGATGGAAGAATTTAATTTCGTAATACTGCCTAATTTTCATTTCCATCATTGTCGGAGAAAAGGTCGAAGAGTCACCATTGTAAACTGGATTTAATCATGGATGCCTCGCTTTTAATAAACCACGGTGGACTTTCAAATAAAACTCGACGGTTTAAATAAACATGTGGCCGCGACCTTCTGTTATTTTAGTTACGCCACCGTTTTAACTGATCGCAGATCCAGCATCTAAAAATTTAGTAGTCCCACTCGTCCATTATTCACAAGATGAACAATCGGAGACTGGAAGATCGCGCGACACGGTTTCGAACTATGAAACATTAATTAACTGGCGGAAGTCCGCGTCGCTCCCCGATGAAGTCTGAAGTTGCTCCCAGAACTCGAAATGCGGATACGTGCTCGAATTGTGTCCCGTTTGACATGTACTCGTATTGTTTAATCAGACGACGATGTGTAATAAAGGGGCCCTTGTTATTTGTTAGCTGTTTATTCTTTTAACAGGCCTTTTTTAACGCTGGAAATTATGCAGATGTGAGGCCTTTGAGCTTCTAAGCACGTTTTATAAAAAAGTTGAACAACTTTTAAATAGCCAAAACTTTTAAAGGAATTTTTATTGCTGCGATAACTGTGTTAATTTGTTCATGTTTATAAATATTTAATTTTTATAGATTTGGTTTATTAAAATAAATTATTAACAAAAAAACAAGAATTAAAAGTTTATTTTATAATAAGATTTAATTTTTTGTTGTGAAATGTCTTCTATATTGAATATTATAAAATATATAAAATTTATTTATTAATAGTTTGATTATTATTTTTTAGACACTTGTTTCAGATCCCTTCAAATATTTATGATGTAAAATTTTATTAATTTTTTAAAAAATTCATACATGTTGTTTTATATTTTGAATAAAATCCTTTGATTTTGAATTTGTCCTTATTCAATTTTCTAACTTTCTACTTTTAAATTTTAAGATATCACAAAATATATAATAAAATGTTAATTCTTTAATTTTCTCAAATTTTCATTAATTAAATTTTAATAAAATTGTATATTAATTATTATATTTATATAATATTTTATATTATATAATATTTCTTATTATTTATTCGTTCTTTTAAAATAATTTTTACAGATTTTTTTAATTTTCATCATGTAAAATTATTGGTCATAAAAATATATACTTAATACACATTTCAATAAATTAAATTATTTTCTATTCCTTTCCTAAATCCTTTGATGTTACATTTGTCATTATTAAATTCTACAGCTTTTCAAATATTACCTAAAAAAGTTTTTACTCTGGATTTTATTAACTTCTTAATTTTTAAGATGATTATTATTTTTAATTTATAATAGTTTTCTTCAACATAATTTAAATAAGTCAAAATTTTGTGTATTTTATATAAGTTTTATAACATTTTTTTCTTTTATTAAATTATTGTAATTAAAACTTGATAAATTGTAATCAAATAATTTATTTTATATGTTATCATAAAAACTTGTTTTACTTTTACTTTAAATATCTTTAATTAATTCTTAAAATATATTAGTATTTATTCTTCAATTTATAATAGTTTTCTTTAATATAAGTCAAAATTTTATGTATTAAAATTTGACAAATTATAATCAAATAATTTATTTTGTCATCAAAAAATTTTGTTTTAATTTTTACTTTCAATATCTTTCTTTTATAAAATTTTTAAAATATAACAATTTCTTAATTGGCACTTAATCTTGTTTAGTTTTTTATAATTTATTAATATATGTTATTTTTACACCTGATATTATTAAATTTAATATATATTGTAATAAAATTGAATGTTTTTAGATATTTAATAATTATTTAATATATTAATTATTATATATTTTATATTATATAATATTTTTTTATTATTTTTAATTGTTCACATTTTTACAGATTTCTTTAATTTTTTATCATGTATCATCATATTTCATTAAATTAAATTATTTTATATTCTTTTCCTAAATCAATTGATTTTACATTTGTCATTATTAAATTCTCCAAAATGTCAAATATTACTTCTTAAAAAATCATAGATTTTATTAACTTCTTAATTTTTAAAATGATTATCATGAAAATTTAAAAAATATCTGAATCAAGTTTTCAAATTTATCCATAAAAAATCAATAATAATATAATAAATTAATATTTATTCTTTAATTTATAGTTTTTTACTTATAATTTAAAAATTATCTAAAACATGATTTTATATTTGTTCCAAAAATTTATTTTAATTTTAATTACAAATAATTTTTTATTAATAATAAATTAGTATTATTCTTCAATTTATAATGACTTACTTCAACATAATTTAAATAAGACAACATTTTGTGTATTTTATATGTGTTTTTTTCTTTTATTAAATCCTTGTTATTATTAAAACTTAACAAATTCTAATCAAATAATTTATTTTATATGTTATTAAAAAATTTTGTTTTACTTTTACTTCAAATATATTTCTTAAATTTCTTATTAAATTTTTAAAATATAAAAATTTTTTAATTGGAAAATTTTTTTTTATAATTTATTATTATATTTTTACATGTGATATTATAATTTTTCTAGTTTTCAAGGTGTTTATTATTATTCTAAATAATAAAACTTATCTAAAACCAGTTTTTATATTCATTAAAAGTTATAACAATAATAAAACAAAATAAAATAAAATTCATAAAATATTTATTTTTCTTAATTTTTTAGTAGTTAATTATCATACTAAATAGACGAAAATTAATTTTTCATTCCTTAATGAATAAAGTTTCTTAAACTATATTTTAGACAAGATACTTTAAATATATTATTTCATTTATATAATATTTTAAAAAACATTTTTGTTTTTGTATTAAATAGCTCAAAATCTTACTTTTAGATCAATTGTATACACTTTATTTATTTATTTATTTATTTAAAAAAATACATTTATATTTGTCCATTAATACTAATTAAATTATTATTTCCTTAATTTTGTATTGATTAAATTTTTATATAGTTAACATATTTTTATACAATAAAATTTTACAATTTTAGAATATATTTAAAATAATTAATTTTATTTACGTTATTTATCTTTTTTCCATTATCAATTTATTTATACATAGATTTAATAATAAGTATTACATAGGAATATATTTTAGATTTTATTCAGTAAACTCTATATAAAAACAGCTTTTTTGAGCAGGACAAATTGAAAAGGAAATTTTTAATTTCAAATGTTAAAAATTTTATTTGTCCAATATTTACAGTACTACATTCTAACAAATTTTCTTGTAAATGTACTGGACAAAGTCTTTTTATAAAATATTTAAATATTCCTAGAAGTAAAAAAGTTAAACAGTTTTGAAGTACGCTAACTCCTTTATATTTCCTTTAAGTCTAATAATGATCAAAGCTTAACTTCTCAAAGTATAAAATCCCAAAACACCAAATTTTGTTTAAACAGAAGTTACTGAATAAAATTAAACAAATGTACTGTTAAATTATAATACATTAGTTAAAATACACCATGTATATGTATTGTATAAACGTTCTAAAACTAGGTTACATACATACGGCTGACATAAATGATATACGTATTTGAACTTCCAGAAGTAAAACTCATTTACTGTATAAGTGTAATACGTTTTGACCTAAGAAAGTTACACATGGATTTACTTTTCCTTATGCTACGTGTAAATTTTAGAACGTGGATGAAACAGGGAGCCATCTGTTCGATAGGAAAAGTAGTAAGGGCTAGACATTCCACCGGGTGTTGTCCTTGCCGTGATTTGAATAATAAACTTACTATACAATGACATATTGTGCCGCGGAAATTTATAGTAACAAAATCGAGCAAAACCAAGAACAAACTTTGCACTTGTATTACAATTCCACCATTGTTTTCCCCAAGTTAATTGTGGATTCGTGAATCTATTTGAATAAATGAGAAAACTTCCATTTGCTAAATTAGAATGGGTATGGGCAACTGTATTATGCAAATTAAATGTGCAAAAATCAAAATAGAAAAATGTGAATAGACAAAAGGCTCCATTTAAATAAACACGGAGCGATCAAGATTAATCAGCGGTAAATTTATTTGAGATCGGATTAAACAAAACCCTCCGAATCTCATCGTCTTCGTCTTGAGTTTGTACAACGGTACAAATATTTACACACTTTCCCTGTCATTAGCTAATGCGGAATTAAAAACAGGATAAACTGATGTTGGCTCATTGCGAGAAATCGGATGCGGAATTTAATTAATTCAAACTGATTAATTCGATTTTCAATGGGGGGACGAAGTTCCCCCAAACTCCATTCTCCAAACATAATCCGTATTAATTTAATCATTCGGTTTGCACTATTCAAATTACAACGGAAATAAATTAATTAATTTTAAATGCGCCCAAAGGTTACGAGGTAGAAATCAGTGTTTGATTTAGTTTCGTATATGTTTAAACTTGTTTTTTCCAATTCATTAAGCATTAATTAAATTTTATTGACTGTTTCCTCCCTGTAATTGTATTGTTAATATTTTAGTTTTTTATTAAAAAATTAAATTTAACAAATGAATAAAACAAACCTATAAAACTGCACTAAATTTAATTTAAAATTGTACAAAGGTCACCATTACAAATAAACTCCATTATTTGTTTCTGTATTTATAAATAACATCAACAATTTCCAAAACAGCTTTATCTGCATCGTCTTTGGACATGTTCGTCAAACTGTTCTTCACAAACTTCCCGAACACTTCGTAAGTACTTTCCGAGTCGTCGTTCCCCACTATTTTATGCACAACCTCACTTGACAATTGCAGATTATTTTTTATTGAATCTACTTCATTTTGTAGTGTTTTTACTGTTGACGATAGTTTTTCTACCGTTTCTTTCAGTCGTTTCGTGTCTGGTTCACCGTTATCTTCCATGTTGCACCTTCGAATGGTGCCAGGTATAAATTGTTTGGGGTGGTGGTTTATCACTGCCAGGTAAAAATTAACCCCCGACAATTGTAAAAATGGGC
This sequence comes from Aethina tumida, assembly GCF_024364675.1. NCBI lineage: Eukaryota > Metazoa > Arthropoda > Insecta > Coleoptera > Nitidulidae > Aethina > Aethina tumida. The sequence goes on from NC_065439.1 coordinate 12,887,339, forward strand.
GAATTTATAAATATTTGTCTAGACTTTGAATTTTGATGTAAATATCCGTAAACCAATTAAAAATCTTACAATAATTTAAATTATTTGTGATATTCATTATTTTTATATTAAAATAATCTATTGTTAATAAATATTTAATATATTTACTGAATAATAATTTATTATAATTTAATATAATATAATTCATTCATAAATTAATATTATCAATATTCATTGTTTTGAATTTTAAATTGATTTAATATATTTGGTGAATAATATAAAATAAAGAGTATGAAAATTTTTCTAAAATTTGAATTTAATGAATGTTTAAAATAATTCTTAATTTTGAACGTAAGTAATTAGTAATTTTTAAATTATTTATAATAATTGTGTAATATTTTTTTTTATAATTTATTATAGGCTTGAACATTTATATGATATCCTCATACTAAAATAAATTTAATATTTTATAGACAGATAACAATTATTTTAAAATTATTTATAATAATAAATCACTATTGTTTTAGATTATAAATTTGTTTAATACATTTACTGAATAATAAAAATGTTGTATATAAATTTATTTTTTATATTTGATATTTACGGAACAGAAGAAATTTAAAGTTTTGCAGATAGTTTATTTATTTATAATAATCAATATTCATTGTGTTACATTTTAAATTTATTTAAAATATTTAGTAAATATTAAAAAATATTATGATTGAATTCATGTTTTTTAATTTTGAAATAAATTACGCCAGAGCTAAGAAATTTTAAGTAATACATATTTTTACTAATTGTTTAAAATATTTAGTATATTTACTAAATAATAACAAATATTATATATGGAGTCATTAAACGTTTTCTAGATTTTGACTAAACAAAAATTATATTTATAAATTTAGAAATAAATTTTTCCGGATTACAAGAAATTTAAAGTTTAGTAGATTTTTGTATGTTTTCTAGATTTTGGCTTTAAAGAAAATTTAAATTTATAAATTTTGAAATAATTTTTTCCAGATCACGAGAAATTTAATTTTGTAGAGTTATAATTATTTTATAATTATAAATAATAATCAACATCTTAAACCTTTGTTAAATATATTTACTGAATAATAAAAATATTTTATATTCATTGAAGGTTTTCTAAAATTGTTTTCAATGAAAAATTATTATATATTTAAAAATTTTGAAATTTTTCCAGAACATATAAACAACATCATTTGACTTAAACTGTTTTAAATTTGTTTAATATAATTATAAATAATAAAGAATAATAAAAAATAATATGTATTTATTCAAAAAATTTTTATAACTGATTTGATTAAAAATTTATTATATAATTGTAAATTTTGAAATTTTTCCAGTATACAAGGAACTTCGTGGATGGTTAATAATTATTTTGAAATTATATATAATAAACAATATTATGTATTTATTGAAGGTCTTCTAGAATTGATTTTACTGAAAATTTATTATCTATTTGTAAATTTAAAGTTTCCTTGATTGTTAATAATTATTTTAAAATTATATATAATAATAAATATTATTTGGCTTAGACTTTAAATTTCTAGATAGATAATAATTATTTTACAATTATATATAATAATCAAAATCCTTTAGCATAGACCTTAAATTTATTTAACATATTTACTGAATATTACAAAATAATATGTATTTATTCAAGATTTTCTAAAATTGATTGAATTAAAAATTATTATATATTTGTAAATTTTGAAATACAATTTTCCAGAACACGAGAAATAAAAAATTTCAATAAATATTTTAAAATTATATATAATGATCAATATCCTTTGGTTTAAACTTTAAATTTATTTAATATATTTACTGAATAATACAAAATAATATGAACTTTTTCAAGATTTTCTAAAATTGATTTTACTGAAAAATTATTTCTCTAGAGCACTAAAAATTTCAAGTTTCATAGATAATTAATAATTATTTTAAAATTACATATAATAATATAATAATTTGGCTTAGACTTTAAATTTCTTTAATATATTTACTGAATAATACAAAACATTATTTATTTATTCAAGATTTTATAAACTTGATTTTACTTAAAAATTATTATATATTTTTAAATTTTGAAATAAATTTTTCCGGAACACGTTCCAGTTAATAAATATTTTAAAATTATATATAATTATCAACATCCTTTGTCGTAGACTTTAAATTTGTTTAATGTATTTACTGAATAATATATTATGTATGTATTAAATGTTTTCTATAACTGATTTGACTGAAAATTTATTATATATTTGAAAAATTTGAAATAAATTTGTCCAGAATACAAGAAATTTAATGTTTCATAGACGGTTAATAATTATTTTAAAATTATATATATTATATTATTAGATTAGATTTTAAATTTGTTTAATTTATTTATTAAATAATAAAAACTACGCAAAATTCGCAAAATTTGTGTTTTAAATATTGAAATAAATTTCTTAAGAACATAAGAAATTTAAACTTAATTAATAATAATTGATAATATGTAATAATAAATATTCATTGAATTACGTTCTAAAATCTGTTTAATGTATATTCTATATAATAAAATAATCAGAATACTTTTTCACAATTAAACATTTTATAACAATATTTTAATATCCATATTCATTCTACAATGTTTCAGATTATATCAATTGATTTGACTTTAACTTCCAATTAATACTTCCGTGAAATTGATCATTTATCTCGACACACATCTGAACAATTACACAAATGAACAGTGTTTTAATTTTGAACGGGCAATAAATTCCAATTCCTGTAGTACTTTTAATTATCTCCATGTTTTTTTTTTGTGTCGACGACAAAAACAACCCCATACATTTCCTCCCGGTCGTGTCGTTATTTTTTTAATTAACGACCGATTCCCATTCGAATCCTGGTTGTCGTACGATCGTTAAATAAACAAATATAATTTAATGGAACAAAACGCACCTATGCCGACTCCGTACTAATTAACTAAATAATTAGGGAGTTTGCTTCATTCATTTTCAAGTCCCAGTTGAAACGAGATACCGTTATTTACCTACGGCATATCTGTTTCTAATGACGCCGTCTAATATTTAATTAACTGAGTGATTATATCGTTATTGCAAACAAATCCTTTAATTAAAATTACGCTGTACCAAATTGATAAATAAAAAAATAATAAAACCAAACATTTCGACACGCCGAAAGCACAAAAGCTTCAATTTGACATTGGCGCCGCTTTACTTTAGTGCCAAAAGGTCCGAAAAAATTCGAAACCTCAACGCGTCCGATTTTAAAATGGCGTATTTCTCAATTTAATTATAAATACGCCACTCCAGTTTATTTTTTCTCGCCACCGTTGATGTAGTGCCCGCGTATTTCGGAATTTAAATTATCGCCGAAACGGTCCCGGTTAATTTACGATCGCCACGTATTTTTTTCGCGCTTAGGCTAAACAAAAGAAGAATTATTGCAAGTCACGTTAAATGATTTCCTTTGTTCCAACATAAACATACATATTAATCCTAGAAAAAATATATGATACATCGTGCGTTTTATCTCGTCCCCCTCCTTTTTTTATTAGCAATTCTGAACAACCGGCGTTTCGGATTGCCAGCGATCCGTCTTTCGGTATTTTATAGGGGCTAATTTAAATATTTTTTTTTTTCGCGCTGCGTTTTTGTCGAATTAAATTTCAAAGCTGTGTCGTGTGTGATAACGGGTTTTTTAAGCAGTAATATTTTTTTTTCAAATAAAAATAATCGGAGTAAATTTTAGGTTAGGTTAGCTTAAGGTATATTATTTGAGGTTAGGTTACCTTAAACTTGGTTCTCTTCACATTCTTTGAAAATTTTACATCAATTTAAAAATTTTTAATAATCATTGAATATATGTGCATTATCTATTAAATTAATTTTGTAGATAATTAATAATTATTTTACAATTATATATAATAATCAACATCCTTTGGCTTAGACCTTAAATTTGTTTAATATATCTACTGAATAATAATAAAAAATTAATATTTATTGGAGGTTTTCTAGAATTGATTTCTCTAAACACATTTGTTTTTTGTTTAAAATAAAATTGAAATAACACGGAATAAATTTTAGATTAGGTTAGGTTTATCGGTATTTTATGGAGGCTAATTTAAATATTTTTTTTTCGCACTGCGTTTTTGTCGAATTAAATTTCAAAGCTGTGTCGTGTGTAATAACGCGCTTTTTAAGCAGTAACATTTCTTCTCAAATAAAAGTAAACGGAATTGTATTAAATAACTCGGAGTAAATTTTAGGTTAGATTGGGTTAAGATATATTATTTGAGGTTAGGTTACCTTGGTTGGTTGTACTTCACATTCTTTGGAAATTTTACATCAATTTAAAAATTGACTTTATCTATTAAATTAATTTTGTAGATAGTTAATAATTAATTATATATAATAATCAACATCCTTTACCATAGACCTTAAATTTGTTTAATATATTTATTGAATAATAATAAAAAATATTATATATTTATTGGAAGTTTTCTAGAATTAATTTTACTGAAAATTAAATATATATTTTGTAGATAGTTAATAATTATTTTACAAGTATATTAATAATCAACATCCTTTGGCTTAGACTTTAAATTTGTTAAATAATGTATCTAATGTGATAAAGGACTTTTTAAACAGTAACATATTTTGTTTCAAATAAAAATAAAATAACAAGGAGTAAATTTTAGGTTAAATTAGGTTAAGACATATTATTTGAAGTTAGGTTATCTTAAATTTGATTGTACTTCACATTCTTTGGAAATTTTACAATCATCAATTTAAAAATTTTTAATAATTGAATTTATGTGTATTATCTATTAAATTAATTTTGTAGATAGTTAATACTTATTTTATAATTAAATTGTTAAATATAGTAAGCTGCGTCTAATGTGACAAAGGACTTTTTAAGCAGTAACATTTTTTGTTTCAAATAAAAATAAAATAATATGGAGCAAATTTTAGGTTAGGTTAGGTTAAGATATATTATTTGAGGTTCGGTTACCTTAAACTTGGTTGTACTTCACATTCTTTGGAAATTTTACAATCATCAATCAATATAAAAATTTGTAATATTATAATTAATAATAAATTAAATTAATTTTGTAATGGATTATAATTAAAACTGAAAAAGTTCGTTTAGGCAAATTTTTGTAAATCAGCTTTATTAATGCACACAGATACACAAAGAGAATTAATTATAAATGCATTTAATTTTATGCCCTGTTTTCCAGGAAAAATTTTAATTCACTTTGTAAAAGGGATTTACTAAATATTCCAGAGAAACCTCAGCTACTTTCATATCTACCTCAGACAATGTAAAAATGGGAGAATTTATAAAAAAAATATTAAAAAATTCTTTATTGTTCACTTAAGAATTTATTTTGTGCTCGTCACAAAAAATATTGCATAATTGATTTCTGGCTAAAAATTATTATTTTTATCTTCTAAAACTGGTAGTGGCAAGTAATACAAGTTATGGCTAATAAAGGCTTATTGCATAAAAATTAAAGAAAAACCAGCAAAATAATAAAAATAAGAAAAATCCAGATGACAAGAGAACGCTTCTAACGCTAGTTGAATCATTTTAAAATCTTGTGTTACCGCCTCTGGCTCTAATAACATCCCCCATTCTATGGGGGAGGCTTCTATTAAGATTTATAATGTAGTCCATATGCAAATAGAATTCTTCATTTAAAATGTCTCCCACCTCATCAAGGCTGCCTGGAGCGACATTTCGGGTTCTTATGCATCTTTGTAGGTGGTACCAAACATGCTCGATTGGATTTAGATTTGGAACACTTGCTGGCCAGTTTAAAACTAGAATTCCAACCTCTCGCTGTTAGTACAGTTATTCTGGAAATGTATGCCGACCGTTGTCGTGCATGTAAACAAAATTGTCACCTATAACAGGGATAAACGTTACTACATTTTCTTCAAGAACGTTTCTTAAATACCGATCAGCTGCGATATTGCTGTGAGCTGTCATATTTAATTGGGACCGCGTTTTGGGTTCCTTGTTCTGGTGTTAAATTGCTCATTTATTTTAAATGCCATTGTAAACTTAAGTTAGCAAATAAATCAAACAATTTTAAAATAAAAATAAGACTTTCCACAGTATTTCAGTTTTGTTTTTTGTTTATACATCAAAATTTAAAATGATGGTTTATATTCATCTATAGGAAATCATGCACAAATATAAAAAGGTTTTAAAAAGAATTACAGTTTAATTTGAATCTTTGTGAAATGTTGTAGTATGTAAAAAATAAATTATACTATGAAAAAAGAAAATAATGACAGAAATTCATTAACATAAAACTTCATATTTGCTTTAACTCCTATTAAATCAAATTCGTGTCAAAACAGGTGTACATGTAAAAACTTTGACTTTGTATGTTAATTTAAATTATAATTAATATATTTGAGGAATATCTGAGCAAATTTTCATATTTTTAAAATTATTTTAATACTCACTTGTCATTGGATTAGATTAAAATAATATATCAAGGATAATTTTTATTAAATTAGTTACATTAAGCATACAATATTTAATATTTCTTAAATTTATATGTATATTTTTTTACAGTTTATTATAATTGAAACTGAAAGAAGTCTGTTACAATAAACTTTTGTAAATTAATTAAATATTGGAAATAAGAATTTGTAAGAATAAATGTAAAAAAATTGATTATAAATTTATTTCTGTTTCAATTTTTATTAAAATCTTTAAGTGTATTTATGGAAGATTTTTTTGTAGATTATAACTGAAACGGGAAAAAGTTTCTTATGGCATTTTTGTGTAAATTAAATTTGTATACTCAAAGATAATTAATTATAAACTTAATGCAGTTTTAATTTTATATTAAAAGCCACTGTGTTTAGTTTTGTAACTTGCTTTTCAGGAAAAAAATTAATTTATTTCTTAAAATAGGTTTAATAAAATTTTATTTTCCTAGACAACGGAAAAATGGAAGAATTTACTGAAAAAGGTAGGTTATAGTCAATTTTCGTAAATTAATTATTTACAATTTAGAACGTATACTGAGAAAATTGATTATAGGTTTATCGGGAAAAAGTATGTTGCTGTGAAAAATTGTAAATATGTATACACAGAGAATTAATTATAGATTTAATGCAATTTTAGGTCTTTTCAGGAATACACTTAATTTGTGACGTAAAAGGGATTTATTAAAATTTACAGAAAAATATGTTGGTCAGAGCAATCTGAACGTTATTACAAAATTTTATTTTTCTAGACGACGAAAAAATGGAGGAATTTATAAAAGTTTCTCTATACTTTGTCTATATAATATAAGTTTATAATTTTTTTTAATTTAAAAATTTAAAATTTCGTATTATTAAAATTATTTCTAATATTCATTATATTAGATTAAAATTAAAGAAAAAAATTAATTTTTTTATTATATTATAATATATAAATAAATAATAAATTATCTTTATTAAATTTATAAAATTAAGCATACAAATGTTTAATATGTGTTTCTTAAATTTATAGTTGAAATTGAAAAAGGAAGTTGCAGTATATTTTTGTAAATTAATTTATTAATGCATTGCAAAAAGAAATTATACAATTTTTATTAAAATCTTTAAATGTATTTATTTATGGAACATTTTTTTTGTAGACTGTAATTAAAACTGGAATAAGTTACTGTTAAAAATTGTTAATTAAATTTGTGTACAAGGAGAATTAATTATAGAGTTAATGCAGTTTCAATTTATCTTAAAAGCTTCAAGTGCGTTTATTTTAAGTCCTAATTTTTAGGAAAAAATTTAACTAACTCGGTAAAGAGATTAATTAATAAAACTTACAGCAAAATATATATTAAATATATTATATCTTAGAGAATGTAAAACTGGGAAAATTTATTTTAATATATAAATTAAAGTGTAAACTTGGTCTTAAAGCAAGTTTAGAAAATTTCATATTATTCATATTTCATAAAAAATTGAAACTTTATTAAATTAACCATAAAATTATGTAATAATGTTAATTTTTTATTTATAAATTAAATTATATCCCATTTACCTCTATTTAATGAATCTCTGTTATCGAAAGTTAAAATATAACAATTAAGAAATAATATGAAAATTAAAACCATAAAATGTAAAATAAAAATTATTTGTTATTTCCTTCTGCGATAAACCTTATATTAAAATAAATATTAAATAACTTTTATTTCATCAAAAATTCTATGATGTAGTAATATAAAATAAAATGATTTAATGCAATAACATTTATTATTACTATTATATTTTACTATTTTTAATTTTTTTTCATTAAAAATATTTTTTCTTGTAACAGAGATTATTTAATATACAGAAAAATAAGTGGTTTAAATATATTACAAAAGTTTGTTACCTAAAATAATGAAAAATAGATGAATTTATATATATTCTCTCGGTCTACAAAATTTTAATTTTGAATTTAGAGAAATTTACAAATTTAAAATCATTTATTATAAAAAATCATATCTATTTTAAAATTGTTCTATATATTTGTAAAATTCACTAAATTTATTAAATCAATCAAATAGTAAATGTAAGGAAAAGCAAATATTAAACAAGAATATTAAATACTTGTTAAATTTGTGTGTTCTATACCTATTTAATGAATTTTATAAGTAAGTTTTCGTAAATTTGCTTTACCACTGGATACGCATTCATTGTGTTTAATATAGAAAAATTTAATTTAATTTATTTTCAATTTTTAATAAAAGCTTCAAGTGCATTTAATTTTATATCCAGTTTTTCAGCAGAAAAATTTAATTTAATGTATTTTCAATTTTTATTAAAAGCTTCAAGTGCATTTAATTTTATATCCAGTTTTTCAGCGCACATATTAATTTTCCTCATAAAAGAGATTTATTACAATATAGAGAAATATATGTGGGACCTGTTCGTTGGCTCGAAATTTTATTACCTCAGTACTCCCGGCACAACAAGAAAAAAGTTATTTGCTTAACTCCAAAATGAAACTTTTAAGGTTCTCATATGTTGTAGTAGCACACGTCCGTCTGGCCCCAGAAAATTCCGTGCGAAACCTTTTATTAAAAAAAAATTCGTGTTATTGATGCCCAATATTAAAGGCGCTCCTTTATTCTCTATATTAAATTTAGTTAAAAGGAAAAACATGTTAAGCGTGTCTGCGAAATTTTTTCTTGTGCACTTGCCCTCAATTATAATCAAATAATTTTGCAACGAAAGTCCAGCTAATCCACTGCGGCAAGTCATTTCGGCCGTCACAAGTTTCCGCAACGCAATTTGCTTGGGTAAATTTGAACGATTAGTCCAGAAACAATAATGGGACTCATTTATCCCTTAATGCACACTTACATTAAACAATTGATACTAACTGTTTTAATTACATAACATTTAATCCTGAATGCAACTTTATTAGGACGATTCGCCGGATTAGCCTGATTTAGGTTGGGATTCTGAGGATGCACTTAAAGCCCGACAAAAACGCTCTTAATTACTCATTTAATTCAACCCTGGTTAAATTTATTCGGGCACCTTTTTTCATATAAATTTTTGGATTTATTGTCCCACGGAATAGTGGAAGTTTGTTTCGCAATATAAAAAAGCGATAAGCGACAACTGCAAAAGTGCATTTATTCGGTCCTTCGATTTATACGTCCATAAATCGCGTTTCACTCCGCCAGTTATTTTAAATCGGTACGTTTCGGATGCGGATTTCGGTTTTATCTGGGAAAATGGCACAAAAGTGCCGCGTACTTTAAATAATTTCGGAAACAATCAAAAGCAAGTGGGCACGAAATGATATTGTAAACGGCGGCGGAGTGATGGATAAACTGGCACATGGGAGGGTTTTAAATTTTTTAAAAGGTTCATGCTCGACTTTAGGAAATGGATTTTTGTTGTGCTCGTTTTACATCGAGGCAATAAAGTTTTATGAACGATGGGTGCGTTATGCTTGTTTAAAAAGTTTCGTATCGTATACTCATCGGGAGATTGCATTTTAAATTGAATTAAAAAATGTCTGGAAAATGTGCAATACGTAAATTTAATTTATAACTTTGTGTAAGTTGCTGAATGCGATTCGTTTACTTTTTAATAACTTTGACGTATTAAAATTTATTTCAGTGGTTAAATTGAAAAAGATTTACGAATAAATTGTGAACTGAAGTTGATATGGTAAAATATAGTTTAATAAAATCCTAAATATGTTTTATTTTTTCTGCAACCCCGTGAAACTTCCATTGTATATTTACATTGGTTTACGATATTTATGTATTTTTAAAGAAAAATCCCATTTGAAAGTTAACCAGAACAATTTTTATGGGATCAGAATAATTTTTATTTTCCCGTCAATACGTATATTTTATTTTTACGCCAGTATTCATATATATTTTTTTAAATGTACATAAGAAAAATCCATAACTTTTTCAATTAATTTTGTGTTGTTTTAATTTTTATTATGATTTACGATAATATACTCGTAAATTACATAAATATCCCGAATATTCTTATATTATTTATTCATTTATTTATTTTATTATTATTTTATTTATGTATGAAGAAAATGAATGAATTTTACATGTTTATGTGCAATAAATTTACAAAACAATTTTGAATTAACATAAAAAGGGAAATATAGAAAAGGTTAGACCGATGAAAATTTGATAGTTTACATTTGAAAGTAATTTTACACGTATAGTTCAAAAAAGGCTTAAATAATTTTTATATTCCCTTAAAACTAAAGTCCTTGCAATCTGGAATATACTTTAAAAAAGTCTTAAATAATTCTTTCTTTTGCACAACATACTTTTTTTTACACAAATTTACGATATACATATATATTTTTATATTTACATAAATAATCCACAATTTTATAATTTTATGTTGATAAATTTTATGTGTAATAAATTTACAAACCCAAAAAACAGAAATATCAAAAAGTAACAAAAAAGCTGAAATATAATTCAAAAAAAGTTTTAAATAATTTCCCTTAAAACTAATTTATAATTTTATGTTGAATTCTCAATTATTGTGAATAATTTTGTATTATTTATTATATATGTAAGATAAAAATTAACAATTTTACGTTTTTACAAACCAATTTTGAATTAATATAAAAACAAAAATTCGAAACAGTTTAGAGGGATTAGAATTTGATAACTTTTCAAAGCTGAAATATACTTTTAAAAAGATTTAAATAATCCTTATACTCCCTTAAAACTGCTGTCCTGCAAAACATGTACTTTATTTATATATACGGGGATGTTCACAATCTCCCGGATTCAGATACAACACAAAAATAATAGGATAAATTCTTACACATTTTTCTGCCCTATAAAGTATTTATTTTTTTCGTAATCTGTTCATTTTATCGATGTTAATAAGTAGTTTTTTTTTTTTTTTTTTTTAGTTTAAGATTCATGCTGTTCAAAAATAATATTGTAACAATAATACAGGGTGTAACAAGCATTAATGTGTATTAACTGGGAAACTAAATAAGCCGAATGTAATTTAAACAGCCCATTTTAGACTGTAAGAAAAATAATTATAGGAACTTGTTCTATTATTTTTATGTGTTCTATCTGAATCCATGAGACTGTCCATATATTCTGAGACACCCGTGTACAATTTTGAATTATTCAAAGTAGAAAGTAGTTTTGAATCGATATGTAAACAGAAATATAGAAAAGTTTGGTGGAATGAGGAATTGATAGTTTACTTTTGTAACTTTCATCTTTTGCAATGTGTACAATAAATTTATACTTTCTAAGCTGAAATAAAATATAAAGTCTTAAATAATTTTTATATTACCTTAAAATTGCTCCCCGGAAAACATACTTTATTGTTACTCCAATGTATTATTTTCATCTATATTTTTATAAATAAATAAATAAGAAAAATCCACAATTTTACAATTTTATGTAGTATTCTTTCTTTTAATCGGATTTATGATAATATATAAACATAGTAAATATTATTATATTATTTATAAGGTATAAGATTCTGATAATTTACATTTGTAAATTTTATCTTTTTCATATATAATAAATTTATCGTTTCAATGCTGAAATATAGTTCAAAAAAAGGTTTAAATAATTTTTATATTCCATTAAAACTACACGCCTGCAAGACATGTACTTTAGTTTCACCGAAATTTGTATTTTTATATATACATATGAAAAATCGACAATTAGATATTTTATTCTATATATTTTTTTTTTTGATTTGTAATAACATATAAATTACGCAAATTTTATTACATTTTTTATTTATATATGCATAAGAAAAATAAATAATTTTATATTTAATACATTTTTCTTAAATAAAACATTTAAAACAGTTTTGCATTAATGTATAAACAGAAATATAACTTCATCTTTTGCGTATGTAATCAACTTACTGTTTCAAATTACAAATATAATTTAATAAAATATTATTAAATAATAAAACTACATTACTGGAAAATAATTACTTTATTTTTACCTTAATTTAATTAATTAATTTATTTATCTATATTAAATATATTCATAAAAAAATCCACTATTTTGTAATATTATGTTCAATAATTTTGTTTTATTTGAAAGTTATTCTAAAACAATAACGAATAATATAAAGTTATGATAAAAATTAGATGTTTTACATTCATTATTTTCTGGTATGATAAAGTTTCTATGCTAAAATAAAGTTTAATATTATAAATATATATTTTCATTAAAATTGTATCCTTATAAAATATATACTTTATTTTAACTCTTAAAATGATATATATTTATTATAAATATTATTATAGAATTTATTTATACTATCATAAGATGAATTTACATAAAAGTAATAAAAAGACAGTTTTAGGAGGTAAGAATTTATTAGTTTACATCTGTAATTTCCATCTTTTGCATGTATAATAATCTCACGGCTTCTATGCTAAAATACACTTTAAAAACATTTTACGTTCAATAAATTTGTTTTACTGGAAAATTTTTATTTTTGTTAATAATATATTAATGTATATTAAAATTATACATATTTGTCTTATGTATAATAATTTTGATTTTCTCTTAAAATTGCAACCTCATAAAACACCTACTTTATTTTTACACTGATTTATGATATTTATGTATTTTATATATAGTATATATAATATAAAAATACAAATATTGGAAATTTTTGGTGAATAAGAATTTAATAGTTCACATTTGCTACACTCATATTTTACGGGTGGTTACATTCATGTGTAATAAAATATAAGTATTATTTATTATCAACCATGATATACGATGTTTCTATATATTTACAAATATATTTCAGGGGATTTTCAGACTTACTCAGAAATATTTAACGAAACTCTATTGTCCATTTCATATTTAAAAAAGAAAAATAATTTTCAAAACAGTCAAAATTTTAATCAAAAATTATTTACATTATTTAAATCTTATTAAAAATATCTAACGGTTAAATATTTCTAAAATAATTTTAATTAATAAATAAATTATTTAATAAATAAATGTTTAAAGTATTTTAGAATTGTCTAATTTACATTTAAAACAGAAAAAAGATTTTCAAAACAGTCTAAATTTTAATTACAATTTATTAGAGGATTTTTATACTATTTAAAACTTATTCACAGATATTTAAAGAGTGTTAAGACTCTATTGTACTCATAAATATTATTTTTCCAGAACTGTTTTAAGTGGATCAATAAATGTTGAAAGTACTATACTACTAATACTATATTTTATATGTAATAAATATGTAAATAGTTTTAAAGCTATGTCAGGTTAATTTTTTCTAAAACCAACTTGATTAGATAAATAAATGTATAAAGTATTTTAAAATTTCCCAAATTATATTTAGAAAGAAAAAAGATTTTCAAAACAGTCCAAATTTTAATTAAAACACATTAAAGGATTTTTATATCATTTAAAATGTTTTCAGAATATCTAAAGATTTGTAAGATTTTATTAATATTTGAAGTGTATTAATTAATTTTTTTCCTAGATAATCTTAATTGGATAAATCTTTAAGTGTTTTAGAATTGTCCAATTTATATTTAAAAAATTAATTTTTCCAAAATAATCTTTATATTAATTATAGTCAAAAATATTAATGTATTCATATAAGGTTATTTTTTTCCTAAATAATTTTAATTGCATAAATAAGTATTTAAAGTGTTTTAGAAATGTTCAGTATAAAATAAAAGTTTATTATCAATCATGATTTACGATGTTTATTAATTTGTTTAATATTGAAAACAGAAACGCAGCAAAACTTGGGGGCAAAAATTTGATAGTTTACATTTGTAACTTTGATCGTTAACATGTGTAATAAACTGGTAGTGGGCATAAAAAACAGTTTTAATTAAAAACCTGACACGAGAATTCTGGAAAACACGCGTATGAAACAAAAAACCTGGATAAATTCTCGATCGAACACATGTAAAATGAAAATGAACGCGTTTAACGCCCCATTAAATAAGTCCGGGACGTAAATCAAATCGGCCACAGTTCGGTTTTTCTCTCCCGTTCATGCTTGAGAATGTCCATAAATAAAATTTTATGTCGAAACAATTTTCTTTTGTGACGGATTTTGTATTCTCTAACGTGCAAGTGCATTGTATCGGGACGATAAGGGTTCAACGTCCAGATTTATACCCCATTAAATTTTTAAACGATTGAAAGAAATATTGTAACATTGACAGATCTTACGCATTTGTTTTGTGTAGTAAACTAGTACGAATATAAATGTCTGTTCTATTTCGAGACACTATCAAAAACTGTTGATATCGACACCATCAATCATGCTTAAGGCAATTGTAAATGTTTACTTTTTTCCAACTAAAAATTTAGGTTGAAGTGAAACAGATTTAAATATCGTACGAAAACAAACACGTGTAAAGAATAGTTTTATTATTAGACGCGTCCAAACATTAATATTAATCATATTATACTATTTTAAATGCTGTAATGTAAACTTTACACAATGACGTATCCGCTATTTACCTTTGATAAGGATTGATAAATGAGACGGAACAAATTACCTGTGGAAGTATGAAAAAACCGCAGAACACGAAGAGATTTAAAAGCTACGCACTAATAGTGGTTGCCAATGGTCATCAATCATGCTTTTCAACCACACTTTCACGAACGTTGACATGTGAGTTTTTAACGTCGATATTTGCGTGAGGAAATGCCCCTTTTATGCAGTTTTGTTTCCCTTTGATGTTCAAAAGTCGGTACATACAAAAATTACTATTTAGAAAATAGCTTTTGCCTGCATTTACTTTCAGAATTTTTCATTTTATTTTGGAATGCTTAAGGAATCTAAGCAATATTACATTCGTTACAATATAAGAGTTTCAAATTTATATTTTATATTTAGAAGTAAATGTATTTATGTTTAAAGAACTTGTTTAGGTGTAAACAGGTTTATTGAAATCACAACTATGTTAGTTGCATCAAAAAATGTTTAAAGAATTAACTAATTTATATTTAGAGGTGAATAAAAAGAATCAGAACTCTTTAAATTTTAATTATAAATGACTATATGATGTTTTAATTTTATTGAAAAATGTTTAAATATTTTAAAACAATTCAATATTTATAAACAACCTATTTGTTTCGAGATACATTTGTGTTTGTCACTGATGTTAAATAAAGTCGATACACTACAATTTAGAACACATGTTTAAAGAATTGCAAAATTCTAAATTTTAATTATAAATGATGTTTCAATTTTAATTATATATGTTTAAATAGTTTAAAATAATTCAATACTAAATCCCTAATTTTATATTTCAATGAGAAGAAAGATTTTCAAAGTTAATTTTATGAGGGATTATCTTGTGTTCCCTACTATTAATCTTGCGTTTAGAAATGTTTAAAGAGATTATGTTAATTGTAGTCATAAGAGAGTTTGAACTTGTCTAAAATGAATTCACATGATTTTAAACATTCAGGTTTCAGTTTTGTATTATTTAGTATTTAAAAGTGTATTTTCAAACAAGTGAAAATTTTAATTAAAAACAATTATAGGTTTTAATGCCGTATTAAAAAATGTTTAAAGAGTTCCAAAACATCTTAATAGTAAATAATATTAAAAACTGTCTAAAATGAATTTAATTATATATACTTCAAACAAAAATTTCTTTAATTGGATCAAACATATTTCAAACTGTGTTAATTGTATTAATAAATGTTTAATTAAAAATTTTATGAAGATTTTCAGAGTTCAAACTGAATTGTTCAATTTATTTTAAAAAAACAAAACCTATAAATTAAAACAGTCAAAATTTTAATTAAAAATTATTACAGATATAATATACTTAAACCTTACTTAAAAATATTTAAAGATTTTCAACACTGTATTGTACTCATAAATGTTTGAAGTGTATTTGGTTATATTCTTCTAGAACTTATTGGATCAGTAAATGTTTAAAATGTTTTATAATTGTCCAATTAATATTTAACAGAGAAAAAAATGTTTTCAAAACAGACTAAATTTTAATTAAAAATTATTAGAAGATTATTCAGAAATATCAAAAGAGAGTAAGATTTCATTATAATCATAAATATTTGAAGGTAAATCTTTCCAAAATAATTGTAATTGGATAAATACATTTTTAAAGTATCTTAGAATTGCCTAATTTACATTTAAAACAGAAAAAAGATTTTCAAAACGGTCTAAATTTTAATTAAAAATTACTAGAAGATTTTTATACTATTTAAAACTTTTTAAGAATTATGTAGAGTTTCAAGAGTCCATTGTACTCATAAATATAATTTAGAACTGTTTTAACTGGATTAATAAATGTTTAAAATATAATATACTACGAGAACTATACTTTATATATTATAAATATGTAAAGAATTTTAAAGCTATAGAAAATTAAATTTTTTTAAAACTATCTTGACTGGATAAACAAATGTTTAAAGAGTTTTAGAATTGACCAATTTATATTTTAAAAAGATTCTCTAAACAATCCAAATTTTAATAAAAAATTATTAAAGGATTTTTATACGATTTAAAAGTTTTTCAAAAATATCTATATTTGTAAGATTTTATTACAATCATAAACATTTGAAGTGAGGTTAAATTTTTCCAAAACAATCTTAATTGGGCAAACAAATGTTTAAAGTATTTTAGAATTGTCCAGTTTATATTTATAATAGAAAAAAAGATTTTCAATGCAGTCTAAATTTTAATTAAAAATTATTGAAGGATTTTAAAACTTATTCAAAAATATTTAAAAGAGTTTCAAGACTACATTGTATTTATAAAGATAATTTTTCCAGAATTGTTTTAACTGCATCAATAAATATTTATAGTACTTATTTACTATACTACTAGTACTAAGCTTTGTATATCATAAAGTTGTAAAGAGTTTTAAAGTTATAGAATAAGGTTAAATTTTTCCAAAACTATCTTGATTTGATAAGTAAACGTTTAAAGTGTTTTAGAATTGTCCAATTTATGTTTATAAAAGATTTTCAAAACAGTCAAAATTTTAATTATAAATTATTAAAGAATTTTTATACTATTTAAAGGTTTTTTAGAAATATCTAACGATTTATAAAATTTTATTTCACTTTTAAATATTTGAAGTGTATTCAGTACTGCATCAATAAATGTTTAAAGTACTTACTAAACTACTAGTACTAAGCTTTATATATCATAAACTTGTAAAGAGTTTTTAAGCTTATAAGGTTAAATTTTTCCAAAAACTATCTTTATTTGATAAATAAATGTTTAAAGTGTTTTAGAATTGCCCAATTTATATTTATACAAAAAAGGGATTTTCAAAACTGCCAACATTTTAATTAAAAATTATTAAAAGATTTTTATACTATTTAAAGTTTTTCAGATATATCTAACAATTTTTAAGATTCTTAAATATTTGAAGTGTATTCATATGAGGTTTAATTTTTCCAAAACAATCTTAATTAGATAAATAATTGTTTAAAGTATTTTATTTATCCAATTTATATTTAAAACAGAAAAAAATATTTTCAATACGGTCTAAATTTTAATTAAAAATTATTAGATTTTTATACTATTTAAAACTTATTCAAAAATATTTAAAGAGTTTCAAGACTCCATTGTACTCATAAGCATATTTTTTCCAGAATTGTTTTAACTGCATCAATAAATGTTTAATGTACTTACTATACTACAAGCACTAAATTTTATGTCATAAAGTCATAAAGTTGTAAAGAGTTTTAAAGCTATATAAGGTTAAATTTTTTCAAAACTATTTTGATTTGATAAATAAATGTTTATAGTGTTTTAATTTATATTTAAAAAAGATAAAAGATTAAAAATGTATACTCCATAAAACTTAATAAAAAATCTAAACATGTTCAACACTGTATTGTAGTTGTAAATATTTAAAGGGTTTAAAACTGTCTAAAGTATATTCACAAATGTTATAATTTTCCAGAACTGTTTTAACTGGGTTAACAAATGTTTAAAGTGCTTAACAATTGTCCAATTAATTTTTAAAATGAAAAAAATATTTTCAAAATATTCTAAATTTTAATACAAAATTATTAGAGAATTTTCATATTAGCTAAAACTTATTCAGAAGAATCATTTTCAGTTACAACACTATTTTCAAATTAATGCACATTTTTTGCACTATCTAAAACTTACTCAGAAATATCTAGAGTTTCAAGACTATATAAAGTAGTCATAAATGTTTAAAGTGTTTTCATATAAGATTGAAATTTTACAAAACTGTCATAATTGGACCAATAAATGTTTAAAGTGTTTTAGAATTGTAAATGTGTTTTTTAAAGAGTTATTATATTCCAAGAACATGTTAGTTACATATTCAGAACTTTTAATTCAAATTGCTAGTGGAACTGCAACATTTACTTTTTAATCGACGATACTAAACGACAATGTCACTTTAACAGGGGAGACATTAAAAATTCATTCATCGTAAAGATTTGACGCAAAACGACCCGAAGGTAAACACAAACATGTTTTTATACGTTTAATAAAAACAGTCTAGAATTTTTCGACCGAATCCACCGCCCTACTTTACAATCGGGGCCACAGAAGCCATTCGCTGCATCCCACATTAAATGTCGCGGAAAATCCAATTGATAAACCCCAATTTTTCTGAAACCTTCAGTGTGTATTGTTTAAGAAATATACCGAAACCATTATCTCCGTCCGAGCGCATAACGCCGAATGGCTTCAGGTCGTTAGAAGTGCACACGAGGGTCATTAAGGATAACTTGGCCAACAACCCCGAGATAAACGACACCGCGACGTTTATTATATTTCTCCGTCGACTCGAAACTTTTTTAATAATCGAATAAAACCGTCGGTAACGGATTGAGGCCCCACCCGTCTCGACCCCCTTTCTAATTCGAACGGTGTGTTTTATGTCGGTCAGTCCGTTCAAGGGGGTTGGGGTGGTTCCGGCGGACGAAATTAAAACCAATCTCCTTTACTTCCGTTCCGGCAGCAAAAAAACATCCGATCGAATAATTAAACAGGATTGGTTCCGTTCAATTAATTATTTTTTGTTCGGTTGCCATGATTGTGAATGTTGTGTTTCCTGCTATTGCGATTGGACAGTTTAAATATTTATTTTGCTTTTTCGTGATATATTCGAAGAAGGGGGTGGAGGGGAAAAGAGGTGTGTGAATTTTTAAGAGGGTTCCATACCTTAAAATCCACTGACCGCAGACACGGATTCCTGGATAATCCTGCAAATAAAATGGAAATTTTAATATTTAAACAGCGGATTTGTTTCGGCAAATAATGCTAAACTAAGTTTTAAAGAACAATGGATTGGTTAATTTTTATTTAAAATGTTTCAGTGTACAAGGAAGATAATGCTAAAGATAAAATGGAAGTAAGAATATTGGCAGTAAAAGTTTTACGATGTACTTTTTGTAAGTGAGAAGCTGTAAATATCAATTATTTATGTTTACAACCTTGTTTTCATTGATATTAAAAATAATTTTTGTGAATTTAGAGTTTGCTATAGAATTTTAAGATATTTTAATGTGGGATACTATAGTAATGTAGGACTAGTGTAACGGATCTACCCACTAAACCTAACATATGAGAACACGCCACATCATGCTTTAGAGTTTATCCTGAACAAACTTTAGATTAACTTAAGGATGTATAAATTTAGTAACATATGTAATGTCATATAGATTTAGGAAAATTGCTTCAACCATATAAATTAATAAAGAAATAAAAGGTGTAAAAATGTGAGTACATAACTTTATTCATTCGTTTTATGAAAACCTAGAACTACAGCATAAATTCTGCGTCAACGATCATATACTCCATTCTCCGGTTTCTCCTCCTCTTGGTCAAAGCAGAGTTTATAATCACGTCATTGTAATGCATATTAGTATTACTGAAGAATTTGATAGCCTTATTCCTCATGACTCACTTGACTTGTCGTTTGATGTGTTTATTGTAGACGCATTAACATTCTAAGATTCAAAGCAGCAAATTCTCAACTCATTCAAGTTTAGCAAGTTGAGTCTTGTATGCATATCCTTAGGCAGAGAAACCATAAAATAGTTAATTCCTGGGTATGGCCATAATGATTATCAAGTTATCAAATAGGTTAATGGAAGTAAGAATTTATTATATAAATAAAAATTTTACATCTGTAATAAATGTTATGAAAATATATTTATACCTTGTTCATTTTTATCTAATTAAAAACATTTCAGTAAAACATTTTTAATTGTAATATATGTCAAGGTAAATGTAATAATAATAATAATAATAATAATAATAATAATGTTATTTAATAATGGGTTCAAATATTAAGAATATGATTGTCCAATCCAATAAATTTATATTTGTTTATGTTTAAAACTTTGATATTATTTTACATACGAATTTTAAGATTTTTTAAAATGTGATACTATAATAATATAGGCCTAGACTGATGAATATACCCACTAAACCCAGAGCCTCGTGACCTCAAATTGTACTGCTGGTTTATTGGATTTACTTCGCAGAAACCTTGGGTTATCTCGAAGACGAATAAAATTAGTGATACAGTTAATCAAATATAGATTCAGAGGAACTTCATCAACCATATAAATAGATAGAAATATAAAAAGTTTAAAAATATGTTTACATAATTTCCTTTAATTGTTCCCATTCCCATTTTCACGCTTTTCTTCCTCTTGGTCGTCTAGGTTTATAATCACGTCAGTATTACTGAAAAATTTGATGGCCTTAAAAGTCTTGCATGCCCGTCCCCAAACAGAGGACCACAAATTAGTTAACTCCTGAGTATGTCGAGAATGGTTATCAACTTGTCAAGTACCATGATGGATATAACAATTTACTATTTAAATATTAATTTTTCTTCTGTAATAAAAAATTGTAATATCCAACAAATTAATATTTATGTTCGCAACCCAGTCTTCATTTTTAATATTACAAATTTTAATTATGAATTTAAAGTTTCTTATTTTTTTCAGGAATTTTAAGGTTCCTTAAAATATGATACTATAATAATATAGAACTAGTTTGATGAAACTACCTACTAAACCCACGACAACAGGACTTCACAGTAAACCTCGAATTTACCAGGTTTACCCTGCAGAAATCTTGAGTTGATGATGAATAAAATTAGTGATATAGCTTATCACATAGAGATTCAGAGAAATGTCAACCATATAAATGGATAAAAAAATTAAAGAGTATAAGAAAGTATGTACATAACTTCCAGAAATACAACAGATTCAGTAATACTGAAGAATGTGATAGTCTTATTTATCATGCATGTGTAATAAGTAACTCACTTCATGTTACGTTTGCTTTGTATATTTTAGGCGCATTAACTGTTCACTATTCGAAACAGTTCATTATTTACCGTACTCATTCAAGTTTAATAAGTTGAGTTTCGAATGCATATCCCCAAGTAGAGGAACCACAAATTAGTTAACTCCTGAGAATGACGAGAATTGTTACCAACTTGTCAAGTAGCTTGGTGGTAAATTTACTATTTAAATACTAATTTTACATCTGTAATGAAAAATTGTAATCTCCAATAAATTAATATTTATTTATGTTTACAACCCAGTCTTCATTTTTAATATTACTAATTTTAATTATGGTGTCATATTTTAAGGTTTCTTAAAGATTTCAGAGAAATATCATCAACAGTATAGATGGATGAAAAATTAAAGAGTATAAAAATGTGTGTATATAACTCCTGAGTATGACCAGAATGGTTATCAACTTATCAAGTAGGTTGATGAATATAACAATTTGCTATTTAAATATAAATTTTAAATGAGTAATAAAATATTGTAATATTATATTTATTTATGTTTACAACCCAGTCTTCATTTTTGTTATAATAAATTTTCAATATGAATTTAAACTTTCCTATTGTGTACAGAAATTTTATGATTTCTTAAACTTTACTATTTAAATAATTATTTTACATCTGTAATAAAATATTGTAACCTCCAATAAATTAATATTTATTTATGCTTACAACACCGTCTTCATTTTTGATATTACAAGTTTTAATTATTTAAAGTTTCTTATTTTGTACAGGAATATTAAGGTGTTTTAAAGTATGATACTATAATAATATAGAACTAGTTTAATGAAACTACCTTTTAAAATCACGACCACACGACTTCATAATGTGCCGTGGGTTTACCGGGTTTGCCCCGCAGAAACTTTGAGTTGATGATGATGATACAGCTAATAACATACAGATTCAGAGAAGTATAATCAACAATATAAATGGATAAAAAATTAAAGAGTATAAGAATGTGTGTACATAACTTCCTTCAATTATTCCTTGAAAGCCCATAACTACATCAAGTTTTCTGGGTCAACGAACATATATCCCTTTCTCCGGTTTCTCAAGTTCTTGGTCATAGCAAACTATGTTTATAATCACGCCATTATAATGTATTTCAGTAATATTGAAGAATATCGTAGCCTTATTTCTCATCAAGGTGTAATAAGCAACTCACTTCATTTTCCGTTTGCTTTGTATATTTTAAATGCATGGACTGTTCACCATTCATTACTCATTCAAATTTAATAAGTTGAGTTTCGAATGCAAATCCCCAAAGAAAATAACCATAAATTAATTAACTCCTGAATATGATCAGAATGGTTATCAACTGATCAGTTAGGTTGGTGAATATAACAATTTGCTATTTAAATATAAATTTAAAATCTGTAATAAAATATTGTAATCTACATTAAATTAATATTTATTTATGTTTACAACCCAGTCTTTATTTTTGATATAACAAATTTTAATTATGAATTTAAACTTTCATTTTTTATACAGGAATTCTAAGATTTCTTAAAATATGATACTATAATAATATAGAACTAGTTTGATGAAACTATATACTAAACCCATGACCACACGACTTAATAATGCACCGAGGGTTTATCGGGTTTACCCGATATATCCCTTTCTCCGGTTTCTCAAGTTCTTGGTCATAGCAGACTACCTTTATAATCATGCTCTTATAATGTATTTCAGTACTACTGAAGAATATGGTAGCCTTATTTCTCATGAAGATGTAACAATCATCAAATTTTATGCTAGATTTGAACATATTTTCAACTTATTCAAGTTTAATAAGTTGAGTTATGAATTTCCAAAACAGAGGAATCATAAATTTGTTAAATTTTGAGTATGACTAAAACTTAAAAACATTTTAATTACCATAAAATTAATTGTAATGTTATTTAGTAATCACGTCACAGGTTAAAAACATCCCTGTAAACACCAACAAATTAATATTTATTTTTGTTTACAACATTGTTTTCAAGTTAGATATTAAAAATTTTAATTATGAATTTAAAATTTCTTATTTTGCATAGAAGGTAGTTTGAAGCTTGTGTTGTTTATTTTTATCCAATTAAAATCATTTTAATATAATATTTACAATTTTAATATACATCACAGTTTCGTAAAACAAATTATGATGTTATTTAATAAACAGATCAAAGATTAAAAACCAGCTTGTGAACACCAATAAATGAATATTTATTTCTGCACTGGAAAATTAATAATTGCGCCAGCTAATAAAGTGTCAGATTATAACATTTATTTTTAAACTGTAATTATCCTCGGGCTTGTTAAATATAGCTGGATTTTTCAATCTAACTCAATTATTATTTTAATTTTCATAAATCTATAGACATATTCATTTTTTATTACGTTCATTCATTTCCTTCAAAATTAGATGTGTTTGTTCCTGTCGCGTATATAATTAAAATTTATTGAGGCATTTTTTGTTGAAACCATGCCATTTAAAATATTCATGTAACCGCAAACAAAACCTGAATAATTCAGTACATGAAAAGAATTATTAAAACATGAAAGTACAGTTTTAATTTCGGCGCAAACAATTTCAATTAATGGATGCATAGAAATTTTCGTTCCGTTGCTTCCGTTTTAAATCCAATTCGCATTAAATGAAATTTTGTTTACGCCACTTTGTGTTATTTTCAATTATAAACACTCAAAATCTTAAACGTCTAAACGACCGAAATAGAATAGAATTAATATGGGAACAATGGAATTTGTGCATTTGAAATGAACTTTTTGTTATCGGGCGCAATTTATTTGGGGGTGGTGTAATGTGGGCATAAACTGCATAATACATTCTGAAACGTTGCGACACAAATGCTAATGTAATTTATAATACAAACGGTTATCGTCTGCAACATGTAATATAAGTCAGTAGGTGAATAACTGGATTAGTGAAGACCATGCAAATTGTTTAATAAAAGTTTCATATCTAAAGAGTTCCTCGTGCATCCGAGACGAATGCAGAATGCAAATTTAATTAGATTATGGAAGTTATACAAGTTTGATATGGAGCTTTAAGTTTCAAGAGACGAAATTTAATTTCAGGACTTTTAAACGTAAATAACCGAAGGACGATTTAATTTGGCACGAATTGAGTTAAATGAACATTGAATCAACAAGTGGAATAATTGTTTGACCTCCTTCAATATAATAATATGACAAAACCAATTAAATTTTGATTCCTGGAAATTTCTGCGACGCGAATTGATAAGCAAAAATGAACAAATTGCAAGTTCACCGTTCGCTTGTTAGCGAATGTAGGTACATTTCTCGAAAGTTTGGCGAATTGTTTCGAGAAAACGATGTAATCAAAGGCAATGGTGGCGAACTTGTATATATTTTCATTTGAGCCCACCTTTTAGAAGTGCCGAAAGCGAATTAAAGTTCAAAGCAAACTACAAACAAAGTGACAAAGTTTAATAAAATAAGGAATAATTTAATGAGATCGTTTTAAACGTGAGGGCATGATGCTTCAAACTGCAGCACGTTTTCCCAATTAGTTTCAAATTTAATCAGGACGCAAACGTGCAAATATGATATAACTTATTTAAATAAATTTTTATCATTTTTATACTAAAAGTTTTTTATTCTCTTTTTAATTATGCTACTTATTTTATCTTATATTCTGTTTAATATTACCAACAAGACATTTTCTTGTGGTATCTCATCCCACACGAACTGACGTTTTGGTTCATTAACAGTTCGTAGAGGAATTCCAGCGTCGCTGGTTCACAAATCACTGAGAAGTCATAGTGCTATTAATGGAAACTGGAGGTGACCTGCTACCATAAGCAATAGCACACGATACAATTAAACCCATAGTGTTATACATATGACTCTCCACAGTGAAGCAATGATGACGTCTTTCTTTAATTTGTCGTCTTACTAACACATGACCATCATGCATGCCCCAGCAAAAGCGTGATTCATCACTAAACACAATGTGATTCCATTCCTCATCCCGCTGTTGACGTGCCATACACCAGTCACTAGGTTGGCACCTATGGTTTGCTGGTAGAAGTGAGTTCACAAAAAGAAGATAAATCCGTAGGCCAAAAGACGGAGATGAACAGATGGAATACCAATTGGCCTACCTTCATCGGCAAAAAATTGATCAGCAATTATTCACGTTGAACTCATCCTGTTTCGTAAGGTTAATAATCTAAAACGATGGTCTTGTGACTTTGTGGTAGCTCTGGGTCTTCCGGAACCTTTTGTTCTATCTCTTCAGGGCTCTTCACTCCATGACTGCCAACATCGTATTACAATACTAACATTTCTGTTAAAACGTCGTGCTATTTCTCTAAATGAAATTTCAGATTCATCCAGACTCACTATTCTATCTTTATCAAACTCGCTTAATTGGCTGCAATCTTCGTATTTTGTATAAATTATGAAATAAAATAAATTCTAATAAAAACTAAGAACACGTTTGTTTGAAATACCTTAAAGATATGAAGAAAAAATAATACGTTTTCCTATTTGTAATTTGTATTGCTTCAAATTTTGTTCAATTAACCTTTGTAATGACAAATTTGTCTTTAAAATGTTAAAATAATCGTTCAAATAAAAATTTTTACATTATATATTTTTGTTATTATACAAAAATTTTATATTTTTAATATTGTGCATAAGAAGATATATTTTTATTTACTTATCACAATACTATTTAACTACTAAATCTGATAAAAATATTCATATTTTTTTTATGTATGAATGAGGCTTGTTTTTTTGCACTTTCTTTTTAGAAACATTTAAATCATTTTTTCTACTTTTACGAGAAATAACTACAATTTTCAGGTACCCACTTTAAAATTAAACAATTTGTAAGATTTTTGATAAAAGAATACTTTATATTTTTATTAAATGTAAATTAACATTTAAATAAAATAAAAAGTAAAATATATTTTAATATTCTATATTTTTTGTTACAAATTTTTAAATGCATATATTAATCTTATTTTGTTGGTCAAAGAAATGGGGCATTCAAATGTATTTATGTTTTGTGTATATGTATTTAAGAGTAATCATAATAATTAGAATCTATATTATATTAATTCCAGATGAGAGGAAAATAATAATTAACCTGGAACATGAAGGTCTAATTATTGTTGATATCGCTAAAAACTTATGATACTTCCGAAAAATGATTTACAATACCTATTAACAAATATTTTTTGGTACAAATATTTAAACGCATATATTAATCTGATTTAGTTGACCAAAGGACTGGGACATTCAAATGTATTTATTTATGTGTTGTGTATGTATTTAAGAGTACTCTTAATAGTTAGAATTTAGTAGTAGGATCTAACATATATTATTTTAATAACATTGCTTTCCAGATGAGAGAAAAATAATAATTGACATGAATGTTTAAATAATTCTGATATCGCTAAAAACTTATGATGCTTTCGAAAATGGTTTACAATGCGTATTAACAAATATGAAACAACACACTCAATTGAAAATACGGTAAGATACGATATTAACAGATACATCTTTTCTTGTCCTCCTTAATTTACATTTAAATAAAATGAAAAGTAATATTTATTTCAATATTTTATATTTTTTTATACAAATCTTTAAATGCTTGTATTAATATGATTTAGTTGGCCAAAGAAATGGGACATTCAAATGTATTTATGTTTTGTGTATGTATTTAAGAATACTCTTAATGGTTAGAATTTATTCTTAGTAAGATCTATATTATTTTATTATATACTATTTTATTTTATATTGCTTTCCAGATGAGAGAAATAATAATAATTAATGTGGAACATGAAGGTTTAAATATTGCTGATATCGCTAAAAACTTATGATCCTTATTAACAAATATGAAACAACACACTTAATTGAAAATACGATAAGAAAATGTCTTAACAAAAAACAACTTCTTTTATTAACAGACAAATTGGAAATATCCAGAAAACGACATCCTTTCTTGCCCTCAAGGTAAATAAAAAATGAATTAATTGAGTGTATGACTGATCTGTGTGTCTTGTAGAACAATCAGACGTCGATTGAATGAACAAAACTTGGAAAATATATTTCAGTAATAAACAATTGGTATAAAACATTAATACATTCATCACAAAAAGTATCGCATAATTATATTTTTTTTTCTAAAATAATCTATAATTCTTACTAAAACCATTTTATTTGTGTATGATTTCTTTTAGATCAATATGAACCACCATTTTAAATTTTGGTATATAAAGAAAAAACAGAAATACTGCGTACAGTACACAAACACCTAATTGAAGATGGCAGATCGTAGCAAAATATGGCGGATTTTATGGGAATCAACCAATCCAGGGTTATAAGATGATTTAGAGAAATAGGAGTGCACACTGAAAAACCAGTTTTCGGTCGTCCAATGTGTACTATTCTTGTAGTATTTACGTATACAAAGATTGCGTCTGTGACATGTTACAGTTTGGCAACTGCAAAACGATTTGTCCAGGATCCATAATGTTCGAATATTAAGAGCATTGGGAATCAAACGCAGAATTCCTGTTACTGCTTTGTTGTTAACCAGGAAACACCGAGTGGCACGGATAAAGTTTGCAAGAGAATACACTAATTGGGATATTCAGGACTGTGCTAATATCTCTGGTAGCTGATCGGTATATAAGAGAGATTCTTGAAGAAAATGTAGTACCATTTGTCCCTGTTAAAGTCCAAAAATTTGTTCTTATGCACGACATGGCTCGCCAGCACTTTGTCAAAATAACTATATACTTGCGAGAGATTGGAATTCTAGTTTTAGATTGGCCAGCAAATAGTTCAGATATGCTTGGAACCACCTACAAACATGCATAAGAACCCGTAATATCGCTCCAGGGTGTCTCGATAGGCTGGGAGATGAAGAATGGGAAAATTTGGATATGGACAACGTTGGAAATCTTATAAGGAGTGTTTGAATGTTTTTTTGGTCATTCCGATTTTTTTCATTTTTACTGTATTATTTTTATTATTTTGCTAGTTTTGCTTTAATTTAATTTTTATGGAGTAAATCTTTATTCACTATTCTTCACTTGTGACAAAGTAACACTTACGAAGGTAAAAATAATAATTTTTAATCAAAACTCAATTATACGATGTGATGACTGTACAAAAACAAGACTAACAATTTAGAAAATAATGTATAAATTATTCTGGAGAATTTGGGAGAAGGGTACTTTGAAGTGACGAATCCATGTTTAATAGAACAAGATCAGTTGGTCATTCAACACATTCATCATCTTCTTAATAAGTTAGGATCCCAAATACACTAGAAAAACTTTGGAACATGGTGGTTTTATTGGCATGGTATAGGACCATTTCTAAAAATATTTAATAAAATGGTCCAATTAGTATATAGAGAGATGTAATGGAACCATTAGGCAACGATAATTTACGAATTAAATGGATTTTTATGCATGATAGACACAAAATGAAAAACAGAGAAAAGAATATAGTGAAATATAAAATATTTTAATTACATTTAATTAGTAACGTGTGCTATTTCTTTGACACTTAACAGCCAATCAATCAATTTATCAGATTTATGAAATTTAGGTTAAACAAATTTCTATTAATATTATTTCTAAAATGGCGAATGCACACAAAATACGCATCCGCCATTTATTAAAACAAATACGGATAAAATTACTGTTAATTTTACACCACTAATAAATAGCAGATTTAATATTAATATATTAAAAAATTGAACGGAATTATGAATGTAATAATGTAATATACGGAACAAACATGAAAGGGCATTAATAAAACATCCAGTTCCTATTTTATAGAATTATTAATGTAATAATATAATTAAATTGTCCAATAATTACATTTCTCCATTTTACTGCATTCTAGAAATGTAATTACAAACGAGGGAAATGCGAATAAAGCAATTATTTATTCAGTATCCC
Organism: Aethina tumida; assembly: GCF_024364675.1. NCBI lineage: Eukaryota > Metazoa > Arthropoda > Insecta > Coleoptera > Nitidulidae > Aethina > Aethina tumida. Next base: position 12,917,131 of record NC_065439.1, read on the forward strand.
CATTTTATTTAGGTAATTACACAACTATACGAGTTAGAATAATGTATTAAGTATTATTATAATATAAAACACCGTCGAAACGATCCATATTTCAGATGAATTGATGGAAGTTTTTTCCCCATTTCTACTTAAATTAGATTTGTTTGTTCTTTCCCCGTCCTTCCACATATTGTTAAGATATCAGATCAACGCTTTTTCTTCGCTCGAATTCAATTCTGGCTGTCACGCGACATTTTTCAAAAGTCCAAGCTTTTAAAACGTTATAAATGATACAATTAGACGCGTTCAAAAGCTCAGAAACTCTTTATGACGTCAATACGCAAAAATTCAACAATTCTACTGTATAAAACATTTTACTGAACAAAACGAAATTAATTACACTTCATTACGTCCCCCAGCGAAAAATCCTAATTGGCTGCAAAGTTTCAAGGCGACTTTAAAATAATTGGCGGTCGGATATACGTGCAATCTTCCGAAACTTTCCCCCGGGACGGCGCTAAGGGCGTGTTCATAACTATCGGTTAGTCGTCGAAATGACGGGTTAATTAACGGACTCGAAATCAGTCCAAATTTATTTCGGGGCTTGTTTATTTAAATTAAATATTCAATGTTAGAAATATAATTGCTTGTTTTAAAAATTTCGGAGCGCTTGATTAATGTAAACTTTAAAAGTTTCTAAGTAAAAATGTCGAATTAAATTTCCCGACTACGCAATTTAATTAGTTCGTAATGCAGTTGTGCTGCATTTTAAATCGAATTCGTAAAATTGAATTATATTTATTGCTCTCAAAAGAATGCAATCTGAAATATAGGTTAATTTATTCAGAAAACACTTCATAATGGCTTTTTCACATTCAATATTTATGTCCGCTTCCGTAATTGAGTCAACAGAAACAACAACAGAAATTGTGAATGTACGCATATTGTGTTTCCATTTCCGCGATATACAACCAAGAAAAATCGAATTTGCAATGTTTTCTTTTCATTCGACCGCGAAATTTACCATTTACAATTTCAAGCACGTTCAAACTTTAATTTTAGCAAGGAATTAATTATATTAATGTAAGTATTGTTTGAGAAAACACGTTGAGTATATTTAGTTCAGTTTTTATGACATAAAACATTTGGAGAAAGATAATGGGCACACAGAATATTATTTGCAATGAAAATATTTATTGTGAAATTCGTGAGTATTATTGAAACTATTCGAATTTTACATATTTATAATATTTGAGCTTATGTTACAATAAATCTACAATAATTAAAATATGCCGTGTCTGAATATTTATTATATTCGGAATATGTAATAATATAAATCATATATTATTGGTATTTATATATTCTGAAATTTTAAATTTCAAATTATCGGGATGCTTTTTAATATCCTGATTATAAAATTATAAATGTGTACGTATTAAAATATTTCAATAGTTAAATTCAATGCAAACTCAATTTATTACCATTATTTAAAATAAAATTCATGCAACTGTCAAAATTACTATTGTCAATTTTTTATTTTACATAAAATTTATGTAATATTTTTATTAAATTTTTAAAAATAATATATTCAATCAATTTAAACATATTTGGAAATTTAAAAATCGAAGTATATTTAGTTTATTTTTATTGTTTAATTTAAGAAAAATCAACCTTTCTATTATTTTTTAAATTTTAATTTAAATTTAAAAACAACTTAATGAAAGAATTCAAGATTTTTTTTTAATTATTTAAAATAATTGATGTAAAAATTTTCATTATTTATTTATTTTTAAGTTTTTAATATTTTCCTCATTTTGCCTTTTAAAAATAATACTCCATTAATTTAAACATATTTGTAAATTTAGAAAACAAAGTAATTTCAATTTGTGTTTTCTATTTTATATAATAATTAAGAAAAAATTTTATTCTTTTAATTAAAATATTTACCTTAAATTCAGATCACATAATTTAAATTAAATTCTATTTATTTTTGTGTATTTAATAGTTTTTTAAATTTTAAATATTTTAAATATGTTTGCAGCTTTAAAAGTCAAAAATAAATTTATTTGTAGTATGTATGTATGTAACAATAATTTAGAAAATGTAAAAATCTCTTTTATTTTTTCAATTTTTAATATACCTTTTGAAAAAACTATCGAAATAATTTAAACTGAATTTATTTAATTTAATTTGTTTGTACTATCCAATCCATCAATTTTTAATACAATTTAAAATCAAGCAAACTTTCTGTATTAAATTAAATTTATTTTTGCTATTTAATATAATAATTTAGAATATGTTAAAATTTGTTTATTTTTTTAATTTAAAATTTAATTAAAAATAAATTCACTTTATTATTTGAAAAATAATTGAAGAAATTGTCAAATTTCTATTAATTTTTCAAAACTTTTATTTATTATTTATTATTTTCTAAATGTTTCATAAACAAACTATTTAAATTTAAAAATATAAACAATTTTTTTTTTAATATTCAAGAAATTCTTAAGAATTTTAATTTCAAAATAAATTTAATTTATATTTATTATTTTAAATAAAATACAATAGAGTCAATATTTTTATTAATATTTTGAATTTTTGAAATTCACCTTTTCAAGATAATTTTTAAATAATCGAAACAAAAAAAAAATATTATTAAAACTATAAATTTGAAATTCAAAACAAATTAAATTTATTATTATGATTAATTATAATTTAATATATTAATTATGTTTTATATATATATATATATATATATATATATATATATTTAAAAATTCAGAATAAATTTAGTTTATTTTAATTAATTTAAATAAAATTCAAGAAATTGTCAAATTTTTTTACTATTTTTAAATTTTTAATAATTTTAATTTAAACCAGTTAAAAATTAAAAAGAAAAAATTAAAATGAAAGAGAATCTACTTTATTTTTACTATTTTCTTTAAAATTTATTTTATTATTATTAATTTAAATAAAATTCAAGAAATTGTCAAAATATTAATTAATAATTAAAAAGAAAAAAAAATTAAAGGGAATTTATTTTATTTTTACTATTTATTTTTAATTAAAAAATAAAACAATGTAAATGTAAAATCCGTAGGAAATCCACAGGAAATGTTTAAACATTTTTACAAATTTAACGTTCAATTTATTTTTTAAAACAGTATTCAGGCAATTTTTAATAAACCCAATAAACATAAACAATGTAAATGTAAAATACATAGGAAATACTCTTTTCAAAATGTTTTTATATATTTAACATTCAATTTATTTTTCACAACAGTGATCAGGCAATTTTTATTATACCCAATACAAAACAATAACGAAAAAATTTCAGTCAATAATTTAAAATTCCAAACGTCGTCAATAATTCACGTCTCGAACAAAGATTAAAAATCCGTTCGGCGATAAAAATCAACTACACGATAAATATCGGTATAAAGGATTTTTTTTCGATCCTATCGAATATGTCAGGGCAAATGCATTCCAAAATAAAAAGAAGAAAACACAAACCAAAAAAATTTGATGAATGTAAGCGAATATGTTGTTTTCCGGTTGAATTTATGACCATTGGACGTTTCGCACTGGATCATATTTCGTGAATCAAACTCACACGAGATTTATTACATCGGCACATGAAATGGACCGAATTTTACCTTTGAGAATTGCAAATGTCCTAGCACATCGCGAAAATCGCGTTGATTCGATTCGATTCCGATTCTTCAACTCAATTGGAATGGAACGAGAGAGAGAGACAGAGAAAAAAAAGTGGAAACGCGGTGATTGAGTAAGTAATAAATTCTAATGAACGTTTATTTGGCAGGAAGTTTCCACGTCGGGAACCAGTTTTTCCGATACATCAGTCAAGCAAGTGTGCAAACAGTGTGTCTGCTAATTCCGTCATTTTTCCACGTAACTTCTGACTGTAAAATCGATGGGGGCTCCCGCCGCCGATATTTTATGTACATATTCTAAAACGGGAAACGGGGGGCAAATCACTCAAAGGGAATAATGGCGTGCGAAAGAGTCTTTGTGGATTAATCACCCGGGAAATTTGGAATTCAATCGATTCGACGTAATTATGTACGCGCACCGGATATTAAAGCGGCGACATCCTGGGTACAGTGTAACTGAAACAATACACATTTTCGGTTTATTGTGCCATTGCGGTTAAGTAGTGTTTTTAATGAAATATGAAATTCACAGAGGAGGCCTGGATGAATAATTGTGTGTCTTGTATAACTGTCACATGCATAATCTTGTTCGTGTGGATAAATGACAGAACCAATTTAAAATTCTTTGCGCAGTTGCATCACATTACCTTTTATGTACGTCGGATGAAATGATAGCGAAATTGGTTTCTTCATATGCATAAAAAAAATTCCAAGATTGTTCCATTTTGAAATGTAAGTTTAAAGGTTGTGTAAATTGTATTTATACACGTTTAATGATCAAAATTATATATGGTACATACAGAAGTGGGTAGAGATTTTCAAAAATGTCTGAATTACTATTAAAAATGATTATAGGATATTTATCTTGTCTAAAAAATGCTTAAATAATTTGAAGTTTGTCTTAATTGTATTGGTAAATATTTAAACAACTTAAAACTATCTAGAGTATATTCAGGTTGAGTTGAAACTTTCCAAACTTGAATTATTTATGTCATGAAGTATTTAAGGACTTTAAGAGTTGTCTAATTTGTATTTATATGCGAATAGAGATTTCCTAAAATGTGTCTGAATTTTAATAAGAAATGATTATAGAATGGATATTCGACTTGTCTCAAACGCAATTAAAAATGTTTAAATAATTTGAGGATTGTTTTAATTGTACTGTATTGTTTAAAAAACTGCAAACTGTCTAAAGAGTATTCAGATTGAGTTGAAACTTCCCAAACCTGAACTAATTTTATCAAAAAATTTTTTAAGAATTTCAGAATTGTCTAATTTATATTTAGCCGTAAATGGACATTTTCAAAAATGCGTCTGAACTTTTTCATTTTTTTGTTCAAAAATGTTTAAATAATTTCAAGACTCTTTTAATTGAAGTTACAAATGTATCAAAAAGTGTTTAAAGGTTTATTTAATTTATATTTAGGTGTGTTTAAAGATTTTCTAAATTGTATCAGAATTTCAATTAGAAATGATTATAGAATACTCGACTTGTCTAAAAATTTATTCAAAAATATTTAAATAATTTGGCGATTGTCTTAATTGTACTCATAAATGTTTAAAATACTAGAAATTATATTAAGAGTATTCAGATTGGGTTAAAACTTTTCAGACCTGAGTTAACTGTATCAACAAGTGTTTGAAGAGTTTCAATTTATATTTAGCTGTGAACAGAGATTTTCTAAAATGTATTAGAATTTTAATTAGAAATTATTATAGGATATTCGACATGTCTAAAATTTATTAAAAAAAGTTTAAATAATGTGGGGTCTGTCTTAATTGTACTCAAATGTTTAAAATAATATAAATTATCTTAAGAGTATTCAGGTTGGGTTAAAACTTTTCAGACTTGAATTAATTGTATCAACTAGAGTTTCAATTTATATGTAGTTGTGAATAGAGATTTTCAAAAACCTGTCTGAATTTTAATTGCAAATAGGATTGATTATATGATATTTGGCTTACATAAAACATATTAAAAAATGTTTAAATAATTTAAAGACTGTTTTACTTGAACTTATAAATGTTTAAATATTTTCAAACTGTCTAAAGTGTATTCTGATTGAGTTTAAACCTTTCAAACATGAAATAATTGTATTAAGAAGGGTTTAAAGAAATTCAGAATTATCTAATTTATATTTATAATAGATGTTAATAGAGATTTTTAAAATGTGTCTGAGTTTTAATTAAAAATGTTTATAGGACTTGTCTAAGACATAATCAAAAATATTTAAATAATTTCAAGACTCTCTTAATTGATGATATTAGATTTGCCTCAAATTTATGCAAAAATGTTTAAATAATTTGAGGACTGTCTTAATTATAGTCATAAATGTTTAAAACACTAGAAAATATCTAAAGAGTATTCAGATTTAAAACTTTCCAAATCATTACTTACTTACTTTTCAGAATTGTATCAAGAAGGGTTTAAAGAGTTTTAGAATTGTCTAATTTATATTTAGATGTGAATAGAGATTTTCAAAAATGTGTCTGAACTTCAATTAAAAATGAGTACAGGATATTCGACTTGTCTAACACGTATTCAAAAATTTTTAATTAATATCAAGACTGTCTTAATTGTATTCATAGAAACAGATAAAAACTGAAACCATTTAAAGAATATTCAGATTGAGTTGAAACTTTTTAGACCTGAATTAACTGTAAAAAGTGTTTAAACAGTTTCAATTTATATTTAGTTATAAATATAAATTTTCTATCATAATTTTAATTAGATATAATTATAAAATATTCAACTTTTCTAAAATTTATTAAAAAATGGTTAAATTATTTGACGTCTGTCTTAATTGAACTTGTAGTTGTTTAAAAAACAAGAAATTATCTAAAGAGTATTCAGATTTAGGTTTTCAGATCTGAATTAGTTTTATCAACAAGAGTTTCAATTTATATTTAGTTGTGAAGAGAAATTTTCTAAAATGAATCAGAATTTTAATTATGAATTATTATAGCACATTCGACATGTCTAAAATTTATTAAAAAAAGTTTAAACAATTTGGGGACTGTCTTAATGTACTCATAAATGTTTAAAAAACCACAAACTGTCTAAAGAGTATTCAAGAAGAGTTCAAAAAGTTTTAGAGTTGTCTAATTTATATTTAGTTGTGAATAGAGATTTTCAAAAATCTGTCTGAATTTTAATTAAAAATGATGAAGAAAATGAAAAAGATATTTGGTTAACCTAAAACATTAAAAAATGTTTTAATTGCACTTATAAATGTTTAAACAGCTTGAACCTGTCTTCAGATTGAGTTGAAACTTTACAACTTGAATTAATTTTATAAAGAAATGTTTATTTAAAGAGCTTCAGAATTGTCTAATTTATATTTAGATGTGGATAGTCATTTTCAAAAATTTATCTGAATTTTAATTAAAAATGACTAGAGTATATTCGACTTATCTAAAACATATTAAAAAAGTTTAAATAATTTCAAAACTGTCTTAATTGTTCTCATAAGTGTCAAGTATTTAGAGAGTTTCAGAATTAACTAAATTAAATTTAGTTGTGAATAGAGATTTTCTAAAATGTGTCAGAATTTTAATAAGAAACGATTATAAGATTTGTCTAAAATTTATTTAGCAACGTTCAAATAATTTGAGGATTGTCTTAATTGTACTCATGAATGTTTAAAAAACTACAAACTGTCTAAAGAGTACTCAGATTGAGTTAAAACTTTCCAAACGTGAATTAATTGTATAAAGAAGTGTTTAAAGAGCTTCAAAATTGTCTAATTTATATTTATATGTGGATAGAGATTTTCAAAAATGTTAATTAGAAATGATTGAGACTTTCAGAATGGTTTAATTTATATTTATAAAATGTGACAAATGGAATTAGAAATGGTATATTCGTCTTATCTAAAATGTAATTGTAATTATAATTAATATTTAAACAGCTTGATTAAAACTGTCTAAAGTGTTTTAAAGATTTAAAACTTCCAAAACATATCACATTTGTCGTGTGAAATAATTGTATCAAGAAGTGTTTAAAGAAATTCAGAATTATCTAATTATGTTTATAGAATATTCGTCTTGTCTAAAATGTATGTTTAAAGAGTTTAAAAACTCTCATAATATAATTCATAAAAGTTTAAAGAATTTAATTCATCTACAACATCCTTTAGAAAGATAAACAGTCTGTTGTTTTAGTTTAATAATTTAATCGCGCAATAAACCGCCCCATATTTTCTAAATGTGTTTTTTTATTGAGCAAATTAGAACAAAATTTGAGTTTCACCGCAGTTTGCACAAAATAATATTAAAAAACCCTATGCTAACCAAAGAGAACAAACCAAAGTGCTTTTTAATTGCACTTTACATTCACGGGCGACATCAGCAAATACTGGCAGGTACAATAAAAACTATTTTAACCTTATTTAGAATAAAAGGTGCCAGACGTTTTAACGAGTCCAACACTTAATTCCACTTCGTAATGACCGACGAAACTCGCAGACATAAAATTGTATCTCCGAAATTAATTTGTTTTATCTCGCAATTCGGTTTAGTTTTTTTCCCTCGTGTTGGTGATGATGGTTGAAATCCCTGCGGACAATTGCAGGTGTTGATTTAAAAAGAGCTACGGCTCTTTGGAAATCTGATTAATTTGAGCCGAGTTATCAGTAACGTCTTTGTAAACAATCTTGAGACTTTCCACTCCCTCTCATAATAAACTTCTAAATTTAGTTAATAAGTGCTGAAGGAGACAATTTTAAATATAGCCTCGGGACGGGGGTGTGATGTGATGATGGAAATTACAAGTTGCTAAGTTTTAATGTCTTGAAACTTACACAAAAACACCCTTTCTCTTATTACAATGCTAAATAATAAGTTTGAAAAAATATATTTTTTTTTTTTAGATTTGGGCCTTAAAAATTCAAAAATGGCAACAAATTTATGTTTGGGCAGCTCCAAAAACAATTATTCTGTCTTTTGTTATAATTTTAGTTAATTTTGTTTTATTAATTTCTCATGGAATTTGGTGATATTGATTTTATTATGGATTTAAAAGTTCAATTCTTGATGATGGTGATACAATTTTGTGTAATTTATGCAGAAAAGTACATTGTTTATTAAAAATTATTTTGTATATTTGTTCCAATAAACCCCATTGGACAGGTTTATTATTCTAAATTTTAGTTCCTTGCTTCGCCCACCTCTTTTGACATTGTGCTTAAGCTCTAATAAAATCTGTTGTCTCTGTGATATAAATAATTATTTTCTTAATTGTTTGTTATTAAGATGCATTATTAAAGGAGAAAAAGGTGTCGCTGTAATTCCAAAACAAATTTCCAGCGATGGATTAGCAAACAAACAATATTTACCCTGAAATTACGTCCCTCATAACAATCGCCTTCGTTAAATCTATTTATGCGATCTCTAATTAACGTCCTCGTTGTTTTCGTCCGCACGATAATTAGCCCGAACTACGATTAAAAAGTGTAATTCAAACAAAACCGGACAAACATCGAGTTTGATTTGGAATTAGAGCACGTTAATGGGATAACTAATGTACATAAACATAACGCATTTCATTTCAGCATTTCAGGAGTTCCAGAAATATTATAATCAGGACGTATCCTTCAACCGCATCAGCGTCAGCACCGACCGTTTTGCAATCTGCCAAATCACGATTAACATCGATTTGCGGTCGAATTCATCACGGATTCATTGCCTGCACACAACGTAACAAATTACTCCATGTTTTTTCGACAAGCTCCCAATGAAAATTGAATCAGCGTACGGGCAAGTTTTTCTCCTTCACATACCTAATCTATTATTAACGACGTACGAAATCCTGCCCATCTTTCATGGTAAACAACCCCATGAATCTGGCCGTACCCGCTGGTTGAATGCGTGCAAACTCGCCATTAATAATCGGGGGAGTTTTGTTTGAAGTCGGCGAGTGGAGAATATTATGGGATTTAATTAATTACCTGTTATTGAAATAGTTTGTGACACTTTTTGATGTATGGGGCCGAATGAGAAGTCCGCGGGGAACCAGCAGTTCAATTAACATAATTTCATTGATTTCATTCAAATTGGATTGTTCTGAGAAAGTGCGTGGTTTGGATATTGTAATTTGTCTTTGTCTAAAACACAAAATTCATGCGGAAAATGTGGAGATTATAATTAATGCTTTCGGAATAACAAAATGATTTGAGTGTTTCCTTATTTGAATGAATAATATAATAAATTTTGAATGTAAAAAATATACATAGTCTTGAAAAATTGTAAAATTTGTATACTTAAAGGCTATGGAAGGTACAGTTTTATAAATTTTTACGTAATTCTATATATCTGTAGTAATAAATATTGTGTAAAATACAAAATATTTTATATATAGTATGTGGAAGTTGGCATAATTTTATAAATTTTATACTATTGTATTATATACAAATTATATATGTATATTAAAATTTACCATACTCTGTCGTTCATATGTTGAGCAACAAATTAAAAATATAATCATTTTATTAAAAGAAAGATTATTTTTAATTTAAATTAATTTTATAATTATTAAATGTCTAAACATTTCGTACCTTCCATTATATATGGATAACTTTATTTACATCGTTTTTATGTGTTCGACAACAAATTGTAGAAAAATTCTGGAATAGTGAAAAATAAAGTAAAATTATCTCCTGAAATAATAAAAAAAACGAGGACTAAAAGAAGCTGCTCTCTATGGTAAAAGTCATCATTTCTGCAAAAAATAAAGCAGTGAGACTACTTTTTGCAAGAGGACATGTGAACTGGACAGTGGGCAATAGAAAACAATTTTGTTTTTATTTTTAAGTATTTAATACTTTTACTTATATTTTAAAAATTATATTCAATCAATTTAAATACATTTAATACTTTAAAAGTCATTTTTTTAATATATCTTTTGAAAAAACTATCGAAATAATTTTTTTAACTTTTCATAAAATTTTAAAAATCAAGGCGAATTTAATTTATTTGTACTATTTAAAGTCATTCAATTTTTAATATTTGAAAATAATAATCAATTTAAGTTGAATTTAATTACTTTTTAATTTAAAGTAAATTCAGTTAATTATTTAAAAAATATAATTAAAGCAATGGTCAAATTTCTATTAACATTTCATTTTTTAACATTTACCTTTTTAAATTTTTTTAGAAAACTTTAAACCTAATGTAAATTCACTTTTTAAATTTAAAATTAGAAACAGAATTTTTTTAAAATATTTGACATTCAAAATATATTTAAATTATATTTATTATTTTAAATAAAATTCAATGGAGTCAATATTTTTGTATTTTTCATTTTTTTTTTTTTTAAATACATCTTTTCAAGATAATTTTTAAACAAATAATATATATTAAATCTTAATAATTCTACAGTCTTTAAAATATAAAAAATTAGTATGTGAAAGTTATGGTTTTTCAATTTTAAATATTCTTTTGAAAAAACTATCGAAAAATTTAAACTTTTCTTAAAACTTTAAAACTCAAGGTAAATTTAATTTCTTTGTATTCTTCAAAGTCAATCAATTTTTAATATTTGTAAATAAAAATCAAATAATATAAATTTAAAATTTAACTTAAATTTAATTATTTTTAATTTAAAGTAAATTCAGTTAATTATTTAAAAAAATAATTGAACCATGGTTAAATTAATGTTTCAGTTTTTAGTATGTTCTTTTTTAATTTTTTTAGAAAACTTTAACCTAATGTAAATTCGCTTTATTTTTATTATTTATTGTTTTTTTTTTTTAAATTTTATAAACAACTATTTAAAACTGAAAACAAATTTTTTTTAAATGTTTTTAAATATTTAACATACAAAATAAATTTAATTTATATTTATTATTTTATTAGAGTCATTATTTTTGTTAATTTTTCAATTTTTAAAATGCATCTTTTTAAGATACTTTGTAAACAAATAATATATGACAAATCTCAATAATTTTATAGCTTCTAAAATATAATATATACTAGAAGAGATCATTTCTGCAGAAAAAAAAAGTAACGAGACTACTGTTTGCAAGATAAACTGGACAGTGGACAATAGAAAACAATTTTGTTTTCCAATGAAAGTTGGTTCCAATTATTCAAATCTGATGTCATTTTATGGGTGAGAAGACCAATTAATGAAAGGTATAATTCCAAGTACACTAGATCTACTGTGAAGCATGCTGAAGGAGGCGTTATGGTTTGGGGATGTTTTTCTAGGTTAGGCTTGGCCTTGCTGGTTAAGATAAACGGTATAAAGGATCGTTTCATTTATCATGACATTCCGGAGAATCATATGCTTCCATTTACTGAAGATAACAATAAAAAAATCTATAGCAATTAATACTGTATATAATTTGCATTATGTATGAAATATAGAACAACCTTCCAAAAAAATACGTATATTTAAAAGCCAGGTAAAAGTGAAGGATTAAAATTTTTTACACAATTCAATAAATTTGTAATGGTGACATATAATATACAAAATTAAAAAATGTGTAATATGAAAAAGTGCACATCATAGTATGTACAATTTTATGCATTTTTATACAATTCCATTAGACTTTAATAATATATACATTAGACAAGCAAAAAGTAATTCACGTTTATGATTTATTTTTGTGTTAAACTGAAAATATATTTTATGGATTTAATGGATTTTTCATAAATTGAGTGAGTATAACAAAATGGGGTGCTTGTCAATTCATTCCTTGCACGCAATGCATCTGAACATTTTATTGATCGTATTATTACAAGCCAAGAAAAATGGATTGTGCTAGCAAACAAAACTTAAAAAAATAGTCCTAACGCAAGACTTTGATCACAAATAAATTAATTTTAAATCAGCAAATTACACACACTAGAACTAAAAAAACACACAGAAATAAAAACTTTAATGTACATATGAGATATGGCAGATATTATCTTTAATTTTACATTTTAACTTGGAACATAAATAGAATTCAACTTCCATCATAATTTTTTTTCTTCATCACATCCTCCATTAAACCTACCAATGAAAATAAAGAATTTCAAGTTTTTCTATTTGCAATGTAGAAACGTACACAGTACTAAAAGCCATAAAACTTTCAGTAACACTCGCACTATTTGCAATTTAGTTGCGAGTAAAAGCTGTTATTATTTCAGCGCTTCATGAATAATGCACCATCGAAACTTTTAATCACCATAATGACACGTGCTAAAATTGTGCGTAAATATCTATTTCCACTGAAACAATTATTATAACTTATTTAAAACATTGATTTTAATGTATAATGTGAACGAGCCAAACGACGACGAAAATAATACGATACATTTTAAGCTTTTCTTTAAGAACAACTAACTACGTTTCAGATATGACAATCCGGGCTCGCAAAAGGGCTTTATTTAACGGGATCAAATCTCAGATTTAGGAGTCTACACTTGGTCTGTAATCGCATTTGCAAGGTCTTATAAATAAGAGTTTTATTGTGATTTGTACCGTTTCTGTTGTCGTGCCCAACAAATTGCCAATTTGAATTTGATACGACTTATTGAGTTGTCGAAATAAACTTACATGGAAAATTATATTTCAGCAATGATAAATCTAATAAGAAAAAACTTTATTTTTTTAACAGCATTAAGAATCACAAAAAATTCGACCATGATGAACAAATTTTTTATTTCATGTAAATAATAAAAATTCTCATAAAGAATATTTTTTTATTATTAGAGTATTTTATTTTACAAAACATTTATTCATTGTTTGTATATTTCTTTCTTAAAATTTATCACTTAGAATGACACATAAAATTTTAATATTTTATTATTTATGATAGAATGTAATTTAATCATCACTCATGTAAAGATCAGGTTGAAATTATTACAAAATAGCTTGTAACTGACAAGTAATTATGCAATGTGCAGCTAATTGCAGTTTAATATTCTGCGATACTAATTTGCATATTATTATCGTCATACAAAATGCATAAAGCAGCTTCTGAATTAAATCTCTTCATTAATTCATATCTATTAATAGTTCCATAATTAAAAATTTCACATTCTTAACGTCACCTCGACTTAATGAAAGAACGAACGATTTTCTTAAATTAGATTCCTGGTTTCTTGTTAGGAATCTTTCCTGCTCGGATGCAGTAAATTTGGATGTTGATTTCGCGATATTAAATCATAAAACAAATTAGGGATTAAGTGAATTACAAAATCATCGTAGCTTATTTGATTTCGTTACTTAATCTTGATTATAAATTGCCTTGGATTCGCGGAATCGTTATGCTTTATGAAAATCTCTAGTTATAACCCAATTAGCTCTAAAAGCTTTTACAAATTACTACCCAGTTATGTGGATATTCAAATTCGAAAACTTAATAATATCCGAACTCAATTTATTTGTGCAGTTAAAAAGTAGCACAGCCAATACAGGATAACTAATTGCTTATGTTTAATGGTTTATTACGCGTATTAAGCAAATCATAAAAGCACATTAATTCAGAGGAAATGCCGGAAAGACAGATAAATTCCGGGTTGGTAAATTGCGGCATAAAAAGTACAATAATGCGAAAGAGAACCGGCAATAAATAACGTAATGGAACGCAATTGGAAACATTTCCCCCCATCGAAGCCGTATCCGTATATCAAATAAATTTGATGTGTCTTTGTGGATTTTCATATATTTTACGACTCCTTTACTAAGGAATTTAAGGTACATTCAGACAATTTGTGTTTTCGGTATGGGACATGTCAGGACGAGGCTGGTGTATATTTTTATATAGAGTCGCGTTGCGCACGTACAGTGGGGAAAAAAACAGCACTATTCCCTCGAGGTTAATAAAAATGTGTTCCTCAGAGTGAGCAATATTTATAATTGCTTTTAATATTTAACAGAATTGAGAATTTGTGCTTTATTTCAGGTGTAACACTCTCTAAAATGATAAATTAACCATTCAATCCTACCTATATGCCTTTAAAATAATGAGATGTAATCTTCTTCTCTGTTCTTCATTATTTATGAATATTATAACAAATATTAAAGCATTAAAGTAATTAAAAAAGCAGTGATGAAACAATGAAATATTATGATTAAGATGGAAGAAGAACTGACATACTATTAAAAAGTAAAGAAGAATGTTTGTTTTTAGTTGTAACTCTATCTATCTCAAACTGACATACCTTAATCCATCAATTTGTATTTTAACATAGGTCAATAACTCAGATATTGTAACCTATTTTAAGTCTAAAATAAAATAATTTAAATTTGTAATATTTTCTTTACTAAATTATATTGTAATAAACATAACATATTGTAGCATTAAATATTTAGAAATACAAAAATAAATTTATAGCATTTTATTTAAAATGCTGTAAATCTATTTTTTTTTGCTGTTCTAATCTAACTCAAACTGACATACCTCAACTTACAAATTTGTGTTTTATCATAACTCAATAGCTGAGACTTTGTATCTTATTTCAAATTTAAAATAGAATAAGTAAAATAATTTAAATTTGTATAAAATAAATAAAATAATTTGTAATATTTTCTTTCTAAATTATTAATAAATATTGTAATAAACATAAATTAACATATATTGTAGCAATAAATATTTAGAAATACAAAAATAAATTTATAACATTTTATTTAAAATGCAGGAAAAATTCTAATCTAACTCAAACTGACATACCTTAACTTACAAATTTGTGTTTCATCATAACTCAATAACTGAGACTTTGTATCTTATTGTAAATTTAAAATAAAATAAGTAAAATAATTTAAATTTGTAATATTCTTTTTTTACTTTATTATTAATACATATTATAATAAACATAATTTAAAATATTGAACCATTAAATATTTAGAAATTTTTAAATAAAAACTAAAAGAATATGTAGATCAAAATATAAAATAAGTTAATAATATTATAAATTATAACCTTTTTAAATCTAATCAATTTTAACCTAACTAAATTTATTATAACTAACTTAACCCAAACTTCACTTCAACATATAAATTTCTCGTTTAAAATAAATCAGAAATAATTAAAATATTAAATAGATACAAATTAAAGTAAGTATTTTCAATTGACCTAACCTAACCTAATCAAATCCAGTAAAACCAACCTATTCCAAACAAACATACCTAACCTTAACCTACAAATTTTTATTTTAAATAATTACATTTTTGACTCTACTTATTTGCTTTCATCAAAATATATTAAATAATTAAATAAATCGACTTATATTCTATAAAAAAGAAGAAAAAATATGGTAATAAAAATTAGAAAAATAATGAATGGTTCAAATTTAAAATAGATGTAAATCACAATATACTACAAATATTTATACAAGGAGAATGTAAATTATAAAAAAATGTAATTTAATAAAACTTAGCATAACCTAATTTAAAATAAATCTTACGTAACCTTAACATTCAAAAGTATATTTTAACATAAATCTGAAAAGTATTGAGAATTTGGCATCTATTTTAAGATTCTCATAAATCATATGTTCAATGTTATTTGCTTCGTTTAAAGTATGATTGAGTTGGAATATATTTTTCTTTACTACATAATTAATAAATATTATAACGGCAATAAATTAAAATATTAAATTAAATAATATAAAAACAAATTGTAAAAGAAAAAATAAATCAAATTAAAAAATAAAAATATGTGTTAAAACATAAGTAGAGGTAAATTACTTTAGAACATATATATTTTCATGTGGAGAATTGAAATTAGGAATATATTAAATGAAAAATGAAATTGTAACCTAATTAAACCTGACCTCACCTAACTGAACATAGTCTACCCTAATCTACCCTAACCTAACCTAAACCAAACATATCCTACAAATTTGTATTTTAACACAAAACAGGAGATGATTCAGAGTAATACTCTAAAATTGTCGTAAATTGTAACTTATTTGCCTCATTTAAAGTATTATAACATATATAAATTTTTTTATTTTTTTAAATTATTAAGAAAGTATTATTAAGATATTTTAACAAATAATTGACAATTTCGATTAAATTAATGAAAATAATAAATCATTAATTAATTTGGCAAAATAAGAATAGGTGTATAAAATATTACAGAAAACTTTGCTTATTTACCTCGTTTAAAATATTATGATTTTTTTCTTTTAATAAATTATTAAGTACAGCAGCTAATAACTTTTTTTTTTACTAAATGGTAACGAATAAAAATGATAACATATATTAATAAATAATTATTAAAAAATACATACCACAAATTAAATTAAAATATTAAATTAAATAATATAAAGGAAAAACAAATAAATAAATCAATAAATAATAAATAACATATTAATCAAATTAAAAATTTAAAAAAATGTTAAAACATAAGTAGAGGTTATATTTTTTTTTTTCATGTGGAGAATTGAAATTAGGAATATATTAAATGTAAAATAAAATTGTAACCTAATTAAACCTGACCTAACCTAACTAAACATAATCTACCCTAATCTAACCTAAACTAACATAGCCTAATCGAACCATAGCCCAACCATTACCCATAAATTTTTATTTTAACACAATCCAGGAAAGCATTCAGATTTAAATTTTAGTAATATTCTCTAAAATTGTAAGTCGTACATTTAACTTTTTTTTACTAAATTATTAAGACATTTCAATTTTAACAAATAATTGAAAATTTCGATTAAAATTAATTAAAATAATAATCATTATTTAATTTGGGAAAATAATGACAGGTGTATAAAATATTACAGAAGACTTTGCTTATTTGCCTCGTTTAAATTATAATTTTTTTCTTTTATTAAAGTATTAACTACAGTAGCTAATTACTTTTTTCCATTACTAAATGGTAACGAATAAAAATGATAATATATATTAATAAATAATTATTTAATAAAAAAATTATAAATCTGTCAAATATGCAAAATAAAAATATACATACGAGAAAATTTATAAAAAAATAAATATTTTATTTTTAAAAATTTCAATTTTAACAAAAATAAGAAAATAATTGAAATTTTCGTTTAAAATTAATTAAAATGATAAAACAATTAATTACAGAAGATAGTAAAAATTCTTTACTAAAAAAATCTGAAAAGGAATTAAAATATAAAATTGAAGTAGATCGTTGAATAAGACAGGGACTTGCACATGGAAAATTTAAATCGCACATTATTTAAAATTAAATAAATAAATTTGTATTTTAAAATAAAATAATCAAATAACTTAATATATTACAGGTGTTCAATTTCAATACTAAATTATTCATTCAATCATGCTCATTTGTGTGTCATTTAAATTTTATTTAATCAAAACTTAACGCATAAATTTGTAATTTAACACAAATCTGAAAGGAATTATTTTCCCACGGTGGGAGCCCGTGCATTGTTGACGGGAGATCATAATTCCCGTCTCATCCAGGAGGAATTTTTTGCGGCAATTTGTTCAGTTTATGTGGAAAATGCGACATATCACCGCCACTGTACTGGGAGACGTTTCATAAAACGTAAATTTGAAAATTCGGATTCGGCTGAAGATCGCCGAAAGTAATTTGTGCAGGAAGAAAAATGATTCGCACTTTATTTCGTCGCACGTTTTAAAAATAATAAATATTACGGCCCTCAAACATTAATCATTTTAATGGGCGCATGTAAAAAATTACACCTCACTTGTAACAGGATTAAAATTTATATTTTGGCCCATTAAAATATCGGTTTCACTGACGAAAAATAAAATAAAAAAAATGATCGTTCTCAGGTTAACAATATATTTCGGTTGAAAATAAATCTGCTCAGGGTTCGACCGGGCTTTTTTTACAGGCCGCAATTTGAGCAGTTAAATATTCCGGACCGAGAAACACATCGACGAAAGCCAATGGTGCATTAAAGGCCGCCGGTTTTCATTCATTTTTCCATCGGGAGTTTGGATGTGGGCGAACACAAGTTTTGTTTGATCGAATTAGAGCCACAAAAGACAAGTTCGTTCGTCGGAAAAAGAGAACATTTGACATTTTAGTGAATTAAGCGATTTATTTATTAGTTGGCATGATGGGACGAACGACGACCTTTCGTTGAGAGGATCAAGGGAATATTTGCTTTAACGACGTTGATCGGCGCGTAAATCCCTCTTAAAAACCATCCTCTTTTCTTTTCCTTTTGAAATACCGCTTCAGGAAATTAATTTGAAAAACACATCATTAAAATACGGAAATTAAGAAACGAAGTCGGAGCAGTTTTATAAGAATCACAAACCGGAGCAACTAATTAACACTTCTGAGTCAAAAGAAATTTGTCGCAGTCAGCATTATAATTTGTGTAATTGTTTTAAGTCTTAAAAGTGATTCTATTAAAATTATACACACAAGAAAAGTCTAGAGATAAAAAAGGAAAAATTCAGATAAAATACTTAATCTTTTTTGTGAATATTGTGTGAATTTTTAACAATTGTCACAGTCAGCATTATAATTTATGTAATTGTTTTCAGTCTTAAAGGTGACCCTATTAAAATTATATACACAAAAAAAGTCTAGGGATAAAAAAGGAAAAATTCAGATAAAATACTTAATTATTTTTATGAATATTGTGTGAACTTTTAACATTTGTCATAGTCAGCATTATAATTTGTGTAATTGTTTTAAGTCTTAAAGGTGACCCTATTAAAATTATACACTCAAGAAAAGTCTAGGGACAAAAAAGAAAAAATTCAGATAAAATACTTAATTATTTTTATGAATATTGTGTGAATTTTTAACATTTGTCACAGTTAGCGTTATAATTTGTGTAATTGTTTTAAGTCTTAAAGGTGACCCTATTAAAATTATACACACAAGAAAAGTCTAGGGATAAAAAAGGAAAAATTCAGATAAAATACTTAATTTTTTTTGTGAATATTGTGTGAATTTTTAACATGTGTCACAATCAGCATTATAATTTGTGTAATTGTTTTAAGTCTTAAAAGTGACCCTATTAAAATTATACACACAAGAAAAGTCTGGGGATTAAAAAGGAAAAATTCAGAAAAAATACTTAATTATTTTTGTGTGAATTTTTAACATTTGTCACAGTCAGCATTATAATTTGTGTAATTGTTTTAAGTCTTAAAGTTGACCGTATTAAAATTATACACACAAGAAAAGTCTAGAAATAAAAAAGGAAAAATTCAGATAAAATACTTAATTATTTTTATAAATATTGTGTGAATTTTTAACATTTGTCACAGTCAGCGTTATAATTTGTGTAATTGTTTTAAGTCTTAAAGGTGACCCTATTAAAATTATACACACAAGAAAAGTCTAGAAATAAAATAGGAAAAATTCAGATAAAATACTTAATTTTTTTTGTGAATATTGTGTGAATTTTTAACATGTGTCACAATCAGCATTATAATTTGTGTAATTGTTTTAAGTCTTAAAAGTGACCCAATTAAAATTATACACACAAGAAAAGTTTAGGGATAAAAAAGGAAAAATTCATATATAATACTTAATTTTTTTGTGAATATTGTGTGAATTTTTAACATTTGTCATAGTCAGCATTATAATTTATGTAATTGTTTTAAGTCTTAAAAGTGACCCTATTAAAATTGTACACACAAGAAAAGTTTAGCGATAAAAAAGGAAAAATTCAGATAAAATACTTAATTATTTTTATGAATATTGTGTGAATTTTTAACATTTGTCACAGTCAGCGTTACAATTTGTGTAATTGTTTTAAGTCTTAAAGGTGACCCTATAAAAATTATACACACAAGAAAAGTCTAGAAATAAAAAAGGAAAAATTCAGATAAAATACTTAATTTTTTTTGTGAATATTGTGTGAATTTTTAACATGTGTCACAATCAGCATTATAATTTGTGTAATTGTTTTAAGTCTTAAAAGTGACCCAATTAAAATTATACACACAAGAAAAGTTTAGGGATAAAAAAGGAAAAATTCATATATAATACTTAATTTTTTTGTGAATATTGTGTGAATTTTTAACATTTGTCATAGTCAGCATTATAATTTATGTAATTGTTTTAAGTCTTAAAAGTGACCCTATTAAAATTGTACACACAAGAAAAGTTTAGCGATAAAAAAGGAA
Source organism: Aethina tumida (assembly GCF_024364675.1). Classification (NCBI taxonomy): domain Eukaryota; kingdom Metazoa; phylum Arthropoda; class Insecta; order Coleoptera; family Nitidulidae; genus Aethina; species Aethina tumida. Next base: position 12,937,837 of record NC_065439.1, read on the forward strand.
AAATTCAGATAAAATACTTAATTATTTTTATAAATATTGTGTGAATTTTTAACATTTGTCACAGTCAGCGTTATAATTTGTGTAATTGTTTTAAGTCTTAAAGGTGACCCTATTAAAATTATACACACAAGAAAAGTCTAGAAATAAAAAAGGAAAAATTCAGATAAAATACTTAATTTTTTTTGTGAATATTGTGTGAATTTTTAACATGTGTCACAATCAGCATTATAATTTGTGTAATTGTTTTAAGTCTTAAAAGTGACCCTATTAAAATTATACACACAAGAAAATTTTAGGGATAAAAAAGGAAAAATTCATATATAATACTTAATTTTTTTGTGAATATTGTGTGAATTTTTAACATTTGTCATAGTCAGCATTATAATTTATGTAATTGTTTTAAGTCTTAAAAGTGACCCTATTAAAATTATACACACAAGAAAAGTCTGGGGATAAAAAAGGAAAAATTTAGATAAAATACTTAATTATTTTTGTGTGAATTTTTAACATTTGTCACAGTCAGCATTATAATTTGTGTAATTGTTTTAAGTCTTAAAGTTGACCCTATTAAAATTATACACACAAGAAAAGTTTAAGGATAAAAAAGGAAAAATTCAGATAAAATACTTAATTATTTTTATGAATATTGTGTGAATTTTTAACATTTGTCACAGTCAGCGTTATAATTTGTGTAATTGTTTTAAGTCTTAAAGTTGACCCTATTAAAATTATACACACAAGAAAAGTTTAGGGATAAAAAAGGAAAAATTCAGATAATATACTTATTTTTTTAGTAAATTTTTTACATTCGTCACAGTCAGTATAATAATTTGTGTAATTGTTTTAAGTCTTAAAGGTGACCCTATTATAATTTCAGATAAAATATCTAATTTTTTTGTAAATATTGTGTGAATTTTTAACATTCTCTTATTATTTGTACTGTAGTTGAAATTATGTGTAAAAAAACGTGCCTTGTTTTATAAAAATGTATATACAGTCTGAAATAAAATTCAAAGTTTTCTAAGTATCTTTAGACTTTCTTGTAAGTGTAATCATACACTTATATGTTAAGCAACTTATGACAGAATTGAAGCTTTAAACAAAGAGCTTTAAAATCAATTGCTAGGATAATCCTAAATTACAACTTCAAAGGAAATATACTGATTATCAGATAAGAAAAACCAAATATATTACACCGCAAAATAAAATCTTTTTCTACCTCCTTTAATGTTTTCAAAGCAAAGTAAAATAATTTTCCATTTCGCTACAATATTAATAATTAATTCTGGCTTAATTAAAATACAGAGAAACCTTTGAAGATTGGAAAATAAATCCATCCACCGTTTTATCATTGCATCTACTAATGATATTATATCTGAGGAGTTTTTAATTAACTACTCATCTACTTACTGCGTACTACTCGTATCATTTGTGACGTGACAGCCTCAAAAATTAATCCGGATTTTCTTATCTCGCTTAACGCGAAGAAAAAAAACAATTGGCCATTAATGTAGCGAAGATTATCCAGCTCAAGTCGAACCTTCCTTATTTATTTATTTGTGTCTCCCCTTCTTTACGGCCTGCCAATCCACCACTCATAATTTACGGCCCTAATAAAAAACCAAACGTAACCGAAAAATTACCACCGTCTGTTTGTTTCCGTTTTTCTTTCACTCCCACCCGGACTTCTGGGACAACATTAAAAGTTTATTACGTCACGTTTTCCGGTCGGTCCGCCGCGTTGCGTTGATGAAAACATCCAAAGCCACATTTCATCCGTTCGACGTACAAACGGCGAAACGACCGCAAAGATTTCATCACCGTAACGTGTTTCGAGCCGGATTTACATTAATGTGACAAATTAACGATGCCGGGGAGATTTTCGGGCGAAGGGGGAGGATTTTTCGGTGGTGCGTGTACGTGTCTGAATTCGAACGCGGAATAACCGACCCTCGGGGGAAGTTCAAGTTTATTAATTCGTAATACACCTTTTCACGTTGGTGGAAACAAAAAGTTAAACTTTAATTTCGCATGCAGAACGGTATTTAAATGTACGCCCGATGTTAATATAGCCATAAAGGGTTCGCTTTTTTAAGAATAAAAAGGATTTCAAGACAAAACCATTAGCATAAAAAAGCTTTCAGACAAAAAACATTAAATACAATTCAAATGGGATTTCGCTAACTTTGTATGGATGCCATTAAAATATACAGAAGTGTTTTCATAAGTATTTGCATTCGAGAAGTTTTCTTTGTTTTGTGTGAAGATTATTTTTTCTTTTCCTAATTGTACCCTTCCTTCCTGAATTCCTGAATTTTTTCACGCGACTGGAATTACTAATTGTGTTTATTTCAGAGGCCCAAAATTCCATTAGATAAGGGTGAATAAATTCAAAGTCAAGTTCAGTGAAAGTGGTGGCAAATTTGTAAGGTCAAGGTTAGTGAAGTGTGTAGGGGGGGGGGTGCAACATTTCAAGGTCAATGTCAAACAAGTCAAAAGTCGTTAAGAATAAAAGACAAAATTAATCAAACTGTGATGTTAACAAAAAAAAGAAACAAATCCTCTAATAATAAGTCTTTAGAACTAAATTTATGTAAAGAAAAAACTAAAATACGTGCAGATATAATTTATATTTTAAGTTTTATACCAAAAATAGAAACCTAATTAATCAGAAAATTGAATATTTTTTAGAATTTTAAATTAATTTATATGTTTGTATGATATGGTATTCAATATTTAACTTCTGTTTTATAATTTAATTATTTTAAAATTATATATATATATATCCAACAGGCGTTGTTGAACCCGACATATCTAACAGACAACCTCAGACCCAGCATTTCTAATGGAAATTTTTGTGTATAAAGACTTAAACTATTAATAAAATAAAAATAACTTTTATGGGGCAAAAAGAGGGGAAAAAAAACTCTTATACTAATTTTTTATATTAAATAATCGCTAGGAGACCCAGTCTAGTAAACATACTTTTCAAGCCCGTTGTATAAAACCTAGGTACTTTACCGACGCTACCAAACCCGAGAACGTTGCCTCTTTTCAGGATTGGTTGCATATAAAAATTTTTACTTTTAAATGTATTATAGTGAATTTAAACATCAACGTCGAGGGCATCGTCGTCGCTCTCACGAAAAAACAGGAAAAAGTAACGCTACATTTTGCATTTACACAATAAAGAATGTTTTAAATATTTTAATTGCCTAATTTGTTGGTTTAATTTTAATTATTAATATATATATTTTCATCCTTTGTAAAAGTTGTTATATTTATATTTTTTATAAAAAACTTCAATCAAAAATGATGCTTATGACACTTTCGAAGAATTTAACAGTGCAGCAAAGCCTGTTGTAAGTTATCTTTTAACCAAAAATATATTATTTCAATATTTAAATCACGAAAAATTGATAACTGACATTTGTCAAGTGCTAATCATTGGTGATATGATATTGCAAATAAACACGAAAAACCGAAATTTTATATATTTTAACTTATGAAAGACAAAATATCATTATTAACCAGAGAGAACGTTTAAGTACACTTTAAGAATTTGAAAAAACTATGAGCATACATGTTAAACAGTTGCCTTTGGAAATGGCAGTAAATCCATGCCGATTTTATTCTCAAAACCAATGCAATCCTATATTGATCTATTACTTGAAATTAGAAAGGGATGAACGGATCTGCAATTATTGGGAAGTTGGCACATAAATCTGTAGCTAAAAATCCAGAACTTTTGACTAGTACCAGATTTAGAAAGTAAATAGCAACAATATTGCAATTGGCATGAAATTACAGCAAATGGAGCAGATACCAATATTTATATGACATACAAAGAAGACTTATTATCTTTGTTTTTCTTTGATTAAATTATTTATCGTTAATTGGCTGAAGGTGAATCGAAAAGCATTCCAAAGAACATGAATAACAAAACAATAAGAGGAGTGAAATTGAAATAATGAATGGTAAAGATATAGAAGATATAGATATAGAAGATATATAGATATGAAATTTGATTATCATGTAATTTTAGTAAACAAAGTTCCCCAGTCATCAGGTCGTATGGGGTGGACATGCGATCAAAAGACTAAGGCTCTAGCGTTTTCTAATAAGAATTTCACAGAATAAAAGTTTATTTGAAGTACATATCGAGAAAAGAGAATTATATTAGAATAAGAAAAAATTTTATTGTTATACTTAATTAAATATTTTATTTTTGTTTTTTACAACAGTAGTGACTATTATTTTTATGACACTTGTATGTTTTATTATAAGAGATGTTTTTTAATAAATTTTTTTCACGAGTTTTTTGATCTAACCTATTATATTTTAATTTAATTTTTAGGCCTTGTTCTGTTCTGTTCTGAACTAACTGTACCTAAAAAATATATATTTTAAAAACATAAAATTTTTTGTAGAAAAAATATTGCACTTACTGTGTTGCACTTAAAATACAAATAAAATGTCTGATTCAATGAGATTCAAAGATATTATAATTTTTACCATTGCACTTACTCGTTTATTCTAGGGTTTTTTAATTTAAAAAATACTGTTTTATTTTGACTTGAAATCAAGTACTACTACCATTAATTTGTGTTCTATGCAATATTTATTAAATATGAAATTACCTAATTTCCACAAATCTTCCATTATTTATTTTGAAAATATCAAAGAATTTAACTCAAAAAAAAAATAATCTTAATATTATTAATTAATTAATTTGATATAAATTAAATAAAATACATGGGGCAAACATAAAAGATGTTGATACAATTTATAACAAGTTGCCTTGCGACTTATTACTGCCTGGATATGTCTCTATATAGTGCCATTTAACATTTGACAATCATCTAGAGAAAGTTGTTACAAATTTCTTGGAGACCAGCACGCATTTGTCAAAATCAAATTATTCTATTAAACAGATAACTTAAAACTAAACATATCTGAAAATATTTAAAAAATACTCTAATAACATGTCGATAGACAAACAATCGGATTTCATGTTTCGAATGGTTAGACCCACTTCACTAAAAGAGAACTCGTAGTATTTAAAACAATATTTTTGTTCAAATGACTTGGGATTTATAGCATTTTAAATTTATAATACTTTTTCATATTGTGGACTACATATTTTAATATTTAAATTTATAATAAAGAATATAATAACAATAATAATAATAATATCATGTCGTCATCATCATCATCATCAGAACGAAAAAAAATTATAAATTAGAAATATTGTAAAATATTAAAATATAATATAGTATTTTAAATAAAGGAGATGTCTAAACAGAATGTTGTAAAATTAGTAGCTTGGCATACCTATACATAGTTGTCAAATTTAGGGTCTGTTAACGTTGATTCCAAAGTCTGGGTCTAATAGCGTACTCGTCGTTGAACTAAATTCGTATATGTGTAGTTATACAACCGCTTTTCCAGGCCCAATCGAAAATTCACCCTGACACCCCTTAGAGGGTGTCCATACGAAAACCATTGAGAAAAACAATGATACGTTGTCAGACCCGGAGCCGGGTCTGTTAACGTCAAATTTGGTCTGACAACGTTAATACAATATGTCGAAATGGGTCTGTATAGGCGGTTAAATAAATATATATATATATATATATATATATATATATATATAAGTAAGACCCACCGACAAGGTTTTTAAAAAAGTTATACTTTTTTTCCGTTCAAATTTTTAATCATTGAATTGATTACCATTAGAAAAACTGTTTGATCAAGTTGGAAATTTTTTATTTCAATTAAAACTTCGTAACTTAGTCTATTTCTCAAAATAAAAGCATTTTAAATATTTTATAGTTTATAGTCTAAGCAAATTAAGTTTTGTTTTAATTATAAAACAAAATTTTATAATCTACAATATTTGAAAAGCACATCGTGTCCCAAATATTTCTTAATTTTGGTTTTTCTTGAACGAGAATACGGCGATTATTAAGGTCTACCAATATTAACTATAGGCTTTATTACCCACACAGCTCTCAACTCAAAGTTTGTTTGTTTTGTAGCGTATTAGCATCAACATTAGCTAAAGGAATTGTGCTGACCTTACTCAGAGCTTCCGAAAATGTATACAAAATTGTTTGTAGTGGCTCCAGCTCGGAAACCTAGTTTAGTTAAAAGGAACTGTATTTCATGAACTTATGTCCACACTGGTCAAAATAGCAGAAAGAACAATAACAATAAGATGAAAAGCAATTAATTACAGAGAAACTTCAGTCATGAAAGATTGATATGACAAAAAAAAAATATACTAGACAATAGTACTTAAAAAAAATTAAATACAGTAAAGAAGGTCCTAATGACTATTAGCTCTAATGGCAATTTGATGACGAAATTCAAAATTGTTTAGAATTTCAAATTACTTTACTGCATATGTATGATTCTTGATATCAAATACCAAATATTTAACTTCTTTATTATGGTTCCTAATTATCTCACTATAATATACTGTTCCAAGAACTTAATCTATAATTTTATAAATATTTTTCCATTTAAGTAAATAGTACATGTTTTGTATCTACTTTGAACACTCGCGTATATAGTTTATTCGGACGGTTAGAACGTCTCCCAAGGATGTTCCATATATTTTATTGGATTAAGGTCTGGACTGCGAGATGGCCAGGCCTAGCATAAATTACAACGTCAGCAAGATACTTTGGGACAACGGGTATATGGCACGACATGTTCTTCTAGAATCTTCAAAATAATAAAAAATAATTTATCACCACCAAGTCGGTACGTGCTGTTAGAATAGAAACATGGGGTCGCAAATTATCTTTGCTAAGTCTTTGTCGAATAGTTTCAATACTATTCGAACCCCTTCTAAGTTTTCCAACTGAAACTGTAAACTTGTTGTAGTCACAAACCGTTGTCTCAAAGTTAAAAGTCTCAAAAAACAATCTTCAACAGGAGTTGTATCCCGATTTATACCTTGACCTGGTCTCTTAGTATGGTCACCAGTCTCCATGTACCGTTGTAACATTCAGGAAATGGATATACGGGATACTCCAAACCTTTCAGCTATTCTTCAGTAGCTCTAACCTTCTTCCATTAAAACAACGGCTTGGGCACACTCATCGCGAGTTAAATTTCTAGATAGCCGTTGTATATTGACAATTAGTGAAAATTAAAAAGAAAATGGGGATGATAAATGACTTCTAACGAAGCGGAGCGATGCGGCTATAATTTAACCTTTTGTACTAATATATCGAATCGGTACATTACAAACAACAAGAAAACTAAACATCTTATAAAGCCGATTACACACTTCATATACGGGGGTGTTTCAAAGTTAATACAGACTATAATAATATTATAGGTGCGTTAATTTCTTGGAACAGAGTATAATTATTATTCTTGTATAATATAATAAGGTTTTAGCGACAACATTTTTAATTATTTTTTATTTATATATTTAGGTCATTTTCCGTTCACACATTATAATAACTGAAAACCATTAAAATTAGTAGATTAAATTGGATATTTTTCATTTTAGTTCAAATCTTTCTTAACTATATTATCCATCGCTGCTTTATTTAAAACAAAATTTATTTGAAGAAAAAACTAAAATAGATACGGATATTATATTTTAAATATTTTAGTTTTATTAAAACGAAACTTATTTAAAGAAAAACTAAAATAGATACAGATATAATTTACATGTTGAACGTTTTAGTTCTACAGCCTATAACTAAAAAACCAACATTGCGCCGCAAAATTATGGAATATTTTTAAAAATTAACAAAAATTAAAAAAATTGTGTCTATTCTTATATATGTATTTTTTTTAAATAAATTAAGGATACAATTTTAAGGAAAATCTGTGAATATTTATTGAATAAGAAAACATGATAATAGAGAAATAATTAAATATAAGAAAATGTTTTTAATATTGATAATCTCGCCTCATACTTAAAATTAATGTTCTTAAGACATCCTAATCAATGTCCTCTCAACTCTCTATGATGTTTGCTTTAGTTGGTTTAAAGAAAATCTGTGCTCATCACTAAACAATACATAACTTGACTCAGTTCTCCCCAATGAAGGTACTCTCGAGCGAAATTCAGTCAATAAAAGACCTGTTACAGCACAGTACGAGATTATATTGTCTTCTTCTAAGTCAATGAAAACTGTTGCTGCAGTAAAGTCCCGGTTACAAACTTTTGTCTTATCGGTCTCTTTATGGTGAAGTTATTCTCTTCCACCCCGTCCAGGTCATCTTTCGTTGGTACCCGTTTCGTAAAATCGTTTAATCACTTTTGAAATTACTTATTGTGTCACATTTACTCGATTTGATATCTCATTCTCGACCAAAGATTAATTGCACAATACCACATTAATTACATGAAATTTATTTATTTATTTTTTAATGGAAAACGCATTTTTGTCCCGCGAATATCTGACTAAACCTAATTTAACATATAAGTTTTGGTTAGCACATTAATTAAGTTATTCAATCTTTTCTTCAGTTTGTTGTAGAAGTTTAATGATTAATTAATCAAAATTAATGTTCTAAATTAGTTTTCGAAAATATTTTACTAAATATTTTTATTGATTTAACAAATGTTCCAAAACAAATAATAATTACAAATTAGTTTTCAAAAATCATTAAGTGTTTAACAAAACATTTGTGGCTATAAAAGAAATCCTTATGGAACATCCAACGTTTGACTGTTACTACTAATAAAAACATCAATTAATTTTGAGGATTAAATTACTAATTAAAGTATTAAAAATTTTTTCTAATGTACTAATAAAATTACTATTTTAAAATATTTTTTCCAAAATGTTATTAATCAAAATTTATGTTCTAAATTAGTTTTCAAAAATGTTTTACTAAATAATTTTATTAATTAAAAAATGTAAATAAATTAAATAATTATTACAAATTATTTCTCAAAATCATTAACTTGTTAGCAAAACATTTGTCTTTGGGGAACTTTCAACGTTTAACTCTTACTACTAATAAAAATATTATCAATTAATTTTGAAGAGGGGGATAAAAATAGTGAATTTTTCTTCAGTTTCAAATATCCAGAATATTTTTCTGGTGACATCAATTTACTTACAAAAAAATATTGATATTAATGGTAATTATTTTGTCAAATAAAAATTATTTTAAGGAAGATGTGCTTTAAATTGTTTGTAATTTATTATAACAAAGAAGTTTAATTCGGTAGATAAAAAAGAGATGAAATTTTATTTCAAGATACAATCAACTTATTCAACTTTTATTGTAGAACTTTAAAGATTGATCAATCAAAATTAATATTCTAAAATATTTTTCGAAAATATTTTATTAAATAAATTTATTAATTAAAAAATGTAAATTAATTGAATAATTATTACAAATTATTTCTCAAAAATCATTAACTTTTTAGCAAAACATTTTTGGCTATAAAAGAGATCCTTGTGGAACTTTCAATGTTCGACTGTTACTATTAATAAAAACATTATCAATTAATTTTGAGGATTAAATTTACATATTAAATTAGTAAAAATTATTACTAAAAACAGTATAATTCTGAGAAGAGGTCAAAAGTGAGTGTGAACTTTTCTTCATTTTTAAAAATCCAGAATGTGTTTCTTTGTGGCATTACTTTACTTACGAAAAATATTGATTGTAATGGTAATTATTTTATTAAATAAAAATTATGGAAGATGTGGTCGAAATTGTTTGTAGTTTATTATTACTAAGAAATTGAATTCACACATTAGCACATTAATTAAGTTAATCAATCTTTTCTTCAGAATGTTCTAAATATTTTACTAAATATTTTTATTGATTTAAAAATGTATAGAAATTAAACAATAATTACAAATTATTTTTCAAAAATCATTAACTGTTTAATAAAACATTTGTGGCTATAAAAGAAATCCTTGTGGAACATCCAATGTTTGACTGTTACTACTAATAAAAACATCAATTAATTTTGAGGATTAAATTACTAATTAAATTATTAAAAATTATTTCTAATGTACTAATAAAATTACTATTTTAAAATGGTATCTGAAAATATTTTGTTAAACAATTTTATTAATTAAAAATGCAAATAATTTAAATAATAATTACAAATTATTACTCAATAATCATTAAAATGTAAATTAAAGTTTTAACGTACTTATATAAAAACAATATTATCAATTAATTTTGAGGGCTAATTTTCTAATTAAATTAATAGAAATGAAGACTAAAAACGGTTTAATTCTGTAAAAGAAGTCAAAATAGAGGTTGAACTTTTTTTCAGTTCAAAGAACTGGTGGTACGAATTGGCCGTAAAAAGACCGTAAAATACTGTTACAAAAAATGTCGATATTTAGTTGTTATGTTAAAGTGTTAAAGCTAATAATTTAATATATAGATCGTTTAAAATTTTACGTTAAAAAAAGATATTCACATTTTAATAGATACTCCATAATTTTGCGGTGCAGTATAGTTAAATAATAAAATTATATTGCTTATCCAATTATAAAGAAACTAAAACAATGTAAATTTACATTGTTCTAGAAAATTGCTACACTTGTCTCACTTATTAAATTACCATTTTGCGACAGTTTTAGGAATAGATATTATGTTTGATCCGAAAATATTTACTGTATGTGTAGTGGACTTAAAACGTGAAGCGCTCCATAGAATATTTATGATAGCTTTTAAACCGATTATCTGATATTTATTTCAAGACAAAATTCAATTTATGCTTGAAGTGCCAAAGTACATAATCTAATATAAAATTTTATTTTCAAATATTTATGTAGGCCCGGTAAAATTTATACGCGCCGCTAATGCAAACACATTTTTTCGAATTGTTGTTACCCATATTTCCACGATACGTTCCGAATAAATTTCCGTCCTTATCCCACGTGCATATTTACACAAATTATTGTTTATTGACATTCCCAACAATATAATAACCATTTATATTACGAAAGTCTGCTCAAAACCATAAAAAGAAAACGAAACGAAGAAAAAGTTGTGTCGGCAAAGAAAAGCGAACGAATAAAACCGCGCCACCTATTTAATTTATGTCATCGACGTTAAGGGAGATCCCGGATTATCCCCGGGGAAATAATCAGCGCAGATTAAGGGTATAATGCCGAATGATTAGACGGGCGAGCGAAACAAATTCAATTCCTTTTTACAAGCCGGAAAAAAATGCAATTGACAATATAATCGACGTCCTTCATTCAGGACGTTGCGCTGATTTATTTCTGGGTCCTTTTGCGAGGGTGGAGTGTGCGGTGTTTTAGGCACGTGTTGCGGATGGTGTTACATCCGCCGCGACGCCGTCGTTATTTGACGGGACGTGAGCCGAAATCCAAAGCGGGACTTTTCTGGACACGGCGAACTTAATTTAACAACAACAACGTAATTAAATTGTCCGATTATTTATGGAGACATAATGATGTTATCAATTAAGGCCATAAAAAATTATATACAATATTGGGGTTGTTTTTGTTTGTCTTTCTAATATGTTTGTTCTGGTTATCCAATTATTGTTTGCAGTCATCATGTCACCAATTACAAGTTATTTATTTAGATAAATTACATATGCACCTGATGTTAATGTCGAACGTTATTATTAATTATTAATTAATCTAATGGGAAATGTTTAAGTTTGATTTATGTTCTATGTGTGTCTAAAAATAAACATAAATTAGTTTCATGATAATAAACTTTACATTTAATTTAAAATTAATCAAACAAGTTGAATATCTAAATAAATTTAAGAAATATGCACGCTTTACGTTTCCTTTAAGTACCTAATAAAATAATTATTATAAAAGTCATAAGTTTCTAATAGGTTATTTGATATTAGACTGTATTTTCTAGGATTGATATTAATTAATAATTAGGATGTTCTAAATTCTTAATTGATTCTCATCTGGAGGCCGAAATTTAATATTATTTATCAAAATTATGATAACAAAATTCCAAATTCTCATATATAAAAAGATCAAGATATCTTAGGGAAGTTTTATATATTTTTATAGTGTCCCGAACAGTTTAAATGATGTACTCGGTATGTTTTTTTTTATTTTCTGTTAATTTTTTTTTTTTTAACAATGATTACTAAATCCTAAATTATTTATTAAAAGTCCTTTTAACTGATGTACCCAATTTCTTTTTAATTTTCTATTATGTATGATTTCTCAAATTCTCAATATTAAATTTCTTCTTATTTGTTAAAATACTCAAGACAACTTAAATTAACTTTTTTATTATTTTTTGAAAGATATTTTCTAAAACAATGATTAGAAAATCCTGAATTTTTATTTTTAGAAGGCCAAATCAACTTAAATGTTATTACGAAATTATTATTTACAAAATACCAAGACAACTGAATTAACGTACTCAGTATGTTTTTGCTATCTTCTAGAATTTATATCAAGATAATGACTACGAAATGTAAAAGTGTTATTTTTATAAACTACTTAAAATGATTTGCCTTCTAGAATTTAACTGAAAGTAATGATTACAAAATCGTAAATACATTTCTTTTTATTTTTTATTATTATTTTAAAACAGTGATTATGAAATTTCGATTTTTTTTTTTGGACGAAAACGTCAACTTAAATGAACACAGTACGTTTTTCCTATTTTTTAGACTTTATATTAATTTTATTAATTTATAGTAATGACTAGGAAATTCCAAATTTATTTTTATGGACTAACTTATATAATGTACTCTGTATATATTTTTTCTATTTTATAAAATTTATATGGAAGTAATGACTAAAAAATCTAAATGTTTTATTTAAACACCCAGACAACTTTACCTAAATTATGTATTTAACATATTTTTTATTTTTTATTATGTATTTTTAAAACAATTATTACGAAATTCACAACTTTTATTTTTAGAAGGAAACGTCCATTTAAATGAATATAGGGTTTTTCCTAATTTTTAGATTTTATATTAAAATAATGACTACGACATCCTAAATTTTTATTTTTATGGACTAACTTATATAATGTACTCTGTATATATTTTTTTCTATTTTATAAAATTTATATGGAAGTAATGACTAAATAATCTAAATGTTTTATTTATTTAAAACACCCAGGCAACTTAACCTAAATTATGTATTTAATATATTTTTTATTTTTTATTATGTATTTTTTAAAACAGTTATTACGAAATTCACAAATTTTATTTTTAGAGGGACACGTGAAATTAAATGGACACAGTATGTTTTTCCTAATTTTTAGATTTTATATTAAAGTAATGACTACGGTATTCTAAATTTTTATTTTTATTGTCTAACTTATATATTTTACTTTGTATATATTTTTTTCCATTTTCTAAAATTTATATGGAAGTAATGACTAAAAAATCTAAATGTTTTATTTATTAAAAATACCCAGACTACTTAACCTAAATTATGTATTTAATATATTTTTTATTTCTTATTATGTATTTTTTAAAACAGTTATTACGAAATTCTCAAATTTTATTTTTAGAGGGACACGTGAAATTAAATGGACACAGTATGTTTTTCCTAATTTTTAGATTTTATTAAAGTAATGACTACAACATTCCAATTTGTATACAGTAAATGATTTAGAATTTATATGAAAGTAATGACTACAAAATCTAAATTTGTAATTTATTAAAAGACACAGACAACATTCTATTATGTATTTTTTAAAACAATGATTATGAAATTCCAAATTCTTATTTCTAAAACTTAAATATATATTTATTATAGAAATTATTATAATTATTATACCCTAATTCTTATTTAATAATAGATTCGGACAACATATTCAATATGTTTTTCTATTATTTCCAATTATGTATTTTTAAAAACAATGACTACGAAATCTCGAATTTTTATTTGTAGATCAAGTCAACTTAAATGAATTCAGTATGTTTTCCCATTTTCTAGAATTTATATTGAATTAATGAGTTCTAAATCCCAAACACTTAGGTATTAAAATGTAAAACAGCTTAAGTCGTTTTTTCCTATGTTTTCTTTATTTTTTATAATTTATATAAAAATAGGGATTTTTAAAAAACGAAAACATTTTTACTGATGTACTGTTTTATATTATATATTTTTATGAAAATATTGATTATAAACCCCAAATTCTAGTTTTTATTATGGAAATGTTTTTTCCTCTTGCTAGAATTTATATTAAAATCGTATACATGAAATTCTAAATTCTTTTTTTAGGCCAAGAATGTACTTAACCCTTTGAATAAATTCACGGAATTGCCAGCCAAAAACGGAGCATTAAAGTAAACATAATTTTTTAACAGGATTCCAACAAGACAAAGGCTTGTTTCCTTTCAACTCTCGCACTCACCCGACAGCGTTCACTTTCGCCCCCGATCCGGTGTAAATTGGACACAAGCCGTTGAACCTGGAAACAAAACGCGTGGAATTCTCTCTTCCGGAGTTAAAAGCAAACCGCCCAGTGGCTTCATTGTTGAGTGAAATATGAGGGTTGAGGACATTTACAACGGCCTTGTTTAGGGATCGCCCTGATATTTGAACGTTTCAGCCGCAGACCACAATAACTTTCAGTTGTCGGATACAAAAATGTGTATGTGCTTTAAAACCCACCCACTCGCCCTTCTTTCGTTCGTGTTATATTTAAATCGTAGTACACTATATCGCGCGTGTGTGTGTGAATCCCCGAATGAACATTCCGTGTAATGACACGAAAACAACCCGTGTTTATTCAGTCAAAAGGCAATAAAAAATGATTTAGGATCCGGAGTGTTGACCCACGACAACTGAACAGAATTTCATTTGGGGCCGCACGTCGAAACGTCGCGACGCTCAATGAAGATTAACTGGATGTTTTAACGACAGTTATTCAATTAGTGACGAGTCAAACGGACGGATGTGCTCGAATGTAGTTTGTTTGGGGGTGGAATGAATGAGTCAGGAGTGCATCCTCGAAAAGCTGATGTTTGGATGTTCATGGCTCACGTATGTGATCATTAATCTAAGCAAATGAGACGCTCCTGACTCAAGTGGGTAAATACGTAGGTGAGTAAAGCTGCACCTCCCTATGGCAACAACTAAATTCATGTTCAATTATTCAAGGATATTAAACTTTTATGAATTAATGTGTCCAATTTATACTTGATTGTATAGAGGCAGTGATTATTTTATTATGAAATTCGACTTAAAAAGATGAAGAAATTATATGATTTTAAAGAAATCAATACGAAGTGTATGATTGATTAGAGTATTATATATAATATAATTTTGTAATATGTCTAAAAAATTTACTTGTTCTTAAAAATAATAAATTTTTCAAAAATTTCTTATAAAAATTATGGATTAAAAATATATATGTAAATATTATGATTACTTATTGCAATTTTAAAATTTTATAAAATATTTTGAAGAATATTAAAATTATCAGACAGAATTTTTTACTTTATGATATAACTCTCTAAACATATCAAATATAAAAAATTTTACCTAAAAGTGCAATTTATCATGGTTTTTTAAACATATTTTTTTTATTATGATAAAATCTTGATTTTTGACGATTTTAAAATTTTTGAATATTTGTAGAATTTTCTCTAAACAAATTTAACTTTTCTCAACTATTTCTTCTCTCATATTAAATATTTTATATTTTATTTACAAAATATCATAATTTTTGTTATAAAATTTATGTGACCTAGGAAATTATTTAATTTTTTTACTTTTGAAACTTTGAAATTCGAAATCTAATGAATATTTTTCTTCTCCTTAAAAATATCTAATTATTCAAAATTTTCTTACAAATATTATGTGACTTAAAAAAATGTATATTTTTAAATTAACAATAAATTTTTATTATAAAGATTTTCTATTATGTATTTTTAAAACAATGATTACGAAATTTCGAATTTTTATTTTTGGAAGGAAACGTCAACTTAAATGGACAGAGTATGTTTTTAGTAATGACTAAAAAACTAGATTACATTACTTTTATATAAAGTCTAGAAAATAGAAAAAAAATATACATCATTAGTACATCATTTTAATTAGTTTAATTTGTGATATCGTAGTCATTACTACTACAATTAAAATTTTCTATTATGTATTTTTTAAACAATGATTACAAATTCCGAATTTTTATTTTTGAAGGGAAAAATCAACTTCTTAGAATTTATATTAAAGCATTCTATAGCATTTCAAATTTTTATTTTTGTAGACTAATTTAAATCATGTACTCTGTATATTTTTTTCTATTCTCTATAATTTATATGAAAGTAATGACCACAAAATCTATTCCTTTTACTATTTTTTTTCTATTTTTTCTTTTATTTATATTTTATTTATAAATTATAATTCTTGTTCTAAAATTTATGTAACCTTGGAAACTATTTTAATTTTTTACTTTTAACTTTGAAATTCGAAATTTTGTAAGAAATGAATTAATATTTTTCTTGTCCTTTAAAATATTTAATTGGTCAAAATTGTCTTCAAATATTATCTTATTTAAAAAAAAATTATATTTTTTACATTAACAATAAATTTTTATTATGAAGAAATCTTGATTTTTTGTGCTTTCTTTCTTATTTTCTATTTTTAATTTTTATCTAAAATTGTGTAACCTTATTTATGTTGATTTTAAAATTTTATAATATTTTTACAATTTTCTATTTTATGATATTTACTCTCCAATTATCAAATATTTCACAATTTTATTAGAAAAACTTTTGTTTAAAATTGTTGTGATTATGATTAAATCTCTAAAAAAATTAATTTTTTACGACTATTTATTTATTTACATTAAATATTTTATATTTTATCGACAAAATATTATAATTTTTGTTCTTAAGTTTATGTAACCTTAAAAATTATTTTCACTTTTAACTTTTTTTTAAAAAATCTGAAAGAATATGACCTTAAAATAACACTTCAAAAATTTTTTACTAAAAATTAATGACTTTTTCTCTGAAATTCTTGTAAATTCAAAATCTTAAAAATATTATTTTTATAATTTTTTTTCTATTTTATGATATTTAATCTCCAATTTTTGTCTAAAATTATGAAAAAATCTCTACAAATTTTTACTTTTTACAACTATTTTTTCGTGTATATTAAAACATTTTATATTTCATCTACAAAATATTATAATTTTTGTTTTAAAATTTATGTGACCTTCAAAATGATTTTCACTTTTAAATTTTTTTTAGAAATCTAAAATTACTAAAAGTTTAATGATTTTTTCCTGAAATTCTTGTAAATTGAAAATTTTAAACATATTATTTTTATTATGATCAAATTCTTATTCTTTGCATTTTGTATGATATCACAAATTTTGAAAATTTCCCACAAAAGATTTTAACTTTTTACAATATTTTGACATTTGAATATTAAATTTTTCCAAATGATTTTTCAATTATTGAAGATTTTTAAAACTATCATACAAAAAAATTTAATTTTTTACAACTTTTTGTATTTAATATTTCGTAATTTTCTTAAGACATTTTTTTATATATAGAAAGTCGTTTTTAAAACTATATTGTTTTGATAGTATTCTTGCAGTAAAAATACCTTTTATAGGCTAGATAAATTAGTTAATTGAGAAATACTGCCTCACCTAGACATAAAACAGTTTCAAAGAAACCTTGACAGGGTGACAGAACAAACCCACGCGGGGCCAAAAAATAAGTTCCTATATTCTAATGTACGAATTTTTCAAGTTACAGTTAACTTTTTATTTATAAATTGAATAAGCTTTTATAAAATATTTAAATATTAAACAATCTTTCCACTGAAGGTGGTTAAATAGGCTTTTATTAAATATTTTTTTAGTTAAACAACATTTCTACAGAAGAGACACAAATAGGGAAAGCTTAGCAAAGCTGTAGTGACTGTTACTGTGATTAGATATAATATTAAAACATTTTTCTCCCAAAAAAATATTTTCTAACCTTGCTAAAATTCAGTGCCCAAATAAATGCCTTAACTGTAAGAATCAGGCATAAGCTTTAGGCTAAAGCTACACCATCTTTTAAGAAATAAAAAAAAATATATGTTTTGGCAGCAAAATTAACATATAGTTGATTTGAGGTTTTGACGTAACGAGGGTGCAGTCTTACCCACCTCAAATACAAGTTACTTTGTTTGATGTTATTGCTCTTTTACTCGAATTAGCACAAATATTTGAATAGTTACCATTAGCTGTGTCCAAAAAAGACTCGATCGACATAGGCAAAAACCGGAGTGTGCTTTTCACTTGACCGTCAGAAAAAAGCTTTTGAACTCTCTAGTTATTTAGTGCTTGTTTGCGTGGCGCTTTTTCAGCGTCTGCACCGCAAACGCGTCAGCAATACAATTAACTTGAGAGGTGGTAAGTAAGAACCGTGTCAGCATGGAAGTTTCTTCGCCTAATTGAAATCGACACACTCGACAATGCTTAATTGTTGAGACGGAAACTTTGGGGAAAAAGTTAAGAAATGAATATTTTATTGTGCTTTTTACGTTAATACTTCCAGCGGAAACTTTCCGGAAACGTAATGCCGGAATTACACTCGCAAATGTCCCGACAAAAAGAAAATTAAACACGCAAAACTGCCGCGATAATTGTTTAAAAACTTCCAACGAAAAAGTTTCACCGCACCAGATAAAAGCGCGGTCCAAATGGAGAAACAGATAAAACATCCAAGCATAATTCTCCCCCCAATTATCACTTTCAATTGTTTGTCCATTTGTCGGCAACTTTTCTGACGGGGCGTAACGGGACAAGAGGGTGGGGAAATTCGCCCCTGCGACTTTTTTAAGCCGCCTCGCGGCGTTATTAATTTCGGGCATTAGCAACAGATGTAAGGCGTTCATTATGACGAAAAAAATTAATTATTACATTAACCTACTTAATATTATGAATTTACGCTGCTTTCTTTGTTTTTGTTGTACCTGCAGATGAAACTTGTTTGTGTTTTATAATGAATTTACAAGTTTAAATTGCATGCGGGAACTTACCAGGCTTTCTTGAATGTCTACGGGCCTGAAATTAATACAATACAGCTTAATATAATTATATATTTCTTAAAACAATAAATAAACAAAAGTTTTAGTTTTAAATATCAAATAAATTAAGAATGAACCTAATAAATGTATAAAGAGTAAAACAAATTCAAAATACTGACCCTCTAGAGCTGCAATTTTTCAAATATTCGGTCAAAATAAAACACATTGAACTCAATGACACCACCAAGAAGGGGGTATTTAAATTTAATATTCCTGTTGGAGTATTTAGATAACCTCAATGGACAAAAACATTAACTAGATTATTAAAAAAAATCTAAAATCTTCGATATTTTGTTTCCAAATTTTACTCGTTTACTATTTTTAAATCAATTTTATCTAGAAAATTTTTTGATATTTATATATATGAATGAATTTAAAGGTAAAAAAATTTAATTATAATTTTTAAATAAAAAATATTAAAATTAAAAGATAGGATATACAGTTGGAATTTAAAATTAGAAATAAAATTAGTTTCTAATTTTTGAACTTAAAAAACAATAAATTTAAACTATAAATCAGAAATTAAAATTAAATATTTAATTAACAACTTACAAATACATTAAAATATAGAAAATAAAACAATTTAAGGAAAAAGTTCAAATTAAATACAGTTAAAAATTAAAATTAGAAATTCAAATTAATATATATAAAACTAAAAATTTTATTAAATAAATGTTATTTTATTTAATTTTTATTTTTAGGTTAAAAATCTATTTATTTAATGCTTAATTTTAAGCAGCAAAATAACATTTATTTAATAAAATATCAAAAACTTTTTTGTAGATAAATTATAGGAAATTAAATTCTCTACAAAAAATGTCATATAAAATTTTCCCATCCAATTGTAAATCAATCCAACTTTAATGTTAAATAACTTTTGAAAAAATGATTATATCAAAAAACTGTAAGAGACATTTTTTGTAAAGTAAATTTTCTATAAAAATCTGTTTTGATTATTTTGAAATATTATCCCTAACGAGAGTTAAAAAATTTCAAAATCCAAGAGAACACCGCTCCCGTGTTAAAATTTACGATGCGGCACCTCTTAATATTAATATTAAGAGCTGTAACTTTCACAGTATTTTTTTACCATTTCCAACAAGATTTTAATATTTTAATTTCTGATTTATATTTTAAATCTATTGTTTTTTAAGTTCAAAAATTAGAAATTAAATTTTTGTTTCTACATTTTATTTCTAATTTTAAATTCCAACTGTATAATTTTAATATTTTTTATTTAAAAATTATAATTAAATTTATTCACCTTTAAATTGATCATTTTATAATTTTGATGTCTAATTTTAATTTTTAACTTATATTTTTAATTTATGGTTTTAATCTCTACTTATAATATTAATTTTAGTTATTAATTTCTAATTTAATTTTTTACCTACATTATAATTACTGTGTCTAATACTTAGTAATTTAATTTTATTATATTTGTGTAAAATATTTATTTTAGTTTGTATTTTTTGTTAAATATTTTTAATTTCCACGATTAATTTTTAGTCTTAACATTTATTTTTAATTATTTCTAATTTTAATTTTAGTTTTTATTTTTAATCATTAATTTAACACCTCCTTCTTTGTCACTGAGTACCTATATTTTTAAATCAATTTTATCTAGAAAATTAAAATTATTCATATCAAAAGACACGCTGTGTAGTAAAAACTATCTTTTTAACAGTGTAAAAATCAACATAATTAAATAATTGAACAAACGTAAACTCTATAAATTTCCAGTTCAATTTGGTATGACAAAAACAGTACAAAGTACTCAATAAATTTCTGCATGAAATATGCCTGTAATTGGACGAAAAACGTCTATGTTCGAATAAACATTTTCTCTGTAAAACCTGATTTAAATGCACATAATTGGCTCATATATCTGAATGCATAAAACGTGAACGTATTTTTAAAATTCCAATTAAACATCACATACAATAGTAACAAGAACTCAAATATCGATCCAACGTAACACGGACGTTAAACAATAGTTTTTGAATTCATTACTTCAACATAACGATCTAACGACATGGTTTTTATAACTAATTAAAATTATCAAAAGTAGTACGTCATATTTCGATATATTATTATAATTGTTTCAATGAGCAAACAGTGACAATTAGTGGCGACACTAGGAACGATGTTAACACGGGTCGACTTCGATGTTTATAATTAATTTACGCCCCCCGCGTGTTCGGCGTAAACTTCGCATACAAGACCGAACTTCAATTAATTATAATTTGTATTCAGCCACCGCCGTTCATCTTCCTATATCAAAGTGTCAATTAAGCCGTATCGAGAGATCGGCCACCAAAACTATCGGAAGATTTTAGTTTGGAGTTACGACGAGGAGTTCACTGTACGACATTTGTGTGTTTTGCATAACTGTTGTCAAAATAAATTCTGCAGCGGAACAAACCGAATTAACATAAATTCTGAGTTTCATCCGTTGATACTTAATACACGGTTTAGTTTATTTAGGTCAAACTCTCTAGAGTTACCGACATATTTATTCCCACTTTAACTTATACTTCAGTTTTTAATTTTAATAACTTATTACTTGTGAATTTTGAATTATGTTCTAAGTTTAAATTTTTTAAAATTATATCACTAAATATATATTTTATTTTTAAATTTTGTAAATTGTAAATTGAAAATCTAAGTATGACATTCTTATTTTTAGCAGCAATTTTTTACAATATTTTGAATTTTAAATATTAAATTTTTCAAAATGTTTTTCAAATATTGATTATTTTAAAATTATCATATAAAAATTTTTAATTTTTTTACAACTTTTTGATTTAAATTTTTCGTAATTTTCTTAAGACATTTCATTATATTGAAACTAGTTTTGAAAACTATATTGTTTTCTTGCAGTAAAAATAGGCTTTATATGCTAGATATAGAATTTAAAAATTAAGTTTAAATATTTTAAAATATTTTATTTTTTTTTAAATCCACTTTTTTAATTTTTTTATATTAATTTGAATTTCTAATTTTAATTTTTAACAGTATTTTCTAATATTTAATTTGAATTTTTCCTTAAATTGTTTTATTTTTTATATTTTAATATTTATTTGTAAGTTGTTAATTAAATAATAATTATTATAATTTTAATTTTTGATTTATATTTTATATCCATTGTTTTTTTTAGTTCAAAAATTAAAAATTAAATTTTTGTTTCTACATTTTATTTCTAATTTTAAATTCCAACTGCATATTCTATCTTTTATTTTTAATATTTTTTATTTAATTATAATTAAATATTTTTACCTTTAAATTCATTTTAATCTATCATTTTATAATTTTATTATTCATTTTAATCTTCATTTTATTATTATTGTCTACATATAATATTAATTTTAGTTATTAATTTCTAATTTAATTTTATTTTTATTTGTATTTTTTTATGAAATATTTTTATTTCGAGTATTTTTAATTTCCACGTTTAATTTCTAATTTTAACATTTATTTTTAATTATTTCTAATTTTAATTTTAGTTATTATTTTTAATCATTAATTTATAATGTTAATTTTAATAATTATTATAAATATAAAATTTTAATTTATATTTGTAATTTTGTTTTCTATTTTATCATTTTCAATTAAATATCTACATTTTATTACAAATTTTAGTTTTAGTTCAATTTTTACTTTCAATTCTTCTAGTATTTAATTTAAATATTTTCCTTAAATTCTTTTATTTCAAATATTAATTTTCATTTATAATTAATTATATTTTAATTTGTAATCTATATAAAATTTTTTTTTGTAATTTGAATTTAAATTGTTTTTTTTTTTAATTTTGTTCTTAATTTTAGATGCTTACTATTTAAATTTTTATTTCCATTTTTAATTTATAATCTCTAATGTGAATTTCTTTTTTTAAAATTTCGTTTCAAATTTAAATGTTTATTTGTAAGTAAATATTTTATTTTACATTTAATTACTTCAATGTTTTATTTCTATTTTAAATCGATTCTTTTTAACTTCCATATTAAATTTCTAATCCATAATTTTAATGTCCATCTTTGAGGATGAATTATAATTTATTTTGATATTAATTTGATTCATTTCATTATTCAAAATTCGTAAAAATTTTAACATTTTAAATTACAATTAAATTACGTTAACTTAAAATTTCAAATTTAGTTAATTCATTCAGTTCAATTTTTATTTTTATGTTTAGTACTTTTTAATATAAACATTTTTTATTTATTTTAATTTCAATTTATTGACTTATTTATAATTTAAAATTAAATATTTTTTTACATTTATTATAATTTCATTGTAATTTACTATTTAAATGTTTACGTTTTTTTTTTTAATTTTTGACTTATATTTTTAATTTATAATTTTAATCTTAATTTTAATTATTCTAATTTTAATTTTAATTTTAATTATTATTTTTTACTTTTTTAGATTATAATTACTAACTTTATCTTTTATTTTTTTTTTGTTTAAAAATTTAATTTAAAATCTGTTTTAATTCTATTATTTTTAATTTCCAGGTTTAATTTCTAGTTATAACTTTTATTTTTGATTACTATTATAATTTACATTTTATTTCTATTTTAATTAAAATTTAGTTTTTAATTTTAATCTGTAATTTCTAATTGTAAATACTAATGTTAATTTCTACATTTATTATTTTTTTATATTTTAATTTCTAATTTGAATTAAAATTTTTTCTTCTATTTGTTTCCAAATTAAACTTATTATATCTAATTTAATTTGTAATTGTAATTATAATATTAAATACTACATTTGTTATTAGATTAATTTAAAATTTTAATTTCAAATTATAATTAAATATATTTTAATTTCTAGAATTTGAATTTTTACCATTGAGGTCTAATTATAATTAATATTCTTCTTTTTAAATTTGTAATTTTATTAATAATATTTGATTTATTATCTTAATGTTTGTACATATTAATTAAAATTCGTAAAAAATAAATTTCTGTTTAGTGTATTATATTATTTTAAAATTTGTAATTTTAATTTTTATTTGTACTTTTCAAACTAAACTATTTATAATTACTAGTTTTAAATACGAATTTTAATTTCTAATCTGAATTTTTATTTCTAACTTATCCTTTGTAATCTTGTATTTACTTTTAAATTCATTTAAATTTATAATTTTAGTTTCTAAATCCTAATTTTAACTCCTAATTTTAATTTCCAACTTCTTGAATTAATTGTAACTTTAATTTTAATAGTGTTGCTCTATCTCACGTTTGTGTTTATTTAGGTCAAACCCTTCAGACTTTCCAACATATTTATTCTAAATCGTTTTTCACTTTCAGGGGGTATTTGCATGTAATTAGAGTCGCACATGATCCTCTCATTAAGAGAGATTTACATGTAAAATTAGCACGGGGAATATGCATATGTGTTTCAATTAGTAGTACAGTCGTCAAGACACCATTAAACCCAATCGTATTTTAACGAGGCCGTCAAACATTTCAATAATGAGTTTGGGAGTTCGAATACATATTACGTATACACTAATTTATCCAACATTCGAGTCAAACATTCATAAAGTGGTAGAAATTTATTTAAATGTAATTATACACATGTGCTGAAATTATGGGGAAGTTTTAATGTGTTGCCTAATTTTAAAGTTTTACCAAGAGGTGTATCAAAAAATGTTCTTGGAACTAACTCAATTCGTTGATCAATACTGACACTGCTTTATTGGAGCAGATATTAAACTTTTGTTCCAAAATTTTGGCTAACAAAAATGAATCGACCTGAGTTCAGCCATGGTAGAACATAACACCAAAGTTAACCCATGGGTCCCACAATGATACAGTCCCTGAATACCGGACACGAAACCGCCACACCACTTCTGACTCCTCACGAGCACCCCGATAACCCTAATTAGCGGTCCCATCGTTCCCGTCCCGAATTACACCTGTCGCACCGGATCCGGATCCGTTGTCGGTACAATTCGACCCGCCGGGGTCAATTAACCACACGACGTGCCCACATTGTGCCGCCGCTTTTCGAAACGAAACAACCGACCTTAATCCGCCTCCAATGGCGCACTTCGCAGATGCCACGCGTACTTTTATCTCTCCGACGGGGATTTTTAAGCGGTCGGTGCCGTTAAATTTTACGAGAACAGTTAAAAACACGAACAATTTCCTGCACGGGGAACCAATTTCGGGTTGCCGTGCGGCTTGGCGGCGCCTGCATCCTGCATCCGCAGCGGATTATGTTGCTTCCGTTATTAACGTTATTAATTGCATTCGTTTGTGTTTGATGGTGGGTTTAAGATATTGCGTTGTGGTGCTGTCGAAGTATTGTGTTTTGCAATTAGGACATCGTCAGATATTCCCGGTATTAACTATCAATTTACCGGCGGTATCACGAAACATGCAGGCGAAACAGAATAATATATTGGGGTGTTGTATATTAATCAAACGGTTACGGGTAGAGTAATATTGCATTAGAGAATTAAATATGCGTAATCTAATTTATGTCACTCATTACGAGTCAATTTGTCGATTAATAGACGGGAAACTACACACAATTACTCTCATCAGTTACATGATTGATCAGCACGTAAAACGCAACGTGTTCCTGCATTTGTCGGATTCATTTTTGCTACGTGCACAGGTGAATACACTCGAGTAATTGAGGCTCTAAAATTAAGACCACTGAGAGTAACTCGCCACAATACGTATCAATTATTTTCGGATCAAGACCCGGGGGTTAATAAATAATCTGAGTGATTAAAGCATGTAACCGACTTGACGGGTATTATAAATGTAAGCGTCTCGCACCTTAGACTTCATAATGGAGTGAGCCAGTTTCATTGTGGCAACACCATGAGGTCCCCATTTAATTAAATTAAACTCGTGGATGCATACAATATCGAGGGAATAAACCTTTTGTTCTTCAAACTTTCATTGGCAACCATTTTGAAATGTATGAGCATTGATTGCACATAAAATCTATACGTTTATAATATACGCTTGTTCGCCAATTAGTCCACATCCATATGCATGCTTGAATTATATCGAGTTGTCCGGTGCGAAACCTGGTAATTAACAAATTTTCCTGCAACTTGGCCGCAATTCGTAGCTGAGTTACGGCTTGAGGCATTCGTAGTTCGTACAATACGTTTCGTAAACATAAATTCAAAGCTTTGGACAGAAACTATTCATCAACACGCCAAACTATGTTATAATAACGTTGGTTGCTTCGTTTTGTTATTATTTAGAGGCTTTTTGGTAGCCGAACAAGCTGAAAGATATTTGGTGGAAAATTTCGAATAAGATAATTTAACCTAAATGTATATTTTTTATGGTTGATAAAATATGTAAATTTGCTTCGTACATATGGGTTTGAAGGTGTATTAAGTTTTGTATACATGATTCGTTGACCTATTTTCAAATAATTACAAAGGAAAAGAGCTTCAAGACACAACACAAATATTTCACATGAATTTACTGCTAATTATTAATTAATTAACTCAAGAAATAATGCTTGAATAATTTGTCCAATTTGTTAAAACGATTCTCCAAAAATAAGTAAAATTTAATTCATTTTGTGCATTCCATAATAGACTATAACCTAAATATTCTCAGGAATTTACTGTTAATTAAATGTAAATTAATTATGAATAAAAAAACAATTTTCTCAAAAAATTGTGAAACTAATTGGAAATTAATTACGAATTAAAAGCGATTTAATAAAAAATAATACTGATTAACAAACTCATTTAATTTCTTGCTGCATGCTGTGATTTTATATTTTTTATTTCGCTTTAATTTATAATATTTATTATAATTAATATTTTCAGATACAGTTTATATTAATTGACTCATATAAAATACTTCTTAAAGTGATAATTATAAAATCATTAATTAATTCATTACAATTATTTTACTTGAAAATATAAAATTTACTTTAAAATCCATAAATTCATAAAATATTCTACTTTGATAATACTTATTTATTTTAATGCGATTTTCTCAAATACAATATTTATTTATAATTGTAAAATAACTTGGTAGTGAAAAACATTTTTATTGATTCATTTTAGTGTTGTTTAATTAACTTATTTTAAATGGATCAAACTATAAAATTTATTTATAAATCACCAGTACCATCATAATAATATTAAATTTGTAAAAATATTGCTTTATTTTAATATAAATTTCTCCAATTAACTGATTATATAACTAATATTATAATTAAAATTTATATTAATTAATCCATCTCTAACCCATTCCTTATATGGTTGATAATGTATAAATTTATTTCGTACAGTTTGAAAATGTATCAAATTTTGTATACATAAATTGATAACCAATTTTAAAATAATTACATAGGGAAAAAAACTTCCAAGACACAATCCAAACAACGAATTTACTAATTAATAAATAATTGACTGAAGAAATAATGTTTGAATAAATTGTTGAATTTGATAAAACGATTCTCTAAAAATAAGTAAAATTTAATTCATTCTTGTGTTCATAATAGGAATTTACTGTTAATTAGATTCAAATTAATTATGAATAAAAAATCAATTTTCTCAAAAACTTTTTTATATAAATTGTTAAAATTATGAAACTAATTGGAAATTAACACACGAATTAAAAGCGATTTAACAAAAAATATCACAGATTAATAAACTGATTTTATTTCTTCTTGCATGCTGATATTTTATATTTTTTATTTCCTATTAATTTATAATATTTATTATAATTAATATTTTCAGATACAGTTTATATTAATTGATTCATATAAAATACTTCTTAAAGTGATAATTATAAAATTATTAATTAATTCTTTACAATGTTATAAATATAATTAAATTATTTTATTTTAAAACAAAATTTACTTTAAAATCCATAAATTCGTAAAATATTTTATGGTTTCTCAATTCTCACTTTGATACTACTGCTTTATTTTAATGAAATCTCAAATATAATATTATTTAGTTAATTATTTCCTTTTAAATATTCCTTTCATTTATAATTATAAAATAAAATGGTAGTAATAATTTTTATTCATTCATTATAATGTTTAATAAGTTGTTTAATTAACTTATTTTAAATAGATCATACTTAAAATATAAAATTTATTTATAATTCACAATCACCATAATAATAATAATATTAAATTTGTAAAAATATTGCCTTATTTTAATATAAATTTTTCCAGTATATTTAATTAATTGATAATATTATTTACAATTAATATTACAATTAAAATTTATATTAATTAATCTATCACAAATATTCCTTATAATTATAATAAAAATATTAATTAATTCCTTACAACATTTAAAAAATTATTTAATGAAATTAATTTAACCTGATTTCTCATCATATATTTAATTTGTTCATACTACATCCTAAAAATTTCATACTTAGGAATTCACTGTTAATTAGATGCAAATTAATTGTGAATAAAAATTAATTTTCTCAAAAAATTGTGAAACTAATTGGGAATTAATTACGAATTAAAAACGATTTAACAAAAAATAATAGATTAACAAACTGATTTTATATCTTGCTCCATGCTATGATTTTATATTTTTTATTTCCTACTAATTTATAATATTCATTATAATTAATATTTTCAGATACAGTTTATAATAATTGATTCATATAAAATACTTCTTAAAGTAATAATTATAAAATTATTAAAAAAATATAATTAAATTAATTTACTTTAAAATATAAAATTTACTTTAAAATCCCTAAATTCATAAAATATTTTATGGTTTCTCAATCCTTATTTTGATAATACTGCTTTATTTTAATACGATTTCTCAAATATAATATTATTTAGTATATTGTTCCCTCTGAAATATTTTTTTTATTTATAATTATAAAATAAAATGGTAGTGCAATTTTTTATTAACTCATTGTAATGTTTAATAAGATATTTAATTAACTTATTTTAAATAGATCATACTTACAAAATATAAAATTTGTAAAAATATTGCTTTATTTTAATATGAATTTCTCCAGTATATTTAATTAATTGATAATATTATTTTCAATTAATATTCCAGTTAAAATTTATATTAATGATGTTAAATGGAACTGAAAATATTAATTAATTCCTTGCAGTATTTAAAAAGTTATTTAATGAAATCATTTTAATAGGATTTCTCATCATATATTTAATTCGTTCATAAATTTAATTATACGTAATTAATATTTTCAGTTACAGATTATTGATTCAAATGAAATTTTTCTTCTTCTTCTTTCTTAAAACGATAAATACTGCCTTCTATTTTGAAGTTTATACTAAAAAAATACCTACAAATAATTGAAAAATTATTAGTTAAATTGTTGACAAATATATATTTGATAACATCATTTTTAATATAATATTTATAATTATTTTTAAATAAATGAATTTAATATATTATTTATTGTTAGAAATACCTGAAAATTATTCTTAGAATATAATTTTACAATTTAGACTTAAATTATTTGAATTTAGGAGCACTTCTTTAATACAAACTAAACAATTGTTTTCCCCTCAAAATTAAACTTTCATGAATATTTACGTTGTTAAAACGGCCGATAACATTTCACTAAAGGGCTTACAACCTGCAATTTGAGCACAACACACTGATTTCACCGAATGTTCAGTGTATCTTGTAACAAACAAATTCTTTAAATGCATCTGATCAATACCAGTAATTGGGACGTTGAAAAAAAACTGTCGGATCAGGACAAACACTCGAGCCATTAAATAAACAGTTCGGATGTCAGATAAAAACAACAAAAGGCTCCCGCACCAACTAGGAGTCCAAATTGTCAGTCATTTAAAGGATAATATTCCACCAGTTATTGGCACGTGAAATTTTTTTATTGGTTTCATTGAACATTCACTGTTTGCAGAGTTTTGATATTGTTATTGCAGTACTAAAATTATTACGGCCTCTAATAATAACCGTCATAAATAGGATATTAGAGAATTGAAGATTTGTTTGTTTTTCAGAAATCTGAACGATGAAAAGTCAGACTGTGAAAAACGACTGCGATAAACAGCACTTATTCTCCTTGCGCTTTAATGTAACCAATGGGATTATCTAAATTCGCAAAAAAATTACAAAATTTAATAAAAATTAATGTCAGCCTCCACCTACGCACTTATTAAGCAACGACGCCCAACAACTTATAGGCATAATGTTTCAAGAACCCAAACTAAACGAATACAAATTACCTCGCCGCGAACTTTTTAATATATGCTCGCCTTATCATTTTTATTTCGCCAAGATAAACAAGATTTGTTGTCGCCTCCTTAAATATGCTGGGAGATGGCTCAAATAACTCTCTTTAAAATTCCCCGCACGAATTATCGTTTCGAGATTTTATTTACTCCATGTGGTTCGTTTTTGATCTCATTTCGCGTGTAATTAAACGCGGCGAATGTTAATGCCACCCCCACTAAATTTCATTCTAAGATTGAAATCTTGTCCGGGCCACCTGTTTAATTACCGCCAAGTTCAAAAGGGAATGGTACCGGCGGTTTAGGTGGTTGAAACGTTCCACTTAACAGGGATATAAATAAAGAATCGATATTCCGAAATGTTGCAAACTTGGTATAACTGTAATTACCGTTGGAAACTATCGTGATAAATTGCAATAATCCCTTAATGTTATTTATTGCTAAAATATATCAATCACGGCGTGAAAATGATCAAAGTTAATTAACCACTCGTCGGCGAGCAACTGAACAGATTTGGTTTTGATAAATACCGTGTGCACTTCGTCGTTTATTTGTGCAGTTGTTCTTAGTTTATATTGAGTTATATACGAAAATCTAATTAAAAAGATTAATGATTCATTAACTTTTGGTACGTTATTTAATAATACATTTGATTAATAGTGCGGAGGGGATATTAATTATAATATATGCAGTGCGATACATTCAAGAAGGAAACACCTCCGTACTTTTTATATTTGTAAATAAAACGAATTTTTTTCATGACAAACAAATTCCAAAAGTTTATTATGGAATATTTCATGAAAGGTACATCTTCCAAGTGGATAAGTACTAAGATAAAAATACAAAAAAAAATAGTTTTTTAAATTAAAAATTACCAATATCATCAATATTAAAATATAATTTATATGAATATATTGTCGAAAAAACTAATTATATTAAAATCATAAATTGATATTCTTAGTATCTAACTAAATCATCATAATAAACTATTGAATAAAAGAAATAAATACATTAAAATAAAAAATTAAATTCTCCGTAATTTCTAATATTTTATTCCATGATTCAGTTAATCAAAAGAAATACATTCATCATAATTCACAACTGGTCAAAAGAAATATTTATTATTCTTATTTTGTTCAATTATTTTATTCTATGATTTAGGTACATTTTATTTCAAATTTAGTTGATATAAAGAAATAAATTCATTATTATGTTTCGTTCTACTAACTAACTATCATTATAATAAACTATTAATTGAAAGAAATAAATATAAAATTATAATAAAAAATTAATATATAAAATTATTTTTAACATTTTATTCCAAAAAATCAAAAAAATTATATTAATTTTAATTATTCAATTAAATCTTTATAATATTTATTATCATCATAAGTCATTGAAGAATAAAAGATATATAATAAAATTATAATGAAAAATTGATATTCACAAATACTTTTAATATTTCATTCTACGATTTACTTGTTCAAAAGAAATAAATTAATTATAATTCTTTACTCTTTTGATCAACTTCTACACCATTATTATCATCATAAACCATTAATTAAAATAAATAAATACATTATAATAATAATTTATATTTTCAGATATTTTTAATATTTTATTTCGTTTTAGTTAGTCAAAAGAAATGTATTTATTATAATTATTAACTCTTTTGATTAACAAAATAAACCGTCATATATTCATTATTATATATTATAATAAATATTTGATATTCTCTCATATTTTAATATTTTATTTATTGTTTGCTTAAACGAAAAAGAAAACATGCTACATTAAATTTATTTTCAGATAACGTCAACATTTAATTAAATAGTTCAGTTAATCAAAAGAAATTAATTCATTATATTTCCTCATTCATCTAATTAATTAAAAAACTGATCCAAAGAAACATGTTATATTCTTTTATTCAATTAAAACATTATAAACCATTGATAATTAACTGATATAAATATATTATAATAAAAAATTGATATCATCGGATAATTTGTCATTTTCAACGAATTTCATTGGTCAAAAGAAATAAATTTATTATCAAATACTATTGACTAAAAGAAAAATAAATTAATTATAATGCAAAAATATATTCTCACAAAATTTTATGTTGATCAAAAGAAAAAAATATATTTTAATTTTTTTGTCTGGACAACTAAACACAGTCAACATGTTAAACTATTTATGATTGAAATATGTAAATAAATTATACTGAAAAATTAATATTCTCAGATATTTTTAATATTTTAATCCACGATTGATTTGATTAAATTAAAAAAATAATAATAATAAAGCAAATTCATTGAACTGATCCTCAGAAATTATTGCCATTTTCTCAATCACATGTTTGCCAAAAAAAAAATATATTCGTTATAACTATTTACTCTTTTAATTAATAAAACCATTATCATCATAAACCGTTAATTAAAAGACATAAATACAATATAGTAATGAATTGATATTTTACTTATATTTTCTTTCATGGTCTAAAGCGTAAAAAGAAATAAATATTATACATTATATTAAATATGTTCTGAGATATTTTTTACTTAATCAAAAAAGAAAACACATTGCATTAAATTTATTCTCAGATAATATGAACATTTAATTGAATGGTTCAGTTTATCAAAATAAATTAATTAGTTTTATTTCCTTATTCATCTCATCGATTAAACCATCAACAACATCCAACGAAATATTTTATATTGTTTTATTCAATTAAAACATCATCATTAAAATTGATATTCTCAGAAAATATTTTTATCATTTCCGTATTTCATATTTTTATTAGAATCAATAGAAATAAATTCATTGTAATGAAAAATTTATATTCTCACATATTTTTATTTTAACATTTTACCATGTTCAGTTTATCAAAAGAAATAAAAATATTTTATTGTCATACCATTTATGATTGAAACAAATAAATAAATTATAATAAAAAATTAATACTCAGATATTTTCAATATTTCAATTTAGTATTTAAATTAAAAAAATAAGGCAAATTCATTGATCTGAGATATTATTGTTTTAGAAGGCCAAAAGAAATATATTTATTATAATTATTTATTCTTTTAATTAACTAAACCATTATCATTATAAATCATTGATTAAAAGAAATAAATACTATAAAATGATGAATTGATATTTACATACATTTTCTTTAATAGTTTAGATGTTAAAAAAATAAATACATTGTATTGACATTATTCTCAGATTCTTAACATATATTCTTTTTTCAATACAACTATGATTATCATCATTAATTATTGATGATTAAAATACATAGATAGGCTATAATGAAATATTTACATATTTTACAATATATGGTTTAGTAGATCAAAAGAATTAAATTCATTATAATTATTGTTACTCTTTTGTTCAACTAAACAAAGAAATATTATAATAAATAAGTTTAATTATGTTACTCTTTGTAATCTTGTAGTCCAACATTAAAAAGAAAAGAAAAAAAATTATGGAGAAGAACACCATTTTTTTAACTTTTACTACAAATTAAAATACATTGATTTCAGAGTAAACTGTTGATTATTAATTAATTACAGTTGTTAAAAATATATATAATTTTGAAACATTCCTATTGAAATTAAAAGTAACCATTAATTTTTATTTCCAAAATTAATTATAACGTCAGTGTTCCTGACAGCAACGAAAAAGTGTGATGTGCATTTAGTTTAATTATCAGGACGTGTCGCTGATTTATGCCCATCATGTCTTTATCATCGTATTGTCCGACTTTCAGTTCTTTCATCGCAGACAATGAGGCAGGAACAAAAAAATAAAATACATATTTCGCGACAAAAACAAGCGATTCACTCTCGTAATATTGTTATCTTTCGTTTTCTCTACACTATTTTCAAAACGATAAACGGCAATGATATTTCCGAAATGTGTTACTGCTTTATTTTACTTACTAGTCCGGACCCACATTGTTCCGTCCGCAATTCAGATAAGAGGTGGCCGCAGGAAAATTGGAAAACGAATAATTAAAAAACGGGCAATTTCCGGACGATAAAAATGTTAAGCATCTGTTTTTCTATTCAATATGTTATCTAAGTAATTATTGACATTTACGCATGGCTAAACGAACTGATGTATTTTTATAGTTTCCAATATCTGTTATGTTATCTGTTCGGCAATAAAACACCGTTCGACAGATAGTATTTTTACTCCGGGAGCGAGGATAAAAAAAAACGTAGATTATTTGCCCGTTTGTTCGATATATTGAAATTGAAATTTGTTTTGCATCAGTTTTCCATTTCAGTTATTACACTGTCGTTAGAGGACAATAAATTTACAAGAGTCGATGAAAAGCTACAAAAAGATCTCCCCGAATTAAAACAGGAGTTTGCGGTTTTCGTCAGGTACTTGACCCCAACAACCTAAATCCCTTTATCGGTGCGTTTGATCCGGAGTAAACATTCAAACCAGACCCCCTCTACTCGAAAGGAAACTGCCACACTGCATTTTCTCGTGATGACATAATGATAAAAAATTAATTCGCCTTCCCGTGTAGGGAAATATGTGTAAAAAAGGTAAAATAAACATTCGGCTTTCAGGTTCATAAGTAACGTTTCGTGTTCACTCAACTACACATTCGTAATGTGTTTGTGGTTGGGAGGAATTAAAAAAAAATAATAATAAAAAAAATAAATGAATACCTTACCGTAGCTGAAAACCCTGGAGGAAATTAATTAAATGGATATTATGAACGGTGAATGTGTGCTCTAAATTTTCATAAATGTAACCTTGACAATCGCATCTTTGTGTGTTTGTTTGCATGGAAATATAAACAGTAGGAATTAGTTATAGGAATAATAATTTATGAAAGTGCACGAACGTTTCTGAACCGCCGCGAGTATTATATTTTAAACAAATGGACATTTAACGCTAGAATTAATGAAAGATTTAAATTTATTTTATTACGTTAAATATTTGGATAATTTTGCCATTTATCTGGCTTAATTATAATTAGCGCTTTGATATCTGGTATTTATTTTACAAGCTGAGAAGTTTTAGTTATTTTTTTGTTTGATTTAAAGATCGTCTTTAAGTAATTATTTGAACCTGGAAATAACATTGTAATCAAATGTAATGGGTATCAATTTTCAGTAATTGCGATTCACCAATAAACAGTTTATTGCTATTAAAAATTTATTTGGCGCCGTTTAAATTCACAATTAAAATTTTATGATCGATTTTATCGAGTAATAAATTACAGTTTAACTAGAAAACCGAAAACCATCATTAGATTGTACTGAAAACTTTGAAACTACTGAAATATAAAAACTTACAGATAATTTTCAAGAATATGATAATCAGATAATTAATTATAATCTTAATGATAAGTAATTTAAAATATATTTTAAAATATATAAGTTATAGTTAATATACAATAATAGTTTCCTAAAATTGAAAAAATTTGAAAAATCTTACTTAAATTTCTTAAAAAATTATAAACATTAAAATAAACAAACATAAAAAGTTGGGTATAGAATTTAAATTATAAAATCCAAATTTTAAAATTTTGTGACAAATTTTGCAATATAAACATGAACTATAAATAATTTTTTTAAAATTGCATAAAAATCTTGTTACAATCTTCTTCAAGTAGATAGAAATGATAAAAATTAAAAAAGTAACAATAAAAATTAAAAATTAATTACAAATTGAAACAAATTTAATAATTTGAATTATGCATATATAAAATATTAAAAATACAAAAAAAAAGACATTTTAATTTTGAATTATACAATATAAACATGAGTAATTATAAATAAATTCTTAAACTACTGCAATATAAAAACTTACAGATATTTTTCAAGAGTCTTAATGTTAAGAAATCTAAGATATATTTTGAAATATATAATAGTGTTTCCTAAAATTGAATTAAATTGAAAAATCTTATTTAAATTTCTTAAAAACATTAAAATAAACACATGAAAAGTTGGGTATAGAATAAAATTAAATTGTATACTCCAAATGTTAAAATTTTGTATCAATAATTTGATTCAAATATAATAATTAATTATTTAATAAATTAATTATTTCATAAATAAATAAAAATTATATACATATTAACTTTAAGAATTTGTTTAAAATATCAGAGAATTTATTAACGATTTACATTAATTAAATTTACAAAATTAAATATAAATTGAAACATAATAAAATTTAAAAATTTATGACTATATAAAATATTAAAAATAAAAATAAAGTTTAAAAGTGTCTATAAAAAAATCGTATTATGTAATTAATAATAATAAAATATATATAATAATAAATATTATTATTATATTTTTGAATATTTTTAAACTTTTTATTTCATATTTTTTAAGAATTAAAAGATTCAAACATATGTTTAGTTTATATTTCTTAAAAATTAAAAAAAATCATAATTTTCAATTCAATAATACATTTTTAAAAGTCGAAATTATAAATTTACAATAAAATAATTTATTCAAAACTGCAAATATAAAAGGCGTAATTGACAGATCAAGAATTGAAAGATTTATTAAATAAATAAAGTAAATTATTATTTACCAAACAAATATAAAAATTTTATCGAAATGATAAATATAATCTCATATTTGTAAAGAGAATCGAAATAATTGAGACAAGTTAATAAACAAATAATTGTTTTAAAAAATTGTCTACTTTAAATGCATTAAATGGTCAAGGAATTAATTAATTAAAACTAAAAGAAAAATAAATTGTATGTATATATGTATATGAAAGAAAATTCAGGAAATACCATATGGCGAAACCACGAATGAAATCAATGCTGCAAACAAATACTGTATGGCATTTTTTGATATTTGTTCAATTTATCACAGTGACAAACCGTCAATCAGTATCTTTAATATATTTGTGATTGTTTGTCAAATTAATTAACTGGTGTCGCCTATTTTTGTTATCGCAGGACAAAATAAGCCATTTCAGACACAATAATTCGAACGTTTTCAATATTTTCGTCCGTTATAATTGTTGACGCGATACCAAAATAAATCGGCCAATTCATAATATCCAGTGTTTGAAACAAAACGCAGATTTGCGCATTAAAATCAATCATCTATGCATTTTTCCATAACATTAAATCACCATACATAACGGCTGTCTTAAACAGACCAATTTTAAAATTAAACAGAAACGGCGAAATGAATTTCAATAGAAATCAAAGTTAAAATTTCTGCTTTTCTTCCTAACGCAAACAAATTAGCCGGTTATTGTTTCGGGATTGGCAAAAATGGGACGATAAATCCGAGTGTTATGATAATATCTTTTCCGTTTCATTAATTGCTCGGGGCGCTTTGAAATTAACCGCACAGCGTTTTCATTAAATGACTCCGCCAAATTGAAAACAGATCGTCGTAATATTCGCCCGCCGAATTATCTCATTGTTTACTGAAAAAATATCCAGTCATTGTCGTGTAAACTTTCGCTTAAATTTAGATTCCGGACAAAAGAATAAACGAAACAAAGACGCGAACGGCTTTTTTTCTCTAGGCGACATAGACGAAGACGAGTTTAAAAGTTTGTCGAAAATTATCAACCGTTCACCTTGAGGGTATCGTTTTAGCGTCCATAAAAATTTCCGCCGTCAATAAAGCGTCGTCGAATAAAAAGCGTCTCTTCAATCTTTGCACCTCGTTGTCTGGCGTGCGTAAAAAGTTTTAAAGCCGAAATTCTACATGTAAATTTCCGAACATATCCATAAACCGGCAGATCGATATAAACACTGAGGATTAGTGGTGTAATTCGGGTAGCT
The DNA here is from genome assembly GCF_024364675.1 of Aethina tumida. Lineage (NCBI taxonomy): Eukaryota > Metazoa > Arthropoda > Insecta > Coleoptera > Nitidulidae > Aethina > Aethina tumida. The sequence goes on from NC_065439.1 coordinate 12,975,883, forward strand.
ACTTACAGAAATATAAAAGTTTTCGGTTTATTAGTCGTAAAACGTAACTGTGGCGGACAACCTGAAAGGGTTTCGCGGTTTTACAGTGCTCCCATATCATTATCACAATAATTAAGTTTTGTTTCCAACCCCCCGGGGTAGCCTGCAACGAAAATTCCCGCGGTAATATTTACATGTAAAATAAGTTACTGATGTAGTTCATATTAAATCGGATATAAAATTACCCTAGTTTGCAGCAAACATATTATTTCTTTAAATATTCTTAGGGTAATTCGGGTGTAATGATCTTGAAAATAGTACTCTTTCTATTTTAATTGGGTTATTCACCTAAATAACTAAAGGGTTAACTCGATCGAGATGAATATATTTGTTTAAATAGGTGAGTAGATTATTCATCCAAACAAGCATACCTAATTTATTTCAATTGGAAGGAAAGTAACTAAGATATATCAGTAGAAAGCCCAAATTTTCAGATATTATTTTTCAATTTCGATATTCGAAGTTCATTAATTTATTCAATTTCAAATTCAATATTTAAATTTACTATTATATTTCTACAAAAGCTTCGACTTTAATTATTTCGTATAAAAAATAAGAAACCAGCAATAGTCCACAATATTTGGCTTGTTCCTGAAGTTTTTATATCTTCTTTTTATATCGGTGAAACCTTTTGCCTCGTTCATCGCTTTGACCACCTAGATTTTCTCGAAATGAAACCATACGACTGAGAAAATGAATCTTATATAATATTACATGTCCTTTTTGAACCTGAAAATTAAATATTTTGATATGTCTTATAATGAAGGGGAATCAATGAATGGTATCAAAACGACGCCCTGAAATACTTCTAGGTAAACTAAATTTAAACATAAATACATTCTCTTTATAATATAATGAAATAAATAAAAAAACACAAACTTGTCATTATGTAGGTGAATGCCCAAAATGGAAAAAATATAATATGATTTTCGTGTCCAGCGCCCCTAAATTATTTTTAAAAAGCGTAAAAGAAAAAAAAACAGTGTTATTCTCGTACCGATTGAGTAATAAAATATATTTAAAAATACTCGCTGACGGTTATTTGATCGAATTTCTACACAACAAAAAAAAAAGGTTTTTATGCCTACGTCACTTTAAGAACCTTTTTATAAAATTTCTATTAAAATTCTACATAAAACTCTTTACGAGAGGCATCAACTGAAAAATTATGGCCGGCTTACTTCTAAAACTCCGTCGAATTTATTAGACCCTAAATTGAAAGTCTATTCGGGACAACATTACAACAAAGACAGACCTGCACTTCCAATAGATGTAAAATTCCTAGTGCTTTTGGATGTTGTTAAATATAAAATGTGTAATAAATTTTATTGGTTATCTTGACATATATATTGATTATAACAAATTTTATAATATATGTAGATAGATTTTGAAATAATTTAGTGAATTTTTTAATTAACATAAACATTTTAAACATTAGATTGCATTCTAATATTAAAATCAATGTTTTAAACATAGAACAAAGACCTGAAACTACTGAATTATCAGAAAAACTTTCTATTTAATTTACCAATTAAAGATGCAATTCAAACATTTAATTATTCCTCAAGATAATATATGACATATTATATTTAGTCATTATAGCCTTTTTTCCGTTTCTTGTAAAATAAAATGGTGGTAAGATGTCAACACATAAAAAGATAAAAATCTATCTATAACTTCAATTTGGCTGAACAAAAGTTGATAAAAGTTACAAATAACAAACAAAAGGGTTTTGTTTTATTTATCTTCTATATTTTATAGTAAGTGAGAGTTATGATGATATTCTTTTTTGCTTCTTTGTGTCAGTTTGAGTTGTTTCTTTTAGTTTTAAATTTTTAATATTATTATAGAAATCATTACATTTAACATTGCTAGATAAAATATTATAAATAAATATTACAAATTTTATAATATATTTAGATAGATTTTGAGTTACTCAGTGAATAAATTTTTTAATTAACATATACATTTAATATTTTAAAAACATTTAGATTACTTAATTTAATTAAATTCATATTGAAACTTGAATTGCATTCTAAAATTAAAGTTTATATTTTAAACATAGAACAAAGACCTGAAACTTCTGAATTATCAGAAAACCTTTTCTATTTAATTTACCAATTAAAGATGCAATTCAGACACTTGATTATATCTCAAGATAATATATGACATATTATATTTAGTTATTATACTCTTTTTTCCGTTTCTTATAAAATAAAAAAGTGGTAACATGTTAAACACATTATAAGATAAAAGTCTATCTATAAATTCAAACTGGCTGGACAAAAGTTGATAAAAGTAACAAAATGAAAGAGTTTTGTTTTATGTATCTTCTATATTTTATATTTTTTATAGTAACTGAAAGTTATGATGATATTTTTTTTGCTCCTTCCTGTCAGTTTGAGATGTGTTTTTAGTCTTAACATTTTCTATAACATATTGATTAGAAAAATTTAATGTTTCTTAAATCTCTTTATAAAATTTGAAATTTTTTAATAATATTATAGAAATCATTTACATTTAAATAAAATAAATAAAATAATAAAATATTATAAATAAATATTACAAATTTTATAATATATGTAGATAGATTTTGAGATAATTCAGTGAATAAATTTTTTAATTAACATAAACATTTAACATTTAAAAACGTTTAGATTATTTTATTTAGTAAAATACATATTGAAATTATAATTGGATTCTAATATTAAAGTCAGTATTTTAAACATAGAACAAAGACCTGAAACTTCTGAATTATCAGAAAAACTTTCTATTTAATTTACCAATTAAAGATGCAATTCAGAAACTTTTTCAAGATAATATATGACATATTATATTTAGTTATTATAACCTTTTTTTCGTTTCTTATGAAATAAAATGGTGGTAACATGTTAAACACATTAAAAGGTAAAATTCTATCTATAACTACAATTTGGCTGAACAAAAGTTAATAAAAGTAACAAATAAAAGAGTTTTGTTTCATTTATATTCTACATTTTATTTTTTATAGTAACTGGGGTTTATGATGATATTTTTTTGCTTCTTTTTATCAGTTTGAGTTGTTTTTTTTAGTCTTAATAATTTCTATAACATTGATTAGAAAAATTTAACGTTTCTTGAATCTATTTATAAAATTTGAAATTTTTTAATAATATTATAGAAATAATTAACATTCCTACATAAAATATTATAAATAAATAATATTTCGAATTTCTGAAAATCTGGATTTATATTACAGAAAAATAAATTTAATTAAAAATCATAAAATTACAATAGTTTTTTATATAAAAATTTAAATATACATTTCACATTGGAAGGTATAATTTTCGTAATTTTGTTTATCAGTTAATATCGTTCTGAGAACGCATTAAATAAATCAATTATGAACAATCAATTAACTAAATAATTTGCAATCAATTACCCAACAATTTACATAATAATTAACAAAACATACGATCCAATTATTACAATTCTCATTAACATATTCCGAATTAAAACCAAAACACTTGCAGAACACATCCCTAATAAACAATCCTGGTTAAAATAACTCACATCAGAGATACACCCTGCAAACTTTATTACAAGCGGAAATTTCATATCAAATTCCAAAAATTCTCAAACAAATTCATGGCGAGTCATTTTATATTCTCGACCGATATACACAAGCAAAAATATGCACGTATTATTCATAAAACGATAAACCATCCTCGCGATTTTATTTAATTATGGTAATTTACGATCCGCCCTTATCTCTGAGCACCGACAACATTATTTATACAGGTAAACGTGTAATTAATCTCGGAATTTGTATTATTTATACAACAAACATGCACGGTTTTATACACATGTGTGTTTTATGTGAAGGGTGTTTTGTTCGTGCATGGGTGAGCAAAATTTGGACAGTGTTACTAATTAATTTTTTTGTATACACTGTGTGAAAATATAAATGTTTAATGAGATAATGATCGTGTGGTTTATGGTATTGTCGTAAAATTGTGTAAACGAAGTTTACCACTGTAGCAACAAGTTGTATTGATCTAATGTTTTGTCTAAGAATTGTTGACAAAACTAATGAGGTAAATCAAAGTTTTGTTATCATTAGAGTTGCCAATTAAAATATTTTACGACAAATAAATTGTTTTACAAAATGTTTATGTTGTGTATATATAATTTTTAAATATTACAGAATCATTTCAACATGTATATATTTTTTTAAAATTTAAAACATCAACATGCTTTAATTTAAATAAGATCTCACCTCTCCAGCAACTAATCCAACAAAATCAAAACCCGCCAAAATCGACCAACCTAAAGTCCATCAACATTCTGTCCAAAAAAACCGTCCACAAAGTCCCTCCCAAAAAAATTGTAATAATTTTTTAAATTTTAAATCTGTAGCATGCGTTGGAATAAAAATAAGTTGAGTTTAGAATTACGTGAAGATTCGCGTTGCGCTCGTTGCGTTCCTCGTGCGTCCGTTCTTACTGCGTGACGTTGCGCGACTGAATACACGGAACACTCTCCCGACGCGTCGGGGTTGGAGCGTCGCGACGGCCGGTTTCGGTGAACATGCGCCCGCGACGTCCCGGACCTGGTTCGCTGCGATATGATTTGTTGCGTCCTTATCTCGCGTGCGATTTTTTCTCCGGCCGGCCGGGGGAACGCTCCGGTTCTGTTGATGGGACGATGGGGTTGCGAACATAAATAACTGGGCGGTGGGGTCGTGCTTGTAGTGTTTGTTCTGGGATGTATCAATTTTGTTTCTTGGAATGGTTGGTTCTTGTCGACTTTTTTTGGGGGTTTCGATGTAAATTTGTAAAATATGTTTTCAGTAGTGGAAAATATACATAATTCTAAAGTAGTAAATATTTATACCCATGAATGTATTTGTGCATATAAATAAAAAAGGTTAATGTTTTAGGATCATTGAATTTTACATTATCTTGTATTAGTCAAAATTCAAAAATATGAATTTTCAAAGGAAATTTGAGAATATACTATTTTTATTATCAATAAATACATAAAAGATGTAAGATATATATTTTAACACTCTGTATAATCTACAAAATCCAATTTACAAAATTTAAAATGTATAAAATGTATAAAATGTATAAAATGTATAAAATGTATAAAATGTATAAAATGTATAAAATGTATAAAATGTATAAAATGTATAAAATGTATAAAATGTATAAAATGTATAAAATGTATAAAATGTATAAAATCTATAAAATCTATAAAATCTATAAAATCTATAAAATCTATAAAATCTATAAAATCTATAAAATCTATAATATCTATAAAATCTATAAAATCTATAAAATTTATAAAATCTATAAAATCTATAAAATCTATAAAATCTATAAAATCTATAAAATCTATAAAATCTATAAAATCTATAAAATCTATAAAATCTATAAAATCTATAAAATCTATAAAATCTATAAAATCTATAAAATCTATAAAATCTATAAAATCTATAAAATCTATAAAATCTATAAAATCTATAAAATCTATAAAATCTATAAAATCTATAAAATCTATAAAATCTATAAAATCTATAAAATCTATAAAATCTATAAAATCTATAAAATCTATAAAATCTATAAAATCTATAAAATCTATAAAATCTATAAAATCTATAAAATCTATAAAATCTATAAAATCTATAAAATCTATAAAATCTATAAAATCTATAAAATCTATAAAATCTATAAAATCTATAAAATCTATAAAATCTATAAAATCTATAAAATCTATAAAATCTATGAAATCTATAAAATCTATAAAAACCTAAGAAAATCTAAAAAATCTATGAAAATCTAAGAAAATTTTTAGAAAATCAAAGAAAATCTAAGAAAATCTAAGAAAATCTATTAAATCTATGAAACAGATTTATGAAGTATATCCAAAATTTATGAAATCTTTGAAAATATAAAAATCTATAAAATATATATGATATACATATACATACAAATACATAAAATATCTAAAAGGTGTATAATGTAAAAAATATGTAAAATCCATAAAAAAAGTTTATATTTTTCTAATTTCTGTAAATTTATATATAATATAAAATCTGTGGTCTGTACATACTGTACAAAATCTCTAAAATTTGTATAATGGAATAGATTATTTAATATATAACAAAAATTATAATGTGTACAATATTTATGAAATCTTAGGAACTCGTGTAAAATGTATTAAATCTGTAAATCAGATGAAAATAATGTAGTTTCTGTTGAAATATTTAAAAAAAATTATAAGTCTGTATATACAAAATTCATTAAATATTGGATAGAACAAGAATAAAATCTATAATATCTATAAATGTATAAAATCAATATGTATAAAATGTATAAAAACTGCAGAAGTTCTAAAGTCTATAAAATGTGTAAATTCTGTAAAACATTTCATTGAATTAAAGAAACGAATTTCTTTTTCAAAATTTTAAGTAATATTTTTGTGTATAACGTTGTACTAAATATTTACTAGAAAAAATTAACAAAAACTATTATTAAGGTATTACATACATATTTTACTAATTTAAATAAGTATTGGGACAACTTTATAAACTACTTCACTTAATCATTTTCTGATTTATTATCAACATAAACATCAGAAGGAATGAACAATAATTAAAACAAGACAGGATCCTTACTCATACCTTAAACGAAGACAAATACAACACAGAATCTTAGAACCAATCGATCAACCATAAAGTCTAATATGCCTTCCCCTCAAAACATAAATTTTACGTTCGCAATAGAGCCACAATATTAGCAAATCCGGCATCATCTCAACGCCTGTAACTGGCACAATTAAAACAAGGTAGACGTGCTACAGCTGTTAAGTGAACATCCGAACATCCCATTATAGGACAACTCCTGAATTGAAACGATCCGAAACGCCAGACAACCTTATTACCCGTAACATATTTAGACGTTGTCCGTTTTCACTTTCAATTACCCTTTGTCCAGTCAGACTTTTGCATATAAATAGTAAACTAAAGGGATGTTTTTCAATTCGGATCGATTGGTTTGTATTGGAATCCCCAACGGTTTGAAAAAAAACGCTCCAGACAATGGAAACCATAAATGTTGCATCCGATACCAAGTGCATGTTGGATTCAACTTTATTATCTTGTTGCCGAGATAAATATATACAGGTGCGGACTCCTTCAGATGGGTCGTAACCAAATCGATATCCGACTTTTGGGGAAATGTTTGTGCAGGATTCGAACAACAACCCGAGGCAGTGGGGATTAAATGATTTTAAATCCATAAACATAAATCGGTTATTGTGTGTCTCCGGGGCGGTTTTTTGTTCGCAACATGCCGGTAATCATCTGAAGGTCCGTATCGTATTCAAGGGTACCGGAATAAAATTAATTAGAGGGGTAAAATTGACCTTTCCACGGGACGAATTTGGATGCGAATTCGACGCCCACGCGTTTCATTACTGCTAAAGTTCAGATCATGATTTATGTGCGACTATGTGCCAAAACTCCACTCAATTTGTTTACCATAAGGGGACGCACTAAATTTAGCCTCTTCCTTTTTTTTTAAATGGACCGTGATTTGTTCCAGCAGGAAAAGGTTATTGAACTACTTTTCGCTCGGGTCGATAGAGTTCTTTTTGTTGGAACGGTAAGACGAGATGTAATCATCAGGCATTAAACCCACTGGATGGTTGATATAATGGGATACTTTGCCTTTTGTGTTGAACAGAGTCAATGTATGAAATCCAGGTGGGCACATAAGAATATTCTCGTAAATATTTACGTGTTTTTAGTCTTTTTTATTCAAATCTGTTAAATTGTTATTTTCACGGCTAAAACATTTAATTTTCTTTATCTCGTGGTAATTTTATCGTCGCGTCGCGTTTAAAGGGAAAGTGATAAAGTCGGGAAATTTCTCAAACGTCTGAATATTTAAACAGTTTTAAAACAATATTTCTCGAACAAAAAGAAAAATCATATGATAAATCTTTGTGTTTCTAAAAAACCTACATTTAAATGAGGAAGGACGTATTTTAATTCGCTTTTGTTTCAGAGAAAGTTACCAGTTGGAGATAAAAGCTAGAAATGTATTTTATCTTAAACTTTATTAAAACAATTTTAACCACAATAAATTTAAATATGTATGTTCTTTCGAAAGTGTAACAAAAATTTATATCAAGAAATTTACATTTACTATGCCCTCGCATTCGCCAAATTTTTAAAATATATCAATTTGGTGAATGCATCCCTAACTAATGAAAGAATTTTGAAACAACATATTTTTAAATTTCATTATTTTATTTAAAAAATGACTATTATTAAAATATTCATTGATACAATGAATCTTTGAGTTTCTAAAAAATATACATTTAAATAGAGAAGAGATTTTTTTAATTCACTTTTATTCTCGAGATAGTTTCCAAGATAAAAAAGCTATAAATATATTTTATCTTTATATTTTATTATATTAATAATGTTAATAATATTAAATATATGTTGTCAATACTAAAAGATTATTTAAATTTTAAACTGACAAGTTAATTTCAAAACTGGCATTACTTTATTTAAAACTCACAAATATTTTCTCAAAATAATAATAATAATAATAATAATAATAATAATAATAATAGTATAAATGTTTAATTTTATAAAGAGGATACATTTGTATAAGGAACGAATTTTTAATTCTAAGGAACTTTTCAGTTGGAAAACATATTTTATCTTAAACTTTATTTAAATAATTTTCAAAAACAATAAATTTAAATATATACGTACTTATGTGTAACAAAATTTAATTTCTCTAAATGTATTCATGACATTTTATGAATAAAATAGTCAAAATAAAGTCTGAAATTCTAAATCACATTAACTAAATAAAAATTCCTAACTAAAAATTAAAATTGTATTTTATTTTAAAATGTATTTAAATATATATTCAGAAGTAAATATATACAAATGAAATTATTTAGTAATAAAAATTGAATTAATTTGTAGTGATATCCTTGAATAATTTCGTTTCACTATTTTAAAGTTATTATGTGAGATCCACTGTTCAGAATTATGTTATTTCTTATGTTTTAACGAACATTGAACGTTGTATTTTATCCTTTTTTATTAAAGGATGTATTCGGTGTGTATAATTTTTGACATTGTTCAGGGGATTGTTATTATATTTATGCTTATTATGTGCGTGCGATAATTGTTGAAAAGACCTTCCTTTTGATAATCTTCCAAAATGGGGACAAGGAACTACAAATTTTATTCATGATAAAAAATTTAGATCTATGAACCAATATTTCTTATTTATCACTGATATATCTCACTATTTTCTTAGTGAAAATCAAATATAAGTTTGTTCTAAGAAAGTTGTTACTTAAGTAAGTTTGAACGAATATTCCTCATCTCTTAAGAACGGCAAATCTAATTAACACTATGTGGGCTATTTCTTCAACAAATTTATTCACTATGTTTGAGGTCCGTCTTGGACCAATATTTTGTAATTTAAATTTTATTTATGATAAAAAATTTAGATCTATGAACCAATATTCCTTATTTGTCATTGACATATCTCACTATTTTCTTAGAGAAAATCAAATATAAGTTTGTTCTAAGAAAGTTATTACTTAAGTAAGTTTGAACCAATATTCCTCATCTCTTAAAAATGGCATATCTTATTAACACTATGTGAGCTATTTCTTCAACAAATTTATTCACTATGTTTGAGGTCCGTCTTGGATCAATATTTTGTACTTTAAATTTTATTCATGATAAAAAACTTTGATCTAAGAATCAATATTTCTTATTTATCAATGACAAATCTCTCTATTTTCTTTGAGAAAATCAAATATAAGTCTGTTCTAAGAGAGTTGTTACTTAAGTAAGTTTGAACTAGTATTCCTCATCCCTTAAGAATGGCAAATTTAATTAGCACTATGTAGACACATGGATATCGATAAACGCCAAAGATGTCAATAAATCTTATTTGTAAATTTATTTGTGATTATTATTTATGAACCTTCTTGATTATTCAGTTCTACGCATTCAGAATGGTGTTACTATGTTTTGTAATTATCTTGTATCATTCACAACAAGGTTTCCTATTCATTCTAGTTGATCACGTAATTTCTTCGTAACTTTTGTAAATTCAAATGATACTCCGGTTGATACCATTACAAATTATAATAATTTATTGATTTTAAATAAAAATTTATGATGTCTTTTGAGCCAAGTAGTGAAATTAATGCTATAAATTTTAAATATATTTTTTAGATTTTTATTATATTTAAAATTAACATGTTCAATTAAGTTTCAAAATGCATTTAAATGGAGAAATAATTAACAATTTTCAATTACAATAAATTTAAAAAAGCAAAGTCTGTATATATATATATATAGATTTTCTAAACATTTATTTCTTTATTAAAATATTTTAAATTAATTTCAAAATTGACATTATTGTAGTAAAAATATTTACTATCAAAAATGTAAAAAAATACAATAAATATCCAATTATTAACCGCCTAAAATGAAATTATATAAGAGTTTTGTTTAAAATAACGATTACTCTCGTTACTATTAAAAGCTTCGTAAATTTCTCCCCAGCCCCAAAACAATAAATAATTTTCCAATAAAACTTTTTTATTGTTTTTCACATTAAAATCAGAATTAACATTTTTACTAAAAGAAAACCTTATTTTAATAAAAATATTCGGGTTTTAAATAAAATATATATATGAATCATTTTTAATGTTTCGAAAAGAAGTGCACTTAAATGGAGAAGGATTATATTTTTATTCGTTTTTAACCCCGAGAAACTTTCCAGCTGTTAGATAAAAACAAGAAATGCATTTTATAATAAAATTTATTAAAATAATTTTCAACCATAATAAATTGAATAAATCTGAAGCAAAATATATTACACAACAATGCCCGGCGCATTCGCCATTATTAAAAGGAATTTATTGAATATTTATTGAGATTAGAGACATACACTTTTTGAACTTATTATGAATTATAATAAAAGTAAATAATAACTGCAATAATGTTGGATATATTCATGATTTTTTATGAATAAATTAATGAAGCACTAAACGATTTCCAAAATTCTACATACAAATTTTAAAAATATTATTTAGAACTTTGATTAATATTTTTCAAATTAACTTCAAAATAAACGTACTTTAATATAACACAAACATTAATTCAAATATTATTAGGTTCTTGACCTTACAAATAAAAATTTAAATTTAATACTTTTAACAAATTGAATATTTTTCTGCTAAAAAGAATAATTTCTGATAAAGGAAGTGAAAACATTAAAACAAACTGGAACAAGTTTTAGTCACCTCGTTTCGAGTTAAGACACCATTTAAAAAAGTTAAGGTCGAGGAGATCATATACTTGAACCGGGTTTCACATTCTCGACTAATTTCCTTAAAACCAATCGGTCGTCAATCGACCGCCGTTGAAACGCGCGTCACGTCCTAAAATTAAATTAAAATTGCGGCGGTTGAAAACCGTTTAAAATTGGGTTGTATCGGGCGAACACTTCTTGATTGACGAATTTTCTTTAGAACGAGTACGCAATATATTAGATCCGAATAAGCCAGGTGGGTTTAAATAACTTCAGGGAAATCGTAAAACGAAAGTTTAATGAGAATTTATGTTGCAGTCACATAAATCTTTAAGAATATTCGCGACGAGAGCAATTTTATACAGATATTTCACTTACGGAATATACGTTTATAATAATTTTGCAATCACTACGTTCATAAATCATAGTGGGTGCATAAATTAAATTTTTCGTGGGTGATAAATAAATCCATCCATTATTAATGAGCAAAAGAACATTGCGGTACCTTAAATAGGTCAGAGGCGGTTCAAATTTCGGTTCTAATTCAATTTAACAGTGTTGCAATGCGTCAATAATTATTTACAATTATAATCATTACATAGTTGAGCAAGCAATATTAAAAGTGTCATTAACAGTTTAGATAGTTTCAATGTCACGCAATAAAATATTTTCAAAATGTTTATCATTTCGATTTTATTTTGAACATCTCCTATGTTGAAACACAAAATAACTTTAGGCAATTGGGTTTATTCCGTTTGGAAAATGTTTACTTCCGATTTAAATACGGAAATATTCGTCTGGAATTAATTAATCTCCACTAATAAATAAAAACACACTTTTGAACCTTGAAATCGGTTATTCCTTAATAATGGGTGGTTAACCTTTGTCCACACTAGAGATTTTTACCATTTTTATCTTCAGTCTTGGATCACTCGTCGTTCGCGCAATTTCGTTCAAATGTACAAAACGGTGCTTGGAATTTGTGTTGCTAGTTGCTTAATTGGTTTAAGCCAGACAAAATGCATCAACACGAATTTGTATAATCTTACGGAATACAAAGTGAGTAAGGATTTCGAAACAGTTTTAATGTGCACGTGCTTAAAATCTATGGATATATATTTCGAGATTCAAGTTCAAGTGCAAGTTTAAAAGTTCATATGTATTCCCTGTTTTTTGTAATTTTAGATTAAATTAATTGAGTAACATACTTTTTTACATATTTATCTCTTTTTGTGTCAATTTAGTTTATTAATTTTCTTATCAGATAAACTTATTAAGAATTAGGATTAGATTAAGCATACTACAACATAAAAACAAAAATGTTATTGTCTTTAGTACATAGTTATTTTTTATTTAAATTTAAAAATAGATTAATGCCTTTTTATATTTTACCAAATAAAAATCTCAATGTTAATATTAAGCTAAAGTATGAATTATTTGTTTTTATTTGTCAATTTTAATTTTAATTCTTTGACTATTTAAAATTCTTAATTGTTTATTTTATGCAAAACACTTTTTTAAAAAATATTTTAGTAAAAAAGTTTAATTAAATGACTGTTTTTTATATTTGTTTCAATAAAATATAGCTTATTATAAATATTATGTTGAATGAATACATTTTTAAACCAATATAATTAAACGTTGTAAACAAATTTGTTATTTTTTATTCAAATTTAAAAGCAGTTTGTTATTATGTTGATGAAAATAAATTAGTTGAATAAACATGTTTATCAGGTAAAATTCTATATTTTTAGCTTTTGTTAATATGTTTTTCAATGCTTTCACTATGTAAACAAATATCTAAAAATAATAAATCATTATTCAAAAATTCTATTAAATTGTTATTTTGTGTCTTAATTTCAATTTAATTAATTCATTCATTAAAACTACAAATATTTTATTAAACCAAAATTATTAAGCATTAAAAAATAGTATAATTCTTTTTTATACAAATTCAAAAACAAGTTAATAATTTGAATGTATTAGTTTAGTAAGAAAGAAAAAACATATTTTCCAATCCTTTTTTTTAATATATTATACATCTACTTTAAGTTTATTAAAATAACAATTAATTTTTTTAATTATGTATATTATTTTAACTACAAAATTTTGACAAATATATAATTGCTTTTTTGCAAAATAATGTTTTCAATTTTCAAAATAACAAAAATTTTAAATAATTAAATAAATTGTTTTTTATATGTTTCAATATGAATGTCGTTTATGTGTCAATTTAATTCATTCATTCGTTATTTTCAATGTTTTCATTGTGTAAAAGATTTCTAAACATAATAAAATTTTCATTTTTATATTAGATGTATTGAAATAACAATATATTTATATTTACATATTTTAGATCTAAATTTATAAAATTTCTATTTTTTTTCTCTTTATTATAAAACAATATTTTTAAAACTATTTTAATTAAGGGATTAAATTTATTAAATTTATATTTGTTTCAATATCAATTAATGCCTTTTGTTTGTCAATTTAATTACTTCATTTATTTGTGTCAAATATAACATTTTCACTTTAAACTAATAACCAAGTTTATTTGATATTGAAAACAAATATGTTCTAAATTATTATTCTTTTTTATGTAAATTCATTTTGTGTGGATAAACTTATTAATTTTTATTAAAGTTCAAAGAGATATTATATTTATATTAGTAATATTGATTAATTGAAACTTTATTTTTTACTTAATAATATAACATAATAACATATTCATATTTAATTGCTGAATTTTACATATTATGTTAAATTAATATTGATAACTGTTTAAAACATAAAATTGCTTATTTTTTATTGCAAAATAATGTTTTTAAACAAATTTTAAGTAAACAGTTTATTATTTTATTTTATTTATTTATTAAACCATAATTAAGCGTTAAACTTATTTTATTTTGTTCAATATTTTCGTTGTGTTTTCATGTCAACTATAAGAGTTTCATTAAAAATTACAAATATTTAATTATTTCATATTAGTTGAATAAATTTGTTTAGTAATTTCTCAATCTATTCATTTTTTCGGCATTTGTGTAAAAAATATCTAAACATAATAAAATTTTTATTTTTTTATCAGAAGTATTAAAATAACAATATATTTATATTTATTTATTTTAAATCTATATTTCTATATATTTCTATTTTTTATTATTTATTATAAAATAATATTTTTAAAACTATTTTAACAAAAGAGCTAAATTTATAAAATTTATATATATTACAATATTAATGAATGCCTTTTATGTGACAATTTAATTGATTTATTTATTTGTGTTAAATATAATATTTTCTCTTTAAATTATAAATATTTTATTTAACCAAGATTATTTAACATTGAAAACAAAGATGTTATAAATTATTATTCTTTTTTATGTAAATTCATTTTGTGTGAATGAAATTATTTGTTTTTATTCAAGTTTTAAAAGGACAGGACATATCTTTTTATATTAATAATATTAATTAATTGAATAAATTTTCTTTACTTAAAAATGTAACATAATAAAATATTCATGTTTACATTAAATATATAAAAATAACAACATAATTGTTTAATTTTACATATATTAAATTATAATTGTTAACTATTTAAAATACAAAACAGCTTATTTTTTTATTGTAAAATAATGTTTTTAAACCAATTTTAATCAAAAAGTTTTAATTAAAGATTTTTTTCAAATTGCTGAAGTATTATAATTTTTTAAATTTTAATTTTTACCACAATATTTGTTAAAAACACAAAAAGATAGATAATTACATTAAAAGTATTAAAATAATAACTTTAACTTTAATGATCTGTAAGTTATATAAACATAAATTGGTTATAAAACTTATTTAGAAAAATTTTCTACCATTTAATTACATATAAACAAATTTTCAACAAATAAGTAAAAAATAATTTAATAATTATTTTTTGTTTTCGTAATTTTATATTACAAATATAATAAAAAAATAAATATAAATAAATATTTTTAGACCGACGCCGAAAATTTCAATTTACAATTCGATATCCACTGCGTAAAATCCAAAGATGGTTACCATTTACTCCTGCTCAACGTACGTAAGCCTGTAACCTCCAAAAAACACCCTGTATATCTACAGCACGGAATAGGAGCAAACTCAATGCAATTCTTCGCCGGCAAAAACGTCTCTATGGGTAAGAATCCGAAAAATATGTCACCAAAAACGACTGACAACGTGTTATTGTGTTTACGAAATTCCGACGACACATGACATTAAATCGGACTGATTCTTCCGGTGTTCCGTGTCACATTATTCCAGTCTGAATTTCAATAATAATTTCATAATATGATAAACCGTTGCCGTGTTGTTGATGTAAAATTACTACTTTCTGAGACGTCTATTTATATCCCGGGTCCCCGCTTTGATCCTAAATAAAGATGTGCCGTTCTTGCATCAATGCTCTCGCAACATGTCAATATGCTTTGCCGATTTTTTGGTCCGAGACGTATTTACCAATCCCCCGAAGCCCGACATGTTTGAAATATCGATACGAGCAAGTTTTTTTTTTCATACGAGAATATATTTCGGCTGGAGTCCTTTAATGGATTTGAGTTTTTGCCGGTTTATTTATCAATAACAAAAGGAAAATTTTATTGTGTTCCAGCGTTTTATCTCGCCGAAATGGGATACGACGTGTGGATTGGCAGCACCAGAGGATCGTACTTTTCTTTGAATCACGACACATTTTCGAACGACGACAAACGATTCTGGGACTACAGGTAAAACTTTAATTCCCTCACCAACACGACTGTACACTTCAATGTAGTTTTCATGAGATGGCTCTTATGGACCTCCCGGCTTTCATCCGGCACATCCGCAGCTACAACACGCAGAAAATCTTGTACATCGGACACTCGATGGGGACGAGCATATTAGCCGTTTACGCGTCGGTATTGAAGGACGAGGCGGAAAAATACTTGCACAAAGCCGTGCTAATTAGTCCTGTCGTCTATATGAAACACATACGAGGTCCTGTGGGATATTTGGCGGCCAAAGGTGAACTGTTGTTGGTAAGTCGAGCGGATTATGTAAACTGAACTGTTTAATCAATGAATGTATATCATCAGTATCGGGAGTTCTACGAATTTGCTGGTTATTCCAGTTGTCAGGGATTAACTATAATCAGGTGTAATGGAGTTGTTTGTGGAGGATAAACACTACCAGGAAATCAATGTATTGGTTTCATTAAATTCTAGATTAAAGAAAATTAATAATAATGAAACAAAGAAAATACTTTGACTATACTATAAGCTAAGTATAGTAAATTAATATTAGAACAAGGACAATAACTGAATTGCAAAACTTCATCCATGAACAGAAATTACACAATTACCACAAATTAACACTAAATATTTCAATGTCGTTTGTCTCACTACAAATTGTTTTCAGATAAAACTCGAGTCATTAGGAGTGTACAAATTTTTCTCGCAAGGAAGCTTCGATCGATCGCTCTTGAACGAGTTTTGCGTTTACAGACCCAATGAACTTTGCACCACGTTAGTCGACAGTATTTTCGGATATTCCACAGGCCAAAAGAACAAAGTAAGTACGTGGTTTATCCAAGAAGCGTGGAGATCAGATAAGCATCATTAAAATTCTGTTTGGTATTCTGCTTTTATTTATGTTAATATGTATATGAAGGCTGTAACTCCTTATCAATATTTAACAACAAACCATAAACAAATATTAATTTTTTCAGAACTACACACCATACTTTTTGACAGAATGGCCCACCGATACGTCGACGAAAACTCTAAGACACTTCATGCAAGTAATATTGTCGCATGGCAAAAGTCCTTATTATAATTACGGCCCGGAATTAAATAAGAGGATTTACAACAGAGCAACACCTCCGGAATACGATGTTCCGGGCATAAAAATACCCATTCACATTATTTATGGGGAGGAAGATTGGCTCGCACCTTACGGGGTAAGAGTGACGTTCCTCATTGCGTTTGTGCTTGAAATTTAAATTTCGAAACTTTTTGAATATTACGAATGTGAATTAGAATAATTAATGAATGTTTATTTCAGGACGCGAAGTTGTTGTATGACAAGCTGACGGTTTCTGAAAAGAGTCTTCAGGGAGTCCCAAATTTTAATCACATTGATTTTATATTGTCTGACAATGTTGTTGATTTTTATGTTAAATATTTATTACCTGTTTTGTGATAAGATAATTTTTATCCTATTGGAACATTTGCTATGTATGAATCAATCGAATCATTAAAATGTTGTGTTATTATGTAAAGCTTGTATCTGTTTTAAGATAAATTAAAATGTTCTTTTTTACAATGTATTTATTTAGGATTATTCAAGCTAACATTAAATTTAGTAAAAAATTACCCTTTTTGCTGCAATTCTTATAAATAATAAAATAATCACTTACAATTTCAATTTCTATAAAATTTAATATACTTAATGTTTTTAATTAAAGCTAATATTAGATTTCCTAAAAACCTGCCTGATTTACTTTTTCTTCAAATATTTTCTGTACATAAATTATTTGATTTTTAAATAAAATATATTTAAATTTTTTAAATATTTTTTAAATTTTCTTTATAATTTATTTACTTAGAATTATTCAAGGTAATATTTTATAAAAATAATACTAATAATAGAATTTAATAAAAAATATTTACTTTATGTTTTTTCTATTTTTTTTCTATGTTTAATTTTTTTATGTGTAATGTATAATATTTGTTGATTTTTATGTAAAATGAATGCTCGTTTTAATGTAAATAAACAATTTTTTTATTTTTTCAACTTCTATGAAAATTAAAAGACTTAGCTTATTTAATGTAAGGTTATTAATTAAATTTTATTAAAAATTGCCTGCTCTACTTTTTTTTAATTTTTTCTGTATAAAAATTTTTTTGTTGATTTATAAAATATACTTATTTTAACATAAATAAATTTAATTTTATTCTTTTTTAAGGTAAATAAATAATTAATTAATTTTTTCAACTTGATATCTATGATAATTAGAATATTTCAACAGTAGTTTGATTTAAGTTTATTAAAGCTAATATTGGATTTTCTATGGTATCGAGAATCTCAGAAATCCAAAAATGTAAAAATATACAGAGTATTTTCCTATAAAACTTCCTTCTTTACTTTTTCTTCAAATATTTTCTGTTCATAAATTAGTAGATTTTTAAATAAAATATGGTTGTTTTAGAATTAAATTAAAATCTTCCTTTTTCTATTAAAGTTTTATTAAAAGTAATATTTTACAATAATAATAATAAAAATAATAGAATTTAATAAAAAATATTTACTTTATTTTTTTTCTACGTTTTTTTTTTTCTATGTATAAAATTTATTGATTTTTATATAAAATGAATGCTTATTTTAATGTAACTAAATATTTTTTTATATTTTCAACTTCTATGAAAATTAAAAGACTTTAGCTGTAGCTTATTTAAGGTAATTTAATTAATTAAATTTTATTATAAATTTAAACTTTTTTCCAATTTTTTTCTGTGTAAAAAATTCTTTGTTGATTTATAAAATATACTTGTTTTAAGATACACAAATATATATTTTTTTTCACATTCTTTCTTATTTTTTGTGTGTATAAATTAATTGTTGAAATCCAAAAATGTGAAAATATATAGTGTATTTTATTTTAAAATTTGAAAACGGAAAAATTAATAATATAAATATTCATATGTCTTGTTAAAAGCGTACATTTAAAAATCCGTTTTATTGTCAGTTATGTTTAGTAGCAACAATACGGAAATATAATTGTTTGTGGGTTTAGTAAGTTACGTATTTATTAATATTTGAAAAAATGGGCCAAATTAGAGCAACTGTAAAATGAAATAACTTTACTTGCATTTAACATTTCTTCATTTAGTATCAAGTAGCATATACAATACATTACTTTTAAATACTTCGAAACACCTTTTTTGACTGATTTCAGTAGCTTTTCAATATTTCTTTCCAATAATTTTGAATTTCTTCGTAAAATTCATTAACATTTTGCATTTTGTCTTTTTACATGGATCTATTGACACTCTGAGCAACAATTATATACATGCTGATATAGTTTTTTATTATTCAAATATATTACGAGCTGTACAAGATCATTTGAAATAACATTTAATATACAATCATATTAAATTTCAATGTACTTGATTTTTAACATTATTCTAATTGTTTGCATCATTGTCATCATTAATTTCAACAATACTTAGACTTGTTGTACTTTCAATTATTTCATTTTGTTCTAAAAAATTAAGAAATGAAAAGGTTTAATTCAAATTTATCTAAGTATCGCGTAAAAACGGCATCGAATAATCAAACAAAAACACTATTTCAACAATGCACAGTATATATATATATATATATATATATATATATATATATTTATTTAACCGCCTATACAGACCCATTTCGATATATTGTATTAACGTTGTCAGACCAAATTTGACGTTAACAGACCCGGCTCTGGGTCTGGCAACGTTTCATTGTTTTTCTCAATGGTTTTCGTATGTACACCCTCTAAGGGGTGTCAGGGTGAATTTTTGATTGGGTCTGGAAAAGCGGTTGTATAACTACACATATACGAATTTAGTTCAACGTCGAGTATAAAATTTTATACGAAATCGCTATTAGTCCCAGACTTTGGAATCAACGTTAACAGACCCTAAATTTGACAACTATGTATAGGTATGCCAAGCTACTAATTTTACAACATTCTGTTTAGACATCTCCTTTATTTAAAATACTACATTATATATTAATATTTTACAATATTTCTAACTTATAAATTTTTTTCGTTCTGATGATGATGTTGATGATGATGACATATTATTATTATTATTGTTATATATTCTTTATTATAAATTTAAATATTAAAATATGTAGTCCACAATATGAAAAAATATTACAATTTTAAAATGCTATAAATCCCAAGTCATTTGAACAAAAATAATGTTTTAAATACTACGAGTTCTCTTTTAGTGAAGTTGGTCTAACCATGAAATGAAATGAAATCCGATTGATTGTCTATCTACATGTTATTAGAATATTTTTTAATTTTTTTTCAGATATGTTTAGCTTTAATTTATCTGTTTAATAGAATAATTTGATTTTGACAAATGCGTGCTGGTCTTCAAGAAATTTGGAACAATTTTCTCTAGATGATTGTTAAATGTTAGTTGGCACTATATACAGACATATCCAGGCAGTAATAAGTCGCAAGGCAACTTGCTATAAATTGTATCAGCACTTTTTATGTTTGCCCCATGTATTTTATTTAATTTATATCAAATTAATTAATTAATAATACTAAGATCATTTTTTTTTGAGATAAATTCTTTGATATTTTTAAAATAAATATTAGAAGATTTGTGGAACTTAGGTAATTTCATATTTAATAAATATTGCATAAAACACAAATTAATGGTAGTAGTACTTATTTTCAAGTCAAAATAAAACAGTATTTTTTAAATTAAAAAACCCTAGAATAAACGAGTAAGTGCAATGGTACAAATTATAATATCTTTGAATCTCATTGAATCAGACATTTTATTTGTATTTTAAGTGTAACACAGTAAGTACAATATTTTTTCTACAAAAAATTTTATGTTTTTAAAATATTTTTTTTAGGTACAGTTAGTTCAGAACAAGGCCTAAAAATTAGATTAAAATATAGTAGGTTAGATCAAAAAGCTTGTGAAAAAAATTATTGAAAAACTTCTCATAAAATAGAACATACAAGTGTCATAAAAATAATAGTCACTACTGTTGTAAAAAACAAAAATAAAATATTTAATTAAAAACAAAGTATAACAATAAAATTTTTTCTTATTGTATATGTATAAATAAATATTTTAACTCTAACCCAGACAACTCTTCAAATAAACTTTTATTCTGGGACATTCTTATTAGAAAACACTAGAGCTTCAGTCTTTTGATTGCATGTCCATCCCATACGACCTGATTACTGGGGTACTTTGTTTGCTAAAATTACATGATAATCAAATTTCATTATCAATGCGTATTCTATATCTTTACCATTCATTATTTCAATTTCACTCTTCTTATTGTTTTGTTATTCATGTTCTTTGGAATGTTTTTCGATTCACCTTCACCCAATTAACGATAGATAATTTAATCAAAGAAAAATAAAGATAATAAGTCTTCTTTGTATGTCCTATAAATATTGCTATCTGCTCCATTTGCTGTAATTTCATGCCAATTGCAATATTGTTGCTATTTACTTTCTAAATCTGGTACTAGTCAAAAGTTTTGTATTTTTAGCTCCAGATTTATGTGCCATCTTCCTAATAATTGCAGATCCGTTCATCCATTTCTAATTTCAAGTAATAGATCAACATAGGATTGCATTGGTTTTGAGAATAAAATCGGCATGGATTTACTGCCATTTCCAAAGCCAATTGTTTAACATGTATGCTCATGGTTTTTTCAAAGTCTGAAAGTGTACTTAAACATTTTCTCTGGTTAATAATGATATTTTGTCTTTCATAAGTTAAAATAACCAAAATTTTGGTTTTTCGTTTTTGTTTTCTTTCAAAAAATTATTTGCAATATCATACCACCAATGATTAGCACTTGACAAATGTCAGTTATCAATTTTTCGTGATTTAAATATTGAAATAATATATTTTTGGTTAAAAGACAACTTACAACAGGCTTTGCTGCACTGTTAAATTTTTCGAAAGTGTCATAAGCATCATTTTTGATTGAAGTTTTTTATAAAAAATAACTTTTCCATTTGGGAAGTACAAAGGATGAAAAAATTAATTAAATTAATAATTAAAATTAAACCAACAAATTAGGCAATTAAAATATTTAAAACATTCTTTATGTTTAAATACAAAATGTAGCTTTACTTTTTCCTGTTTTTTCGTGAGAGCGACAAGACGATGCCCCCAACGTTGATGTTTAAATTTACTATAAGACATTTAAAAGTAAAAATTTTTATATGCAACCAATCCTGAATAGTGGCAACGTTATCGGGTTTGGTAGCGTCGGTAAAGTACCTAGGTTTTATACAACGGACTTGAAAAGTATGTTTACTAGACTGGGTCTCCTAGCGATTATTTAATATAAAAAATTAGTATAAGAGTTTTTTTCTTTCCCCTCTTTTTGCCCCATAAAAGTTATATTTATTAATAGTTTAAGTCTTTATACACAAAAATTTCCATTAGAAATGCTGGGTCTGAGGTTGTCTGTTAGATATGTCGGGTT
Organism: Aethina tumida; assembly: GCF_024364675.1. Taxonomy (NCBI): domain Eukaryota; kingdom Metazoa; phylum Arthropoda; class Insecta; order Coleoptera; family Nitidulidae; genus Aethina; species Aethina tumida. The sequence goes on from NC_065439.1 coordinate 12,998,529, forward strand.
CAACAACGCCTGTTGGATAAATATATATATATATATATATATATATATATATATATATATATATATATATATATATATATATATATACTGTTTTCACTAAATCCATTCAATTTCACTTATAAGAAATACGTCAGCTGTATAGCTACAGATGTCCAAAAAGTGTCTAAGGCGCCACATCACATCATGAGCATGTCGGTGTCGCCAACCCATAAGGTTTTCCCCTACCAAAAAGTGTCCAACGCGGCTAAAGAAGTTTTCAGTTCAAAAATCGTTCTTTTTATAAAATGGTTGTTGTTTAATTTGTCACTCTATACATGAGCGATAGTGTATATATCAGTTGTAAGATAAATGGGTAAATATTTATTTACTATTTCCAATTTGTATGAAAATTAAAACACTAGTTTAATATACGGGTGTTAAAGTTAACATTAAATTTCCTAAAAAAATGATTGCTTATATTTTTCAAGTTTTTACTGTTGCGGAAATATGAAAACATGTTTTAAGATTATTATTCATTTTTTTTTTAATGTCTTAATTAAAAAATTATAACAACGGTTTAATTTAGGTTTATTCTAGCCAATTTAAATTCTCCGAAAGAAACTTCCCCGCTTTAACTTAATTTATCTGCTCTCATAAATTATTCCAATGTAGTAAGTGCTTTTTTGTCGAATCCAATGAATAAAATTTTTTGTGCCGTACCCTTCAATACGAAATCGGCAAGAATGCCACGATTGTAGCGTCGCGACGCCGCTACGCCAATACATCGGGTCCCATCTGTTGTTTTGAACGTGTTCCAAGTGCAACTTTCAATTTAAAATCACGTTGAACTTTACACACGAAATATGCAAGTTAACAATGTGCATCGTTAACTCCTTCGACATTATTTCCTTTTCTGGCTGGAACCGTTTGATTAAACGGACCCAGACGTATTCATTTAAGACGATCCTAATTGCCACGGAGCTTCGCAACGATGCCAGCCTGAAAAGATCCTAAGTGGCGGCATCAGATGTACGGATGATAACACAACAATTAGAGGAGCTCATCCCAACGGCAGTCCGGAATGGTCGCAACGATATTTCCGGGCTTGCATGTTGCAGAGTTTCTTGACACTATCTGCATGTGTATGAAATGGCTGCAAACAATGCGGGTCTTAGAGAACGGCGGGATTTTTATCTGTTCGATATTCCTTTTTCTCGTTAATAACGATTCAATCCGGCTATAAATGAAATTGGCTGCACGGAAAACTGCCACTTACACGGATCTGCATACGTAATTGTCTTATCCGTCTTTTTAATTCTTTTCTCTCTGTTATGTGAGTGTGTGTGTGTGTATGCAAATCGAGGACGGAACAATGCTGGTATTATTGATGGAATTACACAGGGATTAAAAGGAACAGAAAGGAAATGAAAATTGTAGTCTCAAATGCATTGAAGTTAGAACTTTCATAATTAGACTCTATATAATCCTTTTTTATCTTTTTGTGGAGCTTAAAGTGTAAAACTTCGTTTAGATCTGGAGGTTTTCTGCAACATCTGTTTCATCAAGCCGATTTTTTAAATTGAAATGCCAACTAAAAGTTAGAGTTTATACAAATGTAGTAATACATTTCTACAATTGAACTGTTTCTTGATTTATTTATACATTGGCTCTTTATTTATTGAATTTATATATTATATTTTATCATTTTTATATTAACTGTGGCTTATATAGTGCTATAATTCGCTTAAAAGTCAGCTTAAAGAAATAGAAGTGGTACATAGCATTCATATCGCATTTGTACATTTGTAAGATGCTGTTTGTGATGAAGATGTACAACGTGCCAAGGTCGCCCTGTAACCTGTACCAACGAAGCAATATGTTGTGCAAACTCGTTCCGATATATTCAGAAATGGACCAATCATTAAACCGCCTATAATTAACCAATAGAAAAAATATATTCGTAAGAATACAATTCGTTTTCCAGTAATTTATATCAGATAGAGTTTTTATTGAATTGTTAAGATCCAAATTAACAACAGTAAAATATTAAGTAAAGTGTTCAAGTTCAAGGATTGTGAGAAATGTGTATGTATATCCTGTTAAAGATTGGCTAATTTTAGATCCATATAAGAAGACGTCATCATCGGTAAAGTTTACTGGGTTTTAAGAGATGGGTTACTTTTTTGGTTTTCTAGATAAAATAAGTAAATATTCGTAAAAATACTACCTTTTTACCAGATATTTAAGTTAAATTTATTTTTTTCCATTTTTTAATTGTTTTATATTTGTATTTGTTTCGTTTTCCTGTAATTTAATTAAGATAGAGTTGTTATTAAATTGTTAAGATCCAAATTAACAATAGTAACATTAAGTAAAGTGTTTAAGTTCACGGATTGTGAGAAATGTGTATGTATCTCCTGTTAAAGAGGTCATCATTGGTAAAGTCTACAGGGTTTTAAGAGATGGGTATTTTTTTCTGTGAATAAATTAATTGTTGTTATGGCTTTTTTAAATTAAATAAATAATTATTTAATTTTTTCAACTTCTATGATAATTATAATATTTCAACTGTAGTTTGATTTAAATTTATTAAAGCTAATATTGTATTTTTTATGATATCGAGAATCTCAAAAATCCCAAAATGTAAAAATATACGGGGTATTTTATTTTAAAATTTGAAAACGGAAAAATTAATAATAGATGCAATATGTTTAGTAGCAACAATACGGAAATATAATTGTTTATTAGTGGGTTTAGTTAGGTATTTATTAATATTTGAAAAAAAAAATCAAAAAAGTCAAATGTAGAGTAACTAAAAAAAACTTTACTTACATTTAGCATTTCTTTATTTAGTATCAAGTGGCATATACAATACATTACTTTTAATTACTTCTAAACACTTTTTTCATTGACTTCACTAGCTTTTCAATATAACAATTAGATATTTCTTTCCATTGATTTTGAATTTCTTTAAGAGATGGGTTACTTTTTTAGTTTTCTAGACAAAATAAGTAAATATTCGTAAAAATACAACCTTTTTACCAGATATATGAGTTAAATTTATTTTTTCCTATTTTTTAATAGTTTTATATTTGTATTTGTTTTGTTTTCCTGTAATTTATTTAAGATAGAGAACTTATTGTATTGTTAAGATCCAAAATAACAATAGTAAAACATTAAGTAAAGTGTTCAAGTTCAAGGATTGTGAGAAATGCGTATGTATCACTTGTTAAAAATTTGTTAATTTTGCATCCATATAAGAAGAGATCATCATCGATATGGGTTTTAAGAGATGGGTTACTTTATTGGTTTTCTAGATAAAATAAGTAAATATTCGTAAAAATACAACCTTTTTACAAGATATATAAGTTAAATTTATTTCTTCCCATGTTTTAATTGTTTTATATTTGTATTTGTTTTGTTTTCCTGTAATTTATTTAAGATAGAGATCTTATTGAATTGTTAAGAGCCAAATTAACAATAGTATAACACTAAGTAAAGTGTTCCAGTTTAAGAATTGTGAGAAATGTGTATGTATCTCCTATTAAAGATTGGTTAATTTTGCATCCATATAAGTAGAGGTCATCATCGGTAAAGTCTTCTGGGTTTTGAGAGATGGGTTACTTAATTGGTCCTCTAGATAAAATAAGTAAATATTCATAAGAATATAACCTTTTTACCAGATATTTAAGTTAAATTTATTTTTTACCATTTTTTAATTGTTTATATTTGTATTTGTTTTGTTTCCCTGTAATGTATTAAGATAGACTTTTTATTGAATTGTTAAGATCCAAATAAACAATAGTAAAACATTAAGTAAAGTGTTCAAGTTTAAGGATTGTAAGAAGATTGGCTAATTTTGCATTCATATAAGAAGAGGTCATCATTAAGATTAACCTTTATGATACTGAAAGATTAAGTAGATATTATACAGTACACTTGTGAAAAATCGTTCCCTTTATCTCTTAACGAGTATTCCAAAATGACTTTAGACATTCGAGTATTGAGGGTATTGTATAACATATATCTACTTCCATCTAATATTAAGTATTGATAATGCTTTTTTTTCTTAGAGTCTTTCATGTTATGAACTTACTTTGTGAAGTGATTATTAATATAATGGTGATTATTTTGGTGCACAAAAGTTATTCTAAAGTCAAGCGTAAAAAATATAAAATATATATGTACAAAATCATGTACAAAATGTACCGATCAACTTGACGACAACACCAACAATTTAAAATAAATATTGGCACAGACATATTTCATCGAAACTGAAACAAACAAAGGATACGTCGAAGTGCAAAATAAGGATATGCACCTGAATTTATTTAACAGTCTGAATCTGAATATAAATAGACGTTCGACACGCTCCAACTTATCTATTGCCCGTAATGGACTAGTTTCCAGAGAGAATGGGATAAGGACGCGGGAAGGAATTGTTGGTCGCAGTCTGGAGCTTGAATTTGCAATCTATTATGGGAAGGAAAACTATTGATATGATGGTACGGTGTGTGTATTTATTAGCATATCAATTTTGCCTTTATTGTAGTTTTCGTTGCACAAAGGCGGGGCCGTAATTGAATGCCCATAGTCGAAACCCTCTGGGGGTTAAGTGCTAATTCAACCGACGCGTTTAAATAACTAACATATGACAATGTAAATTCACATGCATAATATTATTAAATTTGTCACAAGGATTTAATATGTATGTGCCAAACACCTGCGATTGTCGAGTGGAGGATTTATCGGATGACAAAGGTTTTTTAAAGTTGATTAAACGTGTAGATCGATACGAGATAGTTCTGCAACTGTGTTTCATTGTTTAATTTGTTGCTTTTGTTTTTTTTATTTAATAACATAAAACGTTTCTAAAAGCTTTTTAATTTAAATTCTTTTTATACTCAAGCTTGACAATACTTAAAAATAATAATTATATAAATTTATAATGAAGGAAAATGTACTCTAAAATTCCTCCGGGTATAAAACATGTAAACCCCACATTTGTTAAATTAAACGAGCCAATTCGTTTCATTTCCAGATTAATTGCAATTCCAGACACATTTTTATAATGTAACTTGAACGATAAATTTCATGGATGCCATGTTTCATATTTCCATCCGGTGAATTCCTTGGAGGATTTAGATAATCATAAGGACTACCTTAAATTAATCTCCAGTGTTTACTTTTATTAAAAATTAAATACTTATTTTATACTTTTATCACGTGCTAACATTATATTATAGTTTAGATAGTGCATATAATTTTGTAACAGGTGTAATTAGATGTTTTGCGTGACTGTGGTAAAATTATACATCTTTAGTTAATTTCATTATCTTGACAAACAAATAAACAGGCTACAGTAATGGCAAATGCTAATAAATATGAAGGGCATAAAATAACATTAATAGTCGTTTAACATGCTTTATTAAGAACTGAAAAAACTTGTCAATTTCATTTTAATTTAAATAGTACAACAGTAGCAGCAGTAAATAACATTAATGACTGAAATTAGTTATTTTGCAATTATTATATATATATATATATTATAAATTGCATATAATTAAAAAAGGTTGATTTCGTGAAAAACAATTCATAATTGTTTTAAAAATGAATTGCTTAATTAAGCTCAGTTTATATTTATTTTAATTCATTATTTGTTGTGTATTTTGAATTACAGTTTTAACTACTTTTATGTTCGGAAAGGTAAGTAAAAATAGCAATGAAATTTGTGTTTTTTGTAACATTTATCTTGTTAATTCATTTTAATTGTAAAAAAATATAACTAAATGAATGCAAAATGTTAATAAAATTCACCTTTGCAATTACTTTTATTAATATTAAAAAATAACATGCTATTATAAAACTAAACGTTGATGTTAGTGAATAATTATTAGCAATTTAAGGACACTATTATAAAAAATATACACAAAATGCAAATGTCAATTAATTTTTTAAGAAGTCCATTAAATACTAAAAAGCAATACAACTAAAGAATATTGTAATTTTTATATCATATCATCAAATCAACTATTTTTTATTTTTTTAATAAACATAGCAATAAACTTTATACACAGTGAATAGACGAATATTTTTTACATATTATTTATCGATAATTTAACATAAAAAATGAACTATATTCTTAAATTCATAATATAATACTACCTTTATCAACAATGAAAGAATTAATAATTCATTTATTATTTAATAATAATTTGACTTGACTTGATTAAACATTTTTTTTTTAATTCTTTAATTATTTAGAAAATATATATTTACAATTCAAAAAGTAAACTTTGAACATTAATTTTGTAAAAATTTCAATAAAAAATATCTCATCAGAAAAAAAAACACAATTTGTTAATAAATTCTTCAGTTAATTAAATTAAAGAGGTAGCCACAAAAAATATTCAGCGTGTTTGAAAAACTTAAAAGAAAATCGATAAATAGATAATTCGAATGTCAAGAAACAGTATTCTCTTATTCTCACCTCTAATTAAAACCAACCTGGAGGAAATGGGACTTGCGGAAATTTAGTTTAAGGACTGTCAGAAGAAGGTTAGTCACAGATCTATAAAGAAAACCGTGCTTTCTATTAAGAATGTCCGATTTCGATTTGTTCAGGATCAGGTTCATAGGACCACAGAACAGATAAAACAACAATTTGCTTCCACATATTGAAGAAACAATACCGTTAAGTAATGTGTTTCAATAGGATATCAATACTAAAGTTGTTACTGATTAGGTTAAAGATCAAACCATCAAAGTTTTGCACACAATCTCTGAATGACAACTCTACAGAAAACATCAACATCGACTAAATTATACTAATTTAAAAGAACTGTTCACAGCATTCAATAAGGTTAGGGGAATGTGGGCATATAATAAATTGGGCTTTTAGTAGAGTCTGTACTTGAGAGAAATACTTAAATTATAAAGTGGAAAGGGTATTTTACAAATTCCTTTCAAAAGTAAGGTTGCTTTATTTATGTTCAGTTCAGTTCAAAAAAATATATGTAATATTATTTAGAATAAAGAAGTATTAATTTTTAGAATAAACAATAAAACAACATAATATTATATTATTATTATATAATATATTATATAATATTATATTATTATAATAAAATTATTAATATTATTCTAAATGTTCACATTAAATAAAATAGTTATGATCACAATAATTAATATTCTTAAAAGTTGCTGTAATAATGATCACTACTGTATATAGAAGATTTATTTTATTTTTATAATTTCAATTTTATAAGAAGTCCAACATATAGTACAATCGAATATAAATGTATTGTACTTTTTATATTTTACTGTTCTCATCAGAAACGAATGTAATTATTATTAAGAATAATCGTAGTAATAAAATTTCCTACCTTTATTAATAGTGAATAAATGAATATTATTCGTTTATTATTCATTAATGATTTGCATAATTAATCTTACAAAAATAACAATTTTCAAATTGCAAATTTTATATTTTAATGAGACCATTATTGAATCAAATGCAATTTTTTTAAGACTGTGAATTACCGAATTCATGTATTATTTAGTAATAATTTAACCAGTTAATGCTACAAAATTAATAATTTTTATATAATTATTATTATTATTATTATTATTATTATTATTATTATTATTATTATTATTAAATTTTTAGGTAAAACGTATAGAAAATTTAATTAATGTTGTAAAGTATCCTGTAAATAATACAAAAAAGACCAGAAAAAAGATGATAATTGGAGAAAATGTTGATATACTTGAGATATTATTATGTTCACATTAAATGAAATAGTTATAACCACAATATTTAAAAAAGTTGCTATAATAATGACCACTACTGTATATAGAAAATTTATAATAACAATAAAAATTCCAATAAGTAATATAAAGAAATATAAATTGTGTATCGTGTATAATTTCAATATTTTACTCTTCTCAGAAACAAATGCAATTTTTTTAATACAGTGAATTATCAATTAATATTAATGAATTATTTATTATTAATTTGATTAGTTAACACTACAAAATTAACAGTTTTTTTAAATTAGGTAAAACATATAGAAAATTCAATTAGTGGAGTAAAATAACCTATAAATAATATAAAGAAACTCAAAAAAAATGTTCATAAAATATTAAACTTTACTGTTTTGTGAATGAACGAATATTATTCATTTATTAATATTTTGAGGACAGATAAAGACAGACAGAAAAAAATAAACACAATTTACTTTTTTAAAAGAAAAAATAAACGGCAAAATTTGAGGAAAATGTTGCAATATTTGGGAATTACCGATTAGTATTAATGAATTAATTAAGAATAATTTTATTAGTTAACACCACAAAATTAACAATTTTCTTAAATTGTTTAGGTAAGTTGGTAAAACATATAGAAAATTCAATTAGTGGACTGAAATAACCTATAAATAATATAAAGAAAGACAAGAAAAAGTATTCATTAAATGTTATACTTTACTGTTTTCTGAATGAACGAATAGTATTGATTTATTAATATTTTGAGGACAGATAAAGAGAGAGAAAAGAATTAAACACAAATTACTTTTTAAAAAGAAAAGAAAAACGACTAAAAGATATTGCTGTATTTGGGTGAAATACTATATTTATTTCCAGCTCAATTCAGAAAAATTGAATAGAATAAGAGAGAATTAGTTTTTAGAATAACCTAAAAAACAACATAATATTATATTATAATAAATTAATATTATCCTAAATGTTCACATTAAATAAAATAGTTATGATCACAATATTTAATAATTTAAAAAGTTGACCAGTACTGTATATAGAATAATCGTAGTAATAAAATACTACCTTTATTAACAGTGAATGAATAAATATTATTCATTTATTATCTGTCAATGAATTGAGGACTTAATCCGACAAAAATAAAAAATTCCTAATTGCAAATTTTATACTTTAATGATATCATCTTTGGAAACAAATGCAATTTTTTAAGTCAGTGAATTACTCATTAAATACTATTAATAATATATTAATATTTTGAGGACAAATTAATGAAAAGAAAAAAGGTTATAATTTGAGGAAAATGTTGCTACACTTGGAAAAAATGTTCCTATATTTATATTCAGCTCAATTCAGAAAAATATGTGTAATAATTTTTAGAATAAGGATGTATTAGTTTCTAGAATAAACTATAAAATAACATACTATTATATTGTTAACATTAAATGAAATTGTTATGACCACAATATTTAATATTTTAAAAAGTTGCTGTAATAATGACCACTATTATATATTGAAAATTGAAGATAACAATTTTATAATAATATAAAGGAATATAAATTATGTATTGTGTGTAATATCTATATTTTACTTTTCTCAGAAACAAATGCATTTTTTTTAATACAGAGAATTACCGATTAGCATTAATGAATTGTTTAATAATATTTTGATAGTTAACTCTACAAAATTAACAATTTTCTTAAATTGTTTAGATAATTAAGTAAAACATATAGAAAATTCATTTAATGGAGTGAAATAACCTATAAATAATATAAAGACAAGAAAAAGTATTCATAAAATATTAAACTTTAATGTTTTATGAATGAACGAATAGTATTCATTTATTAATATTTTAAGGGCAGATTTATGAATGAACGAATAGTATTCTTTTAATATTTTTTAAGGACAGATAAAGACAGACAGAAATAAAAAATAAACACAATTTACTTTTTTAAAAGAAAAGTAAAAGTACGATAATTTGGAGAAAATGTTGCTATACTTGGATAAAATACTATATTTATTTCCAGCTCAATTCAGAAAAATATATGTAATATTTTATAGAATAAGAAAGTATTAGTTATTACAATAAATTAACATTATTCTGAATGTTGACATTAAATAAAATAGTTATGATCACAATATTTAATATTTTAAAAAATTGTTATAAAAATGACCACTATTGTTACAGCAGATTTAAAATACAACTTTCAATTAATTTTGTAAAACGTCCAATAAAGGAATAGAAATGAATGGTATTGTGTGTAATTTGTATATTTTACTGTTCTCGGAAACAAATTTTTATTATGTTAAAAATAATCCTAGTAATAACATACTACCTTTAATAACTTTATTAACAGTGATTGAATGAATATTATTTATTTATTATTTATCAATGATTTGAAGAGTTAATCTGACAAAAATAAAAATTTTCAAATTACAAAATTTAATATTCCCATCATCAAAAACAAATGCAATTTTTTTTAAGACAGTGGATTACCGAATATTATTCATGTATTAGTTAATAATAATTTGAATACTTAAAACTAAAATACTAACATTTTTTTAATTGTTTACGTAATTAGGAAAAACAGGACAGGTAAATAAAAATAAACAATATTGTAAAAATTCATTTAATGTCGTAAAAACGTGGACAATTTATTTTATTAAGTAAAAGAAAATTAGTGATAATTTTGGGAAAACGTCGAAACGATCCTTGAGCATAGACATAGACATAGACAACGGCACCTGACGCTTCCGCAAATGTTACAGCCGTCGATTCCGCAACCGTACGAAACGTCATCCTTGAGAAGAGCGAACATTTAAAATACCCGTGTGTACACCAACCCACTCAATGTCAAAATACGATCAGTCCAACCTACCTGGACGAACGATCCACCGGTCAGGAAAAAATCACCGACTCACTGATTCGTTCCGAAGCGAGTAACGCGGTTTCGTCGGATAATAAAATGTACAAGGTGTTGGTGGCCAGTTTGGTCGTTTTGAATTGTTACGGTTCGGCCTACAGGAACAACGTTTGTAAATCGTTCGCCGATTACGCCACCATAGCCACAAACCCGAATTGCTATTACAACCCCGACGTGGGCTCACCGCCCGTAAGTATTCACGTGGATGTGGTGGCCGATGAATTATTCACCGGCCGTGTTTGTGTTTGTGCCGGCGTAACTGGAATTAATGTTGTTACACGTATATTTAGACGGAATTTTTGGTAATATTGGTTTACGTATGTTTGGGGTGGATTTAAATTCCGATATTTTAATTTGGGCTAGTCAATTTTAATTAGTTTTATTAATTAAATTGCGGTTTTAATATAATGTAAAATTTAACTTTATCAAAATCAATTAAAAATGAATTACAAATTTGTATTAGATTTTCTAAAATTATTTTTTTGTTGTTGAAACTTAGAACCTTTTTAAATAACTTTCAATTAAAAAACAACAAATAAATAAAATATAACACCACAAATAAATTAATAAAAGAGTAAATTAATTAGTTCAAATTAAAATATTAAATCTTCAAATATTATCAGTGTATGCAGTGCATTCAAAGAACTAAAATAAATGTTTATTTTATTAATCATTTAGAATATGTTGATATCTTTAAGTACATTTTTCTTTCTTCAAATTTTGATATATATTTTTTTCGTAATATTTTAATTATATAAAATTATAACAAATTAAAGAAAAAAATTAAATTCTTGAATTATTTTTACATTCTTAAAAATTTAAAAATTAATTTTTAAACACTTTTTATTTAAATAAGAGTCAATAAATTAACTATAAAATTAAAAATAAAATAACTAATAAAATATTGAGATTGTTCATTAAATAACACTAATTTTAAATTCATATATATATATATATATATATATATATATATATATATATATAATTATATATTATATATTATATATTAATATATAAAATTACGAAATTATTTATATTTATATATATATATATATATATAAATATAAATAATTTCGTAATTTTATTTTATTAAATTACTTAGTTTAAGTATTATTAATCATTTTTTAATTTTTTATATAATTTCTAGATTTATTTTTACATTGTTGAAAAACTGAAAACTAGACTTTTTTTTAATTAAAAATAAAAAATATTTACAATACTGCAAGAAAAATAAATTCAATTAGTTCAAATTAATTAGAATTGTTCAATAAAGTGTACTAATTTTATGTTTGTTCGATAAATACAATTTAATATTTTAATCTAATTCTCAATAATTATCTGTGCACTTGACTGAGACTTTTTTATTGGTTTTATTAAATTTTTTATAATATACATTATGGAAGCTTACATTTGGTTTTTTGTATTATTCTATTATTTACAATAAATTAATTAAAAAAACTAACACCTGTAAAAAAAATTAAATATTTAAAAATTGTATATGTATCTCAAATCACTTTTACCTTACTAAAAGTTTAAAAATAAATTTTTAAATATTTTTTAATAAAGAAACTACAAATGAATTAATTATAAAACCGCAAATAAATAAAAAAAATAATTAAATTTTCCCAATAAGAAATACTAATTTTATATTTGTTTGGTAGAAATATGGTAATTTTAATTTGCAAGCTTTTCAATAATTATCAATGGTGTTAAATTTTGACATTATATATTATATTATTAATAAGTTCACATTTGTTTTTATTCAAAATTTGATAAAAAATATTTTTTACCACGTTAGTTATGTAAAACAAGTTACCAGAAAAAAATATAAGAAAAACTAAAATCTGTAAAAAATTTAATTACTTAAAAATAAATTAAAAAATTGTAAAATTATTTTTAATTTATAAATTTACTTTTACACTGTTAAACATTTATTAATTAATAAACAAGAAATAAATTATTCATAGAAATGCAAATAAATTAATAAAATATGTAAATTCAAATATGTGCAATAAAATATGCTAATTTTATATTTATTTGATACAAATAGTTTTATGATCTAAACTAATTTTTCAATAATTATAAATGTATCAAAAGAGTTTCATCAAATTTTTGTTTAGTACGTCAATATTATTAAAATTAATATTTTTTATGGAATAAAATCTATTTATAAAAATCTCCATGTTAAAGACGTAAATGCACAAATTAATATGCGTCCCTGCAGATAATTTAATCAGATGTTGATATTTCCGCAAAGATCCCCTTAATAACATTTGAAAGTAAATTTTATTGAATCATCATAACGTCTTAAGAATACTTTAATGTTAATATAATATAACTGTTGTGGGTATTTTATGAATTATTTATTAGTCATATTCAAAAATAGTTAAATATAAGTCTTGTCAGACGCAAAAAGGATGTTAAAAGTTAACCACTAAGCAGGTTTAAAAGGCAATAAAAATATATTTAGAAGAACAATAACAGAAAAATTTGTATTGCGAAATAATACAAAACAAAACCTTCATTAACTGAAATGCTCCATTATTTCCTTATTTGTTACAAATTAAGTTATTCTAGTATTCTACAAGGAAGACTATTTACCATAAGAACATTAAATTAATATTGTATAATAAATGAACGATTACTGTGAAGGTCTTTTAAATTTCGGTCTTATGACGGAATTCGTTTGTGAAACAATTTTCCTTTAGCCTACGTTAATGCAATAAATATTACCTTTGAAATAAAAACATGTTGATTGCGTTGCATCTAATCGATCTGAAAAAAATATATGGTTTTAGATAACTGGCACAATTATATAAAATTGTTTTTTGTTGTTTATTGAAATTATGTAAAACAACAAAACAATGTTATAACGAACGTGGTCGCGGTTTCATTAAACTTAGAACCTTGACCATGGCCAAACTGAAGAAGGTTCAAGTTTGTTGGTGTTCAGTCATATTTAACACTTCCTCACACAAAATTGTATCGGTTTTAAATGAATAGTGAACATTAGAGCCTATTAAATTTTTGTAATTAATTTCAGCCTTGATTTTTCCTGTGATTAGTATTTAAGTTGAGAACTCCGATAAGTAACTGTATTATGTCAATAATTAATTTGTTTGTCGCTATTATAGAGAGAATTATGGATCCTGTTATGTTAATAACAAGCCAATTTTATACAAACTATTGGGATGTAGAGTTCCTGGATGGAACAATACGAATCCAATAAATTCGAAATGAAAATAAAATGGTGCACATTTTAAAAACTTCATACATATTTATTATATCACAAGAAATTTATGAATATAAATTATATTCTTTGTCAAACAAATTTATTTTTTAATATAAAACTTAATAATTTATTTAGAAAATGTAGTGTAAGATATAAATATTTTGTATTCAAATAATAAAAATAATTAAATTATATACAAATTTAAAAAATTAATAGCATAAATCAATATGCCGTATTTGTGTGTAACATAATTAAATGAGAAACTCAAAATGTGAATAGAATTGAATTAATTTTATTAATAATATAAAATAATACAAATTGGAATATTACAATAGTATATTTATTTACTGATTGTTTCAAAATATTTTATTAAATTACGTTTTGAATTTGGTATTTAATTTTATACACGAATGATAAATATTTAATAATTTTTTATTTTTTAAATATTTTTCTAAATTTTAAAAACCAAATTCAAAGCGTAAAATTCAATTAATTATGTAAATAAAGTAAATAAATAATAATATGTAAATAATTCATAATATATTAAAATTTTACAAAAGTGTAGAGATGTAAAACAATTTACAGGAAAACTATTGGATTTTTTTATTAAGTAAACATAAATAAACATATTTCAAAATATTTTGTATATAAACATTATAAATAAATAAAATTACCAAAAATAAACAAAAATTAGAAATTTATACTTTTATATAATATTCGATTAATTTTGAAACAATAAAAATAAAAACTAATGAATTATTTTACAGAGTAGAAATTATGTAATATAGCAAAGTATTTTATATTTCAATTTTAAAAATAACTAAAATTCCACAAATCAGAGATGTAAAGCAATATAAAGGAAACCTATTCGATTTTCTTATTAAGTATAAATAAATAAATATTATGTAATATTTAAAAATATGTTATATATAAATATTTTAAATAAATAAAATTTTCAAACATAATTAAAAATTAAAAAATATGTAGGAAATTACATTTTTAAAGAATATTCGATAAATTTTGTAAATAAAGTTAAATATTAAATACAAATAAAAACTAATGGATTCTTTTACAGAGTACAAATTGTGTAATATTGCAAAGTATTTTATATTTAAATTGTAAAAACAATTAAAATTTCACGAATCAGAGATGTAAAAGAATATAATGGAAAACTATTCGATTCTTTTATTAATTAATAAAAATATTGTGTAACATTTCAAAATATTTTATATATAAATATTATAAATAAATAAAATTTCCAAAAATAATCAAAAATTAAAAAATAAATTAGAAATTTATATTTTTAAATAATCGATTAATTTTGTAAATAATGTTAAACAATAAAAATAAAAACTAATGAATTATTTTAGAGAGTATAAATTGTATAATATATTAAAGAATTTTATATTTAAATTTTAAAAATATTTAAAATTCTATGAATCAGGAATGTAAAGCAAATTGTGTAATATTTTTAAATATTTTATATATCAGAGATATAAAACAATATAATGGGAAACTATTCCATTTTTTAATAAGTAAAATTAAATAAATATTGTGTAATATTAAATAAAAAATAGCTTATATATAAATATGGTAAATAAATAAAATTTGCAGAAATAAAAATTTAAGAAATTAAAAAATAAAATAGGAATTTACAGTTTAAACAATACTTTTGTGTATAATAAAATGCGTAATTTAAACTTAAACCAATTTTGTAAATATTGTTAAACAAAAGATATAGCACATTCAAATATATTTATTATATTATGTGGCACTCTTTAACAATACTCTTATTAGTGAGAATTTATTCAACATGAAGCGAAACATTCATAAAAATACAATAACAAAAACCTAACACCTTTTACAGACAGGGAATTAGTAAATAAAATCCTTTCTAGGCAAATATCAGTGTGTCTAGTAGAGCAATTAGACTTTAACTGAGTTATCAAAACTAACAAGAATGTATTTTAGTTAGAAATCATTGATATCAAAGAATAATATAAGAATAATACTAAAATTTGGACAAAAATATATTAATTATCCTCCAGAATTTTGAGAATTGCTTAGTGATAGTCAAGTTCACCAGCATAGAATTGGGTGATAAATAATAAGTTTATTGTTCTCCAAATGAAAGACCAAAGATATAGACTCCAGATACACTACAAAAACTGTAAAACACGATGGAGGAAGGAAGTAGAAATTATTTTGTTTTAGGTACAAAATAAAACTAATAATTGAATACAGAAATACAGTATATTTATTTTAAATAAAATATAAAATATTTTATATTATGCATTTAATTAGAGGTTTGCATCTCCTAATAAACATTATATAGTATTGTTGTGTTATTTTTCTGACCACCACTATAAATGGATTTTTTTTATTGATTAAAAAATATGAAATGTCTTAAAATATTTTATATTTAAAAATTAAAAATACGTAATTAAATTCCTATAGATTTTACACTTTTAAACAACCATCTTTTGAATAATATAATTAAATGCAGAAATTATTTTTTTATAAATAATATATAATTCAAATGTAAACCATAGAAATTAAAAATAATTTATTTAGTAAAAATAGTGTAAATATTTTAAAATAATTATTTTACGTTGATTAAATTAAAAAAAAAAATGAAAATATAGTATACTTGTAAATATAAATCATTTTTTTCTATTTTATAATAAAATATAAAATTCAAATAATTTTGTGAATTATCTAAATATTCAATATTAAATAATTAAAATGTTACATAAATTCTAAAAAATTAAATAATGAATATAAACATAATAAAATTATAAAAATTTAGGAATCGATATGATTTAAGAAAAAAAGTGAAAATTGTGATGATTTAATGCATTTGATTTAATAAATCTATCAATAATAACATATTAGTATAAATGTGATAAATTTAACTTTTTATGCAATCTAAATAAAAAAACATTTCAATATTCCAACGTTTAAATTCTTTAGAAAATTTATACTCATTAAATTATTAAACGGGTTGCACAAGAATTATTGTAAATATTTATTCAGCAATTTTCAGCAAATTTACTCGTTTAAATGTTTATAAATTAAATTAACCACACCATTCAGACCAACAATAATCCGTGGATGTTTTGGTTAGACCAGTTTACATAATAATTTGTTACATTTACATAATAACCACCATCATCGACTATGTCAAAAAAGTTTATTTATTTATAGTTCATCTTTTTACAGGCTTTAATAGCGAAACGAAACGGTTACCCGTTCCAAAAGTACAAAGTACAAACCAAAGACGGCTACATCCTCTCCCTCTTCAGGATACCAAATAACAACACAGACAAAACGGGCCCACGCCAACCCCTAATCCTCCAACACGGAATCGCCATAAACTCGGCAGCATGGCTGCTGCAAGGGAAAAAGTCATTGGGTACGTTTTCTCTTGCTTTTGCACTGACCTAACTTAATAAAATCATTTTATGTTGTCTCAAGGTGTACGAATTAAGGTCAATGCGAGATTGGGATTCTGTTTACTCAAATTGATCCCAACGATTCAATGTTTCAAGGTCCCCGGCCTGGTGTCAGGGTTAACAAACTGAAAATAAATTCTGTTTGAATATTGCACTTTATTTATTTTCGTTGTAAATTGCGCTTGTCGTGTTTAATTTCAAGGTGCGTTGATGCCGCAATAATTATCATAATCGATTATTATAGTTAACGCATGTTCGAACAAAGTTTAGGGTTGCTTAATCGAATTAATTCACAAGGCAAGGTATTATCTGTTTGCAGCCTTTTATCTGGTGGACAAAGGATACGACGTGTGGCTAACGAATTCACGTGGAGTCCAATACTCCACTCAGCACGTCAACTTGACCCTTGATCATCCAGATTATTGGAATTTTAGGTAAACAGTTCATTCAGTTATTTTACTGTGTCTGTTAATTTATTATTGCATTGGGATTTAATGTTTTTATTCAATTCCCCGTTGTAATTTTAACAACCTGACTTATCTTATCATAACAATTGGTGAAAATCCCACACAGAGTCAGTATTTTCTTTAGCACAAAACACGATTTTTGCACGAGGATCAACACGACGCGGGACGGGACGAAAAAAACCCTTTGGAAACAATCCCATTTTAATATTTTCTCTCTTTTAACGCTTAAATACACTCCATATTTTATTGAAGTGCCGACGATAAATCATCGAAATTCCTTATTTATAGGCCCAGCGTTCCGTCGCCATTGCACAAAATTAAATATGGAACAGCTGCAAAAGAAAAATCATCTGACAATAGACCGAACGGCAAACATAATCTCTGGCTTATGTAAACAAAAAAATAAATATCGTTCATTTTCGTGATACGGCTGACTAGACGTTAGAGTGGGGAATTATTGTCTCTCTTTTCTTTCCATATTTCGTACTCAAGCAGATTACAGATCTGACGACCTTAAGGGGGGTAATAAATGTAGTTTTTTATATGGTTGCAGTTTCCACGAAATGGGAGTGTACGACTTACCTGCCATCATAGATTTCGTGGCCAAAACCACCGGACAAGCCGGCAGGATCGTTTACATCGGCCACTCGATGGGCACGACCATGTCGTACATCTACGCCTCCCTGATGCCAGACCACGCGAAGCAAAATTTGAGGGGCATCATCTCCTTGGCGCCCATCGCCTATCTGAGGCACGTGAGAAGTGCGGCCAAACTGATAGTGCCCTTCGCCGATATTATAGGGGTAAGTGTTCCCGATGCGATTGCATCACCCAATTCCACCGTACAAATTCGATTGGTGCGCCGCATGCACTACATTACCCAGATACTGACCTTAATAGCCTCAATTTCCGATCCGCCACTTAATTATAGAATAACAGCTTATTATTGACGTGTAATTCGATTGACAATAAAAAGTGGCACGGGGCACAATCTTATTATCGACCCTTCTCCGAGTTACTTTAGATTTAATGCGAATCGGGCCCGCATCAGGACTACATAATTTCGGCTAACTGCCGAGTTTTATAAGGGTTTAGTCGATGGAATGAGTCTTTATCTGCCTGAGCTTTCATTTTGATGGCGGTGCTATAATTATTTTCGGTAACTTGGGTTTAATACATAATAATGACTTTAGAGTTTATTTATGGGTTTTAATAGGTAGGTGTTAAAATTAAAAGAAAAGTTACTATAATGAAATAATATGGATTTTTCAGAACTTCAAATTTCAACCACATATTTACTGTTATTATGCATAAGAAGCGAATTTATCAAAAAAATTGTAATAAATATCAAAGTTTTCCCTAACCTAAGTTGAAAATAATAATTTATTATTATTTAGAATATTATTATTATTATTATTGTTCTTATAATTATTTTGATAAATCGACTTCTTATCTAACAGTGAGTATGTGGTTGAAATTTTTTTGATACGTTATGAAACATCTAGCATCAATCACGTCATCATTTGCAGTAAAAATTATTAAATGCTATTTTAACATTTTGAATTTTATTCTTGATTTATTTATTTTATGTTATTATTAAAGATTGTTAAATATATTATGATTTTTCTAATAATATAAAAAAAAGTTTCTAATATTAATGCATTTTGGACATAATGGATACGGTGGCAATCAATCTCAATCAATCAATCTTCTTATTATTCTCTAAGACATTTTCAAAGGTCTAAAGGAGGCGTCGGCAATTGTCCGTTTTTTATTATTTATTATTTTCTTGAAGTTTTTATGTTTTTGAATTTTTTTGGATCCCTTAAAATTTTAAAAACAGATAAATTAATATCGATTCTTTGAAATTCGATACTTTTTTATAAATCCTTTTTATACAATTTTTATTATATATTTTGTAATTCATATACTTTTAATTTTTTTTAATTACTTTCATATATTTTACTTCCACTATAACGATGTAAAACCCAATTACCAAGAATAATAAATCAATTTATTTTTTTCTTCTTATCATTTTTATGTAATTATTCTAAAATATTAAAACCTTTTGTTTTTATAAAAAGTATTAATTGTAGTGATGAGCCTTCGAAACTGAATCCTTTCTATATAAAAATATCAATTTCTTGTTTTCTACAATTATTTATTTTGTAATTAATATATTTTTTATTTTTTTTTTTAATTATTTTCAATTTTCTTAATTTTCATTAAATACCATTTACCAAGAAAAAAAATTAGTACATTTTTATGTTTTTGAATTTTTATGATTATAAAATATTAAAGCCATTTGTTTTCACAAAAAGTGTTAAATTTAGTACCAATTCTTTGA
Organism: Aethina tumida; assembly: GCF_024364675.1. NCBI lineage: Eukaryota > Metazoa > Arthropoda > Insecta > Coleoptera > Nitidulidae > Aethina > Aethina tumida. Next base: position 13,018,703 of record NC_065439.1, read on the forward strand.
AACTGGATAACTCCCTTTCGTATAAAAATATTAATATTTGATTTCAAAGAATTTTCTGCAACAACGATTACATCTGCAAAGACGAAACAAAAGTGTCTGTAACTATCTTTATTATTATTATTTATTTTGTATTTAATATATTTTCTAAATCTTTTCAATTACTTTCAAATCTTAAGCTTTTATTAAACGATGTTACCAAGAAAAAAATAGTTTATTTTTTTCTTCTTATTATTATTATTGTTATTATTATTATTATTATTATTATTATTATTATTATTATTATTATTATTATTATTATGTAATTAGTGCATTTTTATATTTTGAATTTTTCTGATTCTAAAATATTGAACCCTTTTGTTTTTACAAAAAATTTTAAATTCTTCGAAACTGGTTAATTCTTTATAAATGATTTTTATATAAAAATATTAATTTCTGATTTTTTACTATTTTTTGCACGAACTATTACAACTACAAAGAATAAAAACAAATGTCTGTAATTTTAATTATTATTTATTTAATAATTCAAATATATTTTTATTATTAAATTTTTAATTTTTTTTCAAATATTTCATTTTTACAGACTGTAATTTTTATTACATTATTTATTATTTATAAGTTTTTTAAATTACTTTCAAATCATTAAATGGTGTAAAATACATTTGCCAAAAGAAAAAAACAATTAATTTTTTTCTTATTACTATTTTTATGTATTTATCCATTTTTATGTTTTTAAATTTTTTGGACTTTGAAACCTTTCTATTTTACTTCTTCCTATAAAAAATGATCAGTTTAGAACTAATTATACAAAAAAATTGTTTATTTTATTACAATTTAAATGTTTTTTTACAATTTTTTGTAAAAAAATCATTTAATGTTAAGAAGTGTTTATATTTTTATTATTCTTTGATGTAATTAACATATTTTTTAAAAATTTTGAATTACATATTTAACTTTAACTTGGAAACTCCAAATATTCATTTCTAAATATAGTTTTATCTGATAATGTCTATTCGTTTATTGTGTTATACAATTGTTACTCCTAAATATTCATTGTGTATTACACTAGAAGAATAATAATTTTTTATTTTTTATTATTACTTTGTTACGATTCTTTAAAATTTGCTGTTGATTTTTTTCCATCTTGAGTGGTCAAGGCAATCAGTGCTATCTAATGTTTCTTGGAGTAGAGTGATTTATACATTCGGTATCTAATCTAATCTAATTACATTCGATATGTTCGAAAACCATTAATATTAACAGAAATGTCCAAAATAATATTTTTAAAATTCTGAAAAATATTTTTAATGTTTTTATTTTCAATATTTACGTCATTTAAATTTCTTCAATTTATTAATTAATGAACCTAAATTAACACAACGTAACCCAACCTAACCTACCCTAACCTAAACTGAATTTAATTTAGATCCAAACTAAAGTTAGCCCAAAGTTACCTCGATTCCAGTTCTCCAAAACAATTGTTGATACACTTTCTTTGTAACAGTTTTGAAATAAGTTAATTATTTTAAAACACTTCTAGGACTCAACATTCACACAAACGCTCAACCCAAGTAAGTATTTCAACTAAACCATATTAAAAAAAAAAAATGGGTTTACATCTGTGGTTTAAACTTTTGTAAATATGTAGTCTACTAATTTTATAATAAAAAGTGTACATATATTTTACAAATTCTGAGCATGTTATGTTTTTGTTTGCATGTTCTGTTTGACCACACTACTTCGATTTAAAACCAGCTAATTGTTTAATTTTCAGGACATATTAAAAATGTTCGGTTTACACGGCATCGGTCAGTTTCCACGATTGCAAAGGGCTCTTGTCGATAACACCTGCAACGTGTACCCTTTCATGTGGCCGTGCGAGCTGGCAAATTTTTTCGTGACCGGAGTAGCTGCCGGTCAAGTTTCAGCGGTACGTTCGCCATTTGTTCGGTTTTGTGGTGGCTTAAATAATAATCAACAAAAAAATCTTTATGCACCAACAGAACATTCACAAATTCATGATGTTTTAGGAAATGACACCGGTCTTGTTTAGTCACTTTCCTTCGGGGATATCAGTGAAAACGATAATTCACTTCTCCCAGATGTTCAGGAGGCATTCCTTGGTGTACTTTGATTATGGACCGAGGTGGAACTTGTTGAAGTATCAGTCTGTAGTGCCAAATGAATATCCGTTGGAAAATATTAACGTGCCCGTTCATTTAATTGCGGGTAATAATGATTTTCTTTCAGATACAAGAGTGAGTTTGGCTTTAAAGTTATGGATCATGTCTTAAAAATATGATTTTTAGGACGTACAAATACTGTACGAGAAGTTAAAGACGAATAAGACTTATCAAATAGTGACTGAAAATGGGAAATATGATTTCGCCCACAACGACTATTTTATTGGAATTCATGTTAAAGAATTCCGAAAATATTTATTGAAATTGTTAGATGATTTAAGATAATAAATTATTATTTTTTAACTACTCTTTTATTTTGCTAATTTGTAGTTTTAAACATTCCAGGATTTGTTAAAAATGGACACAAAATGGTACGATCAAATCTTTTTTAACTGGTTCAACTGTACTTCCAAATCTTATTTTATATCTTATGACTTTCCTTTTTGATATATTTGCTTGAGGGGTGACCAAGGAGTACGAAGTATTTTATCTAGAACTACTCCAACTAATGTTATCTTTAGGTACAGATGGCTGGAATGTTTCTTCTGATGCACCTTCTTTCACTTTTTTCCTATGTACCATATTTATTTATTTGACTTGGTATTTCAATTAGTGCTTGTAGATTAATTAAACTAACACAAAAAATTAATCTGTAATATAACAATATTAATACCCAACCATTGTTTCAGAATGCATTGAAAATGTTCGGTGTGAATGCAATAGGTTACCCAAAAACCCAACAGGATTTGATCCATTCCATCTGTTCTATGCTACCCATAAAATGTACAATTTTGAATTCAGCACTGTCAGGTTTGTCTGTGGAAGAAGTTTCACCAGTAAGTTAATTATTAACTGCTTATTACAATAATAGAATTGTGATTTATTTTACAGGAAATAATGCCCCTATTCTTCTCTCATTATCCGGATTTTACTCCGGTCAAAGTTATGTTGCATTACGGGCAAATGTTGAAGACAGGCAGGTTTAGTTACTACGATTACGGGACGAGAGAGAACGTCGTGAGATACGGGCCGATTCAAGTGCCCGAGTATCCTGTGGGAAATATACAAGTTCCTGTTCATATGTTTGCAGGAAGGAACGACTTTTTGTCGGATTTAAAAGTAGGATATTGTCGTACAGTTTTACTATTAAAGTTATCGTGCTCGTTTTTAGGATGTTGATATTTTGATGGGTAAATTAAAAGTTGAAACTTCCCTTCATGTAATGTCGGAAAATGGGACACAGGAATATGACCATAATGATTATTTATTGGGGAAACACACAGACATTTTTTATGATGAATTGTACAACACTTTACGTATGCACCAATAATATTTTTAATTAATAAACGTTTGTTTCAATTAACTGTTTCCACATTTTAATATATTTTGCAAACCAAAAATTAGTTCCTCATGAAAATATAAATGTTTCTGGTAAATTTACCGACAAAAATGAACTGTACCAATGAATTTTCATTAAATAACAAAGCAATATTGACATTAACTTGTTTGTCGTTCATACGCTCATTTAACGAAATATTTGCGAATAATTAATGTTATGTAAATAAATATTGTCGCGTCAGAACAAATGGATAAATTTGAATGAATTGATTTGATGTTTTCAACAACAACATGCCTGTTTATTTAAATGGTGGCAGAATCAAGGAATTATATTAAAATCAGTATTGATTCAACATTGGATTTAAACCACAACATAATAACTAATTTATTTTACAAAATTAAACTCAGTTTTAATATATTAAGCTAATAAACATTTAAATTGGTGTGGTCAAATATACATTTGATAGATTTTAAATTTAATTGGTTTCCATTTACAATATTGATTCCATTTAATGAAATATCCCTAAAACTGCGAGTTAATCCAGTTTTATATGCAACTCAGTTTAAATAAATCAATAATACAATTTATAAAGGTCAGTGATTATTTTTAAGATTAAATATCTTATTTATGTATCGGAAATGGTAAAAAGAAAGTCTGAATTTTGAAAGATTACATCAATTATAATTATTAATTGTCTACTAAATTTAAACATCAAATAAAATGTAACTATTAATTGTACTAAATGGATTGTTTCGTAATATTTTAATTATTCAACAATGTACTTAAACTTTTTGTATTTTAGTTATGAATTCGTTTTAATGTAAATGTGTATTACGAAAGAGTAAATTTAAAATTTTAAATTATTAAAATATTCATTAAAAATAATTGAATCGATTGTAACAATTACTAATTGAAATTATTAATTATCAATTAAATAATTTTTTATTGTAACATTACGAATATTTGGAAATATTCTTATTGCTTATTTAAATATTTAATGTATTTTTTATTGCTAATCAATTTGGTTAATACTGTTTGGAGTAATCCAAAACTTTGAAACAATTAAAGTGGACATTAAAAAACAATTATATCCATTATAACAATTAAGTGTCCACGAAAAGTCACGTCTGCAATTAAAACAATGTGATTAAAACCAATTTAATAAACGGCGAATGCGCCGGTGGCAATTCAGATAATTTCATAACATTTACTAAACGAAGCACACGCCATTTATTGAACAATAGCAGTTACTTAACCACAGAATACAATAAAAGAGAATCCAACAAAGAAAATCCAGATGAATTCACACACAGTTATTGCAAGAGAAAAAAAGGAACGGCTTATCAAAACAAAATCATCCCCTGTTTTCATTGTTGCTTAAGAGCTGGATCAAGAAACCCACACGTGTCCTTGCACGTGCCACCCAATTAGGATTCCTGCGCACAAAACACAAAATCAGGTTTATCAATATAATTTATTTATTATTATTGGAGTACATAACTTTGTACCACCTACGTTTGACCGCAATATTTAAGTGGATTTAATGGAGGGTGTTTAAATACATATGGGGATTACGTCTTAATTATTTCCACTCGCATCCGTTAATTATTATTCCGGTTAGGAATTATGGAGCGATATGACGTTAATTGCTTCAAAGGTAACAGAGCAAACGCGATACGCTTAGTTTAACGTGAATTAGTCTGAAACTTAAGTATACACTTTCCTGACATTAATCGGTGCAGCATCCAGCTCCTATTTATGTGTGAATGGACACGTCAATTTTGGTTCAGCTATGAAAGTATTCTCATAACAAATTAGGTATATTGAAACTTACCATAAAGTATTTTACATTAAAGTTAACTTACTTATTAGAAGTTCATAGAGAACTTAGAGGCAGGAATCAGATATTTTTTGTAGTTTTCTAGAATACGGTGATCTTATGTTATAATAATGACTGTATTTTTATCATTGTTCAATTTTTTACATAAGTTTTGACTGACCAAGGTTTAATTCTATTCTTGTTTTCTTCCCAGGCAATTTGAATGTTGCCGGTTAAATTAACAACATACACAAGACTGTTCCTCCAAGAAGCCAATGTGGTGGTACTTTCATTTTTGGCAATGTCGCCAGATTTAAATCTCATTGAACATGTTTGGAAAATTATCAGTAGACGATTCGGTTCGTTGCCCCATCCTCTGGACTATTTAACCAATCTTCGGGGTATTATTCAACAAGCTTGGGAATGAAATAACGTAAATCACCTCATTTAAAGTATGCCTAACCGAATACAAGAGTGTATTCGAAATGGTGACAGTACATCGCAAAGTAATTCGAACAATTTTGAATATAATGTAATGAAATTGTAATTATTTGTATATTTTACTAACTTGTACTTATTGTGAAAATTTAATTAAAATTGCTCAACAAACTCTAAGTTGTGCATTTTTTATTAATACCAATATATATAGTGATAGTTCAGCTATGAAAGTACTCTCATAACAAATTAGGTATATTAAAACTTACTATAAAGTATTTTACATTAAAGTTAACTTACTTATTAGAAGTTCATAGAGAACTTAGAGACAGGAATCAGATATTTTTTGTAGTTTTCTAGAATACGGTGATCTTATGTTATAATAATGACTATATTTTTATCATTGTTCAATTTTTTACACAAGTTTTGATTGACCAAGGTTTAATTCTATTCTGTTTAGAAATTTTTTATAATTTTGACAAGAAACTTCTTAGAAATCCATTAAATATCTGTTCTATAGATAGTCCAACAATTGGAACGTGAAATCACTGTGAATTTTTCCGTTCCAAAACGGTGACCGACTTAATAATTCTCAATCGACTTCCGCCCGCAGCGTCGTGCCCTCCAAAGTGTGAGATTGATGGTACACAACCGCCGGTAAGACTCGGGATCGAGTATCCGCGCCCCCGGCAGCAAATGAGACAAATTAAATGCGGTCAACCGTTCATCCCAAAATTTACAAATGCGAAGAAAATTAAATTTAATGTTTAGCATTTTTTTTCTTCTACGTATCTTGAGACAAGGGTGGAAGTTCAGGAACAAAGTTGGCGACCCAATTACGGTTATTAATTTAATCCGAGAGTCGGTTATAAACTTCAACCACTCTATAATACTTTGGCAGTAATGCATTATCTTGTCTGTTGAGTTAGCCAGTTTTATTTATTTATACCCCGTCTATTGTTCGAAATGCGTCATAATTAAACCACACAGCAAAACGAAAGTTGTTTCATTAAGGGATGTATTCGCGGAATGGGCAGGACTAGGAAGCATGACTCGAGATTGTAATCCAAGAGTCCGAGATTTATGACCCTTGTGTTAGTGTGTCGGGAACTGAAATCTGTTAACGAACTGCTAAGTGATACTTTACGATGGCACATTTGTGGAAACTGTACACTGCAACATTAACTTACAATGGAATTTGTTGGAGATTAATTAAATTTATAATTTAACGATTTAATGACTGAAACCAAACGGCTATGTTTACTTATTGAATTTAATCTGTAAGTTTGATATAATTATGTTGTGGATTTAAGTACAATATTAATGAAAAATCAATATTGATTTATAATTCTGACTCCCCAACGAATGAAGCCGTGGTTGATGACTATGTAAACATAATTCTAAATATTTATCGATGTGTTTGATGTTAAATGCATTGGAACACAAATTTTGCCATGATTAAAGTCCTTCTGATCTGGGAAAACCAAATTATTAAATTATAACGAATAACTGATAATGATAATAATATAATAACTGTGTTATTTGAACCTGAAAACTGAATTTTTTGGTATGACTGTCTTTTACAATGAATAATTATTAACTGAAATATTGTAACATATGCAAACCAATTGTTTAATTTTTAATGTGTATGATTTTGATGATGTGTATGACGATCGTAGAATTAGACGTCAACGTGGAGGACAACAAAACTTAAAATTGGAGAAAGCCATACTTCACTAACATATAGCTGTTGGGAGTAAATCACCCCTAGATTTCTTCCCAGGCAATTTGAATGTTGTTGGTTAAATTAACAACATACTACAACTCATTCAACGCCTGGATAAAACAATATTCCAACAAGATAACGTGCTCCCCACAGGAGTAGGATCACAAGACTGTTCCTCCAAGAAGCCAATGAGGTGGTACTTCCATTTCTCGCAATGTCGCCAGATTTAAATCCCATTGAACATGTTTGGAAAGTTATTGGTTCGATTCGGTTCTTTGCCTCATCCTCCGGACTATTTAGCCTAACTTAGGATGAAATAAATCAAATCACCTCATTTAATGTATGTCTAACTGAATACAAAAGTGTATTCGAAATGGTGACAGTACATAATAAAATAAGTCGAACAATTTTGATTATTATGTAATGAAATTGTAATCATTTGTATATTATATTAAGTAGTACTTATTGTGAAAATTTAATTAAAATTGCTCAACAAATTTTAAGTTGTGCATTTTTTATTAATACCAGTATATATAGTGATAATAATTGGTTGATAAAATATTGGTAATAACTTTGAAAGAAGCTTGCTATTAACTAATATTTTTTATTGGTTCCAGAATGTATTAGGGTAAAAACCGGATAGTTTCCCCACTTTTTAAAAAAGGTCTATTATAAAAAAATATGTATTTATTTAAATTAATGAATCATGTAAGTATAAAGTTAAGTATTTGGCCTTTAATATTAGCCAATTTTTGTAAACTTTTTTAATATTGATTTTAAATAAATCCTGTTTTATTTGTGATCTTAAAAATGGGATAGTTGCCTACTGTAGCGGATAGTAACGCAAAGTTAAAAATGCTGCGAAGGATACTTACCTAGTGCGGGGATAGATGCCCCATTATGATTTATGTATATCACTTAAGTAAACACTCTTTATATTTAATGAGATCTTTTATCAAAATATAAACCAAAATATTAATTAACATAAAATAATTAATAATAATTAAATAACATAAAATAAAATTCAAATGTAACATTTTATACTCTAAAATTATAACCAAAAAAAAATAGCTTCCAAAATTGAGTTAATTAATTAAAAATTAAAATTTTATTTATTTTAAAAATAGTAATTGTCATTATAGTATAGTATATAGTATAGTCACCAGAAGCCAGGGTACTTAGCTTTCCACATCTTAGGCATTGTTTTTTGAATGTTGTACAAGTTTCAAGCAACCACATTTGACACATCACACGTTGGATCCAATCCGATTTTAATTTGGTAAAATTGTAATTTTCAAATCATTCTACACAGTAATCATAAACTAATGATTTTTTATTCGTATTTTCCATTTCAGAATTAGCGTTTTACACTTTTAATATCTTTTCAGAGTCTTTTATCGAATTTTCGTCTCTCTTCTGTTTTATTGATATTCCTTTGGTGGCTTTTCCTATAGTTGTTTTTAAACCTATAACATTTTCTTCATTTTCACTGTTATAAATTTGCATTTTTCTTTCTTTACCAGATTCAGTTTGACTGCTGGTAATATTGACATAGTTATTGATCTTTTCCTTTTTATCAATTTCTTAGAATACCCTTTCCAAACATTCTTCTGTCCATGTTATGTGGCGTGGAATCACGCCAGATTTCCGCCTGTATTTACGAGTCATTTTGATTACCTAAAATGAGCGCATGAACCAGTGAATTATAATAAATAATTATTTATTTTAAATAAAACAAGTTATAGTAAGTTGGAAAAGAAACCAAGAGAAAAAATCTGACTTTGCCTGTTTAAGAATTTGTATTTGCTCCTTGGGCGACTATCCGCAAAAGTAAATGGGGCGATTATCCTTTTTAATAAGGATACTTGCCTTTTTTATATGTGAAAATAATAAAAACTATTCAGTAACAAAATGTAATAAAAAGTACTATCTAACGTTTAATACATGCCATGAAACAAATGAGACCACTTCCCGTATTTAAAATATTCAATAAGAATTACTCACAATATAATTTTAACGTCTCTCTGAGCTACACTGCAGCAGATATTTGTTCACATAACTAAAACACGCGGCATGTTAAACGGCACTTAGATCTATGGCAGTAACACTTTTAAATATGGTAGGACACAAACCCCTTCGACATCGCTAAAATAGTGAATTCAAAACAGAGGTAACTATCCGGCTTTTACCCTATACAATAATAATTGATACCTTCATCTTAATTTATTTAGGCTTGTAAAATATAAATCTATGCACCTGAATTTTGATAAACATGGAAGAATACGAAATGTTTTAAATGTGTTAGATATGAGATACATTTTCTTGGTACCTCTGTGGTAGTAAATAATTATGCCACATTAACGGTCTACCTCCAATATATGGTAACTGATAGTTTATCAGTTAATTCGTGTACTACTTCGGTTATTTAAAATATTTCGTGCCATTTTCTACTAAAAAATTACCTAAACAAATCAACACGTTTTAATTACTAACTAAAAATGTCTGATAATAAAATAAAATTTAAACACGAATTATATTTTAATAGCTGATAATGGGAAAATTTAAATAATTTCCCTTCTCTAGACCAATTATTTTAAAAATGTACTTTCCATTTAGAAACATCATTTTTGTTATAATTGCAGTACAATTTACTGCTGCCGTTAACAACAATGTTTGTCCCACCATCGACGACTATGAGACCATTGACACCAACCCCAAGTGCAACTACAATCCTGATATTTCAGGAAATATTGTACGTATACAAATTACTCTAACGTATTTTATGCATAAAATATTAATTATTGCAGACAGAAATGGTAACTAATCATGGTTTTAACATAGAAAGCCACACGGTAACAACTTGGGATGGTTACATTTTAGAAATATTCCGTATTCCTTCATCTGTCAACGACACATGTGACAATTCAAAACCTAAACAACCCATGCTTTTTGTCCATGGTATCAACAGAGATGCCAGGTGTTGGCTACTCATGGGCTCTCAGTCTCCTGGTAATCCGATTTTTTAAAACTTTTATAAAATACCTCGATAATACTTTTTAGCTCTTTATTACGCCTCGAAATGTTACGATGTTTGGGTGGCGAACACCAGAGGTTCTATTTATAGCAAACATCAAACCTACAGTAGTTACAGCAAGGATTTCTGGGACTTCAGCTTCCACGAAACTGCCACCATTGACATTCCAGCTATCGTAGACACCATAGCCAATGTTACTGATCAAGCGGGTAAAATCATTTACGTCGGTCACTCTATGGGTACGACCATATCTTACATTTATGGTTCTGTGAATGCAACTCACTGCAAGAACAATGTGAAAGCTATAATTTCGTTGGCACCAGTCGCATATCTCGATAAAATAAAAGTACCATTTATACGTCTCATAGCATTAAACGGCCACCTTATTATGGTATTATTAACAATTCTAAATAAGCTAATTTATAACGATTATTCAATTACAGGATACTTTATATTTTGTGAAACTTTACTGGCTTCAGTTACAACCTATTCTCAGTTTTTGTACAGGTTTCCCATTTATTAACGCTTGTGACTACTTCGCCCAAATAATTTTTGGCAAATGCAAACCCAATATTTACCCAGTACGTTTTAATTTTTTTAATTCCATATTTTTTACGCGTCTTTTTTAGCAAACCTTGCCAGTTTTGACGGCTAATGGAAGTGCGCCAATCTCTGTAAAAACATTAATGCACTATTCGCAAATCATTACTCGTTTTGGACGTTTCGCTTGGTATGATTACGGCATCGTGGAAAATTTATCTCGATACAAATCAATTTTTCCACCGTTATATGATGTGGGCAAGATTGAAGTAAATGTTGACTTAATTTATGCTAACGATGATTTATTCGCTGTAAAGGATGTAAGGCGTGACATAAAATTAACGTTTCAGGCGGCTCAGTGTTATTTTTGCAGGATGTCATGGTTTTGTATAATAATCTACAAGACGATCTAAAATCAATTGCTGAAGTTCCGAAGGATTTGTCCCAATATATGAACCACTTGGATTTTTTGATCAGTGCGAATATGAATGAAATTTATGATATTATTGACTCGAAGCTGAAAAATTACACGAACTGAATTTGAATAAATTATTAAAAAATATACTATTACTGTTTATTTAGTAGGTTAAAAAAGAACACTAAATTTTTAGAAAATTGTATTAATACTATGCACCTTTGGCTTTAATTGTGAATTTTTAAATTGAAATATTTTATTCGAATAATTTTTTTAGTAGTCTAAAGAAGAAATAAAGCAAAAATTTCAACAGTCTGGTAAAACCTGGTTATTCACTGGAAGTTGAAAAAATACATAAGCTGATTTCGAATTATATCAAATAATTGTTGTATTTAGTTGTATTTAGTAGAAACGAATAATATAATATGGCTATATACAGTACGAAAAATGCTCTTCGTGTCTGGATGTTGTAAGAGATGGATGCACGACAAAGAGAGTAAAGTTTTGCCCGGTAGTAAGAATCCCTACTCTCAGAGACAATGCGCCGTGCTGGTGCGCGCCGGCGCACAATGTAAATTTATCTTTGCGAATGCATTTAGTAACTCTCCGTATGCGCAGGGATGTAGTTCGAGTTCTTCGGATGCTCCATTTAAATTCCGTAACTTTGTATAATTTTCAATCTGTAAAATGAAATATTTTTTGAGGGTATATCAAAAACAAAAATAAGTATTTTAAAAATAAACTACTTTTTTCAAAATAAAAATGTATTTCAAAAATTAAATAAAATATACTAGAAACAACGTCTGCGGAGACGAACCGCATGCTAAACGCAGCAAAACCAAATGATCCCCTCCAGTCAGTTCGGCCCGCCCACATAATTGCATGTATATCTTTCCTTTTTGTTTACAAAGGGGTATTGATGTTCCGTCTCAATATGCGAGTAGACACGTTCATCATTTTTGATACGGTATATATATATATATATATATATATATATATATATATATATATATATATATATATATAGCACAGTTAGTTCCTATATTTCACTCCAGCAACATGATTATTAACGATATACAATTTGGCTTGTTTTTTCAATTTTAGTAGTCCTTGATGATAAAGGCCATGTCGATTAAATTTATTTGGATTTTAGCAAAGCATTCGATCAAATTGATCACATTTTATTGTTGAATAAACTTCGTAATGTTGGTTTTACAAACAACATCATATCTATTAAATAGACAACAATGCATAAAATATAATAATTACATCTCCGAGTGTGTTATTCCCACATCTGGCGTACCTCAGGGTTCCAATTTAGGACAATTTCTTTCCATTATTTTTATCAATGATATTGTGGAAGTATATTATTCGCAGATTATGTTAAACTATATTATCGATTTCGGTCTAGTGACAATTGTCTTAAGCTACAAGAAGATCTGCAGTAGCTTCAAACATGGTGTATTAACAATAGATTGTTATTAAACACGGATAAATGTGTAGTTGTTTGATTCTAAAATGTCTTTAGTTGAACACATTCATTCTATTGTTTCAAAAGCCTACATTTATTTTTATAATTTCTCAGGATTTTTCTAGGCTAGAATATGGAGCTCTAATTTGGAACCCCATTTATTTAAATCACATAAGGAAAACTAATAACATAATTAAATATAAAAATTAAAAAACATTGAAATATTTTATTTGAGTAATTTTATTTGGTAGAAAAATTTTGGTAAATGTTATTTTTGCAGTATGTTTCATACTAGTGCAATAATAAACATATTACAGCAGATTAAATTATAATTATTATGATATTTCAAATAGAAAATCAACAACTATTTGCAGTAGTTACATTACATATACATGTCTATTTATTTTAAGAACTACATCGTTTTTTCAATAATTTAACATAAAAAATATCAATCGAACCTTTCAAACGATTAGAACAAAAACCGAATATTAGTTAAATTTTGCAAGTTTGCAATTAATGTTATTTTTGCAGGATGTCATGATTTTGTATAATAATATACCCGACGATCTAAAATCAATTGCTGAGGTTTCGAAGAATTTGTCTCAATATATGAACCACTTGGATTTTTTGATCAGTGCGAATATGAATGAAATTTATGATATTATTGACACGAAGCTGAAAAATTACACGAACTGAAATTGAATAAATTATTAAAAAATATATTATTACTGTTCATTTAGTAGGTTAAAAAAGAACACAAAATTTTTAGAAAATTGTATTAATATTATGTACCTTTTGCTTTAATTATGAATTTTTAAATTGAAATATTTTATTCGAATAATTTTTTTAAGAGTCTAAAGAAGAAATGAAGCAACAATTTCAACGATCTGGTGATACTTGGTTATTCACTGGAAGTTGAAAATTTTCATAAGCTGATTTCGAATTATATCAAATAATTGTTGTATTTAGTAGAAAATAATAATAAAATACATCACAATACAGATCGTATAACACAGAGAAAATTATAAATCCTAATTTAAATCTATATATTATTGCCTTAAAGGTAATCCGTCTATTGTTTCTAACTATCTTCCAATTTCATTATTGTTTAATTTTTCTAAAATTTTTGAGTGTCTTTTATACAACCATATATATATATATATATATATATATATATATATATATATATATATATATATATATATATATATATATATAGTACAGTTAGTTCCTAATGTCACCCCAGCAACATATGTACTATCGCGTTCATAAGTGGTCTGCCACTTCAATGACGTCAGGCCGTAAACGGTCACATTCTGTATTACCGTGCACTACCGTCTCGGCGCAATGTTGGTTTTACAAACGACATCATATCTATTAAATAGACAACAATGCGTAAAATATAATAATTACATCACCTAGTGTATTATACCCACATCTGGCGTGCCTCAGGGCTCCAATTTAGGACAATTTCTTTCCATTATTTTTATCAATGATATTGTGGAAACTTTAAAATGTGAAAATATATTATTCGCAGATAATGTTAAACTATATTATCATATTCGATCCAGTGACAATTGTATTAACAATAGATTGTTATTAAACACAGGTAAATGTGTAGTTGTTTGATTCTAAAATGTCTTTTGTTGAACACATTCATTCTATTGTTTCAAAAGCCTACATTTATTTTTATAAATTCTAAGGATTTTTCTAGGCTAGAATATGGAGCTCAAATTTGAAACCCTATTTATTTAAATCACATAAGAGAAACAATAACATAACTAAGTATAAAAATTAAAAAACATTGAAATATTTTATTCGAGTAATTTTATTTGGTAGAAATGGTAATTTTTATTTTTGTAGTATGTTTCATATTAGTGCAATAATAAACATATTACAGCAAATTAAATTACAATTATTATGATATTTCAAATAGAAAATCAACAACTAATTACAGTAGTTACATCACATATACATGTCTATTTATTTTAAGAACTACGTCGTTTTTTCAATAATTTAACATAAAAAATATCAATCGAACCTTTCGAAAGATTAGAACAAAAACCGAATATTAGTTAATTTTGCAAGTTTGCAATTAATTAGCGTATTTTATTATAATTTTACCACATATCACAAAAAATAACAAATATCTTTGTGTTAATTTATCGAAATGCATTTAAAAAATAGCCCGATATTATGTATCAATAGTATGAATCTGCTTATTACTCACCGGGTCTTAGTTACTGTCTAAAAATATCTGATAATTATTCAGTTTTCCTTTAATAGCTGATTATAATGCAAAAATTGGGTATATTTAAACAATTTTCCCGACTCTTAATTACTAGTTGTCTTAAAAATGCTCTTTCATTTTAGAAATATTATTTTCGCTACTCTTGCTGTACAATTTACTTCTGCCGATAGCAACAACGTTTGTCCCACCTTCGATGACTATGAAACCATTGAAATCAATCCAAAGTGCTCCTACAATCCTGATGTTTCAGGAAATATAGTACGTATAAAAATTGTCTTAATTCATTTAATCACACAACCGTCACTTATTGTAGACAGAAATGGTAACTCACCATGGATTCAACATAGAATCTCACACGGTAACTACATGGGATGGTTACATTTTAGAAATTATTCGCATCCTTTCATCCACCAATGGTACATGTGACAATTCAGTACCCAAACAATGTTGTTCGTCAATGGAATCGGAAGAGACGCCAGATGTTGGCTACTCATGGGCGCACGGTCTCCCGGTAAGTAAGTAAAACTTTTGTCGAATTTATCCAGCGTATTACTTTTTAGGCCTCTATTATGTATCAAAATGTTACGATGTTTGGTTAACAAACATCAGAGGTTCTCCTTATAGCAAACATCAAACTTATAAGCCTTACAGCAAGGAATTCTGGGACTTTAGCTTACACGAACAAGCCACCATTGACATACCTGCAATTATAGACACCATAGCAAACGTTAGTGGTCAACCGGGTAAATTAATTTACGTGGGCCACTCTATGGGTACAACCATATCGTACATCTATGCTTCTGTGAATAGGACTCACTGTAAGAACAATGTGAAGGCTATAATTTCACTGGCACCAATCGCAAAGCTCAATAAATTCGAAGTACCGTTTATGCATTTCTTGGCGCTCATTAGCCAAATTATCAAGGTAATATTACTAATTCTAATCAAATTATTTTTTAAAAGTTACTAATTTTCAGGATACTTTGTTTTTGGTAAAAATTTGCTGGTGTTAGTTACAACCAATTTTAAGCTTGTGTACTGGTTTCCCATTAATAGATGCGTGTGATTACTTCCTACAATTTTTTGCAGGCAATAGTGACCCCAATAATTACCCCGTACGTTTTAATTTATTTTTTTGTGTAAATCTCATACTTTAATTTTAGGAAGTTTTACCCGTTTTAAGGCTAATGTAAGTTCACCAATGTCCATAAAATCTTTAATACATTATGCGCAAATCTGTAACAGACAAGGGATATTTGCTTGGTATGATTATGGAATTACGGAATATTTAGCTCGGTACAACTCAATATTACCACCACTATATGAGGTGGGAAAGATACCAGTAAATGTTGATCTAATTTGGGCCAATGATGATAAATTCTCTGTAAAGGATGTAAGTTATGATTTAAAATTAACGACTGAATTATATCGTTGTTATTTTTGCAGGACATTGCAGTTTTATATAATAATCTGCCAAATGATCTAAAATCGATCGCTGAGGTTCCAGCGAATTCAAACCAAAGTATGAACCACGTGGATGTTTTAACTAATTCAAATATTGAAGAAATTTATAACAATATGAACACAAAGTTGAAAAATTATAAAAACTGATTTTTTGTCATCGTTAAAATATCATTTAATAAAAAACTAAAGAATAATATGTTCTACTTTTATTAGGCTGATTGAACAAGACTAGAACAGAAAACTGAACAATATTTTAAATACTTTAACTTAAAAAAAAATGTTTAGCACTTTTAATTAAAAGTCTATAAAATATTAATTCAAAACTATTACTAATTATAAAAAAGTTTATTAATTTCTGTACAATTTTTTACAATAATTTAATAAAAGTTATTTATAAAACTTAGTAGTAGATTAAAAGAGAAAACGAAAATTAGAACAGAAAATTAAATTACCCTAATTTAAAACCTTTTGTTTTATAATCTATAAATATTTTACCAGTTAATTGTGAATTTTTAATTTTAAATCTGGTAAGACGTGGTTTGAAATTGTTATTTGAATGCTTTTGTTATTTTGTAGAATGTCTTAGATTTATACAATTGGTCTGTAATCTATGAATAAAATTTCGATAAGATTCCATGTTTTTGAGAAGCTTGCAGACTTACACTTAGGTTAAAAGAACATACCATAATTATTTCATTATTAAAATTTTTAAAATTCAAAAACCTACTGATATTGTAACAGGTTAAGTTATATTTTTAACATTTTAAATGGAAAAACATTTTACAACTAATTACTTTCTTGACATTATTAGCTTATTTAACAAGACTAGAAAATTCTAGAACATAAAACTAAACAATATTTCAACCATTTTAAAGATATTAAAGTTATATGCCTTCTGATTTAAAAAACGTTAAATAAATTTTAATAAATATTATTAATTATGAAAGAGTTTATTAACTACTTAATGGTGACTAGTGATAAGAAGTGTATATTAAAAAAGATACGACTTAATTGATACAATAAAATTGAATTTAACAAGCATAATTTTGGATGCAGTGACGCCATAATTAGCAACTACCTTTTCCAATAACATTAGTACAAGCTTTGCCACCTTTTTAAACATCAAATTCAACCCCTATTGCTACTATAATCCTGACCTTGCAGTAAATATTGTACGTAAATTAACTACTTTAACATTTTTATTTAAGCAATGGTAACAATAGAGATGATGGGTAATGGTCATTTTTGTATACTAAGTCTCCCAGTAAATCCACCTCTCAGTGTTGTAAAAACACAACACAAATTATGTTTAGCTCTTTATTACTTTTCGATGTTGGGCTAGTAATCAAATAGTTTATTTGAATCTTTTATTTTGTCCAAATACCTGATAATATTAATATGAAATTTAAAAAAATATCTAGCTAATTTGTGACAATATTAATTGTTGTTATAACATTACATTTTAAAAATGTCTGAAACAACATAATTTGTATTGTTCGGGTTTTGTGAGTATACATAATCAATAAAATTAATTATTTCTGTCACTGGAAGTCAGTTAATTAATTTCATTCTTTTCAGCAGAAAAAAAAATTCAAAATAACTACATTAAATCTAAATCAATTTCATTGCCTTATAAATATTTGTGTGGAAGTAGCAAAAGTAGGCAATTTTTTAAATAAAATTTAATCTTAACTTTATATACATTATTGAATTTTTAGTTTCATTCAAATCCTCTAATCAATTATATCGAAAAACTTAAATGACTTTCAATTTATTATAAATTGTCAGAGAATATCATATAACCAGGTTTATTAATTTGATAAAATAAAACAAATCACTAAACTTGAAATTATCCCAATTTCTAACCAGTCCCATACTGTCTTAATAGTCCAGTCCTTAACCAATTGTGCGTAAGTAAAACATAATTTATCTATCTTTAATTATCATTATAGCTTATCAACTACTGAAAGTGTCTGACTCTAACAAACCTTTTTGCTATAATTAGAATTTTTTAATAATTCATATTACTTAAACAATCATCATGGATAAGTGTCTGTATTTAAGTATTTTTTTTTCTTACTTAATTGTTAGTGTCACCAGAAATGAAGTTAACAAGCATAATTTTTGCTACAGTTACGCTACAATTAGCTACTGCACATACCAACAATGTTTGTACTAATTTTTGGGGATTTTTAAACATTAGAACAAATCCCCATTGCTACTACAATCCTGACATGTCAGGAAATATTGTACGTACACGATTTGCCTTAATACTTTTAACATACTTAAACAAATTGTTTTACAGACGGAAATAATCATGGGTCATGGTTATAAAATGGAAACATACACAACAACCACATGGGATGGATACATTTTGAATATATTTCGTATTCCCGCAGCCATAAACGACAACTGCGAAAATTCGAAACCGAAACAACCCATTTTTTTCGTCAACGGTATCGACAGGGATGCCAGATGTTGGTTACTAATGAGCGGCCAATCTCCTGGTAAATCAATCCGTCTCTACTAAAAATTTCTTAATGTTATTTTTAGCACTATATTATGCGTCGAAATGTTACGATGTTTGGCTGACAAATGTAAGAGGTACTGCGTACAGCAAGCACATAAATAGAGACCCCAACAGTAAGGCCTATTGGGACTTTAGTTTCCACGAACAGGCTACCATAGATATTCCAGCAAATCTCGACGTAGTAGCCAAAGTCACAGGACAAGCAGGGAACATAATTTACGTCGGCCATTCTATGGGCACGACCATATCATACATTTATTGTTCCGTTAATGTAACACATTGTAAAAATAATTTGAAAGCAGTGATATCTCTGGCACCAATTGCAAATCTCAATAAGTTGAAAGTGCCGTTCCTCTATTTGTTGGCGTACAGCAGCAAACTTTTGCAGGTAAGTTTATATGGTATTCACAAAACTATTTTCACAGTTCTTTTATTTATAGAGTATGTTTTCTTTGGTGCATCTTTATTGGTTTCCATTACAACCGATCTTTAGATTGTGCGTTATTTTTCCAATAATGGGACCTTGTGCTATGATGCTACAATTTTTTATGGGCAAAAGCCAACCAAATAATTATCCAGTATGTTTTATTATCATTTTTTATTTTCATATACATTTTTTACAATGCATTTTTAGGAATTCCTGCCTGGTTTCATGTTTAATGGGAGCGCTCCTGTTGGTGTAAAACTTATAGTGCATTACTTTCAAATTATGATTAAAAAAGGACGATTCGCTTGGTATGATCATGGAACTTCAAAAAATTTAATTGTGTACAATTCAAAAGTACCACCATTATATGATGTGAGCAACATTCCTGTCAATGTTGACTTGATTTTTGCGAACGACGATTTACTTTCTTATAAAGATGTAATAATATATAGATGTAGTTTATGAATTACGGTTTGGCCTCTTAAATGGTATTTTTTTAGGACGTCATGGTTTTATACAAGAATTTACCAAGCAGTTTGAAATCAATATCTGAAGTTCCGACAAACTCAAGTAAATATATGAACCATATAGACTTCCTAATAAGCCAAAATATAGGAAATGTCTATGATACAATTAACATAAAACTCAAAAATTACTCGACTTGATTCTAAACAACTTTTAAAACATAATTTTGAATTATTCTGGTAAAATGACTCTTATCTTGTGTCTATTCCGCGAGAAAAAATATAATAAAAAACTTTGGAATATTTCATTACTATGGTACTAATTTATTAGTAAGTCAAAGAAATAACTAAAAATTAAGGAAAATGAACATTTTTGTCTAATATACTGTAATCCTATCAGGGGCATTAATAGTTTAAATTTGTTAACAATACTGCAACTATAAACTGTTCAATTACTTACTGAGACAGACTCTCCAATTCCTCTTATAATCTAATAGCATAATTCTTAGTGAGTTTGCTCTAATCTGATCAGATGTATGGATTATATCGTATCCCGATATTATGAGTTCATGTTAAAAGACTTCAGTAACTACTGCAAACAAAAGACGATGTGTTGTATGTATGAAATAACGTTGTCATCTGTAAACAAATTTTTTTCTTCTACATTATCCTCGCCTTATTATATATAATGTGTGAGATAAATCTTTGTCTTGGTCTAAATTTTATTGTATAGCAAAGAATCGAAACTATAGTTGATTGAATATCATGCTTAAATTAAGTTATTCAATATACATATTGATCATTGAAACCTCTCAGATTATTCATTAATTTAAGATAATAAACTGTGCGGCATAAGTTAGGAATATTGTCAATAAATTATAAACAGATTAAAAATTTGATATTATTTATTTTTTAAATTAAACACATCTTACACTAATTTACAAAAAAACATTTTTTACCCCCAAAAAATATTAAAAATAATTAGTTGGCAGTTATAGAGAGTGTAGATAGAAGTGAACAACTTTTAGTATTAAAATTTGAAATTTCATAATGTTTGAATTAAATTTATCTGTAATATTGCAGAATCCGCGACTCTAAGGAATACTTTTAGCGCATGCATCAACTTGATTTGAAATAATCTGAATTTAGACAGCATAGTTGCCACATCTCATTTTTAGCAAAATATGTAGAGAAAATTGTTGTTAGAAAAATCTGTATAATCTCTATAATTTATTATGTTTTTCATGTATGACATATCATTTATGTGGTTGAAATCTAAAAGAAATAAAATTCTGCTAATCACTTTATTAATTAGTATATTCATTTTTGTTTACTCTATCTTTGGTAGTTTAACTATCTAATTAAAAGTTCTTTATTAAATATTTAGGTAAATTTACAAAGGGGAATGAATAATGTTAATAAAAAATTATATATATATATATATATATATATATATATATATATATATATATATATATTATAATAAACAACAATATCAATTAAAACAAAAAAAAATCTATTCCACTGGATATTGCTCCCTGATACAATTTAAAATGCTTATAAACATATTATGATTTTTAAATTTATTTCTTCATATGAATTGTGTGGAGGTACGTTGGAAATAGATCTTCCGAGGAACAGCCATGGTCTATATAACTTGAAAAAAATTGCACAATGCAAATATAATATAAAATTATTAATAAATTGGGAATAAGTTAAAAAATAATAAAAATTAAAAACATTTTTAATTAAATACAATACAATATATAAGTAAAATATATTAATCAATTAATGACCCATATCAATAAATTAAGATTGTACAAAAAAAAAATAATAATAAATACAGCACACAGATAAAACGACTGCCAACAAATTAAAAATGATTTTACTAAAGGAATAACAGTATAATATCTTAAAAATGGAAATGATCTATAAAGTAAAATATATTAAGAATATAATTACCAGAAGAATAGGGATAATATATTGTTTTTAAAAACGCCACGTGAATATAATCTGTAAAGTATAATATTTTAATTAATGAGTAATAATTATCAAATTAGAAGAAATAATATACTTAGCAAAAAAATAAAAAGTATAATACACAATATTAACAATAATTCAAACACAAAGAATAATTCGAATATTTTGACCGTTGCAATGCGACAACACTGCACTGCAAATTATTCAAGAAGCGCGAAACCAGCGCCTCTCGACGCATGCGCTAGAAAATGTTCCTTAGAGTAGCGGATTCTGCAACTTTACTAATTTATCAACATTAATCTGGTTTTCACATCTATTGACAGTCCGAGCAACAATTTTATGCATGTTTGTATGGTTTTTTATTATTTGAATATATTACGGGCTGTACAAGATGTGATAAATATAAATACAATTTAATTGAAATAAGAATTAATATACAATCATATTATTTATGGATAGTATTTGTATTTACTTAAATTTCAATGTACTTGATATTTAACATTATTTTAATTGTTTACGTCATTGTCATCAATAATTTCAACAATACTTAGACTGTTTGTACTTTCACTTTGTTCTAAAAAAGATACAATGGCCTTATGGTAACTAAAGTAAGAAACAAAAATGTTTGATTCAAATTTATCTAAGTATCGCGTAAAAGCGGCATCTATTGTCGTTTTATGTTTTGTACTACTAAGTTTTCGATCCTTGGAACATATTTAAATAATTTTTTGACTAAATCTATTCAATTTCAAACAACAAGTATGTTTTACTTTTGCTTAACAAACATCCCTCGTTCGATTGTAATTGGAACCAAAATATGTACAACCGGTCACTTGATTTCAATACTGATCTTGAACGAAGGTTACCTTCTAAACTTACCCCCTACGATTGGTGATTATTTCCTACATCAGAAATAAAGATGGTCCTGAAAGTTTCTATATAGATTCCTTTCAGACGGCATTGCAAAATTTTACCTGATTTCAAAATGCTCTCAAATATACAACTTAGTTGATTACCAGCCAAATCAACAACATTTCTTTTATCTGAATTTATTAACAAAAGAAGGACGAGCATGTCGGTAACGCGAACTCATAAGATTCTCCCCTACCAAAAAGTGCAGAACGCGGCTAAAGAAGTTTTCACTTCAAAAATAAAATATTGTTTCAAAAAAAAAAGAAAATATTTTGAATTAATAGACATTGGCCATTGGCATCAATTATTGCTTGAAACCTGGAAAACATATTCTTTACTTAATAACATAATCTTGAGCTATTTCTTTCCATAATTATAGTAACAATACCCGAAGAGGTGGTACGTGATTCGTAAGTTTTTTTGGTAGCATGTCCCAACCATGCTTCATGAGAATGATGTCTGGAGTGCATGATAGTAACACCAAATAACGAAATCCAGCGGCATGAAAATTAACAATTTTGTGCTTAATAATGTCCCGCCTGTAGATATCACCTGTTATACTCTCCTAACAAATATGGAGATCTCCCCCAAAACAGATTCCAGCCCAAACCATAAGACCTCCATCTCCTAATGGATGAACCAATTGGCATGCTCATCAATTTCTTGGTATCCCTGATGTTGTCCATACACGTACTCGACGGCTATCTGAAAATCGGCAAAATCTTGATACGTCTGTGAACAGTTTTGCATTCCATTCGTCCTTCCAATTAACAAGTTTTTTAGTCCATGTTCACGCCGATATTGACCAGTCGTCCAATCCAATCCAATCGTCGTCATGAAACAGGGTACCAGTAGAATCATGAAGACGCTGGGACAATGCTTGTGGAGTAATTAACGCATAATTAAGGTAACATATCAGTTATCAGTCAACTCTAGGCCGACTTGTTCTTTGTCCTTCAGCAACATTACCCGTGTTCTGAAACCTACACCCAAGTCTAGAAATAACACTTTGTGACACATTAACAACGTTTATAACTTCGGTGTGAAGGGCACCATTTTAAAACACTTCCACGTATTTTTACTAATCAAAAAGTCACTAAGAACTCAATTTATTGAATTTATGAGAAATACCTTATTACCTAAATGGGTAAAAATAATGATAAGTATATAAGAATTAAGTTTTCGCCACATAACTGTTAGTTACTTTCAAGATGAAGTTGACAAGTTTCATTATCATTTTTGCGACATTTGTACACCAATTTACTGCTGCTTCCCAGAACAATGTGTGAACCTTCAAGGATTACATAAACGTTGAAACGAACTCACATTGCTATTATAATCCTGACGTTGAAAAAAATGTTGAACGTATGCAAATAAATATATGATCTGAATCTTTGTATTTACGTAAACGTATCTGTGCTTGAACAGGAATAATAAAAAATGATGGTTTCAAAATGGAGAAACACACAACAATTACATGGGACGGTTTCATTTTAGACAAGTTCCGTATTCCTTCATCCATGAACGACACGTGCGACAACACAAAACTTAAACAACCCATACTTTTTGTTCACGGGACCGCCCGAGATGCAAGATGCTGGCTTCTAATGGGAACTAAGTCTCCAGGTAGCCCGACTTCAAATAGTTGCGGAATCACTTAAATATTACTTTTCAGCTTTCTATTATGCTTCGAAATGTTATGATGTTTGGCTAGCGAACACCACAGGTACTGCCTTCTGCAAACATGCATCAATAAAGCCTTACAGTAAAACATATTGGGACTTTAGCTTCCACGAACAAGCCACCAGAGATATTCCAGCAAAGTTGGACCTGATTGCTAATGTTACTGGACAAGCGGGGAATATAATATACATGGGGCATTCAATGGGTACAACCATGGCGTTCGTTTATTGCTCTGTTAATGTCACCCACTGCAGGAATAATTTGAGGGCAATTATTGCGCTGGGGCCAATTGCAAATCTTAATAAAATCAAGGTGCCTTTTTTCCATTTCTTCGCACGCACCAACTAAATTTTTCAGGTACTTAATATTAACAATCCAGCCTGATAATTTCTTGACGACTTTTACTTTATAGGCCTTTGCTAATTTATTAGATTTTTATCATATTCCAGTGCAACCAACGTGTAGTATTTGTGCATCTTTTCCAATGATCATACTTTGTAGTATGACTTTTCAATTTTTTATGGGCAAAAGTCAACTCAATATTTATGCGGTAAGTTTTAATTTTTTATATTAGAAATTGTTGAGAACACATTTTAGGAATTTCTGCCAGTCATGGTTGCGAAAGGAGGCGCACCTCTTTCTGTAAGAAATACAGTGCACTATAATCAAATTATCAACAGGAAAGGTCGATTTGCTTGGTACGACTATGGTCCTTCAAAAAACTTGCTTGTATACAACTCTAAACTACCACCGTTGTATAATGTGAACAAAATTCCTGTGAATGTTGATTTATTCTACTGCAATGACGATTTATTTGCTAGTAAAGAGGTAAGACAAAATCGTAAGCATCTGCATAACATATTTTAGAGAAAAATGTGAGAACATTGAAATGTGATATTAGAGACAGCCTCTCAGGAAATATAGTTTGGCATTTTTTCTCATACTATGTAGACATTGAAACACATTTACATTACACAATTTATAATTATTGTTTTTGTCTGGTAAATTTTTGCAGAATGTGACAGTTTTATATAACAATTTGCCGAGTGGTCGACGATCGATGGCATTAATTCCAACCAGTGTATATATGAACCACGTAGATTTTTTGATTACTTCAAACATGAGTAATATATATGATATGATGGGTAATAAGCTAAAAAATTATAAAAATTAGTTAATCATTGTATCAGAGTTCAGAATTAAAACAATATTCCAATAAAATTATTTACACATTCTTATGTACACATTTTATATGGGATCTTATTAAGTAAAAACTAGGACAGAAGTCTTGTTTTAAAAAGTTACTTAGATATTCAAACGACTATATTATCTTCACTTTGTTTACAACAAATATACAGAGTATTTCTAAAATAAATAGTCTCAATTTGAAAGTAGATTGAACATTTATACATATACATATATATAAGTAAATAAAATATACATACATATAAATAAAATTGGAGTGTCTGTTTGTAATATTGAAATAACCGTTTTTTAGTACATACATATGAATATAAATACGGTACATACATCAAAATAACATTTTTTACAATTTTTGTCTCTCTGTCTGTTTGTTCCGGCTAATCTCTGAAATGGCTGGACCGATTTTTACGGGACTTTTATTGGCAGGTAGCTCATGTAATAAGGAGTAACTTAGGCTACTTTTATTTTAGAAAAATTATTTTATTTTAGAAAAATAAAATAATGTTGCAATGTCCAAGTACCGTCCAGTACCACACGCAGCTCACGCGCATGCCACCACTAGGCCGTCACGTCGGGCGCCTCCCACCACTTCTCCTACCAACGATTGATTGATAGTTTGATCTGATTGATGGGTATCTTTTATAACTCCACCGATCCGTTCTTCTTATCTTATCTTATCTTAATTCAAAATATTTTGTAACATTTTTACTGCTTTCCTTTTCTACCTTTAAAAAATATACTATTACTGTTCATTTAGTAGGTTAAAAAAGAACTCAAAATTTTTAGAAAATTGTATTAATACTTGTACCTTTTACTTTAATTGTGAATTTAATAAATAAAGCAAAAATTTCAACGATCTGGTAAAACCTAGTTATTCACTGGAAGTTGAAAATTACATAAGCTGATTTCGAATTATATCAAATAATTGTGTTATTTAGTAGAAAATAATAATAAAATATATACGAGATCGTAAAACACAGAAAATTATAAATCCTAATTTAAATCTATATATTATTGCCTTAAAGGTAATCCGTCTATTGTTTCTAACTATCGTCCAATTTCATTATTGTCTAATTTTTGTAAGATTATGTTAAACTATATTATCGATTTCGGTCCAGTGACAATTGTCTTACATGGTGTATTAACAATAGATTGTTATTAAACATGGATAAATGTGTAGTTGTTTGATTCTAAAATGTCTTTTGTTGAACACATTCATTCCATTGTTTCAAAAGTCTACATTTATTTTTATAAATTCTCAGGATTTTTCTAGGCTAGAATATGGAGCTCTAATTTGGAACCCCATTTATTTAAATCACATAAGGGAAACTAATAACATAACTAAATATTAAAATTAAAAAACATTGAAATATTTTATTCGAGTAATTTTATTTTGTCGAAAAATTTATTTATTTATTTTTGTAGTATATTTCATACTAGTGCAATAATAAACACATTACAGCTGGTTAAATTATAATTATTATGATATTTCAAAAAACCAACAACTAATTACAGTAGTTACATTACATATACATGTCTATTTATTTTAAGAATTACATCGTTCTTTTTTCAATAATTTAACATAAAAAACCTTTCGAAAAGTTAGAACAAAAACCAAAGATTAACCAATATTAGATAAATTTTGCAAGTTTGCAATTAATTAGCATATTTTATTATAATTTTACCACATATCACAAAAAATAACAAATATCTTTATGTTAATTTATCGAAATGCATTTAAAAAATAGTCCGATATTATGTATCAATAGGATCCTAATAAGTATGAATCTGCTTATTACTCACCGGGTCTTAGTTATTGTCTAAAAATGTCTGATAATTATTCAGTTTTCCTTTAATAGCTGATTATAATGCAAAAATTGGGTATATTTAAACAATTTTCCCGACTCTTAATTACTAGTTGTCTTAAAAATGCTCTTTCATTTTAGAAATATTATTTTCGCTACTCTTGCTGTACAATTTACTTCTGCCGATAGCAACAACGTTTGTCCCACCTTCGATGACTATGAAACCATTGAAATCAATCCAAAGTGCTCCTACAATCCTGATGTTTCAGGAAATATAGTACGTATAAAAATTATCTTAATTCATTTAATCACACAACCGTCACTTATTGTAGACAGAAATGGTAACTCACCATGGATTCAACATAGAATCTCACACGGTAACTACATGGGATGGTTACATTTTAGAAATTGTTCGCATCCCTTCATCCACCAACGGTACATGTGACAATTCAGTACCCAAACAACCCATGTTGTTCGTCAATGGAATCGGACGAGACGCCAGATGTTGGCTACTCATGGGCACACGGTCTCCCGGTAAGTAAGTAAAACGTTTGTCGAATTTATCTAGCGTATTACATTTTAGCCCTCTATTATGCATCAAAATGTTACGATGTTTGGTTAGCAAACATCAGAGGTTCTGCTTATAGCAAACATCAAACTTATAATCCTTACAGCAAGGAATTCTGGGACTTTAGCTTCCACGAACAAGCCACCATTGACATACCTGCAATTATAGACACCATAGCAAACGTTAGTGGTCAACCGGGTAAATTAATTTACGTGGGCCACTCTATGGGTACAACCATATCGTACATCTATGCTTCTGTGAATAGGACTCACTGTAAGAACAATGTGAAGGCTATAATTTCACTGGCACCAATCGCAAATCTCAATAAATTCGAAGTACCGTTTATGCATTTCTTGGCGCTCAATAGCCAAATTATCAAGGTAATATTACTAATTCTAATCAAATTATTTTTTAAGTTACTAATTTTCAGGATACTTTGTTTTTGGTAAAAATTTACTGGTGTCAGTTACAACCAATTTTAAGCTTGTGTACTGGTTTCCCATTAATAGATGCGTGTGATTACTTCCTACAATTTTTTGCAGGCAATAGTGACCCCAATAATTACCCCGTACGTTTTCATTTATTTTTTTGTGTAAATCTCATACTTCAATTTTAGGAAGTCTTACCCGTTTTAACGGCTAATGGAAGTTCACCAATGTCCATAAAATCTTTAATGCATTATGCGCAAATCTGTAACAGACAAGGGATATTTGCTTGGTATGATTATGGAATTACGCAAAATTTAGCTCGGTACAACTCAATATTACCACCACTATATGAGGTGGGCAAGATACCAGTAAATGTTGATCTAATTTGGGCCAATGATGATAAATTCTCTGTAAAGGATGTAAGTTATGATTTAAAATTAACGACTGAATTAAATCGTTGTTATTTTTGCAGGACGTCGCAGTTTTATATAATAATCTGCCAAATGGTCTAAAATCGATCGCTGAAGTTCCGGCAAATTCAAGCCAAAGTATGAACCACGTGGATTTTATAACTAATCCAAATATTGAAGAAATTTATAACAATATGAACACAAAGTTGGAAAAATATAAAAACTGATTTTTTTTATCGTTAAAATATCATTTAATAAAAAACTAAAGAATAATATGTTATACTTTTATTAAGCTGATTAAGCAAGACTATAACAGAAAACTGAACAATATTTTAAATACTTTAAATTGTATAATAATAAATAATTGTATAGCATTTTTAATTAAAAGTCTATAAAACATTAATTCAAATTTATTACTAATTATAAAAAAGTTTATTAATTTCTGTACAATTTTTTACAATAATTTTACAAGTTATTTATAAAGCTTATTAAAGTATTAAAGTAAACAAAAATTAGAACAGAAAACTAAATTACCCTAATTTAAAACCTTTTGTTCTAAAATCTATAAATATATTACTACTTAATTGTGAATTTTTAATTTCAAATCTGGTAAGACGTGGTTTGAAATTGCTATTTGAATGCTTTTGTTATTTTTGTAGAATGTCTTAGATTCATACAATTGGCGTGTAATCTATGAATAAAATTTCGATAAGATTCCATGTTTTTGAGAAACTTGCAGACTTACAATTAGATTAAAGGATCATACCATAATTATTACATTATTAAAATTTTAAAACATTTTTAAAATTCAAAAACCAACTGATATGTTTCATACAAGTACAATAATAAACATATTGTAACAGGTTAGTTTATATTTATGAGATTTTAAATGGAAAAACATTTTACAACTAATTACTTTCTTGACATTATTAGCTTATTTAACAAGACTAGACAATTCTAGAACACAAAACTAAATAATTTTTCAACCATTTTATATAGCTTTCTGATTTAAAAATCGTTTAATAAATTTTAAAAATGATTATTAATTATGAAAGAGTTTATTAACTACTGAACAATTTTTTATGATAATTGCAAAGCTTATTACTTACAAATGACTAGTGATAAGACGTGCATATTAAAAAAAAATACGTCAATTCTTTGCTGACAAAAAGTGACCCCAATAATTACCCCGTACGTTTTCATTTATTTTTTTGTGTAAATCTCATACTTTAATTTTAGGAAGTCTTACCCGTTTTAACGGCTAATGGTTCATCAATGCCCATAAAAACTTTAATACACTATGCGCAAATCATTAACAAAACCGGGGCAATTTGCTTGGTATGATTATGGAATTACAGGAAATTTAGCTCGGTACAATTCAATGTTACCACCATTATATAAGGTGGGCAAGATATCAATAAATGTTGATCAAATTTGAACCAAAGATGATAAATTCTCTGTAAAAGATGTAAGTTATTATTTAAAATTAACGGCTGAATTATATCGTTGCTATTTTTGCAGAACGTCGCAGTTTTATATAATAATCTGCCAAATGGTCTAAAAACGATCGCTGAAGTTCCGGCAAATTCAAGCCAAAGTATGAACCACGTGAATTTTTTAACTAATCCAAATATTGAAGAAATTTATAATAATATGAACACAAAGTTGGAAAAACTGATTTTTTGTCATCGTTAAAATATCATTTAATAAAAAACTCGCTCGCAGATCCTTGACCAGTCCTTAAAATATTCAAAATGAACACCACAATCAATCCACCTACCACAACATCCTATTCAACCGTTGCACAACAAAATAAACCAAACCATCCATATCCCAATATCAGGCAATCGTATTCAACGCACAGGAAAATTCTAAACTAGAAGATTATGTGGTTGCACTGGGATCCAAAATCCAACCAAAAAATATGATATTCGCATCTCGCATGTCAAACGACAGTATATGTATGTATCTTGCTAACAAGGCAACCGTAGATCTATTCATAAATGAAATACAAACAATTATCGTCAACAATACTACTCTACAAGGAAGAACATTAATAACGCCCTCTGAAAGGCTAGTCCTCTCCAATGTATGCCCATCAATACCACACAACATACTAGAAAGAGAATTCAAAAATATGGGAATTAAATTACTGTCATCATTTAGCTGCTTAAGAGCCGGTATCTCTAATCCCGAGTATAACCACATACTCAGCTTCCGTAGGCAAGTATTCATCGCACCAGAAGGATCTAACAATCTCCCAGAATCAATTCTAATTTCTTTTGAGAACACACCATACAGAATATTCCTGTCAACTGATGCACCAGTCGTGTCGCATTTGCAAAGAACCTGGACACATCGCAAATCAATGCACCAAAAATGTCTCTCAGACAATTCCTAATACAAACATACATATGGAAACTACAGAACCAGAAACAGAAAATCAGCCAACAGCAAACATTAAATCAATAACCTTCCCAAATAACTCCAAAGATAGTAAAGCTGAAGAAGCCCCAATAGCTGCCACTAATTCACCCAATACAAACATGTCCACAGAAGCACCAAAATCAAAAAGATCAATTGACTCAATACTTACCCCTCCTATTCATGAATCACCTCACAACAATGAAGATCCTCAAATCCTATTTATTAAACCCCAAACAATAAATTAAAAGCCAAAGAAAGAAAGCCAACTGGTGAAAATGCTTTAACCTGCGAAAACCTTTATAGATAAAGAAAAATTCATTTTAAATTTTCTTGAAAATGTTAAAGGTTCAACGGACTCCCTAAGCTGTTCTAAACAATATACAAATAGCACCGAATACCTACTGGATATGTTAAACCAAATATACCCTCATCTAACTGACAGAAAAATAAAAACAAGTATTACCAATCTAAAAAAGAGAATAAATAAGCAAATAAAAGGAAAAACATTAACTGACATTGATAGCGACTCCTCTCAAGATAGCGTTAATTAAGAAGATAGAACAAATATTGCACCTGACCGAATGTGACCAAATGTATATAATTTTATAATGTAAAACTGTAAAACTGTATATACATAATTATAAAAAAGTTTAATAATTTCTGTACAATTTTTTACAATAATTTTGAAGTTATTTAATAAAGCTTATTAAAGTAGTAGATTAAAAGAGAACAGAAAATTAAATTACCCTAATTTAAAACCTTTTGTTATTTTTGTAGAATGTCTTACATTTATACAATTGTCCTGTAATCTATGATTAAAATTTCGATAAGATTCCATGTTTTTGAGAAGCTTGCAGACTTACAATTAGATTAAAGGAACATACCATAATTATTATATTATTAAAATTTTATAACATTTTTAAAATTTAAAAACCAACTGATATTGTAACAAGTTAAGTTGTATTTATGACATTTTAAATGGAAAAACATTTTACAACTAATTACTTTCTTGAGATTATTAGCTTATTTAACAAGATTAGAAAATTCTAGAACACAAAACTAAACAATATTTCAACCATTTTAAAGATATTAAAGTTATATAGCCTTCTGATTTAAAAAACGTTAAATAAATTTTAAAAATTATTATTGATTATGAAAGAGTTTATTAACTAGTTAAAGGTGACTAGTGATAAGACGTACATATTAAAAAAGATACGACTTAATTGATACAATAAAATTGAAATTAACAAGCATAATTTTCGCTGCAGTAACACCACAATTAGCAACTACCTTTTCCAATAATATTGGTACAACCTTGGCCATCTTTTTAAACATCAAATTCAACCCCTATTGCTACTATAATCCTGACCTTGCAGTAAATATTATACGTAAACTAACTACTTTAACATTTTTATTTAAACAATGGTAACAATAGAGATGACAGGTCACTTTTGAGTACTAAGTCTCCCAGTAAATCCACTTCTCATTGTTGTAAAAACACTTAAAAAAATATTTTCAGCTCTTTATTACTCTTCGATGTGATTCTATGTTGGGCTATTAAAGGTGAGAGGTCCTCCTTATATCAAACATATAACTAGGAAGTCTGAAGACGTAGGAAATGTCACTGGACAAGCAGGGAACACTGTTTAGAGTAATAAATTTTAGATATTTTTATACAATTATATATTTATTTATAGAATATTTTGTATTTGCTGTATCTTTACTGGAGTTTATTAGATGGAATTTTTAGAATTTGCATCGATTTTCCTGTATTGAGACTCCGCAGTATCATGTTTAATTTTCTTATAGACATTTTTTACAATGTATTTTAAGAATACTTGCCAGATTCTATGTGTAATGGAAGGAACTCCACTTGGTAATAAAATTTAATACACTATAACAATTATTAATAAAAAAGAGAAATCGAAAGTTAAATTAATTTATGCCAATGATGATCTATTCGAATATAGAGATATTTATAATTATTAATGTATTATTGTAGTATTTTTTGCAGGACGTTAAGATTTTATGCAAGAGTTTTGCAAATGATCTAAAATCTATGTATAGTCCCGATGAACTAATAATTATATAAACTACAATATTTGGATTTCCTATTTTGTTCAAATATATATGATAATATTAATATGAATTTAAAAAAAAAATATCAAGTGACAATATTGTTATAATATTACATTTTAAAAATGTCTGAAAAAACATAATCAATAAAATTAATTATTTTTGTCACTGAAAGTCAGTTAATTAATTTCATTTATTTCAGCCGAAAAAAAAAAATTCAAAATTACTACATTAAATCTAAATCAATTTCATTGCCTTATAAATATTTGTGAGGAAGTTGCAAAATAGACAATTTTTTAAAAAAAATTTAAACTTAACTTTATAAACAATATTGAATATTTAGTCTCATTCAAATCCTCTAATCAATTATATCGAAAAACCTAAACGACTTTTCATTTTATTACAAATTGTCATAGAATATCATATAACCAGGTTTATTAATTTAATAAAATAAAACAAATCACTGAAACTCGAAATTATCCTAATTTCTAACCAGTCCCATACTGTCTTAATAGTCCAGTCCTTAACCAGTTGTGCGTAAGTAAAACATAATTTATCTATCTGTTATCATTATAGCTTATCAACTACTGAAAGTGTCTGACTCTAACAAACCCTTTTGCAATAATTAGAATTTTTTAATAATTCATATTACTTAAGTAATCAACATGGATAAGTGTCTGTATTTAAATAATTTTTTTCTTACATAATTGTTAGTATCACCAGAAATGAAGTTAACAAGCATAATTTTTGCTACAGTTACGCTACAATTAACTGGTGCACATACCAACAATGTTTGTACTAATTTTTGGGCATTTTTAAACATTATAACAAACCCCCATTGCTACTACAATCCTGACGTGTCAGGAAATATTGTACGTACACGATTTACCTTAATACTTTTAACATACTTAAATAAATTGTTTTACAGACGGAAATAATCACGGGTCATGGTTATAAAATGGAAACATACACAACAACCACATGGGATGGATACATTTTGGATATATTTCGTATTCCCGCAGCCATAAACGACAATTGCGAAAATTCGAAACCGAAACAACCCATTTTTTTCGTCAATGGTATCAACAGGGATGCCAGAGCTTGGTTACTAATGAGCGGCCAATCCCCTGGTAAATCAATCCATCTCTACTAAAAATTACTTAATGTTATTTTTAGCACTTTATTATGCATCTAAATGTTACGATGTTTGGCTGGCAAATGTAAGAGGTACTGCTTACAGCAAACACATAACTAGAGACCCCAACAGTAAGGCCTATTGGGACTTTAGTTTCCACGAACAGGCTATCATAGATATTCCAGCAAATCTCGACGTAGTAGCCAAAGTTACAGGACAAGCAGGGAATATAATTTACGTCGGCCATTCTATGGGCACGACCATATCATACATTTATTGTTCCGTTAATGTAACGCATTGTAAAAATAATTTGAAAGCAGTGATATCTCTGGCACCAATTGCAAATCTCAATAAGTTGAAAGTGCCGTTCCACTATTTGTTGGCGTACAACAGCAAACTTTTGCAGGTAAGTTTATATGGTATTCACAAAACTATTTTCACAGTTCTTTTCTTTATAGAGTATGCTTTCTTTAGTGCATCTTTATTGGTTTCCATTACAACCGATCTTTAGATTGTGCGTTAATTTTCCAATAATGGGACCTTGTGCTATGATGCTACAATTTTTTATAGGCAAAAGCCAACCAAATAATTATCCAGTATGTTTTATTATCATTTTTTATTTTCATAGAGATTTTTTACAATGTATTTTTAGGAATTCCTGCCTGGTTTCATGTTTAATGGGGTCACTCCTGTTGGTGTAAAACTTATAATGCATTACTCTCAAATTATGATTAAAAAAGGGCGATTCGCTTGGTATGATCATGGAACTTCAAAAAATTTAATTGTGTACAATTCAAAAGTACCACCATTATATGATGTGAGCAACATTCCTGTCAATGTTGACTTGATTTTTGCGAACGACGATTTACTTTCTTATAAAGATGTAATAATATATAGATGTAGTTTATGAATTATGGTTTGGCCTCTTAAATGGTATTTTTTAGGACGTCATGGTTTTATACAAGAATTTACCAAGCAGTTTGAAATCAATATCTGAAGTTCCGACAAACTCAAGTAAATATATGAACCATATGGACTTCCTAATAAGCCAAAATATAGGAAATGTCTATGATACAATTAACATAAAACTCAAAAATTACTCGACTTGATTCTAAACAACTTTTAAAACATAATTTTGAATTATTCTGGTAAAATGACTCTTATCTTATGTCTATTCCGTGAGAAAAAATATAATAAAAAACTTTGGAATATTTTATTACTATGATACTAATTTATTAGCAAGTCAAAGAAATAACTAAAAATTAAGGAAAATGAACATTTTTGTCTAATATTGTGTAATCCTATCAGGGGCATTAATAGTTTAAATTTGTTAACAATACTTCAACTATAAACTATTCAATTGCTTACTGAGGCAGACTCTCCAATTCCTCTTATAATCTAATAGCATAATCCTTAGTGAGTTTGCTCTAATCTGATCAGATGTATGGATCATATCGTTCCCGATATTATGGGTTCATGTTAAAAGACTTCAGTAACTACTGCAAACAAAAGACGATGTGTTGTATTTATGAAATAACGTTGTCATCTCTAAACAAATTTTTTTCTTCTACATTATCCTCGCCTTATTATATATAATGTGTGAGATAAATCTTTGTCTTGGTCTAAATATTATTGTATAGCAAAGAATCGAAACTATAGTTGATTGAATATCATGCTTAAATTAAGTTATTCAATATACATATTGATCATTGAAACCTCTCAGATTATTCATTAATTTAAGATAATAAACTGTGCGGCATAAGTTAGGAATATTGTCAATAAATTATAAACAGATTAAAAATTTGATATTATTTATTTTTTAAATTAAACCCATCTTACACTAATTTACAAAAAAACTTTTTACCCCAAAAAAATATTAAAAATAATTAGTTGGCAGTTATAGAGAGTGTAGATAGAAGTGAACAACTTTTAGCATTAAAATTTGAAATTTCATAATGTTTTAATTAAATTTATCGTTTTTTTTTTATTGGAACAAAGAGGGGGAAATCTACAAGATGTAGTGCCGGACTTCACCGACTAAAAACCCCTCTCCGGGCACCGATCTGAAGATCATGGCCTAAGAGTAGTTAACCATAAAGGTTTAGGAAAATAGAAAGAAGGGAAAAATAAAGAGGTACGTAACAATCGCTACATAGTAAAGAAAAGATGTCCCAAAGAGACGCAGAGGTCTAGACAGCCAAGAGACAAGGTCTCTTGTATCTATCGGATTAAAATTTATCTGTAATATTGCAGAATCCGCGACTCTAAGGAATACTTAGAGCGCATGCGTCAACTTGATTTGAAATAATCTGTTTCGGAGAATTTAGACAGCATAGTTGCCAGATCTCATTTTTAACAAAATATGTAGAGAAAATTGTTATTAGAAAAATCTGTATAATCTGTATAATTTATTATGTTTTTCATGTATGACATATCATTTATGTGGTTGAAATCTAAAAGAAATAAAATTCGGCTAATCACTTTATTAATTAGTATATTCATTTTTTATTTACTCTATCTTTGGTAGTTTAACTATCTAATTAAAAGGTCTTAAATATTTAGGTAAATTTACAAAGGAGAATTAATAATGTTAATAAAAAGTAATACATTAATATAAAATTAACAAAAAAAAATATATGTATATATATATATATATATATATATATATATATATATATATGTCGCAGCGCGGTCAGGATTATCGGCCATTTCGAATATTAAATAACACGCAAATAGTCCTTACAATGTAATTGAACTAACAGGCACAGGATTACAACTAATAGTCAAACAATTAGGTAGGAGTCGTATGAAACGCGGTGATCCCGACGGTTATGCCAAGCCAAGACTTCTACGCAGCTTCCCTGACGGAGCTTAACTGTCCGCCCTCGCAGGTCTCCTCTACCGTCACCCTCGGTTCGAGTACCATCCCCTGCTTAGCACTTCCGCTGATTCCACCCAAGTACTATAAGTATGCAACCCATAGTACTACTTGCGTTTCACATGAACCCTCCGACATATATATATATATATATATATATATATATATATATTTATATAACCGCCTATACAGACCCATTTCGACATGTTGTATTAACGTTATCAGACCAAATTTGACGCTAACAGACCCGGCTTCGGGTCTGACAACGTATCATTGTTTTTCTCATTGGTTTTCGTATGTACACCCTCTAAGGGGTGTCAGGGCAAATTTTCGATTGGGTCTGGAAAAGCGGCTGTATAACTACACTTATACGAATTTAGTTGAATGACGAATAGGGTAGAGGGCGCAAAATTTGTATAAAATTTTATACGAATACGCTATTAGACCCAGACTTTGAAATCAACGTTAACAGACCCTAAATTTGACAACTATGTATAGGCATGTCTAGCTACTAATTTTCTGTTTAGACATCTCCTTTATTTAAAATACCCGAATTTGTATCTTTAACAATATTTCTAATTATTAAATTTTATTATTATTGTTATTTATTATTTATTATAAATTTATTTATTAAAATATGTAGTCCACAACATAACAAAATATTACAAACATTTGTAATGACAAAAGTCATTTGAACAAAAACAATGTTTGAAATACTACGAGCTCTCTTTTAGTGAAGTTAGTCTCATCATTCACCAATGCTATTGTTGGTCTATCTACTTGTTATTAGATTACTTTTTAAATATTTTCAGATATGTTTAGATTTAAATTGTCTGTTTGATAGAATAATTTGATTTTAACAAATGCGTGCTCGTCTCCAAGAAATTTGAAACAATTTTACTTTAGATGATTGTTAAATATTAGTAGATATATCCAGGCGGTAATAAATCGCAACTTGCTATAAGTTGTATCAACACCTTTTAGGTTTGCCCCAGGTATTTAATACTATTGTTACTATATCAACAAAACTAAAAAATAAGGAACTGATGAAGCATGTATCTTGTGGATACGAAGAACAGATTTTCTCGCCGTTACAAATATTTGTGCAAGTGGTGACAATAAAACCCGTATATATGTCGAAAATTAAATTAAAATAATCAATTTAAAATCGTTACAAATATTTAAATTGAAACTATCATTTAAAATATATCAAATTAAATTAAGATTTTTTTTTCTATAAGAGCAAATGTTTTTATAAAATACTTTACTTGAGATAATTTTTTTGAGGAATTGTGGAAATTAAGTAATTTCATATTTAATAAATATTACGTAGAAAACAAAATAATGGTAGTAGTATTTGTTTTCAAGACAAATAAAACATAAGTTTGCTATGTTTTTGAAATAAACTTCAACTTTCATAAGTTAATATATCCAAAATTTGAACTTCAACAATACGTTTTCTATTAAATACTAGAACCACGCACGAAGTACGTTCTGCTAGTATTCTATAATTGTAGCATATATTTTCGTTTTCTTTTAATTTTAACGCTAATTTTAAACTTGCAAATTCTCGCATTTTGTTAGAAACTACAACGTTCATCTGTTTTCTCTTGTGTTTGTTTAAGTAGGATTCAGCAAAAGCACAAATAAAAGAGTCATGCTTATGGCATCTGGCATCACAATACCAAATACTTCTTCTTTAAGACGACTTTTATTTAAATAATTTTCTAATAATCCCTTTGGTAAGATGCTATTGTAAAATTGTATTATCTCTAATTCCAGAATTACATTTTTTTCTGTGTCTCCATAAATATGACATTTAAAACAACCAAGACAGGTTAAACAGGGATAATATTCATTTTCAGAATAATTTTCATTTATATTTTGTGTAAATTAATTATTTACTTCTAACTTCTTCATATTTTTCTTATTTCCAAATAAAATTTCCCTTTTTTCTTAATGAAATTATAGCCAATCTTATATCTTGACTGTTGACGGGCATGTTTAAAATTTTCTGCACAATTTCTTCTTCTTTATGCAATATAAATAAATGTCTTGAAAAATGCTCAACTTTCATATAAGATATTTTTCAAGGTTTCTTCATTTTTATATTTGATTTCTGAGTCGTTTGAGGTATCTGATGGTACCTATTCATCAGCACTTTTTAGAATATTTGAAGATGAGTAAGAGCAGGAGTCAGATGTTCTAGTTTCAGTATCAATCTCAGTTTCAACATTCATCTCAGAATTTTTTAAGTTCAAATTACTTTTTAATTTTTCGCTAACTTGTTTATTGTAAAAATTTAAACATTCATGTTTAAATTCACTATAAGACTGTTAGACATTTAAAAGTAATAATTTTAAAATGCAATCAATCTTGAAAAGTGGCAACGTTGTCGGGATTGGTAGCGTCGGTTGAGTACCTAGGTTTTATACAACGGGCTTCAAAAGTATGTTTACTTGTCTGGGTCTGGTATAGATTATTTAATATATAAAATTAGTATAAAAGATTTTTTTTCCCCTCTTTTTTCCCCATAAAAGTTATTTTTACTTTGTTTATGGTTTTAGTATTTATACACAAAAATTTCCATTAGAAATGCTGGGTCTGAGGTTGTCTGCTAGATATGTCGGGTTCAACAACGCCTGTTGGATAAATATATATATATATATATATAGAGAGAGAGAGAGAGAGTGAGAGATAAACAACAATAACAACAATATCAATTAAAACAAAAAAAAATCTATTCCACTGGATGTTGCTCCCTGATTTAAAATGCTTATAAACAAATTATGATTTTTAAATTTATTTCTTCATATGAATTGGAGTGGAGGTACGTTGGAAATAGATCTTCCGAGGAACAGCCATGGTCTATATAACTTGAAAAAAATTGCACAATGCAAATATAATATAAAATTATTAATAAATTGGGAATAAGTTAAAAAATAATAAAAATTAAAAACATTTTTAATTAAATACAATACAATATATAAGTAAAATATATTAATCAATTAATGACCCATATCAATAAATTAAAATTGTACAAAAAAAAATAATAATAAATACAGCACACAGATAAAACGACTGCCAACAAATTAAAAATGATTTTACTAAAGGAATAACAGTATAATATCTTAAAAATGGAAATGATCTATAAAGTAAAATATATTAAGAATGTAATTACCAGAAGAATAGGGATAATATATTGTTTTTAAAAACGCCACGTGAATATAATCTGTAAAGTATAATATTTTAATTAATGAGTAATAATTATCAAATTAGAAGAAATAATATACTTAGCAAAAAAATAAAAAGAATAATACACAATATTAATAATAATTCAAACACAAAGAATAATTCGAATATTTTGACCGTTGCAATGCGACAACACTGCACTGCAAATTATTCAAGAAGCGCGAAACCAGCGCCTCTCGACGCATGCGCTAGAAAATGTTCCTTAGAGTAGTGGATTCTGCCACTTTACCAATTTATCAATTTTATGCATGTTTGTATGGTTTTTTATTATTTGAATATATTACGGGCTGTACAAGGTTGTGATAAAATAAAAATACAATTTAATTGAAATAAGAATTAATATACAATCATATTATTTATGGATAGTATTTATATTTACTTAAATTTCAATGTCATCAATAATTTCAACAATACTTAGACTGTTTGTACTTTCACTTTGTTCTAAAAAAGATACAATGGCCTTATGGTAACTAAAGTAAGAAACGAAAATGTTTGATTCAAATTTATCTAAGTATCGCGTAAAAGTGGTATCGATTGTCGTTTTATGTTTTGTACTACTAAGTTTTCGATCCTTGGAACATATTTAAATAATTTTTTGACTAAATCTATTCAATTTCACTTATAAGATATACACAGCACTATATGTCAACTGTATAGCTACAGATATACTGGTATAAGCATGTCGGTGACGCAAGTCATGAGCATGTCAATGAGGCGAACGCATAATATTTCTCTGCCAAAAAGTGCCCAACGCGGCTAAAGAAGTCTTCATTTCTAAAAATACATTAAATCTATTATTATTTGTTAGGAATGGCTAATTTTCAGTTTCCACACTTTTGTGACGGTATAAAAAACAAGTATGTTTTACTTTTGCTTAACAAACATCCCTCGTTCGATTGTAATTGGAACCAAAATATGTACAACCGGTCACTTGATTTCAATACTGATCTTGAACGATTATTTGGGAAGTTTACCTTCTAAACTTACCCCCTACGATTGGTGATTTTTTCCTACATCAGAAATAAAGATGCTCCTGAAAGTTCCTATATAGATTCCTTTCAGACGGCATTCTCCTCTATGAATCCTTTACTTTCAAAATAGTAATAGATATTAGCGTCAAACTCATTTCCGGCTTTGCCGGAAACTTTTAACGCAACCACTGCATTAGCAAAATTTTACCTGATTTCAAAATGCTCTCAAATATACAACTGTAACTCACCCTCTAGTTTGTTGGTCTAGTAACCGAGGTTACCAGCCAAATCAACAGCATTATCTTTTATCTGAATTTATTAACAAAAGAAGGACGAGTATGTCGGTAAGGCGAACTCATAAGATTTTCCCCTACCAAAAAGTGCAGAACGCGGCTAAAGAAGTTTTCACTTCAAAAACAAAATATTTTTTCAAAAAAAAAAATTATTTTGAATTAATAGACATGGAACCTTAATAAGTCGTATGTCCACCATTGGCATCAATTATTGCTTGAAACCTGGAAAACATATTCTCTACTTAATAACATAATCATAGCTATTTCTTTCCATAATTATAGTAACAATACCCGAAGAGGTGGTACGTGATTCGTAAGTTTTCTTGGTAGCATGTCCCAACCATGCTTCATGAGAATGATGTCTGGAGTGCATGATGGTAACACCAAATAACGAAATCCAGCGGCATGAAAATTAACAATTTTGTGCTTAATAATGTCCCGCCTGTAGATATCACCTGTTATACTCTCCTAACAAATATGGAGATCTCCCCCAAAACAGATTCCAGCCCAAACCATAAGACCTCCATCTCCTAATGGATGAACCAATTGGCATGCTCGTCAATTTCTTGGTATCCCTGATGTTGTCCATACACGTACTCGACGGCTATCTGAAAATCGGCAAAATCTTGATTCGTCTATGAACAGTTTTGCATTCCATTCGTCCTTCCAATTAACAAGTTTTTTAGTCCATGTTCACGCCGATATTGACCAGTCGTCCAATCCAATCCAATCGTCGTCATGAAACAGGGTACCAGTAGAATCATGAAGACGCTGGGACAATGCTTGTGCAGTAATTAACGCATAATTAAGGTAACATATCAGTTATTAGTCAACTATAGGCCGGCTTGTTCTTTGTCCTTCAGCAACATTACCCGTGTTCTGAAACCTACACCCAAGTCTAGAAATAACACTTTGTGACACATTAACAACGTTTATAACTTCGGTGTGAAGGGCACCATTTTAAAACACTTCCACGTATTTTTACTAATCAAAAAGACACTTAGAACTCAATTTATTGCGGTAAAAGGAAAACATGGAATGAACGCTTCGTTTATTTACTTATTTATTTCTTTTCAAAACCTTAATATTTTATCAGTCTATTACCGACTTTGAATTTTAATAAGCTCAGCAAAACAACAACAACAACAACTAAATTTGCGTATTAACCACAGGACGAGTTTTTACCTTATTACCTAAATGGGTAAAAATAATGATAAGTATAAGATATAAGAATTGAGTTTCCGCCACATAACTGTTATTTACTTTCAAGATGAAGTTAACAAGTTTCATTATCATTTTTGCGACACTTGTGCTACAATTTACTGCTGCTTTCAAGGATTACATAAACGTTGAAACGAACTCACATTGCTATTATAATCCTGACGTTGAAAAAAAAGTTGAACTAATGCAAATAAATATATTATCTGAATATTTGTATTTACGGAAACGTATCTGTGTTTGAACAGGAATAATCAAAAATCATGGATTCAAAATGGAGAAACACACAACAATTACATGGGACGGTTTCATTTTAGACATGTTCCGTATTCCTTCATACATGAACGACACGTACGACAACACAAAACTTAAACAACCCATACTTTTTGTTCACGGGACCGCCCGAGATGCAAGATGCTGGCTTCTAATGGGATCTAAGTCTTCAGGTAGCCCGACTTCAAATAGTTGCGGAATCACTTAAATATTACTTTTCAGTTTTCT
Source organism: Aethina tumida (assembly GCF_024364675.1). Lineage (NCBI taxonomy): Eukaryota > Metazoa > Arthropoda > Insecta > Coleoptera > Nitidulidae > Aethina > Aethina tumida. The sequence continues at coordinate 13,062,538 of NC_065439.1, forward strand.
ATTATGCTTCAAAATGTTATGATGTTTGGCTAGCGAACACCAGAGGTACTGCCTTCTGCAAACACGCATCAATAAAGCCTTACAGTAAAACATATTGGGACTTTAGCTTCCACGAACAAGCCACCAGAGATATTCCAGCAAAGTTGGACCTGATTGCTAATGTTACTGGACAAGCGGGGAATATAATATACATGGGGCATTCAATGGGTACAACCATGGCGTTCGTTTATTGCTCTGTTAATGTCACCCACTGCAGGAATAATTTGAGGGCAATTATTGCGCTGGGGCCAATTGCAAATCTTAATAAAATTAAGGTGCCTTTTTTCCATTTCTTCGCACGCACCAACGAAATTTTTCAGGTACTTAATATTAACAATACAGCCTGATAATTTCTAGATGACTTTTACTTTGTAGGCCTTTGCTAATTTATTAGATTTTTATCATATTCCAGTGCAACCAATGTGTAGTATTTGTGCATCTTTTCTAATGATCATACTTTGTAGTACGATTTTTCAATTTTTTATGGGCAAAAGTCAACCCAATATTTACGCGGTAAGTTTTAATTTTTTATATTAGAAGTTGTTGAGAACACATTTTAGGAATTTCTGCCAGTCATGGTTGCGAAAGGAGGCGCACCTCTTTCTGTAAGAAATACAGTGCACTATAATCAAATTATCAACAGGAAAGGTCGATTTGCTTGGTACGACTATGGTCCTTCAAAAAACTTGCTTGTATACAACTCTAAACTACCACCGTTGTATAATGTGAGCAAAATTCCTGTGAACGTCGATTTATTCTACTGCAATGACGATTTATTTGCTAGTAAAGAGGTAAGACAATCGTGAGCATCTGCATAACATAGTTTAGAGAAAAATGTGAGAACATTGAAATGTGATATTAGAGACAGCCTCTCAGGAAATATAGTTTGGCATTTTTTCTCATACTATGTAGACATTGAAATACATTTACATTGCACAATTTATAATTATAGTTTTTGTCTGGTAAATTTTTGCAGGATGTGACAGTTTTATACAACAATTTGCCGAGTGGTCGAAGATCGATGGCATTAATTCCAACCAGTGTATATATGAACCACGTAGATTTTTTGATTACTTCAAACATGAGTTATATATATGATATGATTAATAATAAGCTAAGAAAATATAAAAATTAGTTAAGTATCAGAGTTAAAAATGTATATTCCAATAAATTTATTATTATTATTAAGTAGTAACTAGGACATAAGTCTTGTTTTAAAAAGTTACTTAGATATTCAAACAACTATATTATCTTCACTTTGTTTATAACAAATATACAATGTATTTCTAAAATAAATAGTCTCAATTTGGAAGTCGATTGAACATCTATACATATAAATAAAATTGGAGTGTCTGTTTGTAATATTGAAATAACCGTTTTTTACTACAAGCATATGAATATAAATTCGGTATATACACCAAAATAACATTTTTTACAATTTTTGTCTCTCTGTCTGTCTGTTTGTTCCGGCTAATCTCTGAAATGGCTTAACCAATTTTGAAGGGACTTTTATTGGCAGGTAGCTGATGTAATACGGAGTAACTTGGGCTACTTTTATGTTAGAAAAATTCTTCTATTTTAGAAAAATAAAATAATGTTGCAATGTTCAAGTACTGTCCAGTACCACACGCAGTTCACGCGCATGCCACCACTGGGCCGTCACGTCGGGCGCCTCCCACCACTTCTCCCACCAACGATTGATTGATAGTTTGATTTGATTGATATGCATCTTTTATAATTCCACCGATCCGTTCTTCTTAACTTACCTTAATTCAAAATATTTTGTTACATTTTTACTGCTTTCCTTTTTTACCTTTAAGTAATAATTATGAATAATTATAAATTGTGTTCAATATTCAGATTTACATTGAAATTGATAAATTATTTATAGATTATTTTATTTAGTTAGTAACGTAGATAGTTGTTTTTTTTTCTAATATTTAGTTACGCCTAAAAGAAAGTCAAATCTCTCTAAAAACATGAGAAAGGCCAAAAGCCAAAGATTGCGACGTGAAAATGAATCTGAACAAGATAGGGAAAGTCGTCTTAAAAATTGTAGATTACGGATGTCCATGTTTAGGTCGAATGAGAGTAGTTCTGAGAGGAATGAACGATTACAATTAGATAGAACGCGTCATTCATTGTTAAGGGCTCAAGAATCATTGGAATCTCGAGATCACCGTCTAGAAAACGATCGTATTCAACACGTATCAGTCGAAGTCGCGAGTACTGTTAGTATTCAATAAAAAAGAAAATCTAAATATTGTTTTCCAAAATTTCTCCTGCAGAAATTACAGATAGATTTTCCAATAACTTTACTCTGATTGGCCCTATAAATATTCTTCTGGGGCCTCACCTAAAGGGTTCATGTTATGCAGGATCGATGGCTACTGTAAACTATTTACTGTATCAAGTTAGGTATATCAGCTATGTAGATGTGGCACGACATTGTTTTCCGCAGACAAAAGATTTTCTCTTATAATTCCTCTGCCGTCTTATATGAAATTCCAGAACATGTGAGATGCGTCCTTGTTCTGACTATATGAAACGATATTCTGAATCTCTTAGCATTCCTGGACCCTGTCTGAAAGGCTGGTTTAATTTCTAGGAATCAAAGTTCTTATGGATTTGCTCAGTTCATCATTTGTGCCAATTAGTCTACACCGAATGGATTCCTAAATATCCTTTCCATTTGGTATATTGTGAAAAACTAAGTGAATTTAAACGATTACATTGTCTTCAAATATAAGAGATTAACTTAGTTGGAATAAACTAAGACTCTCAACTTAATTCAAAGAGGAGCACAAGTTCATATTCATATTAACGTCGTTGTTTACCTTCACTATCAACCGTAAAGTCAAAAGCCAAATTTGATTCGATCATATCCAGGTATCTGGAAATACCGATATTGTTCACTTGAGTGGATGCCTTTGTACATGCACGATGCAACCCACTATCAAAATTGAATCAAGTGTTTGGAAAGTTTTCATCCAGTCTGTCGGCATGAATTATTTAGATGAAAAACTGGATTTAGCCGAAGTAAGATTATCGAGTGAAAATTGAATGGGTGCCACAATGCACCGGGACGGACGTGTTGTGACGACGTGATTATTTAGCCAATAAAAGTCGCGGGATAATGTTGCAGTCGGAAAATGGTATGTTTTATGGAAGAGGTTTTGTAGAGAGTGTCGGAAATTCGGGACGATTTTTAAGCTAGTTTTTCTGTCACTTATATTTTATTCTGTTAGTGTTGCCTTCTTGAGAGCAACTTCAATATACACAATAAACACATTTTTAACATACGTATTAAATAAAATTGTTGACAAGATTAATATTTTAAAACGTGAGTGGCAAAAATGCATATGTATTTTGTGGCTTTATCCTTACATATTAGTTTTATTTTATTGTCTAATTGCACTTATATTATCCATTTAGATTATTTTTCAAGTATTGTTGCTGACAGTGTATTAATTTATGTATAAACGATACCATTATTACTTTAACGGACGTAAAATAGATAATATTAAATGTTCATGACATGAAGAATTTGTAAATAGAACTTCTAATACATATTTATTCAGCAAACTATTGTTAAGCAAATAAATCTGAATGATTGATGAAAACCGCTGAATGTTTTCCTGAAAACAAGTGTTTAAATAACAACTTTTAGCATTTTAATCAACAACTCATTTAAAATTCAATTATTCCCAACTTTACAGTTTTTAATTTTATTTTATATTGTAAATTAAGTAATATAATCCTTATTTCCATGAATTTGAGACAATGTATTCTTGTTCTTTTTACTTTAGATTGTGTTTTATCTTCAAAACCATTAAGTGGTTTTTAAAACTTCATTGTAAACCTAACTTCTTCTTTACTTTTCATGCCCATAACTATATTTTATCTATTTCGCACTGTGAAAACAAAGTTAATTATGCAATAAACTAAACAACCACTTAATTTTTATTATTTTTTATTACCCACTAAGTAAATGACCAATGAAATGAGGTTGAAAACCATTTTAACAACAAGTGTTGAACAACGAATTTTACCAACTTAATTACGTCTCATTTAAAATGCAATTATTATCATGTGCATTATACATTGTTTTTGCATCTCCCTTGTTAAAAATTAGTTTAGATAGATATTTTTCAGACGATTCATCCCATTTTCATACGTGCTAAACGACTTCTTTTCATCCTAATCACATCGATTTCAGACTGATCCTTTTTTCTCCATAATTCATGGCTGCTGAGTTTTTTGCACGGTAAACACAGGTCGATTTGTACTCGTCAGCCGACAGACAGATCGGAGCGAAGGACCCAGACATATGTACTGCAGGATAAACATTACCATTCAATGTATAAATCTTATTCCAGCGACCCCATTCAGTCCTCGTACAATGGACTTTTTACCATTTCGAATTGAAAACTTTTAAGTAATAGAAAAACGACTTGAGTGATGTCGTGGGATTAATAATTATGAACGGTTAAGTTGGGTATGTGAATACAAATTGTGGGGTTGTGAGCAGAAAAAAATTATCATTGGCCTCGGCATCAGTCACTGTCTGGAAAAATGCTTTAACTAAACAGCCCCACATTAGCGGCACACTTAAGTGAAGTGGTCGTGTTATGTTCAGGTGCAGCAAGAAAAACTTCTTGATACGGGAAATGTTAGATTAAGTGATTGCGTATAATTAATTACTGGATAAGAACGAGGGTCGGATAAAATCGCAACGATAAAAAGGCGCATTATCATAATTTCTTTCATGTCTGAGTTATAATCCTTTTATGTCGGTGAATATATTAGGAAATTCGATTTATTCGCCAAGAAAATAATTCAACTATTTTACTTGCACTTTTTACGTACCCGTGCTTTAAGCTCCTTTCCTTTTATGGCTCGTATTTTTCGTCACACGGACAATTTTTTTACGACATAAAATTGTCTGGCACTTAATTGAATGGAATTAATTATGATTTCGGGTCCGGGTTGTGCAGTACATTGACAGTGTCACAAGTTTTCGTCGTTACTTACTTAAGCTGTAAACTTTACGTCCACACTACGTATTTAATTCGTTTCGTCTGACGAAAACTCGATTATTATTTTGCTTTTATAAGTCGTAATTTATACCGTTTCGGGGCAGGGATATTTTTCAATTAGTTGCGAATTGAAACGGATGATTTGCAAGAACGTTTTCATTACATTTATAATAGCTCATTGTTTCAGATTAATAAGTATTTCTTGTCCTTTTGTTTCAGTTCCTATTTTTACATCCGAATGAGTTTTCTACACCTTGAACTTATTAAAACTCTGTTACAAAACTAAACACCTAGCCTTTTTAATTAAATTAAGTTCTTAATAACTTTGATTGTAATTAAATCTTAATTTAAATTTACTATCAAATTTTTAAAATGGTAAATTTCAATTAGGGTGGGTTCATTTAGGTTAACTTAAACTAGGGTGAGTTTAAGTATAAAAATTAAATACCATACAGAAAAAATTTTAAAAAAATAATTATCAACCGAAATTTTAATTGTATTTTAAGTTTGTATTGAGATAATTTTATGTTCTATTGTAGTTTATTCTCAGACAAACAGAATGTATTATTGTCTTAAGCAAACAACTTTCAATGTAATAACTATTGAAAATTAATTAATAACACTGTACATAATTACAAAGGTGTTCTTAACATTTTGCGTCTAACCAGCCGTATAATTTATTAAGATAAACGGAATATAATTGAGATCAAAGCTAAAACTAACCGGGTAAGAATTTTACCCCAAAATAATTAATTACAAACTTGTCCAACAGCTGAATTCAGTTTAAATGTTTACCAAATCTTAACTCGAGGCGTAATTTATCTCGCCATCAGGTTTTATCGACTATTTTCCGTTGTCGAAATATAATTGAATTAAATTGGCGTTTTAACGGGATTAAGGAGTTTCGAATCCTTTACCAGACTCAAAAAAAAGACGGGGTTGAAAAATAGACACTTCAATTTCGAAGTGGAGCCACAATGGCCGAAATTAAGTGTAATGCAAACACGTAGCTTCCTCTCGGACTCAGATAAGATTGTGTTGCACAAAACTAGGTTTATTCAATAGCATTAATCTATAGAGGGTGGCGTTTATAGACACTAATGGCTGGATTCTGTTCTGTGTCATTGAGTAATAGTTTTTACAGGTTCACGTGACTATGCTTACTTTGAGGGACAATCGGCGTTACAGAAAAACGAAATGATGAATGTCGGCCCAGATTTGAGATATTTGCAAAGGACTGCCTTAAAAGGATCACTTGTGCTTGGCCCGGTAAATTAATTCGGTCCGACATTTGTGCCACATCAAGATTGATATGCGGTTTAGAATTAAACAGTTTTTATTTTTGCGCGGTATTATTTCCGAGACATAATTGACAGATTAGCACATAAATCGAGTTATTTCTTCGAGACACGATGGTTATTGCTTTTTCCAAGCTAATATCGTCGGTGCATATTTGCGCTGTCTGATCGATTTCAATGCTCCGTTATATCTGTGACTGACAGATATATGAACACACTTTATATTAATACATATTTAGAACTTATTACGTTGGAAAATATTACTTGTGATTATAATATTAAAATTATGATTTTATGAAAGGGGAAACACATCACATCTAACAAAAGCTCAGCAAGATTAAGTTTATTTTTACCCCATGTTTTATATAAAAGAGTAATCTTCTGATAATCTTACTAAGTGACATTAATTAAAAAATTATTATCCCGATGATTTTATACAAAATCCTTAGACTAAGCTTTAATAATCTTTATAATTAGATACACAATGCTCTGTGTAGCCTTTCTTTATTATATCGATTTAAATTAAATAAATAAATTAATTTTGGTATAATTTAAGGTTTGATTTTAATTATAACTATGACATTTAATTTTAAAAGTGTCTAAAATTGATTGAAATGTTAAAATACACTGAAACAAACAGCGCCAAATACATACTAATCTGAAACAATAAGCTATTGTAAATGGGATGAAAACATTCCTGAAAATCTCCCTTTAGAATTTATGGATAATTGGAAAATAATGCTTTGCCGCCTCGAAACGTTATAAATTATGAGGAATAAGACGAAAATAATCGACTTTTCCTCAGGCGAAACAAATTGAAATGCTATTGTGTTTGAAAGCAAATTTTACAGGATACGAAGAATAAAAAACTTATTTTACTATAAATCCAAAAAAAAAGAAACATAAAATATAAAGTAAAAAGTAATAAAATATTTTTAATTAGTGATATCGATTAATAAGGGTTGTTATCAAGTTATGTGATCCACTAAAACTTAATTAAGCTTTTAGATAAGTTTGTAATTAATATATTTTAGTTTAAATTCTTACCCAAATAGTTTAGATTTCGATCATAATTATTCTATTTTACTCTATCAAATTCCACTGAGACTGATATTATGTTAAATTTAATTAATTCGTCTAAATTTAATAGTTTCAGGAAACAAACCGACTTTGCAACAAAGGTGTGCAAGTATAAACGAAAAATTAATCACAAACAAAAGGGCGAAAAGCTCTTTATAACGTTCAAGAACAGCGATATAAGAGATTGTGGGGGTTTAAAAGCTATTCGAGGGTGAAAGATATGGGCTGAAACAAACAGAGGAAAAATAACAATTTATAACTATAAGCCGTGAGGAAACGTTCCCGATAATCTTCAACCTTTTGAAACATTTAAATAATTAAAATAATGACGCTAAATATTTTTTTAATGCAAAACAGGAAAATATTTATAATACATGATATTCCATTAATTCGCACGTACAGTAAACTCTAATTAAAACTACAGGTGTATGAATAGATAAATAATAAATTTACATGTGTATGAATAAATAAATAAATTACGACAATTAAAAACGTTGGCGCCACCTGTTGGTATGATATTTACTCAGCAGGAAAAACAAATAGAAAACTGTAACAAAAACTGCACGTTGCAGGAAAATGTTTCTTACAATCATTTATTCAATTTGTCGAAATCTGTAAAACTGAAGTTACAGTTATATCTAACACGGTATTTTTTATACGAAATTTAATTTGGTTTTCCTTTTTTCAAATTGTAAATAATTTATTGTTCATAATTTGTTTTCATAATATTTTTCATCACTCATAATAAAATTTTCAATATTATTAAATTATTTTTATGTATTATTTAAATTAGTTTCAATACACTAAATACTAAAAAAATGTTTACAAATTTATAAAAAAATATTATTTTTATTTATTTCTTAACACTTCAATAAATTATTTTATTGTTTATAATTTGTTTTCATAATATTTTTCGTCACTCATAATAAAATTTTCAATATTATTAAATTATTTTTATGTAGTATTTAAATTAGTTTCAATACACTAGATACTAAAAAAATGTCTACAAATTTATAAAAAAATATTATTTTTACTTATTTCTTAAAACATCATAATTAAAATAAAATAAATTCAAAGCTCAGTACTTAATTAACTAAATTATAGTCACAGCATTTTAAACCCCACATTTTATTGCCATCCATAGTATTAAAAACAAAGACCTTTCTAAAGTGAATAAAGGAGGAAATAAGTCACGCCTAATAAAATTCCTATCTTTCACTGAGTTCTAAAATCCCGGTTAATTTTTTAGAAAGAAAAATGATTAACGAACCCCATTAAATTCTTGAAAGCTTTGAATAAAAAGTTTATTGTCCATTCAAATAAGTATTTTTTTACAATTAAATTTTATAAAAAGTATTGAGACATAAAATTTTATTTATTAGCTAACTTTTGAACTGTTTAATATTATATATTCCTACAAAAGAACCATTGTCCCAATCAGCAGGAAAACAACCATTGATAAAATTTTCAATTAGAAAATCGCAACATCAAAACTTGATCGCGCTCTCGGAAAGTTGCCGGGCCAATTAGTGGCGGAACTTTGGATTCCTGCGCATTGGGCACGATCGTCGGATTCCTGCGGCCCGAAGAACATCCTCAGCAGTCGCAAACCGACTGTACGATCGTTCGCGACGCGTCCACCCACGAAACGCCTGCCACGTGCGCGTGTTCCAAAACGTGTGCGAATTTTTTTTTATTTTTTTGGAAGTTGGAAGTTTAGGATTTTTTCTGAAAGTAAGTCCTTTAAATTTGAATAAAAAAATTATTTATTTATAAATTTATATAATTATATCATAATTAAGTAAATTTATTGTTTTATTATTGTTTATTTTTAGAAATTAAAATTAGAATGATAAATATACAATAATTCTAAAAATAATATTATATGTGTATAAAGTTTTGATAAAATTTTTAAAGGAGTGAAAAAATATTTTAAATTCAAAAAATAAATCATTTATTTTAAATTATTCATTAAATAATAATAATTTTAAAAATTTCGGGAAAGTTCTCAACAGCATAATAAAATTAAATGAAACCTTTCGATATTTCTTTTTTCCACCCCAAGTATATTGAACGATTTATTGTGGATAAACTTACGCCTATACGATTTTAAAACTTTTACTCCGTTTGATCCTCAATCAATGGAAAATCCTCCAATAAATTTCGGCCTACTCAATTTCCGATCAACAGATTGTCTAATTCCATGTACCCTCCAGTTACATTGTTGGGTTATTGACCATTAATCAGTCAATTCCCCCATTTTTATCTTTATTAATCCGACAATTTCATGAATGATAAAACCGGCAGTAAATTAATTAATTGGCGATAGATTTTAGTTTTTCCGAAACATAAATGTAGGAGTTATTGATGGAGTAATTAGTTAGAGTTAATTCCCGTAGCCTTCGTTACTGTTTTTGTACCCTAGTTATTTCGAATGACCTCGCACATTTGCGCCACCCTTAGCCTATTGTATTTTCGATTCTAACTGCAAGTACGTGCTGAATTTTTGAACGTGACATTAGTTGCAAAACAACTAACACCAGGACAGTTCTCATTTTCTCTTCTGAAAGTTTTAAATCGCAAAAAACATAATTCGAAGTTTTGATTAAAGACGACTTTTCTATCACCTACACTCGGATGCCCCTGTCGGAGATACCAGATGCGTTTGATCTTTTATAAATTTCTTTTGTGTTCGTAAATCATTGGACTGTGCGAAAAAAAAACGGGTTGGCTGGAGAATATTATTAAAATTTTCCTCACCACCTCACAACGTAATTGTACTCCTACGTTCGAATTATTATTGGGGGGAATCACCGAAAACCGTGCAATTCCCGCAAGTTTATTTTATTGCATTATTTAAACGGGAGAAACCGTTGGTTAAACTGAACGAGATCAACAGTTACGGACTGAAGAATGAAAGAGAGGATTTGCCAACGGTGAGTCCGCACAGCCTTGAACTTGGATTCCGACAATTCTTTCAGCTGACATAGGTAACCTAAATTTTATTACGTAAGGTTAAAATAAGGTGTAGCACAATCGTAACGGAACCGAGACATACCTAGTCGATCTATCCTACAGATTTGGTTTTGTTGTGTGCATTAGCATCTGTACATGAACTCGTTTGATGTTGGAAAGGCATTCATGCTCGTTTATAAGTTGATTTGTTCGCTAAATATGTGGTCTTACAAAATGATAATTTTAATAGCAAACTAAAAATACTACAGAACATACATCAAAGAAATACATTTAAAAATAATTTAAAATACATAAACTCGAAATTTAATATTTAATTTATTTAAGATTTATTATTATTGATTTAATTCTTTAGAGTATAAAAAATAACATTTAAAAAATATATCAAAAATAAATTCTTCCATATATCTAAATTCCATAAATTTTAGTAATTTTAATTAAATTATGAGATTAAATTATATATTTCAAAGATTAAATATCAATTATAGTTTGATGAACAATTTTTTGAAAGAAACAAATGAAAATTTCATTTTTTTTACAAGTGCCTTAGAAGGAATTAAAAATTAAATAAGAAAAATTTTTGATTAAATAATTAATTAATTTTTATTTAAACTGGTTTAAAATGTGGAAAACTTTGCTAGTCTTCTTTTTCTCTGAAATAAGCAAATGAAAATTTATTATTTTAAATAAAAATATAAAAAATTAAAAATCACATAAAACCAATTAAAAATAAAGGAAAATAAAAATTAATATCATTAAAAAATTCAAATTTTTAAATGCCAATCTCAATTAAAATGACTTTCAGAATACTATATTAAAAAATAAGTTTTTTTTATTATGGTTAATTAAATTTTATTACGGGTTTAAATTATATAAAATTTAAAAAATTAAATAGAAAAAAATTAAATTAAAAAAAAAAAAAAAACAAAAAATAATTTATTGCTTTGATTATAATACTATAGAATCTAAAAATATATATATTTTAATTAATTTAAATTAATGACAAATAAATAATGTACTTAAAAAATATTTTGTTAAGCACTATAAATCATTATATATTTGTCAACGAAATATAAAAGTTTCTTAATTAAGTAATTAATTAATTTTTCAGCTGTTTTAAAATGTGTAAAAATTTAGTATTTTTATTTTTCTTAAAATAAGCAGATGAAAATTTTTGTTGTTTTAAATAAAGAATTAAAAATCACATAAAACCAATTAAAAATGTTAATTAAAAAAACTATAAAGGAAAACAGAAATTAATATCATTTAAAAAAATAATTTAATTATAAATCGTTTCATATTCTTACATGTCAATCTCAATTAAAATGACTTTCAGAATACTATATTAAAAAATAAGTTTTTTTGATTTTATTTATACTAATTTAAAATGTAAAAAATGTGTGTGTGTATTCAAATATCAAATTGAGATGACCACAAAAATATTTTATTTGTTATGAAATTCTTCTAAAATGAGCAAATGGAAATTTATTTTGTTAACATACGCCTTCGAAATGATTAAAAACAATTATAAAATGAATTGTGTGTCATAGAATATAAAAATTAGTAATATATAATCTCAAAAATATAAACATATAAAAGAAAATAAAATTTTTAAAAATATATTAAATATGTTATATATTGTTCGATATATCTAAATGCCATAAAAACACATTAGTCAAAATGATTATCAGAAAAAAATCAAGTAATTTTATTTAAATAGTTAATTATTTTTATTTGTTTAATGGTTTAAATTATGAAAAATGGGGGAATTTAAATATATGTCTTGGAAAGAATGAAAAATTACTAAAATACTACAAACAATTAAAGTTTTTAGTATTCAATATAAACAAAAAAATAACATTTAAAAAATATATTAATAATAAATTGTTCCGTATATGTACATATATGTAAATGCCATAAAAAAGTTATTATCACAAAAAATCAAGTACTTTTAACTGGATATAATGGTTAATTAAATTTTATTACGGGTTTAAATTATATAAAATTTCAAAAATTAAATAGAAAAAATTAAAAATTAAATAAAAACAAAAAATGATAATAATTTATTGCTTTGGATTATATAAATAAAAAATATGTATTTTAATTAATTTAAAAATATTATAAGTACTATAAAAAATCATTCCATATTTGTCAACGAAATATAAAAGTTTCTTAATTAAGTAATTAATTAATTTTTCAGCTGATTTAAAATGTGTTTCTTAAAATAAGCAGATGAAAATTTATTTTTTTAAATAAAGAATTAAAAATCACATAAAACCGATTAAAAATGTTAATTAACAAAACTGAAAAAGTATAAAGGAAAATATCATTTAAAAAAAATATTTTAATCATAAATCGTTTCATATTTTTAAATCTCAATCTTAATTAATCCGAAGAGACATAATTATATTCTAATATCATTTAAATATTTTCAATATTATACATCGTCTCATATTTGTAAATACCTTTCTCAATAAAAATTATTATCAGTACAATCTGTTAAAAACCTAAATTAAAAATTAATTAAATAATTATTAAATTTTGACTGGTTTGATATTAAATATTAAATAGAACTTTATATTTTATATATATTTTAATTTCTTAAGCAATCCTTCTAAAATGAATAAACAAATAAATTTTAAATTTTTAAATAAATATCTTGGAAAGAATCAAAATTCATATAAAAGCAATTAAAAATTAATTAAGAGTCTATATATTCAAATGCTATAAAGAATTGTCTTAATTAAAATGATTATCAGAATAAAATAATAAAAAAAGAAGTATTTTAAATTAATAGATAATAAAATTTTATTTAAACTTGTTTAAAGTAGTTAAATTTCGATATTCAAATATCCACTACAAGTTTGTTTCCTGTTACGATAAAAAACAGTTGATAACTCAGGTTATTTAGGTCGCTGTGAAAAAAAAAATAAACTAATTACCGAAGTTGAATCATGCGAAAATGTCTGAGAAGTAAACGTATAATGGACTCGACGTTTCGAGTTATGGATCCGGACACAATATTTTAAAATATAAAGCGGTCAACGGTCCGAAAATCCAAACGTAAATAAAGCCGTTCCGCTAAAAATAATATTCGCTAACTATCACTCGGATTTATGGGTTTGTACAGCATGATTATTCTATAAATATATTTACGAAACAAATATTGGAATTCGCCGCCTTTAAAATCGCAAGTTGGTCAAGGATTTCGCATACAGAACGCACCATTCTGCAACACGAGTTTATCTCGGGCGGATTGTCGCGTGCGCCATCGATTAATTTCATGAAAATTAATCGCAGAAAAATGCAGCCGAACTGTATAATTAATATGCAAATAGACACACGCACGCATTCCAATCGGATCGATTATTCTTCGGGGGCTGTTTATCTTTATCTATAGCGTCGTACGTTGATTTATACACCCGAACACAAACACACTTTACGTGATTTATATGCGAAATTAACGCGTGCAATAATTAGCCACGCGTTCTGCGGCTTGCCAAGCGTTTTCGGCAACCATATTTTCGTTTGATTGTTAATTAATTTGGAATTTAGTGCAATTTGTTTTCGTGATAATTATAATCATCGCGTTTCTTTAATTAAACGGAAATTCGGTCAATTCTCTAAAACGTTGCAGGTTCGAGGACAATTATTTAATTGAGTCCTTTGTATTGAGGAAAATGGAAATAAAAGATCAAAATGCGACGAAAATTGAGTTTTAAATTAGCGCGAGTTCGTGACTTAAATTTATTCGGATGTACGTGACAAATAAATAATGTAGTTATCAACTATTTGTTTAAAAAACTTGAATTTTTAAAATTGTGGTGTAACTTATGTTTATTTTTGTTAAATGCATTTATAGCTCTTTAAAAGGTTAAGTTAGGTTAATTTAAATCAAGTTAAGATACATTAGATTAAAAGATAGTTGCTTGTAAATTTTAATTATTGTAATTCAAATGGGTAATTTATTATTTAGTTACTCAGTTACCAAAACTTTTGTATATACTTTTTGTTAGATTGGGTTAATTTGGTTTTCATTTTTCATTTATTATTTTTTTGTAACTAAATAAAAAAAATAAGTAATTATACACCTTAGAGTGAACCAAAAATTGTAGTAAACTTAATATTAATATTAAAAGATGGCTTGTCGTAACTTTTTATTTTCCCATTTAAATAACATAGGATTTTTTTATTTGCAATTTTAATGCCTTCTAAAAAATTAGCGTATTGTACATATTCTTGTAGAAAATTTAACGGTCTTCAATAAAACCCTGATGAGTTTTTGCTAAGTCAACTCGTTTCAAAGTTATTGAAGGTTAACTTCAAATGGTATATATGATAACTTCCACAATTTTTTGTATATTCAATAACGAATTAAAACATATTCGAATAGAATTATATACATACTTAAATTCTTTTCGCTTTTTATTTGAATTGTACAAAAGAAGTTTTTCTTTTCGAGTTCGAAGAATAAAAACGAAAAACTTTAGTCAGAATATGATATTTTATGTTTTTGAACCACTATTTCGAAATAAAATATAAAAAATTGTAGAAGTCATCAAGAGATTAAATTTTACCAGATTTTTTTCATCATGAGTGGGTAACCAAAGAAAATATTTTTTGTGCATCCTAATACACATAATTTATTATGTAACTTTTAGTTTTATTTAAAAGTTTAAGTTTAATAAATAAAAACAATTAACAAATTTTTTAATCCTGATTTTAAAATAATACGACTTTTAAATTAAATTTCCTATTCCAATAAAATGTAATCCTCAAACAATGCCTTGATATAATATATACATAAAATAAATTTAATAAAGGAGTTTTTATTAAAACAAACAACAAATATTATATAATATTTAAAACTTTCTAATTCTTTGGGTAGATTAGGTTAGTTTAATTCGTTTTTATTTTACTCATTTTTCATTACTTTTTTCATTTTCATTAATTACAATTCAAATGAGATTATTTATCTTTTTAAATTGTTGATATTTATTTTATGACTAAAATTAACTGATTATTTAATATATGTTATTTAAAATAATATATTTTTTGAAATATCTTTCTGTTTGAATGAAATTAAATCCTCAAATATTGCAACAATACAACTTTTATTTGTAATTAATTTAATTTTTTATTAAATCAAACAATATAAACAATTCTTCGATTAAATTAGTATAGATTAATCAGTTCGCCTCCAATTATTACATGAAAAATAATTAACTAATTATTTAATATATTTTATTTAAAATAACATATTTTTTAAAATAAATTTTTGTTAGAATAAAATGAAATACTCATATATGGCTGTAATACAACTTGAAATTAAATTATTATTATTTTTTTTTAATCAACAATATTGAGCAATATTATTTGAACGACTTTCAAATTCTTCGATTTAATTAGTTTTTCAACATGTTCATTTTTCGTTTTCAATTATTACATATCAAATAAATAAGAGGTTATTCAGCTTATTTATTTTTTATTATTTAGTTTTATATAACTGTTGAAGTTTATTTTATGAAAAATAATTAATGAATTATTTAAATGGTTTTAAAATACCATATTTTTAAAACAAATTTATCGTGGAATAAAATGAAATCCTTTAATATAACTTTTACATGAATTTATTTAAATTGTTTAAATAAAAAAATATTAATAATTATTAAAGGCTTTAAATTGTTCAGTTAGGTTAAGTTAAATTAATTAGTTTTTCAAAATAGTTTACCTATTTGCGTGTTCAATTATTACATTTCAAACAATAAGATTTACAACATTTACAAATTTTATATAGAATTAATTTAATTTTTATAAGAACAATATTAAAAATATTAATTGAACGACATTTAAACTTAACTGAAATTGAACGGTTAATCAATTTCCAAAAGATTTTATCCATTTTTGATACATTTATTTGTTTTTAATTATTACAATTGACGTGCATCAATAATTATTTATACATTCTATTTATTATTTATTTTTAAGTTTAATTTATGAAACTAATTAACGGATTATTTAAATCTAATCTATATTTTAAAATTTATTTCTATTTCAATAAAATGGAATCCTTAAATATTACTTCCACATAATATTGTCTTGATTTAATTTTCATACGTTAATTTAATAAAGGAATTTTGATGACAAATATACAATATTAATTGTACCGTTTCCAAACTCTTCAATCAATTTTATTCAACAATATAGTCTTCAAGAGCGATAACTATTGGTCTCAAAATAGGCTTTTATTTCAGCATTCACCTCCTCATTCGAGGCAAATCTCATTCCAGTGATCATTTTTTTTTTTTCGGTTTGAGAACACGCAAATGTCGCTGGGGGCCAAATCTGTAAACTAGAACGGATCTTGAAGCAATTTGTTTTTAACGGGCCACTTGGGCAACGTAGTGATTGCTTTTGATTTTTTCAAGGTAATCGATACACAAAATAGAGAACACATCCCAAAATACGGACGCCATAACTTATCACCACACTATCCATTCCGCAAATTTGACTCTGGTGAGTTATAGTGGATATAATTTTAATCCATCGTTCGAATAGACTCTACGTTGTTTTTGGTGTCCACCACTTGGAAAACATCGCTTTCATAGAGAAATGTTCATGCAAAATAAAGCTTACATGTTCCTTTGATATGTTTAGAGGGTCCCGCAACTTCAATGTACGGTAAATCAAAACGATTTTGTAGATATTTTTGATATTTTCTGGTGTAACCATCTTTTTTGGACGACCAGACCTTGCCTTGTTCGTCACACCAATTCAATAATAATCCTGTTATAACCTCTGGATAATACTTATCGCTTTTGTTTCAACGGTGTTTTTCTCATCAAAAAGCAATGTTTTATCAACACACGAATCCATTGTTTTCAAAATACATACTAAAACCACTGTAACTTTTGATGTTAGATCGTAATAAAATTTCTACTTACTAAACAAATGTTAATTTTGTTTGTGTGTGCCTAAGAACTTATCAGCCCATGTATTATTTTATATAAAATATTTTAATAAAGGATTTTTTTATAAGATTCTTTTACCCGTTTTTGTAGTTCATTTGTCACAGTTCCAAACGAATGATTAATTAACTAAACAGTTTGTTTATTTTTTATTTTTTAGTTTTATTCAAACTGATAATTTTAATTTACAGAAAGGGTTACCGAATTATTTAATCGAAATTTCTGGTTGACTGTCAGTAAAATAAAATCCACAAATACCGCTTTCATAAAATTTTGACGTAAAATATATTAATAAAAGATTTTGTATAAAAACAAACAATAATACGCAATATTTATTGAACTGTTTTCATTCCATTACTGCACTACAACCAATTTAAGTGGAAACACAAGTTTTACTTTTGGAATGAGTCCATGAAACAATTGATTTAATATTAAGGCAAATAAACCAAAAACAGAGAAAAAATAACAACAAAACAAACGGAACCATCGAAGTAGCACTAGTATATTGCATGGTGGTTGGAAATCGTGACCCGAATAGTGTTTTTTCAATCGTCTGTATCCGAAACCTGTGCGATTGTGGGCAACAACAAATGTCGCGTTGACAGCGTGTGAATGTAAATACCTAATACGAGGCTTATTACAAATTCACAAGAGCGCGTTTCCATTCTATTTTTAAAACCCACATGGTAAAATTGTGCGCCGAAGTTCTGATAAATGTCGCATATCTAATTAATTTTCGCAAAATAAATTACGCCACTTTTCTGTGTTCCACTATCGCCGCGTACGGGTTTATTTACCCCCGTTTGAATATCCGCCGCGAATCGTTTTTGCGAACCGGGCTTCTTCACCGTGCTTATTATACGAGGGTCGACAACAAATGTTTATGGGGATGTGACCCTCGGAAACATTCATCACACTTTATCTATAAAACGGCGTGTGAATGCCTTATTCGATGTGAAATATTATGGTCGGTAATTAAATATGAAAGTTCGCGGGCGGATTTTTTTCACGCGGAAGGGAACGAATAATAAATTAGGATATGAATTTCGATTGTTAACGTGTCGGTTGAGGATGTCCTTGGAAACGAAACAAGAAAATGCCCGGATTACTTCCTGCGAATTCATTTACAGAGAGCTTGTGGCTTCAGATATTAGTTTCTGAACGATTACAATAGGTATCACGTTTCATCATCAGTGAATGTGGTTTATGTGGTGGAAACTTTAAAATTAACTTTTGGTTTTGTCAACAAATGATGAAAGGACACATCAAAGCAATGAAAATTGAATATGTTGGAAAGGTTCTAATTAAAACTTTGCCATTATATTCAATCTCTATAAATAATCATACTAAACTAAACGCATTCGAGAAGTCGTTAACAAAGTAAAATATTTTCACAAAATGAAATTTTAATGAATTTATGTAAATGATTATATAAACTTTATCATTTAATTGCAGTGGAAATTATAAATAAAATATAATAAATGACTTTTGAAATAACCATTAGTAATACAACAATAATTAGTAATGAACAAACATTAGTAATAGTAATTATTGTGCATACAAAAAACAATTTGTTTGGCGACACATAATTAATTATTGAAAAAGAATTTAACCCATTATAGGTTACATAGTTATTCACACATATTTATATCTTCTGCTACTCATCAACTAAACAAAGTAAAATAATTGTTTTCATTAATTAAAATTTTAATGAATTTATATAACTAGTACATAAATAAATGTTATCAATTGCCATAGTTTCAATGGAAAATGTTTCTATAAAATATAATTAACACGTTTTCATAAAATTAATTTATCAACTGAACAAATAATATTTATTTAAATAAAGAAATTAATAATTAATTTTGGTTATTAAAATTTGTATATTTCTGGAGCTATATAAATAAATGTTTATTTTTTTTATTATATTACAACGTTTTTTGGGCTAAAAATGGTGTATTCTAATGTTATGATTCGTCCAGATTTGCTTTATGGATACCTTAGAAGAAAATGAGAATGAAGTAATATAATGTTCCACCAGGTTTACCAGCTTCAACCAGCAATAAGTGTTGTCTGTCATCAATCTATTTTTCGTCTCATATAACAATACGATCAATGAAAAGCTCATTTATGTGTAAGGAGATAGAGAATTGGCCATTGTGAAACGCCTAATTTTGTTATCCTCACTTAATTTATGTGGAATCCATTTGTCCAAGTTTATAATGAAATTTACTGAGAGTATATTTCCAAACATGTTATGCGAGGATTTTGTACAAGACCTTGTTTAATTGCTTCGTTGGTAACTCCAAAAATTCAACTAAATGAATAATTACACAATTATAGTTTAAATGTTCAAATTTTAATTCTTGAATTAATATTTTTTAAATATATTTCTGTTTCAATCAAATAAAATCCAATCAACATTTACTTAAAATTAATTTAATAGGAGAATTTTTATAAAAACAATTATATAATTGTTTGTGAAGCAAATATAATTAATTGAACATTTTTTTTAATATTTGGGTTAGATTAGGTTGGATTAAAACTAGCTAACGAAAGTATTTTACTTACTTTATGTACCAAATATATTTTGTAAATAATAATAAATAAAAATATTTTGGAATTGTTTAATTCCGATTAAAAATATGTGTGTATGTTAATAAAACAACTAAACTTAATTTAAGTGGAATTCATTTGTCCAAGTTAATGAGATTTATGTCTGTCTGTTTCCAAATATATTACACGAAGATTTTGTACGAGATTTTGTTTAATTTCTTAGTTGGTAACTCCAAAAATTCAACTAAATAAATAATTAAACAATTATAGTTTTATTTAAATGTTTAAATTTATTATTATTATTATTAATTGACAAATTATTTAATTATAAATTTAGAATAAAATTTTTTAATTATATTTTTGTCCCAGTCAATCAAAATCCAAATATTTTCTTCAACACAATTTTTACTTAAAATTAATTTAATAAAATAATTTTTATATAAACAATTAATATTAAGCAAAAATAATTAATTAAACTCTTCTTAAATATTTGGGTTAGAATAGGTTGAATTAAAATTACCCAACGAAATAATTTACCCATTTTTTGAAACAAATATATTTTGTAAATAAAAATCATAATAAATAAAAATATTATTTTACTCTTTTTCATTAAAATGTATATAAAATATGTCTTATAAAATTTTATTATTACAATTCAAACGAATAGGTAATTAGACAGTTTTGATGTTATTTATTCATTAGATTTATTCAAATGTTTAAATTTAATTTATGAAAATAATTAACTATTTTAAAGTAACATATTTTATTAAAAATATATTTCTGTTTCTCTAAAGTAGAATAATCAAATATTTCATTATTACAATTAAACTTCGTAAATTAATTTAATAAATAAATTGTATAAAACAAACAATAATAATATTTATTCAACTATTTTCAAATATTTAGGCTAGATTAGAAAAGGTAAAATCGATTTTATTACAGTTACTTTATTTTTTGTTATAAAATTATTCTAGAAAAATTTTAGGTTTGAACGGAATAAATAATTGCACAGCGTATATATTTTTTAATCTAATTTAAATATTTAATTTATAAAGAGAAATATGATAATTGTCAAAAGCGTAATTTTGTTGTCTTCACTTAATTTGTGTGGAATCCATTTGTCTATCTTCAAACTTCTTGTACGAGGATTCTACACAAGATATTACTAACCCCAAAAATTGTTTTAAATACGACATAGGAAAAAAACATTCAGATATTATGTAAAAAAATATTAAAAGTATAATAAAAAGGTATTTAAATAAAACATATTTGATGTTAAATTATATTCATAAAATTAAATTAATAATGTATTGTGTTTTAAACATTAATTTTCAAACTTGATAAACTGTAAAAGTCGTATTTTATTTTATTATTTTTTTTTTTTGGTCCAAACAAAATCCAACAAATCTTGTCACAAAGGGTCGATATGCCTCAACGATAGAAACAATAAAAAAGCCCCCATCACCATATAATCATGTGTAGAAACTTTTACCACTAATCCTAACTTGTGATCGAGGAAACTTGTCGAAAATCTAGTTGATTAAAACCGTAGCAAATCCCGAGACGATTAATGTCCAAACTTCTCTAATAAACAAATCTCAGTCAAAATTATCTCTCCAAAACAAGAAACCATTGTTAAAATAGACAAAACTAGACTTCAAATCCCGTAACGTGCGCTAGATAAATCCTATTTACAATTTTATTCAGGCTGAGTATGAAAACGGATAAAGCCGCAGTTAATGGTAATAGGGCACTCAACACTATGGTGACTAAGGTTAGCGAACAGTTGGAAATCCGATGTAATGCAGACACCTACCAACAACCACTTACACACTCTACGTGATACTTTTGTCGCCACATTAACGGTTTTTCGTCAAAGGTCTACAACCCTAGACGATAGAAAAAATAACAGGGAAAAATGGTAAAACGCACGATTGGAACCGCCTCGATTTCCACGTCATTTGCCGATGGATTCACGAACCTAGACAACTTACGATGTGTCTTGTATCGGAAGAAGTGTCTACGTCTTAAACGGCGGTTTATCTGAGTGAAACAGGCATTTGTGACGTTTATTAATGTCACTATGGGGTGGTATTATTTATTTATTATAAGGTGAAAGCAGAAGACCGGGTAAAATTCCGAACATTCGACACGGTCGTTCGACATTTGTAACGTGTCGGGTTGGAATCTATTTGTTTTCAAAGTTACATGGGAAACAAACAAGGAGTTGATAAATGATTTAGATCACTTTCGAGAAAATTTCTTTTATTTATGGCCACATATTGGAATTGTTTAAAGGGATAAAAAAACATTTTGGAAGAACCAAGAATTCTGCATTCCTTTAGAAAATCAATGGTGGTGATCTTGATATTAAGGAAATTGAGTTAATCCACCTAATGAACTTCTACACTTTTGTTTTAGAGCTTTTAAGGCTAAAAGAGGCACATAATAAGTACTTTAACTTACTAGATACTTATACAAGGACATTTTGTCTGGACATTTGAAAAGGTCGAGGATTCTTGTCAAACAATTCCAACAAAATATAAAATTATGACCAGAATCCATCAATGAAAAGAAAATATTATAGTCAGTGACATTAAAAATAAACTAGTCACAATGAAGTAGTGATACCTTCAAAAAGAGTTTGTTACTTTTTATTTAATAAATATATCGAAATGTAATTTTCATCATTTATAGCTTCTGTATAAAAACAATTAAATAATAAATTTTACAGAATTTAATCACAGGTTATTTGCAGGTTCCAGATTATTTATGCATCGCTCTAGAATGTCCCAAAAATGTTCTATCGGATTCATATCGGGACTATTCGCTGGCCACTCCATAACCCCCCAATTATGCTCTTCAAAGAAATTTTGAACAACTCTGGTAGTGTGTGGTCTTGCATTATCTTGTTGTAAAGTGAAATTTGGTCCATACTGATTCATGAAAAGATGCAGAGTACCTTCAATGTATCGTCTGACCGTCAGGGAACCGTTCACAAAGACGTGAGGGACTCTATGTCGGTTTGAAGTTATACTGCCCCATCCATTACAGATCTTTCTCCAAAAACTCTTCTCTCAGCTACAGTTATATTCAGATTTAGTTCTCCTCGGCGTCTATAGATTCCTTGTCGTGCGTCATTTATTCGTAAACAAAATATGGATTCATCTGTAAAGAAAACCTGACAGGTAATATGTTTATTCTCCTTTATGCCGTAGTTAATTCAGGAATAACAGCTGCCAGTCTTGAATGTAAATCGACTCCATGTTACGTACGGTTTGAGTAGATAAATGTGTTCCTGTGGCCATAAAGTGAAGGTTACCTAACAGGCGAGCTGTTCTTGTTAGGCCATGAAGTGATATCTGAATCAAATGTCGATCTTGTCGAGGAACAGTTAGTCTCTAACAAGCAGTATATCGTCTCCTATGATTAATAACATTCTGCATCGATTCCACAATCTATTAATAACCGGCTGACGTGTTTAGAGCAAGTTTGCCACGTATGTACCTCTATGTTAGACCTTCCTGGAGAAGACTTTAACGACTTTATTGGGATTGAGATGACTTCTTTGTATATTAGGTCTTCCAAGAGCATCATTGTTCATGACACTCCACCACCAAGACGACCAATAAATACTGTCATTCGCGAATTAAACGAGTCTATTCTGAAGCATTCAATTACTTTAGTGTTTTAGATATTCAAAAAAAAATAATAAAAAGTATTAAAATGTATTGTAGTGTATAAATAATATGTACAAAATTTTATATGGCTATTTTACAAAATATACCTCTATAATGATCCACATACACTTTAACTTGCATTGGCGTTGATCTAATGAAGTGGTATCTCTTTCCTACAGACTATTTGTCTTTGAACGTCTGTCATAGTCTGTCTGTATTTCTCCAGTCCTCAATGTTCCATATGAGTTCAATCGGTAATAAGTTCTGGGATGTTTAATCGAAATGTTGAAAACAATACCAATATAATGTTGAGCATTATCCTGTTGAAACATTGGATTTTGAAGGATGTTAAGGTAAAACAGCAATATTCTGGACGTATTGCAAGAAGGCCAAATTAGCTCTAATAAAAAATAATTAATTGTGAAGCTATTTATTCTATTTTCTATGACACTGAGTACAATATATTATGTATTTGTTGAATTAATTGAAGCTTAAATCACACTCCAGAGCTTAATCAGACCAAAAAGTAGTCGGTGCAAAAGTAGAAAATAAACATGGAAACAGCTGCAGCGAAAATGAATTTTACGTATCGTCCAGTTTTAATTTCAACGACAAACGACCCGAGAGGAATTAATGCACTGACCCCATTACATATCGTGCAAATGCACACCCCCTCTCGAAACCTTAACAGTCCAACACCTACGTGTACGTATGTGTGCACAATGTCGCTTTGTACGTTATCCCAACTTGAAGATTGATTAAAGCGATTGTTCCAGACCAGAATTATGTACCTGTCCGGACTGTTGCTGCTGCTGCACTTAAGGACGTCGTTCACGGAAACGTTCACGATGGGCTACCTGACCGGATCGCAGCGACGTGCTGGAGACCTCGAATACCCGAGGCCCGGCCTCCAAATCTCCGGAGCCATTTCCCTTGCAGTCGAAGAAGTAAGTTGCCGGGCACGAAACGCGGACCCGGAGTGATTTATTCGGTTTGCAGGTGAATAACGGTCCGTTGGGCAGGATGGGTCATCGTCTGGATTTCATCGTGGCCGAAACGTACGGCGAGGAAATAATCAGCGTGCAACGAACCGCCGACCTGTGGACGAAGAACGTTTCGGTCTATATTGGGCCGCAGGAGACCTGCGAGCACGAGGCTTTCATGGCTGCAGCTTTCAACGTACCGATGATTTCCTATGTGAGTTCGAAGAGTTTCGATGTTTCAAAGTCTTAAAAACGGATTTATTATTGTCTTAGACAATGCAAAGTTGTTCATATGTTGTGGCACATTGCTTTTTTTGACTGTTTTGCTTTGAAGTAAACACAAAAGCAAATAAACTGATTTATATTCCTTTGAAGTTCTCTAAGGTTTGAGGTATAATATTTGCAGTTTGTCTATTATACATAATTTTAAATATTAAAATTGTGTGCAATAATGTATTTAAATATAAAAATGGGTATAAGATAAGAAAGATCTTCGAATAAAATTATTCTTAAAATTATCCAGAAAACTTGAGATTTAAGTAATTAATAATTAATATCAAATATTAAAATTAAAAATAATTTATTTAAATATAAAGGTAGCATATAAATATAAATAAGCAATTAAAAACTGATTCTTCAATTTATTCTAATAAATCCTGGCGGATTTATGTAATATGAGAATATTGGGGGTAACAAGTTATTCAAATGTAAAAATTGGAATACGAAAGAATTATTGTTAAACTCGTTATAAGAAAGATTGATGGATTTTGTTAGAATATAATTTTTTGGTAATACAATTTGACTTGGTTTGTTATTTATACTTAATTTTAAATATTAAAATTGGGAATAATAATTTATTTAAATCTAAAAATTGAAATAAAAAGCAAATTAAAAAAACTTATTCTAATACTTAACATGATAAAATTTATTAATAGGAATAAAGTAATAATTTATTTAAATATAAAAGTAATTTAAAAATAAATGGTAAAATAATTTGTTTTGATTGTTCTATTTTGTCAATTATAAGTAATATCAAATATTAAAATTAAAAGTAACAATTGATTTAAATATAAAAGTAGAAAAAAGAAGCAATTAAAAAAAGCTGTTTTCAACTTATTATAATAAAGTCTGAGGGACTTAAGCAATATTAAAACATTAAAATTGAGAGTAACTATTTATTCAAATATAAAAATTTGAAAAAAAAATCCGACTCCAAGAAAACTGATTCTTAAACTTGTCATAAGAAAGTTTGATGGATTTTAGTTAATATACTATATAATAACAATTTATTTAAAACTAAAAAATTGAAATAAGAAATAAATTAAAAAAGATGATTCTTATACTTATTATGATAAAAATTAAGAGACTTAGGTAAAATACATTTTTTGGTAAAATATTCTGTCCTGTTTATTGAAGTTTGTTACTTATAATCAACATAAAATATTAAAATTAGGAGCAATAATTTATTTAAATATAAAAATAGTAAATAGAAATAACTCCAAAAAATGCTATTCTTAAACTCATGATAAGAAAGCTTTATGGATTTAGTTATTTTTATTTTTATGGCGAAATATAATATAAAATATTCAAATTAATGTTAACAATGTATTTAAATAAGCAAGTAGAAAAAAAAAAACAATGTTTAAAAAACTGATTATTAAACTAATCAGTTAATTTGAGATATTAAGCAAAATTCAATTTTTACGTAATATAATTTGTTTTGATTATTTCATTTTATTAATTACAATTCATATTTAATATTAAAATTGAAAGTAATAATTTATTTAAATATAAAAGTAGGAAAAAAACATATTGTTAATAAATAAATAATAATAATAAATCCTGAAGGATTTGAGTAAGTATTCTGTCTTGTTTATTGCAGTTTGTTAATTATAATCAACACAATATATTAAAATTAGGAGTAATCATTTATTTAGATATAAAAGTAGGAAAAAGAAATAACTGAGGGACTCAATTGTTAATTATAATCAACACAATATATTAAAATTAGGAGTAATCATTTATTTAGATATAAAAGTAGGAAAAAGAAATAACTGAGGGACTTAATTTTAATATTGAAATATTAAAATTAAGAGTAACAATTTATTCGCATATAAAAAATTGAATAAAAATCGACTTCAAAAAAATTGATTCATAACATGTCATAAAAAAGTTTGATGAATTTAGTTAATATACAATTTTTTATAATTACAGTATTATATAGTATATAATATAATTTGACTTGGTTTTTACAATTTGTGAATTATACTTAATTTTAAATATTAATATTGGGAATAACAATTTATTTAAATATAAAAAACTGATTCTTAAACTTACCATGATAAAATTTAAGAGACTTAGGTAAAATACATTTTTGGTAAAATAATCTGTCTTGTTTAGTGCATTAATTATAATTAATATAAAATATTAAAATTAGGAGTAACAATTTATTTAAATATATAAATAGAAAAAAGAAACAACTTCAAAATAAATTATTATTAAACTCATGACGAAAATGTTTGATGGATTTAGTTAAAATACAATTTTTATGGCAAAATAATGTTGGTTATAATTAATTTAAAATTTTAAAATTATGTGTTTATTTTAGTTAAACACACGTAGAAGAAAGAAACAATTTTAGGGAAACTAATTATTAAACTCAATATAAGAAAACTTTTAAACAAAATACAATTTTTAGATAATAATATTTGACTTAGTTTTTGCAATTTGTCAATTATAATTAATATCAAATATTAAAATTAGGAATAAAAAATATAAAAGTAGGAAAAATAAATAATTTACAAAAAAACTGATTCTTAAACATATCATGAGAAAAATTGAGACACTAACATTTTTTGATAAAATAATTTGTCTTGATTATTGCAGTTTACCTATTATCATGAATTTCAAATATTAACATAATTTAAATGTAAATGTGGAAATGAGAAACAATTAAAAAATAATAATTTTTATACTCTTATTTTTTGCAATATACATATTATTGTAATTTGCCAGTTACAGATTTACTCAAATATTAACATGAGAACTAATTATTAAATTAAATGTAAAATACAGAATAAGTAACAAGCACAAAAGAGCTTGCTTTTAAGCTCATCATAAAAATTGTTGTTTGATTTTGAATGAAATTGAGATCTAAAAACGGCTTCAAAAGAACAGCTCCTTCAACCCATTATAGGTAAACTTAATGATTTAGGTAAAATACAATTTTTTTGACAAAATAAAATATAAATTGTAAAGACTTTCGAAAGAATCCCGCATAATGGAAATAAAGCATGCCAAATTGGACGATAAAAGCTTTCATGGCATTCATCAACGTATATTTCCATGTAAGCACTTCAAAGCGGATCTTTTTTTTTTTAATGATAATTTGCCAGGTTCGTTTAATTTGTAATAATACCGAAGTCATGTGTAAAATTAAATTCTCGCGCGGCACTCGTGTATAATTTCAATTAAACATCCCTCTTCAGTCATTTTCATCTAGTGCACACTTCAATTTATGGTAGTTAAATTACTTTTTTTCCTCGTTCGTCGTTTCGGTAACGATTTTCGTAAGTTTTGTAATTTATGTGAAGCTCGATGTTTAGGCGGTATGTATCTTGATCAAATCAGACACGCAAAAGTTGCCACGGCGTGACTATTTAGCTTTGATTGGTGTGAACATTGAACTTGTGTAACCCCGAAACGAATAGGCTTAAGTTGAAATTCCCCAAATTGTTGCGAGTATATTTGGGCTGTTAATTATTCGCGTAATTACACGCATTAATTTATGGGACAAATTATAACTTATCTTAAGATTTATTTTTTTATATAAAATAAAATTCATTCAAAATGGTGTATACACATGCGTTTTTATTAAATTTATCTTTTAACCTACGCATTCGCCATTTTTCAAACACTAGGAAATAAGTATTGTCTTTGGTTTGTGATCTGTTTAGATTAATTCTATTCTATTCTATTTTACTTTAAAATATTTTAATAACTTTGGTGTTTGATTCTAGAGATGTCAAAACTGACGTTTATAGTTTAAAATTCCAGAAGTTGTGTCTTATATCTAAGCTTAAGCTTACACATATATTTCTTTTTTCGACCTATATTTTAGTATTGACGAAATAGGTAAACCAGGGTAACTCAATTTATATAAATTACACTGGCCGATTCCTGATTTTCCTTGCAAAAATATAGTTTTTTATCACTTTTCTAGTGCTGAGTACGAATTTAGTCCCCATTTTATCGTATTACATCAGGTTTTTAATAAAATTAATATAGTACTAATTTTCACTTAGACCTTAATATTATAACTATGTTATTAATTCTGCTTTATATTAAATTAGGTATAATGTAACAGTTTGTTAAAGCTCTAAATGTACCTGTGTACAAAATAATGATCTTATGTAAAAATTAAGGAAGAATATTGTAAATAAATATAAAAATTTATGGTGCAGTAAATATAAAACACCACTATCTAGATCCATATCTGGATTTTTTTCTAGATCAAATTATAAAACTATAGAAACAGGATTCTAAGGATGAAATATAAATATGGTGACCAACTTCTGCTGGTTGTTAAATCTATAAAAAAATATGTAATGTTTAAAAAAAATTCCAGAAAAGATGTCACTCAAAATAATTTCATTGAATTGTTACACATGTTTATATTAATATATTTGGAACATATTACTTAATTTTACTTTGACAATTGAAATAACCATATTTTATACTGGATACTTATGAATTCAGGGCACTTTTGTCTGTTGTTTAATATATTTTTTGTATATATTATTATTATATATATTTTAATTTGATTTGGACTACTTTTATAATTTATTTTGAACATTTCTTATCTGATTAGGACAGAAGTGATATCAACTTTATTATTTTCCATGGAATGTTTGTTTATAAATTCTACATATAATTTTAAGCTTGGGGTTTTTACGTAATATAATTTGTTTTGATTATTTCATTTTATCAATTACAATTAATATTTCATATAAAAATAGAAAGTAATAATTTAATTAATCATAAAAGTGGGAAAAAAAGAAACAAATTCTTAAACTCATATAATAAAACCTAAGGGATTTGAGTAAAATACAATTTCTTTGGTTTTGTCAAATATAATTAATATACAATATTAAAATTAAAAGTAACAATTTATTTAAATATAAAAGTAAGAAGAAGAAGCAATCTAAAAAAAAATAAACTCATTCTTCTTTATGTAATAAAATCTGGAAGATTTAAGTAATATTAAAATATTAAAATTGAGAGTAACAATTTATTCAAATATAAAAATTAGTATAAGAATCGACTTCAAAAAACTGATTCATAAACTTACCATGTTAAAATTTAAGAGACTTAAATAAAATACATTTTTGGTACAATAATCTATCTTGTTTATTACAGTTTGTTAATTATAATTAATATAAAATATTAAAATTGGGAGCAACAATTTATTTAAATATATAAATAGGAAAAAGAAACAAAAAGGTGATTCTTAAACTCATGACAATAATATTTGAGGGATTTAGTTAAAATACAATTTTAATGGCACAATAATTTGTGTTGGTTATATTGTAATTAATATAAAATTTTAAAATTATAATATATAACAATTTAGTTAAACATACGTAGAAGAAGGAAACAATTTTTAGGAAACTGATTCTTAAACTCAACATAAGATAGCTTAAAGGATTTAAACAAAATACAATTTTTAGGAAATATATTTTAACTTAGTTTTTGCAGTTTGCCAATTTTAATTAATATCAAATATTAAAATTGGGGATAAAAAATATAAAAGTAGGAAAAAGAAACAATTCACAAAAAAACTGATTATAGAACATATCATGAGAAAAATTGAGACACTAACATTATTCGGTAAAATAATTTCTCCTGATTATTGCAGTTTACCAATTATAATTAATTTCAAATATTAAAATAATTTAAATGGTAATGTGGAAATAAAAAACAATTAAAAAATAATAATTTTTATACTCTTATTTTTTACAATATACATATTATGGAAATTTGCTAATTACAGCAAAAACTTTGTTATTTTCCATGGAACACTCTGTATAATGTTTGATTTTTAAATTCTACATATAATTTTAAGCTTGGGGAATTTAAACAAAATATAATTTTTACGAAATATAATTGACTGAGTTTTTGCAGTTTGCCAATTTTAATTAATATCAAATATTAAAATTGGGGATAAAAAATATAAAAGTAGGAAAAAGAAACAATTCACAAAAAAACTGATTATTGAACATACCATGAGAAAAATTGAGGCACTAACATTATTCTGTAAAATAATTTCTCTTTATTATTGCAGTTTACCAATTATAATTAATTTCAAATATTAAAATAATTTAAATTTAAATGTGGAAATAAAAAACATGTCACATAGAGACCTAATAAAAGCTTCAACATTTTAAAAGTTATACGATCAGGTATAACTTTATAACATAGATCTATGATGAAGCCCAAATATTAAAATTTAAACTATAAAATAACGAAATAAATTTTAGTTAAAAGTGCCCAAAAGCTATAAAATTTAATGTAATATGTGTTAAATGTTTCATTATAATCAATTCAGATCCACTAATTATAGTACTATTTATGTACATTAACTAAAAATATCAGGAAAAGGGATCTGAATTTTAAGTGTGAAAAATATTTAGTGTTACAATATTTATGTAATCTCAACCATATTTAATATATATTTATTACGTAAAAAATATTTTAATTCTGAAAATGATTTTGATGTTTTTTTGACAACCAAGAATCCAGAGCATAAATTTGCTTGTAGTACGTGGGGAATAGAATTTTGATAATAATGATATTTTATTAAATAAAAGTTATATTAAACAAATTATATTAAACGTAAATTAATTTTTACAGACCGCGCATTCACCATTATATCAATATTGCGAAGTATATAGTAACCCCTTAGGTTTTATGTAAATTAGACCATATTGTTGTGGTTAATAAACATGTAACTGAATTTGTCAAATACCCCTTAGGGAATATTCATAATGGCCAATATTCACGTTCCCAGTATAAAATCAATTTTAGGCAGGGAACTCCTTGTTTTTCCTTTTATTGAAGGCCAAAGTTTTAAAACCGCAAAATTGCAGAAGCGAATGCGAACTAATAATGCAATAACATCATAAATTGGGCACAGTAATTATAATATGACTGACGTTAAAATTTATTCGATAGATTAAATCGCAGCTTCATTAATTCACGTTTAATTAAATCCTTTTACGCATTGTGCCGTTTAATTAATATTTTTTGCAGTTTTGCACACACTACGCCACATCGGACAAATCGAAGTTTCCCACGTTCGCCAGGACCCGACCGCCCGACACCCAGATCTCCAAATCGGTGGCGTCTGTGCTCGTCGCCTTCAACTGGACACACGTGCGTAAGAATTAACATTTTTGTTCTGATGTTCCATTGATGGATTTACAGGTGGTACTTCTGTATCTAAAGTCACCGGATTTTGAGTTCGGCAACATAGCAAAGATCATCCTCCAATCGCTGGCGTCGGCGGGTGTGACCGTGATAGCAACGAAATACTGGGACACCCCGTACCATCACGGCTACATGGAGAACCCCTTTCACAAACTGGTGGAGGAAACCTACAGAGATTGCAGAAGTGAGTGATCGCGCAGAAATAAATAAATACGACATGTAATACGGATTCTTTTAAGATCAGACGTTTGAAATCGTGTCGCTCACGAACAGATATAGCATCGTGTATTAGATTGAAACGCAGTTTCTGGCGGTTTCATCAAGTTAATTGCGTTTCGTGATTTAACTCGACGGGAAATCTAAAATTGCACATGTTCGGATTTGATTATCGGATACAATTACGTGAGCCGCATGTTTCGACAAAAGTCACAGTTTTTATGAATATTAATTGAATTCGATATTTCATGTTGGGATTATTTGTGTACTGCTAAGATTGAATTTATCTGTGGAGTTTATCTAAATCGCAATAAATCGTGCTTAAATTTAAAGCTATCGTGTTAATAAATTTGATTTAAGGCAGTTCTACGGGACAAAGTTGAACGCACTCAGGAAACTAAGAGTAATAGTAAGATACCAATCTATTACGATAACTTTGTTGGCAGGACACTTTGCCAATTCTTGAAGGCGATACATAGAATTACTTTAATAAATTTTCATGGAACGTTTAGTTTAACGATGCAAATTATTTAAAAAAATACTTTGAATATATTTTGCCAAAAACCTGGTGCATCCATAATTAATTCAACAAAGTATATATTATAGGGTAAAAGCCGGATAGTTGCACCACTTCTTAAAAAAAGGTCTATTATAAACAAATATGTATTTACTTAGATTAATGAAACATGTAAGTATAAAGTATTTGGCCTTTAATATTAGCCAATTTTTGTAAACTTTTTTAATATTGATTTTAAATAAATCCTGTTTTATTTGTCATCTTAAAAATGGGATAGTTGCCTACTGTACCGGATAGTAGCCCGAAGTTAAAAATGCTGCGAAGGATACTTGCCTAGTGCGGGAATAGATGCCCCATTATGATTTATGTATATCACATAAGTAAACACTCTTTATATTTAATGAGATCTTTTATTAAAATACAAACCAAAATATTAATTAACATAAAATAATTAATAATAATTAAATAACAAAATTCAGCTATAACATTTTATACTCTAAAATTATAACAAAAAAATAGCTTCCAAACTTGAGTTAATTAATTAAAAATTAAAATATTATTTATTTTAAAAATAGAACAGCATAGTGTTTGCCATTATAGTAAGGAATTTTAGTATTAGTATTAGTTATCACCAGAAGCCAGGGTATTTAGCTTTCCACATCTTGGCATTGGTTTTTGAATGTTGTACAAGTTTCATGCAACCAATCCGATTTTGATTTGGTAAAATTATAATTTTCAAAACATTCTACACAATAATCATAAACTGATGCTTTTTTATTCGTATTTTCCATTTCAGAATTAGCGTTTTTCACTTTTAATATCTTTTCAGAGTCTTTTATCGAATTTTCGTCTCTCTTCCGTTTTATTGCTATTCCTTTGATGACTTTTCCTATAGTCGTTTTTTGCATTTTTTATCTGTGAAAGTAATAAAAACTATTCAGTAACAAAATGTAATAAAAAGTCTAATACATGCCAGGAAACAAAAAGTTGGCTGAAACCAGTACCCGTATTTAAAATATTCAATAAAAATTACACAGCTCTATGGAAGTAACACTTTTAAATATGGTAGGGTACAAACCCTATCGACATCGCTAAAATAGTGTATTCTAAACCGAGGCAAATATCCCACTGTGGCAACTATCTGGCTTTTGCCCTACATGAAAGCGACACTTCCGTTCATAATTCTGGGGAAAAATTAAAAATCATATTCTTTTTATGAAATTATTTTACTATATTTATATTATTACTAGCTGTACTCGCGACTTCGTCCGATAGCGTATTGAATACGATCGTTTTCTAGACGGTGATCTCGAGATTCCAATGATTCTTGAGCCCTTAACAATGAATGACGCGTTCTATCTAATTGTAATCGTTCATTCCTCTCAGAACTACTCTCATTCGACCTAGACATGGACATACATAATCTACAATTTGTAAGACGACTTTCCCTATCTTGTTCAGATTCATTTTCACGTCGCAATCTTTGGCTTTTGGCCTTTCTCATGTTTTTAGAGAGATTTGACTTTCTTTTAGGCATAACTAAATATTATAAAAAAAACAATTATCTATGTTACTAACTAAATAAAATAATAATTTATCAATTTCAATGTAAATCTGAATATTGAACACTAATGTACTTAATTTATAATTATTTATAATTATTACTTAAAGGTAAAAAAGGAAAGCAGTAAAAATGTAACAAAATATTTTGAATTAAGATAAGATAAGATGAGAATAACGGATCGTTGGAATTATAAAAGATACCTATCAATCAAATCAAACTATCAATCAATCGTTGGTGGGAGAAGTGGTGGGAGGCGTCCGACGTGACCGCCCTGTGGTGGCATTCGCGTGAGCTGCGCGTGGTACTGGACAGTACTTGGACATTGCAATATTAATTTATTTTTCTAAAATAAAAGAATTTTTCTAAAATAAAAGTAGCATAAGTTACTCCTTATTACATCAGGTACCTGGCAATAAAAGTCCCGTCAAAATCGGTCCAGCCATTTCAGAGATTAGCCGAAACAAACAGACAGACAGACAGACAGAAAGACAGAGAGACAAAAATTGTAAAAAATGTTATTTTGGTGTATGTACCGTATTTATATTCAAATGCATGTAATAAAAAACGGTTATTTCAATATTACAAACAGACACTCCAATTTTATTTATATGTATATATATAATATAATATTCCAATATTCCTGAAAAGTAATATAATTTGTGATAGTTTTAATAGATTCGACACGACTACTGATTAAAAAATATATTCATAAAATGAATATGATTATTAATTTTTCCACAAAATTATGAATATGCATATTTTTATGAAATTTGATATAATCCCATTTCAAGGGGTGCTTTTCCAGAGGTGTATTATGACTTTTTGCCTATAAGTACATATTTTCATGCTTTACAATTGAGAAATAAAGTTTGATAAAATCAGAAACGGGTCACATTGTGTAACAATTTCAGGCACGATTACCCACCAAAAAATTATATTTAGATGCCGGGTAACAAGGCCTAACTAACCAACCCAAATCCCCCTCACAGACGCCTAAAACGTATAACCCAGATTTCAATGAATTACTTCATTAAAATTTAAAGATTTTGTTATTTGCTGAAAAACATTTCAGCCTAATTTATTATAATAAATGAAATTAAGATGCCTTCTGTTATCAGTAACAACTGGGCTTGGTATAATTAGCAAGTTAAATTTGGATTTGTTACTCCTCGTTGTCGAGTTGTAAATGACTATTAATTGATCCAACAATTAATATGCAGCCCTAACCTGTATGAATTTTTAAATAATTGTCAGGAAGTTATAATTGAATTTCTGTGTTTTATTCATTTGAATGCAGGTATTTGTTACGCGGCGAGGAAAATAGTTCAAAAAAGTATTTTTCACCTAATTAATGTTTTTCTTTTACTTTTTATAACAGCAGAAAATTAAAATTTTAAATGTAATTTTCACTGGTATTAAAATGAAACTACGTACGAACTTATATAATAAAAATACTTGCACTTTTCTCAGTTTAAAACGTCGCTTACTATTATATGACATTTACAAATAAAAATTAATATAAAAGTTTATCTTAAACATTTGTGGCAATTTATTAAAACTTATAAAAATATATAAGGTACCTCTTAGTAATACGGTATGTCAGGTAATAAGGTTTAATTAACGAAAATTGTATTTAAAATGAGAACACCAGCTCAAACCCAACCACAAATAACAAAAACAAACACTACCCCTTTTCGAACATGTATTGTTCCTCTCTTTACCGCATCAGACTTTCTGAGAGCCCGTCATTTGGAACAAATAATAAATATTGATCTTGATCAACGTATACAAGTGAACGGCGGTTATTAAGGCCTACCAATATTAACCGTAGTCATTATTATCCACCTACTTCGCAAATCAAAGTTTGTTTATTTTATGGCGTAGTATAAAGGAATTCTGCAGACTCCAACCAAGGCTTTTATTAAATTGTTCATAGTTATCTGAGGAAAATCTTAACGACTTTATTAATTTGGACCAGTGAAATGGATAAGGTGGTCGTCAAGTCGACGTTATTTATACAGATCTCTCTGTATTAAACTCCCTTCGATTCAACAATTCCACAATTCAATTATTGGCTTCATACCTTAGAGATATGAACAAAATGTCTGCAAAAATGGCTTAAAGTTGAAATTCTACTTAACATCCTCTGGGGCGCCACAAAAATCCAATATTGGGCCCCTTCTTTTCCTTCTATTCATTAATGATTTACCATTGTCCATTAATTGTAGTAATCTATTTTCCTTCCTGTCTTTGATTGTGAGGATTTACAATTGCAAATTGTGATGCAGATTAACTGATGTGTAAGAAATAATTTATTAATTATTTCTCTTATTTTCTTATTCTTATTAATTTCTTTAATATAATATGGCGAATTGTCCCAGTTCACTAAAATAGCATAATTTTTTCGTTCATCGCCAGAATAGTGGACGTAACCTTATACTTTATTCCAACCCCGTCAGGTCAACCTACGCATTAAATACATCTCGTTCAACGACATGAAAAAACTTTAATGAAATCTGTTCTTTCTGCAATATAAATAATTGCTCTCTTGATTTGTTTGTTAGGGTAATTAATTAGCTAATGACCCAATTCATGTTTTTTTAAGAATTTTAAATTAATTTGCTACTTTTGTATTATCCATAATATCATATAACAAATATTTAATTTGTTTTTTATAAATATAAAAAAATGGTAGAATCTGCCATTTTGTATTTAAGTTATGTAATATACTGCGTGCCATCCCATGTGAACTTCATATCCCCTACATGTTTATACAATTGAGGAAAGGTTTGATGATCAAAGATCTTTCCTTATATAGAGAAGAAGATAAGGCTCCAAAACGTCATCCACATATCGCTGGAACTTCATATTCCCTTTAATGAAAACTAAAAGTGATCTGCTACCACAGCAATAGCACTTTATACCATTAAACCCATAGTGCTGTGAACATGACTCTCCACAGCAAAGTGAGGGTCACGTTTTCCTCCACGTCGCACATGACCATCGTGCATGCTCAAGCAGAAGTGTTATTCATCATTAAACATAATGTGATTTCATTCCTCATCCCACCTTTGACGCTCTTAGAATCAAGACCAAAGAAAGGCGATTACTCCGTACACTAAAAATCCTTATAGAGAGGTAAACAGATCGAATACCAATTGGCTTACTTTCATCACCAAAAAATTTATCAACGATCATCCGAGTTGAACTCATCCTTTCCCCTTAGGGCCAATAATCTAAGACGACTGTCTTGTGGCTTTGTCGTAGCTCTGGGCCTTCCGGAACCTCTTGTTCTATCCTCTTCACTCTAATACTCCAACGACCCAACACAATACTCACATTTCTGTTCAAACGCCACGCTACTTTTTTTATTTATTAACCGCATCAACCACTTAAGGGTTATTAGCGAATATGTATATGTATATACAGTTTTACATTATATCTTATTATACATTTGAATATCTATAGGTATTTTATTAGGTTAGTGACTGATAAATTATCCTCTAAGATTTCTTGGATAGTGTTGGGTGTGTTGTTTTCTGTTCTTTCTTCTCGAAGTTGTTCACATTCGGTCAGTATATGTTTTACAGTTAGTCGACTATGGCACATCTCGCAAAACGGTGGTTCTTCGGCGCTTAGAAGGTGTACATGTGTGTGTTTTGTATGACCCATTCTAAGACGTGTTATTATGATGTGTTCTTTTCCTGTCATCGGTTCTTTAGGAATGCTTAGGACGTGGCGTTTTCCCAATTTGTTTGCCATAGACGTAGAGCTGCATTTTTAATTTTGTTTTTTTGTGTCTGCTAGGGTTATCTTGTTTTCTTGTTGGGCTTCTTCTGAGATAATGGACATTGTGGCTGCATTGTCCGCGATTTCGTTACCGACGATACCTGTGTGTGAAGGGGGCCAGATGAAACAAACTATTTTATTTTTTTGATGAATTTCATACAAAAAGTTTTTAATTTCTTGTATCTGTATTTCTTGTTCTTGTGATTTTTGCTATACAGTTGTTTTATTCCCATAATTGAACTTAGTGAATCTGTCGCTATTAATGCTTTGTTCATTGTTTCATTGTTATATATCCATTGTATTGCCTTTAGTGTGGCGTATAGCTCTGCGGTGTATATAGAGGCGTCAGGTGAAAGCTTAAAAAGATGTTGAGAATCTCTACAAATGAATACGGCGCCTACGCCTTCTAGAGTCTTTGATGCATCAGTGTATATATGGGTGTAATTACTATATTTGACTGTGATAGACTTAAACTCGTTGATTATTCTTTGATGATTGTTTTTATTTTTGTCCCATTTTGTAAGACTTGTATCGCATGAAGGGAGCCCGATTATCCAAGGTGGCTGCATATTTGTTGATTGTTTAAAATTTTGTGGTAGTTCTTTCAAGTCTAGCTCATCCTTATAGTCAGATATTCTCTTTCCAAAGGTGGGGCTAAGTCTTGGTTTGTTGGCAAAAGTTTTGTGGAATCTTGTGGTAGTTGCTATTGTAGAATTTGGGTGGTCTTTCGCTGATGTAATTGTAGCAACATGTTTGAGGGATTGTATTTGTCTTCTTAATTTGATAAGACTTGTATAAAAAGCTCCTGTCATTATCCTCAAAGCCTCATTCTGTATATTTTGTATTGTTTGAAGGATGCAATTCTTGGCTGATGCATATGCAATTGCTGCTTAATCAATCCTTGATCTTATGAGACTCTGATATATGTGTAGTAGGCTTTGTTTATCAGTACTCCAGTTATTTTTGCTTAAGCATCTCAATACATTAATTACTTGTTGAGTCACTTTTCTTAACGATTTGCAGTGTTGTTCCCATTTCATTTTGTTGTCAAAAACAACTCCAAGGAATTTTATGTTATCAACTAATTC
Organism: Aethina tumida; assembly: GCF_024364675.1. Taxonomy (NCBI): domain Eukaryota; kingdom Metazoa; phylum Arthropoda; class Insecta; order Coleoptera; family Nitidulidae; genus Aethina; species Aethina tumida. The sequence continues at coordinate 13,101,816 of NC_065439.1, forward strand.
TATGTTAGATCCATTAAGTGTTAGATTTAATTGGTGTTTTTCCTACTGAAAAGGATGGCCTTTGTTTTTTGTGGACAAAATTTAAGTCCAGTTTGTCTTGACGCCACGCTACTTCTCGAAACGAAATTCCCCCTTTATGCAGGCTCACCTCTATTAAACTCGTTTAATCGACTAAAACTTCTTCGTTTAGTATAAATTACTAAATAAAACAAATTGTGACAAAAACTAAATACACGCTTGTTTGTGATACCTTAAAGCAATGAAGAAAAGATGACAAAAAACCGACAATATGTTTTCCAATTGACTTCATATTCAAATATCTTACTTAATACATACTGGGTCTTGTGTTTTCTTTTTACGGGATTTATAATATGAAATTTTTCATTTCATTTTAAATCTCCCACAACCAGACCTTATTATTATGAGTAATTGAATGTAAAAATATTGTCTTCTCTCCTAACATTTGAACATTAACATTAGAACGGAAAAAATAAAAAGGAATGGAACAAAAACATATAATTTTATTATTTTATTATATTACATTACATACACTTTCCATATTTAACTAAACGTAAAATCATAAACCTCACATGATGTGTTTCTTCTCATAAACTATGTGCTATGAATAAATATATACTGGAACTTTCACCATTAATAAATTAGTATACCCCATTAAACTAAATTTGCCTGAAACTTATACAACCGAGCATTCACTATAAATAATCGTACTTAAGATATTACAGTTTTAAAATTTGAATATCAATAGTTGTTATTCCTTTAAAAATTGCATCTATTAAAGATGAAAATAGCACAATGCACTATATATGTGTAAAGTTCGACCAGTATATTTTATTTAATTGTTGCAGTTTTCGTTATTTTGGGTCACCACTACGAGCACTTAGGTCTTATGGTCGCCATGGAGGAGAAGAAGCTCTTCGATAAAGGTTCGTGAATTTTAATAACGCAAGTTTGGTTATGCTAATTTCACTCGAGTTTTACAATTTATCTAAATACGTTGATGCGACTTATATTAATTGCCTGTTGGAGAACGACAAACAGTACATGAATTTTATTAGTTTCGAGTTAATTACAAACTAATATCTGTCCAGCAAATATTTGTTGTGAACGTGGAATAAATTACGGTTTGCATGACGATCCATTAAATTTTTAACCCCCGAAGTTAGTTGAAAATTCAATATAAACTATACACGTTCTAATATTTGATGTTTGTTTGCTTTCAATTTAAATTTTAATATTTATTTAAAACATCAAAGATCATTATTTACCAAAGATTAACAATAGCATAAAATCCATCGAGTAAAATAAATTACAAATCCAGAAACAGACATCCCATAAAATTGTAAAGTATAAACCCAATACTCGATTCAATTTCTGTTCGGTCGTGTCTGATAAGAGCTGACATGTGGCTGAATAAAAATCCCCGACAATATTTGTATCGCATCCGTACATAAATAACACCACGGATGGATTTTATCCCGAAAGTCCAAAATACCTCCTTACCATCCGAATACGTAAACATATTATTTTTACAATTCGTGCTTGTTTGCATTTTACGAGATTGAATTACGTTATTTAAATTTAAACTCGAGATTCGCATCTTTACGAGAGTCATAGTATTCCGGACGCGTCACTTTGGAACGATTGTGAAAAATATTCTGTTTCATTTTATTAAAGATTTTAATTCTAACACGTATTGTTTCATTAAATAAATATTTTATTTCGATCTAAAGATGTTTCCTGAGATTTATTATGTATTTTTTAAAATAAATTGGATAGACTCGAATAAACCCATGAAGACTGAATTTTAAGTTTTTAATAGGATTTTTTTAAATCCATATATTTTTTAAAAATACATTACAAGGGCTACATTTCAACTCAACTCAATTTTAGAATCATAATTCTTCAAAATTAAATTGTATTATAATTAATTTTGTTTTCTAAAAAGAGGTATTTGTATAACTTTACATTTTTTACATTTAGAAAAATTATAATTCCTTTAAATTAAGTGTTTTCTTGGTGAAATTTTGTTATTTGAAAAAAGTGTGTTTTTTTATTTCATAATTGGAGATAATACTGAGTAAAATAGTTATACAATGTACTATTCGCCAACTCAATAATTTTGTGAGTTATGTTTCTATAATATTAATATGTATTTTTTATTAGGTACATTAATTTTGTTATTTGACAAATGATGTCTCATGTATCTTTACTTTTTTAAATAAATATAAAATTCTGAGTAAAATTAACATACAATGACTTATACTCTAAACTCAATAATTTCGAGACATAATCCATTAAAATTTAAATGTGATTTATATTGGTTACTTGAATAAAAAAAAAACACTTTTAATTGGATATAAAATTCTGAGTAAAATGGTCATACAATATTCTGTTTCTCAAATCAACAACTTATATATAGTAAATACCTTAGCTCAATAACTTTCGAGTAATGATTCTATTAAATTAATATGTGCTTTTTACTAATGACATTAATCTTGTTATTTGAAAAGAAACACTCCGCCTAACTTTAGATTTTTTAATTGGACATAAAATTCTAAGTAAAATGGACGTACAATGTTCTATACATCAAATCTCAATATTTTCGAGGTATTATAATATTTTAAATTAAACACCCCGTCTAACTTCAAATTTTTCATGTACAATACAAATTCTAAGTGAAATAAACATACAATGTTTCTATATATCAAATCAATATTTTCGAGGTATTATATTTATTTTAAATTAATATGTGCTTTTTATTGGTGAAGACTGTTTATCTTTATAATTTGGACACAAAATTCGGAGTAAAATGGCATACAGTGTTCTACATTTTAACTCAATAACTTCCGAGTTATGATTTAAATTAATATGTGTTTTTCGTTACTGACATCAATTTTGTTATTTGAAAAAAAACATTCCCTCTGATTTGTTTAATTGTATATAAAATTCTAAGTAAAATGGACATACAATGTTCTGTACATCAGAACAATTTTTTCGTGGTATTATAATTATTTTAAATTAATATGTGCAGAAGCACATATTAATTTAAAATTGGCGACATTTTGTTATTTAAAACTGTTTATTTTTATATTTTTTACTTGGTCACAAAATGATACATACAATATTCTTCAACTCAATAATTAATATATTAATATTAATTAATTAATTTATATATTATCTTTATATTTTTTAATTGAATATAAAATTCTTAGTAAAATGGCTAAAAATCTGAAATCTTTCGAATTATAATTATTTTAAATTAATATATGCCTTTTACTAGTATCAATAATTTTGCTTTTTGAAAAGCGACACCCCATGTATTTTTAGATTTTATTAATTAATATTAATTCTTTTAAATTAATATGTACTAGTAACATTTCACGTATTTAAATTAAAGTAACACTTTAATATTCTATATCACACTGTTATTTAACCTGTTAATTACAAGGGTAAACATTTTTATTCAATTATTTTAAATTTTAAAAATTGAATTTCCAAAAATTCTCGTTTATTGTTAAATAAAAAATTATAAACAGTTTTAAACTAATTGATACACCCTAGTACATGAGTAAACCCATTCCACGCACTAAAAAAAATCGATGTATATTCGTTAGTTTTTAATGTATTTATCCTCATTTGAAAAAAATAAAAATCATTTTACATTTCAATTTAAAAAATGCATCTCTAATTAAATTCATCGCGGTACAAAATCCATTTTCAACGAAATATAACATCATAATCAGGCTCGAAGTGATCGACTTGAAATAGAATAGGCCTTGAAGCTTGTGCGTCCGGTATAAATCCTTTTATGCAGTTAACTAAAACAGTACCGGCTTTCGTAACCGTATACGAGCTTAAAATTAATGAGGACGCGTCCTAGAACAAACGTCCGAACAACAATTCATGTTACCGGGGATCACCTCTAACAAAGCCCGTTAATTAACCTCTTCACGTTCCAGGCGAGTATTTCGTCGTGGGAGTGGAAATCGAACAGTACGATAACGAAAACCCCAAGAAATACCTGCATGCACTTTTGCGGGACGACGTCGACCCCGTGGCCGAGAGGGCGTACAGAAACTATCTGGGCGTCGTGCCCTCGAGCCCGGTCGGCTTCGAGAACTTCACGCATCTGGTGAACTCGTACATGGAACGGCCGCCGTTCAACTTTCCCAATCCGCTGATCTACTTCGGGGGCGAGAAAAGAGTGAGGCACTAAGGGGTCTCGGTGGACCTGTTTAATTGTTTCTGTTGCAGATTAAAGCGGAGGCGGCCTATCTGTACGACGCGGTGCATCTGTACGCGAAGGCTTTGATCGCCGTTCTCGAGGCGGGCGGAAACGTCAGGAACGGAACGGAGATCATAGACTGCATGAAGGAGACCCAGTACAAAAGTGCGATGGGGTGAGTTAATAAGGGCAGGATCGATATCCTTATTGTTGACTCGCATGTATTGGATTGTTGGGCGCAGGAAGAAGTAGTTTATGTTTTTGGTTCATTATTTATTTTAATAAATTTTTATGTTATATTTATATTTAATACTTTTTAATTAAACTTGATGTGTTATTTGAACACTTTCTTATACACGTTCTAACTAGGTTAAAAAGTGGCAATAAATGAATGCATTGAAGGTAGACAGCGTCAATGTCCTAAAACTTATCATACAATATGTTTGGCCCATGATATTCACAGTGAAATAGTATTTAAAAGAGTCCCCAGAAAGATTTTGATGACTATAAGAACCAGAATTCGTGGAAACTCATTAAGAGGTGACCTTTTTCATAACAGTCCAAGAGCATATATCATCCATAGTCGAAATATTTGTCCATATAACTATTATTTATTTTTGTTATTGCCTCATATTTTATGTAATGAATGATTTAATTTTGTAGAAGAGGTGAAGACTCCTGGGTTGATTTTTCCATAAATTTCAAGAATTCAGTATTTGTCTCACGTCTCATTAATGTACTCGTAGAACATTAGCAAAAATTATTGATGGGGACCGATTTGTTATTAATTTACATGTAAAAATATATATTAATTTTCCCGATAATTAAAATTTTTGTTCAATATTTGATTATTTTTTATTAAGTGAAATAAAATATTGTTTATTTTAATTAAATTACTTTTTCATTACCGATATTCAATTTAAAAAAATAAACTTTTGAAATTCCTCCTAAACATACTTGTCTGTCTTGTCATCTTAACTACTTATACAGTATAGTGGCTTGATCTACTTTTCATACGGTATATTGTACATTTGTATATGTGTGTTATTTTTTAAAGCTAGTAATAAGTTTTTGTACCAAAGTCATAAAAGATATAAAAATCTTCTTTCTTATTATTAGAATATTTATTTACACTTAAAATCCAATATTGAGTTACGATTTAAATGTTTTATGTATCATTTAACAGTTGGGCTGGAAAGTTCGTAGGCAAGCATAGAAAAAAATCTTTTTTTTATAGAATTTGATTTTATTATTGAATATAGTTGCCTTCGAAGGCGATACAATGATTACAGCGGTCATTCAACTTTTTGATACCATGTTTATAGTATGATTTGTCTTTAGCCTCAAAATAGGTTTCAGTCCACTCGGCTGACTGTCGGTTGGACTCCGGTGTAAAATAATGGAGCCATGTTTCATCCATTGTCACATATCGACGCAAAAATTCGGGTTTTTTACGATTGAACAGCTCCGTACACCGCTCAGAATCATCAATTCGTTGTTGTTTTTGGTCGATTGTAAGCTCGTGCGGCGCCCACTTTGAACAGAGCTTTCGCATACTCAAATATTCATTCACGATATGTCCAACACGTTTCTTTGATATCTTTAAGGTCCCAGCTATCTCAATCAACTTCACTTTACGGTTATCCGAAATTATTTTGTGGACCTTTTTGATGTTTTCGTCGGTAACAGCCTCTTTAGAGCGTCCACTGCGTGCATCGTCATCGGTACTCATTCCGCCTCGTTTAAACTTAGCAAATCACTTCTCAATGGTTGATTTTCCTGGTGCAAAGTCCCAATAATGTTTATCAAGCCAAGCCTTGGCTTCAATAGTATTTTTTTCGCCAAAAAGCAATGCTTTATTAACACACGAAATTCCTTTTTATCCATTTTTTTAAACTGACAAAATTTACTTTAATACTTGTAGCGCCGTTTATGTCAGCCTACGAACTTTTCAGCCCACCTATTACTTTTAAGTAATGTTAAATATTTCAAACTTTCAAAATAATTTTAATTTATTAAGTATTTTAATTTTTTATTAAATAAAATTAATTTTAACCTTTAATAAAATTATTTTGTATTAAATTTCTAATCTGTTTATATAATTATATATTTAAAATTTAAAAATTGTACAACTGTATTGAAATTTTACCTTTATAATATAAAATGAAATTTTACATGCTTCATAAACCTATTTACTATTATTCAACCCAATTATATTATTTCATACAATTTTGATTTTTATAAAAATAATAATAATTTGCCCTACGAGTTAAGTAATTGTAAATCACAAAAATATAATTTTATTTCTCTCAGAATTATTGAAAAAATTTAAAATCCAATATTATATATAATAATATGTATATTATATGCGATATTTAGTGGACTCAACTCAACTACATAGTTTTTTAATATTTCAGATGTATTTTAAATATGGTACAAGGAACTAATTGACTTCTATTGGGGCACTTTAATTCAGTGAGGTCAAAAAATATATTTTGGAGAAAAATTCCTAAATGTGAGCAAAATTGTCACTTTCCTGTGTGGCGATTTTACAAAATGTAAGCTAGTTTTCTACCGAAATAATATGTAAAATAAGAACATAAACCAAAAATATTTCTATCTAATCACAATAACAATCAATCCAGCTTTGCTAAAATCTAAAAAGAAATTTCATATCTCTTTATTATTATTCCAAATTCCATCATAGAATAGAGACAATACGAAATATATATAATATTCCTGTCAGTTAAAAACATGAAGCTGTTATCGCACTTCCTATACAAGCACGCAGACCCGTTCGAGTTAGACAACTTCTCATATGTCTGGTATGTATTTACGTAAAGAATATTTGGATTTTTTAAAAAATTTTAATTGTTTCGATTAATATATCTAGTATAAATATAATATAAAGCATTACAACTGCATTCAAATACAACGTTTAGTAAAAAACCTCAAAATTATCACTTAGACATGAAAGTTATAAACATTAAGTTCATTTATTAAGTAATCTGACCTAAAACTAAATATAAAATTTTTTATTTAAAATCTCATTTTTCTGGTTATTTCCGATTATCCTGGCAGTAAAATAACGTTAACATCATAATATTTATTGTTGTATATTTCGAACGTTTTTCGGTCAATGTATAAAATGCCTACTGTCAAGTAGTGACTTATTAAGCATTTTTATACATGTTTAAAGTATATTTTCATTTTCTTGCGACACGTACCGCTTGCCTGTCCTGATTTTCTTTTTAACGACCACATTTTAAATATTTTCTAATATTTTGTCAGGTCCACAAAACTTACTTAAGTCAAAACCTGGCCACTTTGCACACAAAATATAGTAAATATAGAAGTGTGAAATTGAAAACGTTCCATTTTATTCTTTTATAAGTAAGATTTATGTATGCATATAGTGAAAATTGTTTCCAATGTTCAAATTATTTAAAATTTAATAATTTAATTTCCTAATGGAAATATTACAGTAATAATTACTGGATTTTCTTCCTGATGGAAGAATATTGTTTTCTCAAATTCTTGACCGAAATAAAAATTTTCAATAAAACTTACCCTTGCCCACTGCAAAAATATCCAGCGTTGAAATCACACATCAGTCAGAGGACACTTAAAAGGCAAATTAACATAATTTAAATTAGGGTTATATGTACTTATTTTTATTTATACTTACATAATCATGGCTAACTTTAAATATACAGTGATGTGAAAAATAATAGGCACACTCGTATGAAATATGTTGAAAATACCCCTTGGGTTACAATTTGTCAAAATTTATTCGAAATTACACATTAAATTGGCAACTGGGATCTTTAGGCATACAGTCCAATATATCGTATTTACGAAATATTGTCAATGTCTTACTGTAATGTGTTAAGTAGGACTATGTTGCGATACTCTGACAATATACGATTATGATGGGTGTTTCAACTAGTCAACGTTCCTTAATATTGAAGATTTTCTGACAACAAGGTTCAACTTTTAAGCTGACTTGTCCAATCACCTGACCTAAATCCTATCGAGAACTTGTGGCACTAATAAAGAAACCCTATGGTTCCTGGTAGAGGAAGCGTGAAATTCAATTCCCCAGGAAACATGCCAAAAGTTGATAGACTCGATGCCTCGTCGGTGCTTGGCAAGTATTAAAACTAGAGACTTAGCAACTAAGTACTAAATGGTTTAAATAAATCCATTGAAACATACATTTTTGGCTATTTGGAAATTATATATATGTCGCAGCGCGGTCAGGATTATCGGCCATTTCGAATATTAAATAACACGCAAATAGTCCTTACAATGTAATTGAACTAACAGGCACAGGATTACAACTAATAGTCAAACAATTAGGTAGGAGTCGTATGAAACGCGGTGATCCCGACGGTTATGCCAAGCCAAGACTTCTACGCAGCTTCCCTGACGGAGCTTAACTGTCCGCCCTCGCAGGTCTCCTCTACCGTCACCCTCGGTTCGAGTACCATCCCCTGCTTAGCACTTCCGCTGATTCCACCCAAGTACTATAAGTATGCAACCCATAGTACTACTTGCGTTTCACATGAACCCTCCGACATATATATATTTTACTTTACTAAGTACTTTATAAATCAATTATTTTTCTTTTTTTCCTTCTCTTAAAGGAGCAATATTTTTTCTGTATACCGACAAGTGTCATTATTTTTCACATGACTGTATGTGCCATAATGAAATTTACAAAATTTTATTTATTTGTAAAATAATCATCAACGGATATTCATAAAATGGACTAAACTGACAAAAATGCAATTGTTGTTACACTATTTAAAAAAGGAATAACGTCACTTTGTGTTTTTAAGTAAATTCTAAATCTCCCATTACAAATTCATAACCAACTTTAAAAATATGTCGCTTTAATTTTAAAATTTTTAATATTTATTGCAAATGTAAATATTTACAACAAGAATTCAGTTAGAGCACACTTAAAATATGAATCGACATATTTGTATAATAAATGCAGTAAGGAATTCCAAAAAAACCGACGAAACATCAGATGCGACTTCTTATTGAAAATTCATTTTAATGTTTAGTTCACTTGTTCACTGTTAATTTTTAAAATTTTTAGAAACGAAAGGCCGTTAACCTATTCAATTTAATTGTAATATGTAATATACATTACAGTAGAAAGAGCTTTTGACCCGTCTGAATTTAGAGAGAGGCATCAAGCATGACAGAGACAGTAGAAGTCTGTCCCATAGTGGGAGACTTACTGTCTCTATTGGTCTTTTAGGATTCAGATGGATCAAATTATTTTCGTATCGTATAGTATATTTCCAATATAAAATGACATTAGTTCAAATTAATTTAATATTAATGCTTAAGATATAAATATTATTATCTAATTATGAATTTAGTCGAATTAGAATACTTTAAATCCGCGATTACAAAGTCATAGCCAACTTAAAAAGTATGTGTCTTGAAATCTACGACACTTTAATTATTAGCAATATGAATATTAATTGATATTCATAAATTAGACTAATTGGGCAAAAATACAACTAATGTTACACCTATTCATAATAGAAATCTCATCGTTGTGTCTTTTCTTAACCAGTTCCAATAATAACATATTTTATTTACGACAGACAATCAGCATTCATTATTGGATCACATGACATTTGTTTATACATTTTAGTTTTTTGTGGTTTCTAACAAACCTAAGATATATCTCATGATTTTCGAATTTAAATATATTTTTTAAGCACAGAATATCTTTTAAAAATAATTTAAAATTATAAACAAACCAAATTTGACGAATGACAGCGTGAACGCGAAAGACAACGTTGAGTTTATAAATGTCAACGCGAACGCAGACGCGAACGTCGAGCTTATAACCATCTCGAACGCCGACGCGGACGCCAACGGTGTTTATAAATAAATAGGAATACACCAGTTCAACATTGAACGCCAGCGCGTGCGCTGAGACGAACGTCAACGTCGAGTTTATAAATCCAGCGTTAATCCAGTGTGAGGGTTTACAAATCAATCCAGCGTTAAAATCACACAAATTCAATCAGATTAAACATGAGACACCAGACAACGCACATAACCAACTCAACAGAAATATCCTTAAAATTCGATGAAAATCCCGGACGTGTCCTATTCAGTTTCTTAAATCCGCCATTACAAACAAATTCATAGCCAACTCTAAACATAAAGTAGTTTAAACTTACAATTTTTATAACATTTATTGAAAATTAACTCAAATTTACGATATGAATAATATAGTTGTATGACATTTAGTTCGAATAAATCTAATGTTGAGGCTTAGATTTAAATATTTTATTAACACATAGCCAACTTAAAAAAATATTATTCAATTTCAATAAAACCTACGTATTTTAAGGTTTGCAAATCAGTCCAGCGTTAAAATCACACAAATCAATCAAATAAAATATAAAACATGGACACGACATATTTTCATAATAAACACAACAGAAATATCCGTAAAAACCGATAAATTATTAAATTATTGATTTAATAGAATAAATCGACCATTACAAAGTCACAGCCAACTTAAAAATATAATATTCAGTTTCAACAAAACTTACTAGTTTTAATAGTTTGGAGGTCAATCCAGCGTTAAAATCGCACAAATCAGTCAGAACAAAAATAAAACACGGAAACAACACATATGCATAATAAACGCAACAAAAATATCCGTAAAAACCGATAATCCCGTACGCGTCTTGTTCAGTATCTTAAATCCGCCATTACAAACAAATTCATAGCCATAACTTTAAACATATGTTTAAAAACCTGCAATTTTTATAACATTTATTAGAAATGTAAAAATAAATTGATATCTAAAAAATTGACTCAAATCTACAACACGAATAATATAGTTGTATGACATTTAACTAAAATAAACTTAGATTTAAATTATTGATATAATCAAATTACGATAAATCCGCCATTACAAAGTCATAGCCAACTTAAAATTATAATATTCAGTTTCAATAAAACTTACCAGTTTTAAGGGTTTGCAGATCAGTCCATCATTAAAATCACACAAATCAGTCAGAATAAACATAAAACACGTAGACAACATATTTACTTAATAAACACAACAGAAATATCTGCAAAAACTGACGAAAATCCGCACGTGTCCTATTCGGTGTCTTAAATGCGCCATCATAAATTCACAGCCAACTTTAAAAATATGTCTTCTAACATAAATCCGGTAAATCAATCCGACGTTAAAATCACACAAATCAGTCAAAGCAAATATAAAATACCAGTCAGCACATTTACCTAATAAACACGGTAGAAAATTCGGTAAAAATGGACAAAATAACGCGGACGCGTTTGGCTCTCATTAAAACCATTAAAAGTGTATTAGTTCACTAATCCACCGTCGATTTTTGTTATTCCTAGAAATGGCTGGGGGTTCACCTATTCAATTTATATGTAAGTATGTATAAACCATATTTTTAATATAAAATAACATTCAAGTACAAAAATTAGTTTGTTTAATTTATAGAAATGCTAATATTTAATTATTTTATCAATAAACTATGATTTAAATCAGACTACAGGATTTTAATTCTGCCATTACAAATTCATAGCCAACTGTTGACATATGTGCCTTCAAACTTCAATTTTTATAATTGTAATGACAAATGTAAAGATTACTTAATATAACATATAGAAAATAGACTTAATTTTACAACACAAATAAATGAAATTCTTAACTAAAAAAACTGTTTCAATAAAGCTTACTGGACAATTTGACGTATTGCAAACAAATTCACATATAAAATTGCACAAATAAATCAGAGAGAGGTAACATAAGACAACACGACACATTTATTTACATAGTAAACACAACTGAAAATTTGTAATGAATGAACCGACTCAACATCGTAGACGCGTCTTGCTAACATTCAAATTCATTGCAAGTAACTTGACCGTCGACGAGTAATAAAAAATATTGATTTTTGTGATTCCTGGAAGCCAAAGATCGTTCACCTATTTAATTTATGTTATTTCAATACAAAATAAAATTTAGTACAAAATACTATATTATTAATGCTTAAGATTTGAATATTTTATTATTAAATTGTTCTTTTAATCTAATTAGGATAGTGTAAATCCACCATTACATAAATTCATAGCCAACTTTAAATATACAGTGAGGCCCATTTGAAAGCCCATTTTTATCCGATTTTAACAAAGACAAGTTTTTTACCCAAAACCAAAATCTACATGGTAATTTTTTAGCTATGAAAAGTGAAAAAATCATACTAAAAATTTTTTTATGGGAAATCTACTGCACTACTGGATTAACATGAAATTTCATAAAAAATATGTAACATCATAATTCTGTGGGTGAATTTAAAATTGTTTAATGTTTAATTTAATTAAATTTTTTAATTGTTAAAAATATAAAATATTAAGCGGCATTTTAAACTATAAAAACTGCATTTATGTTATATTTATTACCAAAGTTTGTAGTTGTAATATATACTGCGTACAAAAAAAACGCAACACCTAGATATAATTGATTTATTTCTTTTTTTAGAAAAAAATAAAAATATTAACCTATCACAAAATAATAATTGACTAAAAAATTAGACAAAAATTTTAAAGCATAAATTGTCAGAAGCAAATAATGGAATGGACCTCCTCTTTGATTAAAACATTCATTGACTCGTCGTGGCATGACTCTAATGAGATCATCATTTTCTTGTGGTATTTCATCCCAAACGATTTGAATCTGATGTCTCAGTTCATTAAGAGTCCGTGGAGAGTGCTGTAAATTCCTTAAACGTCGCCTCTTCATATCCCACACATGTTCGATTGGTAAAAGGTCTGAAGATCTGGGTGGCCAAAGCAGTAAATTCACATTGGAGGCTTCTAGAAAGTTTGTATTCCAGGCAATATGTGGAGGGGCATTATCTTGCTAAACAATTAATCTGAGGTATCTCCTTATGTATGGATGAAAATAAGAGTCTAAAACATCATCCACATAGCCACTAATGAAAACTGAAGGTGACCTGCTACCATTAAACTCATAGTGTTATGAATAGGACTCTCCACAGCAGAACGAGGATCACTTCTTTCTCCACGTCGTAGTCTTACTAACACATAAGCACCGTGCGTGCCCAAGCAAAAATGTGATACATCACTAAACACAATTTGATTCACTCAACTACGTTGGTGCCTATGGTTTGCTGGTAGAAGTAAAAAAGTCCAAAAAAGGACGATAGGTCAAAAGACGAAGGTAAACATATCGAATACCAATTGGCGTAACTTCATCGACAAAAAATTCGATCAATAATCTTAGACGACAGTTTTGTGGCTCTACTGTAGCTCTTGTTCTTCAGGAACCACTTGCTCCGCCTCTTCTGTCTTGTTCACTCCATGATTGTCAACATCGTATTACAAATTGTGACAAAAACTAAGTACAGGCTTGTTTGAAATATCTTAAACATAAGATATTTTTCGTTTTGACTTCAAATTTTAACCATTTGTTATTTCAATAGGTATCATATTTTATGAATATATCTGAATGCATTCTGGCTGATGCGTTTACAGATAGTATAAATACCAATGAAAATTACATTTGAAGTTTCAATTTCCAGCTGGTATACAGTAACACAAAAACATTAATTGCATGCAAAATAAATTTTTGAACAATTTCCCATGCAGTGTAACAAAATCCCACATTCAATTTAGTGAAATACAAAATTCCAATTAACAATTATTTAGAATTTCATACAGGTTGAGCCTGCATATCAATTGTTTGATCAATTAACTTTGCAACTCAACAATGGGGAATAGCAAACCAAATCTAACTTGCTAATTCTCCCAACATCAGTTGTTACTGATAACAGAAGGCATCTTAATTTCATTTCCTATAATAAATTAGGCAAAAGTGTTTTCAACTAACAAACAAAATCTTTAAATTTTAATGTAGTAATTCATTAACCCTTGAAATCTGGGTTATGGTTAATAACAATGTCAAAAAAAGTAATTTAAACTAATGACAAGCCATTAGAGACTTTTAGTGTCAAATCCGACTGTGAACAAACGGATTAAAAGGTGTGATAAAAGCTAAAAAGTCAAACCGTCATATACCGTCCCTTTTTTATTACCAACCATGTTTTTCAGTCAGTTTTTGTCTCGTTTTCACCAGTAAATTTATCTAGAAGTCAGCTATAAAGAATTATGTGTGCCAGTCCCTAAAAAATACAAACGTAGCACACTTAAACATCCTTAACGTGTTGGAAACAACACAAATTTCCCACTTAAATCAGACATAAAATTGAATAAAACCTTTCATTTAATTTAATGCAATTTGGTACGGCTGATGGAACACCTGAACCCTCATAAATTTACTTTAAATTGGCCCATTACAAAATTAATATTTTGTTAAAGCCCTTCGTACAATTGATGTTGTTTAATAATGAACTTAAAATAAATGAAATATCAACATCCAGATTAATTATTTCCTAGGAGACATGGGACACACTAATTTAGTTAATCGAGATTTAACTTGCTAATTCGACCAGGAATCGACATTCGTGACTTACCGTTTGAACGGCCCTCCAGATAACGCAGTTCGCAATTTCCTTCGCCCCGTGGCCAGCAACTAAACGGGTTAATTACTGTAAAACTTTTTTTCCCATCCCGCAACGGTTATTTGCGAACAAGGAATCAAAAGTAAGGAGGTTTTTTACTAGAATTTTATCTTTGCAGTTAGTGCAAATAAGAGTTGGAAGTAGCTTAATGTAACGTTCGGGTGGACGAAATCTAGGTAAGGATTAGGGGCCGTAATAAAAGTCAAAAGTCAGTCGCCTCCTCGTTTTATTGCCCCTATGTCTTTTATTATCTTTCGTCCGTTGTTGTCCTTTAATTTATTTAATAGCAGATAATCGTAAACAGTTATGTGTGTCAGGAAGTCGCAGCAAAACCAGAGGGATATAATTTTTCGGACAACAAACTCGTTAAATTAATCACGGGTGAAAATTAGACGACACTTAATTTGATTATGTGAAGTTCAGCAATTTATTTTGACAAGTGTTAGTGACGAACACCTGAACCTTTAATTAATTAACGTAACACGAAATCACCTGCGTTTTCAATTACCTTTAATCGTTTAAGTCTGTGTGTGCACGCATTTGTATGTCTGTAAATCCCCCAACTAATCATCCTCTAGAACAAATCCTCCTTCATCTTGTTTTGCTTGATCACACAATTAAATATATCCCATCCTATTTAATTTCAGTTACATCGTTTACATGGACGAGAACGGCGACGCCGAAGGCAATTACACATTGGTGGCGAGGAAACGAACAGAAGACGGAGACAAGGATGAGGAGGGTAGTTACGGATTGTTCCCCGTCGGGGTGTTTGCGCTAAGAAGGACACAGTCCAGATTACCGGTAAGTTGTGCATGGAAACCTGTCGAAATTGTCTGTACGTCTATGCTTGAATGATAAGGGTTGTTGTTTACGTTAATTGTCGATTAATTAACCAAATTTGTGTGCTAGTTGCGCCAACAATACGAAACACCTTCCGTAAATAATCCCAGCTCCCATTGTTTACCAGTTCTGTTCAGAAATTAACGCACTACGAACTTTGTCCGCCTGTCAGATCTCATTCACCAACAACATAGCAAACAATAAAACCAAAAGTACTGGCTCAATCGTTTATTAACAGTTCAAAGCGTTCTTCAAATGCCTGTCGACCATAACTTTGTAGCCCTCCACAATCGTGTCGACGCATTCCGCGGCTTCGTTCCTAATTTCGATCGCCTTCATGTGCCATAATTTGTGGCCGTTGATGGCCTCCAAAAGCGCCTTTTTAACCGGCACCACGTCCGTGTCTATGATCCTCTTGTAGCAGGGCACCAATTGAAAGGCGGGCTTTTTGCTGCACTTGCCCAACTCGTCGAGCAACTCCTGACCTCTCACCATCGCCGCATTGGTCGTGTTTTTCGTGTGCAACGAGCTCTCGATCACGTTCTCGATGGCGGTTTGGGAACAGCCGTTCAGCAACACTCTGCCCTCCTTCACCGATTCACGGGTCTTTTCTATCGGGCCGGTCGCACACGAGGACTTCGAAAAGGCCGTTATCCCTGAAAATGCCGTTTAATCAACTTGCATAGGGTTGATGATATTAATACTTACTGCTGATGACCAGTTCCTGATAGAGCATCAGTATTTCCCGTCCGCGATTGACCAAACCCTCCACGTCGGTGGCGACGGATTCATCTGTTGCTTGGGTCTCGTCGGCGACGACGGTTCTGACCTGTTCGAAAACTTCCTGCACGTTGCTAAGCAGGCTGACCTGTTCCTGGGTCGTCGGAAATCCCGAACCGATGGATGTGAAGTTGAAGGGACTCGACGTCACAATCGTCTGTAAAAAATATTGCGCGCGTGCATTTGATGTACGATTGATTGATGAGATGAGAAAAGTTTGTGTGTGACTTGGAATTGTTGGTCGATAGTTGAAGATGTGTGCTTAAGAAGTTCGGATTCAATTTACATAATTTGATTGTGTTTTAAAAGTTGGACGAACTACTTGAAAGTGTTTCAGTAGTATCAGGAAAATGTTTAATTAAGACATTAATAGTTTTCAAATTTGGTCTAGAGTCTAACTAGAAAGATACGAATAAAAACATAAAAGTATTCTTTTACAATGAGGAGTATGTATAATAATTATTTCTTAAAAAGAGGTAGTTTTAAAATTAAAAATATAAGAAAAAATGTAATTCTAATAAATAAAAAGTAATAACAATACAAGTATACAAACAAAAAATATTTTTTAAATAAGTATGTTTATATTTTATTTTACTGGGAGGTAAAAGTAAAGATATTGTTAAAAGAATTGAATTAGTTACATATATATTAGTTTATAAAATTATTTTTTACATATATTTTATTATATATATATATATATATATATATATATATATATATATATATATATATATTTTAATATTAAACATATTTAATAAAAATATACATATTTAAAAATATTTAGGACATATTTAGGCATGAAAAACAGTAGACAAAAATAGAGTTTTTAGTGTTTGAAAAACAAGCATTTTTTATTCATTATATTTTATTTATTTGTGCTTAGTATATTAAGGTATATTCCACAATTTTTATTTGTATTAACTAACATAAATTTAAATAAATTTGGAATTATGCAGTTCATTATTATTAGTTAATTTAAAAATATAATATTATAAATATTTGATATTCATTTTTAATTTCCCTTAATATTAAATAATACCAGTTTTAATATTTAATGCTATATAATTAATTATAATTAAAATTTATGATACATTACGTTTTCATAATATTAAAATTAGTAATTAAATAATAATAAACATATCTCTGGAATTTAAAATAATTTTCCCTCGACAGTTTGGAATTTAATTTTAAAATGCAGTGAAATTGCAACATTTAAAAATATCAAACATTATATCATAAAATATATAACGTTTATAGAATTCTCTCAAAAGAAACTTGTTACACAAAATATTTCCGGAAAATAATCTCAGCAGGGAACAAATTGAAATATTTTACTCTACGTTCCAATATTCAACACTGAAAATTTTACAAATAACAAAGATTTTAGCAAAATAGCACACATTTATAATAGATTAATATTCCGGAATTTAATAACCTCATTACATAACTTTTGATATTAAAACTGAGAAACAAGAATTAATTAGACGAAATTTTACACTTAAATATTAATAAAGATCATTTTTCAATTTTTTTTTTTTTTGACAATTTTTCTTTTATTGATATATTTAAATCATTATGTAATTATAATTGTTTAGTATTATATATATATGTTTATGAAATTCATTTTAAAATAACTTGTTAACACAAAATATTTCAATAGATTCAATATTTGTATTTATATTATTAATTTGAAAAAAACTGGCACTTTATAGATACTTAATGTTAATAATACAACGTATGAAATTCATTCTAAAAAACTTGTTACACAAAATGTCAACTAAATTATCTCAACAGGAAATAAATTGAAAAATTTAGAATTTTACATATAACAAAAACTGGGTAACAAAAATTATATATGTACATACAAAATTTAAAAAATTGCAAATAACAGTTTCGATTGTAATAACGCGTATTTTTATTTATTTTTATTTTAGATATTTGACTATTTTTCATTTTTTCATATTAAATCATTATATTATTACTATTATTAATATTTTATACTATTTAACTTTAGGTGTAAATTTTATGAAGTTCGTACAAATTTAAATTGAAAAAATTAAAATTTCTTAATTAAAAATTTGAAAAAAAAAACATAAAATATTTAATTTAAAATTAAATAAGAAATAATTTAAATCTAATTAGGTAATTTAATATTTGAAATATTAAAATACCTAATTTAAAATAATAATTTTTTAAGTAAATTAAAAAAATAGAAAAATTTTACGCTATTGTTCATTGTTAAAAAAATGTAAAAAGATATTTAATTTAAATTAAAAAAAAAAATAGTATACTTGATTAAAATTTATATATGAAATAATAAGGTAAAAATTAAATAAAAAAAATATTTATAGATATTTGAAGCATTAAAATTATATAGTTTAAAATTAAAACAATTATGAAATATTTAAATTAAATTCATAATAATAATAATAGTAAAAAGTAATTTATTTTTCACATTTTTCAATTATCTCAGGAGGAAAGAGACTGATAAATTTTACTAATATACTTGATTAAAATTTATATTTGATAAGAAGTATAAGATAAAAAAGCACAAAATTTTTCAAGTAAATTATTTCAGAAGGAAACAAATGTTACTTCTTTTTAATGTTCATTGTTCATGTTAAAAAATATATATTTAATTTAATTTAAAAAAAATATTTGATTAAATATTTTATTATTTTGAATATTGAAGTATTAAGATAAAGAAATTAAAAATATAAATATAAATTTAAATTAAAAATAAAATATCTAATAAAAAATAATTAAAAACAATATTAATAAATAAAAGAAAAACAATTTAAATTTATAAAATTATTATTATTATTTGAAATACTACCTAAGTTAATTAATATATTCTTTAAATTAAAATATTCTTTAAATATATATTAAATATAAAAAATTAAATTCAAATTAAAAAATAACAATAAAATACTTAATTTAACTTATATATTAATTTGTCTCAGCAGGAAACAAATTGATTGTGTTTCAATATTTAACGTTTAAAATTTGGCAATTTTATGTAACTATATTTTGTTTTTATAAATAATAATAATAATTATTTATTCTTTTTTTTTTTTTTTTGATGTTATATTTAATTTTTAACAACATGTATAAAATTAATAAAATAAAATATTTTAATTAAATTGTTTCAGCTTTAAAAAAAAATTTATTGTACTCTACGTTCCAATTTACAACGATTAAAATGCAAATAAACATAGGACAAATATATTTATTATAATTTATTTTATATTTAGAAATTTGGAAATTCTAAGTAACAATTTTTTATTTTTGGATTATATTAAATATCTATTTATGTTATGAGCACGATTTATAAAATTAATAAAAAAATGTTCTACACTCCAATATTCGGCGTTTAAATTTTACGAGACTACATAAACATATTAAAAAAATATTAATACCAAGTCTAATTTGCAAGAAAAATATTATTTTTTTTTGTTTTAAAAATTTAACAATTTCAAATAATTATTGTTCATTTTTTGATAATAAATGATTAAATAATTTTATTATTTAATTTTATATTAATGAGTATGAAATTCTATCTAAAAAAAATTGTTGAATAAAATATTACAGGTAAATTTCCATATCAGGAAATAAATTGCTAAATTTTCCACCATTTTCCAATATTCAGCGTTTAAAATTTTACAAATAACAAACACTGTGTAGCAAAAATAGCGCACACATTTATTATAGATTCAATATTCCAGAATTTAATAAATATTTATTAAACGTCACCCTCGAAAATTCCAATTTAACCAAACCAAGTTTAGTGGGGCAAGTTTAATATTTTTAATATCCGTTTACTGTCTCCAAACTCTAAACTTTTATCACACATTAACAAAAAGATACAAGACAAGAATATTACATTAAGTTGAAAATTAAAATAATTCCATAACTCACCACAAACATGCAGGAAATCAGCAAAGTCGAATACATATTTAGCTGATGCATTTAAACTGCCATAAATGCGACCGCACAAATAACACTAACTTAACAATTCGCTTAGCAAGCGTTACATTTACCTTGTTTTGCAATTACGAAATCACGATTAATAATAAAAAAAATATTCTAATTATACAGTGTCGAACGAAATCACATTAATTCCAGGTGCTGTACATGACCGACGAAATAGACTGGGTAACAGGGAAACCGCCGATCGCAGTGCCCCAATGCGGATTCCGCGGCGAGAAATGCATAAGTACGTAGTCAAACCATCCACCCATGATTTGTATGTTAATTCCCGTTGCAACTTGTAACCTGTAAAATTGATTAGCGGGTACGGGGAAGTTTAATTTAAATGTAATTTCCAGCACACACAATGGAAATTACGACGGGCGTAACCGGCGGGATTTGTCTCATAATTCTGATCATATCGCTCGTCCTCTACCGGAACTGGAAGTACGAACAGGAGCTGGACAGTCTTTTGTGGAAAGTGGACTTCAAGGACATACAGATAAACGAGGAGACGAACGTGAACGCAGCAGGAACGAAAATCACCAGAGTATGATACAGCAAACCGTTGTTGATTTACTGTTGCATGAATTTCCGTTCGGTTACACCAATTTATACTAATTAAAGTTATATCTAGAATTCGAAGTAAATAATAGCTTTTTTAAAATAAAGGCAAAAAGTGGAATTTTTTAAAATTGGAAAACATTATGATACACGTGGTCTATAAATGCTGCATTTTATGGTATTTTAGAATATATATTTTTAAAATAATGGAGAACAAATTTTAAACCATTTTATGATTCCATGATTATGGAATTTGTCTAATTATAAATAAGAATATGAAAAAAAAAATACTTTTTTGCCTTTTTTATCTATCTAAATGTCAAGAATTAAGAATCACAGATGAACAGATCGAATTCAATCGTTTTAGTAGTCGATTTTATAGAGGGCTCTTGCATAAACATTTTGAGCCCATAGACATGGAAGAAAGAAAGCAATTTTAGTGAAACACTAATACTGTTATTTTTATTTTGTAGTGCAACTAAATCAAATAAAACTTAATTTTATTATACATATTAATTTCTCCTTATTTTTGACATTTACATTAAATTTGTTTTGGAAGCTAGATTTACAAAATTCTCCTTCTTTCCTTGTCACAGAGACTTCGTAAGCTGTTGCAGAAAAACGACGAATTTGGATAGAAATTAAATAAAAATGAGAATAATCTTATTTATCATTTAAGGTTAAAGTTGTATTAATTAATTAATATTTAGTCAAAGCCACTAATATTATAATAACAAATATAGATATGGAATAATAATATTAATTAATGGTTTTGAGTTGAGATTTATGTAAAAATTCAAAATTAGAAATAGTAAAGATTTATTTTATTATCAACTAATAATAACTAAGCAATTGTTAATTACACTTTTTAAAACATTAAACTAGGTAATTTCAAAAAACAGTAAAATATATTAACAATATGTAAAAAAAATATATAAATTAATTGATTTGTTATTTTTAAATTGCTTTAAAAATCATATTTTTGCTGTTTAGGGCAATCAATTCGGTGTGAAAAAGAAACAAAAAATGAAAAATTTAATAAATATGTTGCACGATCTTATCGTTAATAATTTTTTGGGAATCAAGAGAACTGAGAGTTAGAGCAATCGATTCTATATATGGAGAAATTTGTTCCGAAATTTATTGAAAATGTTGCACAATCTTGGTTATATGGAGAAAGATGACAGATTTGTGCAAAAATCAAGTGATAAAGGCTGTTATTAATGGCTTTCTCAGAAACAAGTGACAGTGATAATTATTAACAACTAATAATTATTAATTAACAAGTGACACTGATAATTATAAAAAATTTAATATAAGAAATAGTAAAATTTTATTTTATTTTTAATTTAATAATTATTATGAAAATGGAAGTATTTATATTTGAAATTATTTTTAATATTAATTAATTTAATCTCCTAAAAAAACATAATTTTATAAAACATTAACAATATATTCACAGTAATATAATATAACATTTAAAAATATATAGACATACTGTGATGATATTTTTGAAATGTTTTTGAGAATATGTATATATATTTTACTTGTTAGAGCAATCAATTCCTTATGGAAATAATTGATAAATTTGTATAAAAATTTAATGAAAATAATACACCATATTGATTAACATTTATTTAAGGCTGTCGTTAATGATTTTCTCAGAAATAAGATAATTATGTAAAAATTTACTACGAGAAATAGTAAAAATTTTATTTATAATTTAATAATTATAAAGTAAATAGAAATATTTATATTTAAATAATACTTAAAACATTAAAAATGTACTCACATTAAGTAAAAAGATATCTATGTACATTAATTTACTGTTCCTAAAATTTCTTTTTAAATTGAGACTGTGGTCATATATTTTAAATATTTAAAACAGTAACATAAAAATAAAACAGTAATAATGTATTATAAGTGCTGCTTTACTACTTTACTGCTTTTATTTTGTCTTTAAAGAATCGTCTTTGTTGTTCAGAACAATCAGTGTCTAGGGAAAATTGGTGTTAAGGATTTTCTCAGAAATAAGACAATTGGTAATTATGAAAAATTTAATATAAGAAATATGAAACATTTATTTGATTCTTCTAAAACAAATAATTTTAGTTAAATATGTTCACAGTAAGTAAAAAAGATAAATAAAAATATTTTAAATAATACATTATTTTACAACTCTTAAGAATATTATTCTTAAGAGAAATATTAAATTTATCATGATTTCAATATGTATGTTTTATTATATTTTTTATTAAATTGATATAATGTGATGTTTTCAAAACGCTCTAAAAAATCATCTTTTTACTGTTTAGAGCAATTGATATATGGTTATATATACGCTTGACGAATTTGTGCAGAATGAAAATGATATTCGTTAATGAATTACCATGCAGTTGATAATGATTTTTACGAGAACATGAATGAACAGAATTATGTGAAAATTGTAGACTTCAAAAATACATTTCCTACACTCTCATCTAAATTACTTTCCTCATAATTTAGAAACTGAGATTAATGAACAAGGTGAAAATCAAAATTTAATTGCGATGGAAATAAGATGCTACGTGATTATTGCTGTATAAGAAACTGATTATTACAAAGGATAAGTTTTCACATTAAAAAAAATAAGCAAAGAATCCGTAAATATTACCAGGGAGATAAAGAAAGACTTTAAAATGGTAAGTTTAATGACAGCACCATCAAATTCTGAAAGATATTTTATTTACTAGTCTGTGATTCTTAATGCTTGAAAGTACTACTGTAGTAGTCTCATAGTCACCAATCTATCGTAGTTATAACTAAAGCCGTTCAAAACTTTAAAATCCCTTAAAAAATTCACTTTTACAGATAAATGTTTTGAAATTTACTTAAATATTACTTTTTTGCTGATATTTCAAAAACGGTTGCTAACTTTAAAAAACTATTAAATTTAAATTCTACAGAAAAATTTGTGTTTCAAAGAATACGTATGCAATTTCTGAAAATCTATAAACCAGTGCCGTTCCTTTAATGATGATTTCGACTAGTCATAAAACGGGACCAATTAAATTAACACCCTCCCGAAATCATTCTTTGGTTTATTACGACTCTTGAATAGTTTTGTTTTCTCCAGACGTGGAAATAAAGTAAGCAAACATTAAAACGGCAACACTTATTTGTATTCATGTGTATCATTTGCCTCGTTTGAATTAATTATTTGCCAGTCTGTTTGTTGAGTGAAACTTTGACGGAAGTTTACTATCACATTGAACTCGAATTTATTGCGAATTAAGTGCGGAATATTCAAAAAGTTAGTGGTGGTGCAAGTCAAATATTGCGCACAACTAATTTTGTATTAAAGCGCACATTCAAAATCGATAGAGCGACGTATGAATATGTAATTTAAGTTTCCAATTAGTTTTTTATTGATGATACTCGAACGAAATTGATGCAATTTATGCCCGTTTATGTTTTATCGCTTTTGTTAAAAAAGCTATTATAAATACGGCGTGTGTTTAACACCCTCTCATATTTTATCCCCGACATAAACCTGTAATCTTATGACCTTTGGTCACACAATGCCATAAAAGAGTTTTTACGATGTGGCACAGTTTGTGGAGATTCGGTAAATTATACATAAACATCAAGGTGCTAAAACGGGTTATTCGATATTGTTTTCACAGTCCATCCATCCTTTGATAAGGACGAGCCAAGTGTCCTTAAGTTCGAATCCAGACGCCGATTTCCGATACTCGACGATATTCACCCAAATCGGGATTTACAAGGGACGTGTTTTCGCAATAAAGAAAGTCAACAAGAAATCCATCGATATTACCAGGGAGATGAAGAAGGAACTTAAAATGGTAAGTGTCATGGCAG
Organism: Aethina tumida; assembly: GCF_024364675.1. Classification (NCBI taxonomy): domain Eukaryota; kingdom Metazoa; phylum Arthropoda; class Insecta; order Coleoptera; family Nitidulidae; genus Aethina; species Aethina tumida. The sequence goes on from NC_065439.1 coordinate 13,126,710, forward strand.
TAACAAACATTCAATTTTACCATTTAAAACTTTTAATCGGTCTCATGAATAAAGTTAAACATTCAGACGCCAGAATGGAACATTAAATTATGCCGAATTACAGTTTCTGATTCATAATTTTAAAATTTCATAAGACTTGAATTTAAATTTACGTCCCTGCCAGCAATATCTTAATAGTTTTCTTTCATGAGGTTAATTCGCGTTGAATTACGTCTGGTGAGTTTAAAAAGTTCCAACCACGGACGTTATTCTCTGGCGGAAACCTTTTTGTACACAAGAAACTAGTGTAACATGTTTAATTAATATCTATTCCACTGTAAAAGTTTTAACTGACTTTAAAATAAAGAAACGAATAAATGAGATAAAATATAATGTTTAAATTAATAATTTAAAAATAATATTATGATTATAAATATTACATAATATTAATAATTCAGCAAAATGAAGGAAGAGGAATATTATCAAATTCAATTTAATCCCAAGAGAAAAATCTTGGTCCATTTCAACATCATAAAATAATTCCCATTTGCTGAAAATCTCATAAAGGTAATTTACCCGACCAAAACAAACTTCCGGATTAAATTTACAGTTGTTGTTTGAAGTATTTTAAGGGTTTCGCTCACACAAGTGAAAATTGATTTAATAACTTAATAATATAATATGATTAAAATTAATAATACTTTGAGTTTCAAATAATGTTTAATATTATTCACTTAATCAATTAAAGACTTAATTTAATAACTGACAAAAATACATAATATTGAAATATAATATTTAAATTAATTGTACTTTCAATCTTTTTATAGTAAATTAAATACAAGAAATAGTAAAATTTGTTACTTTAATTAATAAATATTAAAAATTTATATTATACATTATATTTAATGTAAATTAATTAAATAATCTTTATTTCATTTTCTGAAACATTAAAAGCATATTAAGAGAAACATTTTAAAAATATATATGTAAATTATCAACTGTTTTTTAATACTAATATTTATTGAATTGAAAATGTATAATTTATGATTTCTGTATTTTAAGTAAGGTAAATTAAAATCATAAATATAAATAGTAAAAGTTTATATTATTATTCAGTAAATCATGTAAATTATTTACTATTTTTTAATAATATTAATTATCAAATTGAAAATGTAATTTTTTTGTAATTTTAATATTTTTATTTGTAGTAAATTCAAACATAAATATAAATGTTGAACATTCTTTTATTTATAATAAATTACGAAGAATAAATAGTAAAAATTGATTGTATTCCTATTTTGAATAAATTTGAAGATGAAAACTATATTTGAAATTATTTTTAATATTATTTAATTGTAAAATTTATTACCAGTAAGTGAGAAAAATAACAAACTATTTTATTCTATTTGCTTTTTAAGAAAAAGTGAAATATAAATGAAAAATAAAAATATATATGTAAATGATTCTACCGTTTTTAAGAATACAATTTATTAAAATGAAAATATTATTTAAAATAATATTATATTATGATTTAAATATTTTAAGTAAAGTAAATTAAAAACATAAATATGAATTGTAATTTTTTTTTTATTCTTCAGTAAATGATGTAAATTATTTACTGTTTTTTAACAGTAATAATTATCAAATTATAAATGTATAATTTAAATTTCTTGTAGTTTTAATATTTTTATTTGTAACAAATTTAATCATAAATATAAATATTGAAATTTTTTTTATTTGTAATAAATTATAGAGAATATACAGTAAACATTGAGTTTATTCTTATTTTAATTAAATTTGAAGAAGACAACTATATTTGAAATTATCTTTAATATTAATTAATTGTAAAATTTATTACCAGTAAGTGAAAAAAAATAAAAATCTATTTTATTTTTAATTTGCTTTTTAAGAAAATGTGAAATATAAGTGAAAAAATAAAAATATATGTGTCAATTATTTTACTGTTTTTAAGAATACAATTTACTGAAATGAAATTACTAATTAATATAATTTATTGTGACTTTATTGTAATATTTTAAGTAAAGTAAATTAAAAACATAAATATAAATAGTATTTTTTTATTCTTCAGTAAATGATGTAAATTATTTACTATATTTTAACAATATTTATAAAATTGAAAATGTATAATTTAAATTTTTTATAGTTTTAACATTTTTATTTGTAATAAACTACAGAGAATTAACAATAAAAATTGACTTTATTCTTATTTTAATTAAATTTGAAGATGAAAACTATATTTGAAATTATCTTTGATATTTATCACCAGTGAAAACAATAAAAATCTATTTTATTCTTAATTAGTATTTAAGAAAAAAAAAATAAAAAAATATATCTAAATTATTTTACTGTTTTTAAGAATACAATTTATTAAAATGAAAATATTAGTTAATATAATTATTATGATTTTAGTATTTTAAGTAAAGTAAATAAAAAACATAAATATAAAAGTAAAAATTTATTTTATTCTTCTGTAAATGATAAATATAACATTTAAAAAATAAATAAGTAATACATACAAATATATTCTACATTTAATTTTATTTGTAATACATTAAATAGAATAAATAAATTATTTTTATTATCAAGTATTAAAATTAATAAATGGTAAAAATCTATTCTACTTTTATCTTGAATTAAAAAAAGAGAAATATAGTTGAAATTATTTTTAATATTAAATAAGTAATATTTATTTCACTTTAAAATATTGAAATGGCATAAAAACATTGAAATTACACATAAATATTTTATTCTTAATTTAAAAGTAATGAAACAGAAATTTGATATTCTTTTTAAAATTTACTGTTCCATTTTCTTAAATGTAAAAACATAATTTATACCCTTGTGAAAAATATAAGTAAGTGAAAAAATACTATATTTAAATATATCATTTTATTTGTAGTAATATAAATCAAATAATTTGATATTTTTGAAATGCTTTACCATAATTCATCTTTTTACTGTTTAGAACGATTTTGTATGTGGGAAACATTTATTTGTTAAATCCTTTTTCTTGTCTGGTTACAAAAAGATTTTCCTTACAGATGAGAGACTTGAGACACGACAATCTGAACGCTTTTATCGGCGCTTGCACGGACCCTCCAAATATTTGTATTGTGACGGAATATTGTACCAGAGGAAGCTTAAAAGTAAGTAAACTAATAAACAGGACCGTTACTTCGATATAAAGGACCGAACTGCTGCAAATGGTTGTTTAATTACGTTTAATTTAGGACATCCTGGAGAACGACGATGTAAAGCTGGACAACATGTTTATTGCTTCTTTAGTAGGCGACATTTTACGGGTAAGTTATTTAGAGTCGTATTGCATGTGTGTGCCTTTGAAACTGCAAAACGGAAACCGCAATTACCGCTTTATGTTCAAAAGAATGTGCGGCTCGTGCTCAAAGTCAGACATTTTAATAAAATGCACGTTCCATGTCAAAGAAATTACTTTATTCCGTTATTAATTACGTTGTTTGACTTAAAATATTTTGATTTACTGCTTTATTATTTAAGTTGGTCGATGGAACGTTTTGACAGTGATCTTCATCGAGAGGGACGACAGTGTTGTTTATGGAAATGAATAAATTTCCGACCTAATAAAACTCCCCATAAATTGCGGTTCCACTTCTCATCCCACTGACCACACACACGTACATAAATCCCGTCCCGGCCTAATAAAATAATAAATCTCTTATCCCTTGCCTCTAAACAGACCGAACAGAAGGAAAAAACGCGGAAACGCTTGAAAAGTGTAATTTTTTGCTACGCGAAAATATGCAAGTTAAATGACAAATCATTTTCATAACAAAGCCCGATCCAGAGACAAAGACCTTTATGCCGATTTTTCGGTGATTTATCGGCCGCGAGCTATTGTCGAAACACAAAACTGGTACCGAATAAAACAGCCGATTCGACAACAAATCAAACAGTGTTTTCGTGTACTTTTCCGTGCCATATTTTCAGGCTTTCACGCAAAATTTTCTGATAGTTTAACAGTTGAACGCATCCCGTTAATGGAACGTTTAACGCACGCCTGTTTTCCATTTCCATTCGGTTAAATTGAATGGGGGGTAGTATCGAATATTCTTAATTCAGCGACATAAAACTGGGGGTCGTGATCGGATTATTTTCTTGTGTGGCGGTGTTATTTTTATTTCTGCGAAGGGTGCATATTTTGACATTGTATTGCGCTGCATAAGTAACAAAGATAACTGGGAAATATTCTCGAGCATATTTTCACGTTTCTTATTTTAAACTTGGGTCGTTAAATCTTCCATGAACAAAATTGTGTACGTTGGTGTATACTCAGTGACATCGAAAACAGACCAAAGATCCAATGGTCAGAATTCATTGGTTTTTGTGTACATTTTGGGGTAACAGAGAGTGGTAAATAATTAAAAATTCAAAATAGAATAGAAGAATATTGAATATATATTGATCAGTATCATTTTTTAACTAATACTGAGTTCATTATGAAGATCCATAAAAGTCTGTGGACGAAGAACCAAATTACAAAGTGTTCTAGCTATTCCGTCCTACAGATGGTCAATCCGTAAATATGGCGTCACGATGATCCAGACACTAACTGACCCTCCTTGGTATTGAACCAATGAGCTTTTGGTTTTTACTTGAAACTAAAGATCCGAAAAAGTCTGTGGGGAAGAATCACATTACAAAGTCTTCTACCTATTATGTCGTACAGATGTTCAATCATTGATGAACCCGGAAATCTTGTGACATGTTGATCCAAACACTGACTGACCCTCCTTGGCATTGATCCAATGAACCTACTAGTTTTGGCTTTTGCTTGAAACTAAAGATCTGAAAAAGTATATGGAGAGAGAACCAAATTACATAGTCTTCTACCTATTATGTCCTACAGATGTTCAATCATTGACGAACCCGGAAATTTTGTGTCATGTTGATCCAGAAACTGACTCATTGACATTGATCCAATGAGCTTACTAGTTTTCGTTTCTACTTAAAACTAAACATCTGAAAAAGTCTGTGGGGGGGAGAACCAAATTACGAGGTCTTTTACCTATTATGTCCTATAGATATTGAATGATTGATGAACCTGGAAATCTTATGTCATGATAATCCGGACACTGACTCCTTGTCATATATCCGATAAGCTTAGTAGTTTTGGTTTTTACTTGAAATTAAAGATCTGAAAAAGACTGTGGAGGAAAAACCAAATTATAAAGTCTTACACTTATTATGTCAGACACTGACTGACCCTCTTTGGCATTGATCCAATGTGCTTACGAGTTTAGGTTTCTACTTGAGACTATAGATTTGAAAAAATTTGTGGAGGGAGAATCAAATTACAAAATCTGCTACCTATTATCCTACAGATGTTTAATCATTGATGAACTCGGAAATCTTGTGTCATGTTAATCCAGACCCTGACTTATTGGCATTGATCCAATGAGCTTACTAGTTTTGGTTTCTACTTAAAACTAAAGATCTGAAAATGTCTGTGGGGGGAGAACCAAATTACGAGGTCTTTTACCTATTATGTCCTACAGATATTGAATCATTGATGAACCTGGAAATATTATGTCTTGATAATCCAGACACTGACTCCTTGGCATATATCTAATGAGCTTACTAGTTTTGGTTTCTACTTGAAACTAAAGATGTGAAAAAGTTTGTGGAGGGAGAACCAAGTTACAAAGTCTTCTACCTATTATGTCCTACAGATGTTCAATCATTGGTGAACCCGGAAAGCTTATGTCATGATGATCCAGACATCGATTGACGAACTTGGAAATTTAGTGTCATGATGATTCAGACACTGACTTATTGGCATTGATCCAATGAGTTTACTAGTTTTGATTTCTACTTGAAACTAAAGATTTGAAAAAGTCTGTGGAGGAAGGACCCAATTACAAAGTCTTTTGCCTATTATGTCCTACAGATGTTGAATAATTGGTAAAGCCGGAAATCTTGTATCATGTTGATCCAGACACTGACTGACCCTCCTTGGCATTGATCCAATGAGCTTACTAGTTTTAATTTCTACTTGAAACACTAAAGATCGGAAAAAGTCTGTGGAGGCAAAACCAATTTACCAAGTCTATTGTTCAATCATTGATGAACCCAGAAAGTTTTCTTCCTATTATGTCCTATATATGTTCAATCATATATCACCCGGAAATCTTGTGATGTCATGGACATAGTATTTGTAGGAATATTAGAAACAGTCCAATATAACCCTCACAACATATTTTCCATTTTCTGTCTCTGAGTATATTACAATTTTAATAATACTACATATTCAGTACAAAGATAATCGACATCAAGTTTGTTTACTCTTTTTAAAAATCTAATGGATTCGTCGTACGTGGAAGTTCGTACGAAATTAAATTTTTAACGGCAAACAGTGAAATATCGTCGACATTTTTCAGCTCCGCCTTCAGCTTCTCAATTTATCAAACGCAAATACGTCGACGTATGTCACTAACATCCCGAGGCCCAGAATAAATTCACTACTCAATATACCCATCGAATGTTCGCATGTTTTTACAACATCCATCTGTTTTGGTGCTAAGGGGCAAATTCAGAACAAAAAAATATATATTACAGGGAATGATTTACCTGCATGATTCACCGGTGCGATTCCACGGCGCCTTGAACACCTCCAACTGTCTGGTGGACTCGCGCTGGGTGGTGAAAGTGGCCGACTTCGGGCTGAGGGAGTTCAAGAGGGGAGCCGAAGATTTATCCCTCAAAGAGTCCAGTAAAATACGTGAAAAATGCTACAGTGAGTATAGTAATGTTAAGTCAAAACCAGTGTCAGGGCTAATTATTTTTAATCTAAAATCTTACACACATTTACTTATTTAATATTTTTTTGGCGGATGTTTGGGTTTCAACACATCACTAGTAACTGAAGATCGATTCCCTGAATCTAAATCTGACGGAACATATTTTTCCATTGCGTCTCTGTTCCCTTTGAATCTGACCTGGATGTCAGTGCAACAAACATTCGGAGTTCTTTTTGGCACAGGCGCTTCTTCATCTGTGGTTTCTTTTATTGTTACTGCAGTTGTTGTTTCATCTGTTGGCTGGGCGGGTGTTTCCTTCGACGCATCCTTGTCTGAAGTCGTTTGTTCCACCGTTTCATCTGGTTCCTTTTCCCCTTTTTCTGAACTACTTTTTTCTGTACCACTTTTTTCTGAACTACTTTTTTCCGAAGGTTCACCATCATCTGTCGCTTCCTTTGGCGTATCATCTGGAGTAACATCTTCTGCAACATTAATCAAAAGTTTATCCTTCAAAATCGTCGGTTCAATTGGGACATCACCTAAATCTTCTTTTTCTGGTGGAGGTGCTGAAGCCTCCTCAATAATGTCGTCTGATATTCTAACACTTTTACTTCCTTCCGAAAGTTCACTATCTTCTTTTGGTTCGTCCGATGAAGAAATTTTGAACATGGTTTTAAATTATTTAAAGATGGTTTTATAATGTTATGACATATTTACTAACCCTATTTTAAATTGACACTGACACTGATTAATATTGTTTAGTAAGTAAAACACAATTTGCTTGTAATTGGTTTAATGGTAATATGACTGGGCTATTATGGTATATTATTTATTTTTTTACTAAGTGTTAAAAAAAATCCTCCTTTCTTCTTCCCTTCTTCATCTTTGTTTTTTGGCTCCTCTTTTTTATTTCCTTTTATCGCTTCTTTATGTAGTTCATTTTTCTGTTCTTTATTGTACTCTTCATTTAGGGTTGTGTAGTCAATTTTTTGTTCTTTTTTCACTTCTTTGGGTTTTTCATTCTGTTCTATATTGTCAGTAATTTGTTCCTTTTCTTGTTGATCTTTCCCATCACTCTGTGTCTCTTCACAATTTTTCTTCTCAAGTTCTTTATGTTCTATTTTAATTTCGCCAATCTCGCCCTTTTTCTCTACTTTTTTACTTTTATGCTTCTTACGCTTTTTTTCATATGCTGGCCCAGCAACAGTTTTCTTCGATTTTTCATACTCATCAGTCCATTGAGCTTCCAGTAATTGAATATCCCCTTTAATTTTGTCCTCCGTTTCTCTTTGCTTGATATACCGTTTCTCCGCGTCATCTTCAGGTGGTGTAACAGCTTCCGAATTTGTAGAATCAAGATGACAATCTATTTGTACTGAATTCAATATTCGATTAGCTATGTCTTCTTGTCTAGCAGCTTGTAACTCTTTATTATGATTTCCAATTTTCTTTCCAGTGCTTTTATTATTACATCTTTTAATATTCACAGTTCCATGTTTGGGCTTTAATGTATGACATTCTGTTTCTTTTATACTCAGAATTACATTTCTTGCGTTTTCTCTCATCTTTTTTAATTGAGGTTCACGCCAAGATGTATATAGGTTGCTTCCAATTTTCTTTTTCTGTTGAATCAATGTGTCGGAGTTATGTAGTTCATTCTTAATATTATCCACACTTTTATTGACCAAAGCTTTATTTGCAAGCTGCTTAAGGGCACACGACATAAATGTATTATTAAGATGACAACTAATTTCTTTTGAAACTTGACATTTCTTAGAGTTCATATCCAGTGGATGGCTCTCGTTCGACAGTTCAGAATACTGATCAGATGAAATTTCTGAGTCATTGGTATTACCTCCTTTCATTCTCAAAAAATCAATTTCTGAAGGTACTTCTACATCTTCTGGACATTGACATTTAACCTCATTACAATACTCATTACCTTCTTCAGGCATATCTACATTTACTCCTTTATCGTCTAACAAAACCTTTGGTCTTTCTTCTTGTATAAAATAATTAACTGTTGTTTCATGTTCTGGATAGAGTTGTCTTGCGGCAAAATTACTTAAACAACTAGGTGCTCCATTCACGGCAGATTTGCCCACCAAAGGACATGCGCACACATTTATGCAAGGTTCCTTACAACCAATACAATCAATTACCCCCGTCAAAACTGTTAATGTTCCAACATCTCTTGTCTGCGGTTTATCTGCTTTCACAGGTTTAGTGTCCTCTACAACCGATTTCTTTACTGCAATACTTCCGCTTATGCAACTAGCTCTGGCGGTCAATTTCTTAGGATCTTTTTTAGGACACAAACATTCATCTATGCAGGGCTCTTCACATCCAATGCATTCATTTTCCTCTTCTTCATAATCAAGTAAATCGGACTTGATTTCCAATGAACTACTTCCAACATCTCCTTCATTAGTGATTGACTGTTTCTGTTTGTCAGGTGGTAAATTCAAACCACTTAAACAACTTGGTCTTATACTTCTTCTAGTAGGATCTTCTCTAGTACATAAACACTCATCAATACAGGGTTTATCACACCCTAAACATATGTCATCTTCTTCTTCAGTTTTACTTTTTATTGACTGTTTCTTATCAGATTGTATTACAATACTACTGACGCAGCTTGGTCTTGTACTCATTCTAGTGGGATCTTTCCTAGGACACAAGCACTCATCTATACAAGGATTTTCACATCCTATACAAATGTCATCTTCCTCCTCAGTTTCACTCTTTATTGACTGTTTCTTATCAGATGGTATCCCAATACCACTAACACAACTTGGTCTTGTACTCTTTCTTTTAGGATCTTTTCTAGGACACAAACACTCATCGATACAAGGGTTTTCACATCCAATACATATGTCGTCTTCCTCTTCAGTTTCACTTTTTATTGACTGTTTCTTATCAGATGGTATCCCAATACCACTAACACAACTTGGTCTTGTACTCATTCTAGTGGGATCTTTTCTAGGACACAAACACTCATCGTAACAAGGGTTTTCACATCCTATACATATGTCATCTTCCTCCTCCGTTTTACTTTTTACTGAGTGTTTTTTATCAGATGGAACCGTTATGCCACTTAAACAACTTGGTCTTGTACTACGTCTAGTAGGATCTTTAGTAGGACATAGACATTCATCTAAGCAAGGCTCATCACATCCAAAACATTCTTCGTATTCATCATCATCTAGTGCATCGGTTTTAATTTCCACTGATAAACTACCGTCAGACACTTTTTTCTTACCTTCATCTTTAACTGAATGTTTTTTCACATCTGGTGGCATATCTATACCACTCATACAGCTGGGTCTTATGCTTCTTCTTGTAGGATCTTCTCTAACACATAAACACTCATCGATACAAGGGTTTTCACATCCTATACATATGTCATCTTCTTCCTCAATTTCACTTTTTATTGACTCTTTCTTATCAGATGGTATCACTATATTACTGACGCAGCTTGGTCTTGTACTCATTCTAGTGGGATCTTTTCTAGGGCATAAACACTCATCGATACAAGGGTTTTCACATCCCAAACATATGTCATCTTCCTCTTCAGTTTCACTTTTTATTGGCTGTTTCTTATCAGAGGGTATCCCAATACCACTAACACAACTTGGTCTTGTACTCATTCTACTGGGATCTTTTCTAGTACACAAACACTCATCGATACAGGGGTTTTCACATCCTATACATATGTCATCTTCTTCATCAATTTCACTTTTTATTGACTCTTTCTTATCAGATGGTATCACTATATTACTGACGCAGCTTGGTCTTGTACTCATTCTAGTGGGATCTTTTCTAGTACACAAACACTCATCGATACAAGGGTTTTCACATCCAATACATATGTCGTCTTCCTCTTCAGTTTCACTTTTTATTGACTGTTTCTTATCAGATGGTATCCCAATACCACTAACACAACTTGGTCTTGTACTCTTTCTTTTAGGATCTTTTCTAGGACACAAACACTCATCGATACAAGGGTTTTCACATCCAATACATATGTCGTCTTCCTCTTCAGTTTCACTTTTTATTGACTGTTTCTTATCAGATGGTATCCCAATACCACTAACACAACTTGGTCTTGTACTCTTTCTTTTAGGATCTTTTCTAGGACACAAACACTCATCGATACAAGGGTTTTCACATCCAATACATATGTCGTCTTCCTCTTCAGTTTCACTTTTTATTGACTGTTTCTTATCAGATGGTATCCCAATACCACTAACACAACTTGGTCTTGTACTCTTTCTTTTAGGATCTTTTCTAGGACACAAACACTCATCGATACAAGGGTTTTCACATCCAATACATATGTCGTCTTCCTCTTCAGTTTCACTTTTTATTGACTGTTTCTTATCAGATGGTATCCCAATACCACTAACACAACTTGGTCTTGTACTCTTTCTTTTAGGATCTTTTCTAGGACACAAACACTCATCGATACAAGGTTGTTCACATCCTAAACATATATCTTCCTCCTCTTCTGTTTTACTTTTTATAGACTCATCTTTTGATACTTCGCTCACCATTGAATATTCCAAAGATATATCATCATTTTCCTTCTCTTTTACTACTTCTTCAGGTTGGGCAGCTTCTGGGGGTTTTTCTTCTTCTTTCTTAGCACCACAACCAGACTTCACTTCAGTATCTCCCGCCTTAAGTTGGTCATCTTCCACTGGTTTAGCATCTCCCGTCTCCTCAGACATAATGGCTTCTTTTTTACTGGCAGTACTACTTCGGGGTTCATCAGCTTCTAATGGTTTCTTTTCTTCTACTTTTACACCACAGCCAGGCTTTTTCACTTCAGTATCTTCCACCTGAGGTTGGTCACCTTTTAATGGTTTAACATCTTCAGATTTTATGCCACAACCAGTCTTTTTCACTTCTGCATCTCCCGTCTCCTCAGACTTAATGGCCTCTTTTTTACTAGCTGTGCTACTTCGAGGTTGGTCAGCTTCTAATGGTTCCTTTTCTTCTGCTTTTACACCACAACCAGATTTTTTCACTTCATCTTTATCTTTATCTTCCCCCCGGAGTTGGTCGTCTTCCAATGGTTTAGCATCTTCAGATTTCATGCCACATGTCTTTTTCACTTGTGTATCAGTTTCCTCGATTTCTTCCTCCAATAATTCTGTACCATCTGGTTCTATTTCTTCTCCCAATGGTTCCGTATCTTCACGTTTTGTGACACAAGCAAATTTTTTTATTTCGCATTCAAATGGTTGCTTTTCTTCCCCCCTTGGTTCCGGATCTTCACGCTTTGTGACACAAGCCAATTTTTTTGTTTCGCCTTCAGTTTGTTTAGTTTGTTCATCCGAAGGTGTTGGACTTTCAGACTTCCGCTTTTCTTCGATTTTTTGTTCCACAACTTCAAATTCTTGTTGCCCTTCAATTGGCTCAATTTCTTGTTCCAATGATTTCGGCTTTTCAGATTTTTCTTCAGCTTCAGATTTCTGCGATGGTCTCAATTCATCTGGTTGCTCTTTTGTTGATTCCTTTTTCATATGACAACCTGCTTGTTTCGGCTGTTCTTGTTGTTCAACACCCTCTGGGACAGCTTCTAGTGATATTTTTTTCGTTTGACAAAGAGGTACTTTGGGACCCCCCGCAAATGATACTGATCGAGTACCAGTAAAACTTTCTTGATTTCCTTCATCATTTTCAGGTATTTCTGAGCATTTATCTATACAATTTTCTACGCAAGGATCTGCATTATCTTCTTCATCGATTACTTTTGAATCACATACCACATATAACTTTTTGTCGGGTTGGTCACCCGATGTCTTGGACCCTTTCCTTTCCAATTCTTTGATGAATGATCCATTTAGATATTTTGATAGAGAATCGTTGATAGAATTGCTACAACAAATAACTGATCTCTGACTTAGAATAACTAAATTGTTTACTTCGAATACACAGGTTTTATGGTATATACTCCGACAAAGTCTACACGTGACCATGTCTTTAGTAATGGTTTTTTTGCAGATTTTACAAAATTGTTGATCTAGTATTGTTGTACCCTCTTCATTATCTTTTATATTATTTTCACATGTTGGAATATTGCATGTATAACCAGGTTCTTCATCAGCCTCGACATCTTTAGTATTTAAATCATCCTCATTATTGTTGCATGAGGGACTATCACATTTTGAGAATGGATCGGTATTAGAACACGATTCACCTGATACAATTTCATATTTTTGCAAAATAATTACGTTACTGATTGTTTTTTTAGTTGGTTGTACTGAGCATATAGTACTATTTGTATTTTTACTCATCAATTGTCTGTATATCTTTCCATGCTCGCATGGTGACATCATATGATTGTCATTAGTTTTTGTTGAAGTAGTGTTAGGCCGACATCCCCTTGTGTTTTTTAGCTTGTCGATGTTTTCCGGTTTTTCACAGCACACCACCAGCTTTTTCGACCCAGAGAAGATGAGAGTGCCATATCTGTACGCACAATACACATGATAATGCTCCTTGCAAACTTTGCACTCTACATCTTCGCTCAGGATTTGCTTTTTGCAATAGGAGCAGTTGTATCTTGTTTTTGATTTTTTATCTGATGGCATATTAAATAGTCCCAGTCATATTTATTGATGTTACGATGTTGGATGAACCATATTGACATACACAGTTGATTAGGTTATAATGACATTTTACGTTTAAAATGACACTTATTTATAGATATAAAAAAGCTTTCGGATTATGGGATTGAAAGAAACATAACTTCCGGTTTTGTATCAATTAATACCCCATTCAAATACCCTTTTTCTCTTTTATTTGCGACCATTCAACCCATTCCTTCCAAAAAAACGTATTTCAGTAATAAATCCTGACTCAACTAGGCACCAATAAAACGCCACACAGTTCATTTTATCAGCGACATATAACAGTATCCGACATTCCAAGTTGAAATTTCCACGGAGCCAAAGGAATGCAGATTTTATTGCCTGTTTTATTTTGTGTAGTCTAATACGAAATGGCGGAAGCAATAAGTGTTTTATATAAAATGTAAATCACCAGAAGGATAAGCTAAGTATACTTTTGCTTTTATTTTTTCTCTCCTTTCGGTTTATCCTTAAGAATTATGACTTTTTACTTTTGTTGCAGTTACAGTTGAGCTAATATTTCATTGAATTTTAATGTTATTTATGGAAGCAGATACGGTGTCATAGTTCTGAAAAAAGGCTACGCTTATATTCTGTCTTATTTATTACTTCTTCCGTGCAAAACTCTCATCCAATTCCGAGTCTCTTTTATAATTGTTACATACACTGCTCCAAGAAATTAACGCATATCAATAACAATGATTTATCATTATTTTATCTGAAACTTGGAAATATGAAGTTATAAACTATTTGTATATTTAAATTTTTTTGAATTATCCTAAAGAAAATATAAAAATAATTTAATTCTAAAAAAGTGGAAATTCGACTTTTATATGGATTTAATGAATTTTATTTAAAGTTAGATACTTCCACCTCTAATTCGAGTCACACTGTCTGCGCATGCAAGCAAGAAAATTTTAAACATAAGCAATGTGGACACAAACATTATCGAGCAGTAATAAAAAAATTGAGCAATATTCTTACAGTATATGCAAAATATAACCCAAAGCCAGCAGCCATTATTTGACACAATTAAGTCGTTAAGTTAATCTATATCGATGATGTTCGACTTTACAACTTTCATTCGAAATTAATTTCAATATCACAAACTTCACTTTCGTTGAGCAGCTCACATAATACTCACATCATGCATAAAACCGAAATATTAGCTAATTTTATTCCGTATTTTATTATTCCTAAATTTATAATTCAGAACTTTAATTAAAAAGCAGGTTAAAACAACTCAACTATATTAACAAATAAATATAAGAAAAACAAAATAAAATGAACAAAAATATAAAAAATATTGATTAGAAATGAAACATAAACTCTTGACAAAATGGTTGAAATAATAATATATACATTTTATATTATATATTAAACAGCAGGAAAAGCATTCGACTCGTCTGAATTTAGAGAGAGGCATCATGCATGACAGAGACAATAGAAGTCTATCCCATGGTGGAAGACTTCCTATCTCTATTGCACATGATGCCTCTTTCAGGATTCAGATGGATCAAACTCTTTTTGTACCGTATATTATACATTATACATTATACATTATACATTATACATTATACATTATACATTATACATTATACATTATACATTATACATTATACATTATACATTATACATTATACATTATACATTATACATTATACATTATACATTATACATTATACATTATACATTATACATTATACATTATACATTACACATTACACATTACACATTACACATTACACATTACACATTACACATTACACATTACACATTACACATTACACATTACACATTACACATTACACATTACACATTACACATTACACATTACACATTACACATTACACATTACACATTACACATTACACATTACACATTACACATTACACATTACACATTACACATTACACATTACACATTACACATTACACATTACACATTACACATTACACATTACACATTACACATTACACATTACACATTACACATTACACATTACACATTACACATTACACATTACACATTACACATTACACATTACACATTACACATTACACATTACACATTACACATTACACATTACACATTACACATTACACATTACACATTACACATTACACATTACACATTACACATTACACATTACACATTACACGTTACATATTAGGCACATTTGTGCAAAAAGAAAGAGACAAATAATATTTATATTATCCATTATTTTACAATATGTTTATTAATATTTAAAGAATACATTAAAAAAAGTGAAAAAATTAAAAATTGAAAAAGATATAGGCTGACGATGTGAGGGGTCCCAAAAAATTGGCTGAAATGAAAAAATAAAAAAAAAAAATATTAATATAGAGTTATGCTGCTATCGTACGTTATCGTTATAAATTTTTGTACCATTTTTTTTTTACTTTTCTGATTTTTTTAAGAATGGTAAAAATTAAAAATTAATGTTAAATTTGGGTTAATTCGACAGAGGAATGTATAAAGAAGACTCGCACCAATTTTTAACTAAATCGGTTCAATAGAACTGAAAGTCAAAAAGTGATATTTTATACTTACATTTATTCATTCTGTCATTCCTCCTTCATACATGGGACCTTCTTCGACAAAAGCAAAAGCATTGACGAGACAACATGATCACAGGTAGATGCGGATGATCCCTAACGCTAAAATAGCTGTATCTCTTGAAGGCATATTCCTAAGCGGTTGAGCTTTAATAATATGAAAGAAAAAAAATGACTTTTTCAAATTTTTAGAACAAAACGTCACCAACAATGATCCTAACACACTTCAACTGATCAGAATAAACAATGCCAAAATACTAATGAAAATAATTAAATAAAATATAATGTTATGCCTCCGTCAAATAAGGTGGTATTTAGTTATATTTAAAATAGATATGTCTCATTCCATCTATCTTCGTGTGAACAGGCAAAATCTGGACTCATTCAGAAGCAGAATATTTTCCTAATATACCAAACGACGTGTTCTCTAGCAAAATTTACCCGGATTCTGCGATGTTGTAAATTATCTTTTCTAAGATGTTATCGAATTGATTCAACACGACTCTAACATTCTTGTGGTTCTTGTTTTGTCTTAAAATTGTAAACCTCGAAGATCAGGGAAATTGACGATGAGACACACCAAACCTTTCAGTTATCATGCGACACTTCTAACCTTCCACTGATAAAAGAATTTGAGCACACTCATCAAGAGTAAAATTTTTTGATTGTCGTTGCATATTAATAGTATACGACAATGAGATGAGATAATTTAGTTCTAACGAAACTCTAACAATGAAACTGAACCTCAAAACTAATAAAAACAGTATTATCTTTGATAGAGTTTTTATTTTAAAAATAATAAGTGGTGTGTTAATTTCTTGCACCAGTGTATTTCACAATTAAGTTTTATTTTAAAGTAAAATAATTTAAAACAGAGAATGTTAAGAAACCAGTTAAAATAATAATTTTAATCAAAACTTTATATTTCCTGACACAGATCCGACAACGATAAAATAACAAACATAACAAGAAGTACACTTTCAGAGTTACTGTACAGAGCGCCCGAACTGTTGCGATGTCCCGATACGTTCTCGTCCTGCGGCAAGGATTCGAGCTGGAGCGGCAGCCAGAAAGGGGACGTCTATTCATTCGGCATCATTTTATACGAACTTCACAGCCGGCACGGACCGTTCGGTGATCTGGATCTGAACGCCGCCGAGATCCTCAATCGCGTTATCAACTGCAGCAATCCATTAGCGCCTTTCAGGTAAGTAACTGATCCTGCGAACCGCAACTCGAGTCCCACTTCCATTGTAACATTTCAGACCGCCTTTAACGGCTCTGGAAACGAGCTTCGACTTTGTCAGGGATTGTCTGAAGGAGTGCTGGATGGAAAATCCGGATGAACGTCCGGATTTTAAAAGTATACGGACCAAGTTGCGTCCGCTACGGAAAGGAATGTGAGTGGGGTTCTGTTCCGTTTAAAATACGGCCCGGATTTATATTCAACCCTGTTTCCGGATTGCATCTATTATACTCGAATATAACATACATGTTTGTGTGTACTTCTTGAGAATTTATTAAAAATCGAAGCGTCGTGTTAGCATAAAAGGTTCATAAGCTAATCTTTTTGCCTCATATTTATGCGGGGCAAAATTATGCCGACCAAAACAAACTACTGATAGTGATACAATAAATTACAAGCTATAATGCCCCATTTGCCGAAGTTCGGACGTGTATCGGTAATGTATCACCCTTACACAAGATTAATTATGTAGCAGCACATTGTTCATGTATCTGTCAAGAGGCCTTAATAGAAAAATACTTCCCTAATGACAAACTAATACTGGGGGTTGTACTCAGAGTTAAGTCAACTCTGTGATGTTTTGACGGTATTATCAGACAGCAGATAAACAGGGTTGTTTATTCCCTCCGGAGCACTTTTAGTAAACACGCTATTTAAAACTAAACTATCCCCCACAAAAATTATTATTGCAGGAAACCCAACATTTTCGATAACATGATGGCGATGATGGAGAAGTATGCTAACAATTTGGAAGTTCTAGTGGACGAACGAACCGATCAATTACAGGAAGAAAAAAAGAAAACAGGTAAATCAAAAAAATAAAAAAAATAAAACTGACTGAAGTTTTCATAGTTTACTACGGGCAAAGTTGGGGATTCGAAAACGAAAAAGTTGGGGACTTGTTTGTTTAATTAAAAACAAACTCAAGTGGCCAAATCGTGAGCATAAATCTACGACCCGTTGCTGTGCCAAAAACTTGCCCTACACGATTCCGCCCTCTTTATTATGCTCGTTATTGCCCCAAGAATTTAATAATAAAAATCCCAGTTTTGTATACGAATCGTGTTGCTTGGTTCAAATTGCCTAGCAGGAAAATATTCCACATTCTTCCCTTATTTAATGATCAATTACTTTGTCATATTTTCCTATGTAATTATTGGAATATTTTTGTTGTATCTCTTGGCCAATCTAGCTATATTAAAGCAACATTCTGAAGTGCATGGACATAAAGAGATCCGTTTAATTTTCAGAGGCCTTGCTGTACGAGATGTTACCCCGACCTGTCGCCGAACAGCTGAAACGGGGCAATAAAGTGGAAGCCGAAAGTTTTGATTGTGTTACGATCTATTTCAGTGACATAGTCGGCTTCACTGCCATGTCAGCTGAAAGCACCCCTTTACAGGTAAATGCATTAAAATAATGTTGGGTTTAATACAATAAAACGAGTAAAATTTGTTTCAGGTTGTAGACTTTTTAAACGACTTGTACACATGTTTCGACTCGATAATCGAACACTACGACGTATACAAAGTGGAGACAATAGGGGACGCATACATGGTTGTAAGTATAACTCGAACCCATACAATTCATATTTTATTACTGCTCGTTCATTCAGCAAATTGCTCAAATCCGAGTAATATGAATTGAATGTTCCGCTCCAATCCAATACCCATACAACAGTTATTCCCTAAACGGATTGTATAAAAATCAATTGTGCAGTGGTATAATCCGAATACGACGAAATTGTACGTCAAAAATAAATTGAATCAGGCCATAAAACTTTATCATTCAGTAACCCAAGAAGCATATCAATGAAGTCGCGTGTATTGTGCATTGTTTTATTTATTGATTTTAGGTGAGTGGGCTACCAATTAAAAACGGCCATCAGCATGCAGCCGAAATTGCCACCATGTCCTTGCATTTACTTGCCGAGGTGAAGAACTTCGCCATCAGACACAGGCCCAACGAGAAACTAAAGCTCAGAATAGGCATCCATTCAGGTAAATATTTTTGTCAATCCGAAAAGTTGTTTTTAATTAGTTGGTTTAGGTCCAGTTTGTGCTGGAGTGGTCGGTTTAAAAATGCCCAGATATTGCCTCTTTGGTGACACCGTCAACACAGCAAGTCGAATGGAATCGACGGGAGTTCGTAAGTTTTCTTTTCGTTCCTAAATTCCATCTAATTCCTTTGTTTCAGCCCTTAAAATCCACTGTAGCAAAGCGTGCCAGGAGCTCTTAGTAAAGATAGGCGGTTATCACTTGATCGAACGTGGTTTGGTGCCAATGAAAGGTAAAGGAGACCAAAAAACCTACTGGTTGGTGGGTGAGGATCCCCAATACAAAAAGATGAGGAAAGAAGAGCGTGAAAGCAGAAGGGCTCTTTTAGACGGCAGGAAAACAACTCAACTGGACAGCAACGGCCACTACATCATAACCAGAAGCTCGCTGAAGAACAAGAACAGCATAGTCAAGAGTCCCATACCCCGTTGCTCCTCCTTCGAAAGCCCCAAGAGGCTGAGGTTCGCCAGCGGCGACAATTTGGAGAAAAAGAACGACGTCAAGCATCTAGACGTGATCTCCGATCAAAGTCCCTGCAAGAAATCGGCCTGTTCCCTCGTCGAAAACTCCCTGAACGACTGCAGCGAACAACTGAGGACGTCCTCCACGTCCTGTCCTTGCATAGAGAACCTGGCCAATTCCGCAGCCACCTTGGCGCATTCGCAACTCTCGGTGTTGTGCAAGGACGAAAAGTCCCACAAACTGTCCAAGCCCTCCTGTTACAGCGTACCCATGTTGTGCTCTCAGCTATCTCTGCCCCATTTCCCGCTAATTCACACCCTGTCAGCGCCCGCAAGTCCGCGAAAACAAGACCTGTTGCTCTCCAAATATCCGGAATGCGACGAAGTTATACCGTGGGCGGATTCGGCGCCGCTGTTGAAGATCACCAAACCCACGGATTCGGAGACGTGCGTTTGAGTTGGTGAACGTGATCCAACGGTCTAGTCAAATTTATTTATTAATTAAGCTCAAACAAATCACAAAATAATTGTGCGAATGGCGTTCAGCTCATCGTAATTAAATGTTTAATCATAAGGATAAGGTTTCGATATTGTACAGGTTGGACTGTTTCGGATGGAGAAAAGCAGAGAAAACTGGTAATTTTTGAAACTGGCTGTGAGTGAAGTGCATTTGGATTATATACATTATTTTTTGTTTATAGCCTAATTTACTATTTTATTTAAATTGAAAACCAATCTGTACATAATCGAAATGCTTAAAGGGAACTTTTTTCTTATCTGTGTGTTACATAATGATTGTACTTACTGTTATAATAAAACTTCTACTTCCAGAAGTTTCCTGTAAAGTAAACTTTAGATATACATGCTCTATCGATTTTATTTGAGTTTACAAAATATGCTGGAACAGGTTTCTTTATGGTATAAAAAGTTCTATTATGAAGTAGCTTCTTTTATCTTACTTTTGAAAAGGAAAGACTTCTAAGATAATCGAAAATTCTTTTTAAGTAGTAAAGTTATGAATATTTACCTTTGTGAACAACTATACGTACGACTAAAGACAATACTAAGTAACAAAATACAGACTTAAAGTTTATAGCGGTTATTTCCTATTTTGTGGATTGTTTGAATATTCTTATTTGGAAGGCTCGTGTATAAACATATACCGCACTACTTTATACGACTATTTATAAATGTATATCGTATATTACCTATTAAATGTTTCACTCGAAATATTGTTTCTTTTCTATTTATTAAATGGTAGAATATAATCGAAGCTGATCACCGTCTTGGTATTTAATGTGTCTTTTCAACTGGGTCGTAGTTCACCAGTTTACGTAAAAGTTTATTATAATGCACTGCAGCAATTTCTATTGTCATCCTGTTTGTTTTAATGAATCCATAAGATCTCATACTTCAGTAAAGCTAAGCATTTTCAGTAAAACAAGGAGCAGCCACCCTGACATTTGATCCATATATCAATTGTTGTAATTGATGGATGGATAGCAGCAAATCAGTGTATCTTACGAAAGTTGAGCTTTGGCAATCTTACTAATTATTGCAATTATTATTAAATAAAAGTGGATGGTTATCTTGGTGTTTGTTCTTGCTTTCTTCACTTGCCAGTAACAATTGGCTCCTCTATCCATTAGTAATCCAAGATATTTGAATCGATTACTCTATTCAATATATTTATCACTTATTGTACTCATTTTGTACATATGCTGGTACCAAATGATTCTTCTATCGATGACAACTATATATTTGGTTCTATTGCTCCATTTTCTATATCTACTATTTGTATTCTCCGATGAACCATCATAATTCTCATTTCAAAGTTCATCATTTGATTTCTTCTCTACAACCAATTTGAATATTTTATGTAGATGATCTTGTACTCAAATATCTCTCTTACATCTATGCCATGTAAAGCATTCATCGCAAGGCTGGACTCACGATATCATGGACAGACAATATGTAGAAAAATGGTGATGTAACTGCTCATCCACAGAAAGATTTCTTCTGGTATATTTTGCTAATGTAACTTTAAACGACTTATTATTAAGGTAGTTCGTATTATGATCCTGATCATTCATCTTCAAATTAATTAAAATAATCTTTAATATTAAAAATAAACTACATTGGTTGCTTTGGATACTAATATTAATTGAAATCAAACAAACAATATAACAATTTGTCAAAACAGAGACCCAAAAAAATCACATCGCAAAATTGTTCGTTCAGATAAAACATGGACAAGTACGTGCTCAAGATTTACAAAACTTACCAAAATTCTCACTTCCCTTTATCGAAAATGAATGAAGGATTATACAAGCTAAACTTCTTCCACAATATACGTTTTTGCTCCGGTGACAGGAACCGTACAAAAATGAAGGTTACTGTTGTTGGAGCTGCAGGTAAGCAAGGACCCTCCAACTATTACCTCATTAAGGAACATTATCTCAGGCAAAACTGGTCAATCCCTCTGTTTGATGCTGAAACAGTCCCCGCTAATCGATGAACTGTGCGTTCACGACCTGAGACCAACTCAAGGATTTGCTGCTGAGTTGAACCACGTGGATACCAATTGCAAAGTTACTTCGTTCACGGGAAAGGAAGCGCTTAGTAATGCTCTAGAGGTAATGATACAACCGATAAAATCTTACAAAATTCTAACTGCTTGACGTTAGGATTCCAAAGTCGTCATTGTCTTGGCCGCTTCCAAGGACTCAGACTTGCTGAGCATCGATGAAATGTGGCAACCTAACGCCCCAATCATCAAAGAAATAGTGTCCGAGTTCGCAAAGCATTGCCACAAGGTAATACCTTAACAATTAATTAGGAATGGGGTAAATTTTGTATTTTAGGCAATGTTGGCGATTGCAACGAATCCCGTAAACAGCCTAGTACCGTTGGCTTGTGAACAGTTGAAGAAATTCGGGGTTTTTAATCCAAGAACTGTTTTTGGTATAACGTCCTTGGATGTAGTGAGGGCCAACACGTTTGCTGCCAAAGTACAAGGCTACGAGCCCGAATGCGTCCTTGTCCCAGTTATAGGAGGACACAGCGAAGAAACCATTGTACCCGTTTTGTCTCAGTCCAAACCCTGCTATGAGTACTCGAATGTAAATTGAATATTACTTGCTGACGTGAGTTAATTGCAATTTTTCAGGACGAAATCGAGAACATAACCCACAGCGTGCGCAGCGCCCACGACAACATTCTTAAACTGAAACCGAACGAAAATGCCCCATTATCCAGAGCCTTTGCGGTAGCCAGATTTATTATTTCTTTAGTTAAAGGCTTGAAGGGGTATCTGGATATTGTCGAGTGTGCTTATGTTCCATCCTGCGTTTACCCCCAGCTCAAGTATCTCTCCACTCCAATTGTCTTAGGTATACAATACTCTCAACATGAACTGTCAATAACTAAAGGATCTTTCAGGAACTAATGGCATTGCGAAGAACTTGGGGGTACCAAAATTGAACGACTACGAGAATTGTTTGTTCAAAAATGCCATGATGAAACTGATTTGCGACATTAAACGAGGCGAAGATTTCGCCAACGAGGATTGTAATCGTCCCTGCGATCCTTGCGATCCCGAACCTAGTGCTCCTCCTTGTCCTGAAACTCCATGTGAAGAAAGGGTTTGTTAATTGTAACGGAAAATGTAGTCCTTTTTTAGTTATCTACCTTTCCTATAAAAATATTTTGACTTTCCATGATTTTTTACTATTTTTTAAGAAGTGAAACACGGGTCTAATAAATAAATATGTGTATTTATCAAACAATACCTACAATAACATATTTACATGCGTACTGTAATATACATAAACTTGATAAGTTAATGGCACATCTATTATAATAGTGTGAAAGATTTGAAATTCTTCCAAGGAAAACAAAATAGTCGATATATATATATACAATTATAGATAATATTCACAGCCTCTAAACATAATTCTGACTTCCATTCTCATCCATCCATTCTAAATCACTTAAAATATTTTGGCCAGATCATTTTTTTACCTGTTATTATTTTGCGCTGCTTTTATTATCTAATTTCAACTAAAATAAATGAAAAGGACGAAGATGAGTGCATCCAATATTTAAATTACGTAGGCTAAAGTGCTGGGACGCAGCTAATCAACTTGGAATATTGTCAGTGGCGTTATTATTATAGATTTAAGTAGTAACACTGGATAGAATACACTCACAATATTCCAAATTGATCGCATATAGACACGGGGTAAGAAAATACATTTTTGTTCTTATATGTAGCAGCAATTAAAAAAATAAAGTTTTTGAATTTACAAAACAAATAATCACAATAGTTTCCATAATGTTTATCTAAAAAATGGTAACATCATCGTACGAAAATATGGAAATTGATTAAACGTAACGACTGGATTATAAAATGGTAGAAATCGTTCCAGACTTACCAGGAATTAATATGGATTAACTTAAAAACAATAAATAAATTATATAATAAAGTAAAATATATTTAAAATAATCTACAAAACAACTAGACGATTTTTCCATATTTTTGTACCTTTCCTCGTCTAAATCTAATCTCGAAACTAACATCGACATTAAAATTTCTGCTGATTGGGATTTCAAAACATTAATGTAATTTTTGACAATGTGGGAAAACATTTTGAAATCCATGAAAAGTAAAACAAATTCCTTATATTAAACATTTATATTCTGAAAATATTTTTGCTTCTAGCTCTAACTTCAAAGACTGAATGAAATATGTTCATGACATTACTTTTGTTTCGACAGTGTACTTGTCATGATCAGAGAATATTAGATTTATTTTTATCCATGGTTGACATGGATATGAACGACGTTCTTTAATGACCAAAACTAAACTTTTTACAGATTAAATGCAAGTTTATTATACACTTAGTCAGAAATAAAAAAATACAAAGTAAGTTTACTGTATGAAAAAAATATATATGACTTTTCTCTAACATTTATTTAATCTATATAGACTAGTTTCCATTTACATTAAACATCTTTGTTACCTAATTAGAATTAATATTACATTCAGTAATATCTTGAGGTGTAATATTTAGTTTTAATTAATTAAGTAACTCCTTTATTAATCACTTGTCCCATACAATTATACTGCCATACTCGATTGAGCAATTCTGCTCTATACAACCAATTCGCCACAAAATATCCAGCACATTTGTAGGGACAACATCCATTTTAATTTTAGTACCTACAACACCTGACACATAGACGACTAAAAACACGACTGAGAAAATCTCCAATAATAATATTACACCAGTTATACAATACTCTCAGTTTCCGGCTGTAGATTACTGAACTCATTCAACACACCTCGTCGCAGCGACGAGTTGCTAGACTTCAAACCGTTACCTCTAAACAACCCGTGCAACCAACTTTTAAACGGGACCTTTTTCCTCTGAGGCTCTAGGAAGGTATTGCAAGATGCTGGTACAGACTCCAGTGACCGCCATCTATAACAAGCAATTCATTAGCACCCACCACAGAAACGCATTCAACACGATCACAAAGTGTACAGTCTTCGCTCGTTGCAACTATGGCTGTAATCAAGCGAACTGAACAAAACGGCAAATAATAAAACTAAAGTCACATCAACCGTCTAGCAAACTACTCACTTTTTGTTCGAGGTGTCATTCTCAAAGCAGTCGTTGAACGTGCTCCCACCCCTCCTGCGCACACTGATCTGCTTCTGCTGCGTCGGATTCAGCAGCGGCACCTCCACGTCCTCCAGCCAGCTGTTGTCCTCGTGCCGCGTCACATTCCCGTTCGGGAAGTTGTTGTTCAACAGCTTGTCCTCCGGTATGGCGATGATCTGCACGTCGCCGCAATTCTCGCAATTGTCCAGGCTTTTGGTGCTGCGCGGCATGTTAATGACGGGCGCCACGTCCAGCTGCTTGATCTTGGCCAGGGGCAGCGGATCTAAGCTCCTCGACTCTCTGATGCGGTTCAGCATGCCCTGACTCTTGTGCTCGTCGGAGCTGGACGCGATGCTTGAGAGCACCCGTCGCGGTCTCAGTCCTTTGCGCGACTCTTCCGGCACCTCGATCAGTTGGCTGTCGAACGCGGTGTTTATCGTTAGCTTCGAGCCCACCGTGTCTGGAACGGTTAAATTGTGACGGTTGACTTTTAAGTGGCGCGACGGTACCGGACTCGAATTTTGTAGGGTAGACGTACTTTCCACTTCTATGCTTGTTCCTGTCAACGAGGCATCAACGGGTTTTAATTTTGTTTTGGGGGCTGGTAGGTGGGGTCGGGGTTAATGTGCCAATTTGTGGAGCTATGTGTGTGTTTGGTGATAGTTTATTTAGTTTTTAGAGAGATTGTGCATTTAGAAATAGTTGTGTCAGTGTTAGAATCAGTTAAACTGTCTGACTTATACAAACGAAGAAAATTAAGAACCCAACACACCCAACTATTTAGACTTACATTCTTACATTTAACACATATATAACACATATACATATACAAACTTAGATAACAATTATTTAATCAATTTAATATTTATATAAATTTCTTAAATTTTTATATATAAATATTATAGAACTGAAGAACATTCATTGTTAAACAATATACAGTGGTACCCACAGGAAACATATAAAAAACATTGAAAACAAAAAGTTATATAAAACCTATTTTTATAGCTTTGATTAAATTTTTTTAACTAAAATTATTCTAATGATTGTGTGTCATAGTTGGATTCATTCAAACATGTAAAACATTACATTTATTTATTGTACAATTTAAACATGTTCTCCAAAAGATAATAGTAATACTCTGCACATCTTTTGAAGTGGATTATTTGAATTATTTAAAGAATCATAATGTCAATGGCATTATATTGCAATAAATATATTATCAAAATAAGTTTTAATAGACAATGCAACCTCCTATATAAATTAAACTAAATTGCATCAACAACAGAATTTATATTTAACTATTAACACACTATAGGCGGGTAGCAAAACAGTCCAAACTAAGTTGTTGAATGATAACAAAAAATAAGAGATAATTCTTTCAGTTCCGTATGTAAATCAATAGAGTAAAATTATCTTACCCCGCTTTTAAAGTAAGTACATTCAAAAAGGTAAAAATTACCCGGCTCGCTTATAATCAACAGTTCTCGAGACGAGTATTTTTACCCGACCCGCTTATAGTGTGTTAATATAATAGTCCCTTCTTACAAATTCGACCTTCTTTAGCACCCTCAAAATTAGTGAGGGAATAAATTCTTGATCCGAAGCACGCCATTCTTCTCTAAGAACATTAGCAGCTCCTACAAATTTGAGGCTGATGGTTACAAGTGTAAATTTGATTGAGAACGTTCTCATACGAATTCAATTTGATTACAGTGGCTCCCACCACGAGTAAATAATAATTCAAATTATCCATTTCATGTCGATTTGTAGAATCTCTAATCGTTTTTAAACAAATAATATTAATAATAATTTCTTTGGAAACGATTATAGTGTCACCACACAAAAATTAAAACAATGCAAACTTGAAAACAATTCAATAAACAATGTTCATCATGGTATAGAAATTTCAAACAAACTTTTTTGCCTTTATATTGAACTTGTAAGATTATTAGATAGATCTAATCAATAAAACCAGCATTAAATAATATTTAATAAATATTATCTAATCTGAATCAATATTTATAAACAAACTAATAAAATGGTGCATACAACATCAAGATAAATATTTTCCATAATTCAGTATATTTGTTTCTAAAGTTGAGTTTAATAATTAAATATTTAATAAAGATAAGAAAAGCTGGGTGCAATGAAAAAACCATCACCAACTAAAACATAATCAAGTCATAAAGTGGAAAGCAACTACCAATAGCTGTAAAATCTACAACAGGCCAAATAAAAGAATACCAAGAACTAAACTTAAACCATCAATGAACTAACAAGCTTAAAACTTGTTCCCCCCCTCTTGAACCAGCTATACCATAAGTATTAATAAATGTAATTTTACCTCTGGGTACGCTGGAGTGTCTCCTGCTATTCATCCCGCCAAATCCGCCGATTATGGATGGATGTCTGGACTCGTTGTTCAACTTGGGACTTTTCCTGGGTCTGCAGAACAAAGGCGGGTCGTGACCGAGGTCGACTTCCCGCCTCTGCACCGCCAGTTCGTTGGCACCCGTCAACCAGTACGTCTGCACCTCACCCTTACCTAAAACACTTGTGCATGTCGTTAAGTTTATCGGATGTCTTATCGTTACCTTTCATGTTGACTTTTCCCCTGTCTTCTATGATATACCCGCCTAGTTTGTCTAAAGCTTCTTTACATTGCACGCTAATGTGAATTTTAAGTGGTTCCCCGTTGCTCTCCATTCTGGACGCCGTGTTTACGGTGTCTCCGAAGAGGCAGTAACGCGGCATCGTCAAGCCCACAACTCCCGCCACCACGGGTCCTAAAACACACCCTTCAGTGCCTTTTTCAAGCCATCGCTTTCGTAATTACCAGTATGAATCCCGATGCGGAGTTTGAGCGTCTCCTTGGGTTTGTGCGTGATCCTGGAATTGTTCACAGCGGCCAGAAGATCGAGGGCCATGGAGGCGATTTCTCCCGCATGTTTCTCGCCGTTCCTGATCGGAAGTCCCGACACCACCATGTACGCATCGCCGATCGTCTCCACCTTGTACACGTCGTAGCCTTTGATAATTTGGTCGAATACTGTATAGAGATCATTTAGGAAATTAACCACTTCCAACGGTGTGCTCTCAGCGGACATCGCCGTAAAACCTACGATGTCGCTGAAGTATATTGTTACCGAATCGAATGATTCCGGCTCCACGCCGTGACCGCACGTCAATTTTTCCGCCACCGGTCTGGAAACACCACACAATTAATACCTCGTTTGATAATCACAAATGGGTTAATTACTTAGGTAACATTCTATGAAGTAAATCCTCAGTTTTCTGCTTCTCCTCAATGAGCAACCTTGTTCTTTCACCGACGAGATCCTCGAGGCGATTGGCGTAGGTCACCATCATATCCATCATTTGGTCCATTATGTTTTTATTCCTGCCACATATAATTAATTAATTGAAATCAGGACAAAACAACAACAAGAAACGTACTTTCCGTCTTTCATTCTCTTCAATTTGGATCGTATTACTGCAAATTCAGGCCGGTCATCCGGATTTTCTGCCCAGCACTCCTTAATCACCTGCAGCACATAATCGTCACAGCCCATGTCGGAATCCATTAGCAAGTCGATGTTCGGTCTGAACGGTTCTTCGCCTTCGCCCGGATACTTTTTCACTAGCTCTATTATGTCTGCAATCAAATTTTTGATTAAGTATTGAAGTTGCTGACAGTAGTTCAGTTCAGAAATTTGTTGGACAATGGGATGAACTCGTTTGTGTAAGAGTTTAAGAAATAATTGTGGGTCATGCACTTGAATTTAATTAAGAAACAGTATCCTTCAACATAGTTTCTATAAGTAGATTTTGTAATGATAAGGTAAAGTATTATTGGATACTGTTGGTTGGAACAAAGCGTCAACATGCTAAATGTTGATAAAAGCATGGTCAGCCTTAATAAAATGTGTACCTTCATCTGGAATTGTTATTCCCCTTAAATAATCTGAAGAAAGTGTAAAATACCTCAAAAATAAACTTAAATTACATCAAAGCCACCAATACAACTATAAATTAAACCACAATTAACTAATAAACGTAAACCTAACGTTTGCTATCGTAAAAAGTCATTACCTTTTGGTTCGTATGTACATCCGAATGGTCCCTTCCTTCCAATAATTTCGTAAAGTATTATAGCAAACGCGTAAACATCACCTTTCTGAGAACCTCTAACATAAACATTTGGGTCCCGTAATATCTCAGGAGCCTTCCAAAATAAACCTAAAATGATTGGGT
This sequence comes from Aethina tumida, assembly GCF_024364675.1. NCBI lineage: Eukaryota > Metazoa > Arthropoda > Insecta > Coleoptera > Nitidulidae > Aethina > Aethina tumida. The sequence goes on from NC_065439.1 coordinate 13,156,393, forward strand.
TTATAAAATGTCCATAGAATAGAGTTTTTCCTCAAACTTACTTCTAAAATACTGATGATCACCTATACTATCATTTTCAGCACACTGCCTCATTTCTAACAACCCGAAGTCGGTCACTTGAAGCACCCAACGACTTGTTATAACACAGTTCGAGGATTTCAAATTCCCATGGCAGATCAGCATTGAATTGTGTATATACAACATGCCCTGAAATATACATGTAGATCCTTTTACATTTTATAATAGGTACTTACTTTAATGAGATCATGAACTAGTGAAGCAAGAAACATCTTGTCCAACGTAATATCTTCATTCTCTATAATATCCTGAAACAAAACACATTTAAACAGTGACAACTGAAAAAAGACAGAGGTGCTTACATATAAACTTCCTTTGGCACAATAATCAGTGACTAGTAGCAGGGAGGTGGGCTCGACGCAAGCCCCTATGAACGAGTTGACATTGTCGTGTCGCAACTCCCGAAGCAACCTCATCTCCTTCATAACGTCCCTTGATATGTCCTTCTTCCTGGAGAACGTTAACGTCTTAATCCTCACAACCACGCCCCTGTATTGGGCGGTGGACGCGAACACCTGCAATCCCGCCCTAGACTCGTAGGAGATTGCGCTCACCAAACTTTGCTGCAACAAAACATCCCTCAGAACTTGTTTGGGTAAATTGTGATTAGTAGTTACTTTGCTGGGACTGGAGACTATGTCGCGTTCGAAATAGCTCTGGATCTCCTCCTTGTCGATCTTCCACAGCAAACCCTCGATCTCCTGTTCGATCTTCCACTTCCGGTAGATGCTCATGGTGATCACGCCGGCGCAGAACAGCACGATGCCCAGCACACCGGCCGCGATGATGCTGTTCAGGTGGGTGTTCGGTTTCGGGCACAGTTCGTTGTTGAAGCCGCAACTGGGCTCGTCGTTCGGCTTGTCCTTGCCGGGCCATTCGATCGTCGTGTTCAAATTAATCCTGTACGTCTACGCGAGAGATTAATTAACACACTTATTTCGGACATAAACATGGGAAATACAATTGGGCAAAATGAGGACTCACTCACTGGAAAAGCATCGCTAGCGGTGTTCTGGAAAAACTGACCGACCGGCTTCAGCTGGAACGAGCAGGAGAACGTGTTGTGTGCGACTCTGGTCTGCGTGTGGATTTCTTCGTTGGTGAAGGCCAGCACCGAGAAGTTGCCCTCGGAATCGCCGTTGCGGTCCAGTTTCATCGTCGTGCCTATCACACCTTGAACACACGGAAGCGGGCTTTAGTAACGTTGCGGGGGCGAGATCAACAGCGACTAGAGTGGCGATTAATTAATTATCGGGGTATTCTTGTTTGGATATATTAATTAAAAGCTTTGACGTACGTTCACCGACTTTTGTAAATGGAAGTTATTGACAAATAAATGTTTATTCAATTCTAGTATGTTCTACAAAAAACAGCAACAAATAACGCGTTTATTAAAAATAAACGATGTATTCACTTGAATCAAAGCCAAATACATTTTTAATTTGACTGCAAAATATTTCACATTTACTCCTGAAAAACAATATTCAATACATTTATAAACTAAATTGAATGTGTTTCAAGGATTTATTTTTTTTTAACTTTACTGAACGAAAAAATAAACATTTTAACATTTTTATTTATTAATATTAATATGATTAATTTGATTATAACAAATATACATTACCTAAAAAAATCATTTATTATTTCCTAAAAAATAAATCATAACACTAACAAATGAGCTTAAATTGTTCAAAATCTTCGACACACTCTAGTCGATATTGGTCTCGATATGCGTTACCTCTTAGTACTTTGGTACGTTTTGTTGATGTTGATGATCGTCTCGATAATTTTGGTGCCGTTATTCGCCACTTTGTCAATCACTTGGTCGTTCAAAATTTCCTGGCCCGCCAGCAAATAGTGTAAAGCATGCGCGTACAGCATAACCGAATCGTACAGATAAGCAGCATTTAATGGTACATACTGCAAAAAGGTCATTAATATATATCACCAACTTTTGAACTTGCTACTTACTCGTTGAAACGTACTCAAAGACGGTGATGTGGTGAAATTAAAAGGTTCCTTTCCCGAGTAATTACGCACTTCCTCGATAAAACTTTGATAGTTTTGTACCGGAGCTGTTGGTAGTACTACGAACAGAGACTTGCATCGTTTCACGTGGCTTTGGTAGTCCGGGAGATTTTCACAGTTCTTGTACTGCCCGGTAATTTCGTTTTCTACAATTACATAGAATTAAAAAATGTTACAAAAGTTGTGACAGACTTACTCCAAATATATTTATTCACTTCTCGTTCATAATAGATGTTGGTGTCGACCGAAATAACAAAATACTCTCCGTTCTCGAACATTTTAGCAGTTTGCATGGCGTCCATAAAGTCAACTAATGATCCTGAACGTCCCAAAAACACGTAAACTAAAAACAAAACGTTAATTGATTGATTGAAACTTGAAGAGACCGACTTACTTCTAGTCCTATTTTTCGTCTCCTGTATAATCTGGTACCAAACTCCACCAGAGCAACATTTCAATTTCAACTGGCAGCAATTATATTTGTCGTCAGTTCTGATCTCGTCATTAATAGTCATGTTCATTTTTCTGCCTTCCTTTTTCAAGGACTCCATTACGTTCTTCTGCTCCACCTCGTACACGATCGTGAACTTCTTCCACTTGTAGTACGTCATCAAGGCGACCAGTGACTTCACCACCTGCGTATCCGGCGGTTCAGTTCTTGCGAAGGTCGGCACTTCGGATGCTGTCGAGTCAGAACATTTCTACAAGCCAATAAAAGTGATTAATTGTTTTGTAGGTGTTTCATTCGGGATGGTACTTACATAACTGATCATTGGTATATTTCTCGACTGCGCAACAATAGCCTCAACATGACAAGAGCCTTCAGGTCCAAAAAAGGCGGCAACCCCTTCACAAATCATGTCAGTCATAGCTCTTGTGGCGACCACCGTTTCACCTTTGGTATCTTCCCACTTCAGGACTAGAGTTACGTTCGGCAAAAGATCCGGATCACTGTTGATCTGTTACCAATTGATTTAATTGTCATTACAGCATATGTGCGTATGGTGTTGTAATTACCTGATCGAGGGCCATTTTGATGGCGCCGGCTACCTGAAGTCCCTGCCTGTCCTTCGCCTTACCCTTAATCGCCGGCAAAAAGCCGACGGTCAACGTCTTCTTCTTTGCCGACTTCTCAGTCTTGTGGTTCAACGACGTCAGATTGGTCATCCTGTCTGCCTCGTTCGTCCTGCGATCCGTGACGAAGCTCCCGTTCTCCTCATCCGGCTCCGGGGCCGCCATCGCGTACCGTCTGACGGCGGCCGTCTCGTTTTCGTCGCTGCCATCGTCTAGGTCGTTGGTGGGCGCTCGGTAGCCGTCCGCCCTGTCGTCCAGGTCGGAGGGCGGCGGCGGCCCGCTGTCGTGCGCCCCTTCGGCCGTCCGGTTGAAGGACCCGGTGGACGGCTGGCAGGCGCACGGGAGGCTCCGCAGGCTACAGGACAGCGCGACCAGCAGCAGAGCCAGGCCGAGGCGCATGGCCGGCCTCCTCCCTCACCGAACCTCCAGGATAATCTAGAAGAGAAGAGAATTCATGTTAATGTATTCATTCAAAGTATTTATTAAACAATAAACGAACCCTTAAAAAATCAATTTATTATTTACTGTAATGTAATGTGTAATTTTGTTCATAAATATAGTCAATGATGCATAGATCCACTGATCGAATTTTAACAAAATTCAGTGTCATGTTAGAACTTTAGCACGACTGCATCATTTTGTGGCGGAAGACGAAATTCATCTTTTTTTCTAAAGATGTTTGTTTATCGAAAAACTAAAGTAAAAGTTTAATTTTAACAAAATTTAGTGTCTCCATGAACAAAAGTCAAAGAACTCTCTTGACGTTCCTTGAGAGCATGGTCTCAAGAAGGTCTTGAACGACGTGTAGAAGCTTGGAACTTCAGCTTCATTACATTGTTTTGCAGCCTTCAATATCCAAACAGTGGTTTACAGAAGGAAGACATCTTATCATATAGTGTATTTAATAGAATTTGGTCTTTTTCATTATGGTTATCAAAGAGTTAAGTGAGATAAGAGCTTTCTGGTGTGGAATGAAAAGAGGCTGCCTTCAGTGATAAATCTTCTCATGATGTTGGGTACGTATAAGAAAGACGAAATTCACCTTTTTTTCTAAAGAGCTTTGTTCATCGAAAAACTGGAGTAAAGGTTTAATTTTAACAAAATTTAGTGTCTCCATGAGCCAAAGTCAAAGGACTGTCTTGAAGTTCTTTGAAGGAGTGGTCTCAAGGAGGTCCTGAATGTCGTGTAGAAGCTTAGAACTTCAGCTCCATTACACTGTTATGCAGCCTTCAATACCCAAACAGTAGATTACAGAAGGAAGACTTCTTATCATATATTGTATTTAATAGAATTTGGTCTTTTATATTATGGTTATCAAAGAGTGAAGTGAGATAATAGCTTTCAGATGCGGAATGAGGAGACTGCCTTCGGGAATAAATCTTCTCAGGATGTTGGGTACCTATAAGGAAGACGAACTTCACTTTTTTTCTAAAGAGGTTTGTTTATCAAAAAACTGGAGTAAAAGTTTAATTTTAACGAAATTTAGTGTCTCCATGAACCAAAGTCAAAAAACTGTCTTGACGTTCCTTGAGATCATGGTCTCAAGAAGGTCCTGAACGTCGTGTAGAAGCTTAGAACTTCAGCTCCATTACATTGTTTTGCAGTCTTCAATCACCAAACAGTGGTTTGCAGAAGGAAGACTTCTTATCATACAGTGTGTTTAATAGAATTTGGACTTTTTCATTATGGTTATCAAAGAGTGAGTGAAGTGAGATAACAGCTTTCGGATGTGGAATGAAAAGAGACTGCCTTCAGTGATAAATCTTTTCAGGATGTTGGGCACGTATAAGGATGACGAAATTCATCTTTTTTTCTAAGGAAGTTTGTTTATCGAAAAACTGGAGTAAAAATTTAATTTTAACAAAATTTAGTGTCTCCATAAACCAAAGTCAAAAAACTGTCTTACGTTCCTTGAGATCATGGTCCCAAGAAGGTCCTGAACGTCGTGTAGAAGCTTAGAACTTCAGCTCCATTACATTGTTTTGCAGCCTTCAATAGCCAAACAGTGAATTACAGAAGGAAGACTTCTATCTTATAGTGTATTTAATAGAATTTGGTCTTTTGCATTATGGTTATGAAAGAGTGAAGTGAGATAATAGCTTTCGGATGCGGAATGAAAAGAGACTGCCTTCAGTGATAAATTTTCTCAGGATGTTGGATACGTATAAGGAAGACGAAATTCACCTTTTTTCTAAAGAGTTTTGTTAATCGAAAAACTGGAGTAAAGGTCTAATTTTAACAAAATGTAGTGCCTCCATGAGCCAAAGTCAAAGAACTGTCTTGAAGTTCTTTGAGAGCGTGGTTTCAAGAAGATCCTGAACGTCGTATAGAAGCTTAGAACTTCAGCTCCATTACATTGTTTTGCAGCCTTTAATAACCAAATAGTGGTTTACAGAAGGAAGACTTCTTATCATTTAGTGTATTTAATAGAATTTGGTCTTTTGCATTATGGATATCAAAGAGTGAAGTGAGATAATAGCTTTCGGATGCGGAATGAAAAGAGACTACCTTCAGTGATAAATCTTCTCAGGATGTTGGGTACGTATAAGGAAGACGAAATTTACCTTTTTTCCCAAAGAGCTTTGTACATCGGAAAACTGGAATAAAGGTTTAATTTTAACAAAATTTGGTGTCTCCATGAGCTAAAGTCAAAGGACTGTCTGGACGTTCCTTGAGAGCATGGTCGTGTAAAAGCTTAGAACTTCAGCTCCAATACACTGTTTTGCAGCCTTCAATACCCAAACAGTGGATTACAGAAGGAAGACTGCTTATCATATAATGTTTATAGAAGAATTTGGTCTTTTGCATTATGGTTGTTAAAGATTGAGATGGTGTCGGAGATAATAACTTTCGGATGTTGAATGAAATGAGATTGCCTTCAGTGATAAATAATGTCAGGTTGTCGGGTACGTATGTATGTATGAAGATTATACATCAAATAAGTATTTTCACTGATTTTAAAGAAATATATATTGAGTATAATTTAGTTCCATCTAAATATGAAATGATGAGCAGAGAGGACATTTTGATTTGAAATTATATATGCGTTTTATGTAAATCCTTATAACCAATATATTATCATATATTTGATCCCCTTTGTAGAACATTCTCTCCATTATTTTTAAACTTTAATAAACGAAGAAGCAACGTGAGTGCAAAAGTAAGTAGGTAAGTACAAAAAATATATTGAAAGTCACGTAAATTAAAGTTATATTCTAGATCAAAGCATAGTCAGACATGATTTATCAGTAAACATGCACTTCTGAAGTCGTGTTTGCAATCGTCTTATTAAAAATCCCTTTTCCGTTCTTCTACAAACGCATTTCTAAAAAGAAACGGCGCACTGAAATAAGCAAATTTCCGAACTAGTTATCTCAAATCGATTTCCATCAGCAAAAATAATTGATTTCTGCCTGAAAAAAAATATATATATATGCAACATCTATCGGTACAGTCGGGCAACAACATTGCGGGAATTAAAAACAATAAAGTTATACGGTTACATCGCTTTAATCGTCACAAAAGGATATTCGAAAAGGGAAATTGCCGTGTAATTCAAAGCTTACAAGTTTAATTTCGAAATTGACTCGAGGCACGGCCGCCGACATTCATTAAAAATTTGCAAAGGAAAAACCGTAAGCACATTTCGCTCACAATTAAGGTTTACAATTGTGAATGTACTCGCCCATTAAAATAATGAATCTTTTCCTTGGCTCAGAGCGATGCGTTCGTTGTTTTAAAAGCGGAGCGTTTCGCGTGAAGATGTGTGCATTTCGGACGTTGCTTTTGTAACAAGTTTCGGAGGGGAATGTTTGCTTTGCAAAGCCGAAGCGGCCAGTTTTTGGGCGCATCTTGTCGGGAATCGTAATTAATTGTTATTCGGTTTGCCGCAGTTTCGCGTGAATGTCTTTGATGTAGTTTTGCGTTATCTAGCGGAATTTTAACAATCGGTTAAATGTACGTTCGTGTAATTTCGATAAGTGTGCATGTAAAGGTGACAAAATTACAATTCCGTGCGAATTCACGTTGTTAAGGTCAGTCAGTCCGTTTGGATTTACTGGAAACTTACTTTTATCTTTTGTTTTGAATTAAACAAATAAGTGACGTCGATCGGATGCTAATGAAACGTGAATTAGCAAACACTAACTGGTTTCGTGTATCAAATCTTTGGAGGATTCCGTGCACGCTATAATCGCTTCAATCACGTACACACCTATTATCACTTAGTTAATTTTCGGATACTATCGATGGTTATCGATAAATGTGAAATATACTATATGTACATTATCCCTAGCCATATTTTCAATAATTTTAAAGAAATATTCTTAATAAGTTTTTATTGCTGATAAATCTAAAATATAATTGATAGTAATGTCGATAGTAATGGAAACATTAATTTATTATTATATATCAAATTTATATGTTTAATAATTTTAAATAAGAATGTTTTTCTTAAATATTTTTGAATATTGATAGTTTACGATAAATTTAAAATATACTACTAATATAATTAGTAATATAAATATTATCGATAGTAATATCGATAGTATTGGAAACATTAATTTATTATGATACATCATATAACAAGTATTTTCACAGATTTTAAAGAAATATACTCAAGAAGAATCGTTTTCTTAAAATTTTTTGAATATTGATAGTTTACGATAAATCTAAAATATACTAGTAATATCGTTAGAAATATCGATAGTAATATCGATAGTATTGGAAACGTTAATTTATTATTATGCATCAAATAACATGTATTGTCACTGATTTTAAAGAAATATACTTAAGGAATGGTTTTCTTAATAATTTTTAATAGTTTACCATATATCTAAAATATAGTACTAATATCGTTAGTAATATAGATATTATCGATAGTAATATTGATAGTACTGGAAATGTTAATTTATTAGTATGCATCAAGTAACAAGTATTTTCACAGAATTTAAAGAAATATACTTACGAATAATAATAATAATAATAATAATAATTTTCGATAATTTACGATAAATCTAAAATATACTACTAGTATCTTTGTAATATAGATATTAACGATAGTAATATCGATAGTATTGGAAACGCTAATTTATTATTATACATCAAATAACAAGTATTTTCATAGATTTTAAAGAAATATACTCAAGAAGAATAGTTTTCTTAATAATTTTTGATAGTTTACGATAAATCTAAAATATACTACTAATATCGTAAATATAGATATTATCAATAGTATTTGAAACGTTAATTTATTATTATATATCAAATAATAAATATTTTCATAGATTTTAAAGAAATATATTCAAGAAGAATGGTTTTCTTAATAATTTTTGATAGTTTACGATAAATCTAAAATTTACTACCAGTATCGTTAGTAGTATAGATATTATCGATGGTAATGTCGATAGTATTGGAAACATTAATTTTTAATTATACACCAAATAACACGTATTTTCACTGGCTTTAAAGAAATATACTCAAGAAGAAAGGTTTTCTTAATAATTTTTGTATATATTTAAGAAGAATAATTTGTGAATACTGATAGTTTAAATTTACTAGTAATATCGTTAGTAATATCGATAGTATTGGAAACGTTTATTTATTAATATATGTTATATCAAATATGTATTTTCAATAATTTTAAAGAAATATATTCAAGAAGAATAATAATTGTGAATACTGATAGTTTACGATAAATCTAAAATATACTACTAATATCGTTAGTAATTTAGATTTTATCGATAGTAATATCGATAGTATTGGAAATCTTGAGTTTTAATTATTCATCAAATAACATGCATTTTTACTGGTTTTAATACTCAAAAAGAATGGTTTTCTTAATAATTTTTCAAAATTTATAATTTACGATAAATCTAAAATATACCACTAATATCGTTAGTAATATAGATTTTATCGATAGTAATGTCGTTAGTATTAGAAACGTTAATTTATTATTATACACCAAATAAATTATATATTCACTAATTTTAAAGAAATATATACTTTATAGTTTCTGTATATTAATATTTCATTGATTTTAAAGAGATTTACTAAAAAATAATTGTTGTTCTCTTAAACATATTTGAATATTGATATCGATAATTTCAATATTTAAATTTAAAATATACTATCGACAGTAATATCGATGGTATTAGATACTTTTTTTTAAATTTAATTATCGATATGTCTATAGTTTTTCATATCGATAATTTCTGATAAATTTGAAACATTTCATCGGTATTAATAATAATATTTATAAATATTATCGATAATAATGTTGAAGGTATTGGAAACACTAATTTACTATTATTATCTATTTTCACTAATTTAAAAGATGAAGTAACTAAAAAAAGAACTCTTTTCTTTAAAAAAATGGATATCGATATATCTATAGTTTTCCTATCGATAATTTCTGATAAATCTAAAATATAATATAGATACTAATAAGAAATACTAATTTATTTTTTTTATGTATTTTCACTGATTTTAAAGACTTAAACTCTCCAAAGAATTATTTCTTCAAAAATATTGTACATTGATATGAATAATATGCATATTAATAATTTCTTATAAATCTAAAATTCCCCATCGATATTCTTAGTAATATTTGTAAACATTATCGATACTAATATTGATGGTATTGTAAACATTAATTAATTATTTTTATTATGTGTTTTTACTAATTTTAAAGAGATTTACTCAATAAAAATAGCTTTTTTTTAATTTCAATACTGATATGCCTAGTAATAAATATTTATACATATTACTAATAGTAATATTGATGGTACTAGAAACACTTATTTGTTGTTTTTATTATGTATGTTTACTGATTTTCTAGAGTTTTACTCAATAAAAACTCTTGTCAATTTCTGATAAATCTAAAATATATTAACGAAGTCCTTAATATTATTTGAAGCTATTATCGATAGTAATATTGATGGGACTAGAAATACTAATTTGTTGTTTTTATTATGTATTTTTACTGATTTTAAATAGAGTTACTCAATAAAAATTGTTTTTTTTAATTTGATGGTATTGGAAACACTAATTCAATATTTTTATTATATATTTTTATGTCTATAGTTTTTCTTAAATAATTTTTGATAAATCTATAATATATTAACGATTATTTGTAGGTATTATCGATTTGATGATATTGGAAACAATAATTTATTATTAATACTTTCACTGATTTTAAAGACACTCACTCAAAAAATGAATTTTCTTAAAACAAATTTACATATAAGTGGTATCAAAAACATTATTTATTATTTTATTATGCATTTTCACTGATATTCAAAAATTCAAATGTTTGAAGATATTATCAATAATAAAATCGATAGAATTGGATACACTGATTTATTATTATTATTATACATTATTATGTATATTGTTACTGATATTTTCAGTTATTTTAAAGACACCAACTCATCAAAAATTGTTTTTCTAAAATAATGATAAATGAAAATTTAATATTGGTATTCTTAATAATATTTGTAGTCCTTATCGATAATAATATCGATAGAATTGGAAACACTAATTTAATAATATATATTTTCAATGATTTTAAAGAAACTTGCCTGATAAATCTAAAATATACTATCCATATCCCCATTGAGTTTTAATCGTTTTACTAAAAAAGAATTGTTTTCTTAATTGAATTTAATTGAATATCGATTTGCCTATAGTTGCCTACTATCGATAATTTCTTACAAATCTAAAACATAATACAGATATCCTTAGTAATATTTGTAAATATTATCGATTGTAATATTGAAGGTATTGTAAACACTAATTAATTATTTTTCTTATGTGTTTTTACTAATTTTAAAGAAACTTTTACTCAATAAAAATAGTTCTTTTTAATTTCAATACTGATATGCCTTGTAATAAATATTTGTATATATTAATAATAGTAATATTGATGACACCAGAAACACTAATTTGTTGTTTTTATTATGTATTTTTACTGATTTTAAAGAGATTTACTCAATAAAAATTCTTCTCAATTTATGATAAATCTAAAATATATTAACGATGTCCTTAATATTATTTATAGTAATAGTAATATTGATGGTATTGGAAACACTGATTTATTATGTATTTTCACTGATTTTAAAGGCACTTACTCAAAAAATGAATTTTCTTAAAACAAATTAATATATTAATATATATTTATAAATATTATAGATAATAAAATCGATAGAATTGGGAACACTAATTTATTATGTTATTATTATATATTCCTTCTGACATTTTCAGTGATTTTAAAGAGACTGCTCAACAAAAAATGATATAAAACCCGATAAATCAAAATTTAATATCGGTATTCTTAATAATATTTGTAGGCATTATCGATAGTAATATGAATGGAACTGGAACTAATTTATTATTATTATTATTATTATTATATATTTTCAGTGATTTTAAAGATACATTCTGAAAAAAAAATGTTTTTAAAAAATTGTATATTGATATGCAATCTTATCGATAAATCTAAAATATCTATCAATATCTTTAATAATATTTGTAGATATTATCGATATGGGAAACACTAATTTATTATTATTATTTATTTTTATCGATTTTAAAAGGACTTAAAAGTTTTTTTAATTGGATATGGAAGTATCTATAATTTGTCCTATCGATAGTTTTTGAAAATATCTATGTATACTATCAATATCGATGTATTGAAGATATTAATTTACCCAAAATGAATGACTTTCTTAATTAAATTTTAATATCGATCTAATTAATTCTATCCATAGTTTCTGATAAATCCAAAATACTATCAATAGTAAAATCGATGATATAGAAATGTAATCAATATAGTTATAGACATTAACTATAATAATACCATATATCGATAGAACTATCGATACTGTCCGACTGACTCTTACGCGTTGGAGCCGTTGACCATTCGCCGCTTAACGGTACTATTTTGCGAAATTTGCAGACCGGGTCCATTTAAGTTAAGGATCGCACATTAAAACAAACCAATTCGTAAACCCGCTTCTAAAAATACATTCGATATTAACCGTTCAAGGACGACGTAATTTAAATCGCACATAACTTTCGATGCAATAGGATTTTCGCAATAAAAATCGGGTTTAATTCCAACACGGTTTTCGTATGTGGGACAAATCATAATCCCGGACATTCGATTCGACTTCCCGACGAAAAAACAAACGGTCCAAATCAAACCGATTTTTCGCAATAAAAGCCCACGCACGTTAAGCTTGTTTGTGTATGAAACACACATTTTCCATTACGGCAATTAGCCCCGCAGCACGTTCCTTTTATTCCGTGGAAAGGACCTTTCGGTTTGATAAATTAAAAAACATTCCGGCCACGATAAAGGAAAATCGGTTACGAAGGTGGATTTCCACTTCTGTGCAAACGGGGGTGGAAATTTCATTTGCGGCAAGGAATGCAAATGGAGCGGCCGCAAAACACTTTGACAAAAACGGCGGAGCCTCTCGGACGCCGGAAGATAAAAGGTGAAAGCGGCAAACAAATTAGTTTACCCTCGTTGACAGATAAAAGTAAAAAAACAACGGAAGCGCACATCGAACATGTTAAAAAACGTATTTCCATCCGGCCTTGGAAAAAATCGTCACGTTTTCCCGCATGGGACGAATTCCTCCGGGCATTTCAATCACTGCAGGTGATATATTGTTAGCTCCATTATTTAAGGGGCATAAAAGCCATACTGCCTTTTACGGCGCACTAATTTATTTCGATTTCAATAAGAGTCGAGCTGCTTGGACGCATTAACTTTCTAATTGTGTTCCAAAGCAATTATCCTTTTTCAGGCGCAACGGAATTTCAGCGAAAGACAAATTAACCGAGTCCCGTACTTCCTTTTGTAAAGTGCACAAACGAACAATCGATGAATAGTTAATAATCCCATATTTATTGATGGGATAAATCGAAGGCGGAACAAGACGTTTGTTATAAATTATTAACAAGCGCTTAAGAACAATAAGCATCCCCGAGGACAACAATACTTGCTACACGATCGATTTGATACGCTCGTAAATAATAAATGATAATGCCATGAAATATTCAATACTACGACTAATTGCAACGAATAATGCTACCGTATTTCCAATCAACATTCGAGAACAATAGTCTGAAGGAAAAAAACAAACGTTTATTGGATTTATAAATATTTTATTTTTCGATTTACCTACACGCTATTATTATCCCCAAATCATAAATATAACGGTACGATTCATAAATTATTTATGTTGCAAATTTCTAAGAGCTGAAGTCACTCGAAACACAATAGATGCTTGATTTAAACAGGGCTTTGGAGAAACACGTAACATTTAATTTGCATGAGTGTTTTTATGGGTTTTGTCATTTTATAATGAAAAATTTCCGTGTGGTTTACTTTATTTAATGCCTTATAGTTTTGACGAAGGTATTATTACGATTATTAATAATGAAAGCAAAAAGATATTATGAATATATATATATGAATTTTATTCAAATTAGGTTGAGGTTACATAAATATTGAAATGCTGGATATTTTTCACACTTTTAAATCTATTCAAAACACCATTTTCATGTTATTTTTAGGTAATATAAAGAGCAGTATAAATAGTGAACCTGAAGTCATTAAATCATCAAACATATAAACATATACAACAAATTTTGAGTCTTTTATAGTTTCGGGCACTTTGAACCAAAAATTTATTGTGTTAATTTACTGTTGGTTGTTTTAATGAGACTTTAAATCATATTAAATTATTAAACTTTATTCATATTATTTTTGATACAAAAAATTACATATATCAATTTAATGGCAAATGACCAAAGTAAATAACAGTCAGGTAGATTTAAAGTTTTAATATAATTATAACATAATTAATAAAATTTATATATATTATTTCCATACGTATAAAAAAATTTGAAATTTTACCTGATTTGTAAAACTCCAATTTTCTACTTCTTTTCAATTTGAAAACTTTTAATTCACACACATTAAATCCACAATGTTATGGAGGGAACTATAATACTAAATTAATTGTTTATAAAATAATAAATAATATATAGTTTAAATATTAAAAATCATTTAACCAATCTGTTACTTTACTTTGTATTGTTTATTATTTAAAAATATTAATATATTCTGTTATTTAAGAATAAAATATTATCTGATACTAAATCTAATAATTTGTAGTTTAATTGATTTTAAATGTGAAAAGTCATTTGACCTCTCTGTTGTTGTACATTGTTTTTTATAATATTGTGATTTTAACATATTTAAAATATAACTTACAATCTTTATTCAAATTATGTGGATATTTTATTAAATGAGGGAATGCTAAATATTTTTCACTCTTTTAAAAAGAAAATTTATTCATTAGTCATTACCATTTGTAGTTATTTTTAATTAATATGAATAGTAGTATAAATAATAAACTTTAATTAATTAAATACTTCTTTAAAAATTAGAAAAATAAGGTTTTTTTATTGAAATATAAAATATTAAATTTAAATGAGAATTTTTATGCCATTTAAAAAATAAATAATTATTTAATTAATTTATTCAAATTAAGTCGATATAATTTATTCAAATTAAGTTGATATTTTATAAAATGAGGAAATGCAAAACACATTATTAAAAAGAATTTTTTCATTATACCCATTTTAGCTATTTTTAGTTAATAAAAATATAATAACAAATTTTAATTAATTAACTCCATTGTTAAAAATTTTAGAAAAAAAGAATTTGTTATTGAAATATTCATCATTTTAAAATAAATAATTCTTTAATTAATTTGTAGCTTAATTGTATTTTAAATATTAGAATCATTTGACGCATCTATATTTTGTTGTACGTAATATAAAAATTTTAATATATTTAAAATACAATTTACAATCTTTATTCAAATTATGTCAACATTTTATAAAATAATGAAATACATTAAAAACAATTTTTTATTACATTATCTCCATTTTTAGCCATTTTTAGTTAATACAAATAGAAATAGGATTAGTAAATTCTCTTTAAATTCATTGTTCAAAATTATAAAAAGAGAATTTTTATTGAAATGCATAATGTTAACTTAAATTAATTTTTTTATTGCTTTTGCCATATTAAATAAAACATTCTTGAATTAATTCGTAGTTTAATTAATAGACATCATTTGATAAATGTTTTATACTCGTTGTTTATAAATTTTAATATACTGAAAACCTTTATTCAAATTATAAATGTTGATATTCTTTTTCTACACTTTCAACATAAAAAATTATTCATTATCCCTATTTTAAAATTAATGTGAATAAATTCTTTATTAAAAATTATTATTGCAATACATAATATTAAATTTAAATGAGTATTATTATAGATTTTATTTTTAATTAATTTACAATTTAATTAATTGTATATAAATATTTAAAAATCACTTGACGAATTGTTTGCTATACTTTGTAGTATATAATTTAACAATTGTAATATATTTATATAAATTACGTCGACATTTCATAAAATTTATTCATTATCCATTTTTTAATTATTTTATTTAGTTAGTTTTAGTTAGTAAACTTCATTTAATTAAATTCTTACTTAAATATTAAAACAAAGGAGTTTCTATTAACAAATATAATATTAAATTTAGATTTATCTCTTTATAGATTTTATTTTATAATAACAAATTCTTTAATTAACTTATAGTTTAATTACCTTTTAAATATTTAAAACTGTTAGACTTATCTATTATTATACTTTGTTCTGTTCATTACTTATTAACTTATTAAAATGTTTATTATATATTAAATTACCTTCATATTTCATAAATGAGGAAATGTTGAAGATTTTTCTCTTTTAAAAAAATTTTTTTCAGCACTCTCATTTACAAGTTATTTTTGGATGATAATTACTAGATCCTTCGTTAAAATTTAAAAAAGAAAACAGGATTTTCTATTTAAATATAAATAATTAAATTTAAATGAGTAAAATTCTTTAATTATTTTATATTTTAAATGTATATTAAAATTAACTGACTAATCTGTTATAATGGAAATAAAATATTAACTATTTAAATTCCAAACCTTTTGATAAAATATATTTTTATGTACTTTATTTAAATTAAATCGATAATTTCATACAATGCGAAAATACTGAATATTTTTCATGCTTTTAAAAAGTAATTCTTTTCATAATTCCCATACTCTACGTATTTTTAATACTCTACATATTTCCAGTATTCGTATTAATTAAGTCCTTCTTTAAAATTTCAGCAAGCCAGTTTTGTTTTATTCATCATTGCATTTAATGTGAACTCGTGCGTGTTTCGACATTTTTCGTCCAGATCCAGCTGGCACAGGAATACGAAACAAAAAGAAAAAAAAAAAGAAATCGAAGAGCTTACCGTAAATCTTTAATGCACCGGACCAGATCAATTTATTCCTTAGGACACGCTAAAAGGAAACGTCCTTTTGTTTCCATCTTATACCTTCTCCCGGAGACGCTCCGAATACAAAAGTGCGAGGAAGAAAAATGGAAAATTTGATTGTGGTGGACGTAGTAACATTATCGTTTCGTCTATTTGAGTTACGATATTTGATAAATTTGGGAACGTTTAGAAAAGGACAGTCATGATTCCCGTCGAAAACAAATATTGGAATTAAAGGTCCGGTAAATATTGGCTGTAACGAGGCCGCAATTTACATTTTGATGGGCGACCACTAATTTCAATTTTCCAACTGAAATGCACGGTTTTATTTCCTTTCGAACCAATCGTGGGCAAAACTGTGTTAAAATATACAACTTTCATTAAAATATCAACTGATTCAACAACTCTATAATCAACAATTTTACTGAGTTTATGGTAAGAAATTCATGAGAAAAGGTCAACACCAGTTTTCACCACCTCTTCAGCCGTTTATTACATAAGGACATCGATAATTATAAAGATATATATGTGTTACATGAAGAAATATCTGTACTATAAAGTGGATGAAGTATATCTTCCCACTGATTTTTTGTATCTCTAATGCAGCATGTAGTCTTACGTTGTCAAGACCTTTTTTCTGTTAACAAAAGAAACTAATTTTTGAGTAATATTTTCATTTTCATAGTAATCAAAAATTAAAATTTAATATACAATCAATTCACCATAGTATCAACTTTTTTTCTTGATTTAACACATTTTCAAAAATTGTTTCACCACTTTTACCCATAGCGAAGCTATTATTATGCTTAATAATAATGAAAGCAAAAAGTTATGCTATATTATGAATATAATATAAACTTTAATCAAATTAGGTAGACTGAAGATGAAATTTTGAATATTTTTCACATTTAACTCCCAGTTTCCTGTTATTCTTGAACCTGAATTCATTAAATCAACGGAAAAAGTTGGATGATGGTTGATTTGAATTTTTTATGGTAATTATAACTTAACTTTGTCTACTTTTCTAATTTATTTTGAACAAAATTTTATTTCGTGTTCCACCGAAACACCGTTGTCAACTTTGTTATTTTCATATCCTGTACCTAAACATAATAGTTTTTAATTTTTTGCCCCAAATTTGTTGATCTATTTTCTTCGTGTTGTTTATAATTTAAAAATACTCATAAATTTTGTTATTTTATAATAATCAATTCTCAAATTATTGTTTAATTGTATTTTAAATATACAATATACATTTAACGACTGTTAATATAGTTTGTTTTTGATGCCGAATATTATTTACTCTTTTATTCTTTAGTCACTACTATTTTTTTTAAACTTATTTCTACTTAAAATGAATAGTAATATAAATAGTAAACTCAAATTAAATATGGTACTTCAATAAACATGACACAAAGAATTTTTATTGGAAAATATAATATTAAATTGCAATTTCCTAATTTGTAGTTTAACTGTACTTTTTTGACGAATTTGCTTATTGTATGCTTTGTTGTGTATAATGTAAACATTTTAATATATTTAAAATATATCCAAGTATATCCAATGAAAACCCTGAATATTTTTAAATTATATATGTAATTGCAAAACAAACAAACATAATATTCTTTGAATTATTTTTTTTTAAATATTAAAACTAGAAAGGTGGATGAAGTAGATCCTCCCATTCAACTTTTTTAAGCTTTCTTTGTGATTTTAATATAAAATACAACATCTTGGGATGTCACGAAGAAGTAGAACTTTTCTAATTCATTATTTTACAAAAATTTTAACATATTGATGGTCGATCTAAAATGTCTGTAAAACTACCAATGTTGATGCTGGAAAATTAATTTTTAGTATATATCTTACCCAAGAATTATCCTGTAAGGTGTCCTTATTAGTACTCGAAAATTTTATACAGAATATTTATTTACATTAAATTTTGTATATCTTAAAATAACTTAACTTTGTTGTTTTCAATGTTTCAGTGGAACACAGATATAATACTACTTAAAAAATTGTTCAATTAAAAAAGTAAATATAAAATTAAAATTGGCAGTTATAGAGACTGCCGATAGAAATAAAAATTTAAAAGTTTTAGGATTAAAATTTGAAATTTCATAATGTTTGGATTAAAATTATCAACATCAATCTGATTTTCACATCTATTGACTGTGGTTTTTTATTGTTCAAATATATTACGGGCTGTACAAGATCATGACAAAATATAAACACAATTCAATTGAAATAACAATTAATATACAATCGTATTATTTATGGATATGTATTTAGTTAAATTTAAATGTACTTGATTTTTAATATTATTATTATTGTTTGCACCATTGTCATCATTAATTTCAACAATACATAGACTTTTTGTACTTTCAATTATTTCATTTTGTTTTAAAAAAGATACAATAAGCTTATGGTAACTAAACTAAGAAATGAAAATGTTTGCTTCAAATTTATCTAAGTATCGCGTAAAAACGGTATGGATTGTCGTTTTATATTTTGTAGCACTGAGTTTTCGATCATTGGACATGGCCATTCAAATAATAATCAAACAAAAACATTATTTCCACAATGCACAGTATATAAACATTGAATTTTTCACTGAATCCATTCAATTTCACTTATAAGATATACGTCAGCTGTATAGCTACAGATAAAGTGGTATAAGCATGTCGGTGACGCGAACGCACGAGATTTCACCCATCCAAAAAGTGTCTAAGGCGCACACCACACTGCGCATGGGCCAGTCATGAGCATGACGGTGTCGTGAACCCATAGGATTTTTCCCTACCAGAAAGTGCCCAACACGGCTAAAGAAGTTTTCACTTCAATAATCACTTGGAGCCATATTTGTTCTGTAAGATAGTTGAGATAGATCTTCTCAATTAACATTTTGAAGCTTCATGAAGAAGAAAAAACACAAAGAAACTTGTCTTTCAGTATGTTTTTCGTGAACTTGCCGAATTGTGAGGCGTGGGTAGTTTCATTCATCGTTTAGTTCTTTAGAAGCAAGTCAACAAATTAAATTCAACATACTGCCACCTATACAAACATAAAAATGTTTCTAGGGTTAAAACTTTCTTCAATTTCTGTTCGTGAGCAAAGGTTCCTTTGCATTATATGCAACAAGAGAATTGGCAATTATCAAACACCTAATTTTAATATCCCCACTTAACCTGTGTAGGATGCGTTTATTCAACAATTTGATGAATTTGATTCCATGAAAACACTTCCTAATGGTTGATTCATCATAGTTTAATGAATCACTTGTTTCCAAACATGTTACACGAATGTTTTACACGAGATATTGATTAATTTCTTCTTTGGTACAGGCATCAAAGCATCCTCCATTCTTAAGCTGACGTATTAAAGATTACACACACCGTTTTGTGACTTTAAAATTAATTTGAAAGCAAATTAGCACGAATTATACAACCTAAATAATCCATTTTTAACAACGTTCTCAAACGAAAAATAAATAGAATAGTTTGAAGAGGCATAAAATAGCTTTCAAATAATATACATTATACGGTTCAGTACAAAAATTTTCAAATACAATACTTCCCATTATTTTTTCCGGTGCCTAATATTACGGCCCGGGCTCCGGTGTGAACGATTTTAAGGATGCAACCGAGGCCCGAACATACGAATTACCGATGTGACCCGTGTGGCTCTCGAACATGCGTCCAGTTGGTGGGTTTTCTATATTTAGAACGCGCCGTATGATTTTTAATGTTTTTACCAAGCCAAGCCGGTCCAGTTGTTCGGGCATCGGCAAACGCACCACCCAGATATTCCGGTTCGGATTTTTGCACGATTTTCGTTCTATAAATAACGCTACAAGTATTTCTATAAATAGATACCCAACATCTATATGACATAACTTGTTTTCTGAATGGGCAGAAAATCGCACTCACACACACTCACACAACTTTACCTGGTACAATTATTCAATCACGAATTTGTTGCATTGTACAAGACAATAAATTTGTGGGCGGTCGAAACTTTCGATTTCGCTTCGGAAGTCGCGTGTTTTCATTTCGAGGCGACTGGTTTTAATTTTTTTTTAGTTGTAATTGCATGTTTGCTCTTGATATTGGGTCATGTTGTTGCACAACTCAAGGACGGGCCAAATTAGTTTTTTTTTTTTGGGTGGAAAATTTGGAACACACTTGAGGCGATGCAGTAATTGCTTTTTGTTGTAATTGGTGGGATTTCTATATATAGAATCGTGATTTAATAAACAGGTAAAATTCTTTTGTCATTTTGGAATAAAAAATTCTTCAGTTATGTCAAAACAGTTGATGAAATTAATTTTATTCTTAAATAATCATGAAAATATAGAGATATATTTAAAATATAATTTATTATAATTATTTAAATTATGTCAATTACTCTGTTTATTTATTTTAATAAAAGTATTGAAGTAATTTAAGGAATCTAAAGTTATACTGAATTCAAAACGTTCAATACTTAAAATGACTTCAGAGTTTTAATTGCATAGATTTTTAAATTTTATTACATTCAAAGTATAATTTATATTATTTATTCAAATACATCAATATTGTATATAATATACAATCCGAATCTCGTGTTATACATAAATAATAATCAATTTAGAATATTAATTATTTAAATTTAAATTAATATTCTGTATTTAATTAATTAATGTTAATATTCTGAAAGTTTTCAAAAGACTTTTGTTTTCTAGTTGGTTCCAATTTTTACATGATATGCCATATTCAGTAAATAATTGATTAAAAAATAAAAAGTGTTTTAAAGTGGAATTTATTATATTCAATTTAAATTAAATTAATTAATTAAATTATGAATTTAATTACAGTAAAATGGAATACTCTTCAGATAATTTTCAGTATGTTTACTTACTATTTTACAATAAAAGTGTTATTTGACGAACCTGGAATTATACAAAAATAATAATCAATTCAGAATATTAATTACATAAATTACATTCGTGACATTATTATATATAATATTAAAATGCTGAATAGTTTTCAAAAAGCTTTTGCTTTTTAGTTGTTTTTACATTTTACATGAGATCATAAATCACTGATTAAAAATTAAAAACGAATGTGATTTAGAGTGAAAAAAATATTATATTCAATATAAATTAATATTTTATGAACATAATCACTGTAAAATGAAAAATTCTTCAGGTAATTTTGAGTTTAAGTTTACTTAAATAAAAGTGTTATAGATATACATAAGAGTTAAGTTATAAATAAATAATCATCAATTCACAATATTAATTACATACATTTAAATTTATGTTCTTTATTTTTGTCGATATCATATATAATGCTAAATACTGAAAATGTTGAAAGTTTTCAAAAAGTTTTTGATTTTTAGTTGTTTTCACTTTTTACATAATAAGTTACATTCAGCAAACAAATTGATTAAAAATTAATAAAAGCGAGGTTTAGAGTGAAATTTATTATATTCAACTTAAATTAATGTTTTATAAATATAATCACTATAAAATGAAAAATTTTTCAAATAATTTACACTTAAAGTTTACTTAAATAAGTGTTACAGTTATTTGACAAAGCAGGAATTATACATAAATAATAATCAATTCAGAATATTAATTACTACTTAATATTATTAAAAGAGCGTTTTAAAGTGAACTTCATTATATTCAATTTAAATTAATATTTTTTAAATATAATCATCATAAAATAAAAAATTCTTAAAATAATTTACAGCATAAGAAGTGTTAGTTTGTTTTTTAGTAATTTTCAGTTTACATGATAAGTCACATTCAGTAAATTATTGATTAAAAATTAAAAAATGAGAGTTTTAGGGTGAAATTTATTAAATTCAATTTAAATTAATATTTTTTAAATATAATCACCATAAAATGAAAAATTCTTCAAATAATTTACAGTTTCAATTAACTTCAAAAGTGTTACAGTTATTTGACGAATCTGGAGTTATACATAAATAATAATCAATTCAGAATATTAATTACTTAAATTTAAATATATATTATTTATTTAATTGTGTTAATATTGTATATAATGTTAAAATACTGAATGTTTTGAAAGTTTTCAGTTTTTACATAATAAGTCACATTCAGTAAATCATTGATTAAAAATTAAAAAAGAGTATTTTAAAATGAAATTTATTCAATTTAAATTAATGTTTTATAAATGTTTTCACTCTGAAATGAAAAATTTTTCAGATAATTTACAGTTTAAATTCACTTTATAGTAATTTTTAAGTTATCTGACAAAACTGAAGTTAAACATAGGTAATAATAAATTCAAAATATTAATTGCTAAAGATTAAAAAATTTGTTATATTCATAACATAATTTATATTCTTAATTTAATTATGTCAATATTGTATATGTTAAAATTCTTAATAATTTGAATGTTTTCAAAAAGCTCCTGTTTTCTACTTAATTTCAGTTTGTACATAATTAGTCACATTCAGTAAATAAATAAAATTTATTATAACATTCAATTTAAATCAATATTTTAATAAATTTATTTAATGTAAATTTACAGTTTAAGTTTACTTAAACTTTACTTGTTAAGTTATTTGACGATACATAAATAATAATGAAGAAATTATTGCTTAAATTTAAAAAAAAAAATATTGCTTTCATAAAACAATTTATATTAATAATTTAATTATGTCAATATTATATATAATGTTAAAATGCAGAATATTTTCGTTAAGTTTTCGAAAAGCTTTTGTTTTCTAATTGGTTTAATGTTTTCATTTTTTACAAGAGAAGTCACATTCAGCCAAAATAAAAAAAAATAGTTCAATTTATATTAAAGTTTTATAAATTTAATCACTACAAAATAAAAAAATCATCAAATAATTTACAGTTTGCTTAATTTTACTTTAATAAAGGTATTAATTTATTTGATTAACCTAGAATTATATATAAATAATAATAAATTCAGAATATTAATTGCTTAAATTTTAAAAATTAAATTTATATTTATTTTTTATATATTATATTCATAACATAATTTATATTCCTAATTTAATTATATCAATATTGTATATAATAATGAAATACTAAATATTCTGATAATTTTCAAAAAGCTTCTATTTTATAGTTGTTTTCAATTTTTACATAATAAGTCATATTCAGTAAATCATTGATAAAAAATTAAAAAACATCGTTTTGAAGTAAGAATTATTACATTCAATTTAAAAACATACTTAAATAATCACAAATTCAGAATATTATTTAGTTGAATAATACAATATTGTTTATAAAGTTGAAATGCTAAATATTTAAGTTTTCCAAAAGTTCCTATTTTCTACATGATTAATCATATTTAGAAAATTATTGATTAAAAATTAAAAAAAAAATGATATTATAAATTTAGTTAAATGAATGAAAAATTCTTCAAATAATTTGTATTTTAAATTTACTTTAATAAAAGTGTTAGTTATTTAATATTAATTGCTTAAATTGTAAAAAATTTGTTATATTCGTAGTATAATGTATATTTTTTAAAATAGCTTTCGTTTTCTAGTCGTTTTCATTTTTTACATAAGTCACATACGGTAAATCCTTGGTTAAAATTACAAAAAAAATTTTGAACTGAAATACAGAACATTCAATTTAACTGAATAGCTTTTATTCCATAAATCCCTTTACAAATACTGTTTTCTAGTTGCTTTTAGTTTTTTCATAATAAATCAACTGCGGTAAATCCTTGATTAAAAATTAAAAAACAGAAATAAAACACTCAGTTTAAATCAATAGTTTTTATATATCCTTTTACTACAGTTTTCTAGGCTTTTTAATTTTTACAAAATAAGTTATATAAGTAAATTAACACTTTTTATAACTATTGTTATTTGTGTGAAAAATATGTACTTATAGTTTAAAAGAGTTAACAATAATTTGACTAATCTAGTATTATAATTAAATAATAAAGAGAAAGAAAAAATTAAACATTAAAGTTCGAAGGTTGTTAATATGATGCACATATTATAAAAAATGAAAAAGTGCTTAATATTTTTAAAATAATAAAAAAATAATAATAATTAACAATCATGTTAATTATTATTATCAATCTATAAATAGATTCGTCATTAAATAAACAGGTAAAATACATTTATATTTCTCAGTTTACAACATTAAATTATCAGTCGCTCAATAGTGATATTCTTGACCCCTCGATAAACGTTTTAACATTCTTCGAATCGAGACAAAACATGTCTACTCGTATCCAAACCGATGATTCAATGCAAACAACGAACGACGAACTAACGTAACTCTTTTCAGTGCCAAATCCAATAATTTCATTACGAAAAAAGCAAATAGAAAAAACTACCGTGCTCTCGAGCTTAATGCAGCATAGAGTATCATTTCCCAGGTGAACGATAAATTATTCGGTCGTCCATGACAAATCTGCTTTTGTGCAATTTAATCCACAACCAACGGACACTTATCCACTGCACTTTAATGAGCCCTAAAATGCCCACGGAATAATCACTCGGGGTTTAATTTAATTTTAAAACATTCGATATTTGCGAAGAGGTTTCGAGTTACGACCGACAACAAATAGACAATGAAACGGTAACAAGGGTGAGATCGGGGGTAATTGTTTGACTGTAAATCTCCTTGTAATCGTAACGGGCTGAATTCCGTTTCGGCTCGGCTACCGGTGTGCAAATATTTACAGCGATATTTATCCCAGTCGTTGTTTTCAGTCTGGTCCTTTTATTATCCTTGGAATAAATCACTTTTAATTTCGACCCGGTCGGACCGTTATAATGCCTTTAATAACTGGCATCCGAAGTAGTTTGTTTACACAGTTGGTTAAATTAATTAAGTTAATTGATAATTAAATTAAACCACAATCTATGCTTTGGGTATTTGACAATTCTAACCCGGTTGTCGATGATTAATTAAATGGCTCTTTTGTTTCGAATGTTTCATTATCACGATTAATCACTTTTTTCAATTTTTTTTAACCACATTTCCCTTGTGTGATTTATTTTGTACACTTTGAATTTTCCTTACACAGATAGGATGCAACTAATAATAAAGGCGACAAAGGTTATAAAACTTATAAAAGCTAGCAAATTTACATTTAAACGAGAGATGACGGTGACGTTCCACAAAAAATACAAAACTCAGTTTTTTGTTACTTTGATCAAATTTGACATTTTTAACCTCATGTTTTTCATATATTTATTGCTTAAATTCTTTAGGTTGTTTTATAATGGTTTTATTGTTATTTTTTATTTTAAAAGGATGTATGCATTAGTGTGTTTAAATTATAATACAAATAACTGTTATAAATATGGAATAAAAACAATGCTAAAGGTCATGAAACTTGCTATTTTATATTTGATAATGAGAAAGGTATTCTTATAAATTAAAAAACTCATCTTTCTGCTAGTTTGATTAGATTTCAAATTTTTAAGGCACATCTTCGCATATTTATTATTTAAATATTTTATGATATTTATAAAATGTTTTGTAATTTTTTATTTTTGCCAGTTGTTTTCTTTAGCTTTTCAAATTTGTCATATTTAAACTATATATAATTGTTAATTTTTGTTGGAAATGTAAAATAAAGGTGCCAAAGTTTATAAAACTTGCTATTTAACATTTAACAACGAGAGACGGTGGTGACGATCACTCAGTTTTTTATTAGTTTGATCAGATCTGAAATTTTTAAACTACAAATTCTTCAAACATTTTTTGTAAAAGGTATATTTATAGCTTAAATTCTTTAGGTCATTTATATAAAGGTTCTATTGTAATATTTTAATTTACAGATATGTCTATACTAGCTTTTTAGTTGTCATGTTTAAATTATATTTTGTTACAAATAGCGATGCTAAAGGTCATAAAATTTGCTATTTTACATTTGACAATGAGAGAGGTGTTCTAAAAAATTTAAAAACTTAGCTTTTCGGTAGTTTGTTTACATTTCAAATTTTTAAACCACATCTTCGTATACTTATTATTTAAATATTTTGTCATTTATAAAATTTGTTTAAATTACAAATTTATTTTTGACAGGTGTTTTCTTCAGCTTTTCTAATTTGACATATTTAACTATATATAATTGTTAATTTTTATTTGAAAAAGTAAAATAATAAAGGAGCTAAGTATTATAGAACTTGCAGTTATACATTTGATAACGAGAGATGGCGGTAATGTTCCATAAAAATTACAAAACTCAGCTTTTTAGTGGTTTGATCAAATTTGAAATTTTTAAGTCACATTTTTATGTGGTTATTGGCCATATCTTTGGGTTATTCATAAAATATTTGTATTGTCATTTTTAATTTTAAACAGACATTTACATAGCTAAAAGACATAAAACTTTCAATTTTACATTTCTCAACGAAAGAGGTGTTCTAAAAAATTTAAAAACTCAGCTTTTTGGCAGTTTGATTACATTTCAAATTTTTAAACAAAATCTTCTTCGTATAATTATTATTTAAATATTTTATGCCATTTTGTAAAATTTATTTTTGCCAGGTGTCAAATTTGACATATTTAAACTATATATAATTGTTTAATTTTTGTTGAAAATATAAAATAATAAAAGTGCCAAAGTTTATACACATTTATATATATCTGGATATAATTTTTAATAATTGTTATACAAATAGAATAATAAAAGTGCATTGCAATTATACATTTGACAACGAGAGATGGTGATGTTCCACAAAAAATACAAAACTCAGCTTTAATGTTAGTTTGATCAGATATGAAATTTTTAAACTACATTTTCTTGAAATATTTATTGCTTAAATTCTATGTCATTTAAAAATGTTTTTATTGAATTTTTTTATTTTAAATATGTGTATCATTTGCTTTTTCAAATTGTTTAAACTATATATAATTATTAATATTTGTTACACAAATAGAATAATGAAAGTGCCATTGTAATTTTACATTTCACAACGAGAGATGGCGGTAGTTTGATTAAATTTGAAATTTTTAAATCACATTTTTATGTGGTTATTGATCATATCTTTGTGTTATTCAAAAAATATTGTTATTATCTTTTTTTTATTAAACTAATATTTATATATATATATATATATATATATATATATATATAGATATATATTTATATAATTTTATATATTTTGTGCCAAAAATTATAAAACTTGTAATTTTACATTTAACAACAAAAAATGGCGACAAAAAAATTGTAAAAGTCAGTTTTCTACCTGTTTGATGAGATTTTTAATTTAAAATTATATTACTTAAATAATTCAGGTTGTTTTTTATTGTAGATAGTATTTTTGTTTAAAATCGATATACTTCTTAAACGTAGTAAAACTTGTTATTTACACTTCACGTCGAGAGATAGCGGTAATGCTTTAAAAAAATCATAAAACTCAGTATTTGGTAATTTTGATCAATTTCAAATTTTTAAACTATATTTCCATCGTTTGGTTCATTTATATAACGATTTTATTATGATTTTTTACATTAGACGAGTATCTGCACTAACGTTTTTAATTTATTATGTCTAAATAATATTCAATTATAAATTTTTATTGCATGTTTAAACTATATACAATTATTAATTTTTGTTACACAGACAGGATAATGAAAATGCCAAAAGACATAAACTTGCAATTTTACATTTGACAACGAGAGATGGCGGTAATGTTCCATAAAAATTACAAAACTCAACTTTTTACTAGTTTGGTCAAATTTGAAATTTTTAAATCACATTTTTATGTGGATATTGGTCATATCTTTAAGTTAGTTTAGGAAATATTTCTATTTTCATTTTTAAATTTGAACAGATATCACACACATATCACATTAGCTTTTTTAATTTGTCTAATGTTTATACTATATTCAGTAATTAATTTTTGTCACAAAAATAATGTAATGAAGGTGCCAAAAGTCATAAAACTTGTAATTTTACATTTAACAACAAAAGATGGAGACTGCCAGTTTGATCAGATTATAAATTTAAAATTACATTAATTAAATAATTCAGGTTGTTCATAAAATATTTTAGTATGATTTTTATTGTAGATTGTAGAAAAAAAAGAAAACTCAGCATTTTGTAATTTTCAAGCAATTTCAAATTTTTTATTCCCGTTATTCACGTGTTACTATATTTTATGTCATTTATATAACGATTTAATGATGATTTTTTTATTTTAGATGAATGTCTACATTAAAATTTTTAATTTGTTATGTCTAAATAATATTCAATTGTAAATTTTTATTGCAAGGATATAACGATAAAGGTGCCAAAGGTCATAAAACTTAAAGGTTACATTTGTCGACGAGAGATGGCGTTGATGTCCAAAAAATCACAGAACACAGTTTTTTTGACTAATTAATTAATCTCATTAAGGTGCAGACACCACCAACTTTTTTAATTTGCCATATTTAAACTACATAAAATTTTTACTAAGATTTACAATTTTATTCCAAAATTAAAAAAACACAATTCTCATTTGTTATTTTTCTTGGAATATTTATTGATAAATTAATTTATTGTAGACAATTATTTCTTCTGTTGTTTTTATTTTGTTATGTTAAAACTACATACAAAATATTAAATTTGACATTTAAAAACGGTATTTAAGACATTTTCATTGAATATTTTATTGTTTATTCCTATAAATAATTTTATATTTTAAATAAATATTTATACCATATTTTTTATTTGTTGTTTAAGCTGTCAATTTTCGATAGAGATAGAATAATAAAAGTGACTGGTCATAAAACTTTATTATTTTAAATTCGACAATGACAGAAAAGATTATTATGAAAGTCTACATTGTGACATGTATATTGCTAAATTGCTTATTTTCATTCAAACAGTTAATAAATTCTATAGGATCAAATTTCAAAACTGAATCTCGTTAAACATTACAAAGAATTCAATAGGAACGAACTGTAACATTGAATCGAATAACCGTAGCGAAGTGAATTATATCATATAAAGAAACAAAACAAAATGATTAGTTTGTAACATAGTGACGGTGACATGAAATGTTTCTTGTATACATTTTTCCTCATGCATGTTACCAATGTGCACACTCGCATTTACGACCAATTACCATGTGCCATAATAAACTAAACATCGGACATTTTATCGGCCGTTATCTCTATTTGCAAATTTATTAGCCATATTCGCCACGCCTCTAATTAAACAGTTAAAAGATCAACGGTGCAACAACAACGACAAATTCTGGACCGCTTCATTATCAAATGTACGGCCGAAATGGCAATCCAATTATCCGCATTCGAGACACGTCGGACGTTAAACTGGGATTTCGTCAATTAGACTACGGACCATTGTGATCGTGTTTGTGCAAGAACGCGAAACGTTCATTGTTTACGTTTAATAAATTTAAAACCCATTTAAAAAACACGAGGTACACAACAATCTAATCAAGCGTAGTCATCGCTCTATATTTCCTGTTTTGGAATCGGATTACGCTACTCGATTTCTGCACCGGTTATGTCTATTTAATTGCTTTCGTTTCCCTTATCATCCGCTGCCCGTTTTATCTTAACCGATTCCGCATCCGATTTTTATGTTTTACAATACGTACGCACTCGACTTGGAGTGCCGCAATAAGATCGTGCCGACGATAAAAGTCGTGTTCGACACTCAAAACACAAAAACGTAATTAAATTCCGACGTCTACGCATACGTTCAGTCATTTTTACAATTCACCATGCGACCAAAGGAACGAAAACGTTCACTCGATAAAAACACTAATTCATATTCATTGCCGCAACGTTTGTTTCTCGGGATTGTCTCAATCGATCTGCCAGAAATTTCAATTATTGAGACGCCGTTCATTTTTTAAAACATTCGTGCATCACAAAAGTGCATATCGATTCCGTCCCGCATGCGATATACAAACTGTAAATAATCTAAAAGGGAATGAATTAATGGTATTGGTCAAAAACGGAATCGTTGTGTACGCCGCAAACTCGTCACGAATTGAATTGTAAACTTCCAGTATTACGAAACGGAAAAATGGAGCAAAAACTTGTCTAGACGTACAACAAACGAATATCTACGCTTTTTTTTAATGCTTTATAATACCCTATAATTTACCGAAATTGGGCTAGATTTATTTATATTATCGTGTTGTAAGAGATTAGTTTTTACCAAGGACATAAATCGTGTTACGAATGGGTATAATCGTGTTCTGAGCACACAAAAGTTTGGCTTAAGAAACTGGATGAGCTGACTTCTTATTAAGGTGTATAATGTGTTTTCTAGATCCCTTTAGTTTTTAGACTTCAGAAACTCCTGAAAAATAAAGTAGTAATAAAGTTGTAAACGCAAGATGTCAAAAATCTTTAAGAAGTCGTTAAGAAGTGTGTCAACTTCTAATTAGACCTAAACACATATATACGAGTATTAATTATTATATTAAATTATAACAATTATCTAATTGCATCTAAAAAACAGACAAAAAATTTACAACATGTAGTCATTCCTAAAGCTAATTTTTTGTTAACTTAGAGTTGATATAATCCAAATTTCGTTGCTAACACTTTGAATGTATAGAAGGATGTATATAGTAATACATTAGGAAATGTCATAAAATGTAATTGGTTTTAAAAAATAGATATATTACAAAGTATTTAGAACATGTAGTCATTCCTGAAGCTAAATTTTCATTCCAAAAACTCTAAAAACAGATATATGACGAAAAAATTAGATAATCTTGTCACTCCATTCTGAACGTTTAAAGGATGCCTTAGGAAATATCGTAAAATTTAATTGCACCTAAAAACTAATATAACAGATTTAGAGCATCTAATCACTCCAAAACTTATAACAAATTTCACTTCTTACATTCTGAGTGCTTAGGAGTATTTAAGTTTATAATAACATAGAACATGTCATAAAATCTAATTATATCTAAAAAAGAGATATATTACAAAAGATTTACAATATGTAGACATTCCTGAAGTTAAATTTTTATATGCTCAAAAATCGATTTAATTTTAATTTCGTTTTTGACATTCTGAAAGCTTTGAAGTGTGTATTTAATGTTACAATATTTCAGGAAATATGGTAAAATTTAATTGCATATAAAAAACTGATATATTACAAACGATTTAAAACTTGTAATAACTCCAGAAGCTAAATTTTTATGTGCTCAGAAGTATATTTAATCCAAGTTCTACTTTTTACATTATGAGTGCTTAGAAATAAATATCTAAGTTTACAACATCTTAGGAAATGTCATAAAATATAACTACATCTAAAAAAGAGCTAAATTTTTGTATACTCAGAAATCGGTTTAATTTAAATTTCGTTTTTGACATTCTGAATAATTAAAAGTGTGTATTAAATTTTACAATACCTTAAGCAATGATATAAAATTTAATTGCATCTAAAAAACTGATATATTACAAAAGATTTAAAATTTCTAATCACTCCAGAAGCTAAATTTTTATGTGATCGGAACTATATTTAATTCAATTTCCACTTCTTACATTATGAGTGCTTAGAAGTGAATATCTAAGTTTACAATATCTTAGGGAATGTCATAAAATCTAACTACATCTAAAAAAGAGATATATTACAAAAGATTTAGACCATCTAGTTATTTCTGAAGCTAAATTTTTGTATACTCAGAAATCGATTTAATTCAAATTTCGTTTTTGACATTCTGAATGATTAGAAGTGTGTATTTAATTTTACAATACCTTAAGCAATGTTGTAAAATTTAATTGCATCTAAAAATCTGATATATTACAAAAGGTTTAAAACTGCTAATCACTTCAAAAGCTAAATTTTTATGTGCTCAGAAGTCTATTTAATTGAAAGTTAACTTCTTACATTATGAGTGCTTAGAAGTGAATATCTAAGTTTACAATATATTAGGAAATGTCATAATATCTAATTACATCTTAAAAAGAGATATATTACAAAAGAGTTAGACCATCTAGTTATTTCTGAAGCTAAATTTTTTTATACTCAGAAATCGATTTAATTCAATTTTCGTTTTTGAGATTCTGAATGATTAGAAGTGTGTATTTAATTTTACAATGCTTCAGGAAATGTGATAAAACTTAATTGCATCTAAAAAACTAATATATTACAAAAGATTTAGAACATCTACTCAGTGCAGAATCTAAATTTTTATGTGCTCAGAAGTATATTTAATCCAAATTTCACTTCTTACATTATGAGTGCTTAGAAGTGAGTTTTTAAGTTTACAAAATGTCTAAAAATCTAAAAAGAGATATATTATAAAAAATTTAGAATATCTAGTTATTCTTGAAGCTAAATTTTTGTATACTCCAAAATCAATTTAATTCAAATTTCGTTTTTGACATTATTTATGTTTAGAAGTGTGTATTTGATTTTACAATACCTTAAGAAATGTTATAAAATTTAATTGCGTCTAAAAAACTGATATATTATAAAAGATGCACAATCGTCCATTTTCGTTCCTAACACTCTAAATCTTTAGAAGTATGTATTTTAATAATTAAAGGCCTTAAGTTGTGTCTGAAAATGTAGAAACAAAATAGATTGTAAAAAATAGGACCCCTAATCATTCTCGAGCCAAATTTTTGAATACTCAGAAGTCGATTTGGGCAAATTTCACCCTAAACACTCAAACCTTGCACACTCCAGTATTTAATTTTTCCGAAACGTGAGCCATCGTTGATTCCGCCAGATCTGCATTAATTCCAATCGGATGTGTAAAAAGCCCAGGATCAACGTACACGTGTCCCGACTCGGACTCGTGACCGATGCAGCCTTTGTGTGTTAGCTCACATTTATAAATAATCTATTAATTCGAGTGCAATTTGTCCAAAACAATCGTCGAACAGCGGGACGCGGGAATCCTTGAGTCTCGAGCGTTTATCGCGAACGATCGCTGTCACAAACAATCACCGTCGGGTCCAATTCATCGACGGGATCGTTCGAATGGAACAGGTGGATCTTGAACTGTCAGCCTCCGAAATTGAACGGGATATGTCTGTGGCAACTTAACCGTCTTTCCAACGCTGCAAGAATTTGTTTTATGACAGCCGAAAAAATCCGAAGCTGGAACGACTTAAAACAGGTCTTGAGGAGTATCAAACTGACATTTCCAATCTCCGAAAATAGATTAGAACAAAGCTAATGGAAACCTCTATCGAGGAAATCGATTCGTTCTGCCACATTCGACTAAATAATTAATTCCCAGAAACCTGGAGATTAATTTCCATTACGCACCCGGAACAACGCGGGATCTTGTAACAGGTGTGCAAGTTCTGGAGTTCCAGTTTATTTCTTTGTCCCGACACGTTTACGTTTGCGGGAGCACACTGTGGCGATTTCCTAATATAAGTGCACTCGAACTGGACTTAATGTGAGGCCGTCTTAATTGTAATGTCTTCGGGTATAAATGGATTAGTTACCAGATCACTGCGATAAGCGTCCTGATGAAAACGCATTCGCTTATCAGTTTCCTCCCGTTGATTGCCTCGCGCAATTTACCGTTTCCATTAAGATTATGTTGCTGCTGTTTTTTTTTTCCTTGCCAGCGACGAATGTAAATCGTGATTTTCTCGGTAACCGCACGTTTTCCCGGCGAAAGGAAAACTTGGAAATGATTTAGTGCCGACGATGATAATCTATACGGAGCGATTGCGGTAAATTCTCGTTAATGCAGCATCATTGTGTGCGGATAATTGTTGCAAAAATCTACCGTTAGAGTGAAAAAACGGCGATCGTAATTTATGCCTGGATGTTTAGATAAACAAAACGATTTTGCCCTACCCATTGTTCGTCGGATTAATTAAAATGAAACAAACAACTTCGAATGTTTAGAAATGTGCACTTAATTTTACGGGAGCTAGTTAGATCCAGAATTAAATATCCGTTTTCTGGTTCCAATTAGATTTTAGGTAATCGTAAGGTTCTTTAAATTTAAATACAAGTGTGTTTGCGAGGAAATTCGGGATATATCAATGGGTGTTCTAATTTTTTTATACTACATTTATTTTATAAATTCTATAAGATTTTAGAACGATTCATAATGACGTTTTAAAATTTTATATCATATCTATTTGATGGATCTAGTCAGTATTATTTTTAAATTGTAAAATTAAATATAATACTCACTATCGATAGGAAGTTTGGTATGGCTAGATATTCTAAACTTTTGGAATGTCAGAAACAAAATTTCTTAAGGTCTTTAAATTAAATACACAACATCTAAACATATAGAGTGTCAGGAACGAAATTTGGTTGAATCGATTTCTAGGCATATAAAATTATAGCTTCAGGAATTAAATACTCAATTTTAAACACTCAAAATGTTAAAAATGAAATTTAATTTAAATCGACTTTTATATCATTTCCTAAGGTATTGTAAATTTAAACACACACTTCAAAATGTTCAAAATGTCAGAAAATAAATTTGAATTAAATCGACTTCTGAGCTCATAAAAAGTTAACTCTGGAGTGATTAGATGTTCTAAATTAGATTTAGAACATCTGCAATTAAAATTTACAACACTTCTTAAGGTATTGTAAAATTATGTTAAATACACACTTCTAAACATTCAAAATGTCAAAAAAGAAATTTGAATTAAATCGATTTCTGAGTATACAAAAATTTATCTTTAGGAATGAGTGACTGTATGTTGTTTGTAATACATTAGTTTTTAGATCCCAACAGATTTTATGACTTTTTAACGTATTAGGAACGAAATTTGGGTTAAATACCCTTTTGAACATACTAAAATTTAAATTCAGGAATGAAATCCAATCAGATTTTAAGACATCTAAGGTCTTTAAAGTCTTAAAAAATTAAATACACAATTTTAAATAGTTATGGAGTGTCAGAAAATTGACTTCTGAGCATATAAAAATTAGCTTGAAGAATAATTATATGTTGAAAATTCTATTTTTTTTTTTAATAAATATACACTTCTCCAAACGAAAATTGGGTAAAATCGACATCTGAGCATACAAAGAATTGGCGTGAGGAATGAGTAGATGTTATAAATTTTATATCACATATATTTTCCATGTCCAATAAAATCTTGATATTATTAAAGTAATTTAAAATTAAATACAGACTAAACATTTAAAGTATCAGGAAGAAAATGTGGGTTAAATCGACTTCTGACTTCACAAAATTATAGCTACAAGAATCATTAGATGTCCAAAAACTTTTATTGCACATCTGTTTCCTAGACTCAGTGAGATTTTAGTAGACTTCTCAAATTATTGTAAAATGAATTGTAGACTTCATAATATTTAGAGTACCAGATATGAAACTTGTGTTAAATCGACATCTGAGTACACAAAAACTTACCTTGAGGATTAACTAGATGGTCATAAATTTTTATATCTCACTTGTTTTCAAGATACAATCAAATTTTGGAACATTTTTTAAGGTTAACTTTTTGACTGTCAGGAACGAAAATTGTATTATATCGACTTCTGAGCATACAAAAAATTGGCTTGAGGAAAGAGTAGATGTCATAAATTTTATATCACATATCTTTTCCAGATCCAATAAAATCTTAATATTATTAAAGTAATTTAAAATTAAATACAGACTAACCATTTAGAGTATCATTAGATGTCGAAAAATTTTATAGTACATCTGTTTCCTAGATTCAGTGTGATTTTCGGAGACCTCTTTATCTATTGTAAAATGAAAAGTACACTTCTAAATATTTAGTTAAGAGTTAAATTGATATCTGAGTACACAAAAAATTACCTTATGGACTAACTAGATAGTCACAAATTATTATATTACACCTGTTTTCAAGATACAGTCAAATTTTGGGGCATTTTTAAGGTTAATTTTTTGACTGTCAAGAACAAAAGTTGAGTTATATCGAATTCTGAGCATACAAAGAATTGGCTTAAGGAATGATTAGATATTAAAATTTTTATCTCACTTTTGTTTCCTAGATTCAATAAAATCTTGATATTATTAAATTCATTTAAAATTAAATACCGACTTCTAAACAATTAGAGTATCAAGAAGAAAATGTGGGTTAAATCGACTTCTGACCGAAAAAAATTTAGCTAGAGGAATCATTAGATGTCCAAAAATATTTAAAGCACATTTATTTCTTAGATTCAGTGAGGTTTTAGAATACTTCTCAAATTATTGTAAAATTAATAATATTTAGAGTGCCAGGAATGAAATTTGTGTTAAATCGATTGACTAGATTGTCACAAATTTTTATACGACACTTGTTTTTACTTGTTCAGTTAAATGTTGGTACATTTGTTAAGGTTAACATTTTGAGTGTCTGGAACGAAAATTGATTCAAATCGACTTCTGAGCACACAAATTTAGCTAGAAATTTAACTAAATGTTCAGAAATTTAATGCCTAGTAAATTTAAATACACATTTAGAGTGTTTAGTGATGAAATTTGGTCAAAACCCATTTCTGAGCCTGTATTTCTGAACTAATGCAAATCTGGCAAGATCAACAACGGCACGCGTCTCAGAAAAATGACGAAACAAGTGGTTGGATTAAAAATTGGCAAGTCCTTCCTGCGTAATTCGACTTGTGTTGTTTCCACTCGTGTTACCCAACGTCAGGAACATTCCTATGTGATTTTTGATGCGGACTTTTTACGGTCAAGGTCGCATCTTACCATTTCCTAGAAAACAGATGCACAGGTGCTGCTGTCAATCAATCAATCAAGTTTTTTCACTCCCGCGTGTTTTTTACTTGGCGCAAAAAAACCGGTCATTAGAGACACAATAAGAGAAAAAAAAAAACGTTTTTTTATACGTTTGAATTCAATTTGCGAAAAATCAATAAAAAATCAAGCTCCGATAACTCGAATGAATCTCGTGTTAACACATCGACGATTAAATTTATTCATCTGATAATCCGCGATTATTTCGGATCCGAAGCATATGTGAATATGCTAAGTAAATAAATAATTAGTTCCATCAAGCCGCTCCAATTAATTTATTATTGAAGCCGCGTGGGGGAGGGGTGAATAATGTAGTTAAGATAAATACTCGTTCGCTGTATAAATAATATGCGTTAATTTGTGCTTGGTGTTGTTGTTAAGACAACAAACTGGTTTGGGTTTATTAAGATTTCGCGAGTTTCGTTTCCCGTTCGCGTTATTTATTCGTCGTTGGATTTGGAAACGGGCCAACCGAACCGTCTTTTACTTCAGCGAAACATGTTTTTATTATTTGTTGCTGGGGATTTGAAAATATTGACTTGACGGTGGAATAATATTGGCACTAGAATTATTCCGAAAGGTTTACGGGTTTTTCAACATTTTCAACATTATTATTTCTTCCTGTTTACTGCTTTCGACATATTTATAAAATAGTAGTATTTCAATATTTTTATAAATATTCAAATTTTTAAATATTAAACAGCTTCCTTCGATGATTTATTTTTAAATTCATACTTGTTTACGCAAATATTTGAGATTTTCCAATTTTCTTTATTTTTAACATATTTACATAATTTTATAAATAAAATATCGATATTTTAAATATTTTCCCATTATTAAAACTTATTTATTTATTATTTTTTCTAACGACTAATTTAGTTTTATTTTTGCGATTAAAATTCAACACAATTTAAGAATATCATTTAAAAATATTTTTTCTATAATATGTAATATTATAAATTATATTTTATAAAATCAGAAGATTTTTTTATTTGCAACAATTTTCTTAATATAAATTTTTATTTTATTTTTTATTTGTGACAATTTTTGTTATTTAATTAATGAAATTCAGCAAATATTAATCAATCATTTTTAATCAAACCATTCATTTATCTATAATTTTCATACTAAATTCAATAAATTATATTTTTTTATCAAATATATATTTTTTATTTCAATTATAGTATTTTTTTACAATTTTATTTTATCTTTTTATTTTTTCAATAAATTTAACAAATTAATATTTTTTATTATTTTACGGCAATTTTTTTCATATAAAACTAATTTTTTTTGTTAATTTACAATTAAACATTCATTAATTTATGAATTTTTAAAATATATGTTTTATTTTTTTAAACAATTTTTTCTCACTTCATTAATTAAATTCAGCAAAATTTAATTATTTAATTAAACCACAGTAATTTTTCTATTATATTACAAATGAAAATTAATTATTTGAATTATAGTATTTTTTTTTAATTTTTGTTATCTTTACTCATTAAATTCAGTAAATTACAATTTTTAATCAAAACAGACATTTTTCTATAATTTTATAATGTAAATTATTTTAAAAAAATACTATAATTGAAATTTCTAATTTTTATTATAAAATTATAGAAAAATGTCTGTTTTGATTAAAAATTGTAATTTACTGAATTTAATAAATTTAATAAGTTCATTGGATATCCAACAATTTTGGGATTTTTAAAATTTTTATTTTATTTTTTTAAACAATTTTTTCTCATTTTATTAATTAAATTCAGCAAATTTAATCAAATCAGAGTAATTTTTCAAATATTTTAGAAATAAAAATTAGATATATATTTAAATTATAGTTTTTTTTCCCAATTTATTATTTTTTTTATCTTTTCTCATTTCTCTAATTAATTAAATTCAGTAAATATTAATATTTGATCAAAACATAATTCTATATTATATTTTATATTCTATAATTTTACAATAAAATTAGATATAGGTCGATCACAATTTTATATATCTTTTTTTTTCAATAAATTTAAGTAATTAATATTTTTTTATGATTTTACAATAATTTTTTGATATAAATTTGTGAATTTTTAAAATATTTGAATTAGTTTATATTTATAACAATAACAACATTTTATATTATTTTTTCACAATTTTATTTATTTTTTTTACTTGAATTGAGCAAATTAATATTTTTCTATGATTTTGCAATCTTTTCTTCATATAAAATTAATAATATTTCTTTAAAAATGTGATTTTAAAAATGTTTATTTTATTTTATGTCACAGACTTTTTTCATTTAATTAAAATTAGTATTTTTTTCACAATATTAATTCATATAATTTTTTATCAATTTATAAGTCTTAAATTGAACTTTTCAACAATTTGTAGATTTTAAAAATGTTTGTTTTATTTTTTGTGATAATCTTTTCTCATTTAATTAATTAAATTCAGCAAGTTTTAATTTTTAATCAATTAAGAGTCATTTTTCTATAATTTTATAAATTAAAATTAGATATTTCAATTATAGTATTTTTTCATAATATAAATTTTTTTTTATTTTCTAAATAAATTTAATAAATTAACATTTTTTACAATTTTTGAATTGAACTTTCAACAATTTGGAAATTTAAATTCAGCAAATTTTAATTTTTAAGATATTTTTTTATTTTCCCAATAAATTTAATAAATTAACTTCTTTTATAATTTTGCAGCAATTTTGTAGAGATTAAAAATTTGTATTTTCTTTTTTGTGACAATCCTTTTCATTTAACTTTTCTATAATTTTAAAAATTAAAATTAAATATTTCAATTATAGTATTTTTGCAGAATATTAAGATTTTTTTAATTTTCTTAATAAATTAACATTTTTGCAATTTTGTAGAAATTTTTTTCATATATAACTAATTTATTATTAATTTATAAGTCTTGAAATGAACTTTCAACAATTTATAGATTTTAAAAATGTTTGTTTTATTTTTTGTGATAATCTTTTCTCATTTAATTAATTAAATTCATCAAATTTTAATTTTTAATCATTCCAGAGTCATTTTCTATAATTTTACAAATTAAATATTTCAATTATAGTATTTTTCATAACAAATTGAAATTTTAAAAATAAAAAAAATATATATATTTTCTCATTGAATTAATTAAATTCAGCAATGTTTATTTTTTAATCAATCCAGTGTCAATTAGTTTCATAAACAATATTTTCTCATTTAATAAATTCAGCAAATTTTAATTTTTAATCAAGCCAGAATCATTTTTCTACAATTCTACGAATGATAATTTGCTATTATTTAATAATTGATGAATTGATAAGATATTTTGTCTTTTATATATTTAATCAAACTATAATTGTCATACTCCATATTTTTAAGCATATTTTTGTAATTTTTTCCAACATAAATTAATTAAATATACACATTTTTTTCTCCAGTGATTAAAAAATAATTTTTAATAGGATCCCTCTTAGTTTTTACAAAGTTCTTATACATTTCATTCAAGTTTACCTAAATTTTCATCATAATTTTTAAGCCTTCTTAAAATTTCTGTGAAATATTTTTACATGAAAAGCTTCAAGCAGAAAAAAGGTAAATGGAAAACTGAATAAAACTAAGGAAGGTAGAAGATAAACGGATTTTCAGCTAGTTTTGTGCAAAGTAGTATAACGCCTACGGAACTTGGTGTAACCTTATAATCGCTTATATGGCAATTCTAAAAATAGACCCGCTCAGATATAAATATATGTTGTACCTCTTCGGGCTTCTCTTTGTTTATTTACTTTAC
The DNA here is from genome assembly GCF_024364675.1 of Aethina tumida. Classification (NCBI taxonomy): domain Eukaryota; kingdom Metazoa; phylum Arthropoda; class Insecta; order Coleoptera; family Nitidulidae; genus Aethina; species Aethina tumida. The sequence continues at coordinate 13,197,438 of NC_065439.1, forward strand.
AAGTAGACAGATCCACTTTGGATTTTGTCATCGACACATGCACACGCCGCCTAACACTAAAAAACTAAAACAAAGTTCCCAGTTCAGTAACAGCAAATTTAATAATGCATCGCGCTAAAAACTCTCGTAATTGCGCATTTCCGCGCCTTTCCCCGAAACGTGTGCCACATTATAAATTATGACCGGGTCGAGACGCGGAAAGTTGACGTGGAAACTGACAGGCTTCTTATCAAATTGCCCTCTACACACATCAGAAGCTGAGGCTCGAGTGCTAAAAATATATTTTCCTTCCCTATTTTTTCCCTTTTCCTCCATTAGAATATATGAATTTGTACAAATAATTCGAACGTGGCTTAAAGTGTGTCCTTGCTTTTAACACCGCTTCTATTTATAGAACTTACCCAATTAATAAACAATTACGATATATTCTAATTTTAGATCAACAAAAGGAGATAACAGTCAAAATGGGAGGGATTGTACGAATTGTATGAGAGTGGAGCGGTTTAAACTTCCACAGTTCAATTGGGTCATTGTTAGAATATCGTTTTAATTATGCGACAATGTTTAATTAATTGGGAAACTTGTAACATTCTGAGAATCGTAGATGAAGTGGTTTATGGACAATATGCGAAATTTATGAATCATTTTAAGTGCTTTGTCTCAAGTGACTAATTGTACGACAATAATTTATGCATTTATTTACTGACAATGGGTATTAAATTAATGTGAGGAATTAATTTTCTTAGGAAATAATAAATTTCTCAATCAAACCAGGAATCATCTTTGCGAATACTTAAGTATTATGTAATTATTATTTTTTTTTTTTCATTTTTCTTTATCATTTATATATAATTTTACAAATAAAACAAAAATATTAAATTACTTTAATATCTTAATCAAATTAAATTCATCTTTGTGAATACTTAAGAATTATGTAATTACTATATTTTTCAGTTTTCTTGATTTTTATCATTTTAGACTTCAACTATTCTTTTTTGAATTACTAAACTTATCTTTTAAACATTTGAATTTAATAATCATGATTTAATATTTAAATTTTTTGTATAGAATTTTTTTTTTATTACTAACATTTCTTAAGTTTTTCAATTTAACAGCCAACAGTTATTATTTAAACTCATTAACGTTACATAGAAATATTTTTAATGTTTTTATTTTATTTAACAATAATTATTGCAGAATTATATTTTTCTTCATATATGTTTCAAATTTTATTAATTTACTACTTAATAATTGTCTGTATATATAACTATTTTTTTATTAATTTGAATTGAATTAAACTGTCAGGTATTTGTAAAATTAAAAAAATATATATATACATATATATATTTTATTTTTTGTGAGAATCTTTTCTCATTTAATTAATTAAATTCATCAATTTTTAATGTTTAATCAATTCAGAAATATTTTCCTATAATTTTACAAATTAAAAATAAATTATTAAAATTTTATTTATTCAATTGAACCTTCAACAATTTGTATATATATTTTTAAATTGTGTAATTATATATTAAATTTTGTTTTTTTTTTGTATATAATCATTTTTAGCAGATTTAAAAATTAGGAAATTTTTCAATAATTTTTGCTTCAGAATTATATTTTTCTTCATATAAGTTTTAAATTTTATTAATTTATTACTTATTAATTGTCTGCATATATAAATATTTTTTTATTAATTTATATATGAACTTCAATTCAACAATTGTAAATTCCAACATTTTTTATTTTATTTTTTATGACAATATTTTCTCATTTAATTAATTAAATTCTGAAATCAGAAAGAAAAATGTTGAAATAATTTTACAAATTAAAAATAAACGGACAACAATAAATTTCTAAAATTTTATTTATTCAATTGAACTTTCAACAATTTGTATATATATTTTTTAATTGTGTTATTAATTATATATTAAATTTTGATTTTTTTATATAAATTATTTTTTTATTAGATTTAAAAATTAAGAATTTTTCAAATTTAGACTTGTGTAAGTCTTCAACAATTTTTTTTTAATTCTAAGATATTTATATTTAACTCATAAATATTTTATAAACCTATTTCTAAATGATTTTAATAATAATTATTTAATATTTAAATTTTTTATATAGAAAATTTTGTTATTTTATTCAATAAATTAGTAATATTATTAATTTATTTCTTTTTTAATTAAAATTTAGCATATTTCAGCATAAACTAGAACGTTAATCAATGTTTACAATTTAATAAACTTATTTCTCATTCATTTTTAACTATATTTCTATTTAATTTTAATAACATATGGTAATAAATGTAGACATTGGCAATATTTCCATTTTTACATTCTTTATACAAACTAGTACATAGTTGTAAAATATGTATTTGAAATGTTTAAGAAATAAAATTTAGAACTTTTCCTTTTTATCCTTTTTCTTCGTTTCCTACGTACGAAATTTTACTACATATTTCTAATATTCAATTTCACATTTTATTCAATATGTGAAATGAATTGAATTACATTAAATATGAAATTTCCCAATGAGAAATTGAATTTTCTTCAGAAAACCTAACTGGTAGTTCAACGATTTTATAATATTATTAATTTTACATAAAATCGAAACGAAGTTACAAACACCGGATGTAAAAATTCCAAAAATTCCTGCTGATCGTTGCACGCGTGTTTACCGCACACAAATAATGATAATACAATCACACTTGCACTATTTGTGCAGTGCCTATTTATAGAAGCATTTTTTATATCACTTTTATTGTCCCGCACTATTGTTTCTATTTATAAGGCGGATATTTTAATGGTCGAACTATAAAATCGACGCAGTAAATTCCCCCGGCATAAAATTTTATCGTCCGACAAGTTAATTGCAGAAAATCCCGCCAAGGTGAAGGGTCAAGAGTTCAGGAGCGTATCTCGCCAGGTAGCACCTGAAAAACCATAACGCATCTGATAGAAATTCCCGGGGAGCTTTCGATTATCGTGCGTAACTGGGTGAGGAGCAACGAGAAAAAATAAAATATTTTCGTTGTGTCAAGGTGTTCCTGGATGCGAGATTCGATAAATCAGCCCCTATTCCAAATGAAGGACGACTTTTGTTGCGTTTCGCATTCGGTATCGTTTCGGTGGAGCCGTTTCTTCCTCCGTTTTCCACTGGTTGGCGACTGAGCTTTTTGTTTTTGTTTTATCAGCAGGAAAATGTCCGGAAAATAAGTCCGATAGTTTTAATTGTGTGATGAAATTCATTAATGTTAAAGGTTAAACATGATTTACAATATTTTAATTAAAATAATTAATTTAATTATTGATGTACATGTTCCAAATTACATTTTACATATATAATTATTATTCGAATAAATTTATAGTAGTTTATAGGTATTATTTCAACAAAATTCAATCAGCAAATTTACAATTTGTCCTAAAAAATCATTCATAATTCCGATTTCAATGAGTCAACACATTTATAAACCACAAAAATGTTGGTCATAACGAAAAGCATGTGATTTACGCCATAAATGGGAGTAAAGTGCATGATTTGGGTTTTTCTATCTTTTTATTAAAACCATAAATATTGTTCATAAACATAATTATGTGAATTTAAATTAATGCCGAAACAATAATTAAACAATCCTATTCCCAAATTCATAATTATTAATAAAATTGGGTTAAATTCCTGCAAATCAAATTGATGATTTTATCCTCTTGCTGCTGAAACAACCGTTCATTGTTGGAATAATTTCATGGCTCTCAATAAAATCACAATTAATTTGGCTATATGCTTGTGACGTTGATTAAATGGTTTAATTAAAAATCGTTAACATTTCACAATTCATGGATCAAACATTGTAATCCGTGAATCATTAAACATACAGGATTTTTTGACGAGATTAATTGGTTTGTAATGCGGTAATTAACAGGAAATTAGCGTCTTCAGAAATTAGGTCCGAGTTTATTTTACGAATCGCTTAATTAGTTGCGAACAAGAACAGTAACAATAACGTAATTAAGTTAATTCGGGATGGAAGTTTTTACAAGGATCGCTGATTAAGGGAGAGAAAATACAATTACCTCAAACAAGGGTAAATTTTTAAATACAATTCTGATTGGGAACAGGGCCACCTTTCTAACGACCCTGTTTTAATTAATGTAAACTGTTTTATGCTATTTACGAATCTTTGTGTTTTAATAACAATCGATTTTGGATTTATTTAAACAAGTTGATCAAAGGATGAAGTTGTCCTCAATTGTGAATTTTCTGTGATAATAAGTGCTTGATAGTACTGGGATCAGCGACATCTCTTAACGAAATCATGATAATTAATTAAAGTGTTTTATGTTATTTCCGAATCTTTGAGTTCTATTAACGATTAATTTTGGATTTAACTAAAAAAGGTGATGAAAGGAAAAAGATTTTCACAATTGTGAATTTTCTAATTAGTTCATGATAGTACTGGGAAGAGTACCACCTTCTAACGACATCATCTTAATCAATCCAAATTATTTACGAATCTTTGAGTTTAATAATATTTTAATTTGGATTTATTCAAGCAAGCAAGATGTTAAATAGATAAACAATTGTGCATTTTTTTATAAGCTCCTGGTAGTACCGGAAATACCACCACCTTTATCTTCATGAATCTAAACAGTTTTATATTATTTGCGAATCTTTAAGTTTTAATAACAATAGACTCCGTATTTAATTAAGCAAAGTGATCAAAGGATAGATTTTCACAATTGTAAATTTTTTAATAAATTCTTGATAGTACCCGGAGTAGTCTAATAAGTTTCTGACAGTACTGAGCGCAACGCCATCTAATGATATCATCTTTTTTAATCAAACCATTTTCTTATTTACGAATCTTTGAGTATTAATAAGTTTCTGATGAAAAGACAATTTTTCACAATTTGTGAATTTTCTAATAAGCTCCTGATATTACTGGAAATAGTACCATTTTCTAACGACATTATTTTAATTAATCTTTTATGCCATTTATGAATATTTGAATTATAATAACAATTGATTTTGGATTTATTTAAACAGGATAATTAAAAAAATGAAATTTTTCAAATTTATAAATTTTCTAATAAATTCTGGTTCTAAGTACTGGAAGCAGCGCCATCTAATGATAGAATCTTTGAGTATTAATAAGTTCCTGATAGTACTGAGAATAGTGCCATCTTCTTACGATGTCATATTAATTATTCTAAACTGTTACGTGTTATTTACGAATCTTTGAAATATAATAACAATTGATTTTGGATTTAATTAAGTAAGGTAATGAAACAATTGTGTACCATCTTCTAACGACATCATTTTAATTGATCTTAACTGTTTTATGTCATTTATGAATATTTGAGTTATAATAACAATTGATTTTGGATTTATTTAAAGAAAGTAATGAAAAGATTAAGTTCAAAATTATAATTTTTCTAATAAATTTCTAATAGTACTGGAAACAGCGCACATCTAATGATATCATATTTTTTAATTTAATCTGTATTATGTTATTTACGAATCTTTGAGTATTAATAAGTTTCTGATAGTACTGGAAGCAGTACCATCTTCTTACGACGTTATCTTAATTAATCTAAACTGTTTCAAGCCATTTACGAATCTTTGACATATGTAACAGTACATTGAAGGTAATGGAAGTTTTTGATAATTTTGTCTAAACTGTTTTATGTTATTTACAAATCTTTGAATGTTAATAAGTTCCTGATAGAACTGGAAGCGGTACCACCTTCTTACGACATCATCTAGATTAATCTAAGCTGTTTCATGTCATTTAAGAACCTTTGACATATAACAATTCATTGAAGGTAATGAAAGAATAAAGCTTTTGATAATTTTGAATTTTTTAATAAGTTCCTGATAGTACTGGAAGAAAAACCATCTTCTAATGATATCATCTTTTTTGATCTAAACTGTTTATATATATATAACAATTGATTAAAAGTAATGCTAATTTTAAATTAATTAGTTCCTGATAGTTCTGAGACCATCATGTGAATTAGTCCAAACGGTTTCATAGTATTTACGAATTATAATAATAATTGATTTTCGATTTATTTAAGTAAGATAAGGATAAGGTTTTATACAGTTGTAGATTTTCTCATAAGTCCCTGATTGTACTGAGAACTGTCAACACCGACGTTATCTTAATTAATCTACAGCTTCGTATGTTACATGTTTTAATAATTTTGAAATTATTGAATAGGGGTATGTGAACGTTTTACTATTGCGAATACGGTCCTGATAGTACTGAGAACAGCGCCATCTCTCGTCGAAATTCATCAACATCACATTTTACTCCATTTACGAATGATCCGACTGAGGTCCATTTCGCAGTGATTCACGCGGGCCTCAATTAACATTTTTGCATGCGTAAGTAAGAAAACAAAACCGGTGGGCAGGATTTGTAGGAACGGCCGTGAGTGTTGGGAGCTCTTGTCTTCTATTTATAGCCGTACCCTGACCATGAACCAGCAAACACACAACGAAACGAGATTGTCTGTGATTATGGCATAGGTGATGTGTGCGATGTGACTTGACTGCTCAGGTATTTTGTGCGTGCGCGTTCCCTGTAGTAGTCGACGACACGTGTGCACCTTTTTGTTTTTGTTTTTTTTTTCGCTCGTTTTCATTTCGATTTCCACTGACGGAAGTGGGACGACGGTCCGCGGTGGGCTCCGCTATCGACTAATTATAGTCCAGAGGCGTGAAATATGCATATTCAAAAAATTTAAATGGCTTATTTAACAAACAAGATCTAAAAATAGCTGCGGACAATAATGAATTTAAATTAACGCATTAAGTGAGGCCACTAATTGCCAGATAACTGTTGAATTATCCAATACGAAAATACCACGTGGCCTAGAAAATAACATCTTTGTTCTTTCCTACCATTTCGAAACAACGCTCGAAGGTTGAATTCCTGCAGTGTCGATTATGTCAATCATGAACGTTTATTGTGACATTAATCGGGTGATTAATTTGTTAAAACTACGCCAGACGAACGTCCCCCAATTCTGCACCTCAACAAAATAACAAACCAAATCACATTATCCAATTTAAATCAGGCACGGGAAGATTTCTGAATGAATTATATGGGTGACACTAATACGCTTTGTGACAACCTAATAACTATTAAAATTTAATGGATTTAATCGAATTCAATTTAATTTGGGCATTGTATTAAACCATTGCCGTTCTATAATTCAATTCGAACTGTTGTATGGGTGCATAACGTAATTGAGACAACAAATTCGATTCGATTGTGTGAACGATTACAGTATTTGAACTAAGGCGAAAATATATAAAACCATAGTGTTCCCCATAAAGTAATCGCTTTCAGGAAAAAGTATAAATCGAAGAAAAAACTTTTCCCATACTTGGATACAAGTTGGCCAACGAGCCTTGCGTACACACAGGTCAACAAAGCACACACAATAATTCAGGACGTAATTGAGCCGATTGTGACTTGGGAACGCATATACTAAAAACATTATGGGCCTGTCACACTTTTGTATGTGCACGTCAAACGTTCGGCTCGTTATTTCAACCACATCCTAGTTACACTTTTCAAATATGTGAACAGCGCGTGGATTTTCAGTCACGGGTGAATTTTTAATGAATGTTTGCGCTCAACACACACAGTTAGCGTGCCAAAATTCACGCACGGTTACTCTGACATCTATCGATTAGTGGCGGATATTTTCAATTACACCAGATGGAAAAAATAGAGAAAAATGTTTAAAATATTTTTAAGTACATAATGTAATTTAACACTTGCCCTATCTATTTTGAAATGAAAGGGGCTCAAAGCTCGTAGTTTTTAAACGTTCGAATCGTATCAAAAATTCATAAAAGGATACGACAGCTTTGAAGTCGCTCAATCCTGTAAATCCGTAGATTTAAAAGGTGCGATATCAAAGCTATCTGTAACAGCTAATCAGCATTAGTTTTTATAAAAGAGTATTTCGTACATTGATTTTTGTCAATTTCTCTCTATATTTTTAAGGATTCATTTCAAAATTAATTCGCAGATAGAGAGTACAACATCAAAGCCCAACAAATTATCAGTTCATCAACATAATTTTATTAATGTTCTCGATATATTTTGCTTAGAGATATGGATGACAACGTCTGTATAAAATACAATTAAGGTGCCAAAATTCACTCACAGATACTTCCACAGTTGTTTCAGCCAGTTGAGAGAAATAGAGAAAAACGTTTCGAATACGTTTAATAAAGAAATTCATATATTTTGTAACAGTTGTCTGACCCATTTTCTGAAAAATGAACGCCTGCCAGATTCTATAAGTTTAAAGTCAAAGTTGGAAGATAAATCACCAGTTACCACGTAGAATGAACATTATCGAAAATTTAAGAAAACCATGTCTTTGAAATCACCCAATTCTACAAATCAGTTGAACACCAAAGCAGTGTGTAATAAATTATTAACTAATAAACATAATTTTAGTAATATTTTCAGTCTCTCCCGGATCAAATCTAAACATGAAAGATACAGATTGGTTAACAAGCTTGAAGGGAAATCGCTGGTTACCACGTAGAATGAACAGTATCAAAAATTCATAAAAGGAAATCCTGTCTCTGAAATCTCCCAATCCTACGAATCAGTTTATTTAGAGAGTGAAGCACCAAAACAGTGTGTAATAAATTATTAACTTATAAACATAATTTTAGTAATGTTTCCAGTATCTCCCGAGTTAGATCTAAACATGAAAGATAAAGATTGGTTAACCACAGTCCAAGAACCAAAATTTACTCACAGATACTGTGACATCTATCAGTCGGTAGCAGAAATATTAGTTTAAACTTCCACAGTTGTTTCCGATAGTGAAGAGAAATAGAAAAAATGTTTCGAATACGTTTAATAAAAAAGCCCTATATTTTGGAACAGTTGTCTGACTCATTTTTTAAAAAATGGACGCCAGTCAGATTCTATAAGTTTACAGTCAATGCTTGAAGGGAAATCGCCGATTACCACGTAAAATTAACAGTATCGAAAATTCATAAAAGGAAACCGTGTCTTTGAAATCAGCCAATCCTACAAATCAGTTGATTTACAGACTGAAACACCAAAGAAGTGTGTAACAAGTTATTAACTAATAAACATAATTTTAGTAATGTTTTCAGTGTCTCTCCGATTAGATTTAAACACAGTCCAAAAACCAAAATTTACTTACAGATACTGTGACATCTATCGATCGGTAGCAGAAATATTAGTTCAAACTTCCACAGTTGTTTCCCCCCCAATTGAGAAAAATGATGAGAAAGGTTTTAAATAGGTTTAATAAAAGAGTAATAAATTTTGCAACAGTTGTCTGTTCCATTTTCTGAAAATTTCAAGTCTGACAAATTCTATAAGATAAAAGGTAGGAGGGAAATTGACTGTTACCATGTAGAGTGAATAGTGTCGATAATTCGTAAAAGGAAATTTTGTCTTTGAAATCACACAATCCTTCAAATCAGTTGATTTAGAGAGTGAAACATGAAAGTAATGTGTAACAAATTATCAACTAATAAACATAATTTTAGTATCTAAATATGAAAGAAGATGAAGACCGTTTGACCACCGTTAAATTTACTCACAGATAGTGTGACATCTATCGATTGATAACAGAAATGTTAGTTTAAAATTCTACAACTGTTTCCGTCACTTTAAATAAATGGAGAAAAACATTTATTAAAGAAAGTAATGTATTCTGTAACAGTTGTCTGACATATTTTGTGGAACGCCTGGTAGATTTTAGAGGTTAGAAGTCAAATCTGGTAGCAGCGACAGTTAACAAGTGAAACGAATTACATAGAAAATTCAGAAAAGAAAGCCATATTTGTACAATACTACAAATCAGTAAATTTAGAGTCTGAAACATCAAAGAGCTGTGTCAATTAAGATAATTTAAATAACGTTCTCGATAGATTTTGTTAAGTTAAGCTCAAATGTTAAAGGTACCAAAATGTACTCACGGATGATCTGACATCTATCGATTAGTAGCGGTTTATTAGCGGTTACCATCAGTTGAAAGAACATAAAAGGTTTTCGAAACAATAAATAAAACAACCTATATTGTGGAAAAAACATGCCTGGCAAATTCTGTAGGCTAAAAGTCAAAGCTGAGATCGAAAACGAGGTTACGATGTGGAATAAATTACGTAGAAAATTCGTAAAAAGCATGAATATTAGTGGTTTGAGAGGGTGCGACACCAATGCTGTCATTTAATCAGTGCTAGTTTTTTCAAAAGACATCTATCGATTAGTAGCCGAAATGTTAGTTTAAACTTCCGCAGTTATTTCCACCCTTTCGAAAGCATAACGTTTCGAATGCATTTAATAAACACACCAATATATTCTGCAACAGTTGCCTGACCTATTTCGAAAAGTGCACGCCAGTTTTTATAGGTTGAAAGTCAAAGCTGGGATAGGAAACGCCGGTTACCATGTGGGGTGAATCGCATTGAAAATTCGTAAAAGGAAGCGTCACTGCTTTGAAGTCACTCAATCCTGCAAATCAGTCAATTTGGGGTGTACGACATCAAAGCAGTACGTAACAAGTTACCAGCCAATTAACATTGGTTTTTACGTAACAGTATTTCGTTTACATTGATTTTTGAGGAATATATCAGTATGTTGGGGTGGCTTATGTTACGCGTCCATGTTAATATCGTAGCTGGAGGGCGCAAATTAAACAACAAACAAGCCCACACTCAGGAAATAATTACGAGTTTGTAACTGTAGCAGTTTGTGTAATTCAGTGCTGATGAAATGTAATATGGCTTTTAATTATTGTGTTGTTTTTACAATTCGAGATTTTAATTTCGGTTTTTATGGGCGCCTTTATTGAATACGGTTCTGATACACTTTGACAGCAACGACATCTTTTGACGGCACGACATGCGATAGCTTTCAATTTGTGCCGTTATTTTGGCGCTTTTAATTACGAATGGGGAATAATTGAATTTTTAATTGTTACATTTTTCCATCACAGATTGTTGTGTTTATAATAAACGATTGAAATCAGTTATATGAACAAACAACGAGGAATGCTTTTAATAATTCATGGAATTGGTGGCACTTGTCTCAACTATTAAATTGTAAGAATTAAGTTAAACTTTAAACGATGAAAATATTATACGCAGACTTATTAAGGACAACGTTCTCTTTAATTACAATTCACCAAGTACACCACTTATAATTGGACGGTTGTTTGCAACCACAGCTTCAAACACAAACGATTTAAAACATCTTTCGTAAAATAATTGAATTACTAATTTCTGGTTTCGACCACAAACACGGTCTTAAAAAAAAAGCACTTCCTTCACAACAAACAAACCACACATTAACATGATACAAGTACTAATTAAAACGGACGGCGTAATTGCAATTAAGCAAAGTAATTACAACTTTGTGCACAACTCGTGCACCGGACCAAATAAATAATAAAACAGCGACGGTGAAGGTAAAGTCGCCTCGTGTGTATTCCGTCTTTTTTCCCTCCAAAGGAGAATCCTGGAGCAGAACACTGTCCATTCGTAAGTGCTGAGCGTCCGATCTTGCCAACACACTAATTTTAGATTAGTAAAAAGGACGCTATCAATTTAATGCCGGCCGAGAGCGGGAGTTTAGTGTCGTTGCGACAATTCAGAACTCAGTTATGATTACCGGAACTGAATTAGATGAATTATTCGCCGACTGTCCATTATTTCTGATTTGCTTCCCGGAATAATGATTTCTGTTAAATTCCTGGAAGGTGTATTCAAATGTTAGAATGTTGTAGTACCACAATGCAATTCTTTCGGTGTTATTGTGTTGGTACGGTTTGAGTTACAAACATGGAAGCCTATTTATAGAGGGGAATGATTTTTTATGGATTATTCGTATATTTTATTATTTGTTTAAGTTTTACTTCATTCATTCAAATTGACTGGTCAATTTGCAATGCTCCAAATATTTTCTTCTTACTTAATAATTAAAAATTACAATAAATTTTACAAAATTAATAAAATAAAATGGTGCCCTTATTGAGTATTTCTGAATTCTCACAGTGAATTCGATTTTCTCCATTGTTCCATTATTATTCAAACGCAGAGAATACCATTAAAAATTAACTTTTTTAAAACCGTTTGCAATGTTTTTTTTCCAAATTAAAATTTCAAATTGAGTTATTTTTCTAACAAAATTATTTTCTCTTATATTTTACATTGTGAATAATGTTGCTAACTATACCGAATTAACTTTCCAGATTAAGATTCTTTTTTTTTTCTTTTTAAAATAAACTGATTAAAACATTTAATAACAATTTTTTAAAACACCTCAACAAATTACTCAAAAATCAAGACTATTTAAATTAATTGAAATGTTGAAAACATTCGTAATAATTGTATCAATGTGAGTTTCCATAACCAAAAAACAAATTAAAATTACTCGATTAGAGTAATTTTATAAATATATAACTTCGCCGTCCTACGGTTAGATCATGAACGTGAAATACCCTGTATAGAGACATGTTTTATGTGAGTTGCCTTGAATTTAAAGTAGCATTTTCTGTAAATATTTTAATGCATTCCACTTTTAATATTAACTGTACATGGTAGTAATAAAAAGTTTATAAAAAAAATCCCAAAAATGTAAATGTAAACCTGTAAAAAACAGAAAAATGTGTATGATGGTAATATTCAGTAAATAAATAAACCAAATCAAAATTTTATTATTTTTATGGTATTCTGTGTGTATAAATATATAAATATACATTTAAAATTGTATATTAAAATAAATACATTAGAAAGATAATTCACAAAATATAAAATCATTTACATTTTAATAATTTAATTTTAAAATCCATTAAAAATAAATAAATAATATACAAATGAATAATACAAAAATTTACAAAGTATAAAATATATAAATGTCATATGAAAACAACAAACTTTGTACACATAATTTAGGCCTTTATTACTAGCATAATTTTATGTGATATTAAAAAATGTTGATTACACAAAAATCAGTAAAATACACAGATTATAAATCATAAAATAGATACTATTTAACAAATTTGAAAAATAAAATCAATTTTGTAGTGATTTTTAGTTGAAATGATACTACCACTATCCTTTTTCATAAAATTGAATTAAATTAATTAAATTAAATTTAGTTAATTTATCCTGTACTTCAATTCATAAATAATATTAAATATTATAAAGTGGTAATTAACAAAAAATTACTTAAGTATACAACTACAGGTTATAAAATAATATCATATAAAAAAGGAATACCTAAAATTAACATATTAAAAAAATAAGAGCAAGATTTTGTAATGATTTTTATCTATAATATAACTACCAGTATCTTTTTATATCATTGTTTTTAGTTTACAGTAGCATTTTCTGTAAATATTTTGATGTAATACACTTCATAATAAATATTAAATTATACAAAATTATACTTATGGTAATTAAACAAAAATTAGTACAGGTTATATAATTTTAATAAAACATATAAAAAAGGAACACATAAACATAACATATTAAGAAAAAGTTAAGAGCAAGATACTACCAGTACATGATCGTTTTTAGTTTAAAGTAGCATTTTCTCTAATTATTTTGATGTAATAATTCATATTAAATTATACTAAATTATACTTATGAATATTGATTGAGAAAGATACTACAACATGGTGATTGTCCAAAAATTGGTAAAATATACAACTTCAAATCAAACAATTTTGATGTAATATAAAAAAAGAAAATGTCTAAAATTAACATATTAAAAAAAGTTAAGAGCAAGATTTTGTAACGATTTTTATCTAGAATGTAATCACGAGAATCTTTTTACATGATCATCTTTGGTTTAAAGTACCATTTTCTGTAGATATTCTCTACTTAACAAGATATTTTAAATTATACAATATTATACTTATAAATATTGATTCAAAATTAAAATTTAAAAAAAAAATAGATTTTATAACGATTTTTATCTAAAATGTAACTACCAGTATCTTTTTACATTATCATCTTTGGCTTAATGTACCATTTACTGTAGATATTTTATATTTCACAAGATATTTTATATATTGATTCAAAATTAAAATTAACATATTAAAAAAAAATAAAAGAAAGATTTTGTAACGATTTTTATCTAAAATGTAATTACCAGTATCTTTTTACATGAACATGTTTGATTTAAAGTAGATATTCTATATTTCACAAGATATTTTAAATTATTCAAAATTTTACTTACGAATACTGATTCAAAATTAAAATTAACATATTAAAAAAATAAGAAAATGATTTTATAATGATTTTTATCTGGAATACAACCATCAGTATATTTTCCATGCTTGTTTTCAGTTTAAAGTAGCATTTTTTAGAAATATTTTGTTGTATATTTTACAACAAATATTAAATTATTCAAAATTATATTTATGAATATTGATTAGAAAAATAATGTAACGTGGTGATTATACAAAAATTAGTAAAATATACAATTTCAGATTATAAAACATCTAAAATTAGCATTTTAAAAAAATAAAAGACAGATTTTGTAGTAATTTTTAACTAAAATATAACTACCAGTATCTTCTTACAAAATAGAATTTAGATTAATGTAGTCTTTTCTGTAAATATTTGAATGTTCTTCACTTCACAACAAATATTAAATTATACAAAATTATACTTAAGAATATTGATTCGAAATTAAAATTAACATAAAAAAATAGAGTAAGATTTTGTAATGGTTTTTATCTGGAATGTAACTATCAGAATCTATTCCATGCTTATTTTTATTTTAAAGAAGCATTTTCTGTAATTATTTTGAGATGCACTTCACAACAAATATTAAATTATTCAAAATTATATTTATGAATATTGATTAGAAAAATATTGTAAAATGATGATTGTACAAAAATTAGTAAAATAGACAATTCAGATTATAAAATTTTGATAATATGATATAAAAAAGGAAAATTAACATATTAAAAAAATAAAAGACAGATTTTGTAATAATACTAAAATGTAATCTTTTTACATAATCATATTTAATCAAATGCATTTCCGTAAATTTTTTGATGAATTACACTTCATAAGATATTTTAAATTTTACAAAATTAGACTTGAGTATTGATTCAAAATTAAAATTAACATATTAAAAAAAACAGAGCAAGATTTTGTAACGATTTTTATCTAGAATGTAACTACCAGTATATTTTTACAGATCGTCTTTAGTTTGAAGTAAGTAGCAGTTTCTGTAAATATTTTGATGTAATACACTTCGTAACAAATATTAAATTATACAAAATTATACACAATTATACATACATAATTAACATTAATTGAGAAAAGTTCTGCAAAATGGTGGTTATACAAAAATTAGTAAAATATACTAAAAAACTTCAGATCATAAAATTTTGTGATCATATAAAAAACTAAACTAAAATTAACATATTAATACAAATTAAGAACAAGATTTTGTAATAATTTTTAACTGGAATGTAACTACATATCTTTTTCATGCTACTGTTTAGTTTAAAGTAATATTTCCTGTAAATATTTTAATATACACTTAACAACAAATATTAAATTATACAGTATTATATTTATGAATATTATTTAAGAAATATACTGAATCATATAAAAAAGAAAACAGTTAAAATTAATATTAAGAGCAAGATTTTGTAGTGATTTTTATGTAGAATGTAACTATCAGTATCTTTTCCATGATTTCACTTCACGAAAAGTTAAATTACTCAAAATTATATTTATATTTATAAATTAAAAAACATGGTAAAAATGGACAACACAAAAATTATCAAGATATAAAACTTTTAATTATAAAATTTTGATAATATATAAAAAAGGAAAATAAAGTTAAAAAAATTTAAAAAATTAGATCAATATTTCATAGTGATTTTTATCTAAAATGTAACTCTAACAGTTACATTTTAACTTAAAGTAACACTTTCTGTAAATATTTTGATATATTTAATTTCACAAGAAATATTAAATAAAAACAAATTATATCTATGTATTAAGAAAATAGTTTAAAAATGATGATTACACAAAATATTTTGATATATTAATTGTTTATTATTAAATAAATATATTATAAACAATTTTTGACTAATTTTTCAAATTGTGCTGTTTCACACATTTTGAAAAATTTTTTGTGAAAATTTTTAATGACTAAACATGAATTCGAAAAAAATATTTAATCGAAGAACTAAATTCAATAATTAAAAGCGAAATCGACAGGAAAAACTGCGACTACGTTAAAATTGCTCATTGAGCAACAAATTTCAGTTCCATTTAAATCTACATTTTCACTATGAATATGCTTTAAAAGGACCCGTTACAAAAAATTAAGAAGTTTGATATCGGAACCTCCAAGCAATTCGGCCGCAACATCACGGCATCAAAAAAAAAAAGGTGTCGTGCCGGTCCAGACAGCTTTTTTCCGGCGTGCCCCGCGAAAGTGCCACCCAACAATTGAAATCACCACTGGCAAATGGCGCGCATTGAAAAAGTGGAGCAATTAGAGTGTGGTCGGTGGTCATGCGGCAACTCGGCACTAGACACAGGTGTTCTAGAAGTGTTGCCGATCGCCGGAGCCAGTTTGTCTAGTATGTTACCCCCGAGGCGGCATTATTCGCTTGTTTGTCGGCCTTCCGTTCGTCCGTCATGTCCCCCAACTCCCTCCTCCCTCGCCGCGCCGGCATTCAATGCGAATCGTGTAAAGCAACACGGCGGGATTGCTTTACACTTTTTACACCTGGGGAGATGCAATTAAACGGGTATCGTTGTCCCGTCAGCCTCCATTGCCGGTGGATCCGTTCTTGTTTGTTTATTTATTTATTTTGCTTTTCGGTATTGTGCAATTAAATCTGTTTTAGAAATTGTCCGGCCTCAAATTGCTTTCATCTGTGACACGGCTTGACCCCAACATTTGAATTGGTAATTAGGGACGTGCGGTGTCAAACTAAGACAGATGGTCGATACGGATTCGGCACAATAAATATGCGTGTCAGCACATTTTTCTCCCTGTCGAAACGCAAAATCATAATAATAACAACACTCTTTATTTTCAGATTTTCCAATACCAACAAAGACTAACAATTCTTGAATTGTGGGTCAGGCATATGATTAAAGAAAAATATTCAGTGATATAAGTCGACTGACTATGAAAGATTCAGTGGTCCAATTTTAACATAAAAAAAAGGATTTATGAAAGAGTTTTTGTGGTACAAATTTGTGTTCACTTCGTATTAGTTATAGCTAAAGAATTTCATTCATTCCAAATGCCAGCAAATTTTAGTAATTTAATTGACTTGATAGAAGTCGAATTATTAGCTTAAAAGAAGGAGGACTTCGTGTCGTCGACAAAGGGTCAATTATTTGCTATGTATATAATGCGTTATCGGCTTTGGACAGTCGTGTTTTTGGTGGGCAACCTTAATGCAAGAAATTTTAACAGATACAAAAAGTAACACTTTAATTAATTTCGCTGCATTGTTAGATCTACAACAATTTAATGAAAGTTGTGAGTGGAGGTGGATGTGTACTTGATTTAGCTTACACAAATATATAGTCTGATGTGAAGATTGAAGATATGGTGGATCAATTTGCTTATGAATTTAGTAATTGCTTCGTCTGATCGTCGAGCTGAATCTGCGTTTTCTAATCATCAATGTGTTCAGTTCAATGAAGTAAATGAGTCTGGCGTACTAAAGAGTATTCACAAGTTGGCCAACAAAAAAACTGCAGGGGCTGATCAGATACCAGCATTTTTGATCAATGACTGCACACTTAAATTTTTGGAACCATTACAAGTTATTTTCAATTTGTCCCTGAAAACTAATACCTTCCCATCTATATGGAAAACTGCCAAAGTTACCCCAGTATTCAAAAAGGGTGATCAGTCTAATTTTAATAATTACAAATCTATCTCTATATTAATTAATTTCTCTAAAATATTTGAGTAGATGTTATATTCTGTCATTTATCAAAATATTCGTTATAAAATTTCTCCTAATGAGCTCGGTTATATGTTAGGCAGGTCCACCACCACTAACTTGATATGTATGACTAAGAATATTAGTCCCACCCTGTTTCTTGTGGTTTAGAAAATGTTGAGTTTTTTGTTGTGAAAATTAAGCAGCTAGTGTTTTATTTAATGATTACAAATTTATAGGCTAGAAACCAACTGTCAACTTTATTCGATACATTATCATCTTTATAAAGATCGTAGAATGTACTAAAATGTACTACTAAATTGAGGTCATTAGCATGGCTGATTATTCTACAACTCAAATACACTACGTCATATTACAAATATTAAAAACAAAATAGGATTCACTAAAGAACCTAACTTTTATAGACCAGTTTATTGACAAAATCGTCTCTTCCCCCTTAAATATTTGGTAATTAGATTAGTTTTGGACATCTAATTTAAACTATATATTTACACGAAGTAGGAGAGAACTTAAAAGATAAACAGAGGTCTAAAATTTTAATTTGATTCATTACTTATTATCAGAGAATTTATTCTTATATTAATGTTTTATTATTATTTTATAATATATCATTGCATTATAACTTTATTAACTTTTTAATGGTCACTTTATTATCTACTAATGCATACATTAAACAATTTATGATGTATCTAATATGGGGCTCCATTGTGGGGATTTAGCTTACACAAATATATTGTGTGATGTGAAGATTGAAGATATGGTGGATCAATTTGCTCATGAATTTAGTAATTGCCTCGTCTGATCGTCGAGCTGAATCTGCGTTTTCTAATCATCAATGTGTTCAGTTCAATGAAGTAAATGAGTGTCGCCTACTAAAGAGTATCCACAAGTTGGCCAACAAAAAACTTGCAGGGGATGATCAGATACCAGCATTTTTGATCAATGACTGCGCACTTACATTTTTGGAACCATTACAAGTTATTTTCAATTTGTCCCTGAAAACTAATACCTTCCCGTCTATATGGAAAACTGCCAAAGTTACCCCAGTATTCAAAAAGGGTGATCAATCTAATTTTAATAATTACAGATCTATCTCTATATTAATTAATTTCTCTAAAATATTTGAGTAGATGTTATATTCTGTCATTTATCAAAATATTCGTTATAAAATTTCTGCTAATCAGCTCGGTTATATGTTAGGCAGGTCCACCACCACTAACTTGATATGTATGACTAAGAATATTAGTTCCACCCTGTTTTTTGTGGTTTAGAAAATGTTGAGTTTTTTGTTGTGAAAATTAAGCAGCTAGTGTTTTATTTAATGATTACAAATTTATAGGCTAGAAACCAACTGTCAACTTTATTCGATACATTATCATCTTTATAAAGATCGTAGAATGTACTAAAATGTACTACCAAATTGAGGTCATTAGCATGGCTGATTATTCTACAACTCAAATACACTACGTCATATTACAAATATTAAAAACAAAATAGGATTCACTAAAGAACCTAACTTTTATAGACCAGTTTATTGACAAAATCGTCTCTTCCCCCTTAAATATTTGGTAATTAGATTAGTTTTGGACATCTAATTTAAACTATATATTTACACAAAGTAGGAGAGAACTTAAAAGATAAATAGAGGTCTAAAATTTTAATTTGATTCATTACTTATTATCAGAGAAATTATTCTTATATTAATGTTTTATTATTATTTTATAATATATCATTGCATTATAACTTTATTAACTTTTTAATGGTCACTTTATTATCTACTAATGCATACATTAAACAATTTATGACGTATCTAATATGGGGCTCCATTGTGGGGATTTAGCTTACACAAATATATCGTCTGATGTGAAGATTGAAGATATGGTGGACTGTCGTATGTTTTTGGTGGGCGACCTTAATGCAAGAAATTTTAACAGATACAAAAAGTAACACTTTAATTAATTTAATTTTCAAACAACATAAATAGATACGTGCTGGTGGGGAAGGATTGCTGTGAAGATTTAGGCATTTTATTTGATTACGAATTATCTTTTGTGCTGCAAATAATGGAAGTTTCTTCAACTTCCAAGATCTTGGGACTTGTCTCACGAAACTGCAAATCGCTATTGTCTGGAATCCCATTTACACTTGCCATAAAATTAGCCTAGAATCTATTCAACGACGATACCAAAAGTTCTTGAGCTTTCGTAAAAACAAGTACACCCTGTTCGTAACACCGATCACAATCTATTACAGCAAGAACATTCTATGAACTCACTGCTAGTAAGAAGAGAAAAACGTCAGCAAAGTTTCTTGTCAATATGTTACATGGCAAAATTGATTGTTCTTATATACCATATTGAATTTAACGTGCCAAGACGTTTCTCTCTCCATATCAAGACTAGAACCAATGTTCTACTAAAAAGCCCAGTTTTCCAAATGTTCAGAAATGCTAACAAATATTGCGATGATATATTTAATTTTTAATTAAGATGTATTAAGCATTTATTTGATGTTGCATCTATTTTAAGTTAACTCTGTTAGACATAAATCATACTTTAGGCGGTTTACAACCAAATGTAAATTTTATACTTGTGTTTATTTCCATTAAAATGAAACCAAACATTCTTTCGTTGACAATTTTTTAATTCCCCCTACAAAAAGCCATTGTTTACCTTTAATTTTATTCGTGAGTGTGCTTTTTTCTAGTTCCACTACAACGTCCTTAATAAGATAAGCAAGTTTTTGAACTTTAAATAGAGTTACTTTGCTCTCTCCAACAGAGGGATCCAAAAATATTATCTTGTACTTTTAAATGAAACGAAAGTTAACATCTACAATTTTTTCTTTAAATAAACTAAAAATATATATTCAATAATATTTATTTATATACACATTATATAATTTAAGATATAGAGTTTATCCGATTTAAACCAACTTTTTTTTCAATTATAAACAATTATAATAAAGAAAATATGTACTTATAGACAAAAATGAATAAAATAATGAAAATTGAAAAAATTAATCAAATCAGAAAATTTTTTATATAAAATTTAACCACACCATTGGATTAAGCATCCCCAGAAAATAGTATATATAAAATTTCATAAGAAAATTCTTAATTTGGTAAATAAAATCAAAAAACATATTCTTCTTATGAATTTATTATCTAAATTAAGTAGTCTATGGAACAAACTGTCAAAAATAGCACAATTTTTATTTTTATCATTAATGGAATATTTTACTAATAATACTATATTAATTATACTATACTTATACTAATATTCTTCAAACTCAAATTTTTGTGAAGTTTGTGGAAGAACTAATGAATCACGTTCGGAAATTGCCCCAGAATAATTGTGAAAAAGACCCACGAACTTATGAAATAGTTATAATAAATACATTCAATAGAACACTGGAATGATACAGGTAAATAAAATTTGGGTATTTTGTATTAGTATAAGCATAGTATTATTAGTATAATATTCCAAAATTCTTGATAAATTAAATTAATTAATTAAAACTAATTAAAAAGTAAATTCAAAAAGAGAATATGATTTTCAATAATATGATCTAATTTCGTGTCTAAAAAATGTTGGTTTTGTGCCCATAAAAGTGATGACATGTTTTACATTTGAACAAAACAAAATTGGAAAAAAAGATAAAATTTTATGCAAGTGTGGCACTTTGAAATGAGCCACACTGTATAATGACTAATGTGAAGCTCACTTGTTTAGACAAAAGTGGGTGAATTAGTTGCTCTCTACTGTTAATTACATACAAAGACAAACAACAATAAAAATAAATGTTTGTACTGATACAAATATACATAATATAAAAGTAATGATAAATGTTTGTAGTAGAAATAAAGTAAGCACAGTAATAAAAATATAGAATCCAATATAAGCAGAATTCGCCTCCAGACTAATACTGGCCTTTCTTTACATTCCCTGTATTCTCAATTAAAATAAGATTTAATCATGGAATACTTTATAAAATAATTGTAGAAGATAATATTGACCGCATTTCCAATTGTAGATAAAAATATTCGCATATTTTCCACATAATATCACAAATTGTTCAACTGAACGTTTATGTTCACAATTAAAAATGTTTAAATATGCTAAAAAAACGTGATCAACGTAACAAATAAAAATGGGTGGTATTTAGTTTTGAGAATGATTGTATTTTTATATATGTTAAAGCAGGAGAAAGCTTTTTAAACACATATAGAGCGTTGTTTCGTTAAATAAAATTTTAATTTGTTTCATCATTGCTTATTGTCAGAGATTTTATTCTTATGCTAATGTTTTTTTTATTATTTTTTAATATATCAGTACATTATGAATTTATTAACTTTTTAATGGTTTTCTTTTTTATTATATTTCTTTATTAACTAATATGGAAACTCTTATTTAAATAAACTAGAGGTAAATATTCATTATTGTTTTTTATATCATTTTTATTATCTGCCTTGTAGTCCTTAGTATCACTAAGAATATTAGTTCCACTCTTTATTCAATACATCTTTATGAAAATCGTAGATTGTACTAAAATGTACTACTAAATTGAGGTCATTAGCATAGCTGATTATTCTACAACTCAAATACACTACGTCATATTACAAATATTAAAAACAAAATAGGATTCACTAAAGAACCCAACTTTTAAAGACCAGTTTATTGACAAAATCGTCTCTTCCCCCTTAAATATTTGGTAATTAGATTAGTTTTTGAAATCTAATTTAAATTAATTGTATTATATATTTACACACAGTATGGGAAAACTTATAAAACACAAATAGAGCTTTAAAATCTTAATTTGATTCATTACTTATTGTCAGAGAATTTTTTCTTATGTTTTTTTATTATTTTATAATATTTCATTACATTATAGATTTATTAACTTTTTAATGGTTACTTTATTATCTACCAATGAATACATTAAACAATTTATGATCTAATGTAGGACATCATTGTAGGGCTAAGAACCTCATTCTCTCATAGCTTGTTTGTTGTCGTTTAGAAAATTCTGAGTTATTTGGTGTAAATAAAGATCAAGCTAGTCTTTTATTTATTGATCATCAGTTTATTGTCTATCTTTATTACACAGGACCCAGAATGATGCCCTGAATTTTACAAAACATAAACTGCCTCTTTCCTCTATTATTTTTTAATATATCATTTGCATTATTAATATAGTTTACTTTAAGATAAATATTCATTATGATTTTTATTAAATAATATACAATTTGGTATATAAAGTGTGGACAATTTAAAAGCGGAACATCCCTATAAAATTTGTGCTTTGTGTCCGATTTTGACAATTTTTCAATTGTAGTAAATAATGAAAATATGTACTTATAGACAAAATGTCACGTGTTTTAACCAAAACCTACAGAAAGTCTAACTACACCACTGGATTAAACACCGGCAGAAATGGTCACATCCAGTCCTGGACAAAAGTTTGGAAACCGTAAAACTGAATTATTTATTATTCCAATAATTAATAATATGTCCTGTGTAAAGGATTAATAAAAATACTTCTAGAAATTGTATTTACTTTTATTAAGATATTATAGGGTAAAATAGAATTTTATACAAAATTAAACTTTTTTATTCAGACATAAATTTGAAATAAATAATATTTAAGGGGTTTCCCATCTTATGTCTTGGTAAAAAACAGTATACTTTTTATAATATTTTTATAATATCGAAACAAATTGCAGTATACACAGTGTATTATTATTATTATTATTATTATTATTATTATTTTGTATTTTAATATACAGTGCGCTTATTTTAATATTATTTTTTATAATTATTGTTTATTTGCTATGCTAACTTTTATCCAGAAGTGTACCAAATTTATTAAAAAAATTATATATATATATATATATATATATATATATATATATATATATATATACATAATTCTGGAGAAAAATTAAAAATCATATCCATCTTATGAATTTATTCATAATTTTTAATATATCATTGCATTATTTATATATTAATTTATAATAGTTTACTTTAATATAAATATTCATTATCACTATTATTAAATAATATAGACATTATACAATTTGTAATACAGTGTGGACAATTTAAAAGCGGAACATCCCCATAAAATTTATATTTTTGGTCCGATTTTGACAACTTTTTCAATTGTAAAGAATGAAAATATGTACTTATAGACAAAATGTCACGTATTTTAACCAAAATGAAAACCTACAGGGTAAGTTTTAAGTTTATGAAAGTCTAGCTACACCACTGGATTAAACACCTGCAAATATGGTCATATATACTCCTAAACAAAAGTTTGGAAACCTTAAAACTGAATTGTTTATTATTTGAATAATAATTTAAATAAAATTACTATTTTTTCTCCTGTATAAAGGATTAATAAAAATGCATCAAGAATTTTTTTTTACTTTTATTAAGATATCATAAAGTAAAATAGAATTTTATACAAAATTAAACTTTTTTATTTGGACATAAAATTTAAGGGGTTTGCAATCTTATGTCTTATTATTATTAATATTTTATATTTTAATATACATAGTGCTTATTTTAATATTATTTTTTATAATTATTGTTTATTTGCTACTTTCAATAACTGTTTCATAGGGTACCCAAACTTTTGTCCAGGAGTGTACCAAATTTCCTAAAAAATGATATTCATAATTCTGTGGAAAAAATAAAAATCATATTCATTTTATGAATTTATTCATAATTTTGAATATTGAATTTTTTGTTGAACCAATTTATTGTCCACGAACAAATCGACTATTTGACTCCCTTAGATATACAACCGCAAATTTCTAATTTCCCTTGTGCTGTGGCAATTTCCAGTGACTCGATCACATTGAACAATAACTCGGACAAATTAATTACAGTAACCAATGGCTTATTATATTACTGACAATCTGGAATTCGCCCGAGCGAAATGCGATTTGCACTGACAAAGTGTAGCATTTCACTTACAGATTTCATTCATGCGCCTTCGGCTAAATATTACTTTGCAATTTATGTATTACGTACCTGAATGGGACCCAATACGAATGCGTTTGAATAAATAATCAGACAGTTAAACATTGCCATAATTTATCGCTGATAATTACTGTTATTTATTTTCGGGAGAAATTTTTATTACGTCCTTGCACAATTACATTTCACTTCCCATTTTTCTCTCACCCACAAAATTACGTGAAACGTTTTAACATCATCATTATGTGTTTCATGAATCGGTTTTGGTAACGTTAAAGTTAATTATGTGCATTAATCCAAGGGAGGATCTATTATTAAAGTAAACGTTTGCTTAGCTACGATAACTTGGCAAGTTACTGCCGTTAAAGCCCAAATATTGTGCGTACATAATGTGAAATGCTAAGTATAAGAAAACATATTACCCAAATTAAAATTGGATAATTATGTAAATAAGAGGCGGTGGCATAAAATTAAGTTAAATAATGGTCGTTTCAATGTTTCCTTGTGGTTTACTGATAAATTCAGTTTACTCATGCCACTTATAGCTGTTTAGGTTCATAAAATGTAATAAAAGTAAAACGTCACAGCTCAAAAGTTAACGATTTTCACAATAAAAACTTTGTAGAATTAAGTATTACAGTATAACTTGAATATTTTAATCTTAAGGCTAATTATAGTTGTTTATGTTTTTGATATATACCAAGTAACACTGTTATAAATAGAATTGTACGTTTTGAATTTAAAAAAAATGTTTAAATTTGTAAACAAAATTAAGTTGTAAAATTTAAATAAATATTTATAATCTAAATTTAGAAAACTAAAATTATTCAACAAAAAAAAAATATAAAATTTCGTTGCTGTATTAACAAATTCTAGTAAACAAGAAAATCATCATAAAATCAAATTTACAGAATAAAATTATTTCTACAAGCTTCTATATTTATATAGTATTTCACAATTTTCTAAGAAATAATAATTTTGTAAAATTATAAATATAATATACTAATAATTTTTAGTAAATGAACATTCAAACTCAAATTTTTAATATTTAAATTATGAAGAATAGAAGAAAATACCATTAAATATATAAATATTTTGAAAAATGTATTATTTTTTATAAAAAATTACTTATAAAAAATTAACTTCAACAAAACTGCGAAATTTATGAAAAAAGAAAAACATCAACTAAACCAAAATTCCAATATTAACAAAATATTATCAGAAATGTTTTAAATATATAAAAATGTGAGACAAAATTATAAAAATTTAAAACAGAAAATTTTGTTAATAAAAACATTTTAAAATTTAAAAATCTTTTAGTATTTTTAGTAATACTGAACATGTGCATAAACAATTTACAATATTTGTACTAGAAAAATTTATAAAAGTCAAATTAAAATTAATTTATGAATAAACACAATTATAGTAAGTTTTCTAAAAAATTTCGAATGTCGAAAAATCTTATAAAAATTTTTCTAAGAAATGTAAAAACACATAAAAACGAATATTAACATAGAAATATGAAAATTTTGTAATAAATACATTTTTTATATTTATAATAACAGAAAGTGCGAAAAATTAGGAAAAATAGAAAATACACTAAATATAAAAAAAAACAAAAAATTAAATTTGTACAAAAATTAACATTAATTAAACAAATTCGACAAGATAGTACATTCAAAAAAACTGTGTAATTGCATCATCAATTTACACTAATTTAAGAAATTCGACAAGACCCGAATTTTTATTTTCTACATATATTTTTTATTAAATTTTTCAGTAAATTAATATACATCTTACATACAAAATTTTGTTACTTTAATCATTTTTTAAAAAATTTTCAGTATAAAAAATAGACGGCAATTATGGAAATATATAAAATTATAATTAGAGATAATAAACAAAATATATATTTATATTTTAAGGAATATTATATTTTAGTTTCAATTTTTTATTAAAAACATTTTAGTAGAAAAATCCCAAAAATTAAAAAAAAAAATAAATATAAAAAACTATAAAATTCTAATTAAAGGTAATGAAAAAAATAAAACAGAAAAATTGTGTGAAAAATTTCATGTTTATCTATAATTTACACACAATTCAGTAACATCCAACATTTTATTTCATTCGTAATATTTTCTTAAAAACTTTTTAGTAGAAAAATAACAAAAATTAAGAAAAAAAATTAAATATTAAAAATTGTAAAATTATAATTAAAGGAAATAAAAAAAATAAAACTGTAACTTCATATTTATCTATAATTTACACTAAACTCAGCAACATTCAACATTTTATTTCATTCCTTAATTGTAACAAATTTTTCAATTATCTTATTTTAAATTCATATTCCAAAGTTTTATGGATTTCAACACTAGAAGAAATTGGAAAAATAAATATGTAAATAAAATTCTAATTACAGGTATTAAGCAAAATTAAAAAATTTTGGAAGGAAGTTAAGCAATTTTATATTTATATAAACAATTTACACTAATTAAATAAATACGACAAGATTAGGAATATTAAATATTTCAATTTTTAAAAACTTTCAGTAGAAAATGTGAAAAAAAAAAAGAAATTAAATTTGAGAACATATAATTAATAATAATTAATCATAATTTTAATTATATAGAGAGAAAGAGAGAGTGTTCAATTATTCCCTCTATAAATTTAATATTAATTTTTTCATTTAGTTTAAATTATAAAATTTCAAACTCAACATTTTATTGATTTTAATTTTTTTCAATTTAATAGAAAAAATACAGAAAATGTTTTATCAATTCTTTAAATAAATATGAGATCCACAATTTTATTTCTCCTATAAGCATTAATTTCAACATTAAACGAAAAAAAAAAACAAAGAATGAAGAAAATAGAAATTAATTATACAAAATATAAAATTCTAATTGGAGGTAACAATTTTCACTAATTAAATAAATACGAAAAAATGTTTGAGATTAAGATAAAATATTAATTATTAACCAAAATTTTGCAAAATATACAACTTTACATTCTAAAGTTTTTATAATTATATTATATAAAAAAAGGAATATTGTGAATTAATAAATACTTTTTTTGAAATATTATTATTAATATTAAAGTTATATTAGGAAAAATATTTTAAAACAAACTTTCAAACTAAATATAACTCATAGAAACAACCAATGAATGAATTTTAATAAATTCAATGTTAAAAAAATAAACTCAGATATCCACAAAGCGGATATCTTTTCCGGGACATTTTCGAGAGGTTTCCGTTATTTATTCATTTTTTTTTTTTTTCAGAACGCACAAACCGCACAATCTATATTTAGAAGGCCAATATTTACACATCGCGATAAATCGTAGATAAATTATAAAATTCATGACCGACATGCACAAATCAACTGAATTATCATCATCATTAACGTTGTATTTATTTTGAAGCCATATACATCAATTTATTACAACGTTAATACACAATTAATTGACATATCCGTCCGCACCAAACTTTTCGTCGACGTTCGGCAACTCGTCATTTTTTATGGGAAAAGTTGAAATTGCCCGGATTCACCTTTATTTAAGTCCTGTCCCATCCCGTTCCGTTTTCTCGTTCCACACAATGTGCGTGTCTGGTTTTCGTGAAATACTGCATATTGCACCACATGTTATGTAAATAGATGTTTATGATGGTTTCGTGCTATTTTTAGAACAATTGTGATATGAACATGAGCTGCTAATCGTATTATTGGCTCCGTTCATTGCCGGAGTACGAACTCCCCCTGCGATTTATTTGATTTATTAATATTTGTATATTGTAACATTAATCGAGATTTCGAGTGGTGTGCAAATAAAAAATTTCCTAAGTCGTTACACACACACACTTAAATTTACTTTGTTCCTTTCTGTTTGAATTGGTGATTAGGTAAAGGGGACGTTCATCAATCTTAACATAAACCGAACAGATGTTCATATTATTATTTCCAAACAATCATATAATATTTCAATTAAACAGTTTTGTGATTTAATTATATGTACACTCTTATCTTTGTGAAGAATAAAAAAATTATCTGTCGCGTACAAAATGTGTTTGCGAACGCAAATTGATTACCGACGCGTATTTTAGATATAAATAGTTTTTATTAACTGACTTTCTAATGTAAATACACGCTTGTTTGCTGTGGAGTTGTAATAAAATTATTATCTTTATCTACCAAGTATTATTCTACTTACATTTTTTAAAGAATGGCTCCAGGAAAGTGACATAAATAACACTAGTTTACGCTTTTATGAAATTTCATCAACTGTGTTAAAAAATAAAAATTTCTAGTGTACTTTTCTTCTCTGTTACTTAGAAATGTTTCTTAAATTTAAACACCATTTTTAAAATGTCGTTTTATAGAGTAATTTTACATAGAATTACAAAATGTCATAAAAATCATAATATAAGAAACTAAAATTATCTAGAGTAAAATTTTCTCCAAAATTTAGAAATGTTTCTTAAAGTTAATCCACAAAAAGTAATAAATTTCATTAAGTTAATATGTAAAAACAATATTTTAGGAACATTTTATAAAATAAAATTCTTCCTAGAATTGTAAAATGTTAATGTTTTTCTAAAATTAGTCTCTGTATCTAAACTATTTTTCTTAATTTTCTTATTTAACTAAGTGTACAACGAAGAAAACCATTATTTTTTTCTATTTTACGATTAATATATAATTAAATATAAGTTATTAATTAATTATAAATTATTTGTTCAGAATATGATTGTTAATAATTACAATTTTGTGTCGTATTTCGCTTATTTAAAGCTTGAAAAGCTAGAAAAAATGTTTCTCTCATAAGACTAATTTATGAATGACTTTTGTCTATCTACAAAACTGCAGAATGGCTCCAGAAAAATGAAATATGTATACACCAGTTCTAAAAATTATTTGGAGTAAAATTTTCTCTAAAATTTAGAAATGTTTCTTAAAGTTAATCCTCATTTTTTAAATATCCACCAAAAATTATAAATTTCTTTAATTTAATATACATAAACAATATTTTTAGAAACATTTTATAAAGTAAAATTTTGTCTAGAATTGCAAAGTGTTAATGTTTCTCTAAAGTTAGTATCTAAATTATTTTTGTTAATTTTCTTATTTAACTAAGTGTACAACGAAGGAAACTATTATTTTTTCTTATTTTTCGATCAATATAAATTAAATATAATTTAGTAATTAATTATAAATTATTTGTTCAAAATATGATTGTTAATAATTACAATTCTGTGTTATATCTCGCTTATTTAAAGCTTCAAAAGCTAAAAAAAATGTGTCTCTCATAAGACTAATTTATGTTTGTGTATCAACAAAACTCCAGAATGGCTATTTTACAGTATTTTAATAAATTCTTGTTATAATATAGAGTCTCTTATACTTAATCCCCATATTTTAATATCCGCCAAAAATTATGTATTTTTTTAATATATAAAAAGAATATTTTTAGGAATTGTATAAAGTAAAATTTGTTTATAAGTGCAAAACGTTAATGTTTTTCTAAAGATAGTCTCCCTATCTAAAATATTTTCCTTGATTTTCTTATTTAATTACGTGTACAATGAAGAAAAGCATTTTTTTCTTTTTATAATTTGGAAATTTAATTTCTTTTCTATACAAAAAAATATTTAATATAGAAAAAAAATATTCGGTGATTTTAAATTATTAACGACCATAATTAAAAGTAAGTTATTTATTTTCCTTCAGTTCTTGACATTTCCCGGGGCTTCTACGAACTGCACGCTGATAAACATTCCAATTAGACTTAATTTCAAATAAATTAATTGAAGCTTAAAAATACCTTTGCCGGCAAAATGCCGTACAATAAACAATCCTTAGGGGCAAGGAAAAATATTAATTGTGCGCCGCATTCGCAGCATCTAAATCACCATGAACGAGAAAACTCATCGGCGGAGTTATTTTCGCATTTTAGCGACGTGTAAAACCGTGTTTACCCAAAGGCTTCATTCCGAAACCGACATGGAAACATACTCGCTGAAATTTTATTAATCCCCGTTTCCTTCCGAAGTTTAATTTACAAAAATTTGTTTAATATTCAACTTGAGTTATATTTAATTTAGCTTCCAAGATATTTATTTAAATATATTAAATACACGGGGTGTCCCAAATCGACTGTATTTAACTGTTACGGGTATTTTCAGACAAAATGTAGTATAACTAACTGACATAAGTACCAAAGTTCATTTTTTTTACGAAACAATCGACCAAAGACAACATCGAATTGATGATTCTGAGCAGTGTTTGGAGCTGTTTAATCGTAATAAACCCGAATTTTTGCGTCGATATGTAACAATGGATGAAACATGGCTCCATCATTTCACAGCGGAGTCCAACCAACAGTCAGCCGAGTGGACTCCAGTCTATTTTGAAGCTAAAGGCAAATCGTATTATAAAAATGGTATAGAAAAATTGTATGACCACTATAATCGTTGTATCGTCCTCGAAGGCAACAATATTGAATAATTAAATCAAATTCTATAAAAAAAAAAGATTTTTTCTATGCTAACCTACGGACTTTTCAGCCCAACAGCTATATATATATATATATATATATATATATATATATATATATATATATATATATATATTACATAAAAATGTTAAGATATAATAATTAATTAATATGTAAATCTTTTTTAATGGAGACTATACATTAATATAATAACTTTAAAAAATATAATATTGTAGTGTTTTAAATTATCTTTAGTTAAGATATAACAATATTTCTAAAAAAGAATCAATATAATAAATATTTTTGTCTACGAAAAAAAAAAAATGCGTAACTGATAAATTATTTTATTTATGCTTTTTAACTGTTTTATTTTAAACACAAAATAAAAAATATCAAAAATTTCGAGATAATATGTGAAATTGTTTTATTTCGAATAGAAAATATTTTGTCTTTAAAATGTCAAAATAAAAGTTTTCCAAAAATACATAATTTTGTAGTGTTTTAAATTATATAACAATATTTCTAAAAAAATGAGATAATAAATATTGTTACATTCAAAAAATAAATTTTATATTCACACACACACAAAATAGTTGTTAATTTTTATAGAAAATATCATTGTTTAAGATACGTTAATATTAAGTTGTCAAATGTCATAGTTAATAGTATTAACATATTCATGTATAAAAATATCATTTACCAAATATTTGAAAAATTTCGTGATAATATGTGCAAATATTTTATTTCAAATAGAAAGTATGACTGAATTTATCCTTAAGTCAAAATAAAATCAGGTTTTTCAAAAATATATAATATTTTAAATTATCTTTAGCTAAGGTATAACAATATTCATAAAAAATCGAGATAATAAATATTGTTGTTTACGAAACAAAGATGGTGTAACTGATAATTTATTTTATTTATCTTTTCAAAAAGCAAATTTTATATTCTCTCACATCTCTCCAAAATATTTGATATAATTATTAATTTTCAAACAAAATAATTAATAATTTGTGTAATTATTTTATTTCAAATAAAAAATATGACTGAATTTATCTTTAAAATCTTTAAAATGTCAAAATAAAATCAAGTTTGCCAAAATCATATAAATTGGTAGTGTTTTAAATTATCTTTAACTAAGATATAACAATATTTCTAAAAAAATTGAGATATTAAATATTGTTGTCTATAAAATAAAGATGGCGTAACTGATAATATATTTTATTTGTGCTTTCAAAAAATAAATTTTATATTCACAAACACCCACCCAAAAAATGAGATATTTTCAAACAAAATATCATTGTTAAAGATACGTTAATATTAAGTTTGTCAAATGTCATATTTAATAGTATTAACATATTCATGTATAACAATATTATTTTCCAAATCTAACATATAACAATAGACAATAAATATTGTTGTCTACGAAACAAAAATGGTGTAACTTTATTTTACTTATGCTTTCAAAAAATAAATTTTATTTTCACACACACCTACCCAAAAAATGAGACATAGTTATTAATTTTCAAACAAAATATCATTGTTTATGATACGTTAATATTAAATTTGTCAAATGTCATATTTAATAGTATTAACATATTCATGTATAAAAATATTATTTTCTAAATATTTGAAAAAATTCGAGATAATATGTGCAGTTGTTTTATTTCAAATAGAAAATGACAGAATTTGCCTTTAAAATGTCAAAATAAAATCAAGTTTTCCAAAAATATATCAATCTTTCTAAAAAAATCGAGATAATAAATATTGTTGTCTATGACATAAAGATGGTGTAACTAATAAAAGTAAACTTTATATTTACTTACACCTGCCCAAAATGTATGACATAAATATTAATTTTCAAACAAAATATCATTGATTAAGATACGTTAATGATAAGTTATAATATAATTATTTTACAAATATTTGAAAAAATTTGAGGTAATATGTACAACTGTTTTATTTCATATATTGTTATTTACGAAACAAAATTGATAATTTATTTTATTTATGTTTCTTAAATGAAAATTTTATATTCACAGATATTAACCCAAAACTTATTACATATACATTTCAAATAAATTATCAGTTGTTAACATCCGTTAATAATAAGTTTGCCAAATAATAGAAGATGATACGCTCAACTTTCTTATTTCAAATAGAATAATTGAATTTTGAATTTGTATTTGCAATATATAAAAAAAATAAAGTTTTCCAAAAATATATAGTTCGTGATACAACTATATTTTGATTAATTGCGAAATATTTTATATGCCAGTTTTTGTAGTTATTTCTGAAACGCTCATAGACATCAAAATATTGTTTGCGGTGTTGCTGTTGTTCATATTAGCTTTTACCCCTTAGGAAATCCTGCTAACATCCAAAGACACCTACCTCATCTACGATTCCCTGCATATAACTTATCATAACGGTAATTTCCACAAGTTTTTATCATCCCGCCCAATAATCCTATTAATCCCGAACCAACGATTACAAATCTAATCAATCAAAAATGAGCACACGAACAACGGGTCGTAAAAGTGATTTAATCGAATACACGTTATTATTCTATATCTATATGCCAATAAATAATGAATCAGTCGCACAAAATCCATTCGGAATTCAGAAATTAGGTACACAGTACACCTAAAAATAAAACCGATGAGGCGAAAAATAGCAGCCAGACCAAAGCAACGGACCCAACACGTCTTTGTTCGTCGGCATACGAAAACGAATCGTCGATGCAAAACTGGGTACATCCCGTTTCGATACGATGGGACTGTTAATAAGTGTCGAGACACAAAGTCGACGAAAACCTGGAACGAATTAAGCGCGTTCTGAGGGAATTTGAATTTCCTGGAATTTACAGGTGTCCGTTCGCACGAATTGATACGGGAAACTTGTGAATAAGCCAAAATTTCGTTATATTTGTTCACCATATTGATTTGAACGTTGTACTAATATGGCGAAAAACCATCTAAGCAAAAACATTTCGAGTTGTTTGTCGGGTAAGACATTTTTATGTCCAATCGACAAATCCAGAGTTATTAATTAGGTTAATATAAAATAATTCTGGTTTATTGTTTTGTTCCTTTAATGTTGTACCAAATGAAATTATATTTAAACGACTGTAAATGTTACAAAGTGTTCAAACTTGATTAATGTAGGTCAGTTTGTTAAAAAGTTATTGGACAACCATAATTCAATTCGACTTTTCTATACAGAAAATATTTAATTGGAAAACGTGTATTTAAAATTAATTTTACTACATGTACGTGCTAATATTGATAAATATTAAACATAAATTTATGTCAACGGACATCATACAAAAATATAAATTATTCATTACAATAAGGTTTTTTAAAATTGTAATTTTGACGTGTTTCATCATGTCTTTTTAAAGTGTTAAAAGTGTCTATGTAAATTTAATTAATAGATATTTTACGTATTAAAACGTAAAACGCAAAGTTCGAAGATGCCTATAATTCCTTCGATTTCCACATTTTAATGAATATGCAAGAAACAAAACAAATATATTCATGATTGTTTCTTTTTTTAAATTTTTAATTATTTTAATATACATCAATAATATTATTTTTTATACTTGTTCTGTTATTGGACCTATCAAATAATACTGTGTAAAATATAAATTCCTTGTTTAAAATATTAAATCACGTTAAAACTTTAATATTAATAAAAAATTATATTATTATAAGTTTATAGAATAATACCAATAATTTTTTAATTATGCGTCATACTTCAGGATTAATTTGTAATTAATTTTGTCTATCAATAAAAATATGCAAAATTATCCCAATTAGACTTTCAAAAATTGAAATTTTTACGATTTCATCGGATCTTTTTAAAAACTCTTATAATAAGAAGAAAAGTTAAAGCATTTTGAATTGATTCTCTCCTTTTAATAAATGGAAAATAATGAAAGTGAAAGAAAATTATTATTATAATTATAATTGATTTATAATTTCATCTATATTAAAATTAGTCTATCTACACCACTGTAAAAACATAAACTAATAAAATTTTAAGTAAATTTAAGTAAGGAATATTTTATATATGGTACTTAGATCAATTATGTTGTTAAAACCTTAACATTATTATTTAATTTGTAGATATTTTTGCTTGTTAATACGTAAAAGTTTCGAGAATTTTCTTTGATTATTACATTTTGAAATAAATTCAAAAATATTACCAACAGGAAATTTTATAATTGATTAATTATATCTCATATTTCAGGATTAACTTGTAAATTGTTATTGTCTATCAATAACAATATACAAAATCATAAAATATTCGTTCCAATTAAATATTCAAAAATTGAAGTCTTTATAATTTCATCAGATTTCTTAAAATATTCTATAATAAAATGAAAAATTGAAGGATTTTTTGATTCTCACATTTTAATAAACGGAAAAGATTAAAATTGAAAGAAAATTATTATTATTATAATTATTATTGGTTTATTATTATGTTACAACATTGCAAAAATATAAACTATTTTTTATATTTCAGGACTAATCCACAACACCACGTAAAATTATAAATTATGAGTTCCAATAAGACATTTAATAATTGAACTTTTTACAGTTTCATCTCCACTTTTTAAAATATCAAATGGTAACAAGAGAAAAATGAAGAAGTTATTGGATTTCCACATTTTATTAAAAATCAGAAAAATAAATTGAATAAGAAATTTTATTAATTTATCTGTTTTAAGACTAATTTGTAGATAATGTTTTTCTACCCACAACACAAACTATTCCTTCCAATACAATCTTTAAAAATTGCAATATTGAAAATATTTTTATGTAAATTTAATTAGCAAATATTTTTCGTGTTAAAAATTAAAAATCAAAGTTCCCAAATTTTCTTATTTTAATAATTGTGTAAAAAATATTTTACAATGGTTATCCCTTATTTTAATACTAATATGTGAACAGTTTTCGTCTATATAACGCAGCTGATAAAAATAAATTTATTCTAATAAGATTTCTGAAAATTGAATTTTTTACAGTTTCATCCTGATCCTCCTATTTCAATAAATGGAAAAGAATGAAACTGAAAGAAAATTATTATTAGTTTATTATTTCACCTATTATTAACTCTGATTTATATATCTACAACGCTGCAGAAACAGAAACTATTCAGTTTAATCAAGTCTTTTTAAAATATTATACGGCAACAATTTGTTCTCGTATTTTAATAAATGTAAGAGAAATTAATAGAGTAAGAAATTTTACTATTGCTTTATTATTTCACCTGTTGTAAAATTTTTGTCTACAACACAGAGGTACAAAATATTCGTAAAATATGTAACATTGACGATTTTCATTAAGTCTTTTTCAAATTATTATGTAAATTTAATTAGTTTGTGTCAACAAATAAAACTAACAAAACATTTTACTTATATTAATATAAGTATACAAAAATTAATTTGTACATAATATTCAATAATCAATCTTTATCAGTATTACTGTATAAAAATATAAAATGCTAGTTCCAAACAACTTTTTAAAAATTACAATTTTGATAAGTGAGTTCTTTATAAAAACGTAAATCTATTGTGTACATTTAATTAGTAGTTATTTAATTTTGTTAAGACGTAAAAAGTAAGTTTCGAGAATTTTCTTCGATTATCACATTTTAATATAAATTCAAGGAATAAAATCAATGACAATTTTTATAATTGTTTTATTATTACATCTATTTTAAAACTAATTTGTACACGATTTTTAAAAACTAATATCTATCAACAGCTCCATACAAAAATTTAACTTATTCCCTTCACAAGATGTTAAAAAGGCAAATTTGACATCTCATGTAGATTTAACTAGTGGATATTTTGACGTGTCGATAGGAAACTAGCAAATCCAATAAGAAATTTTGAAATTGATTTATTCTTTCTCCTATTTTAGGATGAATTTATTATATATTTTTAGCAATTCATGAATAAATCTATGCAAAAATACATATTATTCTTTCCAATAAGATTTTGAAAATTAAAATGTTAATGTGTTCTTTGATGTGTTTTTAATTGGTAGATATATTTGCAGATTAAGACGAATTTGCTTTGATTTTTCTCCCTTTAACAATTGTATATGGTGTAAATCTAATAAGAAGTTTTATGAATTCGTCCGTTTGCTAATGATTTTTAATAATCCCAGATAATACCCAGTAATATCGAAGTACTTTTGTAACATCGGAGTAGGTTTTATAAGATCATTAGGAGTACGGTACGATGTTAAAATAGAAAAAGCAATTATCGGTAACGTAAATGAATAGATATAGAATATTAATAGGTGTTATAAATGGTTATTTACGTACACGTGTATTTTGAAAATGGTTGGAACAAGAGAGGTCAATAAAATAGTACGATAAAATTTTAAAACCGGAGTTTAGAAAATGACCTTGGCGACAAAAATAAACTTAAACTATGGTCCTAATTTAAATAGTTTTAAAGTCAGAAGTGAACTTACCATGTGTTTAAAAATCCAACAGTGGGTACACTGCGTGTACGGTACAGCTTTGTGTAATCCGAATTTTTTAGTGCAGAGACGATAATTATTCTTATTTCACGTGATTTAACACTTTACTAATAAATAGTTGGCTGGCTATTTTTAAACTTGGTTGTTTGCAATAGAGATAAAAACACTGTGTGTGTGAATGTTTTATTTACCGCACAATTTGAACATTATACATTTGCACAGTGACCCGCTGCGTGCGATTATATTATCGTCAAATCAAAATTGAGTCGGCTTGAGTTGCTTCCTTCGAACCCGCACCGAACTTTCTAAGGAAACGTACGAATTTCACTTTCAAAATTTTAAAACAATCTCAAACATCCCATTCAACCATTCCTTATCCAGTCCGTCGTCACACTTATCAATTTATTTTTATTTATTTATATTTATTCTTTTTTTTTTTCAACTCGCCACCACACTCACTTATTTTAATTTTATCATATCGTTATAAGTAAACATAATTATTTAAATAACTTTTATCAAGTTTTCAAATACAACTTTCTTGGTTTGCTGAACTCATTTTCCGTCCGTACCACCGACACACACCACGAAACTATGCAACTCTTCCGCGCGACCGGACCAACTTCACAACCACCGAACTTTTTAACTATGTATATATATATTTTTTTCAAACGCTTTAGTTATCGCGCAACCACTGTGTCGAAACGTACTGTCAGCCTGTTGAATGTGTTTTCTTAAGATTTGTTAAATGATAGATTGTGTCTACATCTTGCCAAACAACATGTAAACACGCGACTACGTGGGTTGACCGCCTGGCGCCATCCCACGGTCGAACTGTGAACCACGTAAAGAGAACTTTGATTCGTGTCTCGACTAAACATATATATTCATGTAATTTAAATTTTTTAAAGCACTTGTTTCAAATGTATCTAATCTTGTTGCTTTAAACAAATATTGCAAAACAATTAGAAATCTGAATAAAATTGTTTAAAAACATTTTTTAAATTATTTTTCTTTAAAAGTAACAAAATACTTTTATTTTTTCAAATATAACAATTATTTTATTATTCTAATTTAAAAAGTATTTTCCTGTAAGTTCAAACTATTTGACAAAAACATCTCAAAACTATTAAAAATGTAAATCAACTTATTAAAACCTATTTGTTAAATTATTTTAAAACATATTAATAAAATATTATTATTTTTTCAAATTTGAATATTATTAAGTTCAAAATATTTGAACAAGATTATAGCAAAACAATTAAAATTCTTAATAAAATCTTAATAAATATTTTTAAATTATATTTAAACATTTCTTTCTTAAAATGATAAAATATTTTTAATTTTTCAAAGTTCAAAAATATTTTTCAATAAATTTAAAATGCTTGAAAAAGAATATTGAAAATCTATTAAAATCTGAATATTAAATTAATTATTAAAAAATATTTTTTTTAATTAATAAAATATTTTACATTTTCAAATCTGACAATTATCTTTCTGTAAGTTCAAAATGTTAATAATTCAATCAAAATAATTTAAAAACTAAATAATAAAATATGTTTTTCTTCAAATTTGAAAAGTATATATATATATATATATATATTCAAATAATTAAAAACATTAAAACCCTTTTATTTTCTCAAATTTGAAAAGTAATCTTCTGTAAGCTCAAAATGTTTGACAAGAACATTTAAAAAGAATTATATATCTAAATAAAATTAATATTAAAAATTATTTTAATTATTTTAAACATACTTCTTTTATAAAATTAATAAACCATTTTTATTTTTTCAAATCCGAAAAGTACTTCAGTATATTTGCGGATTACATTTCAAAACAATTAAAAAGCTAAAGAAAAATAATTTTAAAATATTTTTTAAATTATTTTAATACATATTTTTTCAATAGAATTAATAAGATATATTTATGTTTTAAAATCTAAAAAGTATGTTTCTATAAATTTAAAATGATTGAACATTATAGTTAAAAATCCAGATAAAATTATTAAATATTAATCATTTAATTAATTTAAAACATCTTTAAAATTAATAAAATATTTTTATTTATTAGATTTGAAAAGTATTTTTCAATAACAACAAAATGTTTGAACAGGGATATTGCATAACAGTTAAAAAACTAAATAAAATTATTATATTTTTATTATCATTTTTGTTTTTGGCATAGCATAAATAAAGGTTGTAACCTTTTTTAACAAGAAAAATTAGATTCTTGCGATTGACAATGAATGTCTTTGTTTGAGGCTGATCCTTAAAGTTTAATTCTGGCAAAATCAATAATTTTTCACAGCCAAACCAATTATTAGAATGCAACGAATCTGAAAATACATAGACATTAGAAATTATTGAACATAAATTGTGTGATTTTGTGTTTCGAACTCTGTACAAAAGTAGAAATTAATAAAAATCGAATAGTATACCAGTATATATAATGTTTATTAGAAAAAACAAGAACATAGATAAACCAGCCGCGTCGGAGTAGTAGCACCAGCAGCAGGTTGACTGTTGACCGGCATTCTCCGTTGCCTTTTTTGCGTCTTCCATTTCTGCAACAAAGATACAAAATATAATGAAGTAACAACGTGAAATTCTGATAAATAAACGTTGCTACCTTGCATCTTCTTCCGTTTTTTAGCAGCCGCGTAACCAAGAGGTTCAGATATCTCGAGAAGTTTTACGCCACCCTCTTTTCGACCTGCTGGCGGTCGCGTCAGTGACGGTCTGCTGTTCATCGAACAGCACATTTTCTTTTTTCAATCTGAAAATTTGAATTTTTCAATAATAGTCAAACTATTTGAACAATCATATTGCAAAACGATTAAAAAACTAAGTAACTTTAAATTCATTATTTTAAAACATATTTCTTCTTTAAAATTAATATAACATTTTTATTTTAAAGCAAATTAATTCTCTGTAATTATTAATTTAATCTGAAAGATTCAAAATGTTTGAACAAGAATATTGTGAAACCAGAAAAAACGTCTTTGTATTAAAAAAAACAACTTTTTTTTAATAATTTTTTAAATCTGGAAAATTATTAAAAATAATATTAAAAACATATTTCAATTAATAAATCAGTTCTTTTCCATATTTGGAAAGTATTTTTCTATAAATTCATATAAGAGATGGAATAAGAGTATTGGGAAACAATTAAAAAACTAAATCAAATTATTAAAAAATATTTTTATTTGCTTAACAATATATACACTTATATATTCACAGTAAATCGTAACAAAAATTTAGCGTAGTTGTGAACACTTAAATTTGTAAAACTTCATGTAATGTAACTAATTATCGTTTGTATAATAAATATCTGATGAAAATAAAAAAAAAAACCTGTACAACTTCAGTAAATATAATTTGCATCTTCCAACATTACAATTAATTCTGCCTAGAAACAGTTTGTAAAGCATCTCGTATTCTATACTTAATTGTTAAAAATATATCGCATATATTATTCCAATAGTTTGCACTCCATAAAACGAACTGTATCAGTCAAATTTGTACAAAAAATGTAGAGTTATATACTCTTTTGGTGAACATCCTCTTGTAATTACCTATACAAGTCATAAACTCAAATAAAATTCTGTACGACGCAAAAAGCATAATATAAGGATAATAATACTCCACCAAACAAAGCTCAGATGTGAGATCACTCAAATCCATTGTGAGTATAACAGTATCTACTAAAATCTGGAAGCGCATTATGTCGCATGTTTCTACTTTTATCAAACAATCGCTGGTGTCACCGTGTTTGCAGGCAATTGGTCCACTGTATTCTCGATATGTCTGTACTTCTTTATCCGCTTCCATTCTCCGTTGTTGTAGTTCATCTGGAAATGAGTTTCGACCATCATGGTCACGTACGTGTCGTCCTGTTGCATCACATTCTCCTGATCCTCCGACAGTTTTATCGTCACTATGTTGCCGAGATGTGGACACGGGTTGTCCCGCGACCCCGCCATGAAACCGAGAATGAGCGCCTTCTCGGGACGCGTAACCTTGTTCGCCGTCCTGAACATATCCTGAGCTTCCAACATTTGTTCTCTCTAAAACCAATAACAAACGTGAGTCAAACAAGTTATTATCATTCTACAACCGACCTACCGTGAGGGCAAGACCTCTCCTCTGCAACGCATTCGCTGCCGGCGGCTGGGGCTGAATCCTGATTTGTGTGACTGTCGGCACGGCCGCCTGCGCAGACCGCTGCGCCATCACCATCGGCGACGTGCCCACCACCTGGCCGATGACGGCACTGACCGCGGCCGCTGCTGGTTGATCCGGTGCTATCACCGCGGTGGTGGTCCTGGTGCCGGTCGCCGTCGCCAGTAACGGAGGCACCGGTCGCATCGTCGCCTGTTGTGCCACCGCCGCGGTTACGAACTGAGTCTGAGGTGCGGCCGCCACTGCCGTCACGATCTGGGCGGTCGTGACGGACGTCGCCGCAGCTGTCGCCGTGTTGGTCGTGGGCGACTGTACGGCGGTTTGTGGGGTGGCAGGCGTTGTGGTCAGTACTGATGTAGATGAAGCTGGAGAAAATGATTAATCAGTAAACAATGTCTTATTTAAATTTTAATATTTTTAAAGTGTGATAAATACTTAATAATTTCAAGAAGAAAAAACAAATTGCTGTTGTTCTTTCAATTCTGTCTCAGTATTTGTGAACTAAATCACATTTTTTATCTTGGCATAGCATTTTTTGCAAATAAAGGAGATTGTAAACAGAAAACATAACAAGAAAAAATAGGTTTCCTGAGATTGACAATGAATGACATTATTTGAATCAAACTTAAACATTAATTTTGTCAACCCCAACTCCTTTTAATTCTTCAAAAAATGTTAATTTTAATATTTGAGAACAAAATCAAAGTTCTGTTTCTGTAATACCATTTTTTATAAATAAACAAGGTAGTAAATATTATTAATAAGAAATATTTATTTGGGTTTATAGGTCTACGTTTGTTGGAATTATTTCCTGAGGTTTTGCAACCACAAGAGATTAGCATCTGCAGAGCCATGATTTCGTTCGTGTCTGACATTTGAAGATGCTAGCCACTCATGCTGGGGAAACGTCAGGAAATAATTTCAACAAACGTAGACCTATAAACCCCAACAGTAAAGTAAACACCGTTTTTACCTAGAAAGAATGATAACACACTATAGGCGGGTAGCAAAACAGTCCAAACTAAGTTGTTGAATGATAACAAAAAATAAGAGATAATTTTTTCAGTTCCGTATGTAAATCAATAGTGTAAAATTATCTTAGCCTGCTTTTAAAGTAAGTACATTCAAAAAGGTAAAATTTACCCGGCCCGCTAATAATCAACAGTTCTCGAGACGGGTATTTTTACCAGACCCGCTTATAGTGTGTTAATATCACTTTAATATTTTTATCGTTTGAGATCTAAATGACATTTTTGTTTTTAGCATAGCATTTTTTTTATAATTAAAGGAGATTGTAACCTTTTCTAACAAGAAAAATTAGGTTTCCTGAGATTGACAATGTCTGTCATTATTTGAATCCAGCTCAAATAGTGATTTTGCCATTTTCAACAATTTTTTACTCCTTCAAAAAATGTTTGTTTAATTTTGATATTTGAGAACAAAATCACGGTTTTGTTTTAGGCAGTTTTTACCGTCGACATCCAATTTTTTATAAATTGAAGAGATCAAAAATTTTATTAACCAGGAAAAGTGAGTTTCTTGGGCTTCTTGCGACTGACAATGAATGTCTTTGTTTGAGGCTGATCCTTAAATTTTAATTCTGGCAAAATCAATAATTTTCCACTGCCAAACCAATTATTAGAACGCAACGAATCTGAAAATACATAGACATTAGAAATTATTGAACATAAATTGTGTGATTTTGTGTTTCGAACTCTGTTACAAAAGTAAAAATTAACAAAAATCCAACAGTGTACCAGTATATATAATGTGTATTAGAAAAAACAAGAACCAACCTGCAGGAGTAACTGTAGGCTGTGGCGTAGCAGGTGCATAAGCGGGTGTCGTAGATAAACCAGCCGCGTAATCGGGAGTCGTAGCACCAGCAGCAGGTTGATTCTGTTGACCGGCATTCTCCGTTGCCTTCTTTGCGTCTTCCATTTCTGCAACAAAGGTACAAAATATAATGTAGTAATCACGTGAAATTCTGATAAATAAACATTGCTACCTTGCATCTTCTTCCGTTTTTTAGCAGCCGCGTAACCAAGCGGTTGATCAGATATCTCGAGCAGTTTCACGCCACCCTCTTTTCGACCTGCTGGTGGTCGCGTCAGTGACGGTCTGCTGTTCATCGTGCCATTGAGGCCAGAAGTGCGGAAACCAGAGGTTGGCACTCTGCTTGGAATTCCCTTCAATGGGGCTAAAATTTATTAACATTACATACCAGAATACGGATATATAAACATTTATTTACTTGTGTCAGTCATTTTGCGGGGCATACCCCTAGACCTGACCGGTATGACAGGTGCGGAAGACTTTTTGAGATTCGATGCGGCATCTGACGACTTCTGGAGCAAATCAGCCCTCAGCAGTGCGGACTTCGGGCGTTTCTTCAGCGTGAAATGCTTAATGGGTTCTGGCTTGTTTCCAACCTTCAGAAAATAGACGCTCATCAAATTGTGACACACGCTAATTATACACAAACACTTACGACTGAAACGAGGGCCGCCTTGTTGAGGTAATGGCATTCCATTGGTAAGACGTTCTGTTCATTTTGCTTGCGGACCAACCTACGAAGGTCCGAGACCAGGTCTGTG
Organism: Aethina tumida; assembly: GCF_024364675.1. Classification (NCBI taxonomy): domain Eukaryota; kingdom Metazoa; phylum Arthropoda; class Insecta; order Coleoptera; family Nitidulidae; genus Aethina; species Aethina tumida. Next base: position 13,242,184 of record NC_065439.1, read on the forward strand.
AATATGGGTCGTACCTCATCCAGTTCCGATATTTCGGTGTTTAGGGAACCAGTCGAGGGATAGGTTTTTAACGTGTCGGCCAACATGCACACCCACAACTCGGAATCGGCCATCGCCACCTCCAAAATTTGCTCCAGTTCGATTTTCCACTGAAAAAATGCATTATTTACAACACAAGACCGTGATTAATCCGCGATAGACGTCTGGAGCGGCTCGCCTCTTCAACGCGCGCGACCGACAAGGATGGAAACACACTGATTACCTCGCAATAAACATAAACATACCTCTTCGAGATTCCTGCGCGGGATATGGAAAAAACTTAATAACAATTTCAGCTTGACCTGCGTCTGCAGATCTGGAAAACAGTCCTTTATGTTCCTTAAAACTTCCGCGTTTAGTTGCGAACATATCGAACCGCCGGTCCAGGAATCGTTCGAAATTCCGAGTTTATTGTGAAGCCACAACGAAGTGTCGCTGTCACGCACGTTCGCCATCTTGCAAGACTGACATTTCGGGCTGGCCAACTACGATTTAAAGATTGGCCAACACAAAATTGTGCAGGGTTGCCAATATGCATAATCAAATAATGGTTGGTCACACTGATATTTGACGTGTTTAAAATCAGATGTTTATTATCATGTTTAAATAATTAATTCATTATCTATAATGTCACGAATATAAGCCTGGAAAATGAGGCGGTTTTAGCTTAACGATGATCAATACTTAATCGCCGACTAATGGACTTCTACAATAGGTAAATTACATCTAACCTTGAAAAATTGTTATTTACTCAATTTTCGTGAATTTTCCAGGTGATTTTCGCCGATATGTTTAAACTGGAGTCGTACATCACTCCCATATTGCTCAGTTATGTCGATCGGTACATTAAGAACTTCAAACTTGAAGATTCTCAAGTATACAGTTACCACTTTTGCTATAATTTCAAGTCTAGTTGGATTTGTTTTGTAGGTATCATTATGGGGCGGAGACGCATCATTTCACAACTTAGACTTGCGATTGGATGTGTTAGAACAAGAGCTACATCTACCCTTTAGTTTTGTGTCTGGTCATATTAGGGAATTACTTATACATGTACCATGGACTAAACTAAACTCACAACCAATTACCATAACTATTAATACTATAGGTAAAATAATAATGTAATTTATCACAAGTAGTAATAATTTGAATTGTAGAATGCATATTAAAATTAAGAGGGACAGACTCTACTGCTTCTCCAGAAGCAGCAAGAGCTGCCAGGGAAAAGCAAAAAAGGCCAAGCACAAAGTATGTTAAATACTTAAAAGCACAATAAAAATATTTACATAAATTAATTTGAAGGCAAGAAGTTGAAGCCCCACCTGGTTATGTCCAATTATTAATAAATAAAATAGTTAGTAACATAAGCATATACTGTAATAATTTAATTTTAAAATATGTGGAAGAAGACATAGTAATGTCTATGAATGTTAAACACCTGAAATTTGAATCAGCAAATGAGAAATGGGAACCAGCATTTTCAGGTCAGCATATTTTAATGCATGTTAAAGTAATACTATAAACCATATTCATTTAATTAATTACTTGAATATTCAAGTCCACCTTAATTTAATTTCAAGGTGTTAAAAAATACCCCAATTTAATTTGTTGTTTTATTTGAATGGGTATTAACACATGAGTTGTATGATAAAATTCGAATTCTATTTAAATATAAAATGTTTATTTAATATATTATGTAGATCTCCCAAAGGACAAATAATAGAAAAGAGTTTGCATACTAAATTTTAGATCTTTCCCCAGTGCAGGTAATGCTCAGAAAAATAGTAGCCGTGAATGACTTAACCCTATGTCTGGACAAGAGGAATGCAGCCGGAAAAATCGACATTTATCAAGAGCCTATGCTATACAGATGCTCAATGACGATGCATCTGCTGAGACACTATCACTCAGCCACTGCCAGCAGAGCCTCAACAACCAGACTAGATATTTATTGCAACAAGTATATTATATATTGACATTTCTGATTGTATATTAAATTGATAATTGTTCACAGAATGCAGTTTAGCATGACTGAACAACAAGTGCCAATGCTGATGCGTTTAATAATGCTACTCTACGCACTGCAGCAAAAACAACTGAAGCCTGACAACGTTACCCCAATTGTGTCTCAAAGTTCGCTGGCTGAAATCAGAGGTTTTACTACAAATTTGTCGTTAGAGTCTCCAAATTAACAATTGTTTTGTGCAGATATGACGGAACAGACTGAAACTTGGACGGGGTGGGCGTGGTCCTACGTCTCGTCCGTCCTGCCAATGCAGTGGGAGGAGGACTGGAACAATCAACAGCCAAGTCCAAGTGGACACACTCTACAAATCGGATTTTACGTCGACAATTTGTCGATTACCTTCAAGGTGGTCTGTACTAACACATAATTAAAATGTTAATCAAAAATCTTAATTAACAGGTGTCGGAAACCAGCCCGTCCGACCGCGGTTACTACTCCCAAAAGAAACTGAAATACTGGCCTATGCTTCAGCTTCAACTGCAAGGTATTTACAGCGAGACGATCACCCACGGCATGAAATGGTTGAACGCGAGTTTTGGCATCGGCGAGGCCTTGTTGTTGCCGCAGGGTTGCTGTAGTTGTGCCCAGGAGGAGGTCAAGGATGGATCTGTACCAGTTCCCTACCTGAAACTAGGTGCTGTCACGAATTTCCACAAAACGGACTCGCTGTTCGATGCTGAGGCGGTGGAGAACAAGGGTGAGAGGCGTAACTACAACCTGTCATGGGATTATCACATGATGACGTTCACCGAGTCCGTGCTGTTGGAACGGACCTCTGCTTTTGCTTTGGACTACGTCTATCAGATGGAATTGCCGGAGGATATGACCAGTGAACGATTGTCTGAAATCGGAAGCGACTACGAATTCAGGTACTTATTAATAACATTTTAGTAAACATGTGCAGACGTAATTTAAAGATACCGTGTTGATTTTTGTTACACATGTTGAAATTTTCAGTAACCTTTCGGAAATGTCCAACTTGAGGGTGTGCTTTGGGCCCTTTAAGTTAAAGTTGTGTTCGGGATTCTTTCACCGGATACAGTCCTTGAGAGTCGCAGCTTCCTATTACGATTATGCACCGTACAGTACACCAAAACCAGACCTAGGTCTTAACGAACTCTTGCCACCGTCAGAAGACGATTTCGACGCCTTAAACGCATATATTTCGGGCCGTTCAACCAGAATCACCTTCTTCGCACCGATAATTGAAATGCAACTGATGGACCATCCCTTCTTCCTCCCCACAAAAGGCACCATATTCAGAAAACGGAAAAAGAACTCAGCAGCTTCGGCACCCAAGATTTTGCCGGAACTACCTAAAGTCACGGTGGAATGTCAGTTCTTAGACGTGACAATTACAACTCCCATGTACGTGAACAGATTGGTACACACGACATGCCAGTTGCCAGATCCGCCGCCCCAAATGTTCGACGCCTGTTACTACAAGGTTTCTGTTAAGGTTCTCGGACTGTGCAGCAAATTATTGATCAACCCCCAGCGACACACTACGATCATAACGCCTTGCAGCGCATCTTACTTTTCCAAAAGCATTTTAAAACCTCAATACTGGATCAACTCGAACATTCCTCACAGAGAACGCACCTTCGAATCCGAAGGCGTGACCTTAAACGCCACCAAGGCGAAAATGATGGTGGTCTGCGAAATTATAGACAAGATGATAAAGCTGGATCCGTGCGGAACGGTGAACTCCATTCACAACACCACGTTGCTGATTGACGCGTCCAAAGATTTCGGTTTGCCGTACATAGAACTGTGCGTTGAAGGCATCAGGTTCAGACAAGTCACCACCAACACCACCGTTTCGACAGATATGAGCGCCGGGTCCATCAAAGCCTTCATCCTGGAACCGCTTGAGATAAAAGTCAAGGGACGGGAGGGTTTCGTTTCCAGGGACATACAACAGGTGTTGTTCATCTCTGGGCCGGAACCGAGGAAGGATCAGCCCGTTAAAAGTCTGGCGGAAGAAATGCCCTTGTTCTCCGCAACCGTTCAATATCCGCTAGATCCGGACGTGCAAGCACACCCGCCAATTTTGGTGTTCAATTTGCAGGAGATCCGGATATGCGTGGATCCGATGCTTTGCAGGTGGATGCTGTACTCGCCCAAGCAGGTGCCGCAGAATAAATTAGACTTTTTGGACTCGATTCACAAGAGGAAGAACATTTCGGAGGCGAGTGGAAGTATCATAGAGACGCCCAGGAAGTTCAGTCAATTGGAATCAGTCCACAGTAGTTCAGAGAAAGAGCTGACCGTAAGTGTGCCGTCGAAGAAAATTAAAATTCAGAAAGAAGGTGAAGTGGATGTAAGTGTTTTTGATATTTTAGAACACATTGTACAACATTTAAACAATCCAATATTACAGGTTCAAGAGCATATTTACAATGTTCTGAAAAAATGGTTTGACGTTTGGAAAGGAATGTTATTATCGGGTGATATATCCCAATGCACCATCTACTTCCCAATGGAATCACTTTCGGCAGTTGGAGCTCAAGGTTGTTTAATTCTATTGTGTATTTCATAAAAATTAAATAATTCTCAATTTCAGGCATTCAAGAGGCAATTGAACAGGCGATAAACAGAAACAATCCGCCAGAAATTATGATAATAACATTGCCATTCGCCAGCATCAGAAGCCAGAAACGTCACAACATCCAAAACTATTTAAAATCTCTACCGGTGATTCTGCCCGAAAACATTTGGACATCGGACCGCTCCAGCTTTCCTTGGACCATGTCCATCTCAGACCTAAGTTGTTACTCCATCCAATTCGGCAAAAAACTAACATTCCTTCAACCAGTCTCGTTGAACGCAACGGTCGGATTGTCAGCGAAACCTTGCAAAGAGAAAGCCCAACCGGAAAACGAAATAACCGGACCAAGTAACAAAAAAGATTTAGGCTATTTGGGAATATGCGTTCACATCGATATGACTCCTGTAGTCATAAGCACTTGCGAAGTCCAAGTATATTTGTTCGCCAGCATTTTATACGGGCTGATGGAAGTTGTGACCAATTTAACACCAGACAAACCCAATTGTCAGAAAGCCCCTGAATTATTACCTCCTTTGCCGCCGAAAAGCGGTGGTTCGACTCTAACCCCGACTCTCATAAGGGAAAGTACGGAATCCATGAGCGAAACGACGCCTCCCATCACTTCGCAAACAGAAATCATGGACAAGGATAACGTGCGGCTCACCGCTTGGGTACAGTGGACCATCACGAGGTAATTCGGACAAATTTTAACTACACTGATTTTAATTAGCCATTATCATCGATCTATACAGGTTTAATGAAAAATATCGAATTTAACACGAATATTAAGACGTTATTAATCGATTAAGTTATCATTAAAAGGATAATTTCAATTAACCATTATCAGATATATATATATATATATATATATATATATATATATAGAGAGAGAGAGAGTTTACAGGATTCCTATTCACTGTATTTTTGTCTTTTATTTACATTTTCATGTTTTATCCAACTTTTGACAGTTAGTTTTAATTAAAGTTATTGATTAACAATGTAAAACTAGGATAATTCAATTAGCCATTATCATTGGTTTATATAGATTATATAAATGAAACTTATCAAAAGCAAGCAAGAACTTTATACATCGTCTTTTTATTCCTTATATTACATTTTCATTTTTTATCAATTTTTTTTAATAAGTTGTCGATTATAAATGTAATTTGTTTATATAGTTATTATGAATGGAAATTATCGAGATTTTCCCTAAAAAATAAATCTAAAGTGTTTGAAATTGGTGATATAATAGTACCAATCTAAAGGGTTTGAGTACTACTCATAAATATCACTAGAAATGACCGTCATTTTTTATGAGATATTTGTCTGATATAACTTTTTTAATGAAATAAATTATTGATTAAATATTTAAAATATTGTATAAAAAATATTCAAATTCAAACAAATTGAAAATAATAATAATCCGAAAAGCATACATTTGTTGTTATATATATAAATGGTCCAAATGAAATAAATAATATTAATATAATTTTTTTTGTCCATACCCGAAATTTAAAAATATGTAAAATAAATCTATATTTTTGTTGTAAACTAGTTCTGAGATTTAGATGTTCCCAAGAAAATAAATCTAAAGGGTTTGAACCACACGATCTTGTACCAAAGACAAATACTCATAAATATCACTAGAAATGACATTCATTTTTTATGAGATATTAGTCTGATAGGACTTTTTTTAATTAAATAAATTATCGATTAAATATTTAAAATATTTTATAAAAAAATATTCAAATTCAAACAAATATATGAATATGCATTGAACATAATAATAATCCGAAAAGCATAAATTTGCTGTTATCTGTGTAAATGGTCCAAATGAAATAAATAATATTAATATAATTTTTTTGTTCATACCAGAATCATCTTAAAAATATGTAAAAAGAGTCTATAAATGTGAAGAAAATAAATGTAAAGGGTTTGAATTTGATGATATAGTAGTACCAATCTAAATGGTTTGAACTTTGTATGGTACTACCAAAAACAAATACTCATAACATGTAAAAAAAGTCTATATTTTTGTTGTAAATGAGTTCTGTTTTATGATAGGTTTACGGTGGAACTGCTGAGCGACGAGTACAAAGTCAAATGCGGTGAGGACCCGGAAAACATCCATCCGCATTTGAAGCTGGTCATCGACGCGGAGGATATTGTCAGCTCTTTGGACTTCCAAAGCATTTATTTAAAGATTAAAAGCAAAATCGGCTCCCTTTCAATCCAACACTACAAACGCAGTACACCCAACTCCCATTGGCGTCCGGGTCCGTTTTCTGGTATTGTCATGCGGTTACAAGAAGACGTCTCAACGGGACAAAGGCACGAGGACAACGGTTTCATCAGCATCACAATAACCAGGGCCAGTTGCAAGCATACGCACACGTTGTGGGGTGCCGTGCAGAAGAAGCAGAAGGACAAGAAATCGGAATTGTTTAACATGATGTCTACGACCAGATACATAACGGAAATCGTCGTAAACATCCAGCCAATCGATTTCGTGCTGTCGCTCAAGACTTTGAGGAGCTTTTATTTGGTTCTGGCGCCCCTTTTGCAGATACCTAAGCCGAAAAACAAGACGGAAACTGAGGGTACTGTTCTGTCCTATCTTAACAATCAGGTGTTACCATTGGCTTATGTGGAATGTCAAGATATTAGGGTGATAATGCCCAGTTGTGAGCTGGGTTCCGCCAAAACGGGCCACGACGTTTACGTATTGCAAGTACACAGGATTTCCTTGAATCCCACAGCCGTTAATCCCATAATTCGAGTACCAGTACGACCTGACATTTATGAACAAGCTGCTCACGCACGTATTCTCAACATTCCTGGTAACATTCATGATTTTAAAATATAATGTTTAGTATATATTCTTTAATTTACAGGAAGTGACGTGGAAGATCGCCAGTATCAACTGGACATAATCGGAATGTCAATTAGTACAGGCCCTTGGGAGGATATAGATCCTGTTTTGAGCAGCAGTAACAGCGTTAATTCAACATTAAGGGCACTAAGCGAAAATCCTGCTTTGGAATGGAACAATTTGGAGCAAGGCCAACCCAACATGACACCCATGTTAAACCTATGGCCAGTTACTGACAAGTACTTTACTACTATTATTAAATAATGAGCAAACTAAATTTCGTTGATGTAGGTTCGACATTTCTGTGGTGGCGGCCCCGGCTATGATCTACCATGATCACACAGTAATCTGCGGCAACTCCATGGAAGTAAACTTTGTGACCGACATTTTCGTTTATTTATCCTTAGAACAAATCAAATTGTCGTCTGCTTTGGTGGGTGAATTTTTCTATCTATTAGAACCTTTTATTCTGAAGGACGAAATTTCCAAAAGACCTAAGATTAAATTGCCTTACACCTCAGAGAAAATCTCCGAAACTATTTATTATGAATACGATGACGACGATGCGGATGCTCAAAGAGATTCAGGGATTGATACGTCGGATATTCGCAGTTTAACGTCGTTTAAAGCTATTGTAAGATTTCTTTCATCTTTGCTTTTTTATAAAATTTTATTATATATTTTGTATTTAGGCTCCTACTGGTGGATCAGTGGTGGTGCCTACCATATCAGAAAGTGAAAGATTGTACGTATTTCCAAGGCCACCGAATCCTCTTCCACCGGCTCACAATGTTGTTCCGGTCGAAGTGCTTATAACGGCAGGAAAAATTATCTTGTCACTGTATCAGATGGACAGAAGCGAACGGGGACGGTCTCTTTACCTTAAAAGAAAAAAATCATCAAAAGAAGTAAGATTCGATTAGTTACACCCAACAGTTAAAAATTTCGTTTTAAATATTTTCAGGATCAATCATATCAATCGTCAGAAGAAACAACGGACACGGAAAACAGTAAACTCTACACACCCCTAATTTACGTAGCCCTAAACCAACCCAATTGTTTCATTTCCAAGCAACACATGGGCAGAAAATTCCAAATTTCATGCTTCGACCTCAACGTCAAATTCACGGACCCCGAATTTTCGCCAGTGGATCATGTGCCAATCGAACCAGACTTCCCCCTCAGTCTGGTTGAAACAAAGTCCGGCTCTCCCGACCCCAATACTGGCATTTTGCCCGCCTTCCTTACATTGAGACTTACGAGAGGTTTGACCCGAAACGCCACCTTGGACGTGGACATTTCGCGACCAATTAAAATACTTTGCTCTTCATCCAAGTGGTCGCACCTGGCCAAGATCAAGGACCGAGTGACGCAGGCATTCAAAACCGACACCAGAACCAGTTTCGTGAGTGTCACGTCCGAAAACAAATCGTATCACTCGCAGGATGTAACGTTCGGCGGAGTCAAGAGCATAAAGTACGGCGAAACGTACGCCAAGTTTCAGGAAATGAAAGACGCCCTGTGCGGAATCCAGGCGATTAACGTGCATTGTTCGCAGCTTCTTTTCGCCATGATCAGTCGTACAGGCCACGAGGTCAATTTGAGTTGCAACAGCATGAGAAGCGAACTTGTTCTGTGCAGTCGTCCGGAGAAAATCACCAATTCCTTCACGTTGAAGTGTTTAACTCTGACGGTGGTCAAGGAGAACTTCAGGAAGATCCTGCTGAATCCATGGACGTTGACGTTCGAGCTTTGCTTGTTTTGGGAAAGCTGGCAGACAGCAGAAAGCGAACCTAAGATACAACTAACGGCAGAAAGCGATTGTATTATATTCGACGTCAGTCCTGCGCACGTGCAGTGCGTCCAGATGGTTTTGAAAGACTTGCAAGAGTTTATCAGCAAATTACCGAAGAAGGAAAGGGAATGGAAACAACCGGAACCTGTTTCGGACAAAGATCAACATTATAAAGACGATTTAAGGGCTGGCGCCTTCCAATTCGTGGACGCAAACAGCAACACTACTGACGAACTACCCCTGCCGTATCAAGTCATGTTCTGGACCAAAGATATATCCGCCATGGCTTGGCGTTATCCACAACCTCGAGCTCTTACGAAAGTCAGAGTATTTCCCGTGCCATACAAAATCACTATGGACACCGAGGATGACTTGGAAGTTCTGTGCAAACTGGAGTACTGGAGCGACGTCAGGAACTGTTATCTACCTTACACGGAATTTTATTTGTCTGAGAACGACGTGTGTCACCTGAACTTGCCCAAAAGCCACCCCCAAATAATCGTAGCCTGCACTTGGCGAGTCGTTATAAACACCTTCAACAAATCGGACGACGACAAAAACTTCCAAGATGTTTTTGTATCGCCACGAGCTTTAGCCGCCTGCATGCGCATCGATTCTTACTTCAACCGCAATTTAATACCCAACTTTTCCGCCGCCCTTTACATAACTAAAATCGACGTCAATTTGTACAGTTACATCAACAAGAAATCTGAACAGCAATTGCCCAAGTGTTTGCGAAATTACAAACCTGACATTTTAATTCCGGAAAATCAAAAATTTTTAGTCCTGACTTGGGACAACCTTACTTCTTATTTAACCAGCTGGAACATGGAAATGTTCTCGTTCGAAATGAGTGCCTCAACCAAGTCCAGCGTTTTAGACTACACATATTTAACGGAACAACCCCTTTTGGACCCGTTCACCTACAAATTAGAAGTAAGCATGTCTGATAGTTTGCGCCTAAACTTTCTTTCAAGACCAATACAGTTGAGAATCGGTCCGAATATCGCACATACTTTAGCAGTGAGCGGCCAATTGTGGTCTCAAAGTGTTACAAACTCCGAAAAAAATGACTTCATTATAGTGTCAAGGTACGTGGTTTGTAATGACACCAACGTGAACATCAGGTTCGGCCAAACTTCTACAGACGAAGACATTCTTCTGATGCCCAGGCATTTTCATTTATATTGTTGGAGAACGCAGAAGAGGAAGCAGGAAATGAGGGTAAATTTGATTAAATATTGATAACTATCAGAAACCACCAGACGCCTGCGCACTATGAAACATTACTGCGCATGCGCCTAGTGGTTCCTAATAGTATTTATTAATTCTAAATAAAATCATTATTTTCAAAGTTATAATTGTATTTTTTCACAGATTGCTTTGGAACAGAACGAGTGGATTTGGAGCAGAACCATTAAAATCCAACATGATGGCATACAAGTGGTAAAAATGAGCTCTGGCCAGAACTTAAGGATTTTAGTCACAATTAAATCTTTGTCTTCAACGCAAAAACAAATAATCTTTTCAGCACAACTTACTGGTATTAATTATGTCACAGTAACAACCAACAAACTAAAAATTTAACCTGTTTTAGTGGCAAATATGTTGTTGGAACCATTCGAGTTCAAGGTGGTGACGGCACAAACTGACAAAGAAAGTAAAGAAACTGAATTTAAGTCGGCCACAGCCCACGTCATTGGACCCAGACTACCGACCCCATCAATCCTACTAAATACCGATAAGGAATACTTTCTGCGAATGCGTTTTTACGGCTTGGAATCGACATGGACGGGCGATATACCCCTCAGAGAACACACCACGGGTTCGCAGCCCTGGTTGGTGAAAGTACCGTTGCAGGAGAAGGGACAGTTCCTGAGCATCTGGGTCAGGGTGGTGACACAAGAGATCGACAGTACGAACAGGATCCTGGCAATGTTGTGGCCACTGTTCGCGATCCGGTCGAGTTTGCCCATTAATGCGGAGGTGCACATCGAAACGCCGACGTTGAAGGTGCAGTTGGATTCAATCGTGAGAGGTAAAGGGGAGGTGCAACAACTATACTGTCCCGGAACTATTGATCATTCCCACAATTTATCCTTCAAGCTTGAGTAAGTTAATATTTATAAAAGTCTTCGTTTGTTAAGTAATTTTGTGTTTCAGAAATGGCATTACAACGCCCACTCCTTATGTACCGTTGCACTATAGTCTGGTGGACCAACAAAGCTTCTTCAGGAACATGGACACGGAAGATGTGGACCACATACTGGAAGTTCTGGCCGACTTTAACGAAACTAAGTGGCCGAATTTCGGGGATGAACTCGACAACATCGATTGGATCATCGGCGAACAACCCATGACACACGTTAAAGTACTATATACCCATGTTTTGTGTAATTAAATATTTATTTTGTACGATTCATAGGTGAGATACAGAAACGCTTGTCAGTACTCGAGTTCCTTGATGCTGGAACTTTATCCGTGGTGCATGATCGTGAACACATTCGGCGGCCCAGTCAGTTTCCTGTTGAGCAGAAACAAGGTGAACCTGTGTCGTATTCCGCACAACGGGATCGTCGCTCCTCCCACCATGGAGGAGAACTTCCACATTTCTGTGCACATAAAAGGCACCTGGTACACGTCGGCGCCCCTGCAACTTGCCAAATCCGATTGGAGCCAAACTTTCTACATGCCAAAGATCACCGGAACCATTCCGCTAGACGGAAACGTCACCGAAGCTATTTACTGTGATAAATACGTATGTTTGATCGGGTGTTTGGTGGATTCTTGTACATGTTATGGGTTTTAGGTTGCCATGCTTTCCATATCCAGCACCATTTCCAACGAGATAAGACTGTTACGAGTGGCGTCCACTCATGTGCTGTGCAATTTGACTAACATTTCGCTGCAGGTTTTGTGCTTTGTCATTCCTGACGTTGAAGAAATCTTCGAGCTACCGTTCAGTACGAAAGTTAGTACTGTTAACGTCCGGCCTACTCAAGAGTACGTTCTTCAAATTGTTATTATTAAATATATTGATTGATTAATTTTTAGACATGACGGAGTTTCTATTAAGAGATGGTTGAATGTAACTGGCGAGTTTGATAACGTAGACTTTGCCTTTTACATGACGTTCTCAATCAAACCTGAGCTGGGTTGGTCTTGTCCAGTCAGGGTGGATAAGCCAACTGTAAGAAGAAGTTTGTGCCTCTCTGATGACAAATTTGCGGTACGTTTTACAACAAACAAAAGTTAAGAAAACTAATAAAATATTACTGAGTACAGGTTCCAATTTGTTTGACAACAACAGAACATAAAGGCCAAACATTTGTTGCCATTAATCACGATCCAAGGCCGCAAATATTTATAGAAAACAAGAGCAACGTTCATTTATTGTGCGCACAAATATCCCCAGAGTATACGACGGTAAAAGAAAGTCAGCATTTCGAATGGAACTGTGAGATCTTGCCAAATTCCAGTATTTATTACACGATGCCGTTGATGTCGGAAAAGTTTCCGGAAATTCCGCCGACCAACTATGCGGAACTACTGTGCTTCGGAAGTAAAAACAAAAATGGTAAAATCATCATAACAAAATAATTTAATATTATTTTGTTCTGACAATAATGTATGAATATTTTCTAATATTTTTAGATGGAAAAAAAGTTAAGTGGTCTGAACACATTAATATAACTGTGGACAATGAGCAGTTCCTAAGGGTACCCTATTTTGGTGACCTTAAAGTCTCAATTATTAATAACGCCATGTTTACTCACATTTTATTGGAATCCGTTAGTTTGGTAACTTTACTTAATTATTTTATCATTTTATACCCTAATTTTGTAATTTTATAGGTTGAAATCAGTGCCAGAGACATAAGAGTGAGATTGTCTTTAAACACAAGCATTCCTGACACTGCTGAATTCACAGAAAACGGCCTACAGGTAATTTTCATTGGTTTGAACAATAATGTGATTATGCAGGGTGATTCCCTTAATTTATTAATTAGAGATTTATAGAATACTAAAACAAATAATCAATCTGGTTACTAATTTCTTGTCTAATTTTAGAGAAGTATTTCAACGGATACGACAGATGATATTGCAGTACCAGAAGAACAGGTATTCCTCCAAAACTTACACACAATGTATGATCAGCATAAAATGATGTTGGTCCCCCCATCGTCGACGAGAACTTCAAGATCCATCGAACGCAATCGTTCAGTTCAGGTCAACACCATACCCATGAACGACAGATGGAAATCGGTGGAAATAAAAGTATTCTTAAAATCATTTTCTACAACTCTTTCGACTGAACTGAGAACTCCCCGAGAAAGATGCGAACTCGCCAGTTTCACCTGTGATAACGTCGCTGTGGGAATCACACAGACTGATGTGAGTTAAACTAACCCACACAAACTTTATAACAAATACATCGTACTTCTGTTGCAGGTCCTGACCGTTAATCTAGTAGTCTCCGACATACAATTTGACAATCAACTGTATTCAAGGGAGTCGTACGACTTCCCGGTGGTGTTCATCGGCCAGGCCCAAAATCAGGACCGCAAACTCGGTTCTTTAAACGTGCCCATCGAGGTTCTCCTTCTAGACACCACCGACGCCCTCCTGGTGGTGGACGCGGTCCTCGAATCGTTCCCGGACCCGGTGCGCAATTCCAAAATAACGTGTGCCAAAAGCGTGAACATCTCACTGCAACCGATCAGCTGTTACATAGAGGACGTGTACATCACGCGCTTGAACAACTGCCTCAAGATATTCTCGCCCTCGAAACTCGTACTGTGGGCGCCTCCCAAAGGTTTGATGACTACGAACCGGAGCAGGTTTGTCTACGTACCGGACATCATAGCTTGGCAACTAGCTTTGGCGTCGTCACCTTTGACCGTCTCTGCGATCACCATATCACCAGTGTCGATTTTGTTGTCGGTACATTGTTCCATCAAGTTGTACATCGCGTTGGACCAGTCGCCGCTGCAGTTCGGCAAGTTCGAAAGGCGGAGACTCTTCACCACGCCCTACAGGTACAAATTTAAACATTTAAAATATTTTGTAAGTGTTATACAATTAATATATTTTCTGATTAAGACTGGGCCACGCACTGACCATGCACTACCTGTCCGGCGCAATATTCCGGGCCGGCTGGGTGGTTAGTTCGCTGGAACTGCTGGGCAGTCCCGGAGGTTTGGCCCGGGCTATGGGCACCGGACTCCGAGATTTCGTCAGTTTACCCTACAGAGGTCTGGTGCAAGGACCGATGGCGTTTTTACGCGGCGTCACCCAGGGATCCGCCTCATTGATGTGGCACATCACGTCCGGCACGTTGCAGAGCGTCACGAAGCTGGCATCGAGCGTTGCCAGGAATTTAGATCGGTTGACGTTGGACGAGGAGCACTTGCGCAGAACGGAGGAACAAAGGCGACAGCGACCGCAGGGACTGGCGCAAGGATTCATGCAGGTATCTAAATCTAATAACCTAATTGTTAACTTGTTATACATGTCATTGTTTTTAGGGTCTTACTGGATTAGGCATAAGTATATTAGGAGCAGTGGGTGGCATAGCACACCATCCTCTGCAATCTGTGATGTCCGACGGAGCGTCCCCTCGTGCTCTGGCAGCGGGTGTAGGCTTGGGACTTGTGGGAGTCATAACCAAGCCTCTGAGTGGTGCAGCTGAATTATTGGCACTCACCGGACAAGGCTTACTCCAAGGGGCTGGCTGGAATTCACTTCCAGAAGCTAGAAATCAACCTGTTTTGTTCCAAATCTACACCAGTCCCAATTCAGTTGTAAAATACAGTTGGAAACTATCCAGCGCATTGTCCAACTCTAACATATTATACGCAACAGACGCAACTTTAATAAACAACTCCGATTTCGAAGCTACCGCTTTAATACTAACATCCGAGGCCTTAGTCATAATTAACACAGAAGAAGACAGGACTGATAAAGTATTGAGCCTATCCGAGTTGAGCTCCATTCCCAGCACGGATCCAACACTTCTAATATTAAGCGTGACACCCAAAATACAACCGATTAAACAGGATGATGAAAACGCAATTCAAATGGATCCCGTATCTAGAGCTAGAGTGGCAGATTACGTAAGGAACACCGTCGGTTTGCTCAATTTGCAGGAGAACGTGAGCTCGGAAATTAGTGTGTCGCCGTTGGTGAGCCCCGCAATGTCCACCACGTCCGCTCAAGATTTATCAACCACGTATTCGTTTTACGTTAATCCGCAGAACAAAAGCTACTTCCTGTGTATACTATCCTTGGCTCAACAACAACATCCCAATTATCATTTTCCAGTATTGTGAAATTGTGATTTTAATATATTAGATACCGTATAAGATCCGTGACTGTATTTTATTATTTTGAATATACATTATTGTTAAAACTTTTATTACATTTATACCTGCGCCAAATCCTTTATTATAATACTATACATATTGTAAAATTTATATTCATAAAATATATTTCACTTACACATACATAATTACAATTAATATTTTATTTATTTTTAATAGCATTTCAATTATCATGTTCTGGTAACTTAATAAAATAATAATTGTGATCCTTAATTTAATATTTTAATATATTATTTTTTATTTTTACTTACTTACCGGTGTGAAAAATCAAAAATAACGTGTACAAAAATGTATTTTATGTTCATAGTTTAACTAGTCTCGTACAAAAATATTCATTCATTAAATTCATTGTTTGATTAATAATTTAAATTAATTACCTTTAATGTCTTTTTCCTTTTCTTTACAGTGGTTGCTCATAATAATGTAGATCTGGCCATAGTTTCTGTTTACACCACCTAATCAAAAAAACAAACAAAAGGTCCTAACCTAACCCACAGAACACCCAACCTAACCTAACCTAAGTGTTAGGTTAGGTTATGTCAAACCAAAAGACATTTAACAAGTTTTTGGAAGTAAAAATATTGTATGAAAATAAGAAGATTGGATATAATTTAAAGAATTATTATAAAACAAAGTAATTTTAAAAGAATTAAGAATCAATTGAGAGTATCTACAATGTGCATGTAATTATATAAGTAGTATGTATCATACTGACTAAAATTAAACAAAAACCTTATATTCTTATAATAATCTGTTATCGAATAGTGTATCCATTGAGAGTGTGGTGCACTTCCACCCTTTTCAATTAATTAGATGGTGTTCAGGTTATGCAGCGACTTTTTCGATTAATTGGTGTTCACTATTCTGATAGATATTCGAATAGATAGTCAAAAGATTTTTTAATTGGAAAAAAGGAGAGTCAGTGTCTGGGAAGAAAGAGAGTCAATAATTGAAAACCACGGAATCTGTTATCAAAAGAAAAATTAATTAAGATAAATAGTGTGCCTCCACATCTTTACTCCAATCACCTTAGAAAGTTGATGTCAGAATATGTTCAGTAGTTTAGTCAGTTTTCCTAAAACCATTCCATTTTCAGGTCTGGGACGCCCTTCTTCTTCAGTGACTGGTGCAAGATTTAATGAATTCTCTTAGTCAAAGAGTGGTAACAGGGAAACGAATATTCCAAGCTTTGGGTTTTCATAGATAACTAAATTTAAGGTAAGTGTAATTTATTGAGCAGGCCATTATACAATTTTAAAGGTGCAATTTTTAATTGCAAATCAATTGTTTGTGATAATTTTTTACCTAATCATCCTGAAAAGCTGAAAATTTCTTTCGTGGTTTTCAGAACTCGTGATTATTCTGTTGGACAACAATATTAGTTATTTTAACAATGAGACCAAACATTATTTTTTTTTGTATTTAAAGTTTGTTAATTTATTTGTTGTATATTTTTGATAAAATATTAATTTTATATCTATCTGTTTTTAATTAATCTAATTAGACATTATTTGTCAAATTAAATTAACATAAAAAACTAAATTTTCTAAACGTTACATTTTTTCTCCACTGTATATAAAGTATTATTAATTATGAAGTTGATCTATTCCTTATATCCATCTAAAAAGCAAGATTACCAAGATTTTTATTACTAAAATATTTTATAATTTTAATATTGTGTAGAATTAGTAAGTTTTCTTAAAGGAATCAAATATATTTCAGAAGCACACTGTATATTTTTTTCATAACATAACACCCATCATGTATACGATTAAAACTACACCCGTGTTAAGCTGCTGTAAGCGGGTGAAATATGCCCAAACCGGACATTTCGGTGTGCTCGACAAGGCACCACGCCACCAACAATGTTAATTTACAATCGAGATTGTTTGGTTGCAGGTATTCCCCTCACACATTGCACTTTTCCATGAAGTGCTGCACGTGTAGAGTAGAATGCTGTCCGTCTAAAATTTTAGCTTATGGACGGCGTCTTGTCGGCAATAATTTTTGGACCGGGGGCCACTTTTCAACGGATTATATGGTGGACTGTTGGTTGCACCTTAGTACATCGAATGTTGCAGGACGAATTACTTTATTTAAATTTTAGTTAGTAATATTTATAACACTCACGGACTTAAACTACCTCAATACTCAATAATAGTTATTATAATAGTTAAAATAGGGTTTAATTATAGATAAGGGGTTATGGTTATTAGGTAGAGATAATTTAGGATTAATATAAGTAATTCGCCAAGTAACAGCTTAATAAGTAGTGCCCCCTCTTTATTTAATTAAACAAAATTTTCTCGCAACAACTACAAATATTAGTAACGAATGTTTAAATAATATTTGTAAATATTTAAATAATCATATATTGGTGGAATAAAATCCTAACTTACTTCGTATTGATGATGGTCCGCAAAATAAAAAAAAATGACTGGAAAAAAGGAGAATGTTTTTTTAAGCAATTTTTGGTGAGCATGGTCGCTACAAAGAACAGAGTATTCTCTTGGAAAACAAAACATTTCAAGTAAACCACTGCGTATAAAATTAGGTATTTTCAAACACTTCGTGAAGACTCTGAATAAATATGGTGCTGCTTTTAAACATTTGTATGCAGTTAGAACGCTAAAGAACGCATATTTGTTGGTCCTCAGATCAGGAAGTTATTGAATAAGGATTATTTTTCATTGTTTTGTTGTGTTTTGGAGTAAGAATCTGCAGCCTGACAATCTTTTAAAAGCATCCTAGACGGTTTTCTTGGAAACAGGAAAAATGATAACTACAGACAAATTGTTACTAAAAAATTATTGCGATCTAGCTGCACAAATGCCACTCAAAATGCATATTTTGCATTCACATTAGACTTTTCATCAAGATCTAATTCGTAAAACTAACTCAGAAATCTATTTTAGATAAAGAAATTACAACACCAAGAAGGTGGTCTTCAAATTTAATATTCTTTTGGCTGGAGCTCTTTCAACTTGTCATTCCACTCCGGATTTTCCGGAGAGCACAAAACAAATCTGATGATCTTAGAAATTACTTGATTCTTTTTAATTTTTTGTCCAACAAACAACAGTTAACAAAATAATAATACTTAATTTTTTAAATATTTGACACATTTATTGCAATGTTTTTATGTGTGATTTTATTTCAAAATGTTCTATGTTATAATAATCAATATATTCCATGAAGTTTGTGCAACCAACAACAGAACCAATTCAGCGAAAATCCTGCAAACCAACATGTTGGATTCAAACTATTGTCTAATGTGCGACGAGATATGTCATGTGAAAAATGGAAAATTAAATTTACAAATATAATTTGAATATATTTAACACTCAGTGTGAGTATATTCCACCTGCATTGCACTGCAGAAAGCAGTAGAAATGCCGTGAAATTCCTGCAAACCGACATGCTCGACATGACACCACGCACCCAGTGGTCTCTAGTCCAACGACCACCAAGGTGCCGTTGGGTGCGGGTATCCAATTTTTTCTTGCACTTTTTATTCTCTCTTGCACCTGCTTTGAAATCTGGCTGAGGCAGAGGATGCTGCACCGTTTTTCCTTCTGGGCGGCGTCATGTCGGGTTAAATTTTTGGGACGGGGGCCACTTTTCATTCAACCACCACCACCGGCACAAGGCTCAGAATGCACGAATGTGCACGGCGGCGTACTTATTGATGTGTTCTATGTAAATATTTAACCATTCTAATCAGCCTCCAGCTTCTTGTGATACAAGCACATCGCCGTGTAAAGTAAAAAAATCTCACTGAACTATATCAGGAGATTGTGGCCCCCTACTTATATAATTAAACAAAATTTTCTATTACTATCTAACAATTAGATATTATTTATTTTATAATACAATATACATACATGTATAGTAATATTAATATTATAATTTATAAATTTTTAACCCTCTCTGGTCTTTATCAAAAACTGAGTCATTAGGACTAGGACTCACAACTTAAATAAAATAAAATATATTATAAAATAGTAGATATTTTTACAATTTTGGCATAAAGCAAATTGAATCTATTAATATGTACTTATTTAAGTTTTAAAATTGTTATTCTTCTATTTTAATCACTAATAAATAATAATCAAAATATTACGATGCTCCATATCAAAAACTTTCAATTAACTTGAAAATGCCCTAAATCACAATTTCATTTTTTCCTTTCATTTTTGAAATATTTTATAACCCATTGTGGATAAATCTCCATTAATATAAACTCTTAGATTGATGACATAAAACACATTAAAGTTTACAGTTTTTTTTATACAATTTGATTTACATATTTGTCACATTTACAATAACGCTGTTTATAAACACATCCTGCGAAATTCCTGGGAGCCAACATGTACAGTGGTGCAGTCGAATGTAGTATTAATATTTTAATTTCTAAATTTTTAACCCTCTCTGATCTCTGAGTCATTAGGACTAGGACTCACAACTTAAATAAAATAAAATATATTATAAAATAGTAGATATTTTTACAATTTTGGCATAAAGCAAATTGAATCTATTAATATGTACTTATTTAAGTTTTAAAATTGTTATTCTTCTATTTTAATCACTAATAAATAATAATCAAAATATTACGATGCTCCATATCAAAAACTTTCAATTAACTTGAAAATGCCCTAAATTACAATTTCATTTTTTCCTTTCATTTTTGAAATATTTTATAACCCATTGTGGATAAATCTCCATTAATATAAACTCTTAGATTGATGACATAAAACACATTAAAGTTTACAGTTTTTTTATACAATTTGATTTACATATTTGTCACATTTACAATAACGTTGTTTATAAACACATCCTGCGAAATTCCTGGGAACCAACATGTACAGTGGTGCAGTCGAATGTAGTATTAATATTTTAATTTCTAAATTTTTAACCCTCTCTGATCTTTATCAAAAACTAAGTAAGTCTTTAGGATTCACAACTTAAAATGGTTTATAAAATAGTAGATATTTTTAAAATTCTTTTGGCATAAGGCAAATTGAATCTATTAGTATCTACTTATTTGTGTTTTAAAATTGTTATTCTTCTATTTTAATCACTAATAAATAATTATCAAAATATTACGACGCTCCATACCAAAAACTGGGGTGAATTAAATCTCCATTAATAGAAATTCTTACATTCATGACAAAGGAACACAACATATACATTAAAGTTTACAGTTGTTTATTATACAATTTGATTTGATCCTGTCATCTTAAATAAATGTACGAAAATATTTCTATAACGTAGAATTGTATTAAAATCCACTTATGTTGTAGCACCAATAGCAGGTCAAATTCATCGAAATTCCTGTAAACCAACATGTCGGCTGTACGGTGGTGCAGTCGAATGTGCGGCAAGGTATACCTAACCGGGGTTTCTAATTGGGTTAGGTGTATTCCAATTAACAATCCTTTTCAGTTTTCGCGTTTTATTTGATTGTTAATGGTCGTCATCGCACAGAGCGGGCGCATTACCCATGGACAATTAACATTAACGTTCTGTCGTGGCGCTTGTCGTACATTGTTTTGGGTTGGGGGTCCCAACTCTGGTGGGTTCACGGCGGAGTACTTATAGATGTTTAAATGTCTATAATCCGTAATTTTAGGAAAAGTACACCGCTGTGTAAAAGGGACCCCCCTATATTATAATTAAACAAAATTTTCTTCTAACCCCAACCACCCCAAACCGGATGATTCTCGTCTTCACGACATTCTTCCCCGCGGTTCTGATACATACACAAGGCCTTGCCTTTTGGCTGTTGAACCCAATCCATGGGCATGTAACATCTTTTCCAATTAGCAGTTTCGACTGCTAAAATGCCCGAAGCCCACCCCCATATTTCACCGCGACTTTGGTCTGCATAATTCCGAATGGTTATGATCCTAGGATCTTCTAAAACAATTTTATATGTGGATAGCTGAAATTTATATTGCATTTCTGACTGACTGCACTGTTGGAGCAAAATATACGTATACATACAGTTATAAGAATGTGGCATGAACTTTAAGTTTATTCAAATTGTTGTCATTGAAATTATCGACCGTTTATAGTAATTTTAACTATTTTAAATTGATTTTCTGTGATTCAAATAAATAACATAATCCACCGGCGTTGCGCAGCCAACTACAGAACAAATCCGGTGAGATTCATGCAAAGCAACTCATCTCGGGCAGTCCCGCTCCACAAGCCAGTGGTGGCGGGAGGCCGACGGATCAACTGCAAGCCCAATCCTCACCCAGGGAGGTTCTAGGACCTTCCTCAGATTGGGCTTGTTCTTCCGGGAACCAGTTGACAGGGGGCTGGCATCTTTGTCAGTCCCGTCTTCTGGTTCAACTTCACCCGTGTATGGTATATACACGCCCTTTCCCCCATATGTGCTAGCACATATGGTTTCCAATTGGTTATGATCTCCGGATCGGTGCCCGGAGGGGGGTTTACACTTTCCCCTCTCTGTCCCCAGAAAAAAAAAAAAAAAAAAAAAAAAAAAGCAAAGCAACAAGTTGACTGTTCACTGCAGTCAAATGTACGACAAGATATGCCACATGAAAAACGGGGGTTCTATGTGTGGCGTATTCCATCTAACAAATAATCTATTCAATCACCTATTTGTTAGTGGTCACCTCGGCACAGAATGTTGCATTATCTTATAACATCATCAGTAACGTCCTGTATCGTGGTGCTTGCCGTACATAGATTTGGGACAGGGGTTCCAACTGTGATCAGTTCATGACGGAGTTCTTATAAATGTTGTCTATGTAGCCTCGTAGAAAGGTATATAGAACAAAATTTGAGCAACAGATACAACGTTATGTGGGGACCCCTTTTTATTTAATTAAAGAAAATTCACACTTATTTAACTTCCTTTTAAACTGTTTAATAAGCTGGGGACTGATTTTTTATATTAATTATATTAAGGTCAGAAATTAATAATCTGGAGTATATTAACTTTAAGTTTTAGATTTGAAGATTTACCTCAACAAAAAGAGACTCTACAAAAGTTTATAAAACTAATCACATACTGCGACCTAGAATATCCAACAGTTTGAAGGTTGCCTTGGAGCTAATAGTTTAACATATTTTATTATTGTATATAATAGTATGAGTTGTACTTTTACAAAATACTACAATGACTGAAACGACAGGTCTCTAATAATCTATTTTTCTAAAGCGATTTTCGTTAAATGGATTTGTGCACAGTCTATAGACAATATTATATTCTACATCGTTTTACATTCCAGAAAAATGACTTTTCAACTGAAAAGTTTTAATTGTAAATAAATATTTTCTAGCTAACATTTTAATTTGAATTATATTTGATTACTTTTAAAAGTGCATTGAATACTTCGGAATTCGTAATTAGAACAGTTCAAAGAATACAACAAACACAGAAGTATTTTATTAGAACCAAGTTATGGTTATGGTTATCAATTTTTCATCTATGACAATCTTCAATAAGCTTATGTAACTGCGTAAAAAAAAATACACTAACAGGAACAATTACCTCCACCACGACAACATACAACACCGTATACAAAAAATATTCCAAAGGATGGCGACTGATAATTTAAGAAATTTTTAAAGGACACATCTCAGCATCAACTCAAGGTTGCCACTCATACACGTATTATATACAATGTGGTACACAAACAAGTAATTCAAATAAACAGTTTATATTAAAATATGCAACAAAATTGTGTTTGTAACACGTAAGGTTTGCGAAATATAAAATAACAGTTAGGCTGAAAAGTTCGTAGGCTAGCATAGAAAAAATCTTTTTTTTTATAGAATTTGATTTTATTATTCAATATATATATATATATATATATATATATATATATATATATATTATATAAATTAAAAAAATAATTTTTTGGAATATTTGCAAAATACTCCTCTACGAGCTGATTTTTTTTTTGATGAGCCATCTTTTGAGGTTTGGAAAGAGATAATAGTCCGATGGAGGTAAATCGGACGAATAAGGTGGATGGGGAAGCAATTGGAGCCTTAAATCGATGCTCTTATGTGCCGACGCATTGTCATGCAAAAACAATTTTTTTTTCGCTTCAAGTGAGGCCGTTTCGCAGCAATTTCGGGCTTCAAACGCTCCAATAATGCGCAGTAATACTCGCTGTTGATGGTTTTTCCTTTTTCGAAGTAGTCCACGAAGAGTATGCCATGACAATCCCATCGGAGGATCTGCCGCTACGGACTTCATCGGCAGTGGAGTTTTCGACCACCACGAAACTCTCGAAACCAATATTTCGCGGTGTAATCTGAAGGAGTATTAGCCTTATAATATTCATCTAACTTTTCTTTTGGTTCCTTCGCCGTGTTGCCTCTCAAAAAATAATGCTTTATGAGAGAATGAAAATCATGATGCCAAACACGTAACCGAAAATCAGCTGTCAAAACAAAACTAAGGGCTGAAATTTGACATGTCGGCCTAAATATGAATGGGCTATAAGGCACCATAATCTGTTATCATTATTTCCCTGTTTTTAATAAAATATCGTAAATTGATTCACAAATAAAGGAAATTTCAAAAGTGAATGGCAGTATTTGAACATCGTTTGTATTTCTCTGGGCCAGTTACACGAATTAATGTCCTGCAATAATCTCCCAGAATACTTTTGTCCCAAAATTATTGATATCTCAAATTACTTTAATTAGATCTTGATGAGTGCGTTTTCCCAAAGCACTCAGGTTTTGTGGGGAAAAGTTCAAATGTGAGTACAAAAACTGCATTTTGAATGGCATCCATGCTTCTAATTCATAATAATTTTTCAATAATTCAGAAACAATTTGTCTGTAGTTGTCACTTTTTCTGTGTCCAAGAAAACCATCTACGATGCTTTTGTGAAAAATAATCATCATTCAATAACTTCCTGATCTGACAACCAACAAATAAGAAAAACGACTAAAATGTTTAAATCATTTACCAATAATAAGAAATTGTTTTGAATTTTTATATTGTGTGGTAAATACTTCAAGGAAAAGTCAATATCTCCTATTTTTTGCCGACAGTTTAATTAAACAAGAATTTTATCACAACTTCTTCAATATTATTTTGTGATCCCTGATCTTTAAAAAGGCCAATTAGATTTTGTTATTATTAATTTAATATTATTTACAATTACAATTTACTGATTATTAATTATAATGATTTTACAATTTATAAAACGAAGAAGTTGTAATATTTTCTATTGTCTTGAAAGCGGGATATAAAAAACAAAAATCCTGCAAGCAACTGCTTGACAATTTTATTCCCTCTAGATAAGTCTGTATTCACAGTAATATATAAGTGGATCATAAATTGATACAAAAATCTATTTTAATATAAACGATACAATAGTATTTCTGTCACTAAAATGCAATATAAAATATCAATTATTTATTAATTTATGTTCTAAAATCTGCAAATTTTTGAAGTGACAACTTCTTTAGCCGCATTGAGCACTTTTTGGTAGAGGAAAATCATATGGATTCGTCACCGACATGCTTATGACTGGCGCATGCGCAGTGTGGTGTGTGCATTAGACACTTTTTGGATGGGTGAAATCTAGTGCGTTCGCGTCACCGACATGCTCATAACAGTATATCTGTAGCCATACAGCTGATGGATAGTGTTGTGTATATCTTATAAGTGAAATTGAATGGATTTAGTGAAAAGTTCAATGTAATACTGTGCATTGTTGAAATAGTGTTTTTCTTTGATTATTATTTGAATGGCCATGTCCAATGACCGAAAACTCAGTACAACAAAATATAAAACGATAATCGATGCCGTTTTTACGCGATACTTAGATAAATTTGATTCAAACATTGTCATTTCTTACTTTAGTTACCATAAGCTTATTGTAATATCTTAGAACAAAATGAAATAATTGAAAGTACAAAAAATCTAAGTATTATTGAAATTAATGCTGACAACGATGCAAACAATTAAAATAATGTTAAAAATCAAATTCATTGAAAATTAAATAAATACAAATACTATCCATAAATAATACGATTCTATATCAATTGTTATTTCAATTGAATTGTATTTATATTTTGTTATGATCTTGTACAGCTCTTAATATATTTGAATAATAAAAAACATATAAACATACATATAATTCTTGCTCGGAGTGTCAATACCAAATTGATGTTGATAATTTTAATTTAAACATTATGCAATTTCAAATTTTAATACTAAAGTTCCAAGTTTTCACTTCTATCGGCAGTCTCCATAACTGCCAATTTTAATTTTTTTTTTTAAATTTGTTTTAAATTGTCCACTACTCTAAATAAGTAATAAAAACCACTTGCATTGTGTCACCAAAAGCAGCACAAAATGGACGAAACACCCCTAAATGGACATTGCGGCTGCATGTGTGTAGTCTCATGTGCGACAAGATGTCCCACATCCACAACTGGTGCGGTGTGTCGGCCAAGCCCATCGAACACCACACAACACCAGTATGATGTGGAGCATTCCTTTTGAGTTGTGTGTATCTTTTTGGCCAGTAGATTTAAGGTGTGTTAATTAATGGACGCTACGGCTAGATATACTACTTTCGTTCCGCCGTATTATTCTGGTCGTGGTGGCTTGTCGCACACATGTCGGATCGGGGTTCCCGCTACTCCCTCTGACTCAGAGGCCCTGAGTTGCACGGCGGAGTACTTATTGATGTGCTCAATGTGAGGTGTCTATTTAACCTGCTTACGTGAAGCAAGCACTTCGCCGTGGGGAGCCCCTATTTACATAATTAATAAAAATTTCCGGGTAATATAAAGTTATGTCAACGAGCTGCCTTGAGAGAGGGTCGATCATCTGGAAGACAAGCTACGTCCAGTGTGGCCATTCAGCAAACCGGGTTTTTCGGGTCTAAGACGATTTTGGAGTGTTCGTTTTCGTTCATCACGTTCGGTTTCCGAATCGAAACGCGACTGCCGTGGATACGCATGCTGTTTTTAGTATCAGTTTTTTCCAATTTTATATTTACCTGCAAAGCGTTTTAAATAAGATTTGCGGTCGGCATTAATTGACGACCTTGCATTATTAGAATAAAATTTTAGAGTCGGTGTGAATATAGTACATTTTTGTTTCAATATAATTATGAAATTAATAATATAACTACAATTATAAAATAAACAATGATAATAATGTAATAAACAATCAATATTTATTTATGGTTAATTTAATTGTAAAAATATATTATATAATTATTAAAATAATCTTATACAATAAAATAATTCTGAGAGAAATACTATGATTTTGATTTCAAACACAAATGTGTTAATTAACTACCCGTTTTGTTAATATTAATATTGTTCACCGTACAAATTGTTCATTAAATTCTAAATTATTTAATACAAATGTATATTTAATATAACTATTAAAAATAATTATATAGTAGGAACATTATTGCAGATATCATATTATTCGGTTTTAGGACTATAAAAAAGGACAAACATTTATTTTATATCTAAAGTGTGGAAAATAATATTCAATTATAAAATTACTGATAAATCTTCAACATTGGTACTTTTTAGAATAAATTTGGTATAGATTTTATTAATTCCACAGCACGACTCGTTCAATAATAATCATAATAACAATTTAGTTCAAATTAATGAAAACCAAAAGCGAAATTTTCTTTTATATTTGAAGAACTTCAAATTATTTACTGAATTATTAAGTTTGTTTAATTGAACTGATTTCAAATGTTAATATTAAAAAAATATGTTGATTAAAAATAAATGTTGTATTTAATTTAAATATTAAACGAAAACTTTAAATTAATTAGAACCATACAATATAATTAAATATAATTATTTGACTTTTTTAATAAAGAATCATTTTATAACTTGAAATAATTTACTTTTATTATAGTGGAAATGGAACACATAAAGATAAAATTATAATATTTATAATATTTTACTTTACTGATGGAATATTCTCCGTATAGTCCTTAATTTAGCAAGCTTTTAAACACTTGTTTTGAAAGTACTATGTTGGGGTAAGATGGCAAAGTGCTTTGAAAATTGGTTCACATAAAAAAAATTGTGTCAGTCTTCATGGAGAATATTTTGAAAAACAAGAAACAATTAAATTTTGTTCATATACGTGTATCTCGAAACTGATCGAACATCCAAATGTATCTTCTGGCAGTCTTAACTATCATATTTGTCCAATAATTTAACAGTATTTGTACTTTGTTTGATGTATTTGTAATATAAATATTCCGAATACTACATTTGTGTACAAACTTATAATAAATATTTAATTTTACATTTGTTGTGTTACTTAGGTCTAAGATAGTTTTATTATTAAATTAAATATCATGTAAGACTTAGTTTTAATCTTAATATTAAGGTACCTTAATTACCTTAAAGTTTTAGATATTTTTTACAGTTAGCTGCTGAAAACTAAAAATTTTATTAAATAAATGTTATTTTACTGCTTAAAATTAAGCATTTAATTTAAATAAATAAATTTTTACTAAAAAAATTGATTGTTTATTATAATCAAAGTAGTATATATCGTTATACTAACAGAATTTTACTACAATTTGGCAATTTGACAATGAAGAGCAATTACAATATATATATAGTATTGTAATTGCTCTGATTTGTGATGAAGCTCGTGTTAAAGAAAATTCTGGACTATGATACATTTGTGTGGATCATTAGTCGTTCACTGAATAAGCAGTTTGTAATTAATACACGATATATGCTTAGAGTGAAATCGTGACCAATCATCACATAATAATTTATTATCCCAATTACTTCACTGCTAATGTATTATAAACATGTGGGTCCAAGCAGTTCCGTTCCGATTCAGAAACCGAATCGTGCCGAGTCCAAAGGTGCCGAACGTGTCTCACAAAAATATCAAGTTCAGAGGGGTACGGTTTGCTGAATGGCCACACTGGTGTGACTCACGCGGCGTGTAATGGCGGCTAATGGCGGCGACTCATCTCTTGCTTCTGATTGGTCGACGTAGAGGTTATGTTAAATCATGCGTATCGAGAACTTTCTCAACCGAATTGAAAATTTTCCTATATAATATTTGAATATTTCTTTGATATCTATCTATATCTAATTAAAATTTCATTATTAAATAAATTTAGAAAATATTAATTAATTTGGCAAATTTATAAAGGGGAATAATTTTTATAAAAAATAAATATATAAAAATAATACATTAATATAACATTAACAAAAAGATATATTTTATAATAAAAAACAACACAATTAAAAGAAACAAATCTATTCCAGTGGATGTTGCTCACTTATCCAATTTAAAATGCTTATAAAACACATTGTGATTTTTATATTTATTTCTCCATATAAATAAATAAATAAATAAATAATATTTATCAATAAATTGGAAATAAGTTAAAAAAGAATAAAAGTACATTATTAAATAAATACAATACGATTGTCTATATAGAAAAATAAATTAAGATTATGTTTACCAAATAATAATGGTAATAATAAAAATCAAAATACCGCTCTCAAATAACCTAATGACTAGCAATGAATTAAAAATCTTTCTACCAACGCATGCGCTAGAAAATGTTCCTTAAATTGGCGGATTGTTGTATTTTCTTTGTTTATTATTATTTACTTTCAATTGATATGCATTTATTGTTTATAAATTATCAATTATAAAATTAAATTAACTTTAACAGTATTTAATATTAATTATAATGATTATAATACCATATACACAATTATTTATTATAAAACAGTAGGTGATATTTGTTTATAATTCAAATATTGTACAGGAAAATTTTCAGTTCGGTTGAAAACATTCTCGATACGCATGACTTAACAAACACTCGGCGTCGACCAATCAGATGCAAGGGATGTGTCGCCGACATTAGCCGACATTAGCCGACATTCCCCGCTATATAAGACGCCCTCGTGAGTCACACCAGTCAGTCTGTTATCGACCTCTGTATCGACCGGTTTGGGGAGATGGGGTGGTGGTCTGCGTTACCATACCCTCCAAGTTAATTCGATAGTGCAGTTGCATGGATAGTTTATAAGAATAAATGTATGCTTTAAATGACAATATTTCAGAATAAATCAACTCTACTTGGATTAAGTGGAGTTTCTATCAATTAAGAATAAATGCGTGAATAAAACTTTGCATGAATAGTTTATAAGAATAAATGCATGCTTTAAATGACAATATTTCAGATTAAATCAAGTCTACTTGGATTAAGTGGAGTTTCTATCAATTAAAAATTTATGTATGGATAAAACATTGCATGAATAGTTTATAAGAATAAATGCATGCTTTAAATGACAATATTTCAGAATAAATCAACTCTACTTGGATTAAGTGGAGTATCAATGTATGCTTTAAATGACAATATTTCAAGATAAATCAACTCTACTTGGATTAAGTGGAGGATCAATCGATTGGAAATAAATGCATGGATAAATCTTTGCATGAATAGTTTATAAGAATAAATGCATGCTTTAAATGACAATATTTCAGAATAAATCATCTCTACTTGGATAAGTAATAAGGGTTGTAAAAGACGAACATTAAAATGTATATAAATATTCGATTCTGATTGATTTAACTATTAAAGGAAGCATCACTTAATAAACACACATAAAAGTGTTTCACACAAAGTTTTTTGAAGATCACGAGTCTAACAATGCATAAACTTGAATATGTGTAAAATTGTTGGTGTTGATCGTAACACGTAATCCGTACAATGTATACGTAGTCCCTGTAAGACGTATCGTAGAACGTATAACGCAATTAGCATGAATGTTCATTCTTTGGTTCTAAAATTTTGCGAGTTAAATTGCTACTTTGATCGTAAAATGTAATCCGTATAACGCATAACGTAGTCCGTCAATCGTATAACGTGGACCGTATAACGCATTAGCAAAGATACGTATGACGTCAAACGTAACGCAAAAACGTATAGCGTAGAACGTAAGTCATACCATGGTTAACGTAGCAATTCGTTGAAACTTAATATATCTTGTAAACCGCAAATTGCAGACATATGTTTAACATAAAACGCGTCGGTATCGTTGCATAAAACGTAAGCCGTTTACGTGAAAGCCCACAATTTTACAAGACTATAGTATATTGTTTGGAAATTGAATTAAATACTCTTCAAAATTTGCGTTGTTAAATACTTATCTTAAATATTCCTTCTTTAGTTAAAACAATTACAAAAGGTGTTTAGGTCTGTTTATAGTTGTTTAGATTTTGGTAAATTATAACTTAGTATAAGTGTTGTATTTAACTTGGCTGCTATAAACATCTTATTGTTTTTTCTATATATTTTTTAATGTAATTTAATAGTAACTTAAATATTTTCAATGCATTTAAACAATTGGATGTGTAATACTTTGAATGTTGTAAAGAGACGAACATTAAAATGTATATAAATATTTGTTTCTTATTGTTTTAACTATTAAAGGAAGAATCATTTTAATAAACACACATAAATGAGTTTCACCAAAAGTTTTTTGAATTTCGCGAGTCTATCAATGTGTAAACTTTTAATATGTGTAAAATTGTTGGCGTTGATCGTAACACGTAATCCGTACAATGTATACGTAGTCCCTGTAAGACGTAACGTAGAACGTATAACGCAATTAGCATAAATGTTCATTCTTTGGTTCTAAAATTTTGCGAGTTAAATTGCTACTTTGATCGTAAAATGTAATCCGTATAACGCATAACGTAGACCGTCAATCGTATAACGTGGACCGTATAACGCATTAGCAAAGATACGTATGACGTCAAACGTAACGCAAAAACGTATAGCGTAGAACGTAAGTCATACCATGGTTAACGTAGCAATTCGTTGAAACTTAATATATCTTGAAACCGCAAATTGCAGACATATGTTTAACATAAAACGCATCGGTATCGTTGCATAAAACGTAAGCCGGTTACGTGAAAGCCCACAATTTTACAAGACTATAGTATATTGTTTGGAAATTGAATTAAATACTCTTCAAAATTTGCGTTGTTAAATACTTATCTTAAATATTCCTTCTTTAG
The DNA here is from genome assembly GCF_024364675.1 of Aethina tumida. Classification (NCBI taxonomy): domain Eukaryota; kingdom Metazoa; phylum Arthropoda; class Insecta; order Coleoptera; family Nitidulidae; genus Aethina; species Aethina tumida. The sequence continues at coordinate 13,273,915 of NC_065439.1, forward strand.
TTAAAACAATTACAAAAGGTGTTTAGGTCTGTTTATAGTTGTTTAGATTTTGGTAAATTATAACTTAGTATAAGAGTTGTATTTAACTTGGCTGCTATAAACATCTAATTGTTTTTTCTTTATATTTTTTAATGTAATTTAACAGTAACTTAAATATTTTCAATGCATTTAAACAATTGGATGTATAATACTTTAAGGGTTGTAAGAGACGAACATTAAAATGTATATAAATATTCGATTCTGATTGATTTAACTATTAAAGGAAGCATCACTTAATTAACACACATAAAAGTGTTTCACACAAAGTTTTTGAAGATCACGAGTCTAACAATGCATAAACTTGAATATGTGTAAAATTGTTGGTGTTGATCGTAACACGTAATCCGTACAATGTATACGTTCTCTCTGCAGGACGGAAGGACGTTTAACGGAATTGTTACTTTGATCGTAAAGCGTAATCCGTAGAACACATAACGTAGTCCATCAATTGTACAATGTAGACCCTATAACGCATTAAATAACCAACATTACTATTCATAAAATTATATACACCAACAAATACAAACAAAAATGTACATACATACATACATACAAATGACATAAATTTAAAAAAAACAATTTGTCATTAAGCCGTGCGAAAAGTCTGGGGAAATTGTTTTCACCAACCGAAAACACTACAATATTACTGTCAATTTAAGGAAATTCTATAACCAATTTCCATGTTTCTCTCAGATGACAGACATTGACAGATGGCGTACGTCGACCCCACTCTCCTTCTACGAATAGCATACAGGGTAACTAGTTAATGGTATATTTTTATAATTACAGAAGTCGCTAATAATATAAATAAATAATCAATTCTCAATGTTTTAACTATTGAAAGAACATTTTGTTGTCATTACTAGAATAAATAAAAGTATTTGAATATATATTTTCGAAAGTTTAATACTTTAATACTAAATAAAATAACTCTATAGTACATTTTTGAATAAATTTTATACTTTACTTGGATAAGTGAAGTCATACAAATTATTTACATTCACAAATATTAATAAAAGCATTCAGAAGTAATTTTTTGGAAAGGGTTGATATTTTACTTGGATAAGTAAAGTTGGGAGAAAGAGATTTTCGGTCGCATACAAATTGTCGAAAGTATTGATACCTTACTTGGATAAGTAAAGTCGGGAGAAAGAGATTGTCGGTCACCTTAAATTATTGAAAGTATTTATATTTTACTTGGATAAGTAAGATCGGGCGCGAGATTTTTGGTCCCCTGTTGGTTTGAAATCCTGACCCGGAGTCTTGGTCACAGTACCGATAAGCTCTAATTAGGCAGCCTGGCGGCAGCAGTGGTTGGGTTTCAGATCATGGGGTGCACTGATTATCTGTACGTTTAACGCAGTAGCCATGAAATGAACTTATTTGGATAAGTAAAGCCATACAAATTATTTACATTGAGAAATATTAACAAAAGCATTCAGAAGTAATTTTTTGGAAAGGGTTGATATTTTACTTGGATAAGTAAAGCTGGGAGAAAGAGATTTTCGGTCGCATACAAATTGTCGAAAGTATTGATACCTTACTTCAATAAGTAAAATCGGGAGAAAGAGATTGTCGGTCACCTTAAATTATTGAAAGTATTTATATTTTACTTGGATAAGTAAGATCGGGCGCGAGATTTTTGGTCCCCTGTTGGTTTGAAATCCTGACCCGGAGTCTTGGTCACAGTACCGATAAGCTCTAATTAGGCAGCCTGGCGGCAGCAGTGGTTGGGTTTCAGATCATGGGGTGCACTGATTATCTGCACGTTTAACGCAGTAGCCATGAAATGAACTTATTTGGATAAGTAAAGCCATACAAATTATTTACATTGAGAAATATTAACAAAAGCATTCAGAAGTAATTTTTTGGAAAGGGTTGATATTTTACTTGGATAAGTAAAGTTGGGAGAAAGAGATTTTCGGTCGCATACAAATTGTCGAAAGTATTGATACTTTACTTGGATAAGTAAAGTCGGGAGAAAGAGATTGTCGGTCACCTTAAATTATTGAAAGTATTTATATTTTACTTGGATAAGTAAGATCGGGCGCGAGATTTTTGGTCCCCTGTTGGTTTGAAATCCTGACCCGGAGTCTTGGTCACAGTACCGATAAGCTCTAATTAGGCAGCCTGGCGGCAGCAGTGGTTGGGTTTCAGATCATGGGGTGCACTGATTATCTGTACGTTTAACGCAGTAGCCATGAAATGAACTTATTTGGATAAGTAAAGCCATACAAATTATTTACATTGAGAAATATTAACAAAAGCATTCAGAAGTAATTTTTTGGAAAGGGTTGATATTTTACTTGGATAAGTAAAGTTGGGAGAAAGAGATTTTCGGTCGCATACAAATTGTCGAAAGTATTGATACCTTACTTGAATAAGTAAAATCGGGAGAAAGAGATTGTCGGTCACCTTAAATTATTGAAAGTATTTATATTTTACTTGGATAAGTAAGATCGGGCGCGAGATTTTTGGTCCCCTGTTGGTTTGAAATCCTGACCCGGAGTCTTGGTCACAGTACCGATAAGCTCTAATTAGGCAGCCTGGCGGCAGCAGTGGTTGGGTTTCAGATCATGGGGTGCACTGATTATCTGTACGTTTAACGCAGTAGCCATGAAATGAATTTATTTGGATAAGTAAAGCCATACAAATTATTTACATTGAGAAATATTAACAAAAGCATTCAGAAGTAATTTTTTGGAAAGGGTTGATATTTTACTTGGATAAGTAAAGTTGGGAGAAAGAGATTTTCGGTCGCATACAAATTGTCGAAAGTATTGATACCTTACTTGAATAAGTAAAATCGGGAGAAAGAGATTGTCAGTCACCTTAAATTATTGAAAGTATTTATATTTTACTTGGATAAGTAAGATCGGGCGCGAGATTTTTGGTCCCCTGTTGGTTTGAAACGCAGTAACAATGAAATGAACTCTGATAGTTTTTCAAAGATACGCATCAAATACAAATCAAAGTGTTCTTTCTTTAACTAAAACATTTAGGGAAGATTTTTGTTTATTTTCTCATCGACGGATAAAAGTGCTAAGGACAACAGTGATGTGGTGTTTTCCCCAACGTGGACTATTTTGGTGACTTTGATGGACAAATCCTGAACTGATGATGATGATGACCCAACCAACCATTGGAGAGACGATAAGGCAACAGGGAAAGGGCATTAAAGGTAACAAATAATAATTGAATTACACAATTAAACAATAATATTAACTGAACGTTTTTAATTATTTTCAGGTAGGTCCAGAACGAGACTAGTTAACTGGGCAACTCGCAACGCAAAGTAAGTTATTTCCGGTTCTTATTTCGTCGTTTGAACTTTGGTGTCGGTTTATCATTGTGTTCATCAATTATTTTACTAAATATTTGCGGAAGGTAGAACAAATTGTAGTTTGCTCCATTACATTTTATTTATTACTTTCCCAAAACGAATGTTTTCGTAAAGCTTTTATTGTTTTATGTGTCCTTTGGATAATGTGCTCCGACATTCTCTTTCAGCTTACATAAATAATGAAAACTTTGTTTTATTTCCTATTTATTCCTTTTCCACTAAATTACAGATTTATTTTGATTAATTAAAAAAATTTTACATCTTAAGTGTTATAAAATGTTTGTTTTTATGTCTTTCAGATAATCTAATCAAATATTCCTTTTCAGCTTACATAAATAAAGAAAACTTGTATTTTATTTTGTATCCTCCTAAATATTCCTTTTCCACTAAATTACAGATTTATTTTGATTAATTAATAAAATTTTACATCTTAAGAGTCATAAAATGTTTGTTTTTTATGTCCTTTAGGTCATCTAATCAGATATTTTCTTTCAGCTTACATAAATAAAACTTTATGCAATTTTCTGTTCATATAATTATTCCTTTTCCATTAAATTACATATTTATGTTAATTAATATAAATTTTACATTTTGTGTCATAAAACGTATGCTTCTTATGTCTTTTATATAATCTAATCAAATATTCTCTTTCAGCTTACATACATAAAATAAAATTTATTATTTTCTATCCCCTATTTGTCCCTTTTCCACTGAACTACAAATTTATATTGACATCTTGTGTGTTGTAAAATGTGTTTCTTATGTCTTTCAGGTAATCTAATTAGATGTTCTTTTTCAGCTTAAATAATTAAAAATAAATTTTGTTTTATTACCAAAAAATTAAACTGATTGATTAATTTCGTATTTATTATATGTTATGAAGTTGATATTCTTATATAAATATGTACATTTATTGTAATAAAAGTGTAATCTTACGTTCTTTATTGTATTATATTATTATGTTAATCAATTTGTATTTGCTTGTCCTATATCCAAATGTACTTATTTATAAATAAAGTTATAAATAAATACATTTATTTATTTATTTATTATATTTATTCTCATAAAACTAAATTTATATGCTGATAAATTGAAACTTAGTATAGTGCTGCATTTATTCAGCGACGATGGGCTTTGTAGTTTTTAAAAATTGTTGTTTGAAATAATAAAATTATAAATATTTCTAAATGAAAAACTTGTCGCCATAAATGCAGCGACAAGCTACCCCACTAACCAAATTAAACTGTATTTTAATTGTGTAAAGCTTGTCATAGGATTTTCAGAGTTGTATAGAATTGCAATTTTGAATTGTGTCCTATCTGATGACGCACGAAATGCAGAAACAAGTATTTATTTATTTTTTAATTTATCAGTATACAAAGGTATATTATTATTAAATATTATACATATTTTAAATTTATCCATTATAAACTTTGAAAATGTTCTTAAAAATTTGAGTTTATTTTGATACAATAACAGTTTCTAAGTTGTCGTATCTTTAGTTAGGAATATATTTCCTTCCATTCAATTTTTTCATTTCTTTTCATAATTTTATGGATATTAGTTTCTTAAAACAAAATTTTTATTAAGAACAATTCAAATAATTCATTCAGAGTTTGAAAATAGGTCTAATTAATAGAAAGGTTACATTATAAAATTATTTTTAATTTGAATTTCGCGATTTATATATTAATTTCCAATTATATATCAACTAAAACTCGCACCGAGTTTCATATACCCAAGTATATGTGGTGCTATAGGGACACTTATTTACTTCGTGGCTGATATAAACGTGTGGGACCACTGCAGTTGCGTTCCGATTCATAAACTGAACCGCGCCGAGTCCAAAGGTGTCGAACGTGTCTTACGAAAATAACCAGTTCACTGAATGTCGGTTTACTGAATGGCCACACTGGCTACGACAGCCCAAGGGGCGCTTTTTGATGAAGAGGAATGTGAATTGTATGGATCTGGAATAGCTCTAAATATGATATTTGTCTATTCACAACAATGAAATGAATCATTTTGTCTTTAAACGTCTTTTATTCGAAACTAAATTTCAAATTTGCTATAGTTGTAACTCGAAAGCAAATCATCCAATATTTCTACAATAAACTTCCAGTTTTTCGATTGCTTAAAAAATGTAATTTTTGCAGGTCAAAAATCATCAAATATTTGGGCAAAATTCTACACTTTTTTCAATACTTTACCATATTGTTAAAGTCAAAGAGAGTTACCATGAAAAAAATTAATTAGACTGAACAGTGGCAAGGAAATTGGCTTAACAAAATTTAACACAATTAAAATAATTAAATCAATATTAAATGAGTTGCCAGAACATTTATTAAATATAATGTTAATATAATTAAGCCGATTTCAAAGTGTGATACTTAAAATAGAAACATTGTTGAAATATAAAAAATATAATAAATAATAGGATATTTTAATTAGAATTTATTAAAATTAAATAAATTTACATTTTAATACTGACAAAAATAAAAACAATAATGTTTTTAATGCGATTTTAGTTTTAGTAAATAAACAATATAGTGCACCGGTGTTGTAGCACCAAAGCAGGACAAATTCTGTAAGAATCCTGCAATCCGACATGTCGGCTGTGCGGTGGCGCAGTCGAATGTGTGGCAAGATACGCCTATCCGGGGCTACTAAAACAAGTTTAGGTGTATTCCTATTAACAATCCCTTCACATCTAAAAAGCATCTCTGGTTGTTAATGGTCGCCATGGCACAGAACGTCACATTTTACCCCCAACTAAAATTATTCAATAACGTTCTATGTCTTGGCGCTTGCCGCACATTGTTTTGGGATAGGGGTCCAACTCTGGTGAGTTCCCGACGGTGTACTTATAGATGTGATTCAGTGTCTATTTAACCACCTTTAGGACTAAGAGAAGTACACCGTTGGGTAGGACTCCTGTAATATACAATCAAACAAAAGTTATCCACAATAGTTAAATACAGTTGTCCTGAAGGAACGTACAATTACAATTTATTAATGTTTTTATATATAAAAACAATTCACAAAACATATGACACTAATAATGTCGATTGAATCCAAAAAAAGTACAACGAATTAAATAAACATATCATGCCTGAATATTTAATGAATTAAATTATTTATTACCAAAATGTAGAAACCCCAAATCCAATAACAGCCATGTTTGAAACATACGTCTTTCAATTTTTATTAATTTTTCATTGTAGACTAAGATCTGTACCATGTTTATATAGAATAATGATAATTGCAGTCGTAAATTTTATCTCAATTAATAGAAAGTCTTGAAAAATATACATACGAATTAAAATTTACAAATTTCTGTAATCTAAATAAATGATAAAATTCACCGACGTTCCTGCACCAAGTGCAGGACAAAACCACCAAGAATCCTGCAATCCACATGTCGACTGTTCGGTGGTTCGGTCGAATGGGCGACAAGGTATGTTACAACCACAGGTGGTGGTTGTAGCGTATTCCATCTAACGAACTCTGTTATCCTTCCTTTCCATGTTTGTTAGTGGTCGCCATGGCACAGAACGTTGCATCCCCCTCATCTCATCAATCATCCCCTTAACGTTCTGTTCATGGTGCTTGTCGCACATTGCTTTGGGACGGGGATTCAACTCTGGTGAGTTCCCGACAGTGTACTTATAGATGTGATTCGGTGTCTATTTAACCAGCTTCTTTAGTTTGTAGAAGTAGAGGGAGAGTAGTGCACTTCTAGGATTAAGAGAAGTACACTGTTGGGTAGGATCCCTATAATTTACAACCAAATAAAAGGTTCCAATTATGAAATATTCTTATAATTCTATTTAGTAATTAGTTCCGTTTAATAAGAATCAACTACATCAATTGTTGTGAAGGAATGGTTCAATTACAAATTATTACGAAGTTAAAAAAATATGCACTTACATATGGCCAACTCTTTCAACTTGTTTTTTTATATATTGTAGATCTGTAGTATGCTTTTATAATAATGACTTTTTCACGAATTTAATCTCAGTTTAAAGAGGTTCGTAAATTCTTAAAAAGATCTAAATTAAAATAACAACTGTTTATTACAATTTTATTTGCATTTAATGAATTTACAATAATATTTCTAAAATAATTTTTATTACTTTTCTGTGACACAAATAAATGATAAAATCCACCGACGTTCCATCACCAAGAGCAGGACAAGACCGCCGAGAATCCTGCAATCCAACATGTCGACTGTACAGTGGTTCAGTCGAAATGTGCGACAAGATGTGCCACGCCACACATTCCCCCAATGGTGAGCTTGGCATATTCCATTTAACAAACTTTTTCCGTGCACATTGCTTTTAGTTTGTTTGTTTAATGGTCTCCATGGTACAGAATGTTAAATTATTTAACCGTATAACCAGCCCTAATGTTCTGTTTATGGTGCTTGTCGCATATTTTTGTAGGTCGGGGTCCAACTCTTGTGAGTTCACGACTGTGTACTTATTGATGTGATTGGTGTCTATTTAATCAGCTTCATAGTAGAAAAAGTAGTGCACTTATTATAATAAGAGAAGTACACCGTTGTGCTGGGCCCCATAATATACAATCAAACAAAAGTAGTGAATATGGCTCAACCAACAAAAACCAACCATCCAACACGTTGGTTGAAGCAAACAATAAATAGGCGGTTTCTCCTATGTTGTACATAAAAGATGATAGCCTATCAGGACATACAGGGAACAGACATTCCTGCCAGATGCAGTCATAATCCCAGAGAAAGCAAGAAAAGTTTGACTACTTGTATATCATGAGTTGCCATCGAAGAAAATCGTACTGTCGTCGCAGTGTTACACTCCACCATCTAACAAATCTCCTAGTCATGTCAGTTGATATATACCTCCTCCATTCATGGATATCAGTGATGAAATCGAAGGGGTCTAGAAATCACTATAAAATAGAAAAGGAGTGTTAATCGTACGGAGATAAACATTGTCTGGATTCTCCACTTACCATAAGGAACATCATTCTGTCCATCTGCGTCCTGTTCCTATTCCAAGATGGCTATATCCGTTATTATCGCCGAAACCACTCTTCTGGCCAGGCAATGGCTCCAGAAAACAATTTTCTTCTTCGACGAACTTCATAATCGCCTTACTAGACATATATATTTGGCGTGTCTGACAAAAAGCAACGAAGATCCGAACCGAACTTAGGATGCTACATTTATAGAATGATTAAACACGAAGCAACTAAGGCCCGAAGAATCGGGTTCCAAGTTTTGACATATTTTTAAATTATTATTTAATGTTTTACAATTAGTTGTCTATAAAACAATATTTTACAGTTTATCTGAATGAAAACAAATGAAATGTTCAATGATTTTATAATTGAACTACAAAGAACTCTTATCCTTTGTGTCCTGACAAGACATAATGCCTTCAAGCGTCCTTAACACGTTAATCGACTTATAGGGAATGATGCACGATTTATAAATTCAAATAAAACGTCCTCTCATTTAACCCTCAAATACATAGTTGTCCTTTATGCCATGACAATACATCATGCCTTCAACCGTCGGTAAGCACTTCAAATGATTATTAGGGAATGAGAATAACTTATTTAAGTTAGATTCTGTGCTTACCGGAAGTTGATCTCTTTGTACGTGACAGATAGATGCCACGGTGTCCTGTCGAAATATAATTTTTGAAACTAATTTGTTATGTAGTAAATTATCTTATAACTTCTATACAAAGTGCTTTCCCTATAGAAAAGTCTGCTGTTATAAAATTAAATAAAATTTTATGGCATTTTTCCCCCAAACAACTCCTTATCTTCTTAACCGACCTATGGAGAATGAGAGTTCCATTAACTTATTAAAATAAGTTCCTGTGTCTACTGGAAGTTCTTATAAAATCAAACAAAATTTTGTCCCGTTAATCCCTCAAATACCCTCTTGTCCTTTATGCTCTGACAAGACGTCACGACTTCAATTGTCCGTAAGCAACCTAACCTACTCTCACATTTATACTGCAAACGACAACTTGTCCTTTCAGCCCCGACAAGACATAACGCCTTCAACCGTCGGTAAGGAGTTCAAATGTTTAATAGGACATCGATATTCAATTAACATATTTAAGTCAGTTTCGGTGCTTATTGGAAGCTGATCTACATTTACGTGACAGATGGATGCCGAGGTGTCTTGTCGAAATTAAATTTTTGAACTGGACTAACGACTTTTTCCTGGAAACAACTCTTGTTCTTCGTGCCTCGACAAGACTTCATGCGTTTAACAGTCATAAATCTCCTTAACCGACCCACGGAGAATAAGAGTTTTATTAACTTATTAAAATAAGTTCCTGTGCCTACTGGAAGTTCTTATAAAATCAAACAAAATTTTGTCCCGTTAATCCCTCAAATACCCGCTTGTCCTTTATGCCCTGACAAGACGTCATGACTTCAACTGTCCGTAAACAACCTAATCGACTTTCTCACATTTATACTGCAAACAACAAATTGTCCTTTCAACCCCGACAAGACATAACGCCTTCAACCGTCGGTAAGCAGTTCAAATGATCAGTAGAAAATGAGCAATCAATTAACTTATTTAAGTTAGTTTCGGTGCTTACTGTAAGCTGATCTACATATACGTGACAGATGGATGCCGAGGTGTCTTGTCGAAATTAAATTTTTAGAACTGGACTTACGACTTTTTCCTGCAAACAACTCTTGTCCTTCGTGCCTTGACAAGACTTCATGCCTTTAATCGTCCTAAATCTCCTTAATCGACCCATGGAGAATGAGTTTTTTAACTTATTAAAATAAGTTTCTGTGACTACTGGAAGTTCTTATAAAATCAAACAAAATTTTATCCCTCAAATACCCGCTTGTCCTTTATGCCCTGACAAGGCGTCACGACTTCAACTGTCCGTAAGCAACCTAACCGACTCTCACATTTATACTGCAAACAACAAATTGTCCTTTCAGCCCCGGCAAGACATAACGCCTTCAACCGTCGGTAAGCAGTTCAAATGATCAGTTGGAAATGAGCAATCAATTAACTTATTTAAATTAGTTTCGGTGCCTACTGTAAGCTGATCTATATATACGTGATAGATGGATGCCGAGGTGCCTTGTCGAAATTAAATTTTTGAAACTAGACTCACGACTTTTTCCTGCAAACAACTCTTGTCCTTCGTTCCCCGACAAGACTTCATGCCTTTAACCGTCCTAAATCTTCTTAATCGACCCATGGAGAATGAGTTTCTTTAACTTATTAAAATAAGTTTCAGTGCCTACTGGAAGTTCTTATAAAATCAAACAAAATTTTGTCCCGTTAATCCCTCAAATACCCGCTTGTCCTTTATGCCCTGACAAGACATCATGACTTCAACTGTCCGTAAACAACCTAATCGACTTTCTCACATTTATACTGCAAACAACAAATTGTCCTTTCAACCCCGTCAAGACATAACGCCTTCAACCCTCGGTAAGCAGTTCAAATGATCAGTAGGAAATGAGCAATTAATTAACTTATTTAAGTTAGTTTCGGTGCCTACTGTAAGCTGATCTACATATACGTGACAGATGGATGCCGAGGCGTCTTGTCGAAATTAAATTTTTAGAACTGGACTTACGACTTTTTCCTGCAAACAACTCTTGTCCTTCGCGCCTCGAGAAGACTTCATGCCTTTAACCGTCCTAAATCTCCTTAACCGACCCACGGAGAATGAGAGTTTTATTAACTTATTAAAATAAGTTCCTGTGTCTACTGGAAGTTCTTATAAAATCAAACAAAATTTTGTCCCGTTAATCCCTCAAATACTCGCTTGTCCTTTATGCCCTGACAAGACGTCACGACTTCAACTGTCCGTAAACAACCTAATCGACTTTCTCACATTTATACTGCAAACAACAAGTTGTCCTTTCAACCCCGACAAGACATAACGACTTCAACCGTCGGTAAGCAGTTCAAATGATCAGTAGGAAATGAGCAATCAATTAACTTAGTTAAGATAGTTTCGGTGCCTACTGTAAGCTGATCTACATATACGTGACAGATGGATGCCGAGGTGTCTTGTCGAAATTAAATTTTTTAAACTGGACTTACGACTTTTTCCTGCAAACAACTCTTGTCCTTTGTGCTCCGACAAGATTTCATGCCTTTAGCCGTCCTAAATCTTCTTAACCGACATGGAGAATGAGTGTTCCATTAATTTATCCAGTGCCTACTGGAGGCTCTTATAAAATCAAACTAAATTTTATACCGTTTATCCCTCATATCCAGTTCAAATGAAAAGTAAGAAATGAGTATTCAATTAACTTATTTAAGTTAGTTTCGGTGCCCACTGGAAGCTGATCCACTTATACGTGATAGATAAGAAGTCATGGAGTGAGAAATGTCAATCCAATGTACACCTCCTTTATCTACTCAACCAACGCTTCGATAGTAAACAATTTTATGTCATCACACTCCCCAGGTTTTAACTGTGAGGAAGATTTATCGACTGGGGCATTGGATAATTTAAAAGACCTCATCGCACAAGAAAACACTAGTGAGTCAAATAGCGAAATTGATTTTGTTTCAGAATATCACACACTATTAACAAAAAGTTTAAAAAACTATCATGTGTTAATTGTACAAAGTTAATAGTAGATGCTTTCCGAACTAACAAGTGAGTTTACGAATATTTTTCACAATATTTCTTCTATAGTTTTTAACGTCATTCCAAACATCATTCATAAAATTAATTTAAAGAAAATTATTTTAAAATGTGTTCAAACCAGAAATTCCGACGTTGAAACATTATTTTGTCCAAAGCATAAAAATTTAATTTTTTTTATAGAATTGTAATAAATATTGTTTATATTATTATATAAAAATAATAAATAATTTGTTAAAAGGAAAAGACTTTGATAGTAAACAATTTTATGTCATTACACTCCCCAGGTTTTAACTGTAAGGAGGATTTATCAACTGGGACATTGGATATTTTAAAAGACCTCATCGCACAAGAAGACACTAGTGGGTCTAACAGCGAAATTGATTTTGTTTCAGAATACCATCACACTCTGTATAAAAATCAGATTTGTCTACACCATATGCAGCTGGTACCGTTATTAAAAAAATGTTTAAAGAACTATGATGTGATAATTGCACAAAGTTAATAGTAACTGAAAAAGGTCTTCAGCAAAATATATTCATTAAGCGAAAACATTATCTTCGTGGATTATTTTTTGAACCAACAAGCGAGTTTACGAATATTTTTCACAATATTTCTTCTATAGTTTTTAACATCCTTCCAAACATCATTCGTAAAATTAATTTAAAGAAAATTATTTTAAAATGTGTTCAAACCAGAAATCCCGAAGTTGAAATATTATATTGTCCAAAGCATAAAAATTTAATTTTTTATAGAATTGTAATAAATATTTGTTTATATTACTATTAAAAAATAATAAATAATTTGTTAAAAGGAAAAGACAGTGAGCATAAAAATTCAAAAAGTATTGTTGTCATTCTCCATTGATATGCTGTAAAATTATGTCATAACCTCAATACGTGTAGAAAAGTCCGCTCTAATAAAATCAAATAAAATTTTACGGCTTTTATACCGCAAACAACTCTTGTCCTTTGTGCCCCGACAAGACTTAACGCCTTCAATCGTCGGTAAGCAGTTCAAATGATTAGTAGGAAATGAGTAATCAATTAGCTTATTTAAGTTCCGGTACCCACTGGAAGCTGATCTACTTATAGGTGACAGATGGATGCCGAGGTGTCTTGTCGAAATCAAATTTTTGGAACTGGACTTACGACTTTTTTCTGCAAACAACTCTTGTCCTTTGTGCCCCGACAAGACTTAACGCCTTCAGTCGTCGGTAAGCAGTTCAAATGATTAGTAGGAAATGAGTAATCAATTAGCTTATTTAAGTTCCGGTACCCACTGGAAGCTGATCTACTTATAGGTGACAGATGGATGCCGAGGTGTCTTGTCGAAATCAAATTTTTGGAACTGGACTTACGACTTTTTTCTGCAAACAACTCTTGTCCTTTGTGTCCCGACAAGACTTAACGCCTTCAGTCGTCGGTAAGCAGTTCAAATGATTAGTAGGAAATGAGTAATCAATTAGCTTATTTAAGTTCCGGTACCCACTGGAAGCTGATCTACTTATAGGTGACAGATGGATGCCGAGGTGTCTTGTCGAAATCAAATTTTTGGAACTGGACTTACAACTTTTTTCTGCAAACAACTCTTGTCCTTTGTGCCCCGACAAGACTTAACGCCTTCAGTCGTCGGTAAGCAGTTCAAATGATTAGTAGGAAATGAGTAATCAATTAGCTTATTTAAGTTCCGGTACCCACTGGAAGCTGATCTACTTATAGGTGACAGATGGATGCCGAGGTGCCTTGTCGAAATCAAATTTTTGGAACTGGACTTACGACTTTTTTCTGCAAACAACTCTTGTCCTTTGTGCCCCGACAAGACTTAACGTCTTCAGTCGTCGGTAAGCAGTTCAAATGATTAGTAGGAAATGAGTAATCAATTAGCTTATTTAAGTTCCGGTACCCACTGGAAGCTGATCTACTTATAGGTGACAGATGGATGCCGAGGTGTCTTGTCGAAATCAAATTTTTGGAACTGGACTTACGACTTTTTTCTGCAAACAACTCTTGTCCTTTGTGCCCCGACAAGACTTAACGCCTTCAGTCGTCGGTAAGCAGTTCAAATGATTAGTAGGAAATGAGTAATCAATTAGCTTATTTAAGTTCCGGTACCCACTGGAAGCTGATCTACTTATAGGTGACAGATGGATGCCGAGGTGTCTTGTCGAAATCAAATTTTTGGAACTGGACTTACGACTTTTTTCTGCAAACAACTTTTGTCCTTTGTGCCCCGACAAGACGTCATGACTTCAACTGTCCGTAAGCAACCTAAACCGACTTTCTCACATTTATACTGTGAACAACAACTTGTCCTTTCAGCCCCGACAAGACATCACGCCTTCAATCGTCGGTAAGTACTTCAAATGATCAGTATTCCATTAATTTATCTAAGTTAGTTTATGTGCCTATCGGAAACTGCTCTACTTGTACTTACGTAACAAATGGATGCCGCGGTGTCTTGAAGAAATAAATTTTTTGGAACTAAGTTGTCAATATTTATAAAATTTAATATTTCTTTGTAAAATAATCTTTATAATCTTTCATATCAAGTACCCCTATTTTATCACATTTAAATAGTAAACTACCCCTTGTCCTTCTGCCCTGATTATGGTTAAGGTTTTGACTGCATTTTTTCGTAAAATTGCAAACTTATTTAATTTTATATTTGTAAAATTTAATATTTCTTTGCGAAATTATCTTTATACTCTTGACCTTCTGACCTGATTATGTTTAAGGATTTAATTGTATTGTGTTTTTTTGTGAACTTTTTTAATTTAATATTTTTTTGTAAAATATTATTATTTCATACTGATAGTCGAACTTCTAGTAATATTAACCTCATTATGGCTAGCTAGTATCGAAGAACATGAAGGCTATCAGCATACCAAAATCAGTAGTAAATGACTAAACATACATGTCGTTCAGTTCAGCGGCATCAAGGACGTGAAGTTGGCTGAAGACGCTCTGGGTGGCAACCATCCAGAGCACCTTCAGGTTACAATTGCTCTCCGGATTGTTCGGACATTCTACGACAAATAAAATTAGTCAGAAGTGTTGTAACATTTTGTGTGACTTTTAAAATTACTTGAATACTCTACATTTAATAATTACACGAACAAATTTGTTGAATAAGTATAATTATAATAGCTTAAATAAATAGTGAAAAATTTGTAAAATGGAAAAACAAGTACAACATATTGTAAACCTCATTGGTACACTTACAGGGAACAGAAAAGGGACGTCAATTAAAAAGTTAATTTTGATCTTAGTTACTTATTACACTATTAAAACCAAAAATATTGATTATTTTTAGTTATATTCTAAACTACAAAAGTACTTACATGTTATCTTAAACATTTGTTGTGATGCTGTGACTTAAACAGATGAATGGTTATCTTTGCACCGTTTGTCATTTTCTTCTAGTTCTGCTTCTTGAACTGACATGTTGTGTGGTTGCACCAGATCTCAACAACGCGCACCGATTCTTGAATAAATGGAAATGGTTCTCCAGAGATCCTGGGTTTTATAAAAAATCCAGGTAGATTTTTATTGTTATGCGCAGATGTGGAAGGCTATTTTAGGATATCACTGAGAAAACAGATGTTATTTTGATATTGTTTACCACCACCATGAAAATGTATAGCTTTTGTAAAAAATCAGGTAGTCTAGTCCAGGTACTGAGGGTTTTAGGTTTTTCCTGTTTATGGTCATGAATGAATTTTAGTCTTAACACGAATATGTATTGTTGTAAAATAAATATCAGAAGCTTTTCTAAACCGGGATTTAATTACAGTGCATGAACTCAAACTATCGTCAAAACCATAGAAACCGTTAGTGCGCCGTCAATTGTATTTAAAATATAAATATTTTCATTTTATTTTACTTTTTTGTAGTCGAGAATCTTCGACATCCATCTCTTATGTGGATTCGATTTCTACAATTTTATTGTAGATTATTTAGACACTTAATACAATTCAATTTTAATTACATTATATACATTAATTTTCCATATCTATATTTGTTCCGGTTTATATGTCAATGTTTGTTGGAATTATTTTCTGACGTTTTGTTAACACGAGTAGGTAGCATTTTCAGAGGTCTGACTTCGTTCGCGTCTCTTCGACATTTGATTGACAACTTAGACAACTGATGTTCAAGAAACTGTGTTCTGTTCGTTGGCCGTTCTTATCTTCTTAACGATAAGACAATTAAAATTCTCAACTCTTCAGTTGATAACCACAAATAATCTAAATTTGGTAGTTCCTGGTTTTTAATCGGCACTTCATGCCGTTCCATAAATTTTCAATTGGATTTAGATCCGAACTTTGTACTGACCAATAGATAACTTCAGTATTCTTATCTTTCAACCAACTATGAAGAACTTCGGACGCATGATGATGACGTTATGATATTCCTGTTCATAACATGGTTCCTTTTATAAATAATATAATAGACAAAATTTGAATTAAATCCATTTATTACATATTATAACTATAACACCGTATGTTTCAAAATTATTAGTTAATGGTTAAAAATTATTGTGGTAACAAAACAATACGTGAAGTGGCAGACGAACTTAATATAATTAGGCATTATGGTCAAACTGTAAATATTTTGGAAAAATGGTCTGGGTCATCAAAAATTAGTTTCTGAAAGGCATAAAAAAATATTGATAAAAATATGCAAAAATGGTCGAAGAAATACTTTGCGGCACATTAAAGCTGAAATAAATAATGAAACTGGATTAAATTTATCAAGAGAATACTGTCGGAAGTGGATTCATAAATGTTATAATAAGAAATATCAACTTAAAGATGTACATCAATAAATAATTCGTATTTGTTTAAATTAAAAGTAAACATGTATTAGAATTAATATATATGTGAAATACCTGAATTATCCATGCATTTTCTTTTTTCCCAATATATAGTTGTATTACACTATATCCTTTTTCGTTTCTGTTTTTAAGAATTCCCAAGAATGAGAAAAAATCATTTGTTTCCTTATCTATGGTAAATTTGTAAATTTGGATTTAGATATTTTATAAGAAAAATTTTTATTATTGAAATAATTTCAGTTAGATTGCAGTTCCATACATTATGAGCCTTAACATTAATTATAAGATGATAAGCTCATGGAAACCAATATAACTGAACCTTTGCTTCTCCAAATTAATTCAGATGAGAAAAAAGTCCTATTAAGGGATTCTTATATATACCTAATAAACTTCTTTTTGTCCGGTCTTCTGTAGTCAGCAGTTTACCTAGTTGTGGTAATAACATCAACTTCTACAACAATGAGGACGTTAAATTTAATAAAATTTATTCAACAGAAAAGGGGTAACTTTAAAGTTAAATACAAACCAAGGATATTTTTCCGTAAATTTGTAAAAACGAGAACATTTATCTAATTAGTTTAAATAATGAAGACATCTGTTGTTTTAATATATTAAGGGCGGTAATGTACTTTGGGCACTTAATTGAACAACCGTGAAACATTAAATTTAAAAAACTTAAAGACTGTGCATGGTATAGAAAATTGTATATAAATAAATTCTATTTACTTAACTTAAGCATTTAGTTATTCCTTACCATCAATGTATATTTTGGAGTCGTGTAACTGCTATAGAGATTTACATTGTTTTAGTGTTTTGTTTAGATTGTTAAAATTTCCATTAAATTATGTAAGTAAAACGTTGGTGCTATAATGTAAAAATAAAAGCCTGGACTAATTTATTCATGTCAAATATCACATTACGCAAAAATATCTTGACTTTTATGATATTAACGTTTAAATTTATTGTTGAAAAAGGTTATTAAACAAGGTTTGGAAGAATTTAACACTGGACTATGCTCGCAGTTTTTTAAATGCCCAAACCACAAGCCTAAACGTGATTATTTAATATTCCAGTGAGGAAGAAAGTGGAAGCAGAAACTATGCGATTTCTGATTTCAATCCAGTCACCGACGTTCAGCAGAAAACAAAATTGGATGAGCACATATGTAGATGTGATACAGACATCACTGAAACAAATTGTTGCTGCAAATTACTTGGTTAACTCAGTATATTTTATTGGAGTGATTTTGGAATAAATTGGTTTTTTAATTAGGCATTTAATAAATACATATAGTTGCAAAAGTTATGCATCACCTAAAATCTTTATTAAACTAAATGATTATTAAAAATTAAAATTGCAATAGTAGAATTGTAATATCAAATTCAATTTATTGATAAGTGTTTATTGTTCAATGATTTTACAGTTGTTTTTATATATTATTCGCCTATTTTAAACATTAATTAATAATAGATTTAATTGAATGAATTGAATTTTTTTTAAATGCAGGATTTACACTAAATCTAATTACTTCTTCATTTCTATATAAAAAAACTGTTGTACCGTAAAAACCGAATATATTCAATGCACAAATATTTGTATAATTTTAATATACAGTCGAACTTCTATAAGTCGAATTTCGATAACATGAATTTTTGATAACTATTTTTTAATTTTACAGGTTTTTAAATATTATTTTTAATAAGTTGTGCACATTAACAATATCTTTTGTAATATCTAGCTTAAATCATATTTACATGATAAGTACACCTTTATAACTCTCTAGGTAGGTATTTTATTCATTAACTCAAACTCTTGATAACTCATGGTTCAAGTTATCGAAGTACGACTGTATTTTATTTTACAGTAATGGTCATATATAAAATATTACCACAATTTAAATAAACTATACATACAATATAATATTTTACCTACGTTGTACTGCTGTCAGCAGGATATATTTTACAATTCAGCAAACAATAATTGTCCTTCGTGCCCTGACAAGATATCACGCCTCCCACTGCACCTAACAACAGTAGGGGGTGGGTATTCCATTGTCACCTCATTTAAGTCAGTTTCCGTACTTACCGGAAACTGGTCTACTTGTGGATGATCGATGGATGCCACGGTGTCTTGTCGAATTTTTGCAACGGGGGTTTCATGACCCATTCCCATTGGGTGCACGTTGGAGTACTTATTCGTTTGCAAAATTATTTTAATAATCTTTCATATCGAGTACTCCAACGTGTAGGGAAATGGCCCCTTCTTATAAAATCAAACAAAATTTTCTCGCATCCATAATTTTATTATTATTTGTTTTTGGATTATCCTGCTGGGCGAGCAGCTAACTGAGGAGCCACTGGGAGCGCTTTCAGCTTGTCATTCCACTCTGGATCTTTTTAAATATTTGCCCCACAAACTACAGTTAACAAAATAACAATACTACAATACAATAACAAAAAACACATTAAAGTTTACAGTTTTTTATACAATTTGATTTGCATATTTGTCACAATTGTCAATATAATCATAATTTTAGTACACCATTGTGTAAAAAGGACCCTGATGTTATATGTAATCTGACTAAATTTCAATTAATTTTAAAATCATGTGGAGGACTAATTTTTATCATAATTACAGTAGTATAAGTTTTATATAATCGAACAAAATTTAACATTTTTTTCAGTATATAACATGACTAACAAATAGTTGGTGTTTGGTGCAATAATTTGTTCAGATATACAATGTTCGTTGTGATTTCAAAAACTGTTCCATTAAATTTTGGTTGCACTATATGTCTTCTTTTGGTACTCCTTAAACTTATGAGTGGTTTTAATTATCGATTAGGTACTAATTTTTACTGGTACACTTCGATGATTTTTTGACAACCAATTGTCCACAAAGTCGAACGAATCTTAAATAGCTGAGAATAAAGTCCCCGGATTCTTCGGTTTTAGACTCACCCTGATAGACAGGTAAGTCCAAGTATTGAAGTTTATGATGGGGTTCTACATTCTTGCAAAAACAGCCCAATTCGTCTTAAAATTATTGTCTGAACACAATAGTTCTTACTATTTCAGTAAAATTTACATCAACGTTAAAAAATATTGGATCAGGTTATTTTCTTATAAATATACTAATAAATAATTTATAAATAATTAAAAAGAATATTAATATTTGATAGTTATGTTATGTCTGTGAAAAACGACGCATGAGGTCGACAACATTCAGTCGTTCCAGATGATTTTGATCCAATGTCATTGCATGACAGAAACAGCATGGGGAAGTTTAATTCGATTTGATCACTTTGACTGTAACATTTTTCATTTTTTGTGATATCGAATATTATTTCTTTCGGAAATATTACTTTTCTGAACTGTTACTAAAGGCACTAATTAGGAAATTTACTATAACCGAAAATAGAAAAAAAATATAGAATATCTGTGGCACTTGATGTACAGCGTAGCATGCAAACTGTGTCAGTTTATAAAACGCACTGTATTATAAATAAACATTAAATGCCACCTACATTGTGTCAACAAGTGTAGGACAAATCCATTGGTTATCCTGCAAATCAGCGTTATAGCGATTGTTCAGGACATTCGCCGTATGTGCTTTTACCCCCTCATTAATACAGCCAATTGCTGCATTGATGTGGGGCATTCCATCCAACATTTCTTTTAGATTATAGTTTGTTTTCATACATATGAAACGGAAGCTAATTTGCAAGAAATTGTTGCTGAAGTTCTGTGGTAAGAGGTTATGCCATTAGAACCACTCAAAGCACATACATTTGGGGAACGGGGGCTCCGACTCTAGTGGCTGAGTAGTGAGTGCACGGCGGAGTACTTATTAATGTGCTTAAAGCGTAGTCGCTATTTAACCAGCTATAGATAAGGGAAGCACTTCGTTGTGTTGGGCCCCCTTACTATATAATTAAACAAAATTTCACATATTTAAAATGGGATATGCAGTTTCAACGACCACAATCTATTATATTTCATATATTTACAATGACTTTAAAATATTTCTATTTGTGATCGAATGACTGTTAATATGAATTAAACTACCGACAAAGGGGATATTGAAAGTTCGGTTAAAAGGAGGAAAGACTAACAAAAAATTAACGTAAATTTATAACTATATTTTGAAAAATGGTATCTTGTAAGCCACCTCTAGCAGCATGGTTCCTTCGTATTAAGATGTCAATCAGTCTTGAGAAATATTGTCTCAGGTTTGAGGTAAGGCATCCTGTAACTGCAGAAGTGTGATAGTAGCCAGTTCATCAGTATCTAACGCCCTTTGAATGACGTCCCACATATGTTCGATGGGATTCAGGTCGGGTAACATCGATGGCAAAGGAAGATGCAAAATTTCAAGTTCCCTGATCGTGTTAAGAACACTTTGGGCCCTTTGAGACCGTGTGTTGTCTACAACAGGAATATCGCTTCTACCTCTTTAGAAATGCCACCCCAAAGCTTTATCAAGTCATCTCTAAAAGCTTAAACTTGGAAAAATCCGCGATGCCTTGCCCCAAGATGGATCCACCTCGTTGTGGTCCTGGGGCTCAGTACCGCTCCACAAACCAGTAGCAGTGGGAAGCTAACGGATCTGACCCAGGAAGGATAATCCTTCTCCAGGAAAACCTAGTGTCTTCCTCAGATTGGTCTTACTCTTTCACACTCAGTTGACAGGGGCTGGCATCTTTGCCAGCCTTACGCCTTCTGGTTCGGCACCCGCGTATATGCCTTACTTATACGTCTGTCTTTTGGCTATGATCTTCGGGATCGGTGCCCGGAGGGGTTTTCCGTCTTTTATAAGACTTTCCCTTTTCAATATAAAAAAAAAAACGTGATGCTTTGGTCTCGGATTTCTTGGCCTCCACATCCTAATTCATTATGCAACCTACACCTGGACATGGCAGAATAGGGCACGGCGTTCCATTCGGCCACCCAATGTTGCCTGTCTCGCGCCCACCGTACCCTGTCTTGTCGGTAGCGATCAGTGAGGAGTACTCTTCTAAGTGGTCTTTTAGACCAACTTTGTGAAGTTGTTTTACAATGGTTCTAACAGATATTATTCTACTAGTGGCGGCGTGGAATTGGTGAAGTATCTGGGAGCCCGATATTGTGGTGCTCCTAAGTAATCTAAATATGCAACCCAGATCTCACCTCAAATAAACACATCTTTAGTGAAATCTGAGACATTTGTCAAATTGCCAAGTTTGAGGTTAGGTCCATATAACCTAACAATTTCAAAATGAACGTTCTGCAAAGAAATGCCCGAAAACTGTGCAAATTCGCGGAAAATCTCCACAATCAGTCCCGATTAAAGGGCACGTTCAGGGCGGCCGTTTTAACCAAAAAGGGCGAACCCCTGTCAATCCAAGAACGACCGATCGAAAAACTCAAAAGCAAACAAGTAAGAGTGAAAGTCGCGTACGTTAGCGTGAATTCCGTCGATTGTCACAAGTTCAGGCATGGCGGGGGAGAATTGCCTTTCATCCCGGGTTACGAATTGGCCGGCGAAGTTATAGAAAAGGGCAAGGATGTGGGTAACGAGATAATACGCGTTGGTGAACGTGTGGCTGGTCTCAGTCTCATGCATTTTGGAGGATTCGCCGAACAGTGCATTGTAAAACCAACACAACAAGCCCAACTGACAAAGAATTATAAGCTTATGACTGTTGTAGTTGGATATCGATGATGTGTGGAGAATACCTGGAGATGTGGAGAGGAAAGATGCTGCCGTATTAGCTTATGGACACTCCACAGCCATCTACACCTTCTCAAAATTGTCCAATTTGAAAGAAAAAGAAAAGATTGTTATAAGTACTGGACCAGCAGGTATGGGTTTAGCAGCTGTGGATGTAGCAGCCAACATTTATGGAGCTAGTGTATGTATTTAACATTTACTACATTTATTATTGGATTATTCAAATGTCAGGTTTTAGGGGTTGTTGACAATGAAGCACTGGGTGAATTGGTGAGGGAAAGAGGAGCATTGTCAACATTCATTTTTAATTCTAATTTAGATAAAGAAGTGAAGAAAGCTACTGAAAATAAAGGTGTGAATATTGTATATGATGCTGTAGGTGATCATATGATGACAACTTTAAAAAACTGGTAAATTTACACCCCAATATTATTATTAATTCTTGCTAAAAATTTTTTGCTTTTTATGTTTTTTGTAGTGCGACATTTTGTGGCAAAATTTTCTATGCAGCACCCAACTTCCTTGAGACAATGTCACCACCACCACCACACACATTCTTTTCTATTGTAAGTTTAAAAGCATTAAGGGAGCAGAAAAGGAATTTATATAAAACTGTTGTGTCTGATACTTTGGAACTGGCTAATAATGGGTCAATTAGTGCTCACATAAGTGCTAAGTTTGAATTGGAAGATGTTAATAAGGCTATAGAATTTATTGAACAGAAAAAATGTACTGGAAAGGTTTTAATACACATAGATTAAGATAATAAACTTATTATTTAGTATTAATAACATAGTTTTATTATATATAACTTTAGTTATTTATACAATTAATTTTTGTTTAAGGAAAAGGTAAATAAACGATTGTTATTAAATTAAAGAAAGTTTTATTATAAAAAATATGTCACATATCACAATACTTAGCACATACTTAGGATTTATTGTGCTAAGAACAATATACAATGCAAATACCAATATCATGATGAAATAATTTGATGTTACACAATCACAATTTTAAATGATTAAATGTCTATAGAATATAAGTCAGATATTTTTTTTATAAACTATAATACTGTTTTTATTGTTTTGTGTGATTTTGTACTTATTTAACAACAATGATTATTAAATAACAATATAAATCTAACATCCACCACCTGTCATGTTTACATTTATAGGATATTGTTAGAAATAAGTTTGATGAAACTTGATCTATAACGCAATATTTAACATTGTATATTTTGTACTTTAAATAAATAATAAAAATACATCACAATTCAGACACAGTACACTTGGAAAAACGCAGTGATCATCCGACCCATCGTACGATTTAAGTGATGTAAGATCCGAAACCAGTCAGTATGACACAACAATAAATTTGCATCCATTGCGAATACTAGCTTTTGTCATATTTGTCCGAACTTCTACATCCATCCAAGAAAATCCCTCTTCCTCTGTTTGGAATGTCCGCATACTCTCTTTTCCCTTTTGAGCACAGTCTTTTTGTGAACTGAGCATCCCTTTTGCTGTAAAAAATAAAGTAGAACTTTAATTGGATTTAATAATTGTTGGGTATTTACCCTCTGCCGGGAAGTTCCATTTCATCAACCATCACGCTTTTAACGTACAGGTGATCGTTGCACCAAAACAGACACAACGTCCTAGGCTCGAGCACGTTCATGTCGTACTCCCAGTTCAGTTCGATTTTTCGCACCGTCCCTCCCAGGTCTACGGGGTGTGATATCACAGTGGTGTACGTGGTACCGTGTTCCAATTTAGTATCACCGGACGGCGTCAGGTCTGCGTGGATAACGCCAGACGGACTGTACAACGAGGCTTTCACGAAACCCTGCACCCACGTTTCGGCCAGGCCAGGTTTAGCCAACTCCACGCTTATTCTGTACATGCGATCTAAGGGGAAGTTTGTTAAATCGTTTACTTGTTGATGATATTTCAGTCACTTACGGCAATACGGGTACTCTCTTCCGGTCGTCAGGAAGTACTTAGCTCCGACCGTGTCCTGCGGTTTGACGGGGGCGACTTCGTTTTCAATTCCGGGCGTGCTATCCGCGTGGTACCCCATGATGGCGCAATTTGCACCCGGTTTACACGTGAAGCACTTGCCCGACATGAACTGGTTGAAACCCGAGCACTGATGAGCTGTAATTTTATTCAATGAATCATGTTGTTACGGAGTGCAAGGGGGAATTGTACCTATGTAAGGACATTGGGTGTTGATGCTGTCAATGAACAGTTTTATGGCTCGTACGTGGTTGCAGGCCACAAGCACCCTGGAAGCTTCTTCCAAGCCGTCCCTGTCGGAATATTCCGGTAATTTCAGCTGTTTTATGTAATAATTTGGTTGCGCAATATTTATAACTAATAATGTACGTAATTAAACGGCGCAAGTGGAAAATTATTTAGTCTGCTTACCTAATAAGTGTCAACGGTACTAAAGGGGTTTGCGTAATGTCGCAACCTGGCTGTTCTTTACCGTTGTTCGGATAGAAATCCAAGTGGCCGCAGGGCTGGGACATTCCGTAACCTAAATTAAAATCAGGCGGTTCAATTTTCAGTTAATTAACGAACGAATATCATATCATAATATTTATGGGTGTCGTCCGGAATGAATTGGCGCCATCGTGTGGCGCTCAAACTCTTTTGCCCCGCGGTCCGGCGCTTGCTACGTAACAATTATAATTAATAAGGCCCTACCCAAAAAGAATATGCCTTTTCCGTCCGTGTGGATGACGTCGACCAATTCCGCGTCGCTCGGGTCCAATCTTACGTGTGCCGGCATGCCCTGCGAACATACAAAAATAAATAAAAACACGTGAATCACTGGGAATGCATCTCGTCCGCGCCGATATTCGCAACAAGCGCAGGAATGTGAAAGTTATTCAAAACCGTAATGCCTATTATATAATCGTAAATAAAAAGTATAAATATGGATTCGGCGGACGCGAACTGGTTCCAACTTCGTAATTTCTACATTTATCATTTTAAAACTTTTCAAATCTACAATTATAAACAGTTTATGCCGGCTAATGTGGTCTGAAGTACTTTTTTTATTACGCACAAACATGGCATTATGTTTTTGACGTACACAAATCAACAATTATTAACGTGCGAATCAATTATTTATTACGTAAGAGGCTTATGTTAATTCTAATTCATTAGTACGAAAAATCAACTGTTATTAATGTCTCCTTATGAATTTTCCACAACAATACACCCAAATCACATGCATACAGTGAAAGTAACCGAACATTATTGCACAATACCATCTTTAACAACGCACAAGTTGTATGACTTACCTGGAAATACGGTTCGGCAGGGTCCAACCCAGTTATCCTCCCCAAACCGGGTACTAAAGATCCTGCGTATCCTGCGGTGTGGGCACCCAACGAGTGTCCTATGATGTGCACATCTCTCGCATCGTAGTCGTGTTTTTTCTAAAAACATTGTCGAGTTAATAATAATGAAAGTGGCGACCGATATTCGGAAAAAAATCGAACTAGGAAGGAACTGGTCGAGTTAATGACATTGTTAGTTGGGACGGACATTTTTTTCGTCGTGTCCTTTCACTCGAGAAAGACACGAGCCCAATTTAAATTGCAATTTCCATCCGTACGTTAAATTAATTTTTCGAAATTGCAGAATAGAATCCGTTTACGTTAATTATGTTTAATTTTTGTCGCACTTTCATTTGGCATCGTCGTTAAATAAAATTAAGTGGGGCAGTTAATAATAAAGAGATCATTAGAAACTACGTGCGTTTCTTTTGACGCAAAGGACTGACAATAATGAGACATTTTTTATTATTGTCATCTATTAAAATTAATTAAGCATTCAAGTACTTCGGATTGTAACAAATTGTTATATAAAATTTGTGTGGTGCATCAAAAACAACGATACTTGCAACACAGATATCTAGACCGTGTAACGAATAGCTCTCGGTTTACAATTTGTTATTTAATAATGTGTTGCGGGCATGTTTTCTTGTAAAAAAAAGGAAGATTGTCGATGTGTGGACTGATCTGCTCCGCTTTCACGTCTCCACATCAACACTTGAAACGGGTTCTGTTCAAAGAAGCCCTGATTAGATGTACGTGCAGAATTTATCCGACGACACACTTTTAGAACTTTTACATAACGTATTCCGAAAATCGATGAAAGTCACATTTGGCGATTTAAATGGGTCAATGGCGAATAAATCAACGTCCAGTTGAACGGAGGATTAACTATCGAGATGCAATATACTATTCAGAGTCTTCCTTGTTACAAAATGTATTTTTATTATCTGTGAAAGTGCACATCTTTAGAATAATAACGTTCGCAACTTGCGTAATGTTTCTAGATTTATTCTTAATTCTTATATCAAGGAAATACATCGGACAACGCATTAAACAGATATTAAAGCGCAAAAAATCGGTTTAATTGCATTGAAATGATCATAACACATAATGCAATTACATAATTTCTGGCTATGTAATGTGGTCAGATTTGTCAGCAACAAAAAAAATATATATATATATATATCTCCAATACGGTTATGTGATTAGTCAAGTAGTTTATAGGAGTTTAAAAACTTAGAAATCAACTTCTTCAATCAAATTCGAGAGGAAAATCTGCATTTTGCATAATTAATTATTTTGCTATCAGTTAAAGGCGCTTTCTACACAATGTCAAAACTGATATTTAGCTTGTTTATTATCATTAATTGATTAAAACATTATTAATTTACATTTCCATTAACAATACAAGTTATTAACATCATTAACGCTTTGTTTCTTGGATTATGTAGTATTCAAATTTTGAATTAGCATAAACTTCCTTGTTTTGTTATCAAATTTTAAAGTGAAATCGATTTTAAATCGATTTAAAACCCTTTCTAAAACCACCGATTGACTTACAACTAAATAATTGATGAGATGGGCGATTTCTAACCCGACCAATCTGGTGTTGGCGGTTGCTTGGGTGTAAAGGGGCAAACTTCCACCAGCCCAATCGACCACTACGACGTTCACGTCGGCGGCTTTCAGCAATTCGTCTCGCATGTCCCCAACCTGCAAAGCGAAAATCAAAAATTAATGGAAAAACGAAGTAATTTCAAAGTGGTGGGTGATGGGAATTTATTGCAGGAAATCAGATGCGACGGTGAATATCAGCAATTATTTCACACTTTCATTGCGCTCTGCGACTTCCTGTAACCGTCTCTCTCTCCCCGGTGTCATATTTATGGTAAGATCGATAACAAAATAGCTATTCTCAACTTACCAGATGTCGGGTGAATATATTCTTTTACGTTTATCCTAACTGGCTCCACTTACCCAATTGGAAAGCGGCGTGTCGATGAATCCGTGTATGATGAACTTCGTCTTTTTCTCTATGCTAAAATTGGACTCATTTATCGACTGGTTCGACGCCTTTATCAGCTGACCCTGAAACGGAACGGCAATGATCAAAAACCCTGAGAAGGAATGCCCCGGCTTTAATTTTACAATTAGTCCGATCGCCATTCGAAAGTAAAAGTAATAACACGAGGAAGTGTTCAATTTCTACTCGAATGGATACAATACGGTACCCATTACATTCCAAATCGGCCGTCTTTATCTAGTTGGTTGAGTATCAAATCATCTGCAGCTTTGCAACTCTTGTATCATTCAAAACGATGTTACGTAACGTCAGCGTTGATAATCATCATCTTCGGGCCTAATTCGAGTTACTGTGCATATTCGTAAGTCAATGAACCCGAAGACTTTGTTTATGTTATGTTATTGTTGCCTTTATATGGAGAATTTTTATTATTGAGTGCCAACTAGTTTTGATTGATGCAACATTGCTTACGCTGGGAAAATAACCATACACTAAAATTCGGTACTTATAATAAATATTAGGTACCGGAAATAGTACTTCACGTTTTAACGTTTAGCTATAAAATAACGTAACTTTCATATAATAACTGTTATTCAACAAAGTAATCACCATTATAATAAGCATTTTACGAGCCAATTTATGCTTAGAGAAAAAAATGCTTTGTTGGAACAGAAGAAATGATCAGCCTCAGTTCTGATCTCCTCTTCAAATTGTTTGTTAGGTAAAAAATAGGACAACTAAAGTATCAGGATTATACCGTATTTAATATTTTGAAACTTTCTTTATGTCTTTAAGGTGACATGAGGTCTTGTATTGTCATGAAGGAGCAGAATGCTTTTGCTATTGAATAAAGAATCTTGAGTTTTTCTTGAACTTGATCAATTTGCCAGTATATAATTGCATTGATCGTTTGGTCTGGAAACGAATAAACATGGATAAAACACCATTTAGTCATCAAAATTTTAGACTTAGGGTACTGTTCCATCAGCTTTATCCCATTGTCCAGACTGGCCAGAATTGTCGTAATCTATCCATTTTTAGTCACAGTAACAATATGATCAATAAAAGGGCTCATATGCATTGTGAGCAAGGACACAATTATCGTTGACAACCTCTAATTTTTTATTCCCATCTTATTTTATGTAGAATCCATTTGTCCAATTTTTTTATGAAATATATTGCATGAAGTTTCTTTATAATGGTTGAATCATTGCAGTTTAATGACTGGTCTAATTCCAGACGTGTTGCACGAGAATTTTGCACGTGATGTTGCTTAATTTCTTCGTTGGTGAAGGTTTCAGGACGACCTTAACTTTGTTCATCTTCAATGATTTAATTTCACTTTTAAACCGACGAAACCATAAATAAAAAGTCATATATGAATAAAATTTATAACCAATCGAAAAAATTTAGGTTTTTTTCGAAAAATTATTGGAAAAATTAATCATTTTAATCATTTTATTAATAAGTTTTCTCCTTAATTGCACAATTTTAAAAGTTTTTTAGTCCTTTTATAGGTTTTGAAACTAATTTTTATCAAAAGTCATATTTCTATTTTTTACGTTGTTTTAAACTGCTTTTTGAACCACTTTTTCACTACAAAAATTTAAAAATAATGGGATAATATCTAATAATTATGAAAAAACTAATTGTTGATAATTCAACCTAAAATATATAGACAAAACAAGCTACATTACAAGATCAAAATTCTTCACTGTTTTTCAACTATTGTTTACTTAAATTGTACTACTACGACATTTTTTGATTATAGAAAAGGTTTCAAGACGACCTTGGCTTTGTTCATCTTCAATCATTTCATTGACACTTTTAAACTGACGAAACCATCAAAATGGAATTTATAAATATCCAGAATATTATTAATTTGTGACATGCACAATTTAATTTTTTTTGGATAAACTTTAGTTAATGAGTTTGTTGTTTAACAGTGTAACTTTAAAAGATTTTTAGTAGTTTTATTGTTTTTTATTATAATTTCTACAAATTTATTTGAACCACCTTTACATTAAAAAAGAAATGGGAAAATTTCTTATGAATATGAAAAAACTAATTGCTGATGATCCAATATTCAAACAAAACAAGTATAGGATATTTTCCAAAATTTGCTATATTGCAAAGTCAAAATTCTTCACTGCTTTTCCATTATACTTTTTTAATATCTTTTATAACATTTTGAACAACCGTTTCATTACTGAAAAGTTCCTTAATTTTGTTCATCTCCAATGTTTTCATTGTCACTTGTATATCGATGGAACCATAAATAAATGAAAAAAATGACTGTTCTTTTAATTTGAATTCCTCATAGTTATATATTACTGAAAAGGTTTCAGGACAACCATGACTTTGTTCATCTGCAATGATTTTATTGACAATATGAAAAAAACTAAATGCTGATGGCCTAAAATATTCAGACAGATAATATGATTTTTTCCAAAATTTGCTACATTATAAAGTCAAAATTCTTCACTGCTTTTCCATTATACTTTTTTTAATATCTCTTATAACATTTTCAACAACCGTTTCATTACTGAAAAGTTCCTTAATTTTGTTCATCTTCAATGTTTTCATTGTTACTTATATATCGATGGAACCATAAATATATGAAAAAATGATAAATCATATATAAATAGGAATTATGAAACCGCTATTTTTAGATAAATATTTGGGATCTCAAACGATTTTTGTCATTTAAAAATTGAAATAATTTAATATCAGTAGTAAATTATCAAAAAAGTCAATATTTTTACCTCGGTGGGATTGGACCTGGTGTAAAGTATAAACCTGGTGTTGATCACCGATCTGGGCAAGGGAAAAACGTTGAGCGGCCTGTTTATCAAATGGTACCAGCTCCGCGTGATGTTCAAACATCCCAGCTCGTCGTAGCATCTTGACTCGTTCTCGACTGCAAAATTAATAATAATAATTCATTCCTTATTGGCCGTGGACACGTTTTCTACATCATAAAAACCTTAAATGTGTTTATTATTGTTATTATTTCAGCTCTCTTCGTCGGAGAGAGAGTTTTATTAAAAGGTTTAATTGCCAATATTCAAATTTAATGTAGGCTCATTTCACGCTCCACATTAACAACGTTTTAGCTGTTGCTATTATATTAGCTGTAAAAAAACGCAACACGCAGAACGCATTCAGATATTTTCTTAAAATTTGGTATACAAGTACCTTTTGAAATAATAAATGATTAAAATTTGTGTAAATTGAAATATGTACTTAGTTTTTGTCACAATGTGAGTAGTGTAACACAATGTTGGCAGCAATAGAGTAAAGGGGGCAGAGGAGATAGAGCAGGAGGTTCAGGTAGATCAGAGCTACCGTCGTCTTAGAATATTGGTACTAAGGAACAGGATGAGTTCAACGCGGATGATTGCTGATGAATTTTTTGGTAGACTCATTGGTATTCCATCTATTTACCTCCATATAAGGTCTTTTGGCCTACGAATTTATCGCCCTTTTTTGGACTTGCTTCTACCAGCAAACCATAGACGCCAACGTAGTGATTGGTGTATGGAACGTCAAGAGTGGGATGAGGAATGAAATCACATTGTGTTTAGTGATGAATCATGCTTTTGCTTGGGCATGCACGATGGTTATGTGTTAGTAAGACAGCGACGTGGAGAAAGACGTGATCCTCTCTTTGCTGTGGAGAGTCTTATTCATAACATTATGGGTTTAATGGTATGGGGTGCTATTGCTTATAGCAGCAGGTCACCGTCAGTTTTCATTAGTGGCAATATGACGTCCTAGCGATAAGTGGTTGACGATTTGAAACCTTATTTTCATCCCTACATAAAAAGAGATCTCAGACTAATTTTTCAGCAAGATAATGCCCATCTACATATTGCCAGGAATACATTAAACTTCCTAGAAGCCTCCCAAGTAAATTTACTGCCTTGGCCACCCAGATCTTCAGACCATTCCCCAATCAAACATGTGTGGGATATGATGGGGCGACTCTTAAGGAATTTACACCTTCTCCACGGACTCTTAATGAACAAAGACGTCAGATTCAGTTTGTGTGGAATAAGATATCACAAGCAAATGTCGATAATCTCATCACAACGTATCAATAAATGTCTTAATTAAAGAGAGGGTGCGACGCATTATTGGCTTCTGACAATGTATACTTTTGTATACTTATTATTTTCTTGTTTAATTTTTTAATCAATTATTATTATATCCAGTCAGTGATCATCTGAAACGATTGTGTTGTTTATTGTGAGCGATCAATTAAAACGTTTTAGAATCGGACAATCACCAATTAAACGTCCCGGTAGGAAATAAAAGACAGGAAATTGTTAACTGTCAATAATTCTCATTATTAATTGCTACGAATATCAGCAAATAATGCGCAGCTCGTATGTTTCCAATCGTAAAAATTAATTACGCGTACATTATTAATTTTGTAGTGTGGCGCAATAATGTTGTTAAGATGCTGATGAGGTTTTTTTAGTTTTTAATAAAACTGCAACACGTTGAAGAATTTCACAACGAAACGTTTGGGCCGTTGATATTTGATGGACGATTGGATTTTCGATGCTAATGTCATCTTGCCCAACAACTGAAGAAAGTCCGCACTGCAAGACATGTTTATTAAGTAGTGATTGGCTTTTTTATCGGTTATTGTTAAACGAGGTCAATTATTGGCGTTCAGTTTGCCGGTGTCAAATTACAAATACACGTGCACATTTCATTTGGTTTATTACAACGTTTTTGTGGTTTAGGGAAATATTAAATCATAAACTTACATGGTAGCCAGGGGATGGAAACTTCGATTTTGTCTGAACGTGCCCAACTGAAGGTGTCGAGAATTCCGGCGTTAACAACGTTCGACAGCGAAACCACGGCGCACAACACCAGTACCTTAGACAGTCCCATCGTACATAAAACGTCCAATTAAATTACAAAAAATTGCACCACACTAATCGACGAATCGACGTCCAATCCTGCGACAACTACAGAACAATCGGTCTTGTGAAAGCTATCGGTTGTGACATGCCTCTGATACCCTAGAAATAAAACGAAAATCAATTAAGTGCCATGCTAATTTAAGTTTTAATTAATGGGATTAACGCACGGATTTTTGTATTCCAAACGTATATCGCCTTGAAGACATCCAACTCAACATTTTTTAACGTTACGACAACAATTAGCCAGCCAATAACTTAATTAATCTAGTTAAAAAGTGCAACGGACGTTAATTGCACCACGATAATTATTTATTTAATAACAAGTTTTTACGGCCGGCCAATTATAATTAGTTATGTACGAAAATAACCGTTTTCCAACAGCTTTTCCATTTTCAAGCTCGAACCGTAATAAATACCTACTTTCCGATCGGCTCACGAGATAAACCAATCCGTTTTAATGTCTCTATTCATCTGAAAGATGCAACTTTCCACTTTGCGAGGGAAAAATGTCTAATCGACACGATTAATAATACATCATAACCGGAGCAAGGTTCGTCGAAACGTCGACTGGTTTACAAGAGACCGATTGCCAAATAAAAATTGTGCAAACTGTTCTTAAATTGCCGCCGTCGAATTAATTAACATTTTCCGAAAAATAATATTATTGAGAAGAAATTTTACGTCGTTAGCTAATGCGAGACGTGCTGTTTTTGTTGTCGAAGGCAAGGAAATCATTAATCGGTGTTATTTTTATTTATAGAAAGTGGAATTGCGCATAATGGAAATCTACAGTATAACGAAACTCATTCCATTGCACATTCAAGAAAAGTCGCGTACAAAAAACGAGTTGCCGTGTTGAAAAGTCAAAGATGTACGCCGGTTCAATCGCCCTGACATTAAATATCTAAATAAGGAGAAATAAGACATTTTAGTCAAAAAATAGGCGGAGACAATTGGTTTTAATTACTAAATTTAGATTTGGGGTCAATGTAAGCACAAGTACAGGTACAAGCACCCGCAGGGTTCATCATTGTAATTAAATTGTTGTACTAACGATTTTGTTAATAGGTTTAGTTTTTAATTATATACTTTTAGGAGGTTTTTGGTCGTTTTATTGTTTTTTTAAGTTAATTTTTAACAAACTTTACTGAACAGTCACGTCTTTGTTCTTTATGTTTATTTAAACAGCTTTTACAACACAATGAACAACTTTTTACCACAAAGAGCAATGAGAAAATTTCGAAACAATCGTAAAAATAATTATGATAATTTAACCTAAAATATCCAGACAAAACACCATCAACATTTTTATCAATATTTATTGATATAACTATCAGGTTAAATAATTTCCTCCTTTGTACAATTTTTCCACCACAGAAAATACTTAATTATCGATAATTTTTATTTTTCAATTAATTTTTTATGTTTATTTAAATACCTCTTCAAAATTTTGATTAACTTCACTACAGAAATTATAAAATAATACTAAAATATTTTGTTTCAAAAATTTGCTTAAAAACAAGCTGTCAAAATACTTCTTTGTCTTTTAGTTGATGTTTATATTTATTTCAAAATTTGCTGGATACTCCCAAATTAAAATAAAAATTCTTTTCAGTTTTTCAATTATCTTTTATGTATATTTAAGTACTTTTTCAACATTTTGTGTAACTTTTTTACTACAGAAATTATAAAATAATGCTATAACTTTCCAGCAATTGTAAAATACTAATTGACGATAGCTAAGCCTGAAGTACTCATACTAAATACATAGAACAAAATCATTTTTACCAAAAATTTGCTTAAAAACAAGCTTATCAAAATACTTCTTTTCTTATCATCAGATAAAATACAAATAATCACATCATTTTCATCAAAATTTGCTGGATACTCCCAAATCAAAATAAAAAATCTTTTCATTTTTTCAGTTATTTTGTATGTTTATTTAAATACCTTTTGTGCATCTTTTCCACTACGTTAATTATAAAATAGTACCCAGACTTCCCAACAATTCTAAAAAACTAATCGATGATACCTCAGCTTATAATACTCATACCTAACATAAATACTTAATCATTTATACCAAAAATTTGCTGAAAAGCAAGTTGGTTAAAATATTTCTTTGTCTTGATTGATCTTTATATTTATTTCATAACTATTTAACTCAATCTATCAGACAAAATACAGATGATCTCATTATTATTATCAATATTTGCTGTACACTCCCAATTCAAAACCAAAATTCTTTTCTGTTTCTTAATTGATCTTCTATGTTTGTATAAAACACCTTTTCAACATTTTATTCAATTTTTTCAGTACAACCTAAAATATTCATACTAAATACATACAATTACATCATTCATACTAAAAATCATATAATTTTCATTAAAATTTGCTGGATACTCTCAAATCAGAGCTCTTGTGTTTTTCAATTTTTCTTTTTTGTTTATTTAAACCCTTTAATACAACTTTTTAACTATCATTTTTACCAAAATTTGTTGGTATAACGTCTTTATGTTTACTAACAACATTTTATACAACTTTATCACTATAGAAATTAAAAAATAATACTAAAACTTCATGAAAATTGTGAAAAAACCAATTGACTATAATTCAACTCATTAGTATTCAGATAAAATACTAACAGTCACATAATTTAACAAAATTGAAAATATTTAATGTTTTTATTTTATTTTATTTTATTTTAAAAATATTTATATACTATAAATAATATTTTAATGGTTTTATATTTTTAGAATATTTTATATATTTGATTTTTATATTTAATAAAATTAAAAACACATTTAATTTTATCATATTTAATATTTGTATTCAGATTTTTAAGAATATTTATATACTATAAATAATTTTTAATTAAATTTACTATATACTTTCAAATCAAACTTCTTGTGTTTTTCAATTTTTCTTTTATGTTTATTTAAACCTTTTTATACAACTTTTAAACTATTGAGGTGAACAATTTCTCAACAGTTAAAAAAAAATAATTAACTTATTATACCTCAGCAAAAAAATTATCTTCACAAAACCGAGTCACATCATTTTTACCAAACTTTGTTAGTATAACGTCTTTATGTTTATTATCAACAATTTGTATATATAACTTTATCACTATAAAAATAAAAAAATAATACTAAAACTTCACGAAAATTATGAAAAAAAAAACAGTTGACGATAATTCAACTCAAAAGTATTCAGATAAAACACTAACAGTCACATAATTTAATAAAATTGAAAAAAATATTTAAATTTATCATCTAATATTTTTATTTAGATTTTTAAAAATATATTATACATAATTTTTTAATAGATTTTTACCACTCATATTTTTAGATTTTAGTTTATTATTATACATAATTGTTTTTCTCATATTTTATTAAATTGAAAAAATATTTTTTTACTATGTTTAATATTTTTATTTAGATTTTTAAGAACATTTATATACTATAAATAATTTTTTAAATATATTTTTACCATCATATTTTTATACATATTAGTTTTTTATAATTTTTCTCATATTTAATAAAAGTGAAAAAATATTTGATTTTATCATATTTAATATTTTTATTTAGATTTTTAAGAATATTATACTACTATAAATAGTTTTTACTGGATACTCTCAAATCAAAGCTCTTGTGTTTTTCTTTTATGTTTATTTAAAACTTTTTATACAACTTTTAAACTATTGAAGTGATCAATCAATTAACAGTTAAAAAAACTAATTAACTTATTATACCTCAGGAAAAAATTTATCTACTCACATCATCTTTATCAAAATTTGTTGATACGTTTATTATCAATATTTTATAACTTTGTCACCACAGACATTAAAAAATAATACTAAAACTTCTCGAAAATTGTGAAAAAACCAGTTGACGATGATTCAACTAAAAAGTATTCAGATAAAACACTGACAGTCACATAATTTTTATCAAAATTTTCTAGTTCTGTCACATAAAAATTCTTCTTTCATTATTGTGTTTTTAATCTTCATCATTCATAAAACTTTTTCACCATATAAATGAAAAAACCGTGATAAAATTTCTCCACAACTGTAAAAAAAACTAAATGACGATTATTCAACTTAAAATATCCAGACAAAACACAGACAGTCACATCGACTTTGTTACAGAATAGATCACACTTTCTCTAATCTCAACCTTGCGAATGTTTCTCGCGTGTGTCTCCAAAGGACGGATATGAAATTCTCCAATATCGCCATGTTGAACTTGAGCAACACGCGGATATTAACGTCATTAACATTGACATTGGTGAGGTCGGATTTTAGACAATTTTTTTTGTTTAATTTCTTTTTAATATCAATTTGTTTCTTATACATTTGTGCGACATTGACACTGTTCCAGTACCGATTATTTGTAAGCGCTGCACTTTTTCGATTTTGCAATCGTATAATTAGCGATTAATTATTCTTGTGACGGCACATTGCATTGATGACTTAATATAGACAAAAACAGAAAGTGCGAGTCAATCAGTCGGAGTGTTTATAAAGATTTACTCTTGTCCACTCGTGGACATTTATTTAAGTGACTAAATTCAATTATGCAACTGGTTACAAAATTGATTACAGTAATGAACACATGCATATGGTTATTTTACGCATTAGAAATTGATTTGTTGTAACATTTGTGTTTAATACAGGTCGACTGGTAACGCAAAAATGAAATCGCGAATTCGTTTATTAATTCATTGATTCATCCATTCACATTCTTTTTACTATTAATTGCCTTTGGGTGCAGTAAAAGGCTGATTTTTTGTTTACGATCCCACATTTAGGTTTGTGTTTATTAGAAAGTACTTAGTACTTAAATTATCACACGTTTTAAACTGCGAAACACGTTTTAAGACATTGCCTCCAATTAGAGTTTACGAGTAAAAGTGCAATTATTCGTTTTATTAATAAACGTGCAATATTAAAGTGAATTTTTGAAATGATCTTCGCTCATTAGAATATCACCGTGTTTGAAATAGTTGTCAATTAGCAAAAGGAAAAGGTGGATTTCTAAAGCAAGCAAATTTTAGTCAGATTTCCAATATTTGTTTCTAGACAGAACTTATGAAATAGTGTACTTTAGGTCAATGTTATTGTTGTGCAACAATACGAGAATCGATAAAAAAATTTCACTTTTTATAATTATTTTCAAGTCATCATTAAAAACTCATTTGTTTGAGGTTTATTTATTGTACTTTTACACGTGAATATTACAAACAATATCTACATATTAATGATATCATTCAAAAGAAAACATTTATTTTTTTTGATTTGTTTATTTATTTTTTTGCTCGAATTACAATTTTTAGTACATGTGTAATAAAATTAATTTTCTTAATAATAAATTAAAATTAGAGAAAGCTATTGTTTTGCAATTAAATATATAAATTTTCTTGAACATAAAAAGATACAGAATAAAATAATAATGTTGAATTGTTGAAATGAATTGATTTTTTTTTGATGAAATTAAAGAAACAAGAAATTCTACGTGATTTATTTTTTAATTTACAACATACATTATGTTCCACTATTAGATTTTTTAATTAACTTTTTATTTAAAAGATTAAATATTTATAAATAATTGTTTTAATAGATTTTTACCACTGTTAATTGATTTAATTTTTCTCATATTTAATAAAAACAAAAAAAAATTATTATATTTAATATTTTAATTAGATTTTCAAGAATATTTATTTATATACTATAAATATATTTTTTAATCAACCACCCTTATATTTTTATATAAAAATTAAATTATAATAATTAATTAAAATAAATTAAAAATTATCAAATAATAATAAATTAATAAATTTTAGTCATATTTAATATAATTGAAAAAACATTTAATTTTATCATATTTAATATTTTTACTTAGATTTTAAGAACATTTATGTATCATAAATATTTTTTTAATAAATTTTTACCTCTATTTATATTTTTAGAATATTTTTATATATATTTGTTTTTTATAATTTTTCTTAATAAAATTGGAAAAAAAAGTTGAAAAAATATTTAATTTTATAATATTTAATATTTTTACTTTGATTTTAAGTATTTATGTACCATAAATAATTTTTTAATATTTTTTTACCATTATTTATATTTTAAGAATATTTTGTAAATATATGTTTTTTATATTTTTTCTTATATTTAATAAAATTGAAAAAAACAAAGTTGAAAAAATATTTAAATATATCATATTTAATATTTTTATTTAGATTTATACGACTATATACATTTATATACTATAAATAATTTTTTAATAGATTTTTACGACTATTTATATTTTTAGATTTTTAGAATATTTTTATATATTTTAGTTATTTATAATTTTTTTTATATTTAATAAAATTGAAAAAATGTTTAATATTATTATATTTAATATTTTTAATTTTAGATTTAAACATTTATATACTATAAATAATTTTTAACAGATTTTTAACACTTATAATATCACATTTAATAAAATTGAATAAACCTTTATTATTTGTAATTAATATTTTATTCAAAAATATTTATTTACAGTAAATAATTCTTTTAGTAGATTTTTACCACCGATATATTTTTAAATTTTAGAATATATTTATATATATATATATATATATATATATATATATATATATATATGTATATATATATATATATATATATATTAGTTTTTTATAATTCTTCTCATATTTAATCAAATTGAACAAACATTTGATTTTATCATATTTAATATTTTTATATAGATTTTTAAGAAAATTTATATATTATAATTTTTTTAGATTTTTCCAAATCTTATATTTATGGATTTTTAAATTATTATATATATTTTTATAATCTTTCTCATATTACAAGTTGAAAAAATATTTAAATTCATCATATTTAATATTTTTACTTAGTTTTTCCTTATTTACTTTGGTTAATTATTCTTATATTTAATAAAATTGAAAAAACATTTAATATTTTTATTTAGATTTTTAAGAACATTTATATACTGTAAATAATTTTTAATAGACTTTTACCACTCTTATATTTTTAGAATACTCTTATATATATTTGTTTTTTATAATTTTTTTCATATTTTATTAAATTGAAAAAACATACTATATTTAATATTTTTATTTTTTATTTTTAAACTTTTATATAATATATTTATATATACTTATTTTTTATCTCTCATTTAATAAAATTGATAAAACTTTTATTATTTGTATTTAATATTTTGTTTAGATCTTCAAAAATATTTATATACATGTAAATAATTCTTTTAATAGATTTTTGCCACAGATACATTTTTAAATTTTAGAATATGTTTATATACATTTGCTATTATATTTTTTATTGATTGAATAGACAACATATTTTTTATATTTAATATTATTATTTAGATTTTTAAAAATATTCATATTTCTATAAATAATTATGTTGCTTTACTTTATATTTACTAAAGAAAATCTTTAGTAAATATAAATAAAATAATAATAAATATTTAGTTTTATGCAACCTTTTTCGTATAAGAAAAAAAAAATCTTTTATTGTTTTCTAAAAATATTATATGTTTATTTAATTTATTATGAATATCTTTTACCTAAAAAATATTTTGATAATATTTTTCTTCAAATTATAAGTTGAAGAATATTCCTTTAATCACCCATATCTTAACAATATCAGTGACGTACAAAATGCACTTCAATATCAGTATTCGATTGATTAGTCGATTCTTAAACATTTATTTAACAAATAACTAATAGTAAATTAATAAAAAAGCACATACCGGAAAACAATAAATCCACGTGCACCTTTCGAAAGTCAGACAGCACAGGCCGCGACCGCGTATCAACAACGACTGAAGACTGCAGGAACCGGTGCCGAAGAATCTCGCCGAGAACTTCCTCCACCAAACGACCGTTCTTGCACCGGTCCGATTACTGACCTACTCACGATGGACCCGTTCCCTTGCCAAACACGACGAACGTAAACAAACCGAAAAAC
This sequence comes from Aethina tumida, assembly GCF_024364675.1. Classification (NCBI taxonomy): domain Eukaryota; kingdom Metazoa; phylum Arthropoda; class Insecta; order Coleoptera; family Nitidulidae; genus Aethina; species Aethina tumida. The sequence goes on from NC_065439.1 coordinate 13,314,810, forward strand.
CGACTACGACACCGGCATCACCGACTGTTTTGGCCTTTCTCGTTCGCGGACACATTCGCGAGTTACACAAGTCGAAAAACATATCGGGTTATGCAAGGAAGAAATTCATGGAAAGCTTTCTCTGCGACCGTCAATTCCAAGTTGACGCGCGCGAGTTTTGCCTAGGTTTCGGCTAGATCTGCTGCATCCAGAATCGTCGGTGGGTTGCCGTTAGATGAGGGCATGCATCTGGAAAGGAAGTACATGACCAATTCGAAATGGAGAAGTTTTAAAGGTCTTCAAATACTATTATTAAAGGAAAATGGTAAAGAGAGAGTTTTTAGCTTCAGTTTTCTTCAAATTTACCTTAAATAAAAGTGCGAAAAATGAATTGTATTCTTCCTTTTGGATTAGGAAAACTTGTTCATCAACATGTCAATTTTCTTCTCTCTACAGTTCACCATTATCTTACAGAACAATGACCAATTAGGCAAAAATGCAACATTAAATTCCACAAGATTTAGTCCAAACTTGCCTAACACAAAAACTTAATCTGTAAAACACAGCAAAAATTCTTTTGAATTGTTCATGTAATTGAATCATTGTTTTTGCAATCTTGATAGTTTCGGATGTCAGATAAAATCGTAATTTTCATTGTAAACGTCGCAAATTGCATAACTGCAGCAATCCTAGCAGAGCGGATTAATTTTTACAACCATCAAACAATCCGGAAATGTAGATTTTTAATGTTATGTCAAATCCATATAATTGGTCATGGCACGTTTGTCACTGTCATTCTATTATACTTTTTGTTGTTATTATCGCGAGTCGCATAAAATATCACTCCTAGAAAATGGTAAGAGAACCATTAAAAAGACGTTTCCATCATGATTTTCGAACAACCCTTTCAGTCTTCAACCGAACTATTATCACCGAAACTGCTCCTATCGTCCTACACCAGAAAACCAACGTTAAAACGCAAAAGGGCGATTTCCATGAACAGCGACTGGAAAGTACTGGTCGGATGCGAGAAACCTGAAGTAATACCCTCGAAAAACAGCCTGACCTCCACCCCGAACTATCTGCATTACGGCTTCACCACCAGCCGCAAATCCATCAAGGTCTTTTGCACCCACAGCAGCTACGATGGCGAGTGGGACATGACCGGATTCTCCGGGTACGGCCAATACGTGTTCGCCGACGGAACCGTCTACGACGGCGAGTTTGAAGACGGGCTGTTCCACGGCAAAGGGTGCATCACGTTTCCGACGACGGGGCAAAGCATGGACAAGAAGATAGAGGCGAATTTCTGCAAGGGCAACGTAGACGAAAGCAGCATGGTGTTCGTGTTCGGTTCGGAGAGGGTGCACAAGGATAACTTTAAATATTGTCAAATGCCGAACAGAAGGTAACTTTTTTAACAGTAACCATGAGTATAACGAACGGTTTTGGTTAGATTTGCCATTGAGACGCCTTTGGTTAATCTTCCACCAATAGGAAAAGAGACTTTGACGAGTAAGAAGGACCCACAAGTCTTGGGGCCGACTGACTATGACGTCGTGTATGGGGTCTTTGACACAAGGAGGAACATTATTATCAGCGACGATGTGTAAGAGAAATTCCACCCCTTGGGACATTTATTAAACTGATTGATTTTCAGGGTGACTGGTGTTCAGGAAATAAGGTAACCGAATCAATTTTCCCCATAACTTCTCTTACAATTGTCAACAGCATTCCAGCACCAAAAGAAGAGTCATGGATAAAAGAGAACTGCAGATACGGCAGTGACGTGCCGGTGGGCTACATACCGAAGTTCTACGAGGCGTGGACGGCCGGCAGGAGATGGGAGAGACAGAAGTACGGATTCGAAGAGAGTGACGAGTCGGAGGAATCAACCGAAGTGACAACTGAGCAGTTGTCATCGAAATCGCACACCTCCGACGTCATGGAGGCGTTCCTACAACACATCCAGGACGTAGACGAGGGAGGCAAAGACGAATTGGTGACCGAAGATAAAAAAGACGAGGAGGAGTACGCACCAAGTGTCTGTAACAAGACTAGTTCGTTGGACAGACCGGTACTGGATCATTTGGACTATTACGATAAAGTTGAGGTAGGGGAGGAAGAGGAAAAAGGGATGGAGGAAGTGGAGGAGGAGACGTCGTCATTTGACTTCATGGGATTGTCACAGGGGGATTCAGACAAAAGTTTGAGTAAATGGATTATGGGGTACTGTGGAGAGCAGTCTGATGTATTGGATGCGCATACAACCAAAACTGATGATTGGTTGGATCAATATGACAATGATGAATCACAGGAGGTGCTCACTAATGTAGACTATCTGGACTCGGACGACGCCACAGAAAAATTCTTACATCCATCAGACGAAGCTATGTTGGGTGCTTAATTATACTATAATTAAATGGAATATATTGTATACATTTTACTGATTAAATGAACTAATTTTCATCGTGACTTTCAATTATATTTACAGGTTACAGGGCGTGAGCCTTTTGTTTAAGTACGAAGAGAAGTACTTTCAGATGTTATCTCCTTTATTTTCTTATGGTGTTTGAATTTTAATCGCCCATTCTATTTGGATTTCCTTTTTCAGAGGACGTTCACAAATTAAGCTTTCAGATTTGTTTTATCTTATCTAACGTTTTATGACAACTGGTACTTTCTTACTCTTCGGTCAATTCTAACAAACCATCTATTACAAGTCAAAATAAATGATTGTATAACAGCCAAAGAGATTGTAATAATATTCCAAATAATTAACCATCACAACACGCTAGTATGGTTTTTTGCACTCCGATATTGAAATGACGAGGAAACAGTCGGGAAAAGAAATTAAATTGTAAACGCGTCAAAAACAAATGTAGGTCAACAAGGACGCACGGCGAAATATTTACGTAACATTTTAGTCATAATAAAAACAGACTGATGAGTTTCTCCGTTGGCACAGAATTCCTTGCAGGAATTTACAGTTAGCGCATCCAAACACACTTTACCTTTAGTGTTTCAGTGGATTAATTGTTGTTTTATTGTACGATAAAAAACCGTCTCGGATTGGAAAGCTTCGTGGGTCTTTAATTACGGTGTTTGAAACGAATCGAACATAAATCTGATATCTTAACATTAACCTTCAAATATTGTGAAAACTAGATTTACACCTTTAATGACGACCTATCAATTCTAAAGTACGATAGCAAAACGAAAAAACTTTTACTTCGCGCTTTTACTATGCCTCTAAACATAAAGGTGTGCCTTTATTATTTTCTTGCGAAATTTTACTGAGGAGATAACAAACTGTTACAAAAATTTAAATTAGGAGCAAAACATGTGTTTATACTGAATAATCATAATAGGTACAGAAAAAAGTAATTTTAACTTTCTTTAAAATAAAAGTTGTTCAACAAACTAATCGTTATACAAGTAAATTCATGTATCGAGAAAAAAAAAACTAGATTCTTGAAACAAAGAAATCAATGTCAATTTTGACCTTCCCTTCTGAATTAAACAATTTATTTGGTAAAAAAAATGGGTAACGACAAAAATAAACAATAGTCACATGGAGAAATAGCTGATAGATGAAATAGGTTTTGTATTGTTATAAACTCCTCTAATTATTAAAGTGTTCATGAAAAGCTTATCTTAAATTTTTCATGAAAATTCCACTTGAGTCCACCATTACCAGGTTTGTCAGCGCCAGAGCATTTTTGCTCAACACAAATTAAGTACTCATCCAGTACTAGGTTTGCCAGCTCCAAGCCATTGTTCAGACTGGTGAGTATGAAGTAATCAACCCATATTTGGGTTGCCTTCAAGCATTGTTATTCTCATTTAGTTTATATGGAATCCATTTTGGATAAAAATTAGTGCATGAAGCTTCTTTCTAATGGTTGATTCATCACAGTTTGATAAGTGGCCTATTTCCAAATATGTTGTATAAGGTATTTGCATGATATATTACTTAATTTCTTCGATGGTACAGGTTTCAGAACGGCCTTGAGGTTGTTCATCTTCAATGCGTTCATTGCCATTTTGAAACTGACGAAATCATCAGCTCTAAACACATTGCGAAGGCGACGTGAGACTTTTACTGGTTTGAACTGATTTTTAACTAATATAGTAAATTCACACAATCAAGCCTATATGATTCATTGGGAAAAAAAGTTTAAAATATAAAGCTATTAATCCAAACCAATTTTACTACAAAACTCTAGACACTATAATTACAAATTGTATATAGAGTAAATAACAAAAATATGAATTTCTCAGAAAATATTCCCCTAGCAGCAATGAAAGCTCGTTATACAAGTGAATTCATGTATCGAGAAAAAAAAACTAGATTCTTGAAACAAAAATATCTGCGTCAGTTTGACCTCTTCTTCGGAATTAAATAACGACAAAAATAAAGGATAATAACATTGAGAAATAGCTGGACTATTTGATAGATGAAATAGAATTTTCTATTTAACATTTTGAAGCTTCCTTGAAATGCCTAATGAGACATATAGCCTTGTGTTGTCATAAACGCCTTCTCTAATTATTAAAGTGGCTTATCTTTGGATAAGTTTTTCATGAACTCCAAAACAATCAATTTTTTAGATTAAGACATTTTAAGTACTCTTCCAGCAACAGCCTATTTTTGCTTAACACATTTTAAGTACTCATCCAGTACCAGAATTGCCAGTTCCAAACCATTATTCAGACCAGTGAGAATGTCATAATCAACCGATATTTTCGTTGCCTCCAAGAAGTGTTATTCTCACTTAGTTTATGTGGAATAAATTTTTCTATAAAAATTAGTTCATGAACCGTCTTTCTAATGGTTGATTAACCGCAATTTGATAACTGGCCTATTTCCAAATATGTTGTATAAGGTTTTTTGCATGATATATTCGAATTTCTTCGATGGTACTGGTTTCAGAACGACGACCTTGACGGTCATCTTCAATGCTTTCATTCATAAATTGTTCTGTGTTGCCATGACTAGCTCTAACTCTTCTTTTAGCATGATCCCATAAGTGCTCAATGAGATTAAGATCCGGCGAACAAGAAGGCTACTCTAATTCAGTCACACCTTCCATTTCCAAACAACTTTTGTTAACTCTGCTGGTATGTGGAGGAGCACCTCTCCGGAGGCTTACTACAGGTTGTAGCACTAAATTGACATATCTTTCACTGGTTAGTGATTGTTTAATAGGAATTAAACGTGTCTTCTTCTCCTGGGCCTACTCCAGAAACCTTGAATAAGTTTGACCGTGTTTTGAAAGAGTAATAATTCTTCCTCTCTGTATTTGTGATAATCCTACATAAGGCATTTAAAATAAAATTTGCAAAAATACGTAACTTTGCTTACATTTTTTTGTCAAAAAATTATTTGCTTTTTTGACGACTAATGCTCCGTTTAAGTTTGGTTTGGTGTACTTGAACATTTTAAATTTTAAAAAGAAAAAACTTTCAAATTTCATATACATTTTAAAACAAAGGTATTGGAAATTATAAAAATTTATTCAAATAAATCATCCACCAATAACATAAATTCAGTACTTAATATTATTTGAAAAGGAAAACTCTTTACAATTAGTCACAGGTAAGAATAAGTTTCTACACCAAATAAATATATTTTACTGTGTTCTTTGTCACTTTAATCAAGTTATTCCGTATTCCAAAGAGCGTTTTCACTTAATACACTGTGAATTTTTATGCCGTATTCTAAATAACAAAGAGACTCGCAATTTACTGACGTTCTTGATCGGACAAACCGATTTGGATTGAGGAAGTCCATAAACATGTACACATCAATAAATCAAAACACGAATGTCGCAACGCCCAAACACAACATTTACCCGTGCCAGCCACTCACAGAAGCTATTCATAAAAACCCAATTAATTCCTGATCTGGTAGAACACTTACATAAGATTCAATTCGAATCGAATTCCAGCGAGAGATTCGCCCGCCGGTGTTGCATGTCGTCGGGATGGATGTTCGCCACTTCCGCAACATGCACCGTTTGCTAAAGAAAGCCGAACAATAAAAGGTGCAATCGGCGTCCATTAAGTTAATTGTGCGACGCGTCGGAGAAAAAATGTGCGTGCGAGGAAACGCACTATCAATCAATTTGCATTTGCGTGATTTTTTGGGCTTCCTGCATTCCGACGACGACCGCTCAGTCCTGCGGAAAATTGATTAATTTGTCGGCTTTCAACCCCGTAATTCATTGTTGAGTCGCTTCGAGATACAAAAAAAAAAATATCACGCGAAGTGAAATCACATTTTATTAACAGATGTATTAGTAAACAGTTTTATCAAAGGTACGTACGTGCTAACGCACGTGTGTTACGACGGAATTTTGCAAGAACGCAAACGGAAGTGGAGGAAGTATAAATTAACAACGCAAAGAAATGTTCATTGTCTTGTCATTTGTTGAAACGACTTAAATAAAACGTGTTAGGTAACTGACTGTGGTAAACACATGTTTTCGTGTAGTTTTAGAAAATCCAGCCAATTAAGAAATTACAGGATCTTTGATTAGAATTTTGTTATATAAGGGGGATAATTTGTATTATTAGAGTGGTAAATCGTTGTGGTAAACGTTTGGCCCGCTTGTTGGAGTAGCAGCGTTTCTCTTTGTTTAATTTTGTAATTTACAATACAAACAAACAAGAGATAGTAAATTATAAATTTTTAAATAGTTGCGGCTTTTAGTTTTACTGTCAGGCAAGGGTTATAAAAGGGAAAGCGTTAACATCCATTTTAGTCTCACCAATTGACTAAGGCAATATATATGCACACAGTAAAATCATTTAATTTTCACTGTCTGGTATTAATTAGAAAAGTACTAAAGAATGTTGCTGTTTTTATTTTTTCCTCTGCATTTGAATTAATTGTTACAATTTGTGCATAATTAAATCATACTGAAATGTCTCAGTTGCCAATTGAAGTGTATAATTGTTCCACCTTAGATTTGTGTGAGAAAGGCACCTCTCAAATCAATTCATAACATATTTGTGTTCTAAATAGTTTACAGGTCAATCGATTAATATCGTTTTGTACAACTGGAAACTGTTTCTGGTTTCGCTCGGCTTCGTTTAAGCCTTGTTAAACTGTGAAGCACAATAGAAAACAAAATCCGAAAAACTCTCTAACTTTCTCAAAAATAAAACAACTCACGAGACGTCAGTGTTCATCCGACAATCCAACTTTTCACCACCAATTCAACGTCTAACGCACGATCACTGGGAAAAACTCCTCAGGGTTTTTAAAACCGTTAAACTGGCGACAAATAGGCGTTTATTTCGATTGTGTGCCGCAATCTGCCGTGCATTGTTATAGTTTACTTTCTCTGTCTGCAGTGCCAAATAAAAATTACATCACGGTATTGTACTTTCTAATCATTTTTAGTCGAAGATGTTTTGTTTCTATTATTTAAAAAAATTCAAGTCTGTAGCTGTAAAGATTTCGATTCGTTGATAGTTTCACTCATAAATCACATCACACTTCCTTTTAGAACCATAATTCTTGTAACCTATTATATTATTTGCTGCAACAGGCTTCGTGTAAACACTCTAATTGAGACTTATGAGAATTATGAATTCACGCCTTTAACCGGCCATAATTTCATTCTCATGGAAACTGTAAAGATTAGTGTACGATTATAACTATGTTAGACTCTTTCAGTTCCAATGACGGTGTTTCCTTCACACAAATGCTGCATATTATTCGACGTGTGTGGTATACCATATGCTCTAGCAGTGGAAATGTTAGATTTCTTCTAGTAAATTGGAAAATTGCTGTTTACAATAGCTCTGCAAATTGGCTTCCTCGTTTTTTTGAACTGGGCCGCTCTTAATTCAAATTGACATTGGGGAGATCACTTTCAAGGAACGGAAATGTTTAATAGGTCTTTAGACCGAAGACCGCCTTGTATGAAAACAAAATTTAAAAAAATTATTCAACTTGTTTAGTTAAACAAATATATTCTTGTTGTGATTGTCCAATTTTAAATATATTCTTTATTGTAATTCAACTAAATAAAAGTTTAATTTAATTTAATGTTAAGCATTGAGAGTTTCTCTTCTTGTCCTTTATTTATTTAGACAAAATTATCATAATTAATAAATTGTTCTCTTGAAACGGTAAACAAAAATAATATAAAAATGTTTTGGAGATTATGTTGATAAACATTGTGTGTCTTATAATCCGGTCCATTTTAGCGTGTTAAATATTTATGACCATCTCATTTTCGTCTCATTTCTGTAGTGAGTGAGCTCGAATTCAGTGAGATGCGTCCAGGTTTTTTGTTAGGGACTGTCATAGTGGTGGTGTTAATCTACCATTTATGTGAGATTGATGCGAAACGTTCGGGTGGTGGAAGAAGCAAAAGTAGAGGCTCGTCAGGGTCATTGTGGACTCGTAAAAAGACGAGCTCCGGATCCACCTCCTCGTCCAGTGCAAATGTGCCTAAACCAGTACCAAATTCGTATCCTAAACAGGCCGCGCCCGCACCTGCACCAAAACCAGCTCCAGCACCAGCCCCCGCACCAAAGCCAGCACCAGCACCCGCCCCGGCCCCAGCTCCCAAGCCTTCTGCACCTGTCCAAGAGCACGCTGTGAAGAAGGAACAAGCTGGTGTGCAACAGAGCAGTCCAGATCAAAAGCCCATCGGATGGAATGTCAATCAACAGCCAGCATCCAGCCAGAACGCCTACAAGAACGCACAAAACCCTCCACCCTATGGTGCCCCAGGTCATGCTGCTCCGCCATACGGTCAAGCTCCCCCAGCATACGGAGCTCCAGGACACGCGTCACCGCCTTATGGACAAGCGCCACCGCCTTACGGAGCCCCAGGGCATTCACCCCAAGGATACGGTCAAGCGCCTCCACCGTACGGTGCTCCAGGACAAGCGTACAATCCTCATGCTGCACCTCCACCGTACTCCCAATATCCGAACCAAAACATGGGTTATCAGCAACCGGGAATGGGTTACAATAACATGGGTGGTATGGGGCACAATATGGGTGGAATGGGATATAACAATATGGGTGGAATGGGATACAACAATATGGGCGGTTATAACAACATGGGAGGTATGGGCTACCCTCAACAAAAAAGTAGTGGATTTCTAGGGGGGCTTTTCGGCGGAAGAAGTGGTTATGGTGGATATGGAAACATGGGTAAGTAGTGTTTGATTTTAATCACCGGTGATTTGACGACTATATTTTAGCTGGCTATGGATACGGTTATGGAATGAAAAAATCCGGAGGTTTCTTCGGAAAACACGCCTTCAGAAATATTCTAGGCGGTATGGTGCTGTGGTACGTGGTCTCCGGACTGTTCAGGCGTCCATACAAGGTTTACAACTACTACAACCAACCAGAAACGACTGAACAAATACAACTACCAGCCAACGTGTTAACATTATGTGACGACAACTCGACAAATATTTGCGTGCCTGGAAGCACGGCGATTTGCACCACCAACAGCACCATCCTATGCGTCACGACAATGACGGCGGCACAGCCTTGCCCGGAACAAAACCAGGCACTTTGCGTCAACACCACGATACCATGCATCGACAAAGATGATCCTTTGTGTCAGAACGCAACGGCGGGTGCGAACTCGACCAATTTAAATCTACCATGTTTTGCAAACGTAACTGCGGACGTTAATCTCTTGGATTATGCGAACAGCGGTGGCGCAAAACCGGCGGGGCAAGACTACAGTTACTGTGTTACTACTATGGCAGTACCAGGTCCGGAAGAACCGAATTGTCCGGAAACGGCTGACACAAATCCAGATAATTCCACGACACCTAATCCTGCTTGTGTCAAGCCAAAAACTGAGCAAGTTCCTGTACCTCCACCGATATCTCCGATGTATAATGGCACAAATACGGGGGATGTTGTCAACCAAAATCAAGAAAAGTCGCCCGTCACTATTGGAATTGTACCGCCGGTAGAAACGCTTGTCAATGGGTCGCTTCCAGTCACATCTGGAGCTGCCTAAACACTAAATTTGGTGGCGTATTATTTAGACTTTGTTAAGTAGGATAGGATAAATAAAATATTTTAGTATGTTAATTTTAAAAATAATAAAATATATGTATTATAAATGTTATTTTTATTTGTCTTTCTATGAATGTACAATGAAAAATAAAATTAAAATATAACAAACTTAATTTAGTGTTTTCAACCTAAAAATATCGCATTAAAAAATTTAATAATAACATAGCTAGTTATTAAGGCTGCTTTGTAAAGTGTCCTGGGAGTTTGAGTTTCTAATTCTACTTGTGTCAAACCAAAAATTGAGCAAGTTCTTTTACCTCCTCCAATGTCCCTGATGTACTATAACACAAATTCAGGGGATATTATCAACCAGGACCAGAACCAGTCAGGGGTCACTGTTGGAGTTGTACCGCCGTACAAACGCTCTCCCAGTCACATCTGGAGCTGGTTAAACACTAAACATTTTGGCATATTATTTAGACTTTCAAGTAGAATAGAATAAATAAAATAATTTAGTAATTTTGAAAATAATAAAATATATGGCTTATAAATGTTACTTTTATTTGTCTGTCTATGAATGTACAATGAAATAAAAATTAAAATGTAGTGAACTTAGTTTAGTACTTTAAACCTAAAAATATCACATTAAAATATTTAATAATAAAACAGTTAGTTATTAAGGCTGCTTTGTGAAGACTCTTGGGAGTTTTTATAAACAATTTCCAGGGCTGTTGTGATAGTTCTGACATCACCTTCAATGGTCTTTGCCCAGTTCTCCACATCACCAATCTCTTTCAGGGCACTGCTAAAATTCTCAACCAAATTAAGCCATTGCTGGGTTTGTTTAGAGAAGTTGGTGGCACTTGTATGAAGCTGTTTAGCTTCAGCATCCAGCTTCTTCTGATTCAAATATGCTTGAGCCACACTAAAACAACATTTTTTCTATTGACGTAAAAAGTGTGCTTTAAAAGAGTTTACCCGACGTTTAAGTGGTCCACTAGAGCTTGTGTTAAATCGCTAGCTGAGGCACAAGCTTCTTTTCTTTTAGCCTCTGGAAAGGATGACAATGATTATATGTGCAACCGTTTTATGTATATGTACAAAATAATACCTTGAATTTCTTTTTTTAATGATTGTTTTGATTGATGTTCTTTTACCATAGCAGAGAGCATTTTTGTTTGTTTTGGAATTTTCCTACTGTTGACAACAAATTAACCTTAAATTATGAATACGTTGTGTGATCTGTCACTAAACTGTGAGTTGTCGTTGATTCCAAAAACTTATGTTAGACATGATTTATAATAAAAAACACTATATTAAATCGTAATAAATGTTCATTGCTAAAATTATTTAAATAATATAAACTCGTTTTAAAAATATTTCTTAAACAACATAAAAGTCTGTAAGTTGTCAGTATTGAAATATGTAACTAGATGTCGCAACAATTTTTTTAATGTTTAAGTATTAAATAAATTAAGATTTGTTTTAAAATTTCTTTTAAATATAATATAATAATTATGAATAAAAGATACTAATATTTTAAGCAAGTTAAGGATATTTTATCTGTAAAAAAGTGCCATCTAGGTTATTTCAAGTAAACATAAAATTGTATATTTAATTTATCTTAATTTGTTCAATTCAAATTGGTTAATAACATTTGTTTTTTAAATTTAGTTATGTATAAAAAGAAAAGAGAGTAAAATTCTTTAAAACCGCATGAAATAGGTTGATTAAAGTTGCAAATGTGCCGATAAAATAGATCGCGCCATCTGAAACGCAATTGTTAACATCTTGTCAAAAGTGACAGTAGCAAACGACAAAATAGTGTTTATGTGCCAAAATGTTTTAACGAATGCATGTGTTGTAAGCCATAGACCAAAAATATGGGCGATAAAAAGCGAAATTTCACAAACGAAGCCATGGAGCAAATAATAGGCAACATGACGGCGGAAATGCAAAATACCGACGGCCAATATGTGCCCCTGGCCTTTACGCCGCCACCAACAACCGAAATGAATTGGAACCAACCCCAAAATTCATACATCAACCATTTCGGCGTGCACAGTCCCGAACCGATGATGAACCATCCCACCATTGATCCATACAATCCGAACTCATATAATTACATCCCGCCACCAGCCAATTTATTCGACCCCTCGCCGTTCAAGACTATACCTATAAACGATTACGAACAGTATAAGCCCATTCCGAATGGCGGCAACGATCTCAATTTACTAGACAGGTTTATTTTAAGCCCTAGTGTTCAGAATATACCAGACAATATTTTGAATCAGCCCCAGTCTGAACCTCCACATCCGACCAACCATACACTGATAGATAATCTGGTTGGAAATTGGGTTATACCAAACAATTCTGGGACATACTCACCATTTGGCACAGAAACATTCAAGCCAAGTGTTTTTGAGGTTCATCCTGAGAGAGATAATATTGGACATGTTATTAACAATCATCAGTTTATTGATGAGCCTAAATATGTATCAAGTTTGGATCAAGGTAATGAGGATAAGCAGTTTTCATTTAACAGGGATCATAGGAAGCCTAGAATGGTTGCTGAGGTTAAACCAATGAGGCCCAGTTATTCTGATGTTTTGACTAAACCTGTACCATTGACCACTGCTAAACCTTTAAAGAATGATGTGAAAGAGACCAAACCCAAGAAGGAGAATAAGAAAACTACAAAAAATGATAAATCTCAAAAGAGTAATAATAATATAAACCGTACATTGAACAATGATATTAAAGATCTGAATGTTGACAAAAGTCAGTTTACAAAATCTGACAAGAATGTAAAAACCAATAAGACCAACCAAATGCCTCGAAAATGGGCATCTCTCGACAACATAGCTGATCCATCTAGCACCAAAACAGATGACAAGAAGAAAAAATCGGATGACAAGGATAAAAATTATATAAAACAGAGCAAAAAGGTCAACAAAACAGTCAGTGATATAACTGATATCGAAACAGTTCCTATTAAAACTGAATCTTTGATGAACAACAAGAATGGAGTGAAGAAAATTGTAAAACCCATTGGAAGACCTAAACCAAATGATTCCTTTGCAAACAGTGAAAGACCACCAGGAAAAAGAAATCAAAGGACTAGGAAAAGGGAAACACATGTACCTTTTGGTGAGCTGTACTGTTTTTAATTGTGTAATTGTTTGTTTGACTATCAGTGTTTTTATCAATAAAAGTTTGATAAGTAATTTTATAATTGTCAATTTGTCTAATCAGATTATATTTGTTTTGTAAACTAAAATGCTCTCTATAATTATTACACAATAAATTTTAACTGTATGAAATGTATTTAATTATTTGTATAGGCTTTGTAGGACAAAAACTGAAACAGTACACCAAAGGATGGTGGAGACTATTTATGGTGTGCCTCCTGTGGTTATTCAACCTTGTTTCTGACATATGCAGTCTAAGCATCCATATTAGCCGTGATTTGTAAGTCGCTTCCGCCCTGTACTATCACAAAAAACTGATGATTGTTATTTAGGGCGGTGAACTCGTGGTCGTGGATGAGAACCCACGGTTCGACGTTGCTGACGTCGACTGCGGACGTTTTCAAACGCATCAAAGTTTTCACGTGGCTCTTGGAGAAGTTCAAGGGGAAGAAGAAGGAGGAGGAGACGGAACAACACAGTAGTTTTGCACACAATGGGTTACAGAACAACATCAACATGCCCACGACCGGTGACGAGGCAATGCGAAGACTGCTGGCCTGCAAGGGGAAGGATCCTTATAGTATACTCGGGGTTACGCCAACGTGCACTGACGACGACATTAAACGGTAACATTTTGCGGTGGTTTTGTTTAAGATTTATTGGTACATTCTGGGTGAATTGTAGATACTACAAGAGACAAGCATTTTTGGTACATCCAGACAAGAATCCACTTCCAGGCGCTGAAGAAGCATTTAAAATTTTGGTCCATGCATTCGACATGATCGGCGAACCCGAAAGGAGAGCTGCCTATGACAGAGGTACATCATCATTAATAAATAAATATTATTATACATGTCCATTAAATAACAGGTCACAGTTAAATACTGTATTTGTGGTACAAAAATATTCCAAAGTAATCAAACTTATAATCAAATGGTCAAATTTAAGATTTCATTCAGTAACTTTTATATAAACCAGTCTTTTCAAGTAAAATTTAATGAAAACATTTTTAAAGCAAGGAAAAAAGTTAGTAGAGTAAACGAGGTTTATCAGACTCGAGACTTCTAAAGAAAAAGAACAGCGGCGATAGGTAGTTTTTAATGAGTCTACATTTAATTTGTTTAAGAATAACTATTTAGCACATGTCAGATGTTCTAGTTAGACAAAACTACACAAAACGTTTGTTATACCCACTGTAAAACTGAATAGTGGTTTAATTATGGTGTGAGAATGCTCTATTTCTACAATTAACATTAAATAACAATTTGCTTCCACATATTAAAGAAACGATGCTGTTAATAAATGTGTTGTAGCAAAAGTATTCAAACTTATATATCAAATGGTCAAATTTAAGATTTTATTCAATAACTTCTATATTACCAGTATTTTCAAGTAAAATTTAATGAAAACATTTTTTTTTGAAGCAAGATCGTCATATATCAGTCGTTGCTGTAATTATAGCAACTTATTAAAATATGCATTATATTTCTTGAATTGGATTACAGTATATATACTGTTTAATGTTATTTCAGTTATGCTGGTCAATTTAATTTTATTTTTTAATGAACTACTTACACTCTTTAATATTTCGTTGGTAAAATTATAGTAATTTTTTACTTCAATGTATTAATACAGAATTTAAAAAAAGGCAAGTGGTAGCTATCAATAAATGGATAATTTGAATGTCATATAATAATCCATTCTTATCATCAACTCAAACTAAAGCCAACATGGAGGAAATGGAACTAAAATTTAGTTTATGGACTTTGAGAAAAAAGTTAGTAAAATAAAGGAGGTTTATCAGACTAGAGACTTCTAAAGTAAAAAGAAGAGCGGCGATAGGTAGTTTTTAATAATGAGTCTACATTTAATTTGTTAAAGAATAACTATTTAGCTTATATTAGATGTCCTAGTTGGACAAAACTACACAAAACGTTTGTTATACCCACTGTATAACTGGATGGTGATTTAATTATGATGTGAGAATGCTCTGCTTCTATAATTAATATATTAAATAACAGTTTGCTTCCATTGCATGGCATATATTAGTCATTTAGTCATTAAAAATGCCTTTCAATATTAGAGTTCCTGCTATGTTCCTGTCCAGCTCAATTCAGAATAATAAATGTAATATTTTATTTATGACCATAATATTTAACATTTTATTTTAAAAAGTAATAATAATGACGTCACTACTGTATTTGCGTAGTGGTATCTTCTTGTTACAAACAACAACTGTGATAATCAAAATTAATTAAGATTGTGCAGAAAAATATGAAAAGCTTAATATTCAGGAAGCATTCTCAAGAATTACTTGAATTGCTTTAATATTACAAGTTATGAGTAAGAGAAAACAGGATTTTTTACGAAAATTTTGATAATTCTCTGAACGGTTTTTCACATAAATTTATTTTAGGTGTGGTGGAGTCGGCGCAAGTGGTGCAGGCGTGGAGCGAACTGAACGACCTGCTGCAACAGCTGCAGCAAAAGGTGGAGGCGGCCGCGAACACGATCCGTTGCAGCGCGTGCGGCTTCCGCCACAAACGGATAAAGATCGACCGGCCGAGCTACGCGGCCCGAAATTGCAACCAGTGCAAGATCCATCATGCGGCCCGCGAGGGCGACATCTGGGCGGAGGCCAAGGTGCTCGGCTTCCTGTGGCACTACTACGCCTGCATGGAGGGCGCCGTCTACGACATCACCGAATGGGCCGGCTGCCAGAAGGAGAGCCTCAAACACCTGAAACCGGACTCGCACCACGTGCAGTACAGGATCGCGCTGGGGAAACAGAACAATCCGCCTAGGAGGCACAGCAACTCGCCGCGCACCGAACGGCCGGACCTGGAGAACTTACTTAACACGCTCTACGGACAGAACGACAACGCGCAAGGCACGCGCCGTAGGTCGAAGAAGGCGAATAAATAATTTCGGCTAAGGTTTCAGTTTTAGGCAAATTTCCTTTTTAACCAGCATCGCTCCATATGTAATTATGCGCTTAATAAATGTTTACGACATACTCGCATCTTTATTTATTTATATTTTTGATTACACATTTAAGTGAGAGGTCAAAACCTTTCATCCAAAAGATTGTGTAGTCATACTGAATTAACACTATGTTTCAAGATGTTTGTATTTGTATTTGTTATCAAGTGATTTTTAATTATTATAACTTATTTTTATTTGATTTTTAAAAACCAAATTTTATATTCAGTCACTCAAAAGTTGTGTAATATAATTTTTAAACAAAATATATGTAAAAATTAAGATATATTAAATAATAGATCCGTCAAAGGTATCATTTGGAAGATTCAAACAAGAGAAAATACTGAATGGGTTACATTCTGATACAGATCATAAATTGGCCTGTCTCGATGTAGTATCACTTTTCACGAAAGATCCTGTCAATGAATCCTTAACCGTGATAGAAATATTCCCCACCGACATAGTAGATATTTTCCTGAAATTTATTTCAATTGGAACAACATATTCTATCCTACTAGAACATAATATACATACTACTATTATACCTACAAGAAAAATTCAATACAGTCTCAAGTTAACCAAAGACAAGGACTCTCAAACGGCTTCCGGGATATATCACATACCATGCTTTTGCGGAAAAGTGTATATCGGTACTACAAAATATTCAATGGGGACTGGGATTAAAGAACATAAACGGAACTGCAAATTATAACAATCAGACAAGTCTGTTGCAGCTGAACATGAACTGTGGAAATCACACCATAAAATTTTCAAAAAACCAAATCATCGATGTTTTGTCTTGCCCATCCCAATTTCCAGTAAAGTATAGGGAATCACGTTTATAACTAAATTCGACATAAAGATTTTATACATTTAAACTCATCAAGAGGTTTGTAGAAAAATATATTTGTTGTATATTCGGAAACTGGTCCGACCAAAATTAAAAGGCGAAAAAGATATTATAAAAAGTGGTACTATAAAATTAAATAACACATTTAATCCTTAAACATTGCTATATTTATATCAAGTGGGCTAAAAAGTAACCATGTTGACCACCAAAATGCGCTGCTATCGGGAGAAAGATTCTGATACATTATAGCCCATTTATATTTAGGCTGACATGTCAAATTTCAGCCCGATACAGCCCTTAGTTTTGTTTTGACAGCTGATTTTCGGGTACGTGTTATGCATCATGATTTTCGTTCTCTCATAAAACATTATTTTTTAGGACGGCGAAGGAAACAAAAGAAAAGTTGGATAAATATTATAAGATTCTTCAGATTACACCGTGATTTAAGGCTCCAATTGCTTCTCCATCCACCTTATTCGTCATATTTAACTCCATCGGATTATCATCTCCTCTCAAAACCTCAAAAGATGGTTCATCAATAATAAATTCAGCTCGCGGAGGAGTATTTTGCAAACCTCCCAGAAAATTATTTTCGAATAAGTGTATCGATCTGAAAGGACACTCTCAAGGACAACTATATTGAATAATAAAATCAAATTCTATCAAAAAAAAGATTTTTTCTATGTCAGCCTACGAACTTTTCAGCCCAACTGTTATATCAGTACTAGAAAATGTTTAATGGGAACTAGGATTAAGAACATAAACGGAGCTGCAAACTATGACAATCAGACAGGTCTGTTGTAGCTGAACATGCACTGAGGAAACAACAACATCCATCGATTTTTTGTCTTGCTTATCCCAATTTCCAGACATCTACCCTCTATAAAGTTTATAACTAAACTAACTAACTATAACATAGAAATTTTATAAATTTAAATGAACTAACTCATTGAGAAGTTTCCAGAAATATATATTTGTTGTATATTCGGAAAATGGTCGGGCCAAAAATTAAAAGAGAAAAAGGATATTACAGAAAGTGGTAATATAAAGTTAAATAACATATATTTAATCATTAAAAATTTCTTTCAAAATTAAAATTACTAAATTTATGCCTAACTCAGTTCAGAAAAATATATATATCTTTTTATAGAATAAGAATGTAGTAGTTTTTATAATACTGTTTAAAACAATCATAGCATTAATTAATTACTTTAACAGTTCACATTCAATAAAAAAGTTATGAAGTGTCTTTTTAAGGTATTTGAGTTGTTGGAAAAATTTCTGTTATATTGGCTTCCTGTAATCTGACATTGATACTCAGTTCCATTTTTTCCTTACCAGGACGTCTAGAAATAACCTGTTTTTATTTCCTTCGTAAAACTGAAAAAGTTGATGACTAGCAGGACAATTTTCCATTAAATTATTACTTACTTCTTCAACTAAACTTGACGTTCTTATATTAAACCCGTACACTTCATCCAAAGCATTCCCTATATCTTAGTTTGCTGATGTGAATCTACAGTTAAAGGTTGTCGGTGTAAGTTAAGGACACCCTGTAAAATATTCCAAGAACTGACACATGTCGCAAGAAAACACGTCACACGTCACACAAACATGAAGTTAAAAGTTAAATAATGGCCTTAGGAACAATTATCCTTTCATACACTAAACGAACCCAGTTACTTTACATACTGATCGCGTTCTGCATTCTGCAGTCCATTCTGGGGGCGGCGGTGTTCGGACAGTCGCTCTACATGTTCCTGCAGGTGGCTCCGATCATCAAATCGGAATCGTCCGAAATTCGTTTCGCATTCGCGACCACCGGCATATTCGGCACGAACCTGATGACCCATTGGTTGTTCGGCATCATGGTTTGCAGGAAGTGCTACTATCACGCACGACGGAGAAGTACCAGCAGCCAATTCGCGATATGGTGCTTCATCGGTTCGCAAACGGCGTTGTATTTTGTCGTGATCGTGCTGTTGGCTAGGAAATTGAACAGACAAATCGAGAGATCGATGAAGAACAGTTTGCAGAGCTACATGAAAAATTATCTTAGGAACGCGGATATGAAATACAGCATGGACTATTTGCAGTTCAGTCAGAAGTGTTGTGGAATTTACAGTTACCAGGACTGGCACAAGATCAGTTGGTTAAGCGTTTACGAAGTTAACAAAGATGCGGAAGCCGTCAAAAAGTATTTACTGTGGATTAATATTCATATAATTATATAAACATATTTTTGTATGCAGTAAAACGGAGGATGGGGTGATGCATTTGCCTGTAATTCCGTGGAGTTGCTGCAGGGTGGATTTTCCATCGCAGTGCTTTCACGATGCTTTGCAACAACCAGGGTACGCTCACCTTTGGAAGGATGAGGATTCGATTGTGGAAAGCTCTGTAAACACTAACGGCTGTTTGGAAATTGTATCGAAACCAGTTGAATTTAGTATAAATTTAGTGACTGCTTTGATGTCTGTCATTACAGTACTCCATGTGAGACATAAATTGTAATTAAACTCCATAAACTTGAACAAATAGTTTTTAGGTAATAATTTTTTGTCTGATGAAGATTCTATACACCTCTTGTAGAAATGTATTTTTACTTGAGGATCATAAGGGCAAATCACCAGGATGGGTGTTCGGAAGAGGTGACTTTGGTTATATGATGGGGAAAACCTTACACGAAATCATGGAGGTGGGTATTATAAATAAATGTAATCGAAACTTATTTCGTCTTATGTAGGGTGTCGACCAGAAAGGCTCAGAACAGCAGGTATCGCAGAAACCTATCAAAGAAAAGGAAAACAAACTTTTAAAACGGATCATGAGGAAAAGGAAAAAGTCTGATCATTTAATTGACAAAGAGAAACAGAAAAGAGACACGCCTGAGACAGAAAGACTTTTAAATAATAAATAAGTTTACAAATATTATTTATATACTATTTTAAGAAAAAATATACAAAGTTTTATTTATTTATTTTCCCTTTTCTATTTTCAAGGGAAACCTTGTTATTCTGTCAATTTTGCATCTATTAAATACTATTAACAAAACTACTCAAATTTATTATATATATCATATAAATAAAACGATTATATTTACGAATCATTTATTAAATCTTCTCTCATTTGTTTACGTAGATTGAATCACAGATGTCATCTAATTTGGAAAGTTGTTTGGTCCTATGATGTGGATGCTGTTCTTCTTTCATCGCTTGGTGGCGGTGTGCTCCATATTGCTGATCGGATGCATCGAAGATCCACTTCCACCCATTGTATGAAAACTTTGAATGCTATGCCAACGTCCAAAGATCCGCTGATCTTCATGTCACATCTGGTCCTAGAACAGGAGCTGCAAGACGAATCTAGATGGAGATTTCCAGCCTGCTGCCACTATTGAGGTAGATGAATTTACTGTTGGAAACTATTAACAAAAGTATATTTAATTAGCAACACAAGACATTTAACTTTGGTCAGTTGGGACACCTACAAAGATAAAACATTAACGAAATTACTATATAAGTAAGCTAAAAATTGTATAGACAAATCGAAAGATAATTGAGATAAGGAGTACACAACTATAATACAATATTTTGTAAATACAATGCGCAATGGAAAAATGAGAACAATGGAAAATTGTAGAAGTCGAAATGTATACCCTTGCTATTGTTAGGCTCTCTATACTATCGAATATATTTATTATCATTTTTATCTTTTAAGGCAGCTCTCAGCTCGCAAGTAGCGACCCAGGACCCACCACGTGGAGGTGGCTGCCTGGCGGGCCCCATTTTTCAAACAAAGTAACTTGGTTAATCTGCAATCCTCTGCAAAAAAATCAGTGTTACAATACTCACCTACTAGGAGATTGAACCACTAAAAATAAGACTTGATTGAGACTACTAATTAGGATGAGCTGGATATGTTGTCTTCGGCTGATGGACTCGTAATGTTTCCACCGGGATGTCCAGCTTCCTTTTATACGTTCCCGGTGCACGCATCCAGGATTAATTTCAAGGTTCGGATCGATATTGCATCTGTTGCACGCCTCCGCCACCTGATGATTCGCCGGAGTAAATTGGTTACTAGGTTACCTTGCATCCGGTTTTTTATTTTTGTGTATTTAGGGGGGCTTTAAGCTAATCGATAATGCAAGGTAGTTATATGAAGTCCCAGATGCACCCCGGCCATCAAATAATTCTGCGAATCGAGCTATAAAAATAGATTTATCGTATAAAATAAATAGAATTATGTATCTGAAGCATTTATATGTTATTTGTAACGTTAATTAAGTTTATTTTTCTTTCTTGCAAAAGCATCTTTATTGTTGTATTATTAAAGAAATTTTACTTTTTCTTCTTTCTATTATTATGTGGATCAGTTAAATAAAGGAAGTCATTTAAATTGACACATTTATCAGTTCATCAAAATTTACCCTTTTTAAAGATTCTTCTGGAGGAAATAGAGTAATTAATGTTAACTTATACAAATTTCAAAAGTGGTTCAAGCACTTATTTCATTTTTGTACAAAAATGTACATGTGTAAGGTATACATTGTATAAATTGTCAAGATTGTGTGGACTTGCAATCTACATTATTATTAATTTATGTTCATGAAAATCATCCTTGCAGTCACCAATATTACTGTGATATTGCAAGAATATTTATTTGAAATATTCATTTATTACAGACAATATTTGGGTAAGATTTAGACTTTTACATATCAGTAGATATTACCTTAATATTAAATATATTCAATATTATTATTGAAACATATTTAGATCCTTTTCCTACGGTTTTTAACCTAAGTTATGATTGCCTCCCCTATGGTTCCTTAATTAAGTAAAAATATAATTCCCAACATTACTGTTACCGTGCAGACATGCAACATTCCTTTCAATATTTTAATTAAATGTTGCAGAAATATTGTGGAATATATATTGTTTACAATATTTGTAAGGAAATATTAAAAACTATGGTTCCAGTAGTCACATTATTTAATTTTGTTAACATTTATAAGATTTCTATTTATTTTTGACATTATTGAAAATATTATTGTTATATTTTATCATTTTATAAACAGGTAATTAAATCAAGAAAATTAAAGTTTAAAAGAGAAATTGTTTATTAAATACTTTTGAATAATGGTATGATATTTTTTATAATTTTTTACCAAAGTTGTATATAAAATAATATAATTGTATACATTAAATTTTGAAAAATTAATTAATTAATTAATTAATTGGAAATGAAACGAACATATTTTTGAATATTATTATACATTTCTTCGTTCGTCTGTGTAAATTGAACCATAAATGTCATCTCATATGGAAAGTTGTTAGATTATTCCATGGTTTGACCATTGATGTTAGTACCATTCTTTTCTTAATGTTTGGCCGTTTCAACCCATTTTTAAAGATTTTAAATGGCATGTTAAAAAACAACTGATTTTCAGGTCTCATTTAGTCTATTCAAACATAAATATTATCTCATTTAGAAAGTTGTTAGATCTTTTCATGGTTTGATCCACTGATGTAAGTATCATTCTTCTCTTAATGTTTGACCACGGAATATAGTTCCATTCGTCCATCCTATACGTCGAAAGTCCGTTTCTATCCATGTTGATGTTCGAAAATCCATCGATCTTCAGGTCTCATCTAGCCCAGAACAGGAGATGCAAGATGAATCTATATGGAGATTTCCAGCCTGCTGTCACTAATGAGGTAGATAAATATACTGTTGAAAAATATTGACAAAAGTACATCTAACCAGCAGCAATGGATGTTTAACTTTGCTCAATTAGGCCACCTAAACAGACTCAGATTGCATTAGAAACACATTAGAAACATATGAATATATGTATAATATTACATTCTGAACACACAAAGTATTATGAAAAAATGAGAACAATAGAAAATTTGGAACAAGAGTAAAATAAAATCATGCGGACCATTCACATAAGTTTGCCTGTTTGTTTCGCTTATAATTATAATAACTTTTATCTTTTAAGGCAGCAATTAGCTCGCAAGTAACGACCCAGGACCCACCACGTGGAGGTGGCGGGCCCCATTTTCCAAACAAATTAACTTGGTTAATCTACAAACCTTTGAGAAGAAACCAATGTTACAATCATCTCTATCAGCATCTATCATAAAACAAAGTTACCAATAATATATATATTGGTATAATAAGACTACAAATTATGATAAGCTGTGGTGTTCAACTGAGGGACTGGTAATGTTTTCACCGGGATGTTAGACTGATCAATAGTGCAACGTGGTTATATGAAATCCCAGATGGCCGTCAAATAATTCTGCGAATCGAGCTATAAAAATGGATTAATCGTATAAAATAAATATAATTATGTATCTCGAGCAAATACCTTTATATATTTTTAGTAACAGTAATTAAGTTAATTTTCCTCTTACGAAAGCATCTTTTTACTTTTTCCTTTTATCTTTCGAATAATATATCGATTAATTAATTAAAGGATGTTACTTATCTGTTTAAAATTTATATTAATTACCATTTTTAATCATTCTTGTGGAAGAAATAGGGTAATGTTGACTTACACAAATTTCAAAAGTGGTACAAGTATTTATTCCATTTTTGTGCATATAAATAAACGATGACAATTAAAAAATAAAGTAAAATGGTGAAATCATTACCACATTTTTATAAGCAACGAAAATCAATAAATTCCTTTCAATACTGAAATAAAATGTTGCAGAAATATTGTAGAATGTATATCTTCTACAATATTTATAAGGAAATATTAAAAACTATTCTTGCAGTAGTCATATTTTTGTTAACATTTATAAAATTTCTTTTTATTTTTGCCATTATTGAAAATATTGTTATATTTTATTATTTTATAAAAAGATAATTAAATCAAGAAAATTAGAATTTAAAACAGAAATTGTTTATTAAATACTTTTGAATAATGGTATGATATTTTTTATAATTTTTTACCAACGTTTTATATAATTTAATAGTATACATTAAATTTTGAATAATTAATTATTTAATCAATTAATTTCCGTTTAATTAATTAATTAATTGGAAATGATACAAACATATTTTCAAATCATTTATTATATATTTCTTCGTTCGTCTATGTAAATTGAACCATAAATATCATTTCATTTGGAAAGTTGTTAGATTTTTCTATGGTTTGCCCCATTGATGTAAGTACCATTCTTCTCTTAATGATTGGCAATGGTATGTAGTTCCATTCGTCCATCCAATATGTTGAAACTCCGTTTCCATATCCATTTTTGAAGACTTTGTATGACATCTCGATGCTCGAAAATCCACTGATCTTTTGGTCTTATTTGGTCCAGAACAGGAGATGAAAGATGAATCTAGATGGAGCAATGGAGGTTTAACTTTACTCCATTAGGTCACCTGAACAGACTAGACACCAATAATAATACTTATGACTACAAAGTAGGATGAGCTGGGTATCTCTGGTGTTCAACTGAGGGACTCGTAAGGGAGTCACTTAAATTAGCACATGTATAACTTCATCAAAATTTATATTAATTACCATTTTTAAAAATTCTTCTGGAAAAAATAAAGTAATATTAACTTACTCAAATTTCAAAAGTGGCACAAACATTTATTTCATTTTTGTACATATGTATATATATATATATATATACATTTTATTAATTGACGATTATAAAAATAAAGCAAAATGGTGAAATTATTGCAACATTTTTCTAAACAACGAAAATCAAACTGAATCAGCATGGTTTTAAAACCAATCAAGAAAAGTAGGGATTGCTTAATCACTATTTACATCTTAAAATGTCGAGATTATGTGGATTTGCAATCCACATGATTATTAATTTATGTTTATGAAAAGCACCCTTGCAGCCACCAATATTATGATATGATATTGCAAGAATATTTATTTAAAATATTTATTTATAACAGACAATATTTGGAAAATATTTCAGCCATATTTCCATGCCCTTATTTTTACATTTCAGTAGATATTACCTTAATATCAAATATATTGAATATTATTATTCCTTTCAATATAGAAATTAAATGTTGTGCAGAATATATATTTTTTATAATATTTATAGGGAAATATTAAAAACTATCCTTGTAGTAGTCATATTATTTAATTTTGTTGACATTTATAACATTTCATTTTATAAAAAAATAATTAAATCAAGAACATTAAACAGAAATTGATTATTAAATACTACTATTATAATATGATAATTTTTTATCAATTTTTTATATAATATAATTGTATACGTTAAAGTTTGAAAATTTAATTAATTAATTAATTAATTGGAAATGAAACGAATATATTTCTGAACCATTTATTATACATTTATTTGTTCGTATGTGTAAATTGAATTATAAATATCATCTTATTTGGAAAGTTGTTAGATTATTCAATGGGTTGCTCCATTGATATTAGTACCATTCTTCTCTTAATGTTTGGCCGTGGTAAGTAGTTCCATTGGTCCATCCAATACGTGGAAAGTCCGTTTCCATCTATTTTTGAAGATTTTGAATGGCATGTCGTTTTCAAAAATGCATTGATCTTCAGGTCTCATCTGGTCCAGAACAGGAGATGCGAGATGAAACTTGATGGAGTTTTCCAGCCTGATGCCACTAATGAGGTGAATGAATATACTGTTTGAAAATTTGACAAAAATTCCTCTAGCCAGCACTAGAAACATGTGAATGTGATATTACAATTATATATTAGCGCGAAAATTATCACATTCTGAACACACAAAGCATTATGAAAAGTTGAGAACAATGGAAGATTGAGAATAAAAAAATAGAAGCATGCTGTCCATTCACATAAGTTAGCCTCTTTGTTTTATTTATAATTATAATCATTTTATCTATTAAGACAGCTCTTAGCTCGCATGTAGCGACCCAGGACCCACCACGTGGAGGTGGCTGCCTGTCGGGCCTCATTTTCCAAACAAATTAACTTAGTTAATCAACAAACCTTTGCGAAGAAACCTGCGTTACAAGACTCATCATAATGAAACAAAAATGCCAATAATATATCTTACTTATGACTACAAATTAGGATGAGCTGTATCTCCGTGGTGTTCAACTGAAGGACTCGTAATGTTTTCACCGAGATGTCCAGTTTCATTTTATACGTTACCGAGGCACGCATCCCGGATTATTTGTGAGTTCAAGGTCCGGATCGATATTGCATCTGTTGCACGCCTCTGCCACCTGATGATTCGCCGGAGTAAATTGGTTACTAGGTTACCTTGCATCCGATTTTTTATTTTTGTGTATTCGGAGGGGCTTTAGGCTGATCGATAGTGCAAGGTGAGTATATGAAATCCCAGATGCACCCCAGCCATCAAACAATTCTGCGAATCCAGCTATAAAAATAGATTAATTGTATAAAATAAATATAATTATATATCTCAAGCAAATATTTTTTATTTTATGTTTTTAGTAACGCTTATTAAGTTTATTTTTCTTTCCTACAAAAGCATCTTTATAGTTGTATTATTAAAAAAATGTTCCTTTTTTTCCTTAATTTGCACATTTATCAGTTCATCAATATTTATTTTAATTAACTTTCTAAGAAATTTTTCTGGAAGAAATAGAGTAATGTTAACAAATTTTAAAACAAGCATTTATTTCAATTTTGTACATATACATTTTATAAGTTGACGATTATAAAAATAAAATAATATGGTGAAATCATTTTAACATTTTTATAAGAAACAATAATCAAACTGAATCAGCATGATTTTAAAATCAATGTCGAGATTGTGTGGACTTGCATCTATATGATTATTAATTTGTTTATGAAAACCACAGTTGCAGCATCCAATATTACTGTGATATTGCAAGAATATTTATTTATTACAGACAATATTTGGGAAAAATTTCAGCCATATTCATATGTCCTTAATTTTACATTTCAGTAAATATTGCCTCTATAATAAATATATACAATATTATGATTGAAACATATTTAGATTTTTTCCTACGGTTTTTAACATAAGTTGTGATTGCCTCTCCTGTAGTCCCCTAATTAAATTAAAATATAATTCCCATCATTACTGCTATCGTGCAGACATGTTAAAAAATTTCTTTCAATATTGAAATTAAATGTTGCAGAAATATTGTGAAATATATATTTTTTACAATATTTGTAAGGAAATATTAAAAACTATGCTTGCAGTAGGCATATTTTTCAATTTTGTTATCATTTATATTCTTTTTTAAGAGCACGTTGAATTATTACAGAAATATTACTTTTTTATTTTACCTCTCAAAATATATATTTCATTAATTATGACTGCTAATATAATGTTTTTTTATCTCCAGTAACTATTATTCAAATTTGTTAACATTTATGTTTTTTTTATTTTTGATATTATTGAAAATATTATTGTTATATTTTATCATTTTATAAACTAGTAGTTAAATCAAGAAAATTAAAGTTTAAAAGACAAATTGTTTATTAAATACTTTTGAATAATGGTATATTTTTTATAATTTTTTACCAAAGTTTTATATGATAAAATATAATTGTATACATTAAATTTTGAAATATTAATTAATTAATTGGAAATGAAACGAACATATCTTCGAATCATTTATTAAACATCTCTTCGTTCGTCTGTATAAATTGAAACATAAATATGATCTCATTTGGAAAGTTGTTAGATTTTTTCATGGTTTGCTCCATTAATGTAAGTACCATTCTTCTCTTAATGTTTGGCCGTGGAATGTAGTTCCATTCGTCCATCCAATACGTTGAAAGTCCATTTCCATCCATTTTTGAAGTCTATGAATGCCATGCCGGTGTTCGAAAATCCACTGATTTTCAGGTCTCATCTGGTCCAGAACAGGAGATGCAATATGAATCTAGATAGAGATGTTCAGCCTGTTGTCACTAATAAGGTGGATGAATATGCTGTTGAAAAATATTGACAAAAGTACATCTAACCAACAGCAATTGGTGTTTAACTTTGCTCCATTAGGCCACCTAAACAGACTCAGATTACATTAGAAACATATGAATGTGATATTACAATTATATAATGACGCGGAATGAGTATATAACTATAATATCACATTCTGAACACACAAACTATTATGAAAGAATGAGAACAATGGAAAATTGGGAACAAGAGAAAAATAAGCATGCGGACCATTGACATAAGTTTGCGTTTTTGGTTTACTTCTCGCTTATTCATTTTTAACTATTAAGGCAGCTCTCAGCTCGCAAGTAGCGACCCAGGTCCCACCACGTGGAGGTGGCTGCCTGGCGGGTCCCATTTTCCAAACAAATTAACTTAGTTAACAGAAATTATTTATTAAATACTTTTGAATAATGGTACGATATTTTTTATAATTTTTTATGTAATATAATATATACTGTATATAATTGTATACATTAAATTTTGCAAAATTAACTGATTAATTAATTAATTGGAAATGAAACGAACATATTTCTGAATCATTTATTATACATTTCTTTGTTCGTCTGTGTAAATTGAATCATAAATATCATCTTATTTGGAAAATTGTTAGATTATTCAATGGTTTGCTTCATTGACGTTGGTACCATTCTTCTCTTAATGTTTGGCCGTGGTAAGTAGTTCCGTTGATCCATCCAATACGTGGAAAGTCCATGTCCATCCATTTTTGAAGATTTTGTATGGCATGTCGATGTTCGAAACTCCACTGATCTTTAGAACAGAAGATGCGAGATGAATCTAGATGAAAATTTCCAACCTGCTGTCATTAATGAGGTGAATGAATATACTGTTGGAAAATATTCACAAAAATTCCTCTAGCCAGCATTAGAAACATGTGAATGTGATATCACAGTAATTTAATGGCGCGGAAATTATCACATTCTGAACACACAAAGCATTATGAAAAATTGAGAACAATGGAAGATTGATAATAGGAAAATAGAAGCATGCTGTCCATTCACATAAGTTAGCCTCTTTGTTTTACTTATAATTATAATCATTTTTATCTTTTAAGACAGCTCTTAGCTCGCAAGTAACGACCCGGGACCCACCACGTGGAGGTGGCTGTCTATCGGGCCCCATTTTCCAAACAAATTAACTTAGTTAATCAAGAAACCTTTGCGAAGAAACATGTGTTACAAGACTCATAATGAAACAAAAATGTCAATAATATATCTTACTTATGACTACAGATTAGGATGAGCAGTATCTCCGTGGTGTTCAACTGAAGGACTCGTAATGTTTTCACCAGGATGTCCAGTTTCATTTTATACGTTACCGTGGCACACATCCCGGATAATTTGTGAGTTCAAGGTCCGGATCGATATTGCATCTGTTGCACGCCTCCGCCACCTGATGATTCGCCGGAGTAAATTTGTTACTAGGTTACCTTGCATCCTATTTTTTATTATTGTAAATTCGGAGGGGCTTTAGACTGATCGATAGTGCAAGGTGAGTATATAAAATCCCAAATGCACCCCAGCCATCAAACAATTCTGCGAATTGAGCTATAAAAATAGAATTATCGTATAAAATAGATAGAATTATGTATCTGGAACAAATACCTTTATATGTTATTAATAGCGCTAATTAAGTTTTTTTTTCTTTCTTACTAAAGCATCTTTATGGTTGTATTATTAAAGAAATTTTAATTTTTTCCTTTTATCTTTCGATTAATATATCGATTCATTAAATGAAGGTAGTCATTTAATTTGACACATTTATCAGTTCATCAAAATGTATGTTAATTACCCTTTTTAAAGATTCTTCTGGAAGAAATGGAGTAATGTTAACTTATACAAATTTCAAAAGTGGTTCAAGTATTTATTTCATTTTTGTACATGTGTAGGGTTACATTGTATAAGTTGATGATTATAAAAATAAAGTAAAATGGTGAAATCATTTCAACATTTTTATAAGCAACGATAATCAAACTGAATCAGCATGATTTTAAAACCAATGTCGAGATTATGTGGACTTGCATCTACATGATTATTAATTTGTTTATGAAAACCAAACTTGCAGCAACCAATATTACTGTGATTTTGCAAGCATATTTATTTATTACAGACAATATTTGGGAAAGATTTCAGCCATATTCATATGTCCTTACTTTTACATTTCAGTAGATATTGCCCAATATTAAATATATTCAATATTGTTTTTGAAACATATTTAGATCCTTTTCCTACAGTTTTTAACATAAGTTTTGATTGCCTCTTCTGTAGTCCCCTAATTAAATTAATATATAATTCCCAACATTACTGCTACCGTGCAAATATGTTAAAGAATTCCTTTCAATATTGAAATTAAATGTTGCAGAAATATTGTGAAATATATATTTTTTACAATATTTGTAAGGGAATATTAAAAACTATGCTTGTAGTAGCCATATTATTTAATTTTGTCACATTTATATGATTATTTTTATTTTTGATATTATTAAAAATATTATTGTTAAATTTTATCATTTTATAAACAGGTAATTAAATCAAGAAAATTAAAGTTTAAAAGAGAAATTATTTATTAAATATTTTGGAAAAATAGTATATTTTTTCCCTAGGATGGATCCACCTTGTCGTGGTCCTGGGGCTCAGTACCGCTCCACAAGCTAGTGGTAGTGGGGAGCTAACGGATCCAACACCTGCAAGTCCAATCCATCCCCAGGAAGATCTTCGGATCTTCCTCAGATTGAAATTGTTCTTCCGAACCCAGTTGACAGGCGGCTGGCATCTTTGTCAGTTCCACGTCTTCTTGTTCAGCATACCCCGTATATGCAAATATACGTTCCTTTCCCCCATGTATGATTTATCATACATCGATGCCCGGAGAGGGGTTTTTAAACTACTTTCCCCTCTTTGTCCCCCCCAAAAAAAAGCATATTTTTTATAATTTTTTACCAAAGTTTTATATAATAAAATATAATTGTATACATTAAATTTTGAAAAATTAATTAGTTATTTGGAAATTAATTTTTATACATTTTTTCGTTCGTCTGTGTAAATTAAAACAAATATTATCTCATTTGGAACGTTGTTTTTTTTTTTCATGGTTTGCTCCACTGATGTAAGTACCATTCTTCTCTTAATGTTTGGCTGTGGTATGTAGTCCCATTCGTCCATCTAATACGTTGAAAGTCAGTTTCCATCCATTTTGAAGACTTTGATTGCCATGTCCATGTTAGAAAATCCACTGATTTTCAGGTCTCTTCTGGTCCAGAACAGGAGATGCAATATGAATCTAGATGGAGATATTCAACCTGGTGTCATTAATAAGGTGGATGTATATACTGTTGGAAAATATTGACAAAAGTACATCTAACCAACAGCAATGGGTGTTTAACTTTGCTCCATTAGGCCACCTAAACAGACTCAGATTGCATTAGAAACATATGAATGTGATATTACAATAATATAATCGCACGGAATGAGTATATAACTATAGTATCACATTATGAACACACAAAGTTTTATGAAAGAATGAGAACAATGGAAAATTGGGAACAAGAGAAAAATAAGTATGCGGATTATACACTTAAGTTTGCGTCTTTGGTTTATTTTTCGTTTATTAATTTTTAACTATTAAGGCAGCTCGCAAGTAGCGACCCAAGGCCCGTCACGTGGTGGTGGCTGCCACTCGGGCCCCATTTTCCAAACAAATTAACTTAGTTAATCAACAAACCTTTGCGAAGAAATCTGTGTTACAAGACTCATCTATCATGAAACAAAAATACCAATAATATATCTTACTTATGACAACAAATTAATTTGAAGCGGATCTCCGTGGTGTTCAACTGAGGGACTCGTAATATTTTCACCGGGATGTCCAGTTTCATTTTATACGTTACCGAGGCACGCATCCCGGATTATTTGTGAGTTCAAGGTCCGGATCGATATTGCATCTGTTGCACGCCTCTGCCACCTGATGATTCGCCGGAGTAAATTGGTTACTAGGTTACCTTGCATCCGATTTTTTATTTTTGTGTATTCGGAGGAGCTTTAGGCTGATCGATAGTGCAAGGTGAGTATATGAAATCCCAGATGCACCCCAGCCATCAAACAATTCTGCGAATCGAGCTATAAAAATAGATTTATTGTATAAAATAAATAGAATTATGTATCTCAAGCAAATATTTTTTATTTTATATTTTTAGTAACTTATTAAGTTTATTTTTCTTTCTTACTAAAGCATCTTTATAAAATTTTACTATTTTTCCTTTTACCTTTCGAATAGTACATCGATTAATTAATTAAAGGAAGTCACTTAAATTTGCACATTTATCCATTCATCACAATTTATATTAATTAACCTTCTAAGAGATTTTTTTGGAAGAAATAGAGTAATGTTAACAAAGTTCAAAACAAGCATTTATTTCTATTTTGTACATATACATTATATAAGTTGACGATTATAAAAATAAAGTTAAATGGTGAAATCATTTCAACATTTTTATAAGCAACGAAAATCAAATTGAATCAGCATGATTTTAAAACCAATGTCGAGATTGTGTGGACTACATGAACATTAATTTGTTTATGAAAACCACACTTCCAGCATCCAATATTACAGTGATATTGCACGAATATTTATTTGAAATATTTATTTTTTACAGACAATATTTGGGAAAGATTTCAGCCATATTCATATGTCCTTACTTTCACATTTCAGTAGATATTAAATATATTCAATATTATTATTGAAACATATTTAAATCCTTTTCTTTCAGTTTTTAACATATGTTGTGATTGCCTTTCCTATAGTCCCCAAATTAAATGAAAATATAATTCCCAACATTACTGCTACCGTGCAGACATGTTAAAAAATTCCTTTCAATATTGAAATTAAATGTTGCAGAAATATTGTGGAATATATATTTTTTACAATATTTGTAAGGGAATATTAAAAACCATGCTTGCAGTAGTCATATTATTCAATTTTGTTAACATTTATAATTATTTTTTTTTATTTTTGACATTATTGTAAATATTATTGTTTATTATTTTATAAACAGGTAATTAAATCAAGAAAATTAAAGTTTAAAAAGGAAATTGTTTATTAAATACTTTTTTATAATGGTATATTTTTTATAATTTTTTACCAAAGTTTTATATAATAAAATATAATTGTATACATTAAATTTTGAAATATTAATTAATTAATTGGAAATGAAACGAACATATTTTCGAATCATTTATTATACATCTCTTCGTTCGTCTGTATAAATTGAAACATTAATATGATCTCATTTGGAAAGTTGTTAGATTTTTTCATGGTTTGCTCCATTAATGTAAGTAGCATTCTTCTCTTAATGTTTGGCCGTGGAATGTAGTTCTATTCGTCCATCCAATACGTTGAAAGTTTGAAGACTGTGAATGCCATGCCAATTTTCGAAAATCCACTGATCTTCAGGTCCCATCTGGTACAGAACAGGAGATGCTAGATGAATCTAGATGGAGATGTTCAGCCTGCTGTCACTAATAAGATGGATGAATATACTGTTGGAAAATATTGACAAAAGTACATCTAATCAACAGCAATGGGTGTTTAACTTTGCTCCATTAGGCCACCTAAACAGACTCAGATTGCATTAGATACATATGAATGTGATATTATAATTATATAATGGCGCGGAATGAGAATATAACTATAATATCACATTCTGAACACACAAAGTATTATGAAAGAATGAGAACAATGGAAAATTGGGAACAAGAGAAAGATAAGCATGCGGACCATTGACATAAGTTTGCGTTTTTGGTTTACTTCTCGTTTATTCATTTTTAACTATTAAGGCAGCTCTCAGCTCGCAAGTAGCGACCCAGGACCCACCACGAGGAGGTGGCTGCCAGTCGGGCCCCATTTTCCAAACAAATTAACTCGGTTAATCTACAAACCTTTGCAAAGAAACCAGTGTTACAATACTCATCGATCAAGCCACGAATAATATGTCTTACTCAAGATTACAAATTGGGATGTGATGGATGGTCGTTTTCAACAGGACTGACGGACTCGAAATGTTTTCACCAGGATGCCCAGTTTCATTTTATACGTAGCCGAGGCACGCATCCCGGATTAATTTCGAGTTCAAGGTTCGGATCGATGTTGCATATGTTGCACGCCTCCGGCATCTGATGATTCGTCGGCGGTAATTCAGTTACTAGGTTACCTTGCATCCAATTTATTAATTTTGCGCATTCGGATTGGCTATAACCTGATCGATAGTGCAAGATTATTATACGAAATCCCAGATGGACCCCAGCCATCAAATAATTCTGCGAATCGAGCTATAAAAATAGATTAAACGTATAAGATGAATAAAATTATGTATCTAGAATAAATGCCTTTGTTTTCAACCTTTGTAACAACGCCAATTAATTTTAACTATTCTTTTTTAAGAGCACGTTGAATTATTACAGATTATTTTACCTCTCAAAATATATATTTCATTAATTATGACTGCTAATATAATGTTTTTTTATCTCCAGTAACTGTTATTCAATTTTGTTAACATTTATAAGATTTTTTTTATTTTTGACATTATTGAAAATATTATTGTTATATTTTATCATTTTATAAACAGCTAATTAAATCAAGAAAATTAAAGTTTAAAAGAGAAATTGTTTAGTAAATGCTTTTGAGTAATGGTATATTTTTTATAATTTTTTACCAAAGTTTCATATAATCTACACATATAAATAAAATTGGAGTGTCAGTTTGTAATATTGAAATAACCGTTTTTTACTACATGCATATGAATATAAATACGGTACATACACCAAAATAACATTTTTTGAAATTTTTGTCTGTTTGTCTGTCTGTCTGTTTGTTCCCGCTAATCTCTGAAATGGCTGGACCGATTTTGACGGGACTTTTATTGACAGGTAGCTGATGTAATAAGGAGTAACTTAGACTACTTTTATTTTGGAAAAATAAAGTAATGTTGCAATGTCTTGATAACTGGATTATTAGTATAATAATTGTAAAATAATTTTATTTATGTTATTTTTAACGCCATAATACACGTTAATTAGAACGTCGGACTCTTAATACACTTTTTTTAAGAAATCGACTTATTATTTAGAAGTGCATATCTGGTTAAAAAATATCGGATAAGTTATGAAACACCCTGTATGCAGTTTAATAAAGATACGAGAATTTAAAAATCGAATCCATGAGCCATTGGTGATCTCGAATCATCAATTAATCGATTATGTGAATTCTGTCAAATGATGTACGTACACCATGAGCAATCTTTTATAGATGGTCTTTTTTGTCCATACGACAGCTGTCAAATTTATACACGTGTCTTTTGAAGGTTAAGGCTAACTGAAAATCATATGGATTTAATACTAATAGCGCCATTTATGTGTCAGCCTACGAACTTTTCAGCCCTCATTATAGTATTCAAAATAAGTGATAGCGAATCAAATAAAATAATCGATTTCAAACATATTTTCATTATATTCTTGTACGAATAACATGTTTCATATAGAACTGGGCACAAATAATCAAGCCATTTCAACTTTACCTCTAAAAATAAACATATTTAATCAGGGAAAGAAAGAAATTTTTTATATAATTTGCCTTTTAACGATTTTGTAGTCCATGGTTACAGGTTTTACGTTCATGTCGTTTTTATTTTTTCAATATAATATTCAACTGTTATTTGGTATTTAATTAACTATTTAAATTTGAATTTAATAAAATTAGATAACACTAGATTAATTAAGATTAAATATCAGTCAGATTGAATTGACTGAATAAGAACGTGTCGATTAGGTATACTAAGATTAAATGTGAGTTAAATAAACAATGTGAATGTGTTGATATTGCTAAAGGCTCTATCAGAAAACAAAATATAAGCTTACTTAAATTCAGATATAAATTATAAAAATGGAAGTAATAATTCCAGGTATAACTTTTATAGAACTTAAATCCATAGTATATGTTAAAATTTTATTATACCTGAATGTTAATGCATATAAATACTAACTGCATCAAACCAAATGGCACAGTTCATTAAATTTACTGTGAAGTGCAACGCGTAAATCAACCAACTGATCGTCATTATGTCTAGCAAGATGTGTGATTTAATAAGCGAATTCAAGTGTGCCGTATGCTTTGATTACATGAAACCACCAATACGGATGTGCGTTATCGGCCACAGCTGCTGCAAATCCTGCTTTCGGCGTATGCTACACTGTCCTGAATGTAGGGGCAAGAAGAGCGGTTTCAGGAACTTGAACCTGGAAAGGATATACTATAAACTCACCTTCCCGTGTCAAAACGCAGAGTATGGCTGTAAATTTGTTGCCAAGGGAATAGAAGTTATGACACACGAGGACAAGTGCATTTATTCAAACCTGCCATGTCCGTTTACCAGTTATGGATGCACATGGTCGGGATTGTACAATAAAATGGAAGACCATTTAAGGGAGGCGCATGATTTCAGGAATGATATTCCTGACTTTTGTGATTTGAGGGGTCTCGACGAAGGAGCCAATTGCTGGCGGCAGGCGTTGAAGTTCGACGGACATCTGTTTATAGTTTGCATTAGAAAGTCAGACGATAATTTTTGGTTTGGGGTTTACTCGGTTATCAATACGGATGCTACATACAACTATGATATTACATTCGTTAATTTGGAGGATAATTCTGCTGCCAATTATAGCGGTACGTGTTCTACTCACAAAAAATACGCTTTCGAAGAATTGAACAGGCGCAATATGCAGTCCGCACCAGGGACGTTAGTTGAGGGTTTGAGACAGGGCAACATTATTAACTATGATGTTGAAATCTCTCGTGAAAACTCATTAAACTTTTCAAAACATGATTGACATGATGACCATAATAATAAAAATGAAATTGATTAATAAAATGAAAATAATTTTGTATTATATCCGATTTGTGCCTTTCTGATTTTATATTGATGATGATAATGATAAAAATAAATTGTTGAAAGTATTGCATTAGTATTTTTTTCCAATTTGTATTCATGTTATTGTACATCTATTAGATGTACGAGAATTGTAACGGCACCCTAAACGGTGAGGTATATATTCATTGAGACAGCAACTCTTCCACAATTTATCCCAACGGTTTTTGTTGTATATATCGAGATTTGTGGTTCTATAAAGATTAAAATCCGTGGATTGACCAATCGAAAACTTCAACATGATATTTTAAATACATGTTACTAACTCTAATGAACACTAAACCATAATATCTCACCCCAAAGATATTCCTGTTATTGGTGATTTGTTGGGTCTCGACGAAGGGGCCAATTGTTGAAGAAGGTGCTGAAATTCGAGAGTCTTCTTTTCATACTTTGCGCCGCAAAAGTAGGAAGAAATTTCACCACAGTAAAAATAAATAAATGAAAATGTAGTTAGTTTGTATCTATATTATTGAATATATTAGCAACGAGCAGTTACTTGCAATATTGATTTTCTTTCAATTATCCTAAAATTGCTCCATAAAATGCAAATAATCTCTGTGTAATTCAAAGCTTTCGTTTTTCTTTTGTCTCGGTTTATACGTTACTCAACTAAATAGTTAAATTTAATAGTTATACAATCCTAATTATTTGTTTAGTAATAATGTGGTGACTTATTTAACGGAAAACTTTTTAACGATTGTTGAATATGTGATTATAGCATTTTGTTCCAATTTCCTGGTTTGATGTACTGCCATAAACTAAATTAATAGTAATTATTAAATATTTTTCCATATTTAAATAATAGTAAATGTATTTTAAGTAAAGTACTCAAAAATGTGAAATATCCTTATTTTTATTCAATAAATGGCGAATGTGACACGTAATTCATATTCGATTATAATAATAAATATACGTTTATTAATTAATTAATTAATTGCAAAGTACCGATCTAACAAGGAGAATACAAATGATTAATTAATGTGGTTATAGTATTTTGTTCCAATTTGTATTCATATTATTTAATGCCTATTAGATTTTTGTTGAAATTTGTAGTTCTGTAAAGATAGTCACAGTGCCCAGACTCAACTTGTAAGTTTGGTTGAGAGATTCAGGAAAGGTGGTACTGTTAAATGCAAGGTTAAAATCTTTAGAAAACACATGAATCCTAAATTATGTAATCATCATAATAAAAATAAATAAATGAACATGAAAATTGCTTAATAAAAATATTTGAAAATAATCTCTGTGTTATTGAAAGCTTTCATTTTTCTTTTGTTTCGGTTTATAAGTTACTCAACTAAATCGTTAAATTTAATAGTTATACAATCCTAATTATCAGTTTTCATTTCGTACAGAGTTGATGAAATTACTCAATATTTGACTTAGCTACCACTTGGTCGGACCTTGATAATAATGTGGTGACTTATTTAACGGAAAACTTTTTAACGATTTGTCCTTAATTCTTCAGTTCATGGCAACACCGAATTATTATTTTTCTTACAGGATCAATGAATTACTTAAAAGTGAAAGTTAATTTTGGTTAACAAAAAATTGAACGCAGTATTTTCAAGAATAAAATTAACTTGACCTGTTGATCAGTGGACACAAAAGAAATAATGAACATAAAATTGCTACCATAAACTAAATGTTCGTAATTACTAAATATTTTTCCATATTTAAATAACAGTAATTTAGGTAACGTGCTCAAAAATGTGAAACACCCTTATATTTCAATAAATGGCGAATGCGCTACATAATTCATATGCAATAATAATAATAAATATACGTTTATTAATTAATTAAATGAAAAATACCGATCTAACAAGGAGAATACAAATGATAATGATAAAAATAAATCGTTGAAATTGTGGTTATAGTATTTTGTTAAAATTTGTATTCATGTTATTGAATGCTTATTAGAATTGTAATTGGTAAAAATGATTGAATATATAAATATTAACTTCTATTACTGTAGAAATTCAATATTGTTGTTATAACCGGCTCAAAATGGCGAAGTATATATTCATAAAGACAGTAAGCTCTCCCACAACTTATTCCAATTTTATAATTTTTGTTGTTTTAATCGAGATTTGTGATTCTTTAAATACAGGTGCTGAAGTTCGACGGACTTCTTTTCATACTTTGTGCAGTTAAAGGGGAAAGAATTTCTTGGTTTCGTATTTACTCGCTCATCAATACTGATATTACGTACAATTATGAGGTGACTTCCGTGGATTTTAAGAAGAATAGAAGAAAGGTCGGCCAGTTTTAACGTTTTTTGCTCAACTCACAAAAAATATGCTACCGGAGAAATGAACAGACACAGTGTCCAGACACAACCTGTAAGTTTGTAAATAGTTATACAATCTTAATTATTAGCTTTCATTTCATATAGAGCTGATGAAATTATTCAATATTTGTCTTAAGTACCACTTGGTTGGCCCTTTATAATAATGCCGTGATTTAAACAATTTCTCCTTAATTTTTCAATTCATAACAACGCTGAATTAATATTTTTCTTACAGGAGCTATGAATTACTAAAAAGTAAAAGTTGTTATAATTTTGGTCAACGAAAAAATGAACGCATTATTTTCAAGAATAAAATTAACTTGACCTGTGGACCAGTGAACATAAAAATTACAGAAATAATAAACTTAAAATTACTACATTAATAGTAATTATTAAATATCTTTTTATATTTACATAATAGTAAAATGTGAAACACCCATATTTTCATTTAATAAAAATGAATCGTTGAAAATGTGGTTATAGTATTTTGTTCCAATTTGTATTCATATTATTTAATGCCTATTAGATTTTCAAGAATTGTAATTAGTAAAAATGATTGAATATATAAATATTATTTATATTAGCGTAGATATACAATATTGTTATAACCGTCTCTAAACGGCGTAGATTTTTGTTGAGATTTGTAGTTCTTTAAAGACAGGTGCTGAAATTCGACGGTTTTCTCTTTATACTTTGCACAGTAAAAGGAGAAAGAAATTCTTGGTTTGGTGTTTACTCGCTCATCAATACTGATGTTACGTACAATTATGAGGTGACATTCGTGGATGAACAGTGTTTACTCAACTCACAAAAAATATGCTACCGAAGAAATGAACAGACAGTGTGCCCTAGGGTTAAATACAATGTTAAAATCTTTAGAAAACCTCAAACACTTGAATCCTAAATTATGTAATCATCGTAATAAAAATAAATCAATGAAAATGTAGTTATAGTATTTTGTTCAATTTTGTATCTATTTTATTGAATATATTAGCAACGAGTTGTAACTTACAGTATCGATTTTCTTTCAATTATCCTAAAATTGCTTAATAAAAATATTTACAAGTAATCTCTGTGTTGTTGAAACTTTTCGTTTATTTTTTGTTTCGGTTTATACGTTACTCAACTAAATAGTTAAATTTAATAGTTATAAAATTCTAATTGTTAGTTTTCATTACTCAATATTTGACTTAACTACCACTTGGACGGACCTTTATAATAATGCGGTGACTTATTTAACTGAAAACTCTTTCACGATTTCTCCTTAATTCCTCAGTTCGTGACAAAGCTGAATTATTACTTTTCTTGCAGGAGTAATTAATTACTAAAAAGTAAAAGTTGTTAAAATTTCAGTTAGTGAAAAAATGAACGCAGTATTTTTAAGAATAAAATTGACTTGACCTGTTGATCAGTGGACACAAAAATTACAGATACAATAAACAAAAAATTATTACCATAAACTAAATGTTCGTAACTATTAAATATTTTTTCATATTTAAATAATAGTAAATGTATTTTAAGTAATGTACTCAAAAATGTGGAAGACCCTTATTTTATTCAATAAATGGTGTATTCATATGCAATAATAATAAATATACGTTTATTAATTAATTAATTGTAAAGTACAGATCTAACAAGGAGAATACAAATGATGATAAAAATAAATCGTTGGAAATGTGGTTATAATATTTTGTCCCAATTTGTATTCATATTATTTAATGCCAATTAGATTTTCAAGAATTGTAATTAGTAAAAATGATTGAATATATAAATATTATTTCTATTAGTGTAGAAATACAATATCGTTATAACCGTCTCTAAACGGCGTGAATTTTATCATTTTTATTGAGAATTGTAGTTCTTTAAAGACTGGTGCTGAAGTTCGACGGTTTTCTTTTCATACTTTACACAGTTAAAGGAGAAAGAAATTTCTGATTTGGTGTTTACTTGCCTCCGCCGATCCTGCATCAGGAGGCGTCTAGCAAGATTTTCCATTCTCTCGTCCCAAAAAAAAAAAAAACTTATGTTACGTACAATTATGAGGTGACTTTAGTGGGTGAACGGTGTTTGCTCAACTCACAAAAAATATTCTACCGAAGAAATGAACAGGCACAGTGCCCAGACTCAACTTGTAAGGTTGATTGAGTGTTTCACGAATGATGGTATTGTTAAATACAAGGTTGAAATCTTTAGAAAACACATGAATCCTAAATTATGTATCATCATCATAATAAAAAGAAATAAATGAACATGTAGTTATAGTATTTTGTTCCAATATGTATCTGTATTATTAAATATATATTAGCAACGAGCAGTAACTTGCAGTATTGATTTTCTTTCAATTATCCTAAAATTGCTTAATAAAAATATTTGCAAATAATCTCTGTGTTATTGAAAGCTTTCGATTTTCTTTTTCAACGCTGAATTATTATTTTTCTCACATTAACAATGAATTACTAAAAAGAAAAAATTGTTAACATTTTGGTCAGTGAAAAAATGAAAGCAGTATTTTCAAGAATAAAATTAACTTGATCTGTTGATCAGTGGACACATTATTACAGAAATAATAAACATGAAATTACTGCCATAAACTAAATTAATAGTAATTATTAAATATTTTTCCATATTTAAATAATAGTAAATGTATTTTAGGTAACGTACTCAATGTGTCAAACACCTTCATTTTCATTCAATAAATGGCGAATGTGTCATGTAATTTATATGCAATAATAATAATAATAAATATACGTGTATTAATTGATTAATTGCAAAGTACCGATTTAATAAGGAGAATACAAATTATAATGATAAAAATAAATCGTTAAAAATGTGGTTATAGTATCTTGTTCCATTGTATTCATGAATTTATTCAATCATGATTTGTATTCACGAGAATTGTAATTGGTAAAAATAATTGAATATATAAATATTAATTTCTCTTCCATTTTTGACAATATTGGTAAAGAAATATTAAATATTAACATATAATCTTTTTAATAATTCTTTACAAATATTGTCAAAAATAGAATAGAAATTAATATTTATATATTCAATTATTTTGAAATCTGATAAACATTAACATATAATATTATTATCAGATTTCTAATAAATTTTCCAAGTATTGAAATTAAATTCCCGGGGCACGCATCCCTTATTAGTAGTCCAGTCTGCGGATCGATATTGCATCTGTCACACCTCCGGCACTTGGTGATTCGCTGGTCTCAATTTGGTTACTAGGTTACCTTGCATCTCCCTTGTAATTTTTCATGTATATGGGGGGGTTTAGGGGGCAGAAAAGCGGTAAAAGGCTGATGCGTAGAATCCCAGTTGTACCCCAGCCATCAAACATTTCTGCGAACTGAGCTCTAAAAATAGATTTAGCATAAAATATGAATTTTGTTTGTTACTTTTATAATATTACTTATTTTCCCACCATGTATTATCAAAATTTATTAATATTTCTTTATTCTATGCGTTTTTCACACAAAAACATTAATTAATAAAAATTTTGTATTACCTAATCATTTTTACATCTTAATTCTTAGGATTTTCATATCATGTACCGAAGAAAGATTAGAAAATTCGTTAAAATATTTAGATATTGACATCTATTATTAAAATTATATTTTTAATTAAGTGTTTTTAATATATGAGTAAGTTTCTGTTTCATCCAGAGTACCACAGATGTATTATTACATTAAAATTATTAGTTAACTAATTAATTTGATGTTTTTTAAAGTTTATAAAGAACCCTAAAATAATTCCTAAACATCTGTTATGATCTCCGCAACGAGCACCAGCTTGCAGTATCGATATGTCATATTCTAAAATGCGTTTACTGCACCGTCAAATAGTTTTTTCTTTTAGTATTAAGTTTTAAACTTATAAAAATGGCCTATTTATACATTTACCTTAGTAATATATTGTGAATTTAAATGATTTATTTATTTGTTAAGGGCACATATTTGAAATTGTATACATATGATAGAGTATATCAATGCAATTCTAGGACATTTCCCAGGTGTAACTTAGCAACGAGCTTGCAGTATTGATTTTCTTTCAATTACCCTAAAATTGCTTCATAATAATAGTTGCAAATAATCACTGTTTTATTGAAATCTTTCGTTTTTCTTTTTCTTCGGTTTATACGTTATTCAACTAAACAGTTAAATTTAATAGTTCCTAATCCTAATGATTAGTTTTCATTTCATATAGAACTGTAGAAATTATTCCATATTTATCTTTGCTACTTGGTCAGCCCTTAATAATAGTGTGGGAAACTGTGACTTATTTAGATAAAAACTCTTTAACGATTTCTTTTTAATTCTTTAGTTTATTGTAACGCTGAATTATTATTTTTCTTATAGGAGCAATAAATTAATAAAAAGTAAAAGTTGATATAATTTTGCTCAACGAAAAAATGAACGCAGTATTTTCAGGAATAAAATTAACTAATTTAGCCAGTTGAACAGTGGACACAAAAATTACAGAAATAACAAACATAAAATTACTGCCATAAACAAAATGTTCGTAATTATTAAATATTTTTCCATATTTAAATAAAAGTAAATGTAATAAATGTAAAGGTACTCAAAAATGTGAAACACACTTATTTTTATTCAATAAATGGCGAATGCTTCCACGTATTTCATATTTTTTATGGAATAATAATATACGTTTATTAATTAATTAATTAATTGCAAAGTACCGATCTAACAAGGAGAATACAAAAAAAAGTATCTATACAAATTCTTTTTAGGTGGATATACTGCAGATACAATTAATAGCAATTTTTCAAAACTTAAGCTTGAAAGTTACTTTTAACCAAAGTATTTTTTTAAACACTTACGTCATCAGATCGGTTACTTTTAGGACTACTCTCATAAACATATGGCTTAAAAGAGTTTTAAAATAATTCTCAAATTTATTAATACAAGAATGTATGGAACATTCTTTATCAAAAGAATACGTAACAGGATTGTTTGCGAAGTTCTTCAACTGCAATATGTGAACGGTGCTCCGCACAAGATTGAAATCAAAAACAAGTTTTAATAAATAATAATAAATATTTGTCAAATTATATTTTGTGATTATTTATTTTCGTCCTCGATTATACTACACATTCAAAATGTATTTAGATCCGGATCAATGACATAAATTTTT
Organism: Aethina tumida; assembly: GCF_024364675.1. Lineage (NCBI taxonomy): Eukaryota > Metazoa > Arthropoda > Insecta > Coleoptera > Nitidulidae > Aethina > Aethina tumida. The sequence continues at coordinate 13,359,221 of NC_065439.1, forward strand.
ATTTGGAAGTCGACAAACGTATAGTTTACAATTTAATTCTATTCTTCTAACTTTGGTTCATCACTCCAATATATGCTTCCCCAAAATTCTGTAGGATATCTAATATTAACTTGTTTCTCAAGTGGCAGGATCAGATCACCCAAAGTTACCGACATGGCTGTTACAACTATAGCAATTACTTATGTACTATTGGTAAACGTGTGTTCTCTTTTAACTTTTTTTTTCCTGGAAGTCAACCATAATTTCGGAACGTACTGAAAATCTTCTGCTAGTGCAACGACAGCAGCAACGAATGCCTTAAACACGGGAAAGCTTTAGTTATATATAAGTTTTCAAAGTAAATGTTGGCATATCCAATAAAATAATCGACTTCAAACATATTTTCAACATTTTTTTGTATAAATAAAATCTTTCAAATTGATTCAATTGATTTAACATAAAAGATGCATTTTGTTTGTTACTTTTATACTTTTATTTTCCTACCATGTATTATCAAAATTTTATTAATATTTCTTTACCTACTTTCTCTACTTTTGTCACACAGAAAGTTAATAAAAAATTCACATTATCTAATCATTTTTACATCTTAATTCTTAGGATTTTTATATAATGAATACTGGAGGAGAATGAATTAGGTATTGATATCTATTAATAATATTATATTTTTAATTTAGTGTTTTTGGTATATGAGTATGTTTCTGTTTCATCCAGGGTACCGCAGATGCATTATTACATTAATATTATAAGTTAATAGACGTAAACTAACTAATTTTGTGCCTTTTAAAGATTATAAAGAACACTGAAATAATTCCTAGACATCTATTATGTATCTCCGCAACGAGCACCAGCTTACAGTATCGATCTTTCATATTCATATTCATATAAATAAATGATTTATTTATTTGTTAAAGGCACATATTTGAAATTGTATTCATATGTTAGAGTGCATGAATGGAATTCTAGAACATTTCCCAGGTGTAACTTAGCAACGACCTTGCAGTATTGATTTTCTTTCAATTATCCTAAAATTGCTTCATAATAATATTTGCAAATAATCTCTGTGTTATTGAAATCTTTCGTTTTTCTTTTTCTTCGGTTTATACGTTATTCAACTAAATAGTTAAATTTAATAGTTATACAATCCTAATTATTAGTTTAGAACTGTAGAATATTTAGCAATAAATTACTAAAAAGTAAAAGTTGTTATAATTTTGGACAACGAAAAAATTAACGCAGTATTTTCAGGAATAAAATTAACTTGGCCAGTTGAACAGTGGTCACAAAAATTACAGAAATAATAAACATAAAATTACTACCATAAACTAAATTTTCGTAATTAATAAATATTTTTCCGTATTTAAATGAATGTAAATGTAATAATATAAACGTACTCAAAAATGTGAAATGCACTTATTTTTATTCAATAAATGGCGAATAATTCATATATCTAATGCAATAATAATATACGTTTATTAATTAATTGGAAAGTACTAATCTAACAAGAAAAATACAAAAAAAGTGTCTATACAAATTCTTTTTAGGTCGTTATATTACAGATACAATTAATACAGCAGTTTTTCAAAACTTATCTTGAAAGTTAATACTTTCAACCAAAGTATTTTCTATTCGGTTACTTTTAGAACTACTTTCGTAAAATAATTCTCAAATTTTTTAATAGAAGAATGTATGGAAAATTATTTATCACAATAATAAGTAACAGTGCAAAATTCTTCAACTGGGATATGTGAACGGTGCTCCGCACAAGATTGGAATCAAATACAAGTTGTAATAAGTAATAATAAATATTTGTTAAATTATATTTTGTGTTTATTTATCTTTGTCCTCGATTATGCTACATATTCAGAATGGATTTAGATCCGGACAATGGTCAATCGAGAACTTCAACATAATATTTTAAACCCATCTAGGACACAAATTTCTATTTGGAAGTCGACAAACGTAAGTTTACTATTTAATTATATTCTTATAACTTTGGTTCATCACTCGAATGTATTCTTCCCCAAAATTCTGTAGGATAAATGATATTAACTTGTCTCTCTGTTCCTCTGTTAGTGCAACGACAGCAGCAACGAATGCGTTAAACACGGAAAAGCTTTAGTTATATATAAGTTTTCAGTATATTTTCAATATATTCTTGTACGAGTAACATCTTTCAAATAGAACTGAGCACAAATAATCAGGCCATTTCAACTTGTCCTCTAAAAATAATCATATTTAATTACATCTACGACACTTGATGATTCGCTGGTCGCAATTTGGTTACTAGGTTATCTTGCATCTCCCTTGTAATTTTTCATGCACATGGTGGTTTAAGGGACAGAAAAGCGGCGAAAGGCTGATGCGTAGAATCCCATATGCACCCCGGCCAACAAACATTTCTGCGAACTGAGCTTTAAAAATAGATTTAACATAAAAGATGCATTTTGTTTGTTACTATTTATAATAGTACTTATGTTCCTACCATGTATTATCAAAATTTTATTAATATTTCTGTACCCTCCAATTTTTTGTCACACAGAAAGTTAATAAAAAATTCACATATCTAATCATCTTAATTCTTACGATTTTCAAATAATGTGGGGATGTGATTAAATAAATGCCGGAGAAGAATGAATTAGGAAATTCATTTTTGGTATATGAGTATGCTTTAATATTATAAGTTAACAGACGTAAACTAATTAATTTGATGCCTTCTAAAGTTTATAAAGAACCCTGAAATAATTCCTCGACACATGTATCACGTCAACGAGTACAGTATCGATCTTTCATATTCTAAAATGCGGTTTCTGCACAGTCAAATAGTTCTTTTAAGTTTTACTCTTATGAAAATGGAATTTTTTTACATTTACCTTACTATTATGTTGTTAAATTAAATTATTTATTTATTTGTTAAGGGCGCATATTTGAAATTGTATTCATATGGTTTCATTCATTCATATAAGTGTAACAGTAACTTGCACTATTGATTTTCTTTAAATTATCCGAAAATTACTTCATAAAAATATTTGCAAATAATTTCTGTGTTATTGAAAGATTTCGTTTTACTTTTGTTCGATTTATACGTTATTCAACTACATAGTTTAATTTAATAGTAATACAATACTAATTATTAGTTTTCATTTCATATAGATTTGATGAAATTACTCAATATTTGTCTTAGCTATCTCTTGATCGCCCTTTATAATAATGCGGTGTCTTATTTAACTGAAAATTCTTTAACAATTTCCCCTTAATTCTTCAGTTCATGACAACGCTGAATTATTATGAGCAATGAAATACTCAAAAGTAAAAGTTATAATTTTGGCCAACGAAAAAATGTAATAGTAAGTAATTTCAGGAACAAAATTAAACTGACCAGTTGAACAGTGGACACAAAAATTACAGAAATAATAAACACAAAATTACTACCATAAACTAAATATTCGTAACAGTAAATGTTATTTAGGCAACGTACTCAAAAATGTGAAATATCCTTATTTTCATTCGATGAATGGCGAATGCGCATGTAATTCACCCAATAATAATAATAAATATATGTCACGTTTATTAATTAATTAATTAATTGCAAAGTACTGATCTAACAAGGAGTATACAAAAAAAGTATCTATACAATTTCTTTTTAGGTCGATATACAGTAAAAGCTCTTTATTCGCGGGGTATATGTTCCATAAATATGTCGCGAATACAGAAACCGTGAATATGGAATGGTAATTTATATGGGATTATAGGGTTTACGTTCCTAGGTGACAAAATAAAGAACAAATATATAAAAAAATCAATTTAATTGAAGTTTTTAACCATATTGATTAATTATTATTTTCAGGCTTAGGCAATGGCTTAAAGAATTTTGTAATTTTTTCTTGCTTGGCAGTTTTTAGAAGCTCTTTCAATTCAGACTGATATTCAGCAGTAGCATTAGTAATTTGCCTCTTAAAAATAAGACTTCGTTCCATACACGGATCAATTTTCATAAAGAAATCACAAAGCTCATTTGCCATTCTTAAACCTTCACTAAGGTTATTCAAATTAAAAGTCACGTTTCCAGTGGTTGTTGAAGCCTCTTCTTCAATGGGCTGTGAATTTAGCATTTCCTCCAAGTCGGTTTCAGACAAATCTTCATCTTGCGATTCAAGCAACTCCTGAATGTCGCTTGATTCTATCTGTTCGAACCCATGTCGTCCTATTCCATTCGCAATTTCGGCTATGTTTGCAGTCAAAGTTTGAATTTGATCAAATTCCTCGTCATTTTTCGCAGTCAGAGCAGGCCACAGTTTTTTCCAGCATGATTTCAATGTGTTTGGCTTCAGTTCTTCCAGTGATTCTTTTATGTTTACGATGCATTTTGCTATGTCAAATTTCTTCCAGCATTCCATAACATTCATATCAGGATCACATTCCATATTATCCAATATGATTTTGAAGGTTCGTCTGATGTAATAGAGCTTAAAGGCCTGGATTATTCCTTGGTCCATAGGTTGAAGCAAAGCCGTCGTGTTTGGAGGTAAAAATGTCACTTTTATATTTGGATGCATAGTTTCCAATTCGCGAGGATGACCTGGTGCATTATCCAAAATTAGAACTGCTTTAAAGTCTAAATTCTTTTTTTTCAAATAAGTTTCAACTTCAGAAACAAAACAATTCCAGAACCAGTCACAAAAAATAGCTCCTGTAACCCAAGCTTTCTTATTAGCACGCCAAAACACTGGCAGGTCGTCGTTGTTTTGATTTTTTAAAGCACGAGGATTTAACGATCTGTAAAGCATCAATGGTTTAATGACACAATCTCCAGATGCATTAGAACAGAGCAGCAGTGTAACTCTATCCTTTGCTGCCTTAAATCCAGGAGCAGACTTTTCGTTTTTAGAAATGAATGTTTTTTTTGGCATTCTCTTCCAAAACAGTGCAGTTTCATCTGCATTAAATACTTGCTCAGGTTTGTATCCTCCATCAGCTACTAGATTTGTAAATTCTTCTAAATATCTTTTTGCTGCAACAATGTCTGCAGATGCAGCTTCTCCAACGATATTAATGCTATGCAATGATTGTCTCACTTTAAATTTATTGAACCAACCTTCCGATGCTTGAAATCCTCCATCCGTACATTCACCACCACAACTACCACCAGGTTCTTTAAAATGTGCATAAAGAAGTTTTGCCTTCTCCCGAACCATTGGACCAGTCAGGGACACCCTTTTTTGGTTGCGGTCTTCGATCCATAATGATAACGCCACTTCCATTTTTTCTATTGCTGGATTACGAACAATTTTAGCTGAGAGTAAAGTTGAAGCTACAGACGATCTTATTTTATCTTCGGATTTTTTTATTGATCGTACAGTTGATTCGTTGACGTTAAATGAACGTGATATGGATGCAAACGACTCTCCAAGGCGTAAACGATCAAGCATTTCTATTTTCACTTTAAGCGGTAACACAGATTTTTTTCGCGTGGAAACTCTTTTTTCATTTTTTTTAGTCGACATTTTACATTAGGAAAATGGCAGTAGAGACGTGTTACTCGATCACAAGTTTTGTTTCGAATGGAAAGATGAAACTATAAAATGCATACCCAATACGGTTCTTAACAAAGGATGGGACTGTTTGTTTAAATTCTCATAAACAACCGAACGCGGCGAAGGCGGCTTATGTCAAAGGCCGATATTATTTAAAAACATATTTTTGACATAGTTGTAACAAGGTCAATTTTACTTTTTTATTAGTCCATTTGGCGGCGCGTTTACAAAGGAGTTGTACCGATGTTCAGATTTAGATCCGCGAATAAAGAAATCTTTAGCCGCGAATAAAGAAATCTTTAACCGTGAATACAGAATTTGGGTCACATTTTTTTAATCAGTGAATAGTGAACACGCGAAAGAAAGAAGCACGAATAAGAAGCTACTATAGATACAATTAATATAGCATATTTTTCAAAACTTAAGCTTAAAGTTGATACTCCCAACCATAGTCATCAGGTCGGTTACTTTTAAAACAATTCTCGTAAACATATGGCCTCAGAGTGTTTTAAAATAATTCTTAAATGCGATATGGCAACGAACAAGAATTTACAGTATTGATTTTGTCTATTAAACGTAAAATATGATTTATTAAATTTGTTAGGGGTATTATTTTATCTATTATTGAATCCCAGCATCTATAATTTTACAAATTAAACACAGATATAAATGTATGTGTGTTACACAAGTAATTGGTGGTATACACTGATATCTAGCAGTAGACACATTACATAAACTAGTTGTGAATTTCTTCTCATTTTTTCTCATTAGTTTACACTTATACCGATTGGAAAGTCTTTGATCATATTGAATTTTGAGAGAGACATCATGAATGACAAAGACAGGAAAAGATTCCCACTACAAAGCAAATTTGCAGTTTTACTGTCTCCGTCTTGCATGATGTCTCTCTCAAAATTCAGCCGGATCAAACTATTTTCGATTGGTATATAGAGTACCTCATATTTTTGGTTTAGGTTTAAGTGTCGAATGTTCACTTTTTTTAAAGTTATTGCCTCAGGCAGCATTTTAATATTCTATTTTTTATGAAAACTGCTGTTTGGCTTAACTAAAATGACAACTAATCAGATATTCATGACAAATTTCAATCGATTTAATATTTAATATTGTCTATGAAACAAAGAATAAGTAACTGATAATTTATTTATTCTTTAAAATCAGATTTTATATTTTTACACACTAACTTTCAAAAATATTTAGATATATGTGGCAATCAACTTAGCCATGATCTCTTAAGGCACTTAGCCTATTATAATTTATGATTAATTATTAACTTTTGTGTTAATAGTATTTTAAACTTAAGTTTTCTTCTTTCTAGCAAGGGAAATTTAAATAAAAACACAATTTGATTTTTGTTTTGTTTTATTGAAGAAACTTATTTTTAAAACTAATATATTTTAATAAGAACTAGTTATAATACAAAAACAATCATATAAAATGAAATTTCGAGCTATTGATAATATTGTAATATCATAATGAACATGGCAAATTTAGTAGAAAGTTTACAATAAATAATATAACCGGAACACAAAATCGACAAAGTACTGAACAATTTTTAAGACTAATCTATAACCGCTATTTTACACATCTTTTGTTTAAATAATATTGGGGCACAACAGTTAGGGTGATATTACAATCTATGAGATTAATTATATTAATATGTATAATAAAATTTCTTTTCTTCAGCATCTTGTTTCTTAATTTAACTCGTGCGTAGAAAATCATCACACCTCTATTTCAACCTAAAGCTGAAAAGAAAAAGATTTCAAAAGGTTTTACTCTAACACAACGTCCCCAGTTGTCACGCAAGTCCGAAGCCGAAAATCGGCTTCGAACTTTAGGCAACCATTAAAACTTACCCGCAATACCAAGCAAGGCTTCTGTCGCTGAATATTTAACGTCGACATCGCCGTCGATCATCAATTTGTCGAGTATAGGTTTGACCTGTGGTTGGATCACGGTCTGATCTAATTGCGGTGCTATCCTCTGCAGGGTTTTCGCCACATTGAAACGCACGTTCGCCACCTTGTCGTTGGCCATTCCCAACACTGTGGGCAGCAGGACTCGCGTCGTTATGTCGACGCCGCATGCTTCCGCCAGTACGTTGATACAGAACAGGCAGGTCATGCGGTACAGGTAATTCTGGTCTCTGTAAAACAATACAATCAATTAATTGTAGAAAAAAACATTTGTTTTATATAACAGAAATAGTTGTAGACCATAAAATTCTCTGTTAATTAATTCTGTCCCAATTTGAGTGCAGTGTAAGAATATTTTAAACAATTGTAATGTTTTCTACCTAGACATCGCCAACACTTTGGGTATGATCATGGTCTCCGCCCACTCGGCGCCGAACTGGTCGACCAGCTTCCTGAGATTTAGTGTGGCGGCTTCCCGGATAGCGAACACATGGTCCATTAGCCAAGTCATGCACAGGGCGTTCAACTTCTCGTCGAAGAATTCGCGTCCAAGCTGGCCGGCTAAAAGAGGCATGTACTCGATGATCGCGGAGCGGACGCGCCACTTCGAATCCTCGGCCAGTTCGACTATAGCTGGCAACAACGACTGCGACAATTGTTCGATGCCTGTGAACAAAAGTAAAATTTAAAAACATAATCAAACTTCACTGAACCTCTATAAACTGACCGATGACTTCATTAACGCAATCCAGATTAGAGATGATGTTGAGCCGCACCTCCGAACACTCGTCCTTGAGTTGAGTGAGGAACAGCGGCAGTAGATGCTCGATGGTGTTCTGGCTGCCCAAAATTGGACTCAGACCCATGATAACGGACGCGAGGGCCGATTTCACGTGCTGGTTAACGTCCCCGACCAGTTCCTTAACGCAGGGCAGGATGTTGGTCATGATTATGGTCTCCTGATGGGCCTTGTCTAAATTCTGACAGAAGTCTTTCACTTTGTTGGCGGCCGCCGCCCTGACCTCCGCCTCTGTGTCCTTAAGCAGGCTCTGGAACGCCGGTACGAGATCGATGCGGGTTAGTTCGGGGCCGACAGCCTTTTGGAGCTCGGTGAACTTCTCCGCTACCATAAAACGCACTCGCCAAGACGTGTCACCTAAAAAAAAAAAATTTGATAATTTAGTCCATTTTTAACACATAATATACAGAGCATTCCACATTTGCTGGAACCTAGAGCTATCACATATTGTAGAGATCAAAATAAACCCATTTTATTTAAAATAATATGAATTGAATATTGTTGTTTTACAAAGTATTATAAAAAGTACTTATTTTCTTATTCTATGAAATGTGAAATCTGAATCCAGCTAGGCATAAATATTTACTATATGTAGATGAAAAAATTAAAAAACAATAATTTTTTTAAAAGAACGATTCTTTTTGTTAACATTTCGTATCTCAATTTATTTATGGATATCTTTGTTTACATAGTTTTTATATAACTTTTTATTTAGAACAGACTTCATAAGTAAAGCAACTAAACCATATATTCAATAAGGTTAATTTTATAATTTATTTCAGTGTCCGTCATCGTTCCTTAAAACTAAAAATGCCTAGATGTGTACAATTATCCGTACAAATTAAATAACAAATTCTAGAAAAGTTCCAGAATGGGGAAAAGTATAGTAAAATTAGAGTCAATTTAAATTTAAACAAATCGATCAATTCGAAGACGGCTTTCAATTTCAACAGAAGAAATACATAGGAAGGAGTTTCCAAAAGTGGTAAAAAACATAACACTAACAAAGTAGTGGTCAGGAAAATAAAATAAATCAAGAAATAAACGAAGTCAGTGTGTCTATGAATTCCAGGGAACGGAGACTGAAAGAAGCTGGTGTCTGTGATAGAAAATCAGCAAAAAAACCTTAATTTCTGCAAAAAAATACAGCAGCGAGACTAGATTTTGCAAGAGAACTGGACAGATGGACAATGGAGAACTATTTTGTTTACCAATGAGAGTCGGTTTCATGGATGTTAAGACCCATTAATGAAAGATGTATTGCCACGTATACTAGACCTACAGTGAAGCATAGTGGGAGAATCATATGTTTACATTTGCCAACGGTAACATGAGTTTAAGTTGGATCTTCCTGCACACAGCCCAGGCAACAATCCAATTGAAAGCCTTTGGGTTGAAAATGATCGAAAAATCCGTGCAAAGAGACTGTCAACTTTGAATTAAGTCGAAGTCGAATACTATAATAAAATATTTAATATTATATATGTATTTTATATTTTATATTTTATATTTTATATTTTATATTTTATATTTTATATTTTATATTTTATATTTTATATTTTATATTTTATATTTTATATTTTATATTTTATATTTTATATTTTATATTTTATATTTTATATTTTATATTTTATATTTTATATTTTATATTTTATATTTTATATTTTATATTTTATATTTTATATTTTATATTTTATATTTTATATTTTATATTTTATATTTTATATTTTATATTTTATATTTTATATTTTATATTTTATATTTTATATTTTATATTTTATATTTTATATTTTATATTTTATATTTTATATTTTATATTTTATATTTTATATTTTATATTTTATATTTTATATTTTATATTTTATATTTTATATTTTATATTTTATATTTTATATTTTATATTTATTTTATATTTTATCAATAAAATTATTATTAAAAATAATGAATATGCTACTAGATACTAAAAAGAGGTATGCAAGGTCGTTTTATTTTATAGTTGCTCTACTTTTGACTCTTGATTTTTTTCCAATATAAATAAATATCTGGCTAACCCACTAATATACAATTATACTGCTGTATTGTTGACATAACTGACAATAATATGGATATTTAAACGTACACATATATCAAGACAAACGAAAATTTCTAAAGTTGCTATACATATGAGCGAGTGTATATAGCCATTTTAATTTTGAATTTTTTCATAATTAAATCCATGTTATTTAATTTAGTATTAAAACTTCCGATAACTAGACAAGTCTACATTCTTTAAATTTCTTGAATTATTATGAATTTGTCAAATTTGGTTTTTCCTTCCGTTTTCTTAGAGCTAATATGCTTGGAAATTGATATTGGCAAGACAAAATATTAATTTGGTTTCTTATCCAATCGTATTACTACTTTAGCATCACTTCCTCTATATATGGAAGCAAATTATAGTTTAATATTTCCTTATACTAAAATCACTCTAAGGGGTCTACCCCAGAAGAATTGAAGCATCCCAATAGCATAATTGAACCGTCACCATGTTTCACTGGTATAACAAACTTTTTGTTTAGTTTTGTCTTTGTAGGATGTTTAACTTAAATAGAATCATTTTTATAAATTAAATTTAAACTTATTTTAGTACGTTGTTCAGAAATACGAGAAACAAATTTAGTTAAACATGATGAAGGTAAATTTCAGAGAATTACCCTACTTTAAATCCGTGTTATTTAATTTAGCATTAAAACTTCAGATTATTAGACAAGTCTATATTCCTTTAAATTTCTTGAATTATTGTGAATTTATAAAATGTTTATGTCGTATTTGGTTATAAACGTTTTTCGCCCTGTTTTCTTATAGGGCTGATGCCTGAAAATTGGGACTGGCAAGATAAAACATTAATTTGAGATTTTATTTAATCGTTTTACTATTTTGGATACGTGGTTGGAATTGTTTTCATGTTGAAACATTTATTAATAGCATCATTTCCTCTATACATGGAATCAAATTATAGTTTAATATTTCCCTACTTATCACTTTAGAAGAATTGAAGCATCCCAATGTTTCACTGAGGGTATAACAAACTTTTTGTTTGGTTTTGTCTATGTAGGACGTTTAACATAAACAGGACCATTATTTTTATAAATTAAATTTAAACTTATTTTTGTATGCTGTTCAGAAATGAGAGAAACAAATTTAAATAAATTTAACGAAAGTAAATTTCAGAGAATTATCGAATTAAAGAAAATTGTATAAGGGTTAAAAATTGCCCCCAAAGAGAGAACTGGCAATTGTCAAATGCCCAATTTTGTTATCCCAATTTAATTAGGATTAATCCAGTTTTTGATGAATTTCATTGTATGAAACCTCTTTACAATAATTGATTCATGGCAGCTTAATAATTGAACCACCCCTTTGTTGATTAAATATAATAAACATGTATTCAAATACATACAAGAAAAACATAAAATACTTTTCAGTATACAAAAAATAAATACGTACTTGTGCATAGTCTTAAAGTGGGCATTACAAGTTGTTCGACATCTGGTTGTTGTAAGAGAGTGGCGATGCTAACACACGCGTCTACCGCTAAAAGTCTAACGGAGTCCTGTTCGTCTTGGGCTAAGTGAACAAACATCGGTATCAAGTCCGACTTCAGATATTCCAATTCCACGACTTGAGCTAGTTCGCCTAGTTTTGTTGCGGCCGCACGTTTTACCATGGGCGTGTCGTCCTGACATAATGCTCTAAAATACAGTTTTAAATTTAAATACGTTCACCAAAAATTATCACCAAATTATTTTACCTAAAGTGTGACCTTAAATCTTGCTTAATGTTGGCGGAGACTCTGGGATAAGCTACGGAAAACAGACCGCACGCGGAAGTCCTGGACGTGAACCAATCGCCTGTGGCCAGTCTCTGAACCAAGGGCACAAAGTGGTGTTCCAAATCGGCCGGACTGTGTTGCTGGGCGAGTGCCCTCAACGATTCCACCGCTTTGTCCCTAACAACCTGCGAAAATCAAAACGTTAATTGACTAGATAACAAGCTTATGGATTGACGTACAGTTTCCTCTACGGTGGCGAGACTCTCGAGCGGCGGCAATAAACAGTAGGCGTACTCCGGTCCGCCGACGAGGGTGATGAAGCTGCCGAGCTGTTCGGCGAGTGCCAGCAGCACCTCGTCCTCGTCGTAGATCGTTTCGGTGAGGAAGGGTATCAGCTCTTGTCTCGTGCGTTGGACGCCCAGCGCCAACGCGATCGTAGACAGCTTCTTGATTGAGTTGAGTCGCAACTGAAACACAACAATTATCAAATTTAATAATCACTAAGATTTATAGAATATATAACAAAAATATGTCTCGTACGGTAACTTTGATGTGAATTGTTTGTGCATTAAAAGGATCGTCATTCATTATCTTACAGTTCGATGAGTGGAAAATTTGAAATTGTCGCCATCACTCAATAAACAGGACGCTTTGTAATGTATAAGGGGTGCAATACTTATTTATTTTAAAACTCTAAAACTAATTTTAATTTTTAGTAATAGTGCTATTTTTTAAACAATTTTTTGTAGTTATATATTTACAATAATTATTAATGCAATTATTATTTTATATTTATTATTTATATTATAAAATTATGGTTCTAGTTATCGAAAAGGTCGACTGTAAATATGTATTTTTTATCGCGACTGTACAAACACATTTTTATTATAAATAATTAATTATTTTTATTAAATATATGTGAATTACTTATTTATAAGAAAATTCAAAATTTTAATTTAATACCAGTACCATACTTTGTTTACCTTTGTTTTAACTTTTAGTAGTAATTCTATTTTTTAAACAACTTGACTATTAATTTTACAATTTTTTACTCTATATAGTTACATATTTATAATAATTATTAGTGAAATAATTATTTATCCCAAAACTCATAGATTTGGATAATCATATGTATTAATTTGTAGTAATAATATTTTCCTATAATTCCTTATATAATTTGAATTTTTACTTTATTATTTTTATTACAATTAATTTTTTATTACAATAAATATATGTAAAATACTGGTTTATCATAAAATTCAAAATTTTTATTTAACATAATTATTTTACTTTGTTTTTCATTGAATAATATGTTTTAATTTTTAGGAAACTATCCTATTTTTAAACAACTTGGATATTAATCTTACAATTTTTAGGATATGTAGTTAAACATTTTAAATTAGTGTAATAATTATTTAAATAAAAACTCGTAAATTTTACATATTTTACATAATGTGCATTAATTTGTAGTAATAATATTTTCCTATAATTCCTTATATAATTTGAGTTTTGACTTTTTTATTTTTATTACTATTAATTTTTATTACAATAAATATATGTGCAATACTTATTTATCATAAAATTCAATTTTTTTGCTTAATATCATTATTTTACTTTGTATTTCTTTGAATAATATGTTTCAATTTTTAGTAATAATGCTATTTTAAATAACTTTAAGTATTATCTTACAATATTTTAGTGTAATATTTTACAAACACATTAAGTTGAAGTAATATTTTCCTATAGTTTCTTATTTAAATTGTATTTTTTACTTTTTTATTTTTACTGTAAATATTTTATTTGTAATAAATATATGTGAAATACTTATTTACCATAAAACTCATTTTTTATTTAATACTTTTATATTACTTTACTTTTCTTTGAATAATGCTTTAAATTTTAGTAATAATGCTATTTTTTAAACAACTTGAGTGTTAATCTTACTTTTTTTGTGTATGTAGTTACATATTTATAATATTTATTAGTGCATACCATAATTATTTATCCCCAATCTCATAAATTTATTTTTTAACACCAATTTACGAACACTACTTTAAATAATATACATTAATTAGTAATAATAATATTTTCCAATAATTTCTTACATAATTTAAACTTTTACTTTATTATTTTTATTATAAATAATTAATTATTTATAATAAATATATATGAAATAATTATTTATCATAAAATTTTACTTAATATTTCTTTTCCTTAAATAATATATTTCAATGTTTAGTAATAATGTTATTTTTTATACAACTTAAGTATTAATATTACAAGTTTTTTACTGTAAGTAGTAACCTATTTATAAAAATCATTAGTATAATAATTATTATTACCATCCCAAAAGTTATAGATCTATTTTTTAACTTTGCAAGCACATTACTTTAAATAGTACGCATTAATTTATTAATTTTTTATATAATTTGAATATTTACTTAATAATTTTTATTATGTGAATTGGTTATTTATCAGAAAATTATTTTTTTATAATGGTATTAAATACCATTATTTTACCTTACTTTTCTTTAAATAACATATTAATTTGCAGTATTATATAGGATATGTATCCTATATTTTTAGACAAATTTATTTATATTAATGCAATGCTTATTTGTCCCAATTTAATTATTATTAGTGAACTAATTATCATAAATATTCATAGAATTAACAATTCATCTTATTTAACAAAATATGACAACGTTTTTAGTGAATGACGTTAATCGATTTAAATTTGTGCTTATTAATGGATTGTTAAAATAAAAATGAACGTTTGCCAAAACTGAATAAAGAATATGTACCAATTTAAAAATTACAATGTTTACTTTAATAATAAGGAACAATTTAACATAACGATTTTATTTATAATTTTAACATTACTGTAACATTTATGTAAAAAATAATTTTAAATAATTCGCTTTTGATGAACTTGTGTGGTTTTTGATATAAATAATTAGTTACCTTTCAAGTACTTTTATTATTATTTTTACTTTGTAACTATTTGTTTCTTAGGACTAACAATGTTAATTATTGCTAAAATACAAAAACAATTAACTTTACTACCAAACGTATTTAAAGTTTATATGATTCATGCAATTATTATCAGCGTAATTTGCTCATGTGTAAAATTACTTAGAATTAAAGCTGATAGTTACATGAAAGACTCAATAAAAATTGTACAACGTAAAAATCAATATCTTTAAAAAACAAAATTCTTTCCCACAGTTATTAAAACAGTCATTTACTGTTTGTAAACAATCATTATCACAAAGAAATGCAAAGTAATCTGAGATTCTTAAAGTTAATTTTAACAAAAACATAGTTTTTTGTTTAATGTTTTATGTTATTGCAAATATTCAACTTATCAATATGTTCACTATGTAATACAGACTCGTAAATCAGATGCTTGTCACTTATTGAATCATCAGCATTCCACTATTATAACGTTTATCATCATAACCGAAAATCTCCGATTGATTCATAATTAAATGGTTGCCAGGTAAACAAGGAAATTTACGGAAACGTTTAATCTAATAGTTGGCGTTAGATAAGTAACATGACATGATGTCGAGTTAAGATTGAAGCGACCAGTTAGTTGATTGTGAACGAAAGGGTGAGAATATTGACGGTGAAACGATGGTCCATGCAACCGGATCGTCGGTGGTTAAACCCACACAACGTTTCCCGTAACGTGAAGACGATAGTGTGGAGATTGCGGCCGCGGCCGGCGGAGGCCGTTTACCTGTACATCCTCGTTCTTGAGCTCGTCGATGAGCACGGCGATGGGATAAAGAGAATCGTCGCCCGCACTGTCGCTGGCTGCCATTATCGAGCCGAGTCCGGTGGATTGCTCCAATATCGTCGTTTTTGGTGCGTTGTGGTCGCTCGGCCCGGCAATTGATGTGGTCCAAGGTACGGGCGTTGTGCTGACGACCGCTCTACGATTCACATATGCTGGTGCCAATGGACACTGCGTGTATTCGAAAATGCCCTTTTCAAAAAAAAATACTTCACTCCACTACCGTGTCAAGTTCGGTGCTTTGGTCCGTGCCGGGGCGCTGCCGGCGCGCTTTCAGCAGTGCCAACCAACGAGGCGTGGCGCGAATTTACGATTTCTTCACTTTGAATTTGTGGCTGTTGAAAAAAACATGATTAGTGCTCGAAAATTTAACTTTTTACGTTAATTTGATGTTACAAAATAATTGACGATCGATATTAAGTCATTTTGTACGTGATAAATGCAATTCATTACATAAATTAAATAATTTTTAATCTAAAAATGTAATCAAAAAATGTAAAACGTGGCAATTATTTTATGTAAATATATTTTATACATATATATTAGCATTAACATATCATTAACAGCTGAAACAAAAATCCTAACTATATGTGTCAGATTTTCAGTGTTAACTATTTATATTTTTGTATATTAAAATTTAATTTTTTTGTTGGATAATATTTTCAAATTTATTTGTTTCTTATACTTAAATTATTAATTTAGACCTTTAATTTTCGTTTTCCATTATTTTATTTTTATCTAATAAACATTACATTATTAATTTAATTCTATTCAAAATATAAAAACATCAAAATGATTAATATATTTGATAATAAAAATTTCAATTAGTTGGTAATTTAAATTTAAATGGGATAATCTATAGTCCTAAAAGAATTATATAAGTATTAAAAATATATTGAATTCAGATTTAAATATTGAAATAATGATGAAATGAATTTTTCTTTTCAAAATTAAGAATTTTAAATATCACAATTATTAATTTATTTGATAATTAAATTCTCAGTTATTTGAAGATTTAAGTTTAGATGCAAATATAATATTCTATAATATTAAATGAATTTACTTATATAAGTATTAAGTATCTATTGAATTTTTTGGATTTGAATATTATAAATAATACAAACGTTCATTTATATAAAATGAATAAATGAAGTTAATCCTTAAAAATTTTAAATATCAAAATTGTTCATTTAGTTTATAATTAAAATCTCAATTATTTGAAGAATTAAATTTAAATAGAAAATGTATTATATAGTTATAAAACAGTCTATTAAGTTATTCAGATTTGAATATTAGAAATAATACAAACGTTAATATATAACAGGATATTAATCATTTATTCTTTTTAATTTAAATTCTTTTGAATATGAAAAAATACAAACGTTCATTCATATAAAATGATTTATTTATAATAAAAATTCACATTACACAAATAAAATTATATCCAAGAAAATTGATAACCTTAAACTACTTTTTTTCATCAATTGTTTTTTTCTTACACAAGAAAATGAAACATTTACAAAGCCTATTATTCTAAACCATACAGTTTTAACGTCCTATCTAAAGAAGTGGATGCAATAAATCTGGCATGTTTGCCAAATCTCACACCTGTTGCTGCTGCTGTGTGATCATTGAACACCTTCAATTCCTGCCACTGTTTACACAAGTACACCCTAGAAAAACCAGTCAAATAAAATCAAATTCAATTTTTTATATTCTCTTGTTTACCTGACGTCTGTGCCGGCAACAGCCAAATATGTACCACTCTGATCAAAGCAGAGATCTTTAATCTGGTATCCTTCATCCAATTGTAAAGTCTTGAAGTTCCTCAACTTCCTCAAGTCCCATAGCTTCACGCACGCATCGTCGGCGGCTGTGGCCAAATAATAACCGTTCTCCGAAAAGGAAATTGTCGTAATGGCACCGGAATGTCCTGTAAAGTTCGCCACGTTGCTCTGTTCCTTTAAATCCCAGATTTTCACCTGTGAATCGCCGGTTCCGGTACCGAAAATAAGTCCGTCAGGATGCAACTGGGCTGTAGTCAATGGTACATTTGTATTGTCTGTGACTTTTGTCAATAATCTGCCTGTCCTTATGTCTGAGAAGGCCCAGTGTTGATCCTCAGATGTAGACAGTACAAAATCGCCTGTAGGGTGTAAAGACAAACCCGTTACTGGTCCATCATGAGCTTTTAATAACAAGGTGGTCTGTGATGTTGGCACATTCCATACTCTTATTGTGGAATCTGGACTTGCCGTTAATACTATGTCCTCTTCTGGATGGTAGATTACTTTTGTAACCTTCTTGGTGTGTCCCTTAAGAATAGTTACAACCTGTTCTGTGTCCTTGTTGAAAACTGTTGCATTTTTGTCATTACCACCTGTCAATACTTTACTACTGTCTGAATAATGGACATCTAGGGCTAAAATACCAGGAATACTGGCAGAATGCAAACCCTAAAAGAACTCAACAATACAATCATGAACATTTAAATAAAAAACATTACTTACAATAAGAGAAGCTAGTGTTTTAAAGTTCCTCAATTGCTCATGTGTGGTAAGTTCTTCTGGAACTGTTCTTCCCCTCTTCTTTCTTTCCTGTGTCAAAACTGCAGCCTTGTCTTGCAACTTTTGTATAACCTCTGGGCTCATTCCGGCCTGTTCTGTAGGTTGATTAGCCACACCACCAGCTTCAGCAGCAACAGCCTACAAAAAATGCAATGTAAATTGTTTTCATATTGATAATAATGGATGTACACACTGGTTGTGGCACTGTGCTGATTCCAGCTTGCGGCTTGAGTGTTGCCAAGGCCTCTCTGGCAGCTGTTACTTCCTTGTTCAATCGGGCAATGACTCTGCATGCAGCATCATGTTGGTACAAAGCATGGCTGAGTTCCTGCCTAGCAGTTTGTAACTGTTGTCTCTGTGTGAAACTGTATAACATAACAGCATCCCATTCATCTTGCAGCAGTTTTAGTGTGGCTGGGATGCTTGTGGCACTTGGTGGTTTTGGTCTGACAATTGGTGGAGCTGAAGAGTTACAAGTTTATTAGTTTTTCTCCGGTTTGAGGCGTAATAACTTACTTTTAATTTCGATTAATTCGTCGGCAGAGAGTTCTTTGCCACTGATCGGGTCGACCCCATTTTCTTGTATGTATTTCTCTATGATCCGTCGTTCAAATATAGCGCCTGATGAGGGAGAGACCACCGGGTGCTCCGGTACTTCGTTGGAAACTGAAACAACAAACAAAACGTTGGTTTTCGTTTGTATTGAGGTTAAGAGTGTACACCGGCAAAAATACGTGTGTTTAACGGTCGCCGTTTGATTAATTTTATATAACAATATTTCTCTATTTTTATTTCGTACAATGAAAAGTGAAAATTGGTTAATGAAATTAATTAATTTAAGTAAAAACTTACGAGCACAGCACAACGCCATTTTCTCAAGCGGCCAACAAAAACTTTGTATTGGCAACCCTGACTCTTCTGTGCCACAGTTTGTGGGCGGTAAAAATTTCAAACGTATTTCTTTATTATTCTGCAATTACGTTATTTTTAACTTCCATGAGAATGAGAAACTTTAATAATATACTATAAATCAATCTTTCAAGCAATAAAATTATTTTAAACTTAATTAGTTTCACTACATTTTCATCAACTTAATTTTCGTACAATTTATTTAGAAGAGATCTGCCTTTTATAGGAAACATTATTTATGTACAAATTTTTTTCGTATATAAAAGTATTATAAGTATTATAAATAATGTTCTTTTATAAATAATGTTTTAATCATCATACACATTTACAAAAATTTTAAACATCGTTTAAATTTATTATTTTAATTTATATGTATTATTTTAATATTTTCTCTACCAGTATAATTATTAATTAACCTATTTTAAAAATATGAGTTTTCTATTGTCACATAAATTTCCATCAGTGTCAACTTCAAACTTAAAAATTTACAAAGTTATTATTTTTTGTAAAAAAACTATATGTGGTGCATAATTTTGATTCAATGGGAAATTTCGTTTCAAGGTAAGTTCTTTTTAAATTATTAATATTAGTTTTTCTTTACTTTAATAAAATTTTTTATATTTTTGATATATTTAATAACATATGATATTTATATAACATATTCAAAACATATAATTGTAAATATGTAGTATTCATTTACTTTTGATCTCAAAGCTAAATACTTATATTAGTATTTACTGTATAATTATAAATTTAAAATTTTTTAAAATATGACATTTTTAATTGTCATTCGAAATCCTATTGTTTAATGTTTCTTGAAATACAATTATATTTAGGGAATATAAACACCAAAATATTCATTAATTATTTTTATTAAATAGTACTAATTACAAGCATATAAAAAAGTATAAAACCTAACATTAATTAAGACAGACTAATGATGACTTAAGCATCGATATCGTTGTCGTTTTCAGTTTCGGTCTCGGCTTCCCTCATTTCCTTCTCGTTTTTCCATCCACCGGCTTCGGCTTCTCTCATCTCGTTCTCTCCCTTCCAGCCTCCGGCTTCAGCTTCCCTCATGGTTTCTTCTCCTTTCCATCCACCGGCTTCGGCTTCCCTCATGGTTTCTTCTCCTTTCCATCCACCGGCTTCGGCTTCTCTCATGGTAGGTTCGGCTTCCCATCCTCCGGTTTCAGCTTCTCTCATGGTGCCATCGCCTTTCCATCCGCCAGATTCCATCTCGGTTTGTGTAGTGCCAACGATGTGTTTGTCGCTGGTTTTGTCGTCCTTGTGTTCCTCGGCTTTCATGTGGTCGCTCCATTTGCTGGTTGAAGCCCTTTCGTGGGCAACAGTTTGCATCTTGTTCAAGGTGTGAGCTTCCTTGTCGACATTCTTGTCAGTATGGTGTCCCTCGTTTTCAGAAGCCCTGTAGGTTTGAGGGGGTGAATATTTAGCAGGAGCAGGGGCAGCATAAGCTGGAGCAGGAGCACTGTAAGCTGGAGCTGGGGCTGGTGCTGGTGCGCTGTAAGCTGGGGCTGGGGCTGGTGCGCTGTAAGCTGGGGCTGGGGCCGGTGCGCTGTAAGCTGGGGCTGGGGCAGGTGCGCTGTAGGCAGGGGCTGGTGCGCTGTAGGCTGGAGCTGGGGCTGGTGCGCTGTAGGCTGGAGCTGGGGCTGGTGCGCTATAGGCTGGGGCTGGGGCTGGTGCACTGTAAGCTGGGGCTGGGGCTGGTGCGCTGTAGGCTGGGGCCGGGGCTGGTGCACTGTAGGCTGGGGCAGGTGCGCTATATGCTGGGGCTGGTGCACTGTAGGCTGCAGCGGGTGCGCTGTAGGCTGGGGCTGGAGCTGGTGCACTGTAGGCTGGGGCAGGTGCGCTATATGCTGGGGCTGGGGCAGGTGCGCTATATGCAGGAGCTGGGGCTGGTGCGCTGTAAGCTGGGGCTGGTGCGCTGTATGCTGGAGCTGGGGCTGGTGCACTGTAAGCTGGGGCTGGTGCGCTGTATGTTGGGGCAGCTGGAGCCTTGTACGCTGGGGCTGGGGCGGAGTAAGCTGGGGCTGGAGCAGAGTATGCTGGGGCTGGTGCAGAGTAAGCTGGTGCGGCTGGAGCTTTATAAGCAGGAGCTGGGGCTGGAGCAGAGTATGCTGGGGCTGGTGCAGAGTATGCTGGAGCTGGTGCAGAGTATGCTGGGGCTGGTGCAGAATAGGCTGGGGCTGGTGCAGAGTAGGCTGGGGCTGGTGCAGAATAGGCTGGGGCTGGTGCAGAGTAGGCTGGGGCTGCTGGTGCCTTATAAGCTGGAGCTGGGGCAGAGTAGGCTGGTGCTGGGGCAGAGTAGGCTGGTGCTGGGGCAGAGTAAGCTGGGGCTGGAGCGGAATACGCTGGGGCTGGAGCTGGTGCAGAGTAGGCTGGAGCTGGAGCGCTGTATGCGGGTGCTGGTGCGGAGTAAGCTGGTGCTGGGGCAGAGTAGGCTGGTGCAGGGGCACTGTAGGCTGGGGCCTTGTAAGCAGGAGCTGGTGCGCTATAAGCTGGTGCAGGGGCAGAGTAGGCTGGAGCTGGTGCAGAGTAGGCAGGGGCTGGTGCAGAGTAGGCAGGGGCTGGTGCAGAGTAGGCTGGGGCTGGTGCTGAGTAGGCTGGAGCTGGGGCAGAGTATGCTGGGGCTGGTGCAGAGTAGGCTGGGGCTGGGGCAGAATATGCTGGGGCCGGTGCAGAGTAAGATGGAACCTTATAAGCTGGGGCTTTGTAAACTGGAGCAGCTGGAGCCTTGTAGACTGGAGCGGGAGCCTTGTATGCTGGTGCACTGTAAGCTGGAGGGCTGTATGGCTTATAGGCAGGGGCAGGCGCTTGATAAGCTGGTGGGTTGTACATGGGCTTTGGTGGGCTGTATGCTGGCGCACTGTACGCTGGAGCGCTGTATGCAGGTGGGCTGTAAGCTGGTGGGCTATAAGCTTGTGGTTTGTAGGCTGGTGCTGGGTAGCCACCGTAAGCTGGGGCTTTGTATCCATAGCTAGGGGCTGCAACATATTTACCGTAACTGGATGAACGGTACCCACCATGATATCCGCCTCCGTAGCCACTTCCGCCGTATCCACCTCCGTAACCACCATAAGCGGCAGGTCCTTGTGCGTAACCGGCCAAGTTTGGTTGGCATGTAATTACGACGCCGGTGTGTGACTTATCCTTCTTGGAGTGCCTCATGTGAGCGGTAGTCATATCTAAGTCATCTTCATCGGTGATATGTCTAACCACGGGTACATGTTCCTCTTCTTCATCAGTCTCACTGCTGCGGTAGTAAGAAGATGAGTGGGCTGCTGGATAGGGTTTGGCTGCCGCTGGGTAAGATGCTGGGGCTTTGGCGACAGAGTAGACTGGGGTCGCTGGAGCAGAATATGTCTTGACGGGGTAGGCTGGTTTGGCAGCTGGGGCGGCATAGTAGGCTGGCGCAGGGGCTGGAGCGGCTGCTGGTGCGTAGGCTGGCGCTGGAGCAGGGGCTGGAGCGGCGTAAGCTGGTGCTGGGGCTGGTGCTGCGTATGCCGGTGCTGGAGCTGGAGCAGATTGCTCACATACCTGGTAGGGTTGAGCTCCAGTTGGCTTGATTTCAACGCAGACGGTGGTGCCGTAAGACTTCTTCCTTCTAGTTACTTCAGTCACAGCGGTATCGGTTGTCTCTTGGAGTTTATCGAGTTCCTTGGCGGCTCCCAAAATTTCAGCGGCCTTTTCCAATTGTTCCTCTTCATTCTTATCGAGTTCGGTAGTTGTTTTCTCAATACCGATCTCCTTGGCAACGGTGTAGGCGATGAGACCTAAGACGAAAATGTGTGTGAAGACCCGCATGATTGTTCGAGTCAGACTGCTAGGTTTGAACTGATTACTGGGACGGTGCGGGTCGCTTTTATAATCGGATTCGCATTGCCAAATCAAAGTAATCAGCAATTTTGTCATACGCAGTATTAATTGAAAAGTAATTAAAAAATATTGTTTTATAATTATTAAAATTTACATTTAGAAATACAACTACTCATTTTAAATTTTAGATACATACAATTTTTGTATTATATCAAAATTCTCTTTACAAAATAAACAAAATTGCATATAAATCCACAGTATTATAAAATACCGTTACCTACAAATTTTTGTAAAAATTTAAATTTACATTTAATTATAAAAATATAATTATATTATATCAAAAAGATTTCTATGAATAAAATAAATAAATATATTTCTATTATTTTTATAATAAAAAAAATATATTCTATCATATTTTACATTTTATGAAAGTAATTATATAATTCTTACTTTTCTTTTTTTGAAAATGGCGAAAATTAAATTATTTATTATATTTCATATATTATTTATAATATACATTATTTTCTACAAAAAATGCTCAAATTATATATTAATTTATTTACTTCTAGTTTAGGAAAAAGTAATTAAAATTTCAATAATTTTATATTCGAATCTGTTACAAGATTTTTCTATTTTAAATTTTTCTCCTTTCTATAAATTATAAAAAAATTATTCTATTAAATTTTTATTGTTTTTTTTTTTCTTGTTTTATATTGTATTAACGTTAATTATTTTATTTTTTTAAGTAATAAATATTGAATAACAGACACAATAAACAATTTTGTTAATAATTTGATAATTACTAAAAATTAGTTCAATTGAAAAATTAGTTTTTTATTATATAAAACAGATTATTTAAATTTTCATTTTCTGATAGTCAATTTACACTTTTTATATTAAACATTAATCGAGTACAATTAATAGGGTATGTACAAGTTATTTTGATGTTTTTTAAATAAAATTTAAAACAATAAATTTTAATGTGTATATTTAAAAATTTATAAAATTGTAACATAATTTTTTTTAATATTTAAACTCAATTACAAATTATTTAATTATTTAATTAAAATAGTTTTTTAAAATTGTTAACAATCATTCAATAAATTGTTTGATACATTTACGAGTCAGCGTTTTTGCAGGTTGTTGTCCGCAAAAATGTACATGTAGTAAATTATATTCCATTATTGCAATATTGTTTAAATTAAAACTATTTTATTATTCAAAAAATTCTAATGCTTTATATATATATATAAAAAGTAATCACTTTATAAAAAAAAGTATTTTTAAAATTATAAAAATTTTTCATTTTAATACATTTTATGACTTTTGCCTTCTTAATTTTATTCATTAAAAATAAGAACATCCGAACATATTTTTAATTTTTATTCAAATAAATAAATATAAATATAATAAATCTAAAAATAATATAAATACTCCATAACAATGTGATTTTATAATGCCTCAGCCAAATCTAGCAAAATATTTTCGTCCCTCATTTTATTTTTCAATTGCTTTTGATTGATTTTCATTATGTGTTCACCTAACCTAGACTTGGTTTCCGGTACTGGTTCTTTTTTCTCCGTTTTTACTTCTTTTTCTTTTGTCTCTTCCATTTTTACTTCTTTTTCTTTTCTCTCTTCCGTTTTTATTTCTTTTCCTTTAGTCTCCTCCGTTTTTACTTCTTTTTCTTCCATGTCTGGATAATCTACATTTCCTTCATCCTTTTTGTTCTCCTCCTTTTTCTCTTCTTGTTTCACTGGCTGTACATTTTCTTTGGCGATGTTGTTATTCTTTTTGTGGTCTTTATGCTGCCTCCTGTTCTTCCTCTGGTTGTTCTGTTTTGGTTTTTTGGGCACCACTTGTTCTACTTTCTTCTCTACCACGACTACTTCGGGTGTGGTCTTTTCCACCACCTCTTCCACCTCGACTTTTTTCGGAATAATTTCTTCCACTACTTTCTTCTCTACCTTCTGTTCGGGGGCATCTTCTATCACAACTTCCTCTTTAACCTCTTCCTCCGGCGTTTCCTCGTCGAACGTCATCATTTCGAATCCCTTGAACTCCTCCTGGGGTGGCTGCAAGACGGTCTCGCCTATTTCAATGTTCTTAACAGCTGCAGCCTCCTCGGTCAGTTCGGACTCCTCCGTCGGCACCTCCTCGACGTAGGGAAAGTCGTCGTAGGGCACGATTCCCTCGGCATCGTCACCGAGGAAAATGTCCGGCAACATTTGCAACGCCTGGTCCACCACCGGGAACTCGTCGTACTTCCACAGATGCAGGGCGTCGTAATCCAATTTATCGTCATCGACGTCAAATTGATTCTTGTATGTTTTGGATGAGAGTCTCGGTTCGATTCGAACGGGCACTAAAACTTCTGGTTGGTCGGCGATCACGCAGGTCTCTTCTTCGGCGTTGCACACAAAACATTGCACTGGGGTGATCGCAGCGAGTGCGATGAGGAAGAGAACTGGATGCTGCATGGTAGCTTCCCTCATCTACCGTTTGATACGATTCGTTATAAGATTGTGGTTGATTATTATGCGTTGCGTGGGGTTTTAACCGTCCCTCTTTAGAACAAGGTTGTTTGATTTGTTTTATTTTGACTTGATGTTTAGATATGATTCAATGCGGCAAGGACGATACTGTTGATGTTTTCGATTTTTGATGCAACAATAAGCAGTTTACTAAATAATACATATTTTCCTCTGAATTCTTTAGATATTTTTTGTTAATCTTTACATTTTAAATTATATTTTATTACCCATTACTTATTTTCTAGGCTAAATTGTATTAGACAGAAGGAGGGTTCACTAAGTGATAAAGAATTAAGATCAGTCAGAGAAGTTATTTCGGCCTTACGAGAGAGTAAGTAAGTACAAATTAAATGTTTTAGATGCCAGTAGAGTTATTTAATAGCAATTTGTAAACCAATTTTATGTAATGCATCTTACTTATTTGTTATTTTTAAACTAGTTTTAAATATAAAATAATAAATAATTTGTTTTTTGATTAATTATAAATTATTGTATCCCCTTTTTGTTGATTAATTAATACATTATTATTTTTTAATTGGTGTGAAAATTTTATAATATTTATTTTGTAATTTGGTAATTAAAAATTTAATACTTCCTTCGTAATTATTTTAAAATTATACAATAAATTTTTAAATAATTCTGTTCTTTTCAACTTTATATCAAACTGGCTTTTTAAGAATTCTTAAATCTTAAAATTTATGTTAATTTCTTCTCTAAATAATTCAAAATAAATACATTTGAAATTGTGATTTGATTAGATGTCGAAGAAATTGGTCACGGATGGTTATTCAGACCCGGACCAGCGATGCACCATCAAATAGTGAGTGAAATGGTGCTCGCTCTCGAAAAGAGTCAGCCAAGGCACGTAGAACGTCTCCTGAACGACGGATTTCGCATCGAAACGGCTCAGGCATTGCTCATATACCTCAACAAAAGAGGCCAGCCTTTGGTACCGGAATATATACAGTCGCTGGCTTTAGGTTTTTATCATTTCACAATGTTGAGCCTATAATATTCGGAAAGGAACTTTGATTTGCAGACGCTCCCGACGATATTGCGCCGGAAGTGATCGCCACAGATGTGTTGGGATTGATGAAGCAAGACGTGCCTGAAAAGCGGCTCGAGCTGTTGATCTTGCTTCTGAATTTGCTGAACACCGTGATAAAATACTCCCCGTCCGATGAACTAAGAGGCAGCACTCTACCTTTGAGTATGCTCCCGTTATTTTTCAACATACAAGTAAATGTTTTTATTATTGTAAGTCGATTGAGCAACTTGTTACTTTATAGAATCAACACGTGCAAGACTGGAGAAAAATTGTGACCATTTTTGTGGAACTTATTCGGAAAGCGGCTACGGAAACTGAAGAGACAATCACCACCAGAGAATCGTCTTTTTCAAATGTTCGTAGGTTGATTTTTTTTAATTAATTTGTCCAAAACTATGTTAATTATTGAAAATTCACATCAATATTATTTAAATTTTTATATCCATTATTTACGAATATTTTTTATTATAAATTAATTCGCCTTTTTAAGTATTTCGCTGACTGTTTTAAAAAGCACCAGTCTTTAATAACATATTGCAATGTGGACAGTTTATAGTTTTGTTTTCAAATGTTGCCAATGTATGTGAATTGCTAACCTTTAGAATTGGGTCACTATTTTCAATTGTGAATTATTTACATTAGGGTCAATCAAACAGATTTTTTCAATTTTATAGGAGTCCGCAGATTCAAGGTATTCTTGATGTGCATTATTAACAAAACGAACAAATTTCGGTTTTTTGTAAGTTATCAAAAAAATTGAATTTAAATTTTCATTATCCATTAAATGTTTTAGGTATGCATATATTCATTAATAGGTATCAGGAGACTTTTTAAAAAACGATTATAGAATCATAACTGCTTATTTTACGTACAGTATTAAAAAATTGTATAAAGTGCAAAAAATAAAATGTATAACTTAAATTAGTGTCATTGTCCTTATATTTACAATTTGCCGATGCAGCAATCTATAAAAAATTGCATTGAAGTATCACAAACAGGGAAATAAATAATTTAATTCAACTAAAGGTTGTATTTAATTACAAAAAAATTAAATAAAAATAAAATAAATGAACTAAATAAATATTTTTTATAAACAACAAATATTAAACATTAATTTTATTTTATTTTTTGGCACCATCCATAGAGGCAACTTCTTTGTCTTTAATTTGTTGGTTGTTCTTCGTGAATTTTCGACGGTTTTCTCAGTTTTGGCATCGCATCCAATTTCTTTGTCTTTAATTTGTTGGATTTATCTTATGAATTTTCAACGGTATTCATCTCAATTTTAGCTTCAGATTCGATCATGACGTATTCAGTTGTATCATACTTGTACCTTTATGGAGGAATTAAATTCCTCCATATCATTGGGCGCAGTTTCAAGCAATTTATCTATTTAATCCGATTCTATTTCAATACTTTATCTTTAAAATTTGAAATCAAAGATGCGATATTTTGACATTCTTTTGTTATATTATTATCTTGAATAGTTAACAG
Source organism: Aethina tumida (assembly GCF_024364675.1). Classification (NCBI taxonomy): domain Eukaryota; kingdom Metazoa; phylum Arthropoda; class Insecta; order Coleoptera; family Nitidulidae; genus Aethina; species Aethina tumida. The sequence goes on from NC_065439.1 coordinate 13,387,490, forward strand.
TGCATCAGACGAAGTTATTTGTGCTTTAGTTTTCTTAATTACTCTGAAATATCACAAATAGGGAAATGTAAAACTTAATTCAACTAAACGTTGTATTTAATTATGAAAATATTAAATGAAAATAACAAACGAACTAAACAAATATTTATTACAAACAACAAATATTGAACATACAAATTAATTTTAATTTTTTTAGCGACCATCCATGGAGGCAACTTCTTTGTTTCTAATTTGTTGGATGTTTCTTGTGAATTTCCAACGGTTTTCATCTCAGTTTTGACATTTTTTACGTCTGGCAATTTCATTGTCTTTAATTCATATCATGCTCAGAAAGACCAATGGCACCTTCAGTTGTATCATACTTGAATCTTTTTGGAGGTGACACGTCGAATAAGTCAATGGTGGCGTTCGAATCAAATTCCTCCATACCATTCACAGCTTCAAGCAATTTATCTATTTCGACCAAATCTATTTCATCACTTGCATCTTTAAAATTTGAAACCGAAGATGTGGATTCTTGACATTCTTTTGTTGTATTATTATTTTGAATAGTTAATACATCAGAAGGAATTACTTGTGTTTTACTTTTCTTAAATTTAAATTTTGGTGTTTGCGAACCGGTTGTATTTTCTTTATCAACTATATCATGCAATTCTAAAACATTGCAATGAACAGCGTCCCTGTTCTTCGTAAAGAAGATTTAATTGTTGTAGATGTCTAATTATAACAAACGTCTGAACAACTCATAAATTTTAATTGTAAATCACCTAAAAATTTATTTTTTATTAAATTAAAATGATTTAAAGAATAGAAAAACTTACCAACATCGTGTATGGCTTTCAAAATAGTCACGAATCATCGACACCCAACTCAGAAACTTTTATCTCGTGTCCTGTTCTCATCATTGTAACTAAATATGATATGACTGAGAAAATTTTTATTTTCCTAAAACATAAAGCCATTACTTAATGAAGTGTTGGTCATTATTATAGCAACTTTTAAAATGTTATAGTCACAACTATTTTATTTAATATAAACTATTAAATTAATAGTAATTTACGAACGTTTTATATTGTATTTTAAAAAATAAATGTTCTTATGTTGTACACTATGAGATACATTTTTGTTAATCATACTTTTGTATCTTTATGAAGGCGATTTGTTGAATAAGTCAATGGGGCGCCCAAATTAAATTCCTCTACATCATTGATAACAGCTTCAAGCAATTTGTCTATTTGGTACAAATCTATTTCATCACTTGTATCTTTAAAATTTGAAATAAACATGCGGATTTTTGACATTCTTTTGTATATCATTATCTTGAATAGTTAACAATGTATCAGAAGAAGTCATTTGTGCTTTACTTTTCTTAATTGCTCTGAAATATCACAAATAGGGAAATAAAAAACTTAATTCAACTAAACGTTGTATTTAATTATGAAAATATTAAATGAAAATAACAAACGAACTAATTAAATATTTCTTACAAACAACAAATATTAAACATATAAATTAATTTTAATTTTTTTTAGCGACCATCTATGGAGGCAACTTCTTTGTTTTTAATTTGTTGGATGTTTCTTGTGAATTTCCAACGGTTTTCATCTCAATTTTGGCATCACATTCAGTGTTGGCATTTTTTACGTTTGGCAATTTCATTGTTTTTAATTCGTTGGATGTATCTGGTGAATTTTCAGCAGTTTTCATCTCAGTTTTGGCATCACATTCGGTCATGTCATTTTTTACTTTTTGCTCAGAAAGACCAATGGCAGCTTCAGTTGTATCACATTTGAATCTTTTTGGGGGTGACTCGTCGGATAAGTCAATGGTGGCGTCCGAACTTAACAACATCGTGTATGGCTTTTAAAATAATCACCCGTTTGGGATCATCGACTCTAACTCAGAAACTTTTATCTCGTGTCCTGTTTTCATCATTGTGACTAAATATTATGACTGAAAAAATTTTTATCCTCCTAAAACATAAAGCCGTTACGTAGTGCTTTATTGGTCATTATTATAGCAACTTTTAAAATGTTATACTAACTATTTTTTTAATATAAACTGTTAAATTAATAGTAATTTATAATGTATTTTAAAAAATAAATGTTCTTATTCTATACACTATGAGATACATTTTTCTTAATCATACTTTTGTATCTTTGTGGAGGTAATTCGTCGAATAAGTCAATGGTAGTGCCGAATTAAATTCCTCCATATCATCGATCGCAGTTTCAAGCAATTTATCTATTTGGTCCAAAACTAATTCATCACTTGTTCTTTAAAATTTGAAATAAACATGCAGATTTTTGGCATTCTTTTGTATATTATTATCTTGAATAGTTAACAATGCATCAGAAGAAGTTATTTTTGCTTTACTTTTCTTAATTGCTCTGAAATATCACAAATAGGGAAATTAAAATCTTAATTCAACTAAACATTGTATTTAATTATGAAAATATTAAATGAAAATAACAAACGAACTAATTAAATATTTCTTACAAACAACAAATATTAAACATACAAATTAATTTTAAATTTTTTTAGCGACCATCCATGGAGGTAACTTCTTTGTTTTTAATTTGTTGGATGTTTCTTGCGAATTTCCAACGGTTTTCATCTCAGTTTTGGCATCAGATTCGGTCATGTCATTTTTTACGTTTTGCTCAGAAACATCAATGGCATCTTCAGTTGTATCACACTTGAATCTTTTTGGAGGTGACTCGTCGGATAAGTCAATGGTGGCGTCCGAATCAAATTCCTCCATATCATTTACAGCTTCAAGCAATTTATCTATTTCATCCAAATCTATTTCATCACTTGCATCTTTAAAATTTGAAATCGAAGATGCGGATTCTTGAGATTCTTTTGTTGTATTATTATCTTGAATAGTTAATAAATCAGAAGGAATTGCTGGTGTTTTACTTTTTTTAAATTTAAATTTTGGTGTTTGGGAACCGGTTGTATTTTCTTTGTCAACTATATCATGCGATTCTAAAACGTCGCAATGAACAGCGTCTCTATACGAATCTGCATCAAATTCTTCGTAAGGTAGATTTAATTGTTGTAGATGTCGTCTAATTATAACAAACGTCTGAACGACTTTAACTTCATCGTAAGTTATTTCTTCCCCACATGCTTCTTTTATAACTTTTAATTGTAAATCACCTAAAAATTTATTTTTTATTATATTAAAATTATTTAAAGAATAGAAAAACTTACCAACGTCGTGTATGGCTTTTAAAATAGTCACGCGTTTGGAATCATCGACACCTAATTCAGAAACTTTTATCTCGTGTCCTGTTTTCATCATTGTAACTAAATATGATATGACTGAGGAAATTTTTATCTTCCTAAAAAATAAAGCATTACGTTGTGCAGTATTGGTCATTATTATAGCAACTTAAAATGTCAGTCACAACCATTTTATTTAATATAAACTGTTAAATTAATAGTAATTTACGATTGTTTTATATTGTATTTTAAAAAATATTCTATTATTCTATTCAATATAACATTTTCTTAATTGACTAAACATAACTTTAATTTTGAAACAAATTTTCGTTATTTAATTTAAATCAGTATAATTTTTACGTCGAATTTTTGGCACATAAAGAGCAGCATTCCCAAATTTTATATAGAGTGCCAGTTTTATTTACGTTTAATTTTCTTTAAAACACCAATAACTTTGTTATTCTCTATGGAACGCATTTATTTTTCTATCTGATATAATACAGTACATTTTTGTAAAATCTCTATTGAAAATAATAAAATAATTGATATTTCACACAATAGAATTAGTTATAGTTTCTTATAGGATGATCTTTGGTTAACGTACGCCAAAATTTTCAAACATCAAAATGAGAAAATTTACACCAATTTAGTTAAACTACCAATCTGCCAATATTTTTGAAAAAAGATTATTAACTCAAAACCTATTGGGTTTGTAGAATTTAGCAATCTATGTTAGTTTTTAATATTTTGAAAAATTTATATAATTATCGCCACTACTACATAACTACTGAATACTACCTTATATGGGCGACTTCTTCTAAAGTCTTGCCAGAGCGAAGCAACTCATAAGTTTCAATCATTGTACGACTGACATTCACATTTGGCAACGGATTTTTTTCTAAAAGACTTTTAATAGAACCATCTTTAGGCGATTGCTGGTTTTTATTTTTCAAAACCGCCAAATCGATTACGTCAGGGATGTTTTTGAATTTTTCAGTGCGTTCGGCTCGAGATTTTGCGTAGCTTTTGATGTCGATCAAAGGTGGAACGTAGGCGGGTACTTCGGAGGACAATCCACACATGATTCGGACAATCGACACAAACTCACTGCCGAACCTTCTAATCTTCCCTTCCGCAAAGCCCTCCACTGAAAAAACACTCGATTATAAATAAAAAAGGCAATAACCACATAACATACAATTGCAACTAATCAATTCAGGGATGGTTTTAGGTTTACGCTTAGCCATTTCAGCTAGCGCAACTTGAGTGGCTACAGTGTAAGGTATTACGCCGTTTGATGTGGCTAAATGATTGCGTTTATCCAATAATAATCTGTACAGTTTCGTGTCCTCTTCGTTCAGATTATCTATATCGACTTTACTGCCCATATCTTGACTAGTACTCCTAAAATGTTATGAATAATTAAGTATTTAGTTTTGTAAATGATTACATACGGTTGTGTTGAAAGCTTGCTGATTTGAGAGCTTTGACTTAAGCTAGCATCCCTAAAAAATGTTGTGCATTAAACATATATTAATGTATAATTTTTACATACATAACATGCTTAGGTTTCTTAGACAACATTTCCAATAATTCGGGTATAGGTTCCAATTTAATTTTAAGATTACTGTCATTATTTAGGTCCGACAACGTTTTCTTTCCTTTTAGGCTCAAACTGTAGACCACAAAAGTATATTTGGCACTGCTTGTCTTTACTTGTTTAGTCAAAAATCCCTCAATTGCCATCATATTAGCTAAAAGCACTTATTTAATAAATAGTTGTTACTTTGAGAATTAGTTACCAAAAGCTTTCCACCAGCGTTCTGATTTATGTTTTCCAAATCCATGGCAAGGATGTTCCTGATATTTCCTGGGCAGTTTAGAGTTTTTCGAGCCGCGCAAAAACCATATGTACAAACTTGTAGTGTGCTCTCCATTCATTATATCAACAGTGGATAAGTAAATTTTAACTTCTTCAGTAAAATCGTATAAACCATTGCTGTCAAGGCCTTCATAGAGATCTTCAGGAGCACCATTTTTTCTACAATTTTTTAGTTTGTTATTTGTATTAATAGTATTAAAAATATTACAGTTTTGTACAATTATCGCAGCATAAAGTATGACAAGGGACCGACACATCGGCGCCTTCAAAATGAGACAATACAAATTTTCTTCTGCATCTTGAAGAAGTCAGATATTTGATAATTTTAGTCAGCATTATCTCTTTGGCAGCCTTATTTTTTTCACTTCCATAACCTTTTTCTCTGATCATCCTACAAGCATTTTAACGTTGAAAAACAATACAAATAGGCGGTTAACATAACTAAACCTGTGCATATGGAAATCTCGATCGGCATAAAAACAAACGCATTTGGAGGGCATGCCGTCCCTGCCAGCTCTGCCCACCTCTTGATAATAAGACTCTAAACTGCTCGACGACCCGTAATGGACAACGTTTCTGACATCGGGTTTGTCGATGCCCATACCAAAGGCGATTGTCGCCACAATACACTCCACCTTATCCATGATGAACTGCTCGTGCGTGTCCTTGCGTTTGGACAGACTTAAACCCGCGTGGTAAGGAAGGCAATTTATGCCGCGAGCTAAATACAACATAATATAAACTATGAAGACACAATAATGTAACATAAAATGATAATACAGAAGTTTGTATAGTGTTAAAGTTAAATTCATGACTTTTATTATACATAAGAGTAAAAATGAAAAACCTTTTAATTCAAAAGCGACTTCTTCAGTATTTTTTCTGGTTATGCAATAAACAATGGTGGATCCACTCAGACACCAACCATTATCTTCCTTTTTCATAACATGTTTCTTTATATCCTCATAAACCCCATAAACACTTTTGGGGTGTACCTCAAAGTACAAGTTAGGTCTGTCAAATCCAGTACAAGGCATTAGTGGATTCCTAAAACAATTGTTATAAAAAATTGTCCAGTATAAATGACTTCAAAAGCACTTTAAATTTAATGAAGTCACAATGTCATTCCTGACTTTTTGGGTGGCAGTGGCTGTGACAGCCAAAATTGGAACATCTGGCATCATCTTCTTCAAAACCCCCAGTTGTCTGTATTGGAATCTAAAATCATGGCCCCAACTACTCACACAGTGAGCTTCATCGATGGCTATTAAAGTAATAGATAATGCCTCTTTCATTCTAATTAGAAAATTGTTGCCATAATCTCCGGTCACAAATTCAGGAGTGCAATAAACCAGTGAATATTTGTTTTCTAATATGTCCTCAATGGTCTGTTGTTGTTTGTCATTTGCTGAGCCTAACAGACATGCTGGTATGTTTGTTACTTTCAGTGACAAAACTTGGTCCTCCATCAATGAAATCAATGGGGATACAACCAAAGTTACTCCACCAATGTAGACTGAAGGAAATTGGTAGCAGAGTGATTTTCCATAGCCTGTGGCCATAATTGCACAAACGTCTCTTCTATTGTTCATTATAGAATTGATTATTTTCCACTGAAAAGGTCTGAAGTTTTTATGTCCAAAAATTTTACTCAGCACCTCCAAGTGTTCTGGTCTTGGTGCATCTTTTTCTAAAATTGTTTTATTCATTACAGACTAAGGGGATGCGTATTAATTATTAATTACCTTCTATTTCACATTGAGTAGGTTTTATATACTTTTCTTTCTCATTCTAAAATGATTTAAATGAATAACAAAACTTGCTAATTAATTAATTAATTAATCTTGACTTAATACGTACATTATCGATATCTCCGTCCCAATCCGAACTAAATTCATTAAAAACAATATTGTCTAGCGGTTCCATGTTTATTTTGCAAATATTTCGACAATAACCAAATTCACATTTCAGCGGTTTTTTGAATGACAGTTCTCATTATGTAAAAATATCGTTTGTTCAAATATGGGTGGGGGAAGGAATTATTATATTTTTCATAATTGTCTTCTTGGATAGTTTATTACATTAATTTTTTATTATTTCTAATTCATTTTAAGGATAACCTCTTGAAGGTAATTTTTATTGCCATTCTGATATTGTGATAGTAGAATTTAAATTACAAGGTGTTTTTAAAATGGTGCTCAAAATTTGGAAGAATTTGTAAGAATATACATTATGAAAAAAGATTTTTACATTTAATTGTAGATGTGTATTTTTGGATAATATATGCCAAATTTACAAACACGATTTGACCAAAAATTAGGGAAATATCGGAATGATTAAATATATTATTAATAGTAAATTAATTAATATTTTCCATATTTTATGTAAATTATAGAAAAGTAAAATATTTCTAAAGATTAAAAATATATTTTTCTTTAATTACTTACCATATATTTTTCTTTGAAAGTTACACAAAAAAAAGTAAAATTATAAAAATAAACTTTTTTTTATTTGAATCAATATTTATTATGAAACTAGAAAAATAAAAAAAATGTTTAACAATTATTATACTAAAGACAATGCTTAACATCTAACAAAACACAAAAAAAATACTCACATAATAAATTAATAACATAACTTTATTGTTCTATAATTTTACAACCTAATCTACAATTTAGAAACAAGTAAAAATATACAATTTTAAAACTTGGATCAACCAGGATTATTCCACAACTTTCCACAATTTAATTTCTGCATCGTCACTACATGAAGCCAACAATCCAGGAACTTTTGGATTCCAAGCAACACAATTCACATCTTGACTGTGGGCCTTTTCTACTGTTATTATTAAACTAAATGTTGGTGCATTTGGATCACAGTTGTCATCTTCTTTAAATATCCTTATGGCATCATCTCCACATGCAGTAGCTATTAATCCTGTATTGGGACACCAACTGATGTCATATACAGTCCTAGTGTGATGTCCGGATAATGTACAAACACATTTCCAGGCTGGTTCATTGTCTTCTGTTGGTATTCCTTCAGGATTGCCTGGTGGATATTCCTTCCAGATTTTCACCATCTTATCATCACTGGCTGAAGCTAATCTTCCTCCAGTCTTGTCAAAACATATACTCCACACAGTGGACTCATGTCCAGACAATGTGTTGCAGCAAATCCAATCCCCCAATATTGTGTCATCTCTGAACATTTTAACGGTGTTGTCATACGACGCCGACGCCAGCAATTCTTTAGTGGGGTGCCACACGATCTTTTTAACGTCTTGCGTATGCCCGTTTAAAACAGCAACGCAGTCATATTCATCCTCACCGGCGACTTCCCAAACCCACACGGACTTGTCTCGGCTGCACGTCGCCAAATGATTACCGGCAGACGAATACGCCACACTTTTTACTTCGTTTTCGTGCCCCTCGAGCGTAACATTGCACACGAACTCCCCGGATTTCTTGTCCCATATGCAGGTGGTGGCGTCGAAGCTGGCGGACGCCAGAAAATCGCCGCACGGTGACCAAACCACCTGTCTGATTGTCCGTTTGTGGCCGTCCGTCAATACGATTTTGTTGCTCCACTTGGAGCCGTCCTTTGACCAGATTCTGATCGACTTGTCTTCGCCGCAAGACGCGAGCGAGTCCCCGTTCGGGTGCCAGCTCACATTCCATACTCGACCCGTGTCCTTTTTGAATGTTTGTATTAGTTCTAGCCGTGACATGGTTTTTTAAAATGGGGGGGCTGAAATCTTAGGTTAAGTGGTTTGTGGATATTATAAAGATGGATTCACATTTATTAAATGCGAATATTAACTAATTTGTTAACCACCTGTAAGAATTAAAAAAAAAATTAATTGTATTCCTATTAAATTAGTTTTTTAACCGTCTTTAATGAATAAATATAAATAAAACGTATGATTTTGGTTTTATATTTTTTAAATACGTTAGTTCAAATTAACCTTAAGTATATTCATCATATAATCTTTTATCATTTACAAAAGAAAAGCAAAAGCAATATTTAGTTAACGCTTAAAAACAAATTTAAATATCATTATTAAAATTATCTTGGTTTGTATCACAAATGTCGCGCATTTAAAACCTTTTAACCTCGCAGACATCTTTGGATATGTCAAAATTACGTCTTTGTTATCAAACAACATTTGTTTTGAAAGTGAAATCGCCGAAGATGCAGCAGTAACAAGATTCAATATTACTTGAAAACAACAAACGAGAAGATGGACAAACTGCCAATAGAAATTCTGGAAAATATTGCCTGTGATGGGGCGTTAAGCATAAGAGACGTCGTAAACTTGTCGTCAACATGTCACTATTTAAGAGATATACTCCTTAGCAGCAATGTGGTTTGGAAACAGAAGTTTTGCCAGAGGTAATAACCACAACCAGGCATCACTTCAACTAACAATCAACATTTCAGATGGCCCAGCTTGACTAAAAGGATGCCAGCCCAAGTGCAGTTCTTTGATGAGACCCGACACCTTATGGAACTTAGAAATAAAACCAGATTAATGTTGGAGACAATGTCTCCAAGATTTTATAAAAAATCCCAACTCTCAGAGTCTGATCTTCAAGAATGGGAAGCATTAGTTGATGAACATTTTATGAATTACTATTATTTGGTGTATGATCTAATGCAAATTGTTAATTGCAAGGATAATATTCACACTATGGAGGTGATACCTTTAAAGTAAGTAGAATTGGGATTGTTTTATTATAATAAGGAATTGTTACTAGTTTAACCACTGCTTATTTTAGTACACCTGGCAATAAAACAATGCAGTATTATTCAAGGAAAGTGCTGAGATTCATAAGACAGGTGCACTTGTCCCAGGTGTGGAAAGAGTACATGTCTCAGCCAAGCCACTTGCAAACATTAGAAATAGGTGCCACAATAGTGGCGCAATGGTGTCAACCAACAATTGAGATCAGTTGCGACAGCATATCTGATGCCCTAGATGCGCTGGCGGAACAAGTTAAAAAACGTTTGAAAGAAGTCTACCCCTTTCATTCACTGCTGCAACTTCCACCTAGTGTTATGAGCAGATGGAAACATGAAAAGCTGAATCACAACCAGTTTTCGGCGGTGGAGAATCGCCAGCTAATGACCACATTGAGGGAGGAGATGTTCGTTAATCTTGGTTTCAAAGGCAACAACCAAACTTACTACATGCCCCGCAACTCGTTCATCAACGCAGTGCTGGAAACTCGTGAAGGTTTACCCATAACATTGTCCGTTATCTTTGAAGCGGTGGCGCGTCGTTTGGGCCTCAAATGCGACCCCATAAACGTCCCAGCCCATTTCCTGCTGCGTTTCGCCGAGTCGAAAGATTCAGACTGGTACTACGTTGACGTGTTCAACGGCAGGAACGTTGTGAAAAGGGGCATGTGCCCCCACAGCAAGGGTTCTGCTTGGTACGCGACTGCCACTGCGGCGGAGGTGGTCGAAAGGATGGCGAACAACCTGGAGGTATCCTCGAGGCAGCATTCCCATCCTAACGGGCGCATAACCCGTGTCCGCTCCGCCTTGGAGCTGCTCAAGCTGGTGAACCCCCAAGATTTGTCCGCTATCGTGAGCCTGGCCCGCCTGTACATGTTGCACAACATGGACACGAAACCGCTTGAGAACTTCCTGTTGTCGCAGAACTTTCAGGTGCCCGAGCAGGCGCAGCGCGTGGTGGCGATGCTGCGCGACTACCAGGCGCACCACGCTCGTCACGACGACGATTTGTACGCGAAGATCGAGGCCGCACGACGCACTGACAATTTGAAATACGCCGTGGGCATGGTGATGTCACACTTGACACTCAATTACAAATGCGTGATTTACGATTGGGATCCGATCTGTTTGGCCGATCGCGACTGGCAGATTCAGAACAACGTGGACGCCTTGTCCATGAAGACGGAACAGCCCTTCTATAACGTGTTGGCCGAGGATGGATCTCACAGATACGTCGCACAAGGTACGCGCACGGTTTTTGACGTGTTAAAATGTTTTTATTGTTCATTTGTTTTGTAGAAAATTTAAGACCTTCTAATCAGGTGGGATATCTGTATTTGAACGAGGAGGTGGGAAGACATTTCTCACATTTCTTTGAGGTGCTCTACGTTCCGAATGCGGAAAAGGAGAAAGAGTATCCGGACGACAAACATGTGCGGCATATGTATTATAAACAGATTACCAGCGGTAGTCACAATTAATTTATTTTGTTTTTATTTTTTAAATAATTATATTTTATCTATCAAAAGTTGTTGTGTCTGGGGACAGAACAATTTTAATTCGATACATACAATTTTTAATTAATTGTCTTTCTGAATTTGTTTCGACTGTTAGAATATAACTATTTTAATTTGATCCATACTATATATGTTACTGTATTTTTTCTTGTTAACTAGTATCAAAATTTTAAGTTTTTTTGTTGAAAATAGGGTATATTGTTGTTTTGTAATAAAATACACTTCATTTAAATTTAGAACAATGTAAACAGTACATTTATTTTTTGTATAATATACTTTTAAAAATAATATATCGCTTTAATTAATTGTGTTATGATTTGTTAATAAAATTTATGCCGTAAATTAAAAAAAAAACAAATTTAATGTATTTAATTTATTTACATTTAATTCTTAATCAATACAAATTGGAAAAATAATTTCAATTAATTACAAAATTCTTGATTCTTATATGTAAACAAAAATAACTGATAAAAAATTAAATATGGAAATTTTCAACTAATTTACATATTTAAATTTAAAAAACTTTAAACAGTATTGGTCATAATTACAGTAACTTAACAAAGTACGTTAAAAATATGTATGAAGGCATAGTAATGATTTAAAGAAGATATTAAGATTTACTTATCCCTGTTAAAATAGAGTTGCCTGGATTTTCCGATCAATTTTATCCCAAAGAATTGAGGTCTAGGTTTTATGCTTTGCTAAGCAAACCATTTATTAACTAACATAAGGCCTCCTTCCTAAGGCTTCACAGTAGGTCTAGTGTATATGGGATTATACCTTCCATTAATTGGTCTTCTCACCCATGAAATGCCATCAGATCTAAATAATTTAAATCGAGTTTCATTCATTTCCTCTAACTAGTTCTCTTACAAAAAGTAATCTCGCTGCCCTATTTTTTGCAGAAATCAAGGGTTTCTTTGCTGATATTCTACCACAGAAACTTTTAGTCTTCGTTTTATGGTACTCACCGACACGCTGACTGTTTATTTTTTGATTTATGTGGAATGCACTGATAAAAGGGTGCAAGCATTTTTATTTTCCTGTCCACGGCTCTGTTAGTTTTCTAGCATTTTTGGGAACTGCTTCCAGTGTATTCCTTCTGTTAATATTGGAAATCATCCTAAAAATGGTCGATTTGTTTAAATTTAAATCGAAAGATAATCTACGTGAATTGGATCCATTTAATAATAAAGGCGTAACAAAAATAAAAATATGGGCTAATATTCAAATTAATGTTATATTGTAAATGTCGAAAAATTAAATATATCCCTATAAATATAGTGAGTATGTTCTCCACTACTTCTTCGAAGTTCGGCGCAACGTTGAAGCATTGATTGTGTCAACTAACTGATCAAGTCTTGGAGTACATTGGTTCCATTCTCTCTGAAGCTGTTGAGCTGTGTTAATTCTTGAAGGTTATTTGCGGGTACTAGATTTTTTATGTGTCGCCCTAGAATGTCCCAAAGATGTTCTATTGGATTCATATCAGGACTATCCCCCAAATTATGTTCTGGCAGTGTATGATTCTCCATTAAAAAGGTAACACAATAGATCTTCCTCCAAAAACTTTTCTCACAGCTACAGTTGTATTAAATATCGTTCTCCTTGGCGTCTACAGACCAAACCTGAATTCTTCTGTAAAGAGAACCTGACTCCATTGGTTCATGTTCCAGTTAATGTGTTCATTACTGAAGTTTCTTCTCATTCTCCTATGTGCTCTGGTTAATTCAAGAACAACATCTGCTCGTCTTGAATGTAAATTGGCTTCAAGAAGTCTGTTATCAACGGTTTGAGTAGATAAATGTGTCCCTGTGGCCATAAAGAAGGTATCCTAACTGGCGAGATATTTTTGTTCGCTCTTGAACTGACATCTGAACCAAAGTCGATCTTCTCGAGGAAGTTAGTCATTGACGAGCAGTATGAGGTACCTATGATACCAATTTCTTTGCACCGACTCCACAATCTGTGAACAACCGACTGACTTGTTTGGGGCAAGTTGGCTACGTATTTCTGCGATTGACCTTGGAGATATCCAAAGGTCCTAACAGCTACATCTCGATTGAGATGTCGTCTTTGTACAAGAGCATCATTGTTCATGAGACATCACGGTGAAGACAACCGATAAACAATGTTATTCGTGAATTAAACGAGTCTATTCTGAACCATTTTTTGATACATTTCAATTATTTTAATTTTTATACAGATATTTATTTATTTAGTTTTTTATAACATTAATAATATATTGTAGTGTGTAAATAAAGAGTACAAGATTATACATGATTATCTAAAAAAATATGCAAACTGTTCACATTTTAAATATTAATACCTCTTTCATTGTGATTAGTTTATGTAACATTATACATGTATGTATAAGAAAATAATTTTTCAATAGAATATAAAATAATATAAAACATTTATTAAATTAAAACTATTTTAACAACAATATTTAATATAAAAAACATATAATAATGATTACTACTGTATTTATTTTTTGTATACATATTTTTTAATTATGTTTAATTTTAATGTCGCCTATTTTAAAATAAAACAAATACTCAATGTAAATAATACATTTATTTTTGTATAATACACATTATAAAAATAATACTTGGTTTCAATTAATCGTGTTTACAAAATACTTGATTCATATACGAAGACATCCAGATGAAAATAATCGATAAAATTTAAAACATGGAAACAACAATAAAGTTTTAACAATCAAACATACAATAAATAGATATTGCTAACAACAAACGTGCACATTTGTTATTTACTCTTGTGAATTTGTATTACTTTTTTAGAATATTACCCGTGACAGATCCTGTTGAAAATACATAAAGGCACAATATTTTACAGTTTACTCTTAGTATGTACAAAATCTGGAGCATTTGGTATTATTATTTCCGACCACCAAGACGGCCTGGACCTCGCACTGGGATTTTCGAATAAAATCTCCTTCAAATTTTCATACAACTAGAACAAAAAACATTATTAGTCATTATTAAGTGTACGGAAGTACAAAAGCAAACTATTACCTTTCCATCGGATTTGCCCAAAACGGAGTTGACGACAAAATCGGGCGGCGCCAGCGCATCGATAACGCCCAAAGCGTCCGGCTTAATTTTCGCACACAAACTCAAAATGTTCTCACGGACGTAACGTGCGAACTCCGGTCCGTTCGTGTAACCGCCTTCGTAAAAGTAAACCAGGTGCTTATCTAAACAGTACAAGGCATACAGATACCCTAAATTGTACAACGTTGTGGACAAACTGAAACAATCCATGTTAATATGACGGCGCAAAGTTTTAAATTGTAACACACCTTCGAGGCGCTTTGGAAATATAATTCCAGAAGTAGCGCAACGCGTTGTATTCCATGTAGGTTCTGGACAATACGGCCGCAAGGTATACCTGAGATTCATTTCTGGCCGTGAATTTACAATTGGTTCTAGATAAGACGTCTTTCTGTTTCTTTTCTGTTGATTTTATTAAGTAGATTATGAGCCACTCGTAACACTGGGATATGACTGAAAACAATGATTATATAAATGAAAAGTACCATTATTTAAATATTTTAATACCCTAGTTAACTCTAATGTCTAAATTAGACGATCTACGTCTCTTATATCAACTCATTGATGTAGATTATATAATTGCCAAGATGTATAGATGTACAGTCTCTATCACAAATTCGATTATCTTTTTATTCTTTTAAAAAGAGACACATTATTACAGGAGTAAATTAAGTAATCTGCTAAAATTTATACAAAACCAAAGTGGAAACTATTGCATTTTTTTCAAAATACTGTAATTTGTACCGAAATGAAACCAGATGTTCTTTAGATGCCTGTACGAACTTAGTCATAACTTGTGCTAACTGGATAATACTGCGAATTAGAGGAAATTGGTCGGATGTCAACAAGATATTATTTAATAAATGCCGTTTGTAGATTTGGTCGGTATGAGTAAGATTATAGCATATATAAACACTGGTCCTTTGACACCAGCTTATAATACATCCAAGTTGTGAATAGTGAACAGTGAATATCATAACACTGTAAGTATTCCATCAAACTCTATTGTAAGGTTGCTTAAAATTCTGCTTCTGTTTGTAGCTTGAAAATGAAGATTTTTGTGCTATTCTCAGCACTTTTGGCGGTATCGTATGCGGAGCAGTGTGTTTACGGCGAGGCTGGCTCGCAGCCTCAGTCCTTGGTGACCTGTAAGTCTGTAACCACTGCTACAATGGGCAATAACATCAAACTAAACGATAAATCCGGCCCGTTTGAGTCCGTCACTGATTTGGAACTTACGAACTTCACCGGCACCTTGGACTCAAACACTCTGTCGATGTTCCCCAAATTGAAGAGATTGTCGATCCAAGATTCTAACTTCCCAAAAATTAGTAGCGTCGTATTCGAGAAATGCTGCAAAGACTTGAAGATCCTGTCGATCAGGAACAACATGGCAACAACCATTGAAGCAGGAACTTTCAAGAACTTGAAAGAGCTGGAGGAACTGCATCTTAGCAACAAGATCCCTAAACTCAGCAAGGACCTGCTGGAAGGCTTGGTGGCGTTGAAGAAGTTAACTTTGAGGAAAACCAAGATCAACGAAGTTGACGAAGACGCCTTTGAAAACATGAAGACATTGGAAACTTTGGAATTGTACGACAACACGTTCCCAGTAATCAAACCAAAAACATTCGCACCGTTGACCGAACTCAAAAAACTATCCATTTTGGACAACCCCAACTTGAAACTTTTCCCTCTGGATCTGCTGAAGGAACAGAAGAAATTGGAACTTTTGGGCCTGCCTGTCGATATCCTTAGCAAAATTGAAGTGGCCACCCTCAAGAAGCAATTCCCATCGCTTAAAAAATTAGAAATCAAGGTTGACGACAAGAAAAAGTATGAGAATATGTTGCAACAAGTCGAAAAGGAACAAATGATTATTAGCTACCTTGGAGATTATGTGTAGACTTATGTACGTGTTTTAATGTAATGTAACTTAAATAAACCAGCTATCATAAACAGATTTTAATTCATTTTACCTTCAGCTCGGAATATAAATACGTTTTTTTTAATAACCAAGAGGAAAATTTTTATTGTTTGATTACATTTATAACCTTGTGTGAAAGCGAAACCAGATTTACTTTAAGCCTTGTTAGAGCGACAACCATCGTTTGATGTAACTGGATAATATTGTGAGTCAGTGGAGGAAATTAGTCGGATATGTCAACAGGGTATTATCTAATAAAAACGATTTGTCAATTTCATCAGCGAATGTTCGTTGCATATATAAAGATTGACGCACGATAATTCCAGCACAAACTCAATCTGACAGTGTATAGTGAACATCATTACACTGTAAGTATTCCAAATAATACATATCATCAACATATCATTAATTAAATAATTTAATAGATGCACAATGGTGTTTTTGGTGATCTTAGCAGCAAGTTTTGCGTTATCAAATGCAGCTTCGTGTGGCTTCAACCAAGCAGCACCAAGACCTGATGCAATTACTTGTAATTCAGCCACAAGTGCAAGCATGGGTAAAAACACCAAGGTTAATGATAAACATGGTCCATTCGAATCGATTATGGACCTTGACATGACTAACTTTACTGGCACTTTGGACGAAACCACTCTGTCCATGTATCCCAATTTGAAAACATTGACTATTCAAAATTCGAACTTCCCTAAAATAAGCAGTTCCATGTTTGAGAAGTGCTGCAAAGGATTGAAGAAGTTGTCCGTTAGGGGTAACATGGAAACCATCATCGAACCGGGTAGTTTCAAAGACTTGAAACAACTGGAGGAGCTCAACATTAACAATAAGATCACGAAACTGTCCAAAGATTTATTGGAAGGATTGGTAGCGTTGCGAACATTAACTCTAAAGAAGACCAAAATCGATGAAATCGACGAAAACGTCTTTGAAGATTTGAAGACTTTGGAGAACTTGGAAATTTACGATAACACATTTTCACAAATTAAACCGAAAACATTCATCCCTTTGATTGAGCTGAAGAAGCTGTCGATTTTACACAATCCTAATTTGAAGGTGTTTTCGTTGGACTTATTAAAGTCGCAGCAAAAACTGGAGCATTTGGGTTTGCCCGCTGAAATCCTGAATGAAGTGGACATATCTATATTGAAAACGCACTTCCCAGCTCTCAAAAAACTTGAAGTGCCCGTTGATGACAAAGATAATTACGAAAACTTCTTAGAGAAGGCCAAGAAAGAACAGCTGATCGTTAACTTTATTGATGCATAGTTCACACTTTCATTAATTTAGTTCTGTAAATTATATTTGACTCAAATAAATGTTATTCGAAAACAATACTTTTATTACAACAAAAATGCGATACTCACAATGAACTGACAGTAACTGTTCAGGACCCGACGCCCTGAATTTTTTCGGGATCCTCTCCTCGTTTCTTAGGAAGTCGCAACTCTTTAATGGACTGGCTATTTTACCATCCTGGCAGTAAGTCTGCCATTGCCTCAACAGCCAGTTACTACTCTGTTGTACCAGCACGTTGTTGTCTCCTTCATAGGTGACGCAAGGATCGTTGGTACATCTCAAGTCACCCAAACGGGAAGCTTTAAGATAACCGTGTCCTCCACAAGCTTCACGACACTCCTGAATCGCATCCCTGCACGACCAGGTCATAAGTGGCTTAGCGCTGGAGACTATCGAGTGTATTTCGGACACCATGTCACTCTAAAAATTCACAAATTAATGCTCCGAATACAGTTGCGAGGTAAAACATACCACTTCTTCGATTTTAGAGGAGGACGTCGATTGTTCTATCACAGACAGGAAAGTGTCCGTGAAGCAGTTGATGAATATCCTCAGAACGGTAGCCGCTGCCAAATGAGGGAACAACCTCCATTGCTGCAAACCCACCTGTCAGTCTCAATATTATAAGAAGCTGCGTTCACTTACGTGTAACTGATACTCAATGATTGGAAGTTCGTTTTTATTTAAGTTTCCGTCACCGTTCGGTGCAAATTGTTTTCTAACGGCGGCGTATCTCAGAGCTATGGTCACGGCGCAAATTATATTATTCGACGACTCTTGCATTATACCGACCCGTCCGGTGGACAAATTCTCCAAAACGGCGCCCAGTATCTTGCCGGGATCTGAGAACTTGCTCTCGTACTCGCCCTCGGGCGTCACGTCCGCCGTTTTATTCAGCAGGTACGTCCTCGGTATCCTGTAGTTGTTGAACAGAATGAAACTGAAACGAAATGATTAATTAGGTTGAAGTGTGAACGGTAGTGAAGGATTTACCCATTGTCGATGCCGTGCAGGCCGATTTTCTCACCCATATCGCCCACGACGATGCCCGGATAAGGGTTCAACGTCTTGGGATCTCGCACGGGTACGATGAACGCGTGCAAACCGTGACACTGGTCTTTGGTGTACAGCTGAGCGAACAACAGGGCGATCGTGCACGTTTTTCCTGCAAAAAACTGAATGTAATTAGTTTTAGAAAATAGTCGAGGACTGTGGGTTACCTAAGTTGCCCACCCAGCATTTCGCCGCCTCAAAATCGGGCGTGTGTATTACGAACTCTTCGGTGCTGGGGTCGTAGGTTGCTGTTGTGCGCATCTGCTTCGTGTTGCTACCGTGGGCCACTTCAGTCAACGCCAAACATGCTAAAATCTACGAGGAATTATTAATAATAAGTTTATGATAGACAGAAATAATTTTTCTGTTGTACCTTGTTGTTCCATGCGGCATCTAACATTGCTTGATGCCGTTCTGTTCCTAAAGTGGTCAAAGTATTTTTAAATAAACCAATGCCTATCGCGTGCTTGACGGACACATCAGGATAAGTTACCGCCAGAGCTTCGTTCACTGTCATCATAAACCTTGTCTGCAAATCAATAACCCGATATAAATACTTCAATACACCCATATATCAATAATTGTACCTTTCTTTTGTAAGGCAGATTGGCAATTTCAGGTGGTAGAAAGTTGTACTGGCAATATTTGTTCAATTGTATCGCCGTCCGTCTTTTCATCTCCTCCGTGCTCAACGCCTCCACCGGCCTTTCGAAAGCCGGATCCCTTTCTAACGTTTTCCACACGTGCAACTGTAACGCCTGACTTATAAACAGTTTTTATTTATTGCGTTTACAACTTACCTTTATTTTTAACAGTTCCGGATCCTCGATGAATTTCTTCATTTGTTTCCAGCAGAATCCCGCCTGTTTCCTGTAATGGTCCAACGGACCTGAGGGCATATCCTTAAAAATTTCCTCATCCATCTTTTATGCCTTATTGAATCTACAATGTATAAAAGAATAAATAATTACGTAAGTTTTTTATTTATTTTGACGCTGAAAAGTTCCACGAATTATTGATGGTTGTAGATTTAATAATGTGGCCTGGCTAATTTAAATTTAGAGTCGTTTAATAATTTAAGCCGGTACTTGAACAAACAACTTGACGCATGGAGGAATAGACGAACCTACCGCAATGTGTAACAGTTTTATTATTTACGCTATGTTAATAGTAAATATGAGTTTTATTTGTGTCATCGGGTTTTATTTTAAACTGTATGACTGTATTTTTCTGCTAAAGCTAAATAAATAAACAATTTACTAAGTGTAACATGAATTGCATGCAATATTAAATACTGGGAATGATAAAATGATTCACAACAAAATAATTGATAGACCAGTAAATATATCAAATAACATTTAATAAATTGCACAAACACATTCCAATCAGTCAATAAATTAAAGCATTAAACAGTGTAATGTTAATTATAAACTGAATTTAAAAATATTTCGTTTTATGGTATGGCTTTCCGCATATAAAAGATAATTATAATCAATAACGGATATATCCGGATGTAATATTCGTGACATGTGGAATAAAATGTGGTTGGACGATATTTTTTAATAACTGAAACACACACATTGCACACACCACACACTGGTTTTAAATTGTATTTACACGAAACGAATGAAATAGAAATAAAATAAATTGCAGAAAAAATACTAATAATATTTCTATTTTTAAGTTCAAGTTCACACTTTTTAGGCATCGTTTCCTGTCGAAATATTCGAACCATTTTGGACTTTGAACGGGAATGCATTAGCAAATCTAAACCATGTAATTAGTGGCATTTAACAACCATAAATTAAATCGAATTTCTTCTAATATATCACAAACAATAAATCAGACATGCAAGAATCCGTAATTAGTAATTATAAGGCGGATTACATGTTAAACGACTGTAAATATAATTGAAAATTAATGCGAATTGTTTTACCATTAATATGTAATTAAAGCACGAAAATGGCATGATTTTAAAACAATAATACACATGTTTGATGTAACAGTAATTAACATTGTTGATTACTTGTTAAAATATAAACAATTAATCAATCGCAATGTTTGCTAATTGATTTAACAACGTTTAATGAACTTAATTACATTCGAATAAAGATTTTGAATATGATTATTGTGATGATTTAGAAAGGTTTTTAGTTTCTGAAATATCCGTTAGAAAGGAATGATATTTCATTGAATTTATCGTTTTAAGGTACAGTAATGGCCATAATTATGCAGCTTATTAAAATGTATTAAAATTATAAACTGTACTACTTGAATCTATCTATCTATTTGAATGTTTATTGCTTTTTCTGTTCTGCTGTTCTCTATGCAGCTGGTCAATCTAATTTTATTCTTTAATGAACTGCGTACATTTTTTCATTTTTTGTTGGACAAAATTGTAGCAACTTTTTACTTTATAATATTTCAATGATCTGTATTGATTTCGTCGATTATTTACTAAAGGTATTTTGCCTATTTCCAATTATTTATTGAATAGTCGTAGTATTATGTGCTGTAAGAAAAATTATATTTCAGCCTTAAGTCCGAGAGAAACAAATAGAAACTGCTAAAAGCTTACAACTAAATAAATCAGTCGTTTTCTGTATTAATAAAAAACTAAGAAAAATATTCAACGAGTCCGTAAAACTTGAAAGAATTTATAGATGAATTATTCGAATATAAAAAAAACATCAATTCTTATCGTTAACTCAAACTAAAGCCAATCTGGAGGAAATGGGACTTCATGAATTTAATTTAAGGACTGTAAGAAGGGGACTTGTAAAGGTCTCTAGTCAAACAAATATTAAAATTGCTATATTTATGCGTAGCTCAATTCAGAAAAATAAATGTAACATTTTATACAATAAGAAAATATTAGTTTTTAAAATAGAGTAAAAACAATAAAAATAGTAAAATAATTTTAATTTATTAACTTCACATTAAAAACTAGTTATAGGCATAATATTTAACATTTTAACTATAAGTAAAGTATTACACCCACTTCGGTGATCCCAAAACGTTCGTAAAAAAGCTTTATATAGAGTCAAATAAAAAGGGACTGTTTCCTGTAATTCTTAATGTTTAAAAGTTCTAAATATGGAAAAACTGAAGATAAAATATCGTTTTTTCATATTCGAGCACTCATTATCACCAAACTAACATATAGTCTCATAATAATTTAAAATGTTAGTTTATCTTCCTCTGCATAATTTAAAAAACGGAGTAAATCCATAAAAATGCTTTTTTTAGAGACCAATATATGCTTTCATGTACCCCAATTTTTATACATGTGACTAATATTTTCAAATTCTACGTAAAATTTAACTACTGAAAATTTAGTTTTTACATATTTCGGCGTTCGAAATGAGGAAAAGATAAAGATAAAATATAGTTTTTTCATATTCGGGCTCTCATTATCACCAAACTAACATATAGCCTCATAATAATTTAAAATGATAGTCTATCTTTCCTCTGCATAATTTAAAAAACGGAGTAAATCCCTAAAAAATACCATTTTTAGAGACCAGTATGTATTTTCAAGTACACCAATTTTCATATATATGACTTATTGGTTGAAAAAGTAACATTAATATTTTCAAATTCTAGGTAAAATTTAACTACTGAAAATTTAGTTTTTACATATTTCGACGTTCGAAATGAGGAAAAGATAAAGATAAAATATAGTTTTTTCATATTCGGGTACTCATTATCACCAAACTAACATATAGTCTCATAATAATTTAAAATGTTTGTCTATTTTTCCTCTGTATAATTTAAAAAACGGAGTAAATCCATAAAAAAAACCATTTTTAGAGACCAATATGTGCTTTCATGTATCCCAATTTTTATACATATGACTTATTGGTTGAAAAAGTGACATTAATATTTTCAAGTTCTACGAAAAATTTAACTACTGAAAATTTAGTTTTTATATATTTCGACGTTCGAAATGAGGAAAAGATAAAGATAAAATATAGTTTTTTCATATTCGGGTCTCGTTATCACCAAACTAACGTATAGTCTCATAATAATTGAAAATGTTTGTCTATTTTTCCTCTGTATAATTTAAAAAACGGAATAAATCCATAAAAAATACCATTTTTAGAGACCAGTATGCGCTTTCATGTGTCCCAATTTTTATACATATGACTTATTGGTTGAAAAAGTGACATTAATATTTTCAAATTCTACGTAAAATTTAACTACTGAAAATTTAGTTTTTACATATTTCGACGTTCGAAATGAGATAAAATATAGTTTTTTCATATTCGGGTACTCATTATCACCAAACTAACATATAGTCTCATAATAATTTAAAATGTTTGTCTATTTTTCCTCTGTATAATTTAAAAAACGGAGTAAATCCATAAAAAAAAACATTTTTAGAGACCAATATGTGCTTTCATGTATCCCAATTTTTATACATATGATTTATTGGTTGAAAAAGTGACATTAATATTTTCAAGTTCTACGAAAAATTTAACTACTGAAAATTTAGTTTTTATATATTTCGACGTTCGAAATGAGGAAAAGATAAAGATAAAATATAGTTTTTTCATATTCGGGTCTCGTTATCACCAAACTAACGTATAGTCTCATAATAATTGAAAATGTTTGTCTATTTTTCCTCTGTATAATTTAAAAAACGGAATAAATCCATAAAAAATACCATTTTTAGAGACCAGTATGTGCTTTCATGTGTCCCAATTTTTATACATATGACTTATTGGTTGAAAAAGTGACATTAATATTTTCAAATTCTACGTAAAATTTAACTACTGAAAATTTAGTTTTTACATATTTCGATGTTCGAAATGAGAAAAAGATAAAGATAAAATATGGTTTTTTCATATTCGGGCACTCATTATCACCAAACTAACATATAGTCTCATAATAATTGAAAATGTTTGTCTATCTTTCCTCTGTATATTTTAAAAAACGGAGTAAATCCATAAAAAATACCGTTTTTAAAGACCAGTATGTGCTTTCATGTACCCCAATTTTTATACATATGACTTATTGGTTGAAAAAGTGACATTAAAATTTTCAAATTATACGTAAAATTTAACTACAGAGAATTTAGTTTTTACGTATTTCAATGTTATTATCAAAGCATTTAAATTACATTTGTACTATTGATGTAAATAGTAGGGTTTTCTGATTCTAAAAATACAAAATAAACGACTACATTCCTCTAAACAGTTTTAAAAATATTCGGACATACAATGTGACGAAAACAAAAGTTTATTATTTTCACGTCGTGTTTTAAAATGTTATTTAATCGGTAGGATACGTGAAATTTAATTCTTTATCAACAATTTCAATTATAAATGGTTAAAACAGTGTTTAAATAAGTTCACAGTCAAGGTTAGCAAAGTTAATAAATTTAGATAAATTTTCAATTAAATGTATTTATCTAATTACCATAAAAACAAAATTATTTTAGATTATCATGTTCAGTCAATTAATACCTAATAAAAATTAAATTTTCATAAGTTTAAAAATCTACGATTTTCGATATTAATAAATAATAATTTTAATCAAATTGATTATTTAAACTCAATTGTGGCAGCTTTATTTATAAATAAACATATGTAAATATACTAAAAATTCGATTAAAAAATGATAAATAAATAAATTACGATAACAAAAATTAATTGTTCTTAATTTTAAATATTCAAGGGGATTCACCTAAGTCGGTTGTCACTTTTATTAATAATTTTATAAATTATATTATTCATGCATATACGGCAACCTTGGGTTTACTATGATAAGAATTTTTACCTAAATTTTACCTAGATTAAATTTTCATATATATATATAAAATATATTAATATGGATATGTGGTTGATAGTTAATATAAACTTGCAATTATATTAAAATGTTTGCACTTATATCTGTTAAATTTATTCATTAAAAATAATGTTTGTATTTTAAAAATATTTTTTTCTTAATTTGCAAACAAAAAATATTATATTAGCAGGTTCAACTTATGTTTAAATACAAACACACGTTACAATAGCGTCCTTTCGTAAAGAGCGTCATTTACAGGTAACCTGCCCGAACCCTCGAAACGGACCTACCCCACAAATATGCTGCGTGATTTTAATCAAAATTTCATGCCAGATGAGTCACTTCAATCAGTATCAAACACACGCCGTGTCACTTTTAAATTTAAATTATCGACGTCCCAACCGGTACGTGAAACGTCGGCGCAACTACCCCCTACACACTCACCTCCTGTCTCTGAGTCTTATGGAACGGCACCTCGATTAAAATTACCAAAAAAAAACCAATCACTTGTTGCTCAATGTACCACACCAGTACGACACCACGGCATCAACTGCTGGAAGCATGAGGCCAGTATACCACTTGCGGGGATCCGCCTAATGTGACTGCCGGCATTTACAGGTTAGCCAGACGCGACGCACGTTCTCTCTCACTCTCCGACGACATCACGCAACACCAAATTTGCACGTGTTGCCCACGGTCACGTGGTTTTGGGTGGTCAGGTCCCCTTTTTTGTACCAGATTATGGGACCGCTCCATCATAATTCTGTATAATCTGTGCACACAATAACATAGGAAAGAGGAAGTTACAATATTTTAAGATTTCTTAATACAAATATGCCAAGCTTTTTTGAATAACAACAATTTTGTAATTTTATTAAGGTTTACCCCACACATAAATAAAAAAATAATATACACTACTAATATTTTGATAAACCTAGTGGTAATTTTTTTATATACTGAATTTCTTTTAATGTACATTTCTGGTATCTTATTTTCTTGCTCAATTAACTCTTTATTAAGACAAACTCGTCGAAACTCATATAATATAAATAAAAGCTTTGCTGACCTAATAAACATAAACTTAAAACAAGCCCCATAAGTTTTTTTTGTATATCAATACAAACAAGAGATATTCACCTGTTTTATACGGCAACGCCGCTTGGAAGGTAACCGCAATTCGCAGACATGTGAATAATGATTAATAGATAGATACCAATGGTATAATTCCGATGGTACGTGAACAGAGTGGCTAACTAGGTTGAACGGTTGTTTGACGAACGCACCAATTTTACAACCGATTTTAATTGCACAGATTGTGACATCTGACCCGATTTTCAGCTATCGCAGATATTGATGATTTCAGCGTAACTGTTTCAGTATCAACAAACATTAAACATGTAACTTCTTATGTTTAATTTGTGATCTAAATTTGTTATTAAAAAAAGGAAATGGAAGTTAAAGGTTGAACAAAAATTCAAATTTATATAAAAATTGATTTAATTTTAACTTTCAACAATGTTCAATGTCTTAACCATGGTATCTGGAACTTTTAATTTTTTTAACAAACTACTCATTTCAATTGGCCCATGTGCTTGCAGCTGCTTCAGCAGATCAAACAGGGCTAATCTGCAACCATTCTTCCACACATCTGTTAATTTATTTAAGTCCTCAATTTTGTGTTTGTTCTTGTAGATTTCAGCTTGTTTCAGATTAGTTACAATTTCCTTTTTCTTCTTAATATCAGTTTCTAGTTTCTTGATGTCTGCTATAATTTTCTTCCTATTGAATTTATCATCAGTTGGGCTGCTGGTGAAATCATCATCTTCCAAATAATTTTGTTGGATAATTATTAGGGGTTTGTGTTCCTTTGTTGTAGGATATAAGTGTTTTTGTAAATCAGTTTCGAATTTTCTGCGTTTTTCTCCAGCACTTTCATTTGTAATTTTTTGAGTGGATGTGAAAAAATTTTCGTTTTCTGTCTTAAAATATTTTTTCATATCACTTTCTTGTATTTTTTGAATTTCAACTGTACAGGACATGGTTTCCAACTCCTTTAATTTTTTTATGTCACTTTCAACAGAGTCTGATTTTTTAATAGAATTTTTTGATTTTTGTTTGTCCTTTGAATTTGTTGATAATGTTAGAGTTCTTTTACTTGGCTTTACCTTAGAAGAACTGCTCTGTAAATCACTATTAATTTGTTGATCACTTGATTTACTAATATTTTTAATTTCACTGATTGGCTCTTTTTCAGATGTTTTTTTAACTTGAAAACTGTCATTTTCTTTCCCAATTATTAGTTTTTCAATTGTAGGGATTACCTTAGTAACATTTTCATCAATTTTTGGGGCATCACTGCTATTTGAATTATTTGTAATTTGTTTAGTTGTACTTTTACTACTTTTATCTACACTCTTTTCATGAGTATTACTCACTTTATGTTTAGTTTCAGACATATTAGTATTTTTTAATTCATATTTTAATGTATTTTGCTCAGAACTTGATTCTCTAGTTGATTTATTCTCCACTTTTAAATTACTATCAGCAGGTATAACTTTATCATTCTTTTTGGTTACAAGAGGAGTATCATCACTGGTTGTATATTTAATTATTGTTTTTTCCTTAATTTTCACTTTTGGATTGAAGTCTTCATCATTGTCATCTTCTATAATATTTTTCTTATGTTTCTTTTTAATATTCATAATGGGTTCATCATCTGAGTCAATATCTTTATGTTTTTTATCAGTTTTTTTCTTTTTACTTACTGATTTACTATCTGATTTATTTTCTTTGTGTTCAATTACAGGTTCATTTTCTACTTTCTTTTCTGACCTTTTTTTAATACTAACACTCTCATCTTCTGAATAGCTGTGATCTGGGTTTTTCCTTTTATTTCTAGACTTACTTGAATCTTCATTTCTATTTTGTTTTTCTCCATTTTTCACAGCTTTATTTTTGATATTTGCAATAGGTTCATCATCAGACTCAATCTCTGGTTTTTCAGTTGTTTTATAACTAATGTCTACTTTTGTTTTTTTATTTAATTCTTCCAAGTCCATTTCTAACCTTTTAGAAATTGGTTTTTTAGTTCTTTTAATGGTTTTACCTCCCGACTCAGTTTTGGCTGGAGTATCCAATTTAAAACTATCATCTTTAATTGGCACATTTTTGTGATTTAAAGGTGTCCCAGTGTCAGATACGTTATTTGGTGTGGACAGAGGTGTGTTTAAAGGGCTGTTGAATGGTGTTGTCATGCTGGCTGGTGTTTTGCGTATTCTGGATAAACCGATACGACGACATGGTGTCAGTAGACTTTTGCTAATTGTGCCTGTCACGTATGGATTTCTGTTGCCATTGGAAACTGGTGTTGACATAATATATACACCAAAAATGTTGTTCGATGTCTTCAATAAAGTTTTTGAATGTTTTGGCGCTGTCAAATTTGTACATGGTTGTCGTAGGTAGAATTGTCAATGAGAGTAGTTCAAATGTTACGAAAAAGCTGGTGGAACAGCTGATCACTTAAGATTAGTGATTTGTGTTCTGTGGATTTGAAGGAATATTTAAGAAATATTATAATACTAAGGAACTTCTAACATTTTAACAATCATTTCCATATACTTTAATTTTATTATTATTTATATTTGTTTTTTAAAGTATCAGAATTGTGAAGTAATGTGTTCAGTTCCGCCGTATGAAGCGCTGTTATCAATTTTTAAAATGAAGTGGATTTTTTAAAAGATTAAACACTTTTCAATCACCATAAAATATGATAGTGATGAACCAAATTTACTTTTGGAGAAATGTGTTTCTAAAGAACGTGGTCAAAATATTTTTCTGAAATACAGCGCCTTGAATTTAAATATCAAAAATTGTTTCCTTTCTGTATCCTTCAGTCAAATAGGGTGTAATAGTTTACCAGTTTTGAAATTTTGTACCAATTGATATGTTATATAAGAATTGAAATAGGTATGTAAAATAAAAGACATAAATAGATTTAATTTGTTTTTTAATTTAATATAGTTCTCTCCCTCAGGTTTTAGTCCTGGGCTAACAAAATTGACCGCAAGGACTCATATATAAATAATCATTATATACAGAAGATTATATATAAACAGCAAAATTTCAAATTCACAAACTTGAAATGAATATTAAGTAATGCAACGAGTGTTACGTCGCGGCATATTCAGTCTGATTCATTGTTTCAATATTACAAAGAACATGTAAAATTATAATACAATAATATAAAATCCTTCACCTCTTATAAAAAGGAAAAGCCTTCAACATAGTAATGCGTATTATTTGAGAGTTCAGTACGGTCATATCAAAAAGAGGAAGGCACAATGCACCACCTCAAAATTGTATAAATTAGCAGAGAAGTTATGATTACAAAAATCAATTTTCGTACGAAATAAAATTGTGTAGGATAAAATCAAGTTTTCTTACTTAAGTATAATAAAAGGTACTAGGATGATATACAAGTTAACTGGTGAATATCTAAACCTAGGAGAATAGTAATTCAATATCATAACATCTCCACAAATTATTAGAGCCATCGCTAGGCAGATATTCGTGATCTGCCACGAAGGGAAGACTTAATAATATCGTCAAAAAAGAAAATTGCTTCTTGCGTATGTAGGTATATTTCAAAATTCCATATCGAGTCCGTGTCCGATAGCCAGGCATATCAAAATTTTTAATGCAGCAAACAGTGAGGGTAGAGGTTGCACTTACACTTTGCAAATAGTTTTTTTATAGTAGTTACTTAATCTAAGGTTAGTATTACTCAACCTCGGACTCGTCTCTCAGATCTCGTTTTGCAACTGTCCACGCTTAATTTGGCAGTGCTTATGCAGATGTCGACCACGCAAAATCAAACGAACAAAATAAACAGGACAGTGGATCACGAACAACTCAACATCAGCGCTACAAAACCGATCTGGGCGACGAATGCGGCACACGAGGCGGGCGGCTGTCTCGTGTGCATTAGCGGCGCGCGCCCCAAGCCCCGATGGGCGCGGCGGCCTGCGGTGTCTCTTCGATGTTGCGGCCACGGAACGACGGGAACTCCGTGTTGCTGGCTGTGTTGGGGGCGCGTTGCTCCCACGGTCCGCCCTGCACGACGAAGCCGTTGCCCTCGCCCCGCTGGCGCGGCTGTTGAGGCGCCGGAGCGGACATGGCGCCGCTCTGTTCGAAGTGGCTGGTCAGGGTGTGTTGTTTCTCGCGAGTCTCCAATTCTTCGCAATCTTGTAACTGAAATAATGAAATTTATTAGTCAGAATAACGGAGTATGGGGTACAGACACTCACATATTCTTCGGCCATGTTGAGCAAATAGTCTTTAGCTTCGATGACGTTGTCTTCTTGGCCGGTGACGACGACCAGGTCGGGATTAGAATCCTCGGGACGGGGGAACTTGATGTCGACGTGGTAGTCCTCCATGATCTTCCTGATGTTGCGTCCACGAGCTCCGATAAGTCTTGAGTGGACTCTGGAATCGATTATGATCTCTTCCTTCGTCAAATCGTTCAAGTCGTCGACGATTTTTTGGATGTCTTTGGCGGCACGGTGAGCATTCTCTTCGTAGCCGGTGATTACAATAATGTTCTCCTCAGGATCGTCTGTAATCCAACAAAAATATTAAGATTTCTGAAACGAACTAAATATTTCCATTATACCTTTTTTGGGGAAGTTGATTTGAACGTCGTGATCTTTTCTGATTTTGGTGATGACGGCGCCACGCTTGCCAATAATCTTGGGATGATACTCGGGATTGACCTCAATTCTCAGGGCAAATGAGCGTAACTCCCTGTCCTTCCTGTCGGCTTCCAGCTCCTTGACCCTCTCCAACAATGCTTGTTTAGCATTCTCAACGTTACTGGCAATGCCGGTGATCTTAATTATGTCCTCCTTAACATCAGCTGGAGAAAGAACGATGTGAACATCGAAGCGATCCATCAATTCCTTGACGTCACGTCCCTTTTGTCCGATAATGGAACGGTGCAGCTCAAACGGTACATCCACATTAATAGTGACAGGCACCAGCTCCAGAAGGGCCTGCTTGGCCTTTCTGCAGTTCTCCTCCTTGCCGGTGATGCGAATGACATCGCAATGTCTGACAGGTTCGGCGTTCACGTCACCGTTGAGCTGACCGTGATTGGTGTACTCCTCGGTGTTGTCCCTGTCCGGGAACTTGATCTGAACGTCGAAATCGGACGTGATGCCCTGCACCTTGTGGCCCTTCGATCCCATAACGGTGCGGTGGTGACGTTGGGCGATTATGCACTCGATGGTCACCATCGATTCGAGATCGGCGATGATCTCGTTGATGCGTTGTTTCGCCGCCTCGATGCATTCTTTGGCGCCCTTCAGGATGACGCGGTCGCTTTCAACGCCGGAGCGCGGGAACGAGATGAGGACGCCGCCGCACTCGTCGCTGATGCGGTGCAAGACTTCACCGCGTCTGGCGACGAAGTGCTTGTGGTGGCGGGCCTCCACTTGCATGTCGCTTTCGATTATGTTGTCCTGAAATATGAAGCGGTTAAAGAAATTCGTATTGAAGTTAGGAAGTTCCCTTATTCTGTAACGTTTCTTTATCATTATTACGTTATATTAAGTTAGGTAACAACAGAGAGCTTAAATCATTCGTTACATATTCGAACTTCATCAATTTCATAACGACATAATTGTTTTTTTTTTTGTGGGTTATATTACAAAAAGTCACTACAGAATTGTGACGTTGGCTAATTTAATTTCAAAATTATGTAGTACATACAATAAGTTACATATACATACATACACAAATTATATGGAATATTTTTAAATATTTTTCTTTGTTGTGTACTCAACTAACTGTCTACTTAATGTATTTTAGATGTGGCATCCAATTGAAAAATAAGAAAAACTTAAATTTTGTAATTTGCTTTATGCTTTGTTATGTGAATTATAGGTAAAAAATTAAAGGTATTATTAATGTAAAATATATTAAATTTAATTAAAAGTAATAAGTCAGAACTAACAAAACATGTGTGTAAACAAATTTAAGAAGACTAATTAATTAAATTAAAATTTTAATTGGTTGGAGGCAAATTCAATTATTTGAAATAGAAAAATTGCGCATATGTTAAAGTTAATATTTTCTTTATATAAGCAGTTAATATTACGTAAAAAAGTGTCTGTACAATAATTTAACCGTTTGTCAAAAAATATAAAAATAAATAAATATACAAGTTAATTCTCCTTTTTGAAATCCCATTTTTTAAAGATATTTTAATTGGAGATACAAAAATGCGATTTACGTTTTAGAAAAAATTAAATTTTCGACTTCTAAATTAATTTTTCTCAGCCCTTTAAAACTTAAAAATGTTTTTTTGTGACAAACAGAAATACTGAATTTCCTTTTAATTATTATTTTTTATAAAATGTTGATCATAATAATCATGAGAAATAAATATATAGTGTGTTCCAGGATGGATGAACGGCAATCAATGTATTTGAAAAAATTAAATTTTCGACTTTAAAATTGATTTTTCTCAGCCTTTTAAAACTTAAAAATGTTTTTTTGTGTCAAACAGAAATACTGAATTTGCTCTTAATTAATTTTCAATGAATGAGTTTTATGATTAAATGAAATAAATTTTGATATTCATTAATTTTTCCACAGACAGGACTTCTTCAAAAACATTTCAAATTTCGAAAAATTTCACCTTTTGTTTTATCTTTACACTGGTATATACTGTATATAATATAAAATTATCCAAATTTTTGGCATAACCACAACGAAAATAGGTTGTCAACAAGTCTACTTCAAAATATTTTTTTATGTTTTATCTAATATTTAATCTCTTATCACTTTGAGATGCAGTGTTGTTTTTTAAGGCAGATTTATCTATTATTTTTTTAATTTTCAAACTTTCTTTTACTAGATATACATACAATTAAAAGTATTGTTACAACAATATTTTTGGTTATATTGTGTGCCCAGTCATTGACATCTGAGAGTTGATGTGAAACAGTTTAGGCATTTGAACTGTCCATTAAATGAATGTTGGACAATTTTGATAATAAGTTACAGAATAAGGAAATTTGTTGGATAATTAATTTCATTTCTCAATGATGTTGCTACGACATACACAAGATAGAGAGAGCTAAAACTTACAATGTCTTTGATTGTCGCTTCCAACTGCTTCTTGGCCTCTTGTACGGCTTCCTTTTTGCCGATGATCGTAATAATTTCGCTATCGTCATCGTTGTTCGATGGGAATACAATTCTTGCACCAGTAGAATCACGGATTTTTTTAATATTGGCTCCGTTCTTACCGATCAGGAACCTATGATGTTGAGCTTTAGCACGGACCTAAACAAAACCAAACTGTCTTATTGTCAATTTAGTGTAAAATTATATATATTCGTTACCTCAGCCGTGAAACTGGCAAGTTCCCGTTCGTTGGCGAGATCGAGCAGTTGTTGTTTGGCACGGTCGACGTCGTCTTTGGGTCCACGAATAGTGACCTTGTCGCTCTTGCTGTCGGCGCTGGGGAACTTTATGGAAACGCCACCGCACTCCTCCATGATGGCATGGATCAGCTTACCCTTGGCGCCGATCAGACTGTTGTAGTATTTCGGCGGAATGGTGATTTCCTCGTCCACAATGTTCTCCAATTCGTCTTGGATCTTTTTGATCTTCTCCCTGGCCTCCTGGACGTTCTCCTTCTTGCCAGTGATTATGATCACGTCGTTTTTGTCGCCTTCGGCTGGCAAGTCGATTTTGGTTTGGGTTTCTTCGCGGATCTTGCGAATGTTGGCACCACCCTTGCCAATTATGAATTTGTGGAATTGCTTGTAAATTGGTACCTCGATCTGATAGGAGGATTCGTTCAGTTCCTTGACGAGCTTCTCCAAGTATCTGCAGCACTTGTCCACGTCCTCTTTGGGGCCGCGTACTTTGACGATGTCGTGTTTGTCGGCAGGTCCGGGGAAGATGATCTGCACCTGATTAAATTTCTCGCGTATGTCTTTGATGTTCTCGCCCTTGGAGCCGATGATGCTTCTGTAATGGCGCTGTTCGATGATCACGTCCTTCTCCTTTTCGTTCTCGAGCTTGAAAATTCTCTCTTCCAAGTCGGTTTTGGTGTTGTGGACGCTTTCTTTGTCGCCCTCGATTCTGACCAAACCACTTTCGCCGATGGTAATGATCACGTTGAATTTTTCCTTCAGGCTGTTAACGTTGGCGCCGTTCTTGCCGATGATGTGCTTGAACAGCTTAGGATCGACCTGCATTTCGGTGAAGATGAGCCTCCTTTGCAAATCTTTGGCCATGTTTTCAATTTGTTCTTGAGCCTTTTCCACTTCTTCCGGTGGTCCCTCGATTTTAATTTTGTCCTCCTTGTCGGTGAACTCGACGTGAACTTTAGGCAAGTTTTGGGTGATCTCCTTGATGCTCTGACCTTTGCGACCGATGATGTATTTGTGGATCCAGGACGGAGCATACACATCGCTGGAGCGCACGGAGTTGGCCTTTTCGTAGACGCAACTAAGGGCCAGACCGAGTTTATCGTGCGGTCCACGAAGAGTGATGGTTCCGGTTGCTGAATCGCTGGACGGCATTTCGACGCTAACGCCGGTGTTCTGCAAGATTTCGGCGATCGTCGAACCTTTCGGTCCGATGACGTACTTGTGCTGAGATTTCGGCACTTCCACGGAGACAGTGGTGCACTTCTTCTCCATTTGCTTGTAGATCGCCTCGACTTGAGCCTTGGCGGCCATCACGCCTTCCTTTTCGCCGGCGATTATGATTTCGTCTTTCATGACGGAGGGCGGGGGCACGTTCACCCTGGCGCCAGTCTCTTCGATCATCTTGGCAAGAGTGGCACCGTTCGGACCGACGATGAAGGGATGATAGATTTTGGGAACGCTGATGCGTTCGGAGGCTTTCTTCGATTGTACGTCCGACGTGTTCTTGATCTCGTGTTCGGCCTTCTCAATGTTTTCCTTGGTGCCAGTAATGGTGATAATGTCGGAATTATCGTTCATGGCGGGCACCGAAATCTTGGTGGCCGTCTGCTTTTCCAGTTCCTTGAGCCTGTCACCCTTCTTGCCTAAGATCCACTTGTGATGCTCCTTGGGGATCTGTATCTGCTTGCTGGCTTGCGTTTGGAAGTGCTGCAGGATCTTCCTGCGGGCCTCCAGCACCTCGTTCTGTTTACCGGTGATCAAGAAGGTGAGGGACTGGTCCTTGGCGTGGGAGATCTCGATGTGGGCTCCCGTTTCTTTCATGATGTTGCCGCATGTCTGTATGCTCTCGCCCTCGCCGAATTTCTGGCTGCCATCCAGTTTGCGTTCCTCGATCGGCACCCGGAACACTTGCGTGATCACGGACGAGCTGACTCTCATCTTGTGGTTACCCCATTGGCCGATGCTGTTGGCCGGTTTGGGCAGGTTGGACTCGGGCAGGGCCGGGAATAGGTCATCGTAGGTGGGTGGGGCGGCCGCCGGCTGCGGCTCGGCCATCGAGTCGAGCGCGTGGGGCTCCAGCGGTATCGAGATGTTCAATTGGTTGCTGATGGGGCTGTCGTAGGCCGCCGCGACGCCCTCTTCCATCACTGGTTGCTGCATTTTGGGATTGTCCTGTGTCGTGCCAAGTCGTTACAGCAACACTGAAAATAAAATTCCCATTCCCATTTATGTATGACGTAAACTTATTTAAAAAACATACTATTCACACGCACTACCGTACCTAGATGTTTATTATCGAAAGTACAACAGAAACGTTCACTGGTATGTGCCTAACTGAATGAATTTTTCAAAATGCTACTCTTAAAATACAATTTCGTATAATGTTCACTTAATGAGAATATAATGTAGTATTGTCTGGGTCCAAGAAACTCCAAGAATTGCGAATAATTACGTACCGCCAGGTAGACAGTTAATTATTCAGTATTCTTATCAATCGAACTTCGTGTTATTAATCATTTCCATAATTCATATTTATGCAGGTTTTCAACATGCAGTGTATTTCCAGCCGAATGTAAATGTGGGTATCTGTTTACTTTATGGGTTTTATATTTTAAAAACCATGTTAACAACAGAATGATATAATACTGAACGAATAATTTATTATTTAATTTCAAGTGAGTAAATATTGGTTTAAAATGTGGTTAAATAAACAAACAACTAGCAGTAATAATATCAACTTACACAAGCAATACAGTACTAGTAAACAAACATTCATTCTTTCCCTTTTGATAAATGATATACACTGGTAAATACCGAATTTGAAAACAATAAATATTTAAATCATATAATGACGAAATCGATTCTCATGTTGTCTAGAACGTGACCACCTTTTTAACCATATTCTTAGATAAAATTACCAGGAAATAAACAATCGGAGATTTTTCTAGTGGTCAACAACAAAACAAATGTTTATTATTATTGGTAATTAAGAAATAATTTTGACCAGATTTGCATTGACAAAGAAATTGGCAACACTAATACATTAATTTCGTCATTTGTATCGTCAATTAATGTTATTTTCTATACTTTCTATAATTCTTGATTTAATATTACATTAATATTTGAAAGGTACAGCCTACAGACAAAACAGCTGTTTGGACAAATAGCTGATGACAAGCCTCGGCATTTTAATCATCAGTGGTGCCATCATATCACATTTTTCAATGTGTATTTGCGTTGCAAGTTGGGTCAATAAAATTGATGATGTGTAAATTGATAAGCTATAATCTCAACTAACACTGCACATTGATAAATTTAAGAAAACACTATTAATTGATTATTTGCAATATGTATTTATGCAACTTTAACAATATTTAAAATATATTATAAAGAAAAGGTCAAAGGCGAATATTCTTCATATTTATCAATTGTATTCATTAATAATTTCAACAAGCCAATTGTATAACGCTCCAAATCAATAAAAATTTAATAAGATCTGTGGCTAAAATTATTGTAAGTGTCATTGATAATTTCACAAAGTATTATGTTCCTATTAGATTTAATTGGATTATAATTCCCCATGAATCTAACGTTAATTAATAATTATCTACAATTATTGCCACATCTGAAACCCATTATACCGTCGTAAACCCTTACAGTGATATTAAATAAAAGGGTCATGCTAATACAAGCAAATTGTATAATTGCACATGGCTGAAGATAATTAAAACAATTTTCTTATCATCTGACCTTCCTATGGTGTCTTTGTACAGAACATTTGCCACAAGCATCCATCAACAAACTTTAATTATACTAGTTTTACTGTGTTCACTTTTTATATTTATTATGATACTATCAACAATTTTAAATATATAAAATTAATCAACATATTTTAGTGGCAGAATCAATACACATATAAAAATATTTAAAACTCTAATAGAAAAGAATTGAATCAGAACGAAAATAAACGTCAGGCAAGTGCACATGTGGCAAATAATGATAAGACAATAATACCCACCATAAGTCAACATATGGAATAGCGGATTAATAAACGCGACTACCGTATCCGAGAATGTGCCGTAAAACTGATAAACATTAAAACGCAACCCCGAAATAAGTGATTGTCGTCTTCAAATACAACGAATGGTTTTGCGTAGAAGGCAATAACCAGTTGACGTGTCACTTTACCCCAACATGTTGACCCAAGGAAGCACTTAAAATGATAATACTGAAAACTGACTTACTGTACTGTAAAAACAGAAAATCCGTCCTAGAAAAACCTGTTTCCTTGTAGATGCTCCAGTTTTACTTGGTAATGTCTTGCTGAAACAGTGAAGTGAGCAATTAGATACCGAAAACACCGGACACACGTTTTCACATACCGACTTCCAAGTAGAAAATGAAGTTCGTCGTCTGCTATGTCACACGTAAAACTATGTGCTTACGTAGAGCACACGGCAAAAATTACAACACATCCATCTGTGAACCTGCTACTCCCAAACAGGTGGCGCATGCTTAAGAACTATAAATTATTTTCTGGTCAAATCTGCCAAACAGTGTTACATTGTATTAAAATTTGACTTTTATCAATTCTTTCAACTAGTTGTTGACATTTCATTTCAATCAACTTTAATAAGAAAAACATTGAAAATGATTCAAAAAGCTTTGGATAACATAGTAGAAATCTGTAAAGCTCTAGAAGCAAAATCAATTTTTGTCTACACTTGTTTTAGGGGCCATTAGCTTGTACAGTTAATTAACAAACGTTATCACATTAATTGTACTTCAATAAACTATGGACAAATAGAATAAAAAAATGTCAAGGTTATTGGAAAGTTCTTAACTGATTTTCTGTGCGATACGGGGCAATGTCTAGGAACCTGTAAAACGTCAAAGACTGTCAACTCAAAGTATTCGCACATAAGGTATTCGCGCATAACAAAGTTTTAACAGTATTTATTAGAATTGTTTTATTTATAGGCAGGTGAGATGTCGCGTGAAATGCAGCTGTTTAAACTGTGCAGAGGAACCTTCGGACAGGTAAAACAATAACATAAACAATTAATTTTTTTATTACATAATACATCTATAAAAACATACTTTCGCACATGTAATTCATATTAATCCGTCCCCAATTTGAACTTTTTAGGTGCGATGTCTGCACAAGACGGCGCCTACGGCTGCAGCAGCGGCGGCAGCTGCCCCGGCCAAAACAAAGACCTTTTCAATCTATCGGTTCAACCCTGAGGACCCCAGCAAGAAGCCGTACATGCAGGAATACACTGTGGATATGAACAACTGCGGCCCCATGGTTTTGGATGCCTTGATCAAGATCAAGAATGAAATTGATCCTACGCTCACCTTCCGCAGGTCATGCAGGGAAGGTATTTGTGGATCTTGTGCCATGAATATTGGTGGTGTTAACACCCTTGCTTGTATCAGGTATGAAAATGTCCTATTAAAGTTTTTAGATTGTTTCTTATTATTTACATAATGTTATTTATGATTTTGATAGGCCAAAAACAGATAAGTAAATTAATGGGTTTGCATGTCTGTTATATAAATTAGGATAATTTGTGATAACACTAAGTCATGTTAAAATGGAAATTTTATTGCAACTTATTTGAATATGTTTATTTTACCAAAACATGATAATGCACAAACTCAGTGTTATGTTGATTATATAATTACATTTGTTTTGTCATGTAAAAAGTAAAATTGCAAAGATGAATATTCCATTTGCAGTAAAATTGACACCAGTTCGAGTAAATCGACGAAAATCTACCCATTGCCACACATGTACGTGGTTAAGGACCTTGTTCCAGACATGAACAACTTTTATAACCAATACAGGTCAATCGAGCCATGGCTGCAAAGGAAGTAAGTATCCTGCTCCTCAACAGGTGCGATTGTTTAACACGTCGAAATATAAAGTTAACTTATACAGGGACGATTCGACGAAGAAGTCCGGACCAAGGCAACAGTATCTGCAAAGCATTGAAGACAGGGCGAAGTTGGATGGTTTGTACGAGTGCATTTTGTGCGCTTGCTGTTCGACATCTTGCCCCAGTTACTGGTGGAATGGAGACAAGTATTTGGGACCTGCAGTTTTAATGCAGGTGATTATTAAAATCTTTTTTTTTATTAAGATTTTTGTTTCATATTCATTATTTAGGCTTACCGTTGGATTATCGACTCGAGAGATGAAGCGACGGCCCACCGTTTGGACAAAATGAGGGATCCCTTCTCCGCTTTCCGTTGCCATACTATTATGAATTGTACCAGGACTTGCCCTAAGGTATATTACAAATATAATTGCAATTGAAAGTTTATTTCAATGTTTTTCTTTATAGGGCTTGAACCCCGGAAAAGCCATTGCGGAAATCAAGAAATTCTTGGGAGGAGTCGCTAACAAGGAAGCACCGAAACTCAAAACCGACGCTTTGCAAAGTTAATAAGTGAATACGTTTTTATTTGTATTATATACCAATTTTAGGGATTATTACTGTACTGTAGAAATTCAGTATTTTATTTGCACTACTTAATTTTTTCTTAATTTTCGATCAAATCAGTTTCGTGTAAAGTGTTAAATTTATCAATCAGATTGAAAATGTAAATAAAGCTTTCTGTTATTAAATATATTTATTTCATACAATAATCAGTGTCTTACTTGCCTTGTGAATACTACAGTTCTACTAAATTTGTTTTAGGAAATATTGACAAGTAAAATTTAAAATATCAATTATTACTTTAAATTTTTCAACTTTTGCCTTGCATTGACCTCCTAATAAATGTTTGAACTCCAGATATACTACAAAAATTTTGAAACATGGTGGAGGAAACATGGTTTGGGGTTCCTTTTCTTGGCATGGTATAGAACCACTATAAAAAAATTATTAGTAAAATGAATGAATGGAGAGACATGATTCATGGATTCTTATGCATAATAATGATACGAAGAAGGAATCCAAAGTTGTTCAAAATTGGTTCAACCCTGAAGACTCCAACAAGAAGTTGTACATGCATGAATACACTGTGGATATTAACTCCCGCGATCCAATGGTTGTGGATGCTCTGATCAAGATCAGGAATGAAATTGAAGTGGGAAATAATAATTAATATGCAACGTCAAAGTATAAATATTACTGATATCATTAAAAACTTATGATTCTTTTGAAAAATGGTTTCGTTATTAATAAATATGATACATCACACTCAGTTGAAGATGTCTTAACAAAAAAAAAAACAACTTTTATTGATAAACAAATTGGAAAAATCAAAAAACGACATCCTTTCTTGTCCTTTAGATATATAAAAAATGTGTTAATTGGATCATGAGTGGGTTTAGTAGAACAATCAAACGTCGATTGAATGAACAAAAAGACCCCATTGGTATGAATAAAGAATATTCAAAGAAGACTAAAAGTTTGCACAAAAATGTGTCAATTATTCCATAGATGGATGATGAATCCATCTTTTATAGAATAAGACAAGATGGTAAAAAATACATTCAGCGGCCTCCTAATAAATATTTGAACCCCAGATACACTACAAAAAATTTGAAACACAGTGGAGGAAACATTATGGTTTGGAGTTCCTCTCCTTGGCATGGTATAAGACCATTAAAAAAAATTATTAGTAAAATGGATGAATGGAGAGAGTGGGACATCATGAGATATGTAATGGAACTATTTACCAACAATAATTTACCATCACCATTCTTATGCATAATAATAATACGAAGAATACATCTAAAGTTGTTCAAAATTGGTTAAAATATAAAAATGTTGATATTCTCGATTGGTCAGTGTAAAGTTCGGATCTAAAAACAATTATAAACTTTTAGAATGACATGTAATTTCGATTAAAACACCAAGGAGGATCAAATTTAGATGGATTGTGGTTATCAATTGAAGAGTGATAATATTTAATTTCAAACGATCATTGTCAATATTTTATGGAACATTTGCCTCACCGTTTACAGGGAGTTATAACGAACAAAAGGTACCCAACAAAACATTAACAATTTTGTTTAAGGTTATGTATACATTACTTAATATTTATATATTTTTTAAAGTGGGCTATTTCTGTGTCCAACCACATTTCGCATTTATTTTAAGATTTAAGGTGTGCCTTTCTTAATTATCGTTAACATAGTACATAGTTTGTGTTATTTTCTGACCACCACTATATGAGTCGTTTGTTGACATATATTTATACAATAGTAATGTTAATGTAGGGCTCGAAAATCATGAAATTCAAGAATTTGACTGTGACTGTGATGGAAACTGATAACTGGGCATTCTGTGTCTGAATTGGAATGATAAGGGGTTGATAATGTCATTTCTCAACCAGATAGCAATTGTAAGCTAAGAACTTGCCCAAGTGGTCTAGAACTTCTTGTTAAATTCGAAAATTAGAGCTGTAGAATATGTTTAATAAGTAGTTTTGAAGTTACAAAAATAGGATGCCAAAAACTATTGTTAGACTTTCGCTCATAATTCCTATGAGATTGTTTTATTTCAAAAATGTTTATTATATAATCTTTTAACAATTTTTAAGGTTATTTTTATTTTAGGTGTAATTATTTTTATTATGGAAAATGGGAGCATATTGTTTTCTATTATTTTCAAAGTTTATTTGGAACAGTGTGGCCATTCAGTATCCCTCTGAACTTGATATTTTCGTAAGACACGTTCGGCACCTTTGGACTCGGTACGGTTCGGTTTCTGAATCGGAACGGAACTGCTTGGACCCCGGGGGTGTCATATCAATGCAATAAAGTATCATCCGAGTAAAGGCGAAGTGTACCTGTACGCGCCCGAAGTTCGCGTGTTCCCATTCAAAATTATCGCGCGAAAGGTAGAACGGCTCGTTATTTAAGGTTTATATTTCGGGAACCCGCTTGCTAGTAATTAAGTGTTGCCAACTGTTAAACATGTGGATTCTAGTCAATAGTAGTTCTGAAATCATTCGTAATGCAACTTAACATAAATTTAATAAACAAATATAAATAGAGATTAATTTCGACGGTGTATATTTAAGGGATTGTAAGTACTACTTTGAACAAACTGTTTGACAATAGTTGTCAATGAATAATATACGCAACTTAAAATGTTTTTAAGAGCGGCAGTTACTAGAAAAGGAATCGCAATTTGTGCGCCGCCACAAAATCAAATAAACATTCAGTTTGTGCGCAATTTTTTTTGTATGCAACAGGACCGCATTTGAGATCTCATATATATGTCAGATCTGCAGTTACACTTCAAAGGCTATATTCGCTTGCGGCGAGTGTGTTATTACAACAGATTCGCATCATTAAATCATACGATAGTTTTTATCATATCGTATTCGTATTAAATGTATAATTAAAATAAACAGATAAATTCAAAAATAAGAATATATTAAATAAAACAAAATATTAATATTAAATGTCTATTTGAACAAAATATATTGTAATATATATATATATATATATATATATATATATATATATATATATATATATAAATAACAAGATACATGAAATATATTAATTAATGTAATAAATAATTCGAATATACTATTTGTTTAAAAGTTTAAATACGACCCAAAACTTCATATAATACAGTAATATATATTAAAAATACAATAATATATACAGTTTAAACTTTTTATTTATTTATTTTTTGTCGTATGGTTAATTGTTAACCAATCACATTTTATTATATAAACAAATATAATAAATACGATACACAATAGTAGTTTTGATTAATCATTAGTACATAATCAAATATAAATAGAAATTAATCTCGATGTCACAGATGTATGTGTTAGGTTAGGTTAGGTTAGGTTGGTTAGGTTAGGTTAGGTTAGGTTATGTTAAGCTAGGTTAGGTTAGGTTAGGTTAGAATTTGTTGTACAAACATGATAGAAAATGACCTAAGTTTGACCATTATTGTTGTTATTAAAGAATATTATGACTTCGAAACTATGTCATGTCATAGATCAAACATTTATTAATGCACGCCCAAAATGTGAAATAGATTAATCGCAAAGTTTTTGAGATTTGTCCCAAGTCGTCGACGGTGTTTGTATAGAGAATTT
Organism: Aethina tumida; assembly: GCF_024364675.1. Taxonomy (NCBI): domain Eukaryota; kingdom Metazoa; phylum Arthropoda; class Insecta; order Coleoptera; family Nitidulidae; genus Aethina; species Aethina tumida. The sequence continues at coordinate 13,430,563 of NC_065439.1, forward strand.
AACACAAGGAGACGCCGCTCTTAAAGTTTAAAATTTTATTTATTATAATCACATGACATTCTATGAAGAAACATGTGTGTTAATAGTTATTAATTGACAAAGTTTTTTCATGTATATAAAGTAAAACATTCATTACAATGCTAATAAGAATACTCAAAATAATTTTGTAAGGTTTAATGGTACAATCCATAAAATAAAGAATATGTTTCTATCCATAATTAAAAAGGTTAAACTGCTCCTATTTTCCGTTGAAAACAAAGAACATAATCCAAAATGTTCCACATTTTTGGATAATTTTAAAACAGGTAACAAATATCAATTAACTTTTTAATTTAATATATCCTGAATATACGATAATAGTAGTCATATATTTTAATTTTATATGCGTTTGTTGTATCACATATATTTACAAGACTGTGTGTAATTTTTAATATTATATTTTAATGTTCGAATTTAATTGCATAGTTTTTTAAAATGAATATTAATTTTGATTAATTTGATAGATTTGAAAATTGATAATATAAGATATAAACAAAATAACAGAGAAAAATTCACGAGAATTGTGACATAAAATTACTTGGTTACGTTGTGTTGTTAAGAACTAATTTGTTTCAAAATTTGAAAAATAAAACACTTTATAATAATAAAGACAAATTTATTTATAAAATTTCACAGTTTGTAGATAATGTTTTAAAAGTATTCAAGTTCAATATTTCTTTATTAAAATTATTATTATTATTTAAAAAACTTCATAAACCGTGTCATCAATTTAACGAAGATTCTTCCTTTGTTGACATAAACAATACTTAATTTTTATTATGTACTCGAAGATGACTATAAGTCCTGTAACAAATGTAAAATCATATACATTCAAATAAATTAATGAATCTAATTAAATTATAAAATTGTTTATCATATCTAATTTAGAAATTTGAAAAAGTACTATATACTTTTTAAGGTTACCTAAATTAATAACCCTGTACCTACTCTAAAACAGATTTATATCTACTTCGCATATTACAAAATACCTACTCATTTCCACCAGAGTTACCAAGATAAATTTTTATATTCTACGGTTTGCTATACTGGAGACGCAGTTTTTAGCCGACAGCCCCGGTCCAAATCCCTCGAGCCGCTGTACGCCCGAAGGCATGGCGCGGTCGGCTTTCGGATGCCTTCGCATTTATTCGTCTAAAGTCGAGACTTAAGCGAACGATATGGACCCCTAAAAACAGCATGCGTATCCACGGCAGTCGCGTTTCAATTCGGAAACCGAACGTGGTGAACGAAAACGAGCACTCCAAAATCGTCTTAGACCCGAAAAACCCGGTTTGCTGAATGGCCACACTGATTTGGAATGTAAATAAAGTTTTTTGTATATATTTTTTACCGTGCTTACCTTGTCACTATGTCATCTTTATCAATTTCACTTCTAGGGACATGGATAAATGAAACTGGTAAGTATTATTAAACAATCTTTATTAAAGAAGCGATTATCACAATATGACAATTAAGTCGTTAGACGTCAAATTACAATAGAATAGAATTACAAATTAACATATAAATAATGAAATAGTTAGACGTAGCGTGGAAAAGATTTTTTTTAACATTCACAGGCATAGTATAAAATTGATTAAGCCGAATTATCTATACAATTTAGTAAATTTTTCAATTTAATACTTTTTTGGTTATGAATAGTTCTGCCTCGTTGAGACTTACAAAGTATATAGGTACTATTAATTAATTAAATGATTGACTAAACATTGTTTTGACTGCTTTGAGTAAATAAAATCAGTCAGCACCAAAATAAAAATTTCGGAGTATCATCAGACAGTTGGACTCCGCATTCAATTCTCATTCACACTCTTTATACAAGTCATATAATATTTATAGTCTTATCTAAAATAATCTCTACATCTTCCAGTGGCTGCTTGGAAAAGTATTCTATTTCGAATTTATATACAATAGGAAACAGTAATATAACACAAAAACAGATCCAAGGGGCGAATATCAAACATCAAACAAAATTAAGGGATTTTTCTGTTAAGCGTTACAAGAAGACCACCACCATTATTAAATTTTCCCTTGTCTGTGTAGGTTTCGTAACAGCGTAGAATACAGCCAATGGAAAAGATAGTCAGAAATACATAAGCCATACATTGTTCTCTTTTCTTCTATTAACTAGGCGGTATGACTTTATTTATTTCGCTCGTCTAAATTTACTAATAGTAGTTGGTGAGATTCCACCTCTTCCTTTTTGGCAGTATTGTTCAGTGAGCAGCATTTTGGACGGATACAAAAAGAAGTATGGAATCGTCACGAACTGACGGAATTAAATATACAAATAATAAACGTTTAAATATAAAATATATATAAAAAATTCGAGTATCGTGTATCGTGCTCAAGAGCATGTCGTCTTTAACTATGCAAAATTTTAGTCATGGTTGGTGTATATGATCAAAAATTGAGTACTTAAAAACTAAAAAAATATTGTTCAGCAGTGTCTACGTGAGGTAGTCTGGGGTGGGTTCCGAGATGGGCTCGGGCGTTGTGAACAACGGGTTCGGGAACTCTGGCGGATGGGGCAACGGTCCTGTCGCCTTTGGACGTCGTCTGTACGCCATTAGCCAACAAGAAACCGCCACCGCCACCGCAACCAGAGCCAACAAGGCAGTTATAATTAAGGCAATGATAAACCCAATCATGGAAACGCAAATGTCTTCCACTCCCCTCTGTGCGTTCGCCGCTGTAAATAAAAAATTATGGGTTAGAACTGATGGAATTGTCATTAATTTAATGGTCTTACCTTCACGTGGGTCTGAGGATCGTTCCTCACGTTTCTCAAAGGTTAAAATGGCGTTGGATTGAATGGTGATTTCTTCACGTAATTGGCCTGAGAGTAAGTCTCCAGACACTGCAACGTCAGTGCTGTTTTCTTCGACTGATCTTCTGCGTCTTCCGAATGCGTTGTATCCTCTACAGTTGACCTGATGGCAAGAAGTAAACGAGTTAATTAACTTGAAACTAAACATTTTTGACAAATACTTACTGGTTGGCATTTGCCGAAACAGACACGAATATTACATTGGAACCGAATGTTATCGCTGCTTGGGAACTTGAAGGCATTGAAGCTGGCCAACAAGCTTTGCGTGTCGGGATTGTAATCCCACTCTCCGAAGATTGTAGGATCCGTAGCACAACCATTTTCATCAGTTACAATGTATTCGTTCTCAATACTGTCCTCCATTGTTTTCGCCACGCAGCTTCTGGCGAATCCTCCATAGATTGAGCCTGGTTGTACATCAACTTGGAGCATCAGATTGTCTCCGATTTCGGCGGAGTTAATTTCTTGGCCAGTTGGAGTAACAATTTTCATTAGACATGTTGGTGGTGGACCAGTGTTAGCGATAGTTCCGGCTGTTGTCAACATCGATACGTTGAAACCAAGAGTAACGTTCTGTTCTCCGGTTTGGTAGACGCATTTAATGTGGTAAGCTTGAGCTTTGTATGTAACCAGTTTTGGATGTTTCTGTATAACCAATACGAAGCTGGCTTGTCCCTATAAAAAAAATTCAATGAAAGTCACACCTAAATATTTGAGTTTTTATATCTTACATTGACGTGTATGAGACCGCAGTTTCCGAACTGTACTTTGAAGATTTCTAGTCTTTGAGTGGAGTCAGGTGGCAGTGTAACAACTCTTCGGCACTGTTCGTCTTTACTGTGTCCCTTAACATAGAGTACGCCATTGAAACCAGCTTCGGTGATGTGAATTTCCAATTGGACTCCATCCGACAAGCAACTGACTTGCATTTCTGGTCTTGGGAAGTCCGTTCTGAATGGTGAGGTGTGATCTGAAAGTAAGCATATTCAATTAGTATAAAAAAAATTGAATATATCAAGTCTACGTACTGCAAAGTAGTTCTGGATCTCCAGTGTATCCGGCAATACATTGACAGACAGCACGATGATTGGTAGCATTGCAAAGAGCGTTGATTCCACAATGTTTAGTCTGGCAAGGATCGTCGCAAGTCTTGGTGTTAGGATTACAGTATTTGTGATCGGCGCAATCGTCGTCCTCTTCACATTCAGGTCCAGATTTCGGTATGCAATTTCCTCTACTGTCTAGTCTGTAGCCGAACTCTATTGGGCAGACGCAGTTACCACGTTCATCGATAATAAGACCTCTTTCGAGTGCGCAAACGCAACGGCCTCTTTCGTCAACCTTGAATCCTTTTTCTATTCTGCACGGTATGCACTCGTCGTTTTCATTGAGAGCACTGTTTGGTGGACATACGCATTTACCGTCGGCGGTCCTTACATAACCCTTGTCTGTTCTACACAGTTCCACTAGAATAAATTGAAAAAATTATTACAAATCTCAGATGTTTACTAATATATGTATACTTACTTTTGTCACATTGTACGGCAGCATTTCCTTGGTATCCAGGCAAACATTCGCAGATCATAGTCCTGACAGGTTCGGTGTTTAGTACTGTACACTCAGCATTGACACCGCAAGGTTCCGTGGCCTCACAAGGATTGACGCATTCGCCTCCGATACAAGCAAACTGTGATGGACAGTCTGAGTCTTGTCTGCATTTATCTTCGACTTGGATGCATCCCATTTTGCCGTCGCTGACGGTACCAGGTGGACAGGCACATTGTACGGCATGGTTGAAGACCTTACATTTGGCTGGGGCGTCGCAAGGATTGGCGGCTTCGCACGGATCTTCGCACTTGTTGTTAATGCAAGCTCTTCCTCCAGGACATTCGGTGTCAGATCTGCATCCGACCAGCACGCAGGACAACTTGGGGTTGCCCATGAGTCCTGGTGGACATTCGCAGATAGCTCTGTGATTGGTGGCGTAACATTCAGCATTTGTTCCACAGGTAGAACCGTCGGCAGAACAAGCTGGTACGCATTGCCTATTGATGCACTGGTGTTGTGGTGAACATTCGTCATCGCTTCTGCATCCGATTCTGTGGCATTCGATTTCGGGTTTGCCGTCGAAGCCTTGTCTACAAGTGCAAACCGGTTTGTGGTCTTTAACTCTACACTCTGAGTTGATGCCGCAGTTGCATGGATCTCTACAGATTCCATTGAAGCAAGCCTTGTCAGAAGGACATTCGCTGTCGCTGACGCAAGCTCCAATTTCCGTGATGGCCTTAACGGGATTGCAGGTGCCACTTCCGCTACTGATGTATCCTGGAGGGCACACGCATATCATTGTTCTTACTGGTACTGATCCAACAACTTGACATTCGGATGGTCTGTGGCACGGTTCAAGTATAGCGCAAGGATTCTGGCATTTTTGGTTGAGACAAGCCAATCTTGATGGACATTCACTATCCTCGCGACATTCTGGTTGTGGTTCAGGTCTGCAATCTACGTAGGGGTTACCTAAGAATCCTACAGGACATCTACAGAGTGCCATGTGGTTCTGAACTCGGCATTCGGCGCGTGGTGAGCAAGGATTGTCATAGACGCATGGATTGATACATTGCGCGTTGATACATTGTCGATCACCAGGACAGTCACTGTTGGAGACACATCCCACAACAATACATCTGTCCATTGGATTTCCTCTGTATCCGCTCAAACAGCGACATTCAGCTCTGTTCTGGTATACATAGCATTCCGCGTTGATTCCACAAGGATCCTTTACTAAGCATGGGTTGATGCAGTTTCCATTTATACAGGCCTTTCCACTTTCACATTCAGAATCGATTCTGCAACCTACTCGTCTACAAGCAATGTTGGGGTTACCTTCAAAGCCTTGTTCGCAAGAGCAGATTGGTCTGTGATTTTGGATCAGACATTGTGCGTTGGTACCACAGTCGCATGGGTTTCTGCAGAGTCTGTTAATACAAGCCTCGTTTTCTGAGCAGTCGTCGTCTCGGGTGCAACCTGGTGGAATTGGTACAACCACTGCGTGACATTCACCATTGTCGTTGGGAACCCATCCTTCTGGACAAGTACAGATCATTGTTCTCACTGGTACTGTGTCTAGCACGCTACAGTGGGCAGTGTGATGGCACGGTGAAAGACTCTCGCAAGGGTTGACGCATTCATTTCTGATACAAGCCAATTTGCTGGGACAGTCTGTGTCGAGTTCACATTCTGGTCTGTCTGCCACTTTAGGTGGAGCTGAGCAGTAAGCCATTGGATTACCTTCGGGCAAGTGTGGTGGACAAATGCAACCAGCGGCATGGTTCTGAGCGTAGCAAATGGCGTTCTGAGCACACGGTGGATTAGCGATTTCTGAGCAAGGATCGACGCAGCGTTGTGAAATGCAGGCTCTGTTGTTCGGGCATTCTGAATCGGTGTGGCATTCGACGCGTTCGCAACGAGTAAATGGATCGCCTTCGGTACCTGATGGACATTTGCAGTTAGCGACGTGATTTTGTCCGAAGCACTCTGCATTTCTGGCACATGGGTCGTTGAGAATGCATGGGTTTATACACTGGCCATTGTAGCATTGTTTGTCATTACTGCATTCGTTGTCAGATTGACAGCCAACTATAAAAATGATTGGATGAGTATTATTATAATCGGTTAAAGGGTTTTGTTACTTACGTTTGGTGCAACCGATTTGTGGGTTTCCAGAATATCCAGGTTGACAATAGCAAGTTGGGTAGTGGTTTACAACCTTGCACTCTGCGTTAGGTCCGCAGTTGCATGGGCTGGCACATAAACGATTGATACAAGATTCGCTCTGAGGACATTCTGAGTTGCTGGTACATCCAACAGTTGGGCCAAGTGCTGAAATTAAATAAGAAAATCAATACCAACTCATAAATTATCTACTAGTAAATACTTACGGGCTATGCATTCAATTTGTGGGTTTCCTTCGTATCCAGCTGGACACCTACAAACAGGTTGGTGTTTGGTGACGGAACAGAACGCTCCAACTGCGCAAGGTTTGTCTGCGACACAAGGATTAACACACTGTTCGTTCTTGCATCTCTTGTCATAAGAACATTCGTCGTCGCTGTAACATTCTGGTACGATCGGTACTGTAGGTGTTTTAGGAATGTTGGTACATTCGATATGTGGATTGCCGATGTAGCCTGGAGCACAAGTGCAAACGGCTTGATGGTGAACAGAATTGCATATAGCGTTAACTCCGCATCGGTCAATTCTACAGGCTTCAATACAACCGCCTCGTACGCATTTGTCTTTGTCGTTACATTCAGAGTCCAGTTTGCATCCGGGTTGTTCGTGAACAATTGGTACACAACGTCCTGAGATATCGCCAATGGTGTCAGGTGGGCACATGCACATTACAGTACGTAAGGGCAATGTGTCCAAAACCTTACACTCTTGGTCGATGGTACATATGTCGCCTGCCGCACAAGGATCTTCGCAGCGCTCGTTCATACAGACGTATCTTGAAGGACATTCTGAATCTGTCTTACATTCAGGAGTTGGTTCTCTAAATCCTAAGCATTCGACGAATGGATTTCCTGTAGTACCAATTGGACAAGTGCATTTAGGTTGATGGTTCTTTCCTACACAGTTGGCGGTGTCAGCGCATGTATCGTCGTCGCAAACCGGTCGGCAGACCCTGTTTAAGCGATCGCAAGCCTCATGGTCGGCACAGTCTTCATTGTAGTGACAAATGCCAGTGATACAAGAGAAGAGCGGATCTCCTTGAGTACCAGGAGGACATTGACACTGAGCTCTGTGATTTTGTACGATACACTGGGCACCTCGGCCGCAGGATTTCGTTGAGCATGGATCTAAGCAATTTTCGTTGATACAAGCCTTGTTGTAAGGACAGTCTGGGTCAGATTTACATTCGGCTAAAATGAAACAACATTAATTTCACATCAAGTAACCAATAAAATTTACTTACGTTTGTAGCACATGATTTGTGGATTTCCAACCCAATTATCTGGACAGTGGCATGTTGGTCTGTGGAAGGTAGTTCTACACTCAGCGTTAGTACCGCAAGGGTTTGACAAGAGGCAAGGATCTTGGCAACGTTGGTTGATGCAAGATTTGTCGTTGCTACATTCTGAATCCACTGTACATTCTGGCTTGGTCTTCGGTTGCTCGTAGCATCTTAGGAAAGGATCACCAATTAATCCAGCTGGACACTTGCAAAGAGCTTTATGGTTGATAGCTTGACATTCAGCAGTTGTTGCGCATGGATTTCCTAGAGAACATGGGTTGACACACTTTCTGTTCAGACATGTTTCGGTCTGAGGACATTCGTCGTTGTTCTTGCAACCTGGTTCTTCTTGTGGAGCTATTATAAAACAAAAATATTAAAATTGTGATACGTAGAAGAAAAATAAACTAAAACTAATATGTTGCTGTTGCGATTGGGATTTAAGGATAGGTAAAGGATATTTGTGTAAAAATAACCTGAAATAACAGTTAATATCGTTAGTAATGCTCGGTAAAGTCTAGCAGTTATTTTTCTTGTCCACATACCTGGTTTGCATTCTGTGTCGGCATCACCTACAAATCCTGGAAGACACATGCAAGACATTGTTCTCAAAGGCAAACTATCGATGACAATACATTCGGCATTTCTTCCGCAAGGTTTAGTTTCTCTGCATGGATTCTTGCAAGTGCCACTGAAGCAGGCCAGTTTGCTTGGACAATCAGAGTCCATCCTACATTCCGGTTCAACTTCGACAGGTTGTACTGTACATGAGCTCAGTGGATTTCCAATGTATCCAGGAGGACAAGAGCATTGAGGTCTGTGATTGGTGACAGTACATATAGCGCCCAGTCCACAGTTGCACGGATCTTCGCAACGTTCGTTCCTGCAGGCCAAATTGTATGGACATTCCTCGTCAGTTGTACATTCAGGTCTGTCACATTTAACCAAAGGATCTCCTCTGAATCTATCAGGGCAGTAGCATCTAGCTTTGTGATTGTAATCAGCTCGGCACTGAGCGTTGATACCGCAAGATGTGAACGAGCAAGGGTCAACGCATTCGCGATTGACACATGCCTGAGTTGGTGGACATTCAGAGTCAGATCTGCAGCCAATTTCGAAGCAAGCGTGTTGTGCGTTACCAGTGAAGCCGTCTCTGCACGTGCAAACTGCACGATGCAGTTGCACGCGACACTCGGCGTTCTGGCCACACAAAGTTGGACTGGCTGCACATGGGTTCTGGCATTGATTGTTGATGCAGGCTTTGTCATTGGTACATTCAGAGTCGGTGGTGCATTCTACTTTCGGTTTCGGTTCTTCAACTGGTTGCAACAAGCATCTAACTTCCGGTGGACCGGTGTAGCCCGGTGGGCAAGAACATATTGCTTTGTGGTTGACGGCGGTACAAAGAGCGTTCAGACCGCAAGCATCTCTACAAGGATCTCTGCATTTCTGACTGTAACAAGCCTTGTCTCTTGGACAATCTTGATTAATGATACATTCGGGGTAGATGCATGTAGCAGCTCCGTTTACAACTCTACATTGGCCATTAAGTCTGCATGGCGATGGATTGCATGGGTCTGTAGGTTCTGGTTTAGGTTCTTCTTTGCATAAATTGAACGGATCTCCAACTAATGGTGGCGGGCAGCTACATACTGGACTATGATTTATAACATTGCAAACAGCACCGAAACCGCAGACGCCTGGGCATGGGTCAACACACTTGGTGTTAACGCAAGCTTTGTCTCTCGAGCAATCAGCACTGATAGTACATTCTGGTCGGCAACCTCCTGCGCTTGGTGTTCCGAAGAAACCTGGCAAACACTCGCATATAGCGTTGTCGCCAGATTTCCTGCAAATTGTGTTGATACCGCAAGGTGATGGATTGCATGGGTCACGTGGTGGTTCCTCTGTAATTTTAAAGGAAGAGAAACATGAAGAATGATTCGAAGAAGACAGAATGAAAATAAAACAGGACATTGTTACGTACCAATAATTTGTTGACATAGTCTGAAGGCATCTCCGGTGAATCCGTCTGGACAAGAGCAAACTGGAACATGATTGGTGACAGTGCAAAGGGCATTGACACCGCAGGTTCCTGGGCATGGATCTTGACATTTATTGTTTATGCAAGCTCGGTTCATTGGACAATCAGAATTGGACAGACATTCTGGTCTGCATCCTTCATATGGGTTACCATGGTATTCTGGCAGACATTCACAGACTGCATAAGTGTTTTCTACTCTGCAGTGAGCGTTAGGTCCACACGGCGACGGGTAGCATGGATCTCTTGGTTCTGGTTGTGGTGGTGGAGGCGCTACACATAATATTTGAATTAGAATCGTTGTTGAATGATAACATATACCGTTGCAATCTTGAACTTACTTAACCAAGAGCAACAGTTTGATTAGTAACAGTTGTTGAAATGTTAGTTAATACATTGACTATTTAATTACAAAGTGCATGCATATACAGTGTAGAAAACAAATCTAACCTGGTTTAACAGTGCAAAGAGTGAAAGGATCTCCTACATAGTTATCCAAACATAGACAGTTGGGTACATGGTTGTTGACTAAACAACGAGCGTTCAGGCCGCAACTGCCTGGGCAAGGGTCGGAACACTTTCTGTTGATACATGCCAAATCCCTCGAACAATCGTTATTGGTAACACATTCGGGTCTGCAATTTGGTGGGCTACCAATGTAGGTGGGTAAACAGGAGCATTTTGCCGTGCCGGATGGTAAGACTTCACATTTGGAGTTTGCGCCGCATGGGGAGGGTACGCAAGGGTCTTTGGGCTCGGGTGTCACGACGGGTTCATTAACTAAAGGGTAACGTATTAATATTTTCGCATGGTTTATTGGCGAGGTATACATACCAATAACGACTTGGCATCGGATGAAGGGATCGCCTGTGTATTGTGGTGGACAAGTGCATATTGGGTTGTGGTTTACAACTTGGCAAAGGGCGCTTAAACCGCAAGTTCCGGGGCAAGGGTCGATACATTTTTGATTAACGCAAGCTTTGTTCAAGGCGCACTCAGAACTGACAACGCATTCGGGTCTGCAAGTGGGTGGGGCACCGATATAACCTGGCACACAAGAGCAAACAGCCTGGCCGTTGATTTCCCGGCATTGGGAATTTGGACCGCACGGTGATGGGTAACATGGGTTTTTAGGTGGAGGTGCTAAATAAATAAACGCATTAGGTATGTTTTTATTTGTTGATTGTTTTGATGTTTCCTTGTAAATTTTATTTTCTTGAAACTTACTCTCAATTTTGGTGCAAAGGACGAATGGATCTCCGCTGTATCCTTCAATGCAATTGCACGATGGATAATGATTGAACACGTTGCATTCGGCGTTTTGTCCGCAGGTTCCTGGGCATGGGTCTTTACATTTTTGATTAATACAAGCCTTGTCTCTTGGACAATCTGAGTTGAGTACACATTCAGGCCTGCATTCCCTGTAAGGATCACCTTGATATTCTGGTAGACACGTGCACACTCCGTCGTTACAACGCGCGTTTGGTCCACAAGGATTTGGATTACAAGGATCTGTCTCTACTGGTGGTTCTAAAAGAAATTGAATGTTAGAGAAGTTATTATTTGTATATGGAAGATAGGTGTTTTGATACTCACGAGGTGGTGGAGGAATAGGATTACAAGATACGAACGCATCACCTTGGTAGCCACGTGGGCAAGTACAGATAGGGTTGTGATTTCTTACTTCGCAAATTGCGGTAATACCACAGGAGCCTGGACAAGGATCTCTACATTTCTCGTTAATGCAAGCTAAATTGCTTGGACATTCAGAGTTAATGGTACATTCTGGTCTGCAATTTGGTGGGTTTCCTATAAAGTTAGGTAGACAGAAGCAAACTGGTGAACCACCGTTGTTTCTACATTGACTGTTGGGACCACATGGTGATGGTACACATGGGTCTGTAATTATTGGCTCAACCGGTTTTGGTGGAGGCGCTACAAAATTATTATTGTTAGAAATATCGACTACAATAGATTATTAATAAATCACTTACGAGGTATTGGGTAACATCTAGTAAATGGATCTCCAGTATGTCCTTGAGAACAACTGCAGATTGGGCTGTGATTGATTACTTCGCAACGAGCGTTCAGACCGCAAGTGCCTGGACATGGATCCACGCATTTCTGATTGACGCAAGCTCTGTTTTGTGGACATTCCGAACTGACAGTACATTCTGGCCTACAACCTGGTGGGCTTCCAATGTAATTTGGAAGACAAGAGCAAATTGCTTGTCCGTTGTTTTCGCGACATTGTGAGTTTGGACCACAAGGAGATGGTTGACAAGGATTGGATGGTGGCAGTGGTACTTCTTTAGGTGGTGGTATAACATTGCAATATCTGAACGGATCTCCAGTATAACCAGCATAGCAAGTACAAGATGGTAAGTGGTTAATGACTTGACATTCAGCATTTTGTCCGCAAGTTCCTGGACAAGGATCTTTACATTTCTGGTTAATACAAGCCTTATTTGAAGGACAATCTGAGTTCAGAGTACATTCTGGTCTGCAACCTTCATAAGGATTACCGATGAAGTCTGGCAAACAAACGCAGGAACCTGCATTGTTGCGTTCTTTACAGATGGCATTTGCACCACAAGGAGATGGGAAACAAGGATTGATTTGTTCTGCTGGTCTTGGAATAGATATTTCTGGAATAACACATCTTTGGAATGGATTTCCAGAGTAACCGTTGATACAGACGCAGTTTGGTGTGTGGCTGACCACTCTGCACTCAGCGTTCTGTCCGCAAACTCCTGGACATGGATCTTTACATTTCTGATTGATACAAGCTAAGTGATTAGCACATTCACTGTTACTGACACATTCTGGGCGACAGTTTGGTGGTGCACCAATAAATTCTGGTAGGCAGGAGCAGGATGGAGAACCATTAATTTCTTTGCATTGAGAATTTGGTCCACATGGTGACGGATTGCATGGATTCACAGGGGTCGGTGGTAGTTCTTCACGTATGGGAGTACATCTTATGAATGGATCACCGGTGTATCGACTAGGACAACTGCAGATCGGGTTGTGGTTGACAACCTGGCATCTGGCGCTCAGTCCACAAGTTCCCGGGCAAGGATCAATACATTTTTGGTTTACGCAAGCTTGACTTAGAGAACACTCTTGACTAGTAACACACTCGGGTCTACATGTGGGCGGGCTGCCAATGAAACCAGGCACGCAAGAACAAACCGCTTGACCGTTGATTTCTCTGCATTGAGAGTTTGGACCGCATGGAGATGGGTTGCAAGGATTCTTAGGTAGTTCAACTATAAACAAATTATGTAAGAAACCGGTAAATTCATTTTTGTGTGAATTATTACCTGGAATTGGTGTACATAATACAAAAGCGTTTCCAGTGTATCCTTGTATACAAGAACAGGAAGGTATGTGATTAATTACGGCGCATTCAGCGTTTTGACCGCAAGTTCCTGGACATGGGTCTTTACATTTTTGATTGATACAAGCCTTGTCTCTTGGACAGTCACTATTTAGTACGCATTCAGGTCTGCATCCTCTATACGGATCACCTTGGTATTCTGGTAGACAAGTACAAATTCCGTTGTTGCATTGAGCGTTTGGACCACATGGGTTTGGATTGCAAGGATCGGTTTCAACTGGTTTAGCTAAAATATATTTCATTGAAAAACAAAAAATAATAATAATTTCAACTAATAATAATTTCATATAAAAAGAAACCTACGTGGTAGTGGTTTAGGATAGCATCTACTGAAAGCATCACCAGTATATCCTTCAGGACAACTGCAGATTGGCGTATGATTGATCACACTGCAGAGAGCTCCAGCTCCGCAAGATCCTGGACAAGGATCTCTGCATTTCTGATTAATACAAGCTAAGTTACTTGAGCACTCTGAATTGATGGTACATTCAGGTCTGCAGTTTGGTGGGCTTCCAATAAAGTTAGAGATACATGAACAAGAAGGTGATCCGTTGATATCTTGACAAATAGAGTTGGGGCCGCAAGGGTTGGGTACACAAGGGTTGGTGTAAACTGGTTGTACAGGTTCTGGTGGAGGCGCTAAAATAAGTTTCTTGTTAGGATCAAATAGATCCAATTTGATTAAGGTTATCTTACGTGGTATTGAGTAACATCTTGTAAATGGATCTCCAGTGTGGCCTGGAGAACAACTACAGATAGGACTGTGGTTGATCACGTTACATTTGGCGTTTAATCCACACGTTCCTGGGCAAGGATCGACACATTTTTGATTGACACAAGCCTTGTCTTGAGGACATTCAGAGCTGACAGTACATTCTGGGCGACAACCTGGCGGACTGCCAATATAGTTAGGCAGACAAGAGCAAATTGCTTGTCCATTGTTCTCGCGACATTGTGAATTTGGTCCGCATGGTGATGGTTGGCAAGGGTTGGAAGGTGGCAATGGTTCTTCCTTAGGAGGAGGTATGACACTGCAGTATCTGAATGGATCTCCAGTGTAGCCAGGAATACAAGTACATGATGGTAAATGATTAACCACTTGACATTCGGCGTTTTGTCCGCATGTTCCCGGGCAAGGATCTTTGCATTTGTTGCTAATACAAGCCTTATTAGATGGACAGTCGGAATTGAGGACACATTCAGGTCTGCAACCTTCGTAGGGGTTACCAATATAATCAGCTATACAAGTACAAGATCCTGCGTTATTTTGTTCTCTACAAATGGCGTTAGCACCACATGGAGATGGGAAACATGGGTTGATGTTTTCAACAGGTTTAGGTTGTTCAGCCACGTTACATCTTACGAACGGATTACCAACGTATCCAGAAACACATACGCAATTTGGTGTGTGACTTACGACACGACACTCGGCGTTCTCACCGCATGTACCGGGACAAGGATCTTTACATTTCTGGTTAATACAGGCCAAATGATTTGCGCATTCGCTATTTGCAACGCATTCAGGTTTGCAGTTTGGTGGTGAACCTACAAATTCTGGCAAGCACGAGCACGAAGGTGAACCGTTTACTTCTCTGCATTGGGCGTTTGGTCCACAAGGAGAAGGTTGACATGGGTTTGTTGGTTCTACAACTGGTTCTTCCCCTAAAATTTAACAATTAGAAGTGCTACTGGGGCTATAGGTAATATTTTCTTACTTATTGGTAGACATCTAATAAATGGATCACCGGAATATTTGTTAGGACAACTGCAGATTGGATTGTGATTGACAACTTGACATAGGGCGTTAATACCGCATGTTCCAGGGCATGGATCGATACATTTTTGATTTACACAAGCCTGATTTAATGGACATTCCTGACTTGTAACACATTCAGGTCTGCAAGCTGGTGGTGAGCCAATAAATCCTGGTACGCAAGAACAAACAGCTTGGCCATTGATTTCTCGGCATTGGGAGTTTGGACCGCACGGAGACGGATTGCATGGATTCTTGGGTAATTCAACTACAAACACAGCATTGTTGGAGAAATTCTGATCATTATTTTTTACGAAACTATTACCTGGTATAGGATTGCAAAGTACGAAAGCATTTCCGGTGTAACCTTGTATGCAAGAACAGGTAGGTATATGGTTGATTACGGCACATTCAGCGTTTTGACCACAAGTTCCCGGGCATGGATCCTTGCACTTGTTTCTAATACAAGCCTTGTCTCTTGGGCAATCGTTGTTTAATACACATTCAGGTCTGCATCCTCTGTAAGGATCGCCTTGATATTCTGGTAGACATGTGCAAATTCCGTTGTTGCATTGAGCGTTTGCACCGCAAGGGCTTGGGTTACAAGGATCTGATTCAAGTGGTTTTACTTCCTTAGGTTTGATCTGACAGTAACTGAATGGATCTCCAACGTAACCTTCCAGACATGTACAAATTGGAATGTGATTGATGACGCTGCATTGAGCGTTGCTTCCGCAAGAGCCTGGGCATGGATCCCTACATTTCTGAGTGATACAAGCCAAGTTACTTGAACATTCTGAGTTGATAGTACATTCGGGACGACAGTTTGGTGGACTTCCGATAAATGTGGGCAGACAAGAGCATGAAGGTGAACCACCGACATCTCTGCATTGTGAATTGGGGCCGCATGGTGATGGAACGCAAGGATTAACTACCACAGGTTCAATAGGTGTAACTGGTGGTGCTAAAAATATATCAAGTTTAGGTATTACCTGATATAAAATATTTATTTGGTTCTTACGTGGTATTGGGTAACAACGCGTGAATGGATCTCCAGTATGACCTGGTATGCAACTACAAATTGGACTGTGATTAATCACTTGGCAGTTGGCATTAAGGCCGCAGGTTCCAGGACAAGGATCAACACATTTTTGGTTGACGCAAGCTTTGTTTTGTGGACATTCAGAGCTGACAGTACATTCTGGGCGACAACCTGGTGGAGAACCGATGTATTCAGGTAAGCAAGAGCAAACTGCTTGTCCATTAACTTCTCTACATTGACTGTTTGGACCACATGGTGAAGGTTGGCATGGGTTTTGTGGAGTTTCGTCTTTTACAGCTAAAATTTTATTTATTTAATTTACAATTAAGCACAGCCAAATAAAAGACAATCTTACGTTCAGGTGGTGGCAATGAGCAATATCTGAAAGGATCTCCAGTGTATCCTGGTATACAAGTACAGGACGGCAAGTGATTGATAACTTGGCAGTTAGCGTTTTGCCCGCATGTTCCTGGACAAGGATCTTTGCACTTATTATTGATACAAGCCTTGTTAGATGGACAATCAGAATTCAAAGTACACTCGGGTCTACATCCTTCATAGGGGTTTCCAATATAATCTGGCAAACAAGAGCAAGATCCAGCTCCGTTTTGTTCTCTGCAAACTGCGTTAGCACCACATGGGGATGGTACACAAGGAGTTGGTCTCTCTTGTATTGGCTCCTCAACCTTCTGTTGACATTGTACAAACGGATTTCCTACATATCCTGGCAGGCACACACAGTTGGGTGTATGACTAACGACTCTACATTCAGCATTTTGACCGCATGTTCCGGGGCAGGGATCTTTGCATTTCTGGTTGATACATGCCAAGTGATTAGCACACTCACTGTTAGATATACATTCTGGTCGGCAATTTGGTGGTGTACCGATAAATTCTGGTAAACAAGAGCATGATGGAGCATCACCTACAACGCGGCATTGAGCATTTGGCCCACACGGTGAAGGTTGACATGGGTTTGACGGTACAACAACTGGTTCATCTCCTAGAATTATGATGTTAATGAACATTTTGTATGATAAGGCAATGTAAGATTTTCTTACTTTGTGGCAAGCATCTGGTGAATGGATCGCCGGTTTGACCAGGTGGACAACTACAAATTGGATTGTGGTTGACTACTTGGCAAAGAGCGTTCAATCCGCATGTTCCAGGACAAGGATCAATGCATTTTTGATTTACACAAGCCTGATTTAATGGACATTCTTGACTTGTAACACATTCAGGTCTACAAGCTGGTGGTGAACCAATAAAACCAGGTACGCAAGAGCAGACAGCTTGTCCATTAATTTCTCTACATTGTGAGTTTGGACCGCACGGAGATGGATTGCATGGGTTCTTCGGAATTTCGACTAAAAAGAGTTAGAATAATTAAAATACTTCCCCTACTAAAAATAATCATAATATATTTACCAGGAATAGGAGAGCAAAGTACGAAGGCGTTGCCAGTGTATCCTTGTATACAACTGCAAGTTGGAATGTGATTGATTACTGCACATTCGGCGTTTTGGCCACATGTTCCCGGACAAGGATCTTTACATTTGTTTCTGATACATGCTTTATCTCTTGGACAATCATTGTTAAGCACACATTCAGGTCTGCATCCTCTGTAAGGATCTCCTTGATATTCTGGCAGACATGTACAAATTCCATTGTCGCATTGGGCGTTTGGTCCACAAGGATTTGGATTGCAAGGGTCTGTTTCTACAGGCTCTGGTGGTGCAGGTGGTTTCGGTTGACAATAACTGAATGGATCTCCAGTGTAACCTTCAGGACAAGTACAGATTGGAGTGTGGTTAATGACACTGCATTGAGCTCCAGCGCCACATGATCCTGGACAAGGATCTCTACATTTCTGGTTTATGCAGGCCAAGTTGCTTGGACATTCAGAATTAATAGTACATTCCGGTCTGCAGTTTGGTGGTTGGCCAATGAAATTAGCCAAACAAGAGCAAGAAGGTGCACCTCCAATATCTCTGCATTGAGAGTTTGGTCCGCAAGGAGATGGAACGCATGGATTTGTGACCACTGGTTGAATAGGTTCTGGTGGAGGTGCTAAAAATAAGTAAGTTGTGTAATTAATTGATTGGGCTTATTTATTATTTTAACTTACGAGGTATTGGGTAACACCTAGTAAATGGATCTCCTGTATTTCCTGGTATACAACTGCAAATTGGACTGTGATTGATTACTTGGCAATTAGCATTTAATCCACAAGTTCCAGGGCAAGGATCAACGCATTTCTGATTAAGGCAAGCCTTATTTTGTGGACATTCGGAGCTTGTAACACACTCTGGTCTACAGCCAGGAGGAGAACCTATATATTCTGGTAAACATGAACATACAGCTTGGCCATTTACTTCTCGACATTGACTATTTGGCCCACATGGAGAAGGTTGGCAAGGATTAACAGGTTCTTCTTGTTTCACAGCTAAAATATTTATATAATAAAGATCACACCCATCTTTAAACGATCAAACAACTTACGTTCTTGGTAGATGTTACAGTATCTGAACGGATCACCAGTGTAGCCAGGAAGGCAAGTGCAAGATGGTAAATGATTAACAACTTGACATTGAGCGTTCTGTCCACATGTGCCAGGGCAAGGATCAACACACTTATTCCTGACGCACGCTTTGTTTGAAGGACAATCAGAGTTAAGTACACATTCAGGTCTGCAACCTTCGTAAGGATTTCCAATATATTCAGGCAGACAGAAGCAAGCTCCTGCATTATTTTGTTCTCTGCACATAGCATTAGCGCCACAAGGAGAAGGTAAACATGGAGTTGGTCTTTCAACGACAACAGGGCGGCCTAAGAAATTAAATTCGTACACATTCTTATTATTATTAAGAGTATTGTTATACGTACTTTCAATATTGCAAATAGAGAATGGATCTCCAAAGTATCCAGGTAGGCACACACAGTTAGGAGTGTGGCTGACAACGCGACATTCAGCGTTTTGTCCGCATGTTCCAGGACATGGATCCTTGCATTTCTGATTAATACAAGCCAAATGGTTTGGACATTCGCTGTTGCTAATACATTCAGGTTTGCAATTGGGTGGAGAACCGATGAATTCAGGTAAACATGAGCAAGAAGGAGAGCCATTAACTTCCCTGCATTGAGAATTAGGACCGCATGGTGATGGTTGACATGGATTTACCGGTTCCTCTACGACTGGTTCTCCTAAAGAAATAGCCATAGTAACATGGTTATTTATTTCATTGACGTCAATCTTACTTATTGGTGTACATCTCACGAATGGATCGCCAGTGTGTCTAGGTTGACAACTGCAAATTGGATTGTGGTTTACCACTTGACATAAGGCATTAATGCCACATGTTCCGGGACAAGGATCGATGCACTTTTGATTGACACAAGCTTGGTTCAAAGGACATTCCGAACTGGTTACGCATTCAGGTCTGCAAGATGGTGGTGAACCAATAAATCCTGGTACGCAAGAACATACAGCTTGTCCATTAATTTCCCTGCATTGTGAGTTTGGTCCACATGGTGAAGGATTGCATGGATTAATTGGTATAGGAGCTAAAATGGACGGGTTGTAAAATTTACTATTAAGAGTTATAGGAACTATATTACCTGGTATTGGATTGCAAAGAACAAATGCATTTCCGGTGTAACCTTGGATGCAAGTACATGTCGGTATGTGATTAATCACAGCACATTCAGCGTTTTGTCCGCAAGTACCAGGACAAGGGTCTTTACATTTGTTTCTGATACAAGCTTTGTCTCTTGGACAATCATTGTTGAGTACACATTCAGGTCTGCATCCTCTGTAAGGATCGCCTTGATATTCTGGTAGACACGTGCAAATTCCGTTGTTGCATTGAGCGTTTGGACCGCATGGACTTGGATTGCAAGGATCAGTTTCAACTGGTTGAACTTCTTTAGGTTTAATCTGGCAGTAACTGAATGGATCACCAACGTAACCTTCGAGACATGTACAAATTGGAATATGATTGATGACGCTGCATTGAGCATTGCTTCCGCAAGAGCCAGGACAAGGATCTCTACATTTTTGAGTGATACAAGCCAAGTTACTTGGACATTCGGAGTTGATGCTACATTCCGGTCTGCAATTAGGTGGTTGGCCTATATAATTAGGTAAGCAGGAGCAAGATGGTGCTCCTCCAATGTCTCTGCATTGAGCGTTAGGACCACATGGTGAGGGTACGCAAGGGTTTGTAACAACGGGTTGAACTGGCTCTGGTGGTGGTGCTAAAATATGTTATAATAAGTACCCATTTCCATATTTAAGCATTATCGTGTTACACAATAAAATTGTATTTAACTTACGTGGTATTGGGTAACACCTGGTGAATGGATCACCGGTGTTTCCATTAGTACAACTACAAATAGGGCTGTGGTTGATCACTTCACATTTCGCGTTTATTCCGCAAGTGCCCGGACAAGGATCCGCACACTTCTGGTTGATACATGCTTTATTCAAAGGACATTCAGAGCTTACAACACACTCGGGTCTACAACTTGGTGGGGAACCGACATATTCTGGCAAACAAGAACATACAGCTTGTCCATTGACTTCCCTACATTGACTGTTGGGGCCGCAAGGGGAGGGTTGGCAGGGATTTGTTGGGGTCTCCTCTCTTACAGCTAAAATACATTTGCAAATAATACCTACACTTGTATGAATTTAATTGGGTCTTACGTTCTGGTGCTGGCAAACTGCAATAAGTATACGGGTCTCCAGTGTAACCTGGATTACAAGTACAAGTGGGCACGTGGTTTATAACTTGACACTGGGAGTTTTGGCCGCATGTTCCGGGACAAGGGTCAACACATTTATTTCTGACGCAGGCTTTGTTTGAGGGACAATCTGAATTTAGGACGCATTCCGGTCTGCAACCTTCGTAAGGGTTGCCGATGTATTCGGGCAAACATGAACAAGATCCGGCACCATTGCGTTCTTTGCACACGGCATTAGCTCCACATGGCGATGGGGAACATGGCGTTATAATTTCTTGGGGTGGAGCTGAAATGGCAAAGTGGGTATGTCATTATGTGACGTGGGTTTTGGGTTTAGTAATCAAGCTGATGGATGGAGTATTAGATTTTTTGTGATTTAAAGCACCGAGAAACCGGTTGATATATATACAAAGCTTTGGTTTAACCGCAAGTTTTCTCGGTGGGGGGTGTTATACAGCTAGTACAAAGCAATTCTTACATGGTGGTAAGTTACATCTGGAGAACGGATCTCCGACGTATCCAGGTAAACATACGCAGTTGGGTGTGTGACTTATTACTCTACATTCCGCATTTTGTCCGCATGTGCCCGGACAAGGGTCCTTGCATTTTTGATTGATACAAGCCAAGTGATTGGCACATTCACTGTTAGAAACGCATTCAGGTCTACAGTTTGGTGGTGATCCAATAAATTCAGGCAAGCAAGAGCAAGATGGAGAGTCTCCAATTTCTTTGCATTGGGCGTTTGGTCCGCATGGGGATGGTTGACATGGATTTGTAGGGGTAACAACAGGTTCTTCGACTATAAAAATATCATTTTCAGTGGGGTTCTTAGGGATCTAATAATATAACATACCTATTGGCAAGCATCTTACGAACGGATCACCAGTTTGTCTTGGTGGGCAACTACAAATTGGATTGTGGTTGACAACTTGACAAACAGCATTGATTCCGCAAGTTCCTGGACAAGGATCAATACAATGTTGATTTACGCAAGCCTTGTTTAGAGCACATTCAGAGCTGGTTACACATTCCGGTCTACACGCAGGTGGACTACCAATAAATCCTGGTACGCAAGAGCAAACAGCTTGTCCGTTAATTTCTCGGCATTGCGAGTTTGGACCGCAAGGTGATGGATTGCAAGGGTTGGTGTACACAGGTTCTGGGATTCTCGAGCAAGAGATAAATGCATTTCCAGTATAACCAGGAATGCAAGTACAGATAGGAATGTGGTTAAGAACTGCGCATTCGGCGTTTTGACCGCAAGTGCCTGGACAAGGATCTACGCATTTATTTCTGATACAAGCTTTGTCTCTTGGACAATCGTTGTTTAGTACGCATTCAGGTCTGCAACCTCTGTATGGGTCGCCTTGATATTCTGGCAGGCATGTGCATATTCCGTTGTTGCATTGAGCGTTTGCTCCACAAGGACTCGGATTGCAAGGGTCAGTTTCTACAGGCTCTGGCGGTGGTGGTGGTTTAGGTTGGCAGCTGGTGAATGGATCTCCGGTATAACCGTCAGGACAGGTGCATATTGGGGTGTGATTAATTACACTGCATTGTGCTCCAATTCCACATGAACCTGGACAAGGATCTCTACATTTTTCTCTAATGCAAGCCAAATTGCTGGGACATTCAGAGTTGATTGTACATTCTGGTCTGCAATTTGGAGGGCTACCGATATAATTAGCTAAACAACTGCACGATGGAGAACCGCCAACGTCTCTACATTGTGAATTTGGTCCGCAAGGCGATGGCACACAAGGATTTCTGTACGGTTCTACTTCTTGAATTGGTGGAGGCGCTGTTAAAGTTAATTGATCAGTATTTAAATTATTATAAAACATTCATTGTATCTTACGTGGAATGGGATAGCAACGAGTAAATGGATCACCAGTATGACCAGGTACGCAACTACAAATTGGACTGTGATTAATGACTTGGCACTTGGCATTTAAGCCGCAAGTTCCGGGGCAAGGATCAACGCATTTTTGTTGTACGCAGGCTTTGTTTTGAGGACATTCTGAACTTATAGTACATTCTGGCCTGCAACTTGGTGGTGAACCAACGTATTCAGGCAAACAAGAACATACTGCTTGTCCGTTAATCTCTCTACATTGACTGTTTGGTCCGCAAGGATTTGGTTGGCATGGATTTTGAGGAACGTCTTCAACAACCGCTAAAAATTGATCAATAAGAAACGGTCTTAAAGGGTTCAATAATGTTATCTTACGTTCTGGGGGCAAACTACAATATCTGAATGGATCTCCAGTGTAGCCAGGTATGCAAGTACATTGTGGCAAGTGATTCCTTACGTGGCAGTTAGCATTGGTGCCACAAGTACCAGGGCAAGGATCAACACATTTATTATTAACGCAAGCCTTATTAGATGGACAATCGGAATTGATCACACATTCAGGTCTACATCCTTCATAAGGATTACCCAGATAGCCCTGAATACAAGTACATGAACCTGCATTGTTACGTTCTTGACAAATGGCATTAGCACCACATGGTGAAGGATGGCACGGAGCAATAAGTTCTTGAACTGGTGGCGCTAAAATATCAAGACAGTTACCATGATAATCATTTTTTAAATTTATGTATATCTTACGTAGTGGAAGTTGGCAGTGTACAAACGGATTGCCGACATAACCAGAGATACAGACGCAATTTGGTGTGTGGCTTACAACTCTACATTCGGCGTTTTGACCACAAATTCCTGGACAAGGATCTTTACATTTTTGGTTGATGCAAGCCAAATGGCTGGCACATTCACTATTACTGACACATTCTGGTCTGCAATTTGGTGGGGAACCAATAAATTCTGGGAGACAAGAGCACGATGGTGAGCCATTTATGTCTTTACATTGAGAGTTAGGACCACACGGTGATGGATTGCATGGATTTACGATTACTGGTTCTTCCACAGCTGAAATTTAGCACATTTGTTTAAAATGCCCTTCTAATTATTTGTGGTTTAGCTTACGAATTGGTGTACATCTGACGAATGGGTCGCCGGTGAATCTTGGTGGACAAGAACAAATTGGATTGTGATTGACTACTTGGCATTGGGCAGACAAACCGCAAGTACCAGGACAAGGGTCGATACATTTTTGATTGACGCAAGCTTGTGTCAGGGGACATTCATTACTGGTTACACATTCAGGTCTGCAAGCTGGTGGTGATCCTATAAAACCTGGCACGCAAGAGCAAACAGCCTGTCCATTGATTTCTCTGCACTGGGAGTTTGGTCCGCATGGAGATGGGTTACATGGGTTTGTTACAACTGGAGCTAGAATAGTATTTTTTGTGTGAATTTAAGATTGTAATTTAGGTGAATTCGCTATTTTACCTGGTACAGGGTTACAGATAACAAACGCATTTCCAGTATAACCTGTGATACATGTACAAATTGGAATGTGGTTAACAACCGAACATTCCGCATTTTGTCCACATGTTCCTGGGCAAGGATCAACACATTTGTTTCTGATGCAAGCCTTATTTCTCGGGCAGTCATTGTTTAAGACACATTCTGGTCTGCAACCTCTGTAAGGGTCACCCTGATATTCTGGCAAACAAGTGCATACACCATTGTTGCATTGGGCGTTAGGTCCACAAGGGCTTGGATTGCAAGGATCTGTTTCTACTGGCTCTGGTGGTGGTGGTGGTTTAACTTGGCAGTAACTGAATGGATCTCCAGTGTATCCATCAGGACAAGTACATATTGGAGTATGGTTAATGACACTACATTGAGCACCAGCACCACACGATCCTGGGCATGGGTCTCTACATTTTTCTCTGATACAAGCCAAGTTGCTAGGACATTCAGAATTGATTGTACATTCTGGTCGACAATTTGGTGGACTGCCAATGTAATTGGGAAGGCAAGAGCAAGAAGGTGCACCACCGATATCTCTACATTCACTATTGGGGCCACATGGTGAAGGTACGCAAGGATTCCTAATCGGTTCCTCTACGATTACTGGCGGAGGTGCTATAAAATTAAGTTTAGAATATGCGTTGGGAAGCGCAAAAATTAACTTACGAGGTATTGGGTAGCATCTGGTGAAAGGATCTCCAGTGTATCCAGAGATGCAACTACAGATTGGACTATGATTGATAACTTGGCAATTCGCGTTCAAACCACAAGTTCCAGGGCATGGATCAACACATTTACGATTCACACAAGCCTTGTTTTGAGGACATTCTGAGCTTACGGTACATTCAGGTCTGCAATTAGGTGGTGAGCCAATGTATTCAGGCAAACAAGAACAAACAGCTTGACCATTAACTTCTCTACATTGACTGTTTGGACCGCAAGGGCTTGGTTGACATGGGTTTTGTGGAATATCTTCGACAACCGCTAAAAATAAATTTATAAGAATCCATTTCTAAACTATGAGGAAGTTACTCTTACGTTCTGGAGCTGGTAAGTTGCAATATCTGAATGGGTCTCCAGTGTAGCCCGGCAAACAGGTACACTGAGGCAAGTGATTTCTTACGTAACAGTTAGCATTGGTTCCGCAAGTACCCGGGCAAGGATCGATACATTTATTTCTAACGCATGCCTTGTTTTGTGGACAATCGGAGTTCAGGGTACATTCAGGTCTGCATCCTTCGTAAGGATTTCCTATATATTCTGGCAAACAAGAACAAGCTCCTGCTCTATTTTGAACTCTGCATTGGGCGTTGGCACCACAAGGTGATGGTGTGCAGGGATTGATGTTTTCCACTGGTACTGGTGCTGGTATTAAGTGACAAATAGAGAATGGATCTCCAGTGTAACCTGGCACGCACACACAATTAGGCGAGTGACTGACTACACGACATTCGGCGTTTTGTCCACAAGTTCCGGGGCATGGATCTTTGCATTTTTGATTAATACAAGCCAAGTGATTTGCGCATTCGCTGTTAGAAATGCATTCTGGCCTGCAGTTTGGTGGTGAACCTATGAATTCTGCCAGGCAAGAGCAAGATGGGGAATCACCGATAACTTTGCATTGAGCATTAGGACCGCATGGTGAAGGATCACATGGGTTAACAACTACGGGTTCTTCAATTGCTAAAATAGACAATAATACTTAAGTACATACTTTTGTAGAACAACTTCGAATCGACTTACGAATTGGTGTGCATCTGACGAACGGATCGCCTGTGAATCTGGGTGGACATGTGCAAATAGGGTTATGGTTTATTACTTGACATTTGGCGGATAATCCACAAGTTCCTGGGCATGGATCTATGCATTTTTGGTTGACACAAGCTTGAGTTAACGGACATTCAGAGCTGGTTACACATTCCGGTCTACAAGTTGGTGGACTGCCGATATAAGATGGCAAGCAAGAGCAAACAGCTTGTCCGTTAATTTCCCTACATTGAGAGTTTGGTCCACATGGAGAAGGTTGGCAGGGATTTTGCGCGATTGGGACTAAAATTACAAAGGTTATTTTTCAAACACAGTTTTGATTTTTTTTTCGATTAAGAATACCTTTGATTTCTTGACACAATACGAATGCATTTCCTGTGTAACCTGGTTGGCAAGAGCACATTGGAATGTGGTTGTACACTTGACAAATAGCGTTTTGGCCACAAGTACCCGGACAAGGATCAACACACTTATTTCTTACACAAGCCTTATCTCTTGGACAATCATTGTTTAGTACGCATTCAGGTCTGCATCCCCTGTAAGGATCTCCTTGATATTCTGGTAGACACGTGCAAATTCCGTTGTTACATTGGGCATTTGATCCGCAAGGATTTGGATTGCAAGGGTCACTTTCAACTGGCTCTGGTGCTACAATAATTTATATTGTAAATACGACTATTTAGTTTACACAGGGAGAAATGTTCTTACGTGGTGGTGGTTTAGGAGAACAGTGGCTGAATGGATCACCAATGTATCCTTCGAAACAAGTACAAATTGGAGTGTGATTAACAACATTACATTGGGCGTTTGTTCCACAACTTCCAGGACAAGGATCCCTGCATTTTTCTCTTATACATGCCAAATTACTTGGACATTCTGAGTTAATAGTACATTCCGGTCGACAATTTGGTGGGCTTCCTACGAAGTTTGGTAAACAAGAACATGAAGGAGAACCATTTATATCTCTGCATTGTGAATTAGGTCCACATGGAGACGGTACGCAAGGGTTTACATACACGTCTTCAACAGGTTGCGGTGGAGGTGCTACAAATTTATTTCATTAATTCCAAAAAAACATTTTTAATAATACCAAATCTTACGTGGTATTGGAGAGCAACGAGTAAACGGATTTCCTGTATAACCTGATTGACAACTACAGATAGGACTGTGATTGATAACCTGGCAGGTGGCACCAATACCGCAAGTGCCAGGACAAGGATCCACGCACTTTTGATTGACACATGCCTTTGTTAAGGGACATTCTGAACTGACAACGCATTCAGGCCTGCAACCTGGGGGACTTCCAATATAGTTCGGTAAACAAGAACAAACAGCTTGCCCGTTAACTTCGCGACATTGACTATTTGGACCGCAAGGAGATGGATTACATGGGTCTTTAGCTTCTTCGATGACAGCTAAAATTGATCTCGTAAAATTTCGATGTAATTTTTGGAAGATTTGATAACTTACGTTGTTGTACTGGTATAGGATTGCAATATCTGAATGGATCTCCTGTGTAACCTGGTATACATGTGCAAGATGGTACATGATTAATCACTTGACAATTAGCGTTGGGTCCACAAGTTCCGGGGCAAGGATCTTTACATTTCTGGTTGATGCAAGCTTTGTTACTTGGACAGTCTGTGTTAATGGTACACTCTGGTCTACATCCTTCATAAGGATTACCAATATATTCTGGAAGACAAGTACAAGAGCCAGCACCATTTTGTTCTTTGCAAACCGCGTTAGAACCACAAGGTGATGGTGAACATGGTGATAGTACTTCTTGTTTAATTGGTTCAGGCAATTGACAAGCACTAAATGGATTTCCAACGTAACCGTTGATGCAAAGACAGTTTGGTGTGTGACTGACTACTCTGCACTCAGCATTTAAACCGCAAGTTCCAGGACATGGATCTTTGCATTTTTGGTTGATACAAGCAAGGTGATTGGGACATTCGCTGTTGCTGATACATTCCGGTTTGCAATTTGGTGGGGAACCTACAAATTCTGGAAGACAAGAGCATGAGGGAGAATCACCTATTGGTTTGCATTGTGCGTTGGGGCCGCAGGGGGATGGATTGCACGGGTCTACTGCTTCTATTGGCTGTTCTTCAGCTACAAATTTGTATGAATTAGATAGTGTAATTATTAATTAACGAGGAAGTTATCTTACGCATTGGTATGCAACGAACGAAGGGATCACCAGTATATCTAGGTGGGCAAGTACAAATAGGATTGTGGTTGACCACTTGGCAATTAGCTCCTATTCCACAAGTACCAGGGCAAGGATTAATGCATTTTTGGTTTTGACAAGCCTCATTCAAAGGACATTCTGCACTTGTTACACATTCAGGTCTGCAAGTCGGTGGACTACCTATGAAACCTGGTACGCAAGAACATACAGCCTGGCCATTGATTTCTCTGCATTGTGAATTTGGTCCGCATGGTGAAGGGTTGCAAGGGTTTGTGGGGACTGGTTCTAAAAACGTTTTTATAAATACGATGCCACTTTTTCCCTCATTTAACTTACTTTCAATTATCCTACAAATGGTAAAGGCATTTCCTGTGTAACCAGGTAAGCACGAGCACATAGGAATATGATTAACCACAGAACATTCAGCATTCTGTCCGCAAGTTCCTGGGCAAGGATCTACACATTTGTTCCTAATGCAAGCCTTATCTCTTGGACAATCATTATTTAATACACATTCAGGTCTGCATCCTCGGTAAGGATCACCTTGATATTCTGGCAGGCAAGTACAGATTCCATTGTCGCATTGGGCGTTTGGACCACAAGGACTTGGATTGCATGGATCAGTTTCAACAGGTTTAATTTCTTGTGGTTTGAGTTGACAATATGTGAATGGATCTCCAGTGTATCCGTCGGGGCAAGTACAAATAGGAGTGTGATTAATGACACTGCATTGAGCGCCAGCTCCACAAGAACCCGGGCATGGATCCCTACATTTTTCTCTGATACATGCTAAATTACTAGGACATTCTGAGTTGATAGTGCATTCTGGTCTGCAATTTGGTGGGCTGCCCATATAATTAGGTAAGCAAGAGCAAGACGGTGAACCATTTATGTTTCTACATTGACTGTTAGGTCCGCATGGCGATGGAATGCATGGGTCTCTAATTGGTTCCTCTACAACAACTGGAGGTGGAGCTAAAAATGGATTGTTGTTAACGCATATCATAGTGACAAAGTAAGAAATATCTTACGAGGTATTGGGAAGCATCTAGTGAAGGGGTCTCCGGTATGTCCAGGGTTACAACTACAAATGGGACTGTGATTAATGACTTGGCATTTGGCGTTTAAGCCGCATGTTCCTGGGCAAGGATCGACGCATTTTTGATTGACACAAGCCTTGTTCTGAGGACATTCCGAGCTTACGGTACATTCAGGCCTACAACCTGGTGGGCTTCCGATATAATTGGGCAAGCAAGAGCAAACGGCTTGTCCGTTAACTTCGCGACATTGACTGTTAGGTCCGCAGGGGGAAGGCTGACAAGGGTTTTGTAGTACTTCTTCAAGAACAGCTAAAATTACCATATTTAAACAATATTCAAAACTTTCATCAAATTAGGCTTACGTTCTGGAGGTGGTAAGTTACAATATCTGAATGGATCGCCAGTGTATCCAGGTCTACAAGTACACGAAGGAAGATGATTGATTACTTGACAATCTGCATTTTGACCACACGTTCCAGGACAAGGATCGACACATTTGTTTCTGATACAAGCCTTGTTGTAAGGACAATCGGAATTCAAAGTACATTCAGGTCTACATCCTTCGTAAGGATTACCGATGTATTCGGGCAAACAGACACAAGATCCTGCACCATTTTGTTCTCTGCATTGAGCGTTAGCTCCACAAGGTGATGGGGAACATGGTGACAAATGTTCTTGAACAACCACTAAAAACGGTTTTTGCGTGAGTCAATTTCATACCTTGTTTAATTAAACAAGCTTCTTACCTGGTTTGGGAATGCACTGAGTGAAAGGATCTCCGGTAAGGTCAGCAGGACAAATGCAATTAGGTGTATGACTGACAACGCGACAATCGGCATTCGGGGCGCACGTTCCAGGACAAGGGTCTTTACATTTTTGATTGATACAAGCCAGATGGTTTGCACATTCACTGTTGGAGACACATTCCGGTCTACAATTTGGTGGAGAACCAATGAACTCAGGCAGGCAAGAACATGAAGGAGAATCTCCCACAGCCTTGCACTGTGAATTTGGTCCACAAGGTGAAGGATTGCATGGATTTGTTGGTACTACAACTGGTTCTTCCACAATCTGTGTACATCTGATGAACGGATCACCAGTATATCTTGGAGGACATGTGCAGATGGGGTTGTGATTTACTACTTGACATTTTGCGTTTATTCCGCATGTTCCTGGGCAAGGGTCAATACATTTCTGGTTGACGCAGGCTTGGTTCAAAGAACATTCCTGGCTTGTGACGCATTCAGGTCTGCAAGCTGGTGGTGAGCCAATAAAGCCTGGTACGCAAGAGCAAACTGCTTGTCCATTAATTTCCCTGCATTGTGAATTTGGTCCACAAGGTGACGGATTACACGGGTTCTTGGGAACTTCAACTGGTATTAAATTACATTGGATGAAAGCATTGCCTATATATCCTTGTAAGCAAGTACACATGGGAATATGGTTAATAACGCTGCATTCAGCGTTCTGACCGCAGGTTCCAGGGCAAGGGTCCTTACATTTATTTCTAATACATGCTTTGTCTCTTGGACAATCGTTGTTTAATACGCATTCAGGTCTACAGCCTCTGTAAGGATCACCTTGATATTCCGGTAGGCAAGTACAGATTCCATTGTTGCACTGGGCGTTTGGACCACAAGGACTTGGGTTGCAAGGGTCAGTTTCTACTGGCTCAGGTGATGGTGGTGGTTTAGGTTGGCAATAACTGAACGGATCTCCAGTGTAACCATCAGGACAAGTACAAATTGGCGTATGATTAATAACACTGCATTGGGCTCCAGCTCCACAAGATCCAGGACATGGGTCTCTACATTTTTCTCTGATACATGCTAAATTGCTTGGACACTCTGAGTTGATTACACATTCTGGTCTGCAATTTGGTGGACTTCCAACAAAATTGGGTAGACAAGAGCAAGATGGTGAGCCGTTAATATCTCTGCATTGTGAATTAGGACCGCACGGAGATGGTACACAGGGGTTCGTAACAATTGGCTGAACCGGTTCTGGAAGAGGTGCTAAAAATGATGGATGAATATTTGGTTTAATCAATGAAATTGATAACCTACGTGGTATTGGATAGCATCGGGTGAATGGGTCTCCAGTGTAACCGGATGTGCAACTGCAAATCGGACTATGTTTGATAACTTGACAATTGGCATTCAATCCGCAAGTTCCTGGGCAAGGGTCAGCGCATTTTTGGTTGATACAAGCTTTGTTTTGTGGACACTCAGAGCTCACAGTACATTCAGGGCGGCAACCCGGTGGACTTCCCACATAATTCGGTAGACAAGAGCAAACTGCTTGTCCATTAACTTCCCTACATTGGCTATTTGGACCGCAAGGTGAAGGCTGACATGGGTTTTGTGGGGTTTCATCTCTCACAGCTAAAATTATTTTATGTTTTAAATGTATTTGACATAAATTGAATTGTCTTACGTTCTGGGGGTGGTAGGTTGCAATATCTGAATGGATCACCAGTGTAACCAGGTAAACAAGTACACGATGGAAGATGGTTAATAACTTGACATTGTGCGTTTTGTCCGCAAGTTCCTGGGCAAGGGTCAACACATTTATTTCTGATACAGGCTTTGTTTGATGGGCAATCTGAGTTTAATACACATTCGGGCCTACATCCTTCGTAAGGATTACCGATATACTCCGGAAGACATACGCAAGATCCAGCGCCGTTTCTTTCTTTGCATTCGGCATTCATGCCACAAGGTGACGGTACACAAGGATTCAAATTTTCTACTGGTACAGGCGTTTCTTGGATCGAACAGAGAGTGAATGGATCTCCGAAGTAACCAGGCAGACATACACAGTTAGGTGAGTGACTGACCACACGACATTCGGCGTTTTGTCCGCATGTTCCGGGGCAAGGATCTTTGCATTTTTGATTGATGCAAGCTAAATGATTGGCACATTCACTGTTACTGACGCATTCTGGACGACAGTTGGGTGGGGATCCAATGAATTCTGGTAAACAAGAACAAGATGGTGACCCATTAACTTCTCTACATTGGGCATTAGGACCACAAGGTGAGGGTTGACAGGGGTTTGTTGGAACAACTACTGGTTCTTCTCCTACAAGAAATCAGCAATGAGTATTTTGTTTGGGGGTTTAAATGACACAAATTTACTTATTGGCAGACATCTAGTGAATGGATCTCCGGTTTGACCTGGTGGACATGTACAAATCGGGTTATGGTTTACCACTTGGCAGTTTGCATTTAATCCACAGGTTCCTGGACATGGGTCAATACATTTTTGATTTACACAAGCTCTGTTTAATGGACATTCGGCACTCGTTACACATTCTGGTCTACAAGTTGGTGGTGAACCAATGTATCCAGGTACACAAGAGCAAACGGCTTGACCATTAAATTCTCTACATTGTGAATTAGGACCACACGGTGAAGGGTTGCAAGGGTTTTTAGGTATTTCAACTAAAATTCATTTAAATGAGCAACAGTACAATGATTTTTTTACCTTATTTTACCTGGAGGTGGATTGCACATAACAAAAGCATTTCCAACATAATTCTCAATACAAGAACACATTGGAATGTGGTTGATTACAGAGCAAATAGCATTTGTTCCGCAAGTGCCAGGGCAAGGATCCTTACATTTATTTCTAATACATGCCTTATCTCTTGGACAGTCATTGTTTAATACACATTCAGGTCGGCAACCTCTATAAGGATCTCCTTGATATTCCGGCAAACAAGTGCAAATTCCGTTGTTGCATTGAGCGTTTGGTCCACAAGGACTTGGGTTGCAAGGGTCCGTTTCTACAGGTTCTGGTGGTGGTGGTGGTTTAGGCTGGCAATAACTAAATGGATCTCCTGTGTAACCTTCAGGGCAAGTACAAATTGGAGTATGATTAACAACGCTGCATTGGGCGCCAGCTCCACAAGAACCTGGACATGGATCTCTACATTTTTCTCTGATGCACGCCAAGTTACTGGGACATTCTGAATTGATTGTGCATTCAGGTCTGCAGTTTGGTGGCGAACCAATAAAGTTTGGTAAGCAGGAACAAGATGGTGAGTTTCCAATTTCACGACATTGTGAATTAGGACCACAAGGGGATGGAATGCACGGATTTACAGCAACTACGGGTTCTATTACAGGCGGGGGTGCTAAAATATTTATTTCTTAATAAAAAGTGAGATATTTTAATAAAATATTCTTACGTGGAATAGGATAGCATCTAGTGAATGGATCTCCAGTATGACCAGACTTACAACTACAAATTGGACTATGTTTGATCACTTGACAGTTTGCGTTTAGCCCACAAGTGCCGGGGCAGGGATCAACACATTTTTGATTAACGCAAGCCTTGTCTTGTTGACATTCAGAACTGACGACACATTCAGGGCGACAACCTGGTGGACTACCCACATAATTTGGCAAACAAGAACAAACTGCTTGTCCATTCACTTCTCTACATTGACTGTTTGGTCCACAAGGTGAAGGTTGGCAAGGGTTTTGAGGGGTTTCATCTCTCACAGCTAAAATTATCGTATATTGCATTCACATTTAATAAAGTTAAATGATTTCTTACGTTCTGGGGGTGGTAAGTTGCAATATCTGAATGGATCTCCAGTGTAACCGGGTAGGCAAGTGCATGAAGGCAAGTGATTAATGACTTGGCATTGTGCGTTTTGTCCGCATGTTCCTGGACAAGGATCAACGCATTTATTTCTAATACAAGCCTTGTTCGATGGACAATCGGAGTTCAATACACATTCTGGTCTACATCCTTCGTAAGGATTACCGATATATTCTGGAAGGCAGACGCAAGATCCAGCGCCATTACGTTCTTTACAAACCGCATTAGCCCCACAAGGACTTGGTACACAAGGATTTCTAAGGTCTTCAACTACAGGCTGAATAACTCTGCAACCGGTGAATGGATCACCTTCGTATCCAACAATGCAGACACAGTTTGGTGTGTGACTGACCACGCGGCATTCAGCGTTTTGCCCACATGTTCCCGGACAAGGATCTTTACATTTTTGATTGATGCAAGCTAAGTGCGTTGGACATTCGCTATTACTTATACATTCAGGTCTACAGTTTGGAGGTGTTCCAATAAACTGTGGCAAACATGAGCAAGATGGTGAATCACCGACAGCCCTACATTGAGAATTAGGTCCGCATGGTGATGGTTGGCAAGGATTTGTAGGTACAACCACGGGTTCTTCAATTGCTAAAAGAGTAAAGGGGTAAAGATTGTCAGAGATTATTGCTGGAAGGGTCTTACGTTTGGGTAAACATCTGGTGAAGGGATCGCCGATATAATTGTCTGGGCAACTGCAAATAGGATTATGATTTATAACTTGACATTTGGCGTTAATTCCGCAAGTTCCTAAACAAGGATTGACACATTTTTGATTGACACAGGCTTCAGTAAGTGGACATTCAGAACTAGTTACACATTCTGGTCTACAAGTGGGTGGACTACCAATATAACCAGGTACACAAGAGCACACAGCTTGTCCGTTAATTTCCCTACATTGACTGTTTGGTCCACATGGGGATGGACTGCAAGGATTAATTTTGGGGGGTGCTGAAATAGTTTGTGTTAAAATCAAAGGTATTCTTTTTTTATGTAACTGTGACTTACTTTCTACAATTCTACAGGCAACAAAAGCGTTTCCTGTAAATCCAGCAGGACAACTACACATAGGAATATGATTGATCACTTGACAAACCGCAGTTGGAGCGCAAGTACCGGGGCAAGGGTCCACGCATTTCATTCTAATACATGCTTTATCTCTAGGACAGTCATTGCTTAAAATACATTCTGGTCTGCATCCTCTGTAAGGATCGCCTTGATATTCAGGCAGGCACGTGCAAATTCCGTTGTTGCATTGAGCGTTTGGACCGCACGGACTTGGATTGCATGGATCCTCGGCCTTTACAGGTTCAATTTCGGGTGGTTTAGGGTAACAGTTGGTGAACGGATCACCAATGTAACCATCGGGACATGTGCAAATAGAATTGTGGTTGATAACTGTGCAAAGAGCGTTAGCTCCGCATGAACCTGGGCAAGGATCTTTACATTTTTCGCGGATACAAGCCAGATTGCTTGGACATTCTGGATTGATGATGCACTCAGGCCTACAATTTGGTGGGGTGCCAACATAGTTAGGTAAACAAGAGCAAGATGGGCTGCCGTTAGTGTCCCGACATTGGCTGTTGGGTCCGCAAGGTGAGGGCACGCAAGGGTTTTGTACGACAGTGGGTTCGGGGACTGGCGGAGGTGCTAAAATAAACATGGGGTTAACTTACACCAACATGTGTTGAGGGCTACAATCTTACGTGGTATTGGGTAACATCTGGTGAAAGGATCACCAGTATGTCCAGGGTTGCAGCTACAAATGGGACTGTGGTTTATAACTTGACATTTGGCGTTCAAGCCGCAAGTTCCGACGCAAGGGTTCTCGCATTTCTGATTGATACAGGCTTTGTTTGTTGGGCATTCCGAGCTTACGACACATTCTGGTCTGCAGCTGGGTGGGCTTCCTATATAAGTTGGTAGGCATGAGCAAACGGCTTGCCCATTAACTTCTCTACATTGACTGTTGGGGCCACATGGGGAAGGTTGACACGGGTTTGTTGGGGCAACATCTCGAACCGCTAAATATTAGGGACATAAATTAGGTATAATGTAACACATCAAGGATTAGTGTGAATTCACACAAATCCCTCTAACATTAAAAAACAATTGCTTACGTTCTGGTGGAGGCAAAGAGCAGTATCTGAAGGGGTCTCCGGTGTAACCAGGGGCACATGTGCAAGATGGGGAGTGATTGATCACTTGGCAATTAGCATTTTGTCCGCAAGTGCCTGGACATGGGTCCATACATTTGTTTCTTATACAGGCTTTGTTGGAGGGACAGTCTGAGTTAAACATACACTCGGGCCTACATCCTTCATAAGGGTTGCCAATATATTCTGGCAAACATATGCAGGCACCAGCTCCGTTTCTTTCCTTACAAATAGCGTTTGCTCCGCAAGGGGAGGGGACGCAAGGGTTTACAATTTCAGGTTCGGGTAGTCGGGCTAAAATACCACCGTCACATTATTTTAACTTGCTTTGTTTCATTTGTATTAGCCGGATTAGAACCGTATAAGCGCACCGATTATTGGATTATTTACCACCATGTAACTTTGCGTTTTTATTAGCTGTATTTTTGCATGTGGGGAATAAGCTTTGGCATTAAGGAGGTTCACATTTGAGTTTCCTGTTTTATTTAAGCGCATTTTGGAGGGGGTTATATAGTTTTTCATGTGCGTTTTGTGTTCCGTATTCAATGTTCCGATACCGTTGGTTTATTTTTAGGGGAAAGCTTTAGTAGTTTTTATAAATGGCAGGGTTTTGGGGGGCAGGGGTGGTTTTAGAGGCGGGGCTATGTGTGGGGGCTTTTGCATTAGCGTGAAGGGCGTTGATCTGAAGCTCGTTATCGTTGGGGGATATTCCTTACCTTGTTATCCCCAATGAAGCAAAGAAGCGTTAGTATTTACAGCGGCATGCATAGTGAAACAACAGTAATTTAAAAAAATATATCTGAATTAACAAGAAAAAAGTAAAAATAAATTAATAAATTACTGATTGTTTTACTTTTAAACACAAACATGCAAAAAACCAAAATTGCAATACCACAATTAAAAAACCAAAAAGTGAAATATAATCTACAAAAATTTTTTGATATTCTTCTTCATTAAATTTGCATTGACTGATCTATCAATAGCTATCTTGAAGCTATATTCATTTACTTAAGATATCTCTATGCTCATTAATTTAAGTGATTTGACCCGTGTATAGTTTCCGTATGAAAATTGGTATTGCAACATCTAATAAACATAAAAAAATCCTACCTGGTACTGGCAGACATCCTCGGAACGGATCACCGGTGTAGCCCGGTATGCACGTACACACCGGACTGTGATTGACGACGTTACACTGCGCGTTCGAACCGCAACTGCCCGGACACGGATCGCGACACTTCTGATTGATACAGGCGAGATTCTGCGGACACTCCGGATTAATCGTGCACTCGGGACGGCAATTTGGCGGTGCGCCAACGTAATTCTCGAGACACGAACACGCAGGACTTTCGCCGCGGACCTGGCACACGGAATTCGGACCGCACGGACTCGGACGGCACGGATCTACCGGAACCGGTTCTTCTGGAAATTGAGAAGTACGTTAAGTATTATGTGGATTAAAATTGTCAGGTGTGTTAGCTTACCCTTGGGGAGTGGGTAGCATCTGGTGAACGGATCTCCTGTGTTTCCTTGGGTGCAGCTGCAAATCGGATTGTGGTTCAGTACTTGGCACTGAGCGTTGATGCCGCAGGTTCCTGGGCAAGGATCGCGGCACTTGTTGTTCAGACAGGCTTGTGTCAAAGGACATTCGGCACTGACAACGCATTCAGGTCTGCAACTTGGTGGGCTTCCAATGTATCCTGTCTGGCAGGAGCATACAGCCACTCCGTTATTGATTCTACACTGGCTGTTCGGTCCACATGGCGATGGTTGAC
Organism: Aethina tumida; assembly: GCF_024364675.1. Taxonomy (NCBI): domain Eukaryota; kingdom Metazoa; phylum Arthropoda; class Insecta; order Coleoptera; family Nitidulidae; genus Aethina; species Aethina tumida. The sequence continues at coordinate 13,468,386 of NC_065439.1, forward strand.
ATGGATTTACAGGTGGTTGTTCTATAAAAATGTGTCTAATTAGTACTTGAATCCAACAAAATTGGTAAATAAAAGCGTTTTATACAAATGGGTTAGGCTAATCGTGAGATGGTCAGTGTTTTACCTATTTTGGGTACGAGTCGGCAATTGGTGAAAGGATCTCCTTCGTAACCTTGGGGACAACTGCATGTCGGGATATGATTGACTACATCGCAAATTGCGCCTTGACCACAAGTTCCGGGACAGGGATCGATACATCTTAAGTTGCTGCAGGCCTTGTTGGGGGAGCAATCGGTATTCATGGTACATTCGGGTCTACAACCTGCATATGGGTCACCTCTGTATAAAGGTAGGCAAGTGCATTGTCCATTATTGCATTGGGCATTTTGGCCGCATGGAGATGGGTTGCATGGGTCTGTCGGTACGTCAGCCACTTTAGGTGGGATAGTCTTGCATTCAGTAAAAGCATCGCCGGTGAAACCAGCAATGCAAGTACAAATAGGAATATGATTTTGCACTCTACATTCTGCGTTGAATCCACAAGATCCTGGGCAAGGATCTCTGCACTTTTCTCTAATGCAAGCTTGCGTAGAAGGACAATCAGTGTTTACTACACACTCAGGTCTACAATTTGGTGGTTGTCCGATGTAATTAGGGTTACAAGAGCAAGAAGGTTGATCACCAACAGCTCTGCATTGTGCATTAGGCCCACATGGCGACGGTATACATGGATCAGTATTGGGTCTTGGAGCTGGTTTGGGTGGTGGTGGTAATTCGTTACATCTGGTGAATGGATCACCTGTCAGTCCTTCAGGACAACTGCAAATTGGATTGTGATTAATCACTTCGCATCTGGCTCCAATACCACAAGTTCCAACGCAAGGATTGGCGCACTTGAATTTGTGACAAGCTCTGTTTGATGGACATTCAGAGCTGACAACACATTCAGGTCTGCAATTTGGTGGGGATCCTTGATATTCGGGTAAGCAAGAACAAACCGCCTGGCCATTGACATCTCTACATTGACTATTCAAACCACAAGGGGATGGACTGCATGGATCGATCACGGTGGGCTCAGTGGGCACTAAAAGGGTTCATCAATTATATTGAGATCAGCATATAAGATTATTCAAGGTTAATTCAAGCGAGAGGAGTATTAAATTTAATGGGAAATTTCTTTAAATAACGATTGGTTACCAATTAGATCAAAGACGTTTATAATAAATTTCACCCAATAGTTATTTAAAGAAATTGTTTTTATAACTTAACACAAGCAAAAAACTTAAATCAACAAAGAGGTTGGAAGCATATTAAGCATATTTACAGGGAGGATATGAGTGACCAAAATACATACGTTGTATTGGGGGTGTGGGTGAACATGTCGCAAACGGATCTCCTGTGTATCCTTGAATACAATTACAACTGGGTACGTGATTAATTACAGAGCATTCTGCGTTGGCACCACAAGTTCCTGGGCAAGGGTCAGCACATTTGTTTCTGATACATGCTTTGTTAGTTGGACAGTCAGAGCTAAGTACGCATTCTGGTCTGCATCCTTCGTATGGATTTCCTGTGTAGTCTTGGATGCAAGAGCAAGCTCCAGCTCCATTTCTTTGTTTGCACTCGGCGTTGGCGCCACATGGTGACGGTTCACATGGGTTCAAAACTTCCTGTTTCTGTACAAGACATTGTACAAATGGATTTCCGGTGAAACCAGGGGCGCAAGTACAAGATACGGTGTGTGTAATAACTCTACATTCGGCGTTTTCACCGCAGCTTCCAGGACATGGGTCAACACATTTGTTGTTGATGCATGCTCTTTCGCTTGGACAATCTGGGTTGATGACGCATTCTGGTCTGCAATTTGGTGGGCTACCAATGTAACCTTGGACACAAGTGCAAGAGGGAGTGTCTCCTACTTGTCTGCAGAGAGAGTTAGGTCCACAAGGCGAAGGCAAGCATGGATTTTCGATAGGTCTGGGTGTAACAGGTTCTGGCGGGATTGGAGTACATCTTTGGAATGGATCTCCCGTTTGTCCTTCGGGACAACTACAAATTGGGCTGTGGTTTCTAACCTCGCATCTCGCCCCCAATCCACAAGATCCTAAGCAAGGATCGATACACTTCTGATTGACGCAAGCTCTGTTTTGAGAACATTCAGCACTGACGAGGCATTCGGGTTTGCATGATGGTGGTGAGCCTTGGTACCCTTGCAAACAAGAGCATACTGCGTGGTCGTTGATGTTTTTGCACTGACTGTTGGGGCCACAAGGAGATGGGTTGCATGGATCACGAATTTCTGGTGTTTTGGGTTCGGCCACTCTGCATAGTGTGAATGGATCTCCGGTGAATCCGTCAGGACAAGAGCAAGTTGGAATGTGATTGATAACATCACAACGAGCGTTTTGTCCGCATGTTCCAGGGCAAGGATCTTTGCATTTGTTTCTGAGACAGGCTTTATCTCTGCTGCATTCTGCACTGAGGACACATTCTGGTCTGCACGATTCGTAAGGATTGCCTAAGTATTCTGGTAAACATGTGCAGATTCCGTTGTTGCATTGTGCATTGGGCCCACATGGTGACGGATTGCATGGGTCTGTTTTGGGTTCTTCAGTGACTGGTGGTTTTGGTGAACATTGAGTGAATGGGTCTCCAATGTGATTCTCGATACATGTACAAATTGGCAAGTGGTTCAAGACATGACAATTGGCATTGGCACCGCAAGAACCAACACAAGGGTCTTTGCATTTTTGGTTTATACAGGCAAGGTGGCTGGCACATTCAGAACTTAGTACACACTCAGGCCTACAGTTTGGTGGAGCTCCAATGAAATTAGGAAGGCAAGAGCAAGATGGCACGCTTCCGATAATTTGGCATTGAGAGTTTGGACCACAGGGGGATGGGAAACAAGACGGTGGTGGTCTTTCAGTTGGTGGTGGCTCCTCAACGACAGCTATAAAGGGAGATAAGAAACCCATAAGATGTGTTCATTAAATATACTTAAACATTGCACTGAGATCTTCTAAGGAGACAAAGTGAATAAAACAATTAATAGTTAAATACTTACGTTGTGGTGAACATCTGGTGAATGGATCACCAGTGAAGCCAGGTGGACACGCGCAAATAGGATTGTGGTTCTTGGTGGTACACTGAGCTCCCAACCCACAGGTGTTGGGGCAAGGATCAGCACACTTCTGATTGATACAAGCTCTATCCAGGGAACATTCTGAACTGACAACACATTCAGGTCTGCAATTTGGCGGGGAACCAATGTAGGTTGGTCTACACGAGCACACTCCTTGTCCATTAACATTTCTGCACTGACTGTTGGGTCCACAAGGTGATGGATTGCAAGGATCGTCATGCCTGGGTGGTGGTGGCGGAATTTCTTTACACTGGAAGAATGGATCTCCGGTGTAACCTGCTGGGCAAGTACAAGTAGGTACGTGGTTGTTCACACGACACTCGGCCAATTGTCCACAAGTGCCTGGACAAGGATCAATACATTTGTAGGCTGTGCAGGCCAGATCGGAGGCACAGTCACTGTTGATTTCGCATTCACGATGACATCCTCTGTTGCTGTCATAAGGATCACCCAGGTAACCTGGTGGACAGATGCAAGCTCCAGCGTTGTTTCTTTCGCGACATTCTGCATTTGGACCGCATGGACTTGGGAAGCATGGCGAAGTTGGTGTTCTCTCAGTAGCTGCAAATGAATATAATTGAATATGATTGTGTTACACAAGATAAGGACACAAGAAAAACAGTATAATGGAATAATAAACGACAGTGAAAAGAAAGAAGTTTCTTACATGGTGGTGGTGGCAAAGTACAAGAACTAAATGGATCACCAATATAGCCAGGGAAGCATGAGCACACAGGGCTATGGTTGACAACAGTACATTGAGCATTAGTTCCACATGAGCCAGGACAAGGGTCTCTACATTTTTCATTTTTACATGCCAAATGATTGGGACACTCAGAGTCGTTCGTGCATTCCGGTCGGCAATTAGGAGCACGACCAACATAATTTGGAAGACAAGAGCATGCAGCTTGTGTACCAATTACTCTGCATTGAGAGTTTGGACCACAAGGAGAAGGTACACAAGGGTTGCCCACTTCTTTAGGAGGTGGTGGTACTAAAAGAAAAATGAAAATAGTCAAAGGTAAAAGTAAGAGTTAAAGAACATACATTCAATTCTAGCGCATTTAATAAACGGATCTCCTGTAAAGCCTGATTGACAAGTACATATTGGGTTGTGATTGACCACCCTGCATTGGGCAAAGACGCCACAAGTGCCAGGACAAGGATCAACGCATTTTTGATTTACACATGCTTTGTCCTGCGGACATTCGGAGCTAACTACACATTCAGGTCTACACATTGGTGGGGAACCAATATATCCTATATTGCAAGAACATACAGCGTGGCCATTTATCTCTCGGCACTGACTGTATGGACCGCATGGTGAAGGTTGACATGGGTTTTGTGGGGGTCTCTCTTCTTCAACTACGAAAAATTTTTAATATAGAACTTCTGAATCGACACTGTTTCCTTCTTCATAAAAAGGACATGCATAAAAAGAGAAGAAGGAAACGATATCGGTTTTTGTTAGTATCTAGTTCTAAAAAACAATTCTTACTGGCTTGTATAATATTGCAGACCCTTGTAGGGTCGCCTGTGTATCCGACAATACAAGTGCATGACGGAGAATGATTTATAACTCTACATTCGGCATTTAATCCGCATGTTCCAGGGCAAGGATCAACACATTTATTATTAACGCAAGCTCTACTTCTATCACAGTCTGAGTTTGTGACACATTCAGGTCTACATCCAGTGTAGGGGTCTCCAAAGTAATCTGGTACACATGCACAAGACCCTACGCCGTTTCTTTCTTTACAAATGGCGTTAGCACCACAAGGTGATGGATTGCAAGGGTTTCGAGGTTCTTCAGTGACAGGAGCTAAAAAGAAAGTACAAGGCATAGAAATAACATGCAGAGAATAGTAAAGTAGATACAGATGCACTCATAAAATTGGTTCAGATATAGTCACAAATATAATGAACCAATTTTACTCAATTCATATTTACATTAGTATAACAATATGATTTGATATGAGTACAGAAATACAGTATAGCTTACTGGGTGGTATGATAGAGCAACCAGTGAATGGATCACCGGTATATCCTGAAATGCATTGACAGTTTGGAGCATGCTTTATAACAACGCAGTTGGTGAATGATCCACAAGATCCCGGACAAGGATCTATGCAACGTTCATTTTGACATGCAAGATTTCCGGGACACTCAGCGTTTATAGTACATTCCGGTCTACAGTTTGGAGCTCTGCCAATGTAATTAGGTAAACATGAGCATGCTGCCTGGGTTCCAACCACTCTACATTGAGAGTTGGGACCGCAAGGCGATGGTACACAAGGGTCTCCACTGGGTTCTATTACAGGTTTTTCTAAAAAATATAAAACACATGCAAGAACAGGAAAGAACAAGTCAAGAAAAAAGTAATTTATCTAACTATGTGCTGAGAATTTTGTTTCATTGAAATACTTTTTTGTAAAAGGAAAAATCTAGCTACAGTTAGATGAATTACTGAAAATGAAGTGGAAGCTTACTTTCTTCAATGATACACCTAACAAAAGGATCTCCAACATAGTTCTGAGGGCAACTACAAATAGGATTGTGGTTTACAACTTGACATCTGGCGTTTATTCCACAAGTGCCAGGGCAAGGATCCTGACACTTGTTGTTGATGCACGCTCTATTTTGAGGGCATTCAGAACTAACAGTACATTCGGGTTTACATGCAGGTGGATGACCAATATAGTTTGGTTGACATGAGCATACAGCATGATCGTTTACAACTCTACATTGACTGTAGGGTCCACAAGGTGAAGGTACACAAGGATTGCCTTTCGGTTCTTCAACTAAGAAAAGAAAATAGTTAAAAGTCTGAAAAGAGTAGAAAGGAGTAAGTATTACCAGGAGGCGGTGGAAGTCTGCAAGAGCTAAGAGGATTGCCAGTATATCCAGGCAAACATGTACATGATGGCGCATGGTTTGTTACTCTACATTCAGCGTTTATTCCACACGTTCCTGGACAAGGATCTTTACATTTATTGTTGAAACATGCTTTGTCTCTTGGACAATCTGTGTTTGTTACGCATTCTGGCCTGCAACCTGTGTATGGGTCGCCAAAGTATTCAGGTAAGCATGAACAAGAACCTGCACCGTTCAATTCTTTGCAAATTGCATTAGCACCGCATGGAGATGGATTGCAAGGATTACGTTCTTCTTCAACCGGTTGTACAACTAAAACGAATAAATGAAATATTTGTAAGACACTGAAAGGGGACAAGCTAAAACGGCTTCCAATAATAATATTAAATTTAATGGAAACTGTTTGAGACTTGCATCAGTGTCTTACTTGGTATGAGGTTGCATCCGGCGAACGGATCTCCGGTGTATCCGATTCGGCAAGTGCACACGGATCTGTGATTGATGACCATACATTCGGCATTGGCTCCGCAAGAGCCGGGACAAGGATCGACGCACCTCTCGTTTTGACATGCCAAGTTACTAGAGCACTCCGAATTGATAACGCATTCCGGTCTACAGTTTGGCGCACGACCCACATAGTTGGGTAAACAAGAGCAAGCTGGAGTGTTACCGATAACTCTACATTGGGAATTCGGTCCGCATGGGGATGGCACGCATGGGTTTACTGGGACTGGAGGCTCAGGACGTTCTAAGAAATTTCATGTTTTTTTAAAATATATACATTGAGAATGTTAAACTAAATCTTACTTTCTTCCTGCAAGCATCTAACGAAAGGATCGCCAGTGAAGCCGGCAGAACAACTGCAAATAGGATTGTGATTCACAACTTGACACCTGGCGTTAATTCCGCAAGTGCCCGGGCAAGGATCTTGGCATTTTTGATTGATACAAGCCTTATCCAAAGAACAATCAGCACTGATAATACATTCAGGTCTGCACATTGGAGGTGATCCTATATAATTGAGTTGACAAGAGCAAACTGCGTGATCATTAACAACACGACAGTTACTGTTAGGACCACAAGGAGATGGGTTGCATGGTTCCGTTCTTGGTTGTTCAACGACAACTGGTTGCGGTAGGTGACAGGCAACAGTAGGGTTCCCAGTGTAACCTTGCAGACAGAAACACTGTGGAGCGTGGTTAGGTACTGTGCATTCCGCATTTAAGCCGCAAGCTCCTGGACATGGATCTTTACATTTCTGATTGATGCAAGCCTTATCGCGAGAACAATCCGTGTTGGTTACGCATTCGGGTCTACAACTCGTGTATGGATCGCCAAAGTACTCCGGAAGACAGGTACAAGAGCCTGCTCCGTTGAGTTCCTTACAAACCGCGTTTGCGCCACAAGGTGATGGGTTACAAGGCATTCTACGTTCTTCTTCAATCGGTTGAACCGGAATGGGGGAACAACCAGCAAACGGATCGCCAGTAAATCCCGGGACACACTGACAATTTGGAGAGTGTTTAATAACGGCGCAAGTCGTTTGGACACCGCATGAACCGGGACAAGGATCTTTACATCTTTCGTTGATACAGGCTAGATTACCGGGACATTCCGCATTTATAGTACATTCAGGACGACAATTTGGCGAACGACCGATATAATTAGGCAGACAGGAGCAAGCGGCTTGAGTACCGACCACTCTACACTGCGAGTTCGGACCGCAAGGTGAAGGGACACATGGGTTTCCACTTGGACGTGGTTCAGGTCGTTCTAAAAGTGAATAAAGGTTAGGAAAAGAAAAAATTAAGAGTTTAGCTTCAAGAATAAGAGTGATAATTCATTCTTTAATCCGGACATGTGTACATTCACAATCCTTGTCCGAATTGAAGAAGTGAATTTTCGTTCTGTAGTCTTCAATCTTCTTACTTTCTTCTTGGATGCAACGAATGAATGGGTCTCCAACTAAGCCAGGTGGACAACTACAGATTGGATTGTGGTTAATCACATTGCATCTAGCGTTAATTCCACAAGTTCCAGGGCATGGGTCTTTACATTTCTGGTTTATACAGGCTCTATCCTGAGCACAGTCTGTGCTTACAGTACATTCTGGTCTGCATGTAGGTGGTGCACCAATATAATTAGCTTGACAAGAACAAACGGCATGTCCGTTTATTTCTCTACAATTACTGTAAGGTCCACAAGGCGACGGCACGCAAGGATTCGTCGGTTCTTCTATTACAGCTAAAGAAAAAAGACAGTGAAGAAAAGAAGTAAGTAAATGCAAGGTTGGCCCAAAAAGATTGGACCAACCTCACACTAGGAAATAAGAAAAGAGTCTTACTAGGTTGTGGAGGTATTTGATGGCAAGATCTGAGGGCATCCCCGGTGAATCCAGGCAAACAATTGCAAGTTGGAATGTGGTTATTTACACGACAGTCGGCATTTAATCCGCATGTGCCGGGGCAAGGGTCTTTACATTTATTGTTTACGCAAGATTTATCTCTGGGACATTCGGAATTCATGACGCACTCTGGCCTACAGCCGGAATACGGGTCGCCGAAATAATCTGGCAGACAGGTGCAAGAACCGGCGCCGTTTTGTTCGCGACATTGTGCGTTTGCACCGCAAGGTGATGGGTTACAAGGCATTGCAGGTTCTTCCTTGGGAATAACTGAAAGATCAATGGATACTGTAAAATTTGGATTAAATTGCGGTGTTAATGTTAAACTAGATCTAGACTAAGTCTCGCGATTTGTATGTGGTTACTTTCTTCAATATTGTCAGTGATTAATATCGAACTTCACGATTTTTGGTGTGAGTACTGTTATCTTAAACTCATTGAAATTGCTTACATTTGTGGCAACCAGAGAACGGATCTCCAGTGTAACCGGGCAGACAATAACAAACGGGGCTGTGGTTTATAGCTCTACATTCTGCATTTACTCCACATGATCCTGGGCAAGGATCTTTGCATCTTTGATTTACACAGGCTTTAGTCAGAGCGCATTCTGAGTTTACAACGCATTCGGGTCTACAATTGGGCGGTTGTCCGAAATAATTGGCCAAGCATGTACATACAGCACGATCATTTATATTCCTACATTCAGCGAAAGTTCCACATGGCGATGGTACGCAAGGATTGCGAACTTCAATGACTGAAGGTTCTAGAAAACAAGCTACATGCAACAGCCGAAGCACAGTATATACAAGCATACATTCAACCCATACACAAAATACATTTGCCAGTTTGTGAATGGATTGTATGTATGGAAGACAAGCTTACTCTCTTCCAATACGCATCTGCTGAAAGGATCCCCAACATAACCCGAAGGGCAACTACAAATTGGACTATGGATAACTACTCTACATCTGGCGTTGTAGCCGCAAGTTCCCGGACATGGGTCTATACATTTCTGGTTTGAACATGACTTGTCCAGTGGACATTCAGAATTAACGATACATTCGGGTTTACAATTGGGGGGTGCGCCGAAATAACCAGGGCTGCATGAGCACACAGGTCTATCGTTTTGTACTCTACAAATGCTGAACGGTCCACAGGGAGAGGGTATACATGGATTACGTCTTGGTTCTTCAATGATTGCTAAAGATTGACAATAATCAATAAATGGTATTCTGTAAAGTAGCAATTAAATCTTACTGGGCTCAATTGCTCTGCAAATGGTTAACGCGTTGCCGGTATAACCGGAAATACAGTAGCACTGGGGGTTGTGATTGAAAACGCGACATTCGGCATTTAGTCCACAGCTACCAGGGCAAGGATCTCTACATTTCATACCCAAACATGCTTTATTTGATGGACAATCGTTACTTGTTACGCATTCAGGTCGGCATCCGGTGTAGGGATCACCAAAATAACCTTTAACGCACGTACAAGAACCCACACCATTTCTCACATTACAAACACTATTCGCCCCACAAGGGCTAGGATTACAAGGATCCGTTGGAATATCTAATACTAAACAAGAAGAAAGAGTCATAAACATTATATACAAGAGAAGAAGCGAAAATGAGATCAAATAAAAAAGCATGCCACCTACCTGGTATAGGATTGCAACCCGAGAATGGATCACCTTCGAAACCGGACAAACAGCTGCAGATAGGGCGATGATTGACGGCGGTACATTGAGCGTTGAAGCCACAGGATCCTGCACATGGGTCTTTGCATTTGTTATTGGTGCAGGCCAAATTCAGAGGACAATCCTGGTCTATCACGCACTCAGGTCTGCAGTTTGGTGGGGCTCCGAACATTCCTGGAAGACACGAGCATACGGCACGTTCGCCAACAGCTCTACATTCAGCATTGGAACCGCAAGGAGATGGAATACACGGTGTTATTGGAGCTGGTTCAGGTTTAACTGTAACAACAATAATATGGTAATCTGTTTAATAAATATTAATTTCCTAATACATACTTGGTCGCTTGCACTGTACAAATGGATCTCCAACAAAGTCAGGAGGGCAACTGCAAATCGGATTATGGTTGATGACTTGACATCTGGCATCAATACCGCAGGTTCCTGGACATGGATCTTGACATTTTTGGCCCAAACAAGCTTTATCCAAGCTACATTCGGAACTGACGACACATTCCGGTCTACATGATGGAGGCTGGCCGAAATATCCCACTTGACAAGAGCAAATTGCTTGCGAGTTGCGGACGCGACAAACACTGTTAGGTCCACATGGTGACGGTTCGCAAGGGTTGGTTGGTGGCGTCGGTTGCCTTGGTGCTTCTCTGCATGCAGTGAATGGATCTCCGATCAAGCCTCTGGCACAAGTACAAACGGGTACGTGGTTTACAACACTACATTCGGCGTGAATTCCACACAGTCCTTGACATGGGTCTCTGCAATGTTGGGAGAGGCAAGCCAGATGACTGGGACAGTCGGAGTTCATGGAACATTCGGGTCTGCAACCTCCGGCGTAAGGATTGCCGATGTATGGAGGAATGCAAGTACATCTTGCGGCTCCGTTGTTAACGGTACATTGAGCGTTGGGTCCACATGGTGATGGATTGCATGGGTCTTTCGGTGTTTCGATTACTACAATCTTCGAGCATCCGACAAATGCGTCACCTTCATATCCGTTAAGACAACTGCAGTAAGGAGTGTGGTTGACGACATCACACTTGGCGTTGTCGCCACAAATTCCTACGCACGGATCAACACATTTTTCTCTGAAACAGGCCTGGTGTTTGGGACATTCTGGATTAATGGTGCACTCTGGTCTGCAGTAAGGTGGAGTTCCTATGTAGTTGGCCACACATGAGCAAACCGGGCGATTTTCTTTCACTTGGCAAATTGAATTAGGTCCGCAAGGTGATGGAACACATGGATTTTCTACAGGCTCCGGAACTTTAGGTTTTTCTTCTGCGGGAGGTGTGAAACATCTGACAAATGGATCACCTTGTTGCCCTGGCAGACATGTACAAATCGGGTTGTGATTGATTGTTGTACAGATTGCTTCTATACCACATGTTCCTGGACAAGGATCAATACATTTCTGGTTGACGCAGGCTTGGGTTTGTGGGCATTCGGAACTGACAATACATTCAGGTTTACAAGCCGGTGGAGCTCCCTGGTAGTTTGGTAGACAAGAACAAGTGGCGTAACCGTGATGTGACACTAAACATCTGCTGAACGGACCACACGGAGATGGATCGCATGGATTTGCTGGTGGTGGTATATCTTGAGGTCTTGATGGTATCTTGTAACAAGATACGAATGGATCTCCACTGTATTGTGGTGGGCAAGTACAAACAGGGACATGGTTAATAACATCGCATTGGGCGTCAACACCACATCCTCCAGCACATGGATCAACACACTTGTTGTTGATGCAAGCCTGTGTCAAGGGACAATCCGGATTGATAACACATTCAGGTCGGCAAGCGATCCATGGATTTCCGAAAAATCCTTTTCTGCAAACGCAGGCTAAAGCATGATTCTCTTGACGGCAATCTGCATTGGCTCCACATTGAACGCTTTCACATGTTTCCTTTTTCTCTTCCGGCCTCAATGGGACAGTACAATGTTCGAATGGATTTCCTACCAACCCTTGTGGGCAGCTACAAACTGGAGTGTGGGTCACAACGGTGCATTCAGCTCCTACACCACAGGAACCTGGACATGGATCGGCACAAACAAATCCAAGACAAGCCTTATCAAAAGCACAGTCAGCGTTGGTTAAACATTCAGGTCGACATTGCGGGTTATAAGGAGCATCTGGTCCTAAACAAGGATCACAGATGGCTACTTGTGGGCCGTAGGGGCTGCACTCCATGTTTCCACATGGTGAAGGCAAGCAAGGTTGAGTTCTGTTGGGGTAGCTTGGAATGTTGATCGGTGGATTAAGCATGCATTGGAAGAACGGATCTCCCATGTAACCATCAGGGCAGACACAAGTGGCAGTGTGATCTCTAACTTGGCACAGTGCGTGCAAACCACAAAGATTGGAAATTGTGCAAGGGTCGCGGCAGTGTCTGTCAATACAGGCTTTGTTGATTGGACAGTCGGAATTGAGAACACATTCTGGGTGACATCCGGATTGTGGATCGCCAAAGAAGTCTGGTAAACATGAGCACACAGCTCGATCGTGCATTACTTGACAAATGGTGTTGAGACCGCAAGGGTTAGGCATACAAGGATCGTGTGGAGGTAAATAAGTTGGCACCTCGTGACATCTGATAACAGGATTTCCGGTAAGACCAGCTTGGCAGGTACAAACGGGATGATGCTTTTCCACTCTACAGTCAGCGTTAACTCCGCAACTTCCGGGGCAAGGATCGCGGCATCTGTAGCCAATACAGGCTTGGTAATCCGGACAATTATCATCCACCACACATTCGTAACCGTGACAACCAGCTGGGCCAGTTGGATCACCTCCCATACCATCAGGGCATCTACACATAGAGTTGCCATCAGGAGTGATGACACATTGGGCCCCAGGCCCGCAAGGATTTGGCACACAAGGACTAGATGGTTCGATTCTGCAGCCAGAATATGGATTGCCAATGAAGCCGGATCTACAGTAGCATTGTTCTTGGTTGTTGGAAACATAACAGTCAGCATTGATACCACATGGTCCAGGACTACATAGGGGTACCACTGCCGGTTCTTGGCAACTTCTGAAGGGGTTTCCGATAGTTCCAGATGGACAGTAACAAACAGGTTGTCGTAGTGGATCACATAAAGCTCCTTGACCGCATGGACTTGGGTCACAAGGCTTTTTAGCTTCAATACATCCTCGGATGGTGTTGGGACTTTCCAGGAAACCTGGCAGGCAAGTACATTTTGCGAAACCGTTGGATAATATGGCACATTGGGTATTGGGGCCGCAAGGTGATGGGTTGCAGGGATTGGCTGGTAGGTCACATGGGATTTGTGGTGGTTTACCCTCATATTCTGGTAGGCAGAAACATATGGCTTTGCCACCTACTACTCTGCACCCAGAATTTGGACCGCACGGGTTGGGCGAACATTCATCTCCTTCAGGAACTGAAACAAGAAATTAATGTTTTTATGTTGCCATTAAATTTTCTATGACTACAAATACTTACTGCAATTCTTGAAAGGATTTCCAGTTAGTCCTTTAGGACAGTAACAAATCGGATTGCCGTTGTCTAATTCACAAAGTGCGTTGATACCACATGGATTTGGATCGCAAGGATTGCTAGGTGGATGACACTCAATTTCAGCTTGTCCTTGATATCCAGGAGGACATTTGCAAGTAGGTCTGTGGAACAAAACTTCGCAAATGGCGTTGATTCCACACTGACATGGAGAGCTGCAACGGCCGTTGATGCAGGCTTCACTGGATGGACACTCGCCATCGTTTCTGCATCCTAAAACTTGGTCGCAAAGAACGTAGGGGTTGCCCTGGTAGCCTGGCAAACAGCGGCAGTCGATTCCGTGATTCTTGGGGATGCATTCGGCGTTCTCGCCGCAGGAGTCCTCGAAGCATGGGTTGATGCAGATTCTATTCAATCTGTCGCAGAGTTTGTTTGGTGGACAGTCTTCGTTGTATTGGCACACTGGTTTGAAGTCAATGACTGGAAATGATTTATTGATAAAATATTGAAAGATTGAAGTTGAATAATCTAATTACCTGGTACACAGCCGACGTATCCATTTCCTTGGAAGCCTTCTTCGCAGCTACAATCGCTTCCGTGATTTGTGTTAATGCATACGGCATGTTGGGCACATGGATTTCGAACATCGCAAGGTCTTTGACATGCTCTATCTATACAAGCTTCGGTAATTGGGCAGTCTTCATTGGTAGTGCACATCACTATAGAGAAGGGGTGCAGAGACACATAGTAAGAAGAAGAAACTACTGTTCTAACTTATATACAACATCAATTTATACAGGTATTTATATTTAATTTACATTTGTGCAATGTTGGTTACTGATTGATTAAGTTGTTGATTATTTGATTATTTATTTAGTGATTATAAAACAATTAATTAAACAAAATATATGTATAAACCGCTCCAAGAAAATACTGAACAAATTTACACAACGAACATTATTCTTGGAGCAGTTCGTTATTGTTAAAACATATTCCTTACTTGTGGGCGTTTTGGAGCATTTTACTGCAGGGTTTCCTTCGTAGCCCATTGGACAAGTACAAATTGGTCTGTGCATTTTAACTTGGCATTTAGATGAATTTGCACAGGCGTTAGTAAATTCACAAGGATCCTGACACTGTGACATGTAACATGCCTCAGATTCGAGGCAGTCCATGTCGGATTTACACGGTTTGGGTGCCCTTTCGTTAGGTGGTTCTGTTAGAGAGTTAGAAACATTAATTATATTACACGTTTCGACATTAGACCTAATAAAATATTTACAGAGTTTAACTTTAACTACCTTAAAGCTATTTAAGCATGCATTATTTAAGACTAGTTGTGCAAAATTAGTTAAATTTAGTGATAAATTTATAAATAAACGTAAACAAAAACTTTATACAACGGGGGTGTTTCAAAAGTATCTGGAACAAGAGGGACAAACAAAAATTATTCCTATACCTTGGAAACACATCCTATGAGGATCTCCATAATGATGACGTGGACACATACAGTTGCCTGTATGATTATAAGCTGTACAAATTGCGTTTGGTGCACACAATCCTCCAATCGAACAAACATTTATACACATTTCTCCTATACATGTTTCCTCACCCTTACAATCCACGTCATATTTACATTTTGTGTTATAAGTTATATTTATGTGGGATATGGAAATCGTAGGTTCTGTCGTTCCAATTGTTTGCGGTGTTTCAGTTTCCACTGTTTTGCCAATTTCCGTTGCTGTGGGTTCTTGTGTAGTTGATTTATGTCTTGGTTCAGTTTCAATTGTTGTAACCTGTTCTGTAACGACAGTAAATCCTTCTTTGGTTGATGTCACTGATTTCAAAGTAGTTGTACCTTCAACAGGAGGTATTGTTTTAACAGTCATTGGTTTTTCAAATATTTTAGTAGTTTCTGTTGATGTACTTCCTGCTGAAGTTTTTTGTTCTAAAGGAACAAATGTAGTCTCATGTTCCATAATGGTCATTGTGTATGTTTCTAAAGTACTACTTTCGGTAGTCAACGTAACTGCGCGCGGTGTGGTGCCTTCTGAAGATACATGTTCTTCAGATGTCGTTTTAATGGGTAATGTTGTACCTTCCGGAATTGGAGTAACAGTATAAATAGGCACCCGCATCGTAGTTCCTTCCGAAGAAATATGTTCCTTAAATGTTGTTTCAATAGCCAATGTTGTTTCTTTTTCAATGGTTGTACCAGTTTGTATTGGAATTCTGATTGTCGTACCTTCAGAAGTGATTAATTCTTTAAATGTTGTTTCAATTTCTGGTACTTTTGTAATACCTTCAACCTCAGGTCTTTCCGTTGTACCTTCTGAAGCGGGTGTTATTGTGTATATAGGCACACGCAGTGTAGTACCTTCTGAGGTTACATGTTCTTTAAATGTTGTTTCCACAGCCAGTGTTGTACCTTCTTCAATGCTAGTACCTGTTTGTACCGGAATTCTGATTGTGGTACCTTCAGGAGTGATTATTTCCTTAAATGTTGTTTCTATTTCTGGTATTATTGTAGTTCCTTCAACCTTAGGTCTCTCCGTTGTACCTTCGGAAGCAGGCATTATTGTGTATATAGGAATACGATGTGTGGTACCTTCTGAGGTTATATGTTCTTTAAATGTTGTTTCCACCGATAATGTACTTTCTTCGAGACTAGTACCCGTTGATATTGGAATTCTGATAGTTGTGCCTTCGGGGGTGTATAATTCTTTATAGGTAGTTTCTATTTCAGGCCTTTTTGTTGTACCTTCTGGAAGTGGAGTAACTGTATAAATAGGCGCTCGCATTGTAGTGCCCTCGGGTGTAACATGTTCTTTAAATGTTGTTTCCACAGCCAATGTTGTACCTTCTTCGACGCTCGTACCTGTTTGTATCG
This sequence comes from Aethina tumida, assembly GCF_024364675.1. Taxonomy (NCBI): domain Eukaryota; kingdom Metazoa; phylum Arthropoda; class Insecta; order Coleoptera; family Nitidulidae; genus Aethina; species Aethina tumida. Next base: position 13,484,889 of record NC_065439.1, read on the forward strand.
GTATTCTGATTGTGGTACCTTCAGGAGTGATTATTTCCTTAAATGTTGTTTCTACTTCTGGTACTTTTGTAATTCCTACAACCTTAAGTTCCTCCGTTGTACCTTCAGAAACTGGTGTTATTGTGTATATAGGAACACGCAGTGTAGTACCTTCCGAGGTTACGTGTTCTTTAAATGTTGTTTCAACCGATAATGTAGTTTCTTCGAGACTAGTACCCGTTGATATTGGAATTCTGATAGTTGTCATTTCTGGGGTGTATATTTCTTTATAAGTAGTTTCTATTTCAGGTCTTTTTGTTGTACCTTCTGGAAGTGGTGTAACTGTATAAATAGGCGCTCGCATAGTAGTACCCTCTGAAGTAATATGTTCTTTAAATGTTGTTTCCACAGCCAATGTTGTACTTTCTTCGATGCTTGTAACTGTTTGTATCGGAATTTTGATTGTGGTACCTTCAGGAGTGACTAATTCCTTAAATGTTGTTTCTATTTCTGGTACTTTTGTAGTTCCTTCAACCTTAGGTCTTTCCGTTGTACCTTCGGAAGCTGGCGTTACTGTGTATATTGGAATACGCTGTGTGGTACCTTCTGAGGTTACGTGTTCTTTAAATGTTGTTTCAACCGATAAAGTACTTTCTGCAGTACTAGTAGCCGTCGATATTGGAATTCTAATGGTGGTGCCTTCGGGGGTGTATATTTCTTTATAAGTAGTTTCTATTTCAGGCCTTTTTGTTGTACCTTCTGGAAGTGGAGTAACTGTATAAATAGGCGCACGAATTGTAGTGCCCTCAGGTGTAATATGTTCTTTAAATGTGGTTTCCACTGACAATGTTGTACCTTCTTCGATGCTTGTAACTGTTTGTATCGGAATTTTGATTGTGGTACCTTCAGGAGTGACTAATTCCTTAAATGTTGTTTCTATTTCTGGTACTTTTGTAGTTCCTTCAACCTTAGGTCTTTCCGTTGTACCTTCGGAAGCTGGTGTTATTGTGTATATAGGAACACGCTGTGTGGTACCTTCTGAAGTTACGTGTTCTTTAAATGTTGTTTCAACCGATAATGTAGTTTCTTCAAGGCTTGTACCCGTTGATATTGGAATTCTGATAGTTGTGCCTTCAGAAGTGTATATTTCTTTATAAGTAGTTTCTATTTCAGGTCTTTTTGTTGTACCTTCGGGAAGTGGAGTAACTGTATAAATAGGCGCTCGCATTGTAGTGCCCTCGGGTGTAACATGTTCTTTAAATGTTGTTTCCACTGACAATGTTGTACCTTCTTCGATGCTTGTAACTGTTTGTATCGGAATTCTAATTGTGGTACCTTCAGGAGTGACTAATTCTTTAAATGTTGTTTCTATTTCTGGTACTTTTGTAGTTCCTTCAACCTTAGGTCTTTCCGTTGTACCTTCGGAAGCTGGTGTTATAGTGTATATAGGAACACGCTGTGTGGTACCTTCTGAAGTTACGTGTTCTTTAAATGTTGTTTCAACCGATAATGTAGTTTCTTCGAGACTAGTACCCGTTGATATTGGAATTCTGATAGTTGTGCCTTCAGGAGTGTATATTTCTCTATAAGTAGTTTCTATTTCAGGTCTTTTTGTTGTACCTTCGGGGAGTGGAGTAACTGTATGAATAGGCGCTCGCATTGTAGTGCCCTCGGGTGTAACATGTTCTTTAAATGTTGTTTCCACTGACAATGTTGTACCTTCTTCGATGCTTGTAACTGTTTGTATCGGAATTTTGATTGTGGTACCTTCAGGAGTGACTAATTCCTTAAATGTTGTTTCTATTTCTGATACTTTTGTAGTTCCCTCAACCTTAGGTCTCTCCGTTGTACCTTCGGAAGCTGGCGTTACTGTGTATATTGGAATACGCTGTGTGGTACCTTCTGAGGTTACGTGTTCTTTAAATGTTGTTTCAACCGATAAAGTACTTTCTGCAGTACTAGTAGCCGTTGATATTGGAATTCTAATGGTAGTGCCTTCGGAAGTGTATATTTCTTTATAAGTAGTTTCTATTTCAGGCCTTTTTGTAGTACCTTCTGGAAGTGGAGTAACTGTATAAATAGGCGTTCGCATTGTAGTGCCCTCGGGTGTAATATGTTCTTTAAATGTAGTTTCCACAGCCAATGTTGTACCTTCTTCGATGCTGGTACCTGTTTGTATCGGAATTCTGATTGTGGTACCTTCAGGAGTGACTAATTCCTTAAATGTTGTTTCTATTTCTGGTACTTTTGTAGTTCCTTCAACCTTAGGTCTCTCCGTTGTACCTTCGGAAGCTGGCGTTACTGTGTATATTGGAATACGCTGTGTGGTACCTTCTGAGGTTACGTGTTCTTTAAATGTTGTTTCAACCGATAAAGTACTTTCTGCAGTACTAGTAGCCGTTGATATCGGAATTCTAATGGTAGTGCCTTCGGGGGTGTATATTTCTTTATAAGTAGTTTCTATTTCAGGCCTTTTTGTAGTACCTTCTGGAAGTGGAGTAACTGTATAAATAGGCGCTCGCATCGTAGTACCCTCCGAAGTAATATGTTCTTTGTATGTCGTTTTCACAGCCAATGTTGTACCTTCTTCGATACTGGTACCTGTTTGTATCGGAATTCTGATTGTGGTGCCTTCAGGAGTGACTAATTCCTTAAATGTTGTTTCTATTTCTGGTACTTTTGTAGTTCCTTCAACCTTAGGTCTCTCCGTTGTACCTTCGGAAGCTGGCGTTACTGTGTATATTGGAATACGCTGTGTGGTACCTTCTGAGGTTACGTGTTCTTTAAATGTTGTTTCAACCGATAAAGTACTTTCTGCAGTACTAGTAGCCGTTGATATTGGAATTCTAATGGTAGTGCCTTCGGAAGTGTATATTTCTTTATAAGTAGTTTCTATTTCAGGCCTTTTTGTAGTACCTTCTGGAAGTGGAGTAACTGTATAAATAGGCGTTCGCATTGTAGTGCCCTCGGGTGTAATATGTTCTTTAAATGTAGTTTCCACAGCCAATGTTGTACCTTCTTCGATGCTGGTACCTGTTTGTATCGGAATTCTGATTGTGGTACCTTCAGGAGTGACTAATTCCTTAAATGTTGTTTCTATTTCTGGTACTTTTGTAGTTCCTTCAACCTTAGGTCTCTCCGTTGTACCTTCGGAAGCTGGCGTTACTGTGTATATTGGAATACGCTGTGTGGTACCTTCTGAGGTTACGTGTTCTTTAAATGTTGTTTCAACCGATAAAGTACTTTCTGCAGTACTAGTAGCCGTTGATATTGGAATTCTAATGGTAGTGCCTTCGGGGGTGTATATTTCTTTATAAGTAGTTTCTATTTCAGGCCTTTTTGTAGTACCTTCTGGAAGTGGAGTAACTGTATAAATAGGCGCTCGCATCGTAGTACCCTCCGAAGTAATATGTTCTTTGTATGTCGTTTTCACAGCCAATGTTGTACCTTCTTCGATACTGGTACCTGTTTGTATCGGAATTCTGATTGTGGTGCCTTCAGGAGTGACTAATTCCTTAAATGTTGTTTCTATTTCTGGTACTTTTGTAGTTCCTTCAACCTTAGGTCTCTCCGTTGTACCTTCGGAAGCTGGCGTTACTGTGTATATTGGAATACGCTGTGTGGTACCTTCTGAGGTTACGTGTTCTTTAAATGTTGTTTCAACCGACAAAGTACTTTCTGCAGTACTAGTAGCCGTTGATATTGGAATTCTAATGGTAGTGCCTTCGGAAGTGTATATTTCTTTATAAGTAGTTTCTATTTCAGGCCTTTTTGTTGTACCTTCTGACAGTGGTGTAACTGTATAAATAGGCGCTCGCAATGTAGTACCCTCCGAAGTAATATGTTCTTTATATGTCGTTTCCACAGCTAATGTTGTACCTTCTTCGATACTGGTAACTGTTTGTATCGGAATTCTGATTGTGGTACCTTCAGGAGTGACTAATTCTTTAAATGTTGTTTCTATTCCTGGTACTTTTGTAGTTCCTTCAACCTTAGGTCTCTCCGTTGTACCTTCAGACGCTGGTGTTAATGTGTATATAGGAACACGCAGTGTAGTACCTTCTGAGGTTATGTGTTCTTTAAATGATGTTTCAACCGATAATGTACTTTCTTCAGGACCAGTAGCCGTTGATATTGGAACTCTAATGGTAGTGCCTTCGGGGGTGTATATTTCTTTATAAGTAGTTTCTATTTCAGGCCTTTTTGTTGTACCTTCTGATAGTGGTGTAACTGTATAAATAGGCGCTCGCATTGTAGTGCCCTCGGGTGTAATATGTTCTTTAAATGTGGTTTTCACAGCCAATGTTGTACCTTCTTCGATGCTGGTACCTGTTTGTATCGGAATTTTGATTGTGGTACCTTCAGGAGTGACTAATTCTTTATATGTTGTTTCTATTTCTGGCACTTTTGTAGTTCCTTCAACCTTAGGTCTTTCCGTTGTACCTTCGGAAGCTGGCGTTATTGTGTATATAGGAATACGCTGTGTGGTACCTTCTGAGGTTATGTGTTCTTTAAACGTTGTTTCAACCGATAATGTAGTTTCTTCAACGCTAGTACCCGTTGATATTGGAATTCTAATAGTTGTGCCTTCAGAAGTGTATATTTCTTTATAAGTAGTTTCTACTTCAGGTCTTTTCGTTGTACCTTCTGAGAGTGGTGTAACTGTATAAATAGGCGCACGCATCGTAGTACCCTCCGAAGTAATATATTCTTTATATGTCGTTTCCACAGCCAATGTTGTACCTTCTTCGATGCTTGTAACTGTTTGTATCGGAATTTTGATTGTGGTACCTTCAGGAGTGACTAATTCTTTATATGTTGTTTCTATTTCTGGTAATTTTGTAGTTCCTTCAACCTTAGGTCTCTCCGTTGTACCTTCGGAAGCTGGCGTTATTGTATATATAGGAATACGCTGTGTGGTACCTTCTGAGGTTACGTGTTCTTTAAATGTTGTTTCAACCGATAATGTAGTTTCTTCAAGGCTAGTACCTGTTGATATAGGAATTCTGATAGTTGTGCCTTCGGGGGTGTATATTTCTTTATAAGTAGTTTCTATTTCAGGCCTTTTTGTTGTACCTTCTGGAAGTGGAGTAACTGTATAAATAGGCGCCCGCATCGTAGCGCCTTCGGGTGTAATATGTTCTTTAAATGTTGTTTCTAATGCCAATGTTGTACCTTCTTCGATGCTAGTACCTGTTTGCACTGGAATTCTGATTGTGGTACCTTCAGGAGTGATAATTTCTTTAAATGTTGTTTCCATTTCTGGTACTTTTGTAGTTTCTTCAACTTCAAACTTTTGCGTAGTTAATCTCTTACCAGTCTCCGTAGTTGATGAACTGATACCACCTTCTATTAAAGTAGTTTCGTATGGATGTGTCGGAAAAGCCTCCGTGATAAATTCGGTTGCTGAAGTTTCTGTTTGTTGTGTGAATTTAGTTCGTCCTTCGGTTATATTAGTGGGAACGTGAGTAACAGGGAATGTTGTAGTAGATTCTTCTTCTGTCGTTTTAAACATAGTGATTATCTCGAAACCTGTTGTGGTTTTAATACCTTCCGAAAATGCTGGAATTGTAGTTGCTAGTCCTTCAACTCCAGGCATTTCTGATGTTGTTCCAGTTACTTCACTAACTTTGGCCGTTATAGCAGATTCACTTGTTACTTCACTTACAGCAGCAGTAATTTCTTTTGGTGTAACTTCTGATACTTTGGCAGTAATAATTTCTTCTGTCGACATTGGAATTTCAGTAACTCTTCCAGTTATTTCTTCTTCTTCCTTCAGTGTTGTTATGTTTTCCCTTCCAATTGTGCTAGTAACAACAAATAACTTTTCAGTCGTCGAAATTGTTGGTTGCCCTTCAGTTACTTCGGTATATTCGCTTACTTTCGCAGTTATTGGTATTTGAGTTGTAATTTCTGATACCTTAGCAGTAACAACTCCTTCAGTTGTGTGAGGAATTTCACTAATTTTAGCAGTTATAGTAAACTCATGTGGTGCTTGCGTTGTTATATTTTCTTTTGCTGTAACACCAGTAACTGTGTAAACTTTTTCTGAAGTGGTTTCAGGGATAACTTCAGTAGTAACTGGTTGTGTGATTCTAGTTACATTTTCTTTAGGCACTTCAGTGCTCTGTGCAAGGGTAACGAGTGGTAGTTTCGTTGTATATTTAGTAATACTGGGTACTGTTTCAGTCTCTGGAAATTCTGTTGTTGCTTCAGGTAGGGGCTGTCCTTCAGTAATACCAGTTTCTTTTGTCTCAGGTGTAACTGTAGGCGAAGGTATCTTGGTTATACCCTCAGCTGTTGTTTCTGTACCGCCAGGAGACGTGTACAAACCACCTGGCACAGTAGTTTGTTTTGATGAGACTTCAGTAGTTCTTTCCGGAATTATTGGAGACGTATAAAGAGATTTAGTCGTTTCTCCCGGCACAGTATAATACTTTTCTTCGGTGGTTCCACTTGTAGTACCCTCGGTTTCAGTTACTGCCGGAATTTCGGTAACGCGTTCAGAACTCGTTGTTGTACCAATCGTAGTATGTTCAGTCTTCTCTTTCAATGTTGTCTTTTCTGGAGCAAATGGTGTAACTGTTTCAATTGGATATGTTACTCCAATCGATGTTTTTTCAGTTGCCTCAGTGACAACAGTTTTTACTGTTTCAGTCTCTGGTAATTTAGTTTCTTTTACCATCTCTTCTGTTATTCCACTCACTGCAGTTCCTTCTGTAGTAAACATAGATTCAGTTATCAAAGCTTCTTTAGTTGTCGTTTTAACAGATGTCACAAGTCCGGGTACAGTTGTTTCTTTTGATGGCTCAGTGGTTTCCTCTGAAGGTTTGCTTGTATACAATACCTCCGTGACCGAAAATTTTTGAGTTGTTTGAGTTATAGGTTTCGAAGTGAACAAACCACCGGTTGGAATAGGTTCGGTAGTAATTTCCTCAGTTCCGGAAGTGAAAGGAGCTACAGGTTCTTGTGTGGTTGTTTCGGGTGTCGCTTCACTAAATGTTAATGTAGGAGCAGTTGCTGTTACAGTTTGGTTTGTTATTTGTGTATAAGTCACAGTTTGTGTTTCTGTTAGTGATTCAGGTGTAGTGACCATATCTGTTATTTTAAAAACAAATAAAAAGTAAGTAACTAAAAATATACAATTTTTATGTCTAACAATGAGGATGAGTTGATTAGTATTTGGTGCAATGAGAAGCTGAAAGCAAAACCACCACCTACAGTGTACAGATTTACAACATACATATAATAATAACGAGATACTATATTCAAACAAAAATATCTAAATAAGAAGAGGAAACATGTGAAGCTAGTATTGTTCACACAGATAGAATGTCAGTCGTATTTGACAATAGCCAGATGCGACGAAAACGATATACAAAGTGTTGCTATTTTCATAATTTACAAAATGAATGATTGTTAGGAAGAATTTACAGTTAGATGTCTCAAAGCTGGAACATAAAAATCATCTTTATAATCGCCGTGTCAAAAGAGCAATTTCACTTTACCTCCTGCTCCGTTTAAGCTTTTCCATTTCATATGGTTTTCCTTTTTGTTAATTTTTGCATTTTTTTGAAAGGATTGGGTAATTAGGTGGGGGTTATGGTAACAAAAAACAGCAACACGATTGATTCATGGATATGAAATAAATTTATAAAAAGCCACTTACCTTTTTGGCAAGCGCCAGTTACTGGATCACAAGGCACACCTGGTGGGCAGTGTTGGCAACCTGGTATTCTAGGTTCCTCTTCTACAAATTTATAATAAAATTAGTTTATTGTATTATAAGAAGATAAAACAGATTGAATAATCAAAGTAAAAGAAGATGTTATTCGTGGTACTTACGCACAACGCATTTACATCCATCACAAACCAAGTTAACGTTTCCACAGTCGGAGTGCTGTTGACATTGGCATACTGCAAATAAAACAATGAGATTATATCTAAAACGTTTTTACAATATACAGATGAATACCTTTGACGCATACGGGCTGATGGTTTTGGACTTGACAGTCTTGTGATGATGTACATGGATTTGTGACAGCACATGGATTTTGGCATTTTCCATTAATGCAAGCTTGTTGCGAGGTACATTCTGTATGCGATCGGCATATGATATCTATACAAAATGAAATTGATTTTATACAAGTTTGCAGTTGGCAAAGAGATATAAACATCAGATAATCAAACCAAATAAAAGCAAATAAGCAGAAAAATACAAGCGTACTTAATAAATACTCTACGCGAATCGAACGCTACCACCACAGTTTTGTTTTTAAAAATACTACCAGCACCGAATAAACATGTATATACAATATAATACAACACGTGATAATAATGTGATATGGAGTTCTCGCTGAGAACTTGGTCTTGGTGATCCAGTTTTTCATGCAATGATCCAAAAGGTTCCTCAGTAGCCACTACTTGTTCTGTACTAGTGGCTACTAGATCATGCTCACAATATTCATGGACGTCCCAAGAAATTGTTTGCAGGTGCCACAATACCAATTACATACTTGAAATCATCATTTACCTGGTATTATTTCACAACCAATCATTTCCTTTACTGTTTGGTTAATCGGACACAAACAAGTTGGTACATGGGCAATAACTTCGCATCTGATGTTGCTAACACAGGGATTATAAAATGTGCAAGGATTTGTGCAGGTTCCGTTAATACAAGCTTCGGTGTTTGAACAATTTGAGGAATGATCGCAATAAAATTCTTTCTCAGGAATGGTGGTTGTGATGGAGGTAAAACCAGGAGGTGTTTGAGTCACATGTTCGTAAGGAGAGGTGAATTTTTCTTCAGGAGTGGTGTATTCTGGGGGAGTAACAGTTTCAAATACTTTACTTGAAATTGTTTCTGTTATATGTGGATATGGAGACGTCAATTTTTCCTCAGGAATAGTAGTTTTAATTGATGTTAACCCGGAGGGTGTTTGAGTTTCAAGTCCTTCACCGAGAGTTGTTTCAGTTACATGTTCATAAGGAGGAGTGTACTTTTCTTCAGGAGTGACCAACTCGGGAGGTGAAACTGTTTCAAATTCTTTACTTGGAATTGTTTTTGTTACTTGTGGATAGGGAGATGTTAATTCTTTCTCAGAAATAGTAGTCTTAACGGAAGTAAAACCAGGGGGTGTTTTAGTTTCAGGTTCTTTACCGACAGTTGTTTCAGTTACATGTTCATAAGGAGAAGTGTATTTTTCTTCAAGAGTGGTGAATTCAGGAGGAATAACTGTTTCAAATTCTTTACTTGGAACTGTTTCTGTTACTTGTGGATAGGGAGATGTTAATTCTTTCTCAGAAATAGTAGTCTTAACGGAAGTAAAACCAGAAGGTGTTTCAGTTTTAAGTTCTTCACCGAGAGTTGTTTTAGTTACATGTTCATAAGGAGAGGTATATTTTTCTTCAGGAGTTATATGTTCTGGGGGCGTAACAGTTTCAAATTCTTTACTTGGAATTGTTTCTGTTACATGTGGATATGGAGAAGTCAATTCTTTCTCAGGAATAGTGGTTTTAACGGAAGTAACACCAGGAGTTGTGTGTTCTGGAGGCGTTACAGTTTCAATTGCTTTACTTGGAATTGTTTCTGTTTCAAATTCTTTACTTGGAGTTGTTTCTGTTACATGTGGATATGGAGTGGTGAATTCTTCATAAGGAGAGGTGTATTTTTCTTTAGGAGTGGTAAATTCAGGAGGAGTAACTGTTTCAAATTCTTTACTTGGAGTTGTTTTTGTTATATGTGGATATGGAGTCGTCAATTCTTTCTCAAGAGTAGTAGTTTTAACGGTAGTAAAACCAGAGGGTGTTTTAGTTTCAGGAGTGGTAATTTCAGGAGGCGTGGCAGTTTCAAATTCTTTACTTGGAATTGTTTCTGTTACATGTGGATATGGAGACGTCAATTCTTTTTCAGTAATAGTAGTTTTAACGGTAGTAAAACCAGAGGGTGTTTTAGTTTCAAGAGTGGTAAATTCAGGAGGCGTGACAGTTTCAAATTCTTTACTTGGAATTGTTTCTGTTACATGTGGATATGGAGTCGTCAATTCTTTTTCAGTAATAGTAGTTTTAACGGTAGTAAAACCAGAGGGTGTTTGAGTTTCAAGTTCTTCACCGAGTGTTGTTTTAGTCACATGTTCATAAGGAGAAGTGTACTCTTCTTCAGGAGTAATGTGTTCTGGGGGCGTAACAGTTTCAAATTCTTTACTTGGAATTGTTTCTGTTACATGTGGATATGGAGAAGTCAATTCTTTCTCAGGAATAGTGGTTTTAACGGAAGTAACACCAGGAGTTGTGTGTTCTAGAGGCGTTACAGTTTCAATTGCTTTACTTGGAATTGTTTCTGTTTCAAATTCTTTACTTGGAGTTGTTTCTGTTACATGTGGATATGGAGTGGTGAATTCTTCATAAGGAGAGGTGTATTTTTCTTTAGGAGTGGTAAATTCAGGAGGAGTAACTGTTTCAAATTCTTTACTTGGAGTTGTTTTTGTTATATGTGGATATGGAGTCGTCAATTCTTTCTCAAGAGTAGTAGTTTTAACGGTAGTAAAACCAGAGGGTGTTTTAGTTTCAGGAGTGATAATTTCAGGAGGCCTGGCAGTTTCAAATTCTTTACTTGGAATTGTTTCTGTTACATGTGGATATGGAGACGTCAATTCTTTTTCAGTAATAGTAGTTTTACCGGTAGTAAAACCAGAGGGTGTTTTAGTTTCAAGAGTGGTAAATTCAGGAGGCGTGACAGTTTCAAATTCTTTACTTGGAATTGTTTCTGTTACATGTGGATATGGAGTCGTCAATTCTTTTTCAGTAATAGTAGTTTTAACGGTAGTAAAACCAGAGGGTGTTTTAGTTTCAAGAGTGGTAAATTCAGGAGGCGTGACAGTTTCAAATTCTTTACTTGGAATTGTTTCCGTTATATGTGGATATGGAGAAGTCAATTCTTTCTCAGGAATAGTGATTTTAAAGGAAGTAAAACCGGAAGGCGTTTGAGTTTCAAGTTCTTCACCGAGTGTTGTTTTAGTTACATGTTCATAAGGAGAAGTGTACTCTTCTTCAGGAGTAATGTGTTGTGGGGGAGTAACTGTTTCAAATTCTTTACTTGGAGTTGTTTCTGTTACATGTGGATATAGAATCGTCAATTCTTTTTCAGTAATAGTAGTTTTAACGGTAGTAAAACCAGAGGGTGTTTCAGTTTCAAGACTGGTAAATTCAGGAGGCGTGACAGTTTCAAATTCTTTACTTGGAATTGTTTCCGTTATATGTGGATATGGAGAGGTCAATTCTTTCTCAGGAATAGTGGTTTTAACGGAAGTAAAACCAGAAGGTGTTTGTGTTTCAATTTCTTCACCGAGAGTTGTTTTAGTTACATGTTCATAAGGAGAAGTGTACTTTTCTTCAGGAGTAATGTGTTCTGGGGGAATAACTGTTTCAAATTCTTTACTTGGAGTTGTTTCTGTTACATGTGGATACAGAGTCGTCAATTCTTTTTCAGTAATAGTAGTTTTAACGGTAGTAAAACCAGAGGGTGTTTCAGTTTCAAGACTGGTAAATTCAGGAGGCGTGACAGTTTTAAATTCTTTACTTGGAATTGTTTCCGTTATATGTGGATATGGAGTCGTCAATTCTTTCTCAGGAATAGTAGTTTTAACGGTAGTAAAACCAGAGGGTGTTTTAGCTTCAGGAGTGGTAATTTCAGGAGGCGTGGCAGTTTCAAATTCTTTACTTGGAATTGTTTCTGTTACATGTGGATATGGAGACGTCAATTTTTTCTCAGGAATAGTGGTTTTAACGGAAGTAAAACCAGAAGGCGTTTGTGTTTCAATTTCTTCACCGAGAGTTGTTTTAGTTATATGTTCATAAGGAGAGGTGTATTTTTCTTCAGGAGTGGTAAATTCAAGAGGAGTAGCTGTTTCAAATTCTTTACCTGGAGTTGTTTCTGTTATATGTGGATATGGAGTCGTCAATTCTTTTTCAGGAATACTAGTTTTAACGGTAGTAAAACCAGAGGGTGTTTCAGTTCCAAGACTGGTAAATTCAGGAGGCGTGACAGTTTCAAATTCTTTACTTGGAATTGTTTCCGTTATATGTGGATATGGAGTCGTCAATTCTTTCTCAGGAATAGTAGTTTTAACGGATGTAAAACCAGAAATAGTTTGAGTTTCAAGTTCTTCACCGAGAGTTGTTTTAGTTACATGTTCATAAGGAGAAGTGTACTTTTCTTCAGGAGTAATGTGTTCTGGAGGAGTAACTGTTTCAAATTCTTTACTTGGAATTGTTTCTGTTACATGTGGATATGGAGTCGTCAATTCTTTTTCAGGAATAGTAGTTTTAACGGTAGTAAAACCAGAGGGTGATTTAGTTTCAGGAGTGGTAATTTCAGGAGGCGTGGCAGTTTCAAATTCTTTACTTGGAATTGTTTCTGTTACATGTGGATATGGAGACGTCAATTCTTTCTCAGGAATAGTGGTTTTAACGGAAGTAAAACCAGAAGGTGTTTGTGTTTCAATTTCTTCACCGATAGTTGTTTTAGTTACACGTTCATAAGGAGAAGTGTACTTTTCTTCAGGAGTAATGTGTTCTGGAGGAGTAACTGTTTCAAATTCTTTACTTGGAATTGTTTCTGTTAGATATGGATATGGAGTCGTCAATTCTTTTTCAGGAATAGTAGTTTTAACGGTAGTAAAACCAGAAGGTGTTTTAGTTTCAGGAGTGGTAATTTCAGGAGGCGTGGCAGTTTCAAATTCTTTACTTGGAATTGTTTCTGTTACATGTGGATATGGAGACGTCAATTCTTTCTCAGGAATAGTGGTTTTAACGGAAGTAAAACCAGAAGGTGTTTGTGTTTCAATTTCTTCACCGACAGTTGTTTTAGTTACATGTTCATAAGGAGTAATGTGTTCTGGCGGAGTAACTGTTTCAAATTCTTTACTTGGAGTTGTTTCTGTTACATGTGGATATGGAGACGTCAATTCTTTTTCAGTAATGGTAGTTTTAACGGTAGTAAAACCAGAGGGTGTTTCAGTTTCAAGACTGGTAAATTCAGGAGGCGTGACAGTTTCAGATTCTTTACTTGGAATTGTTTCCGTTATATGTGGATATGGAGAGGTCAATTCTTTCTCAGGAATAGTGGTTTTAAAGGAAGTAAAACCGGAAGGCGTTTGAGTTTCAAGTTCTTCACCGAGTGTTGTTTTAGTTACATGTTCATAAGGAGAAGTGTACTTTTCTTCAGGAGTAATGTGTTCTGGGGGAGTAACTGTTTCAAATTCTTTACTTGGTGTTGTTTCTGTTACATGTGGATATGGAGTCGTCAATTCTTTTTCAGGAATAGTAGTTTTAACGGTAGTAAAACCAGAGGGTGTTTTAGTTTCAGGAGTGGTAATTTCAGGAGGCGTGGCAGTTTCAAATTCTCTACTTGGAATTGTTTCTGTTACATGTGGATATGGAGACGTCAATTTTTTCTCAGGAATAGTGGTTTTAACGGAAGTAAAACCAGAAGGTGTTTGTGTTTCAATTTCTTCACCGATAGTTGTTTTAGTTACATGTTCATAAGGAGAAGTGTACTTTTCTTCAGGAGTAATGTGTTCTGGGGGAATAACTGTTTCAAATTCTTTACTTGGAGTTGTTTCTGTTACATGTGGATACAGAGTCGTCAATTCTTTTTCAGTAATAGTAGTTTTAACGGTAGTAAAACCAGAGGGTGTTTCAGTTTCAAGACTGGTAAATTCAGGAGGCGTGACAGTTTCAAATTCTTTACTTGGAATTGTTTCCGTTATATGTGGATATGGAGAGGTCAATTCTTTCTCAGGAATAGTGGTTTTAACGGAAGTAAAACCAGAAGGTGTTTGTGTTTCAATTTCTTCACCGAGAGTTGTTTTAGTTACATGTTCATAAGGAGAAGTGTACTTTTCTTCAGGAGTAATGTGTTCTGAGGGAGTAACTGTTTCAAATTCTTTACTTGGAGTTGTTTCTGTTACATGTGGATATGGAGTCGTCAATTCTTTTTCAGTAATAGTAGTTTTAACGGTAGTAAAACCAGAGGGTGTTTCAGTTTCAAGACTGGTAAATTCAGGAGGCGTGACAGTTTCAAATTCTTTACTTGGAATTGTTTCCGTTATATGTGGATATGGAGAGGTCAATTCTTTCTCAGGAATAGTGGTTTTAAAGGAAGTAAAACCGGAAGGCGTTTGAGTTTCAAGTTCTTCACCGAGTGTTGTTTTAGTTACATGTTCATAAGGAGAAGTGTACTTTTCTTCAGGAGTAATGTGTTCTGGGGGAGTAACTGTTTCAAATTCTTTACTTGGAATAGTTTCTGTTACATGTGGATATGGAGTCGTCAATTCTTTTTCAAGAATAGTAGTTTTAACGGTAGTAAAACCAGGAGGTGTTTTAGTTTCAGGAGTGGTAAATTCAGGAGGAGTAGCTGTTTCAAATTCTTTACTTGGAATTGTTTCTGTTACATGTGGAAATGGAGACGTCAATTCTTTCTCAGGGGTAGTGGTTTTAACGGAAGTAACACCAGGAGTTTGAGTTTCAAGTTCTTCACCGAGAGTTGTTTTAGTCACATGTTCATAAGGAGAAGTGTACTTTTCTTCAGGAGTGATGTGTTCTGGGGGAGTAACAGTTTCTTTACTTGTAATTATTTCTGGAGGAGTAACAGTTTCAAATTCCTTACTTGGTGTTGTTTCTGTTATATGTGGATAGAGAGATGTTAATTCTTTCTCAGGAAAAGTAGTTTTAGTAGTCGTAAAGCCAGAGGGTGTTTGAGTTTCAGGTTTTCCAGTAAGAATTGTTTCAGTTACGTGTTCATAAGGAGAAGTGTACTTTTCTTCAACAGTGGAAGGAGTAACTGTTTCAAATTTTTCACTCGGAAGTGTCTCTGTTAGATATGTATATGGAGTTGTTTCTATTCCTTCCATAAGAGTTGTTTTTGTCCTACCTTCATGAGGAAAAGTATACTTTTGTTGGGGAGTGGTGAATTCAGAAGGAGTAACTGTGCCTGTTTCTTTACTTGGAATTATTTGAGTTGCCGCCTCAGTGACTTGAGAAAGTTTTGTTATTGATGGTTCTTCCGACTCTTTTACTTTAGACGTTGTTACTTCGTATTGAGTTTCAGCAGTTACAGTAGATTCAGTTGGAGTAACTATTTTAAGAGTTGTCTGTAAGTCAATATGTCGGTCTCTAGTTGTACCAGTCGGAGGTCGTGTTTTGGTTGTGGGACTTATGGTGGTTAGGGATTCGGTAGTAGGATGTTTAGGGAAGCACTCAACAGATGCGTTGCCTTCATAACCCGATGGACATGTACAAGTTGCCCTATGGTTATCTGTTTCACAAATAGCTGCTTTACCACATTTTATGGTACACAAATCTGTACATATTTCTCCGATACAAGATTGAGTTTCGTTGCAGTCATCGTCCACGGTGCAGTTAACCTTTGTCGTAATATCAGCTGCGAATACATTATATACACATACATAATATATTTACAAATATATACAATTAAGATGGTTTAGTTTAGTGCATAGCAGCTGAGTTAATGTGATTAATTTGAAAGAGAAAAATAGAAAGTTTAAATATTTTACAATCGAGGTGAAATAGAGCAAGAGTGAAACATAGACAGTAGAACAGGGACAAGTGGCATAAGGCTTGTCTTTGTATCAGTTTATCAGTTTACTGGTAAATAAAGTAGACGACGTAGAAAGAAAAGTTTTTCTATTACTGCATACTTAAACCGAAAGCAACGGAACTCATCGTTCATTGATGTTTGTCGTCAAGCACTAAGAAGTTTGCACCAGGAATTAGTGTTTACCTTTGAGGCATCCGTATTTAGCATCTGGTATAAATCCTGGGGGACAAAACTTGCAAATCGGTTTGTGATCTTCCACCGTACAGGGCGTGTTTTCGGGACAACCCGCTGTCAGACATGGATCTTCGCATCGGAACGCTCTACAAGCTTGATTCGATGGACATCCGTTGTCTCTCAGACAGATCGACAACGACGGACTACAGTTCTTAAGACAAATGCAAACGGGTTTGTGGTTCATGACATCGCAGCCCTTTTCAGGTGGACAGGGGGATTTCGGCGAGCTGGTGCAAGGATTTTGGCACCGCCCCTCAATACAAGCCTTATTCGAAGGACATTCGTTGTTCCGCGCGCATTCCGCATTCTCGGGGGCGCAAGCGATCTCTCCCCTTTCGTTCACAACGAACCCGTTCTTGCACACGCACGTGGCTCTGTGGTGGTGCACCTCGCATTTCTTATTGCCTCTACATTTGAACAATGGATTTTTGCAAGGATCGTAGCATTCTCCGGAGGCGGCATTACAAGCGAGAGAGGCCGAACAATCGGAGTCGAATCGACAAACAGTGGAAACGGCAGGTCTGGGCTGAGTGGTAAGACATTTCGGATCTGGATGGCAAGCAGTGCTGGCGCTGCCCACGTGACATTCCGGACACGAACACCGCGGTCGGTGCATTACTGTCTGACAGAGGGCATTGAGGCCGCACGCGCCTCTTAGCGTGCAAGGATCGATACACTGGAAGTTGATACATGCCTTCTCGTTGGGACAGTCTATGTCACTGTTACATTCGGCTTCTATGGGGGTGGGCAGGAAAAAGAAAGCAATTTTAAGAACCGTGAAAGGAAGTGTCTCACAATACACAACATCGCATGCGGGTGTGACCAAGACAGCAGTCAGAGGATGAGAGAAATGAAAGAGGCCATCTCAACTAACGAGACCGTTCAAAGCGGCAGTATTTACAACAAGCTCTTAGCCGAGTATGGGTAACATTTCTGATCGAACTAATGTACAATGTTAAATGTGAGAATGCTCCTTTCATAGTTCCCAATCTGACTTCTCGTCCATCATACCCGATGCGCGCAACCGCACGCGTTGCCAGTGCTTTACTAAATTGTCAATTTTATTTTTGATTTTAAACCGTTATTCCATCTTATGATGCACTATCAAGGACAGAAACACTCTCCACCTCTCAATGTATATTTAAAAATATTCGTCTCTATTTTGAAGCTCTAAAATTTCGGCGTTAGCAATCAAACAAGCGTTTAATCAATAATTTGGTTAATCATGGCAAACTTTAAAAATATACATCTCGGACTTTAAACGGCACTTCTG
This sequence comes from Aethina tumida, assembly GCF_024364675.1. Classification (NCBI taxonomy): domain Eukaryota; kingdom Metazoa; phylum Arthropoda; class Insecta; order Coleoptera; family Nitidulidae; genus Aethina; species Aethina tumida. The sequence continues at coordinate 13,501,997 of NC_065439.1, forward strand.
ACCTTAATACTGATCTTGCTGATCATCTTTCTGCTGATTAGTCAATGTTAATTCTCTTGAAATTTTTCGATTGAGTGTGTGGAATGTGGCGAGAGGTGGTGATAGGATGCGTGGGCGTGTTTCGGGAATCGTGTAAAGGCAGATTGGAACCCAAAAAGTGTACATTCCACATAACGAGCAGTGTGTGGTAACATATTCTTGGACTGGTGTGTCTCTGTGCTCAAATCGTACTTTATTTACACATACCTCGAGTATTCATCAAAATTTAAACACCTCGACCAACTAGAAATACTAATAAACTGGCTACAATTTTAAATACATCGGCATCCATAACCTGGAAAGTTGCAGCAAAACATCCAGACCGTCCCAAGTTTCCCACATACACCGCAATTTGAACCTTGGACGACTGGAGGACTTGTCGTAACTTGGCATGAACACCGCAACATTTCACATCAACGTGCAAACTCTTTATACACAGTGGTGAACAGTGAACAATGACAAATATTAATAATAAAATAGTCTAATGCGCATGGGCATTAGTTAGCAGTAAAGCCTATGTACTGTATACAAATCGTATGACAATGTAAATACAACAAATGTAATGGGGCATAACATCCACGATAGCTTCAGCTGCGTACTTACCCCTCTTGCAACCAGCTTCAGGACGGCCAGAGTAACCCGGCAAACAGCGACAGACGAAAAATGCCTGTTCGCGGATACATTCAGCGTTCTTACCACATCCCTCTGTTCTGCAATCGGTGTTACTTCTCTCCGATGAACCTGTAAAAACAAATACATCAGTTTTGTTCAATAAACAAAACAAATTACAAACTTACATTCAATTGTGGGATCTCCGACTGGATTTTCTGGTGGACAATAACATTGAGCTTCCCTTCCGTTGACAACCCTGCATAAGGCCCCAACGCCGCACAATTTATTTTCGCACAGATTAGGCGTCTTTCCACAAATACATCCTCTGTAAGCGTCTCCTTGACAGCCCGGATTGCAGCTACATTCGAAGCCGCCAGGCAAGTCACGACAGATCGCGTTCTCCCCGCAGGGATTCTTAGTACATTCCTCTACAATTTCTTGTTTGCATTCAACCAGTGCATTTCCTGCGTAGCCAGGAGGACAGGAGCAGTGAGGTTTACGTTCGATAACCCTGCACTGTGCGTTGACACCGCAAGCTCCGTGTTCTAAGCAAGGATTTCTGCAGGAACCGTCCGAGCTGCATTTTTTATTTGCCTCGCATTCGTCGTCAACTCTGCATTCGTATGGAGTACACGCAGTTGTTGGGTCGCCTTGATATCCGTCAGGACACAGGCAAACCTTTCTGTGGTCGTTGGCACGACAGAGGGCGTTTTCTCCACATGCGTTCGGTTGAGCGCAGGGATTTTGGCATTTCTTGTTCTTACAGACTTCGGAATTGGGACAATCGTTATTGGATCTACAGCCTGGTAAGCAAGCACCTCTGGTGCAAATTTGTCCTTGCGAGCAAGAAGATTGAGACGAACATTTGTTCCTACATTTGCCGGCGGAGCAGACTTCACCGCAGCTGCAGTCTTTGTTGGAGCTGCATGATTTTGTGCAGTAACCGACTTCGTCACATTCACAAACGCCATCGCAACGAACGCTTGCTTGAGTGCAAGCCACCAAGGGATTTCCAAGGTAATTTGCTGGACAACTGCAGTGAGCTACGTGATTCTTAACTTGACATTCGGCACATATTCCACAGACAGTTGTCGATTCACATGGATCTGAAAATATTATGACTCCGTTATATATTTATTCTAAAAATGTGTTTTTTCTGTTACTTACTTTGGCATTTATTGTCGACACAAGCTTGATTCAAAGGACATACTGAGTCACTTCTGCAACCTATTTCGCAAAGCCTGTTCTCACAGATTTGATTGGTACCACAGGAGGCGTCAGAGTTGCAAATGGTTCTACATACTCCTCTAACACATTTTTCATCTTCCAAACAGTTTCTGTCACTAAATTAATAAGAAATTAGTTATTGCAATACTGTAATAAAACAATTTAACTTACGTTCTGCACATTCCTTGACAAACTCCAGCATAGCAGACTTGTCCGGCAACACATTCAGTATCCTCGTAGCAAACTTTAACAGGATATCTGCAGGATTCCAGTGGATTGCCTACCAATGGTGTCGGACATGAGCACAGTTTCTTATGAGCTGCAGCTGTACATTCTGCATTGGTACCACATGCAGTTGGCGACGCGCAAATGTTTACGCATTTATTGTTCAGGCAGCTTTGAGTTTCTTGACATCCACTGTTGCTTCTACATCCGACAACACAGACTAATCCTTCGCAAATCTCTTCGTTGCCACAGTCGTCGTCCCTTCTACACAAGGGTTTACAAACACCAGAAACCAAATCGCATCTTTCATTGTTCAAACAACCGCTGTCAGATGAGCATACAGTTCTACAAGCATCTTCTTTACAAACATTGCCTCTTGGACAGTCTCTGTTTTGCGAACAAGGTTGTGGTGGTGCTCTGACGCATGCAATCTTAGCAGAAGGATTCGGTACGAAACCAGGACCGCACGAGCAAGTGGCTCTGTGGTTGGAAACGGTGCAAAGAGCGTTTGGTCCACAAGGGTTCTCCAGACAAGGATTCAAGCATTTGTTGTTTCTGCAAGACTCACTGTTGCTGCAGTCGTCGTCGCTGTGACAGCCGAAAATGCACATGTTCCGAACACAAATGTGGCTCAAGAAACAATCATTATCGACACGACAGGTCAGTTGACATTGTCCTTTCAGGCATTTCTCGTTGAAGGCACAGTCTGTATCAGCTTGGCATGGTGGATGACAGATGTGGTCTTTGCAGATGAAGTTCGGTGAGCAATCTTTGTTTGAGGAGCAAGCCACTGGTACTAAAATAAAAAAAAATAATTCAGATTTTGTTACTAAGAAGAAAGATAAGACATACCTCTAATGCACTCGGTATTGTGATCGCCAGTAAATCCATCAGGACACCTACATTCTTTAACGTGGTTGTTTACAGAACATTCGGCATTCATACCACAAGCTTGTCTTAATTCACAAGGATTCAAGCACTGCCCTTGCAGACATTTTTCTGATGGATTACATTCGTTATCGGCTTGGCAAGGTGCTGAAACAATTTTTTTTGTTAGAAAGTAAATTGGATTTAAATTACTTAACACTTACGACTACAAATGTCACCATAGCAATAGGTGTTAGATGGACAATCTGAGGTGGTGTGACAATTGACTAGTTTGGGTCTGCATCCAAGTTGGATATCATTAGGATTGCCTTCGTAGCCATTTCTGCAGCTACAATGACCAACGTGTTCCACAGCTATGCATTCAGCATTGGATCCACATAACGTATTTTCACAGACGTCTTTACATTTATGAACACCATTAGTCTTGTCACATTCCGCTACAATTGGACAGTCGCTGTTAGTGATACATTCGACTGGTGCTCTGCATCCATCGTTATAAGGATCGCCAACAGTGCCATGAGGACATTGACATTTAAAGGATCCCCTTGAGTTGTGACAGGTGGCCCCAGGTCCACAAGGAGCATCAGCACAGAAATCGATTAATTGACAGCCTTTGTGTGGATTTCCGGTGTAGCCAGGTTGGCAGTAGCACACTTGCTTATGTTTCTCTGCAGAACACAAGGCGTTCCTTCCGCAAGGATTGTTCACTAGACAAGCGATCTTGCACATGTACTGGTCGCAGAGTTTGTCGTTGGAACATTGGTCACTAGTTTCGCATTCCACCTTTTGACAGCCAAGTTTATCGTCATTTGGATTTCCTTTGAATCCTGGTTTGCATGTACAAGAAGCTTTGTGGTTTTTGGAGGAACACTCGGCGTTTCTGCCGCAAAGAATTCCTTCACAAGCGTCCACACATTCATTGCGTCCGACGGTGTTGGGAAGACATTTTTCTGTGTAATCACAGTCTGTATTTTCTCTACATCGCACTTCTTGGGTGCAAATGTTGTTTTGACAGAACTGGAAGTCTGGACATGACGAGTTGGATTTGCAAGTTGGCTGGCAGATGCTTTGGATGCAAAGTTGGTCAGCAATACATTCTCTGGAAGTTTTGCAGGCAGCTGTAACACAAAGTAACTTTACAATTAAATTTGCTTCTTGATGAAATCATGATTACTTACAAGTGCAAAGACCGTTGTAACATTTGGAACCAGAAGGACATTGGTTGTCACCAGCACAGTATTGTACGGGAACACAGCCAAGATGTGGGTCTCCAGTGGTTCCTGGTTGGCATGTGCAAACTCCAACATGATTTACCGCCTTACAATCAGCTTTTTGTCCGCACACATTCGACAACTCACATGGATTGACGCAGGTGTTGTCGATGCACGTCTTTTGCTGAGAACAGTCGTTGTTGTCAACACATTCAATGGCTATACAATTTCTATTTGAGTCTTCTCTGGTGCGCGCTGGACATTTACAAGTGGCTTCATGGGCGATTGGCACACATTCAGCGTTTTTGCCACAAGCTTTAGGATGTTCGCAAGGATTCCTGCATCTGTTGTTCTCGCAGGCGGCGGAAGATGGGCAGTCACTATCAGTAAAGCAGTCGCCAGGTTTACGACAACCTGTTCCCACTGGATCACCGACGTATCCTTCAGGGCAAACGCAAGTAAAATCACCATCTGTATTTATACATTTGGCGGAAAGGTGACAAGGATTGTTCAAGGCACATTCATCGATGTCAATACATTTGCCATTGATCAGGGTGTAGCCCTGGAAACATTCGCAGCGGGCTTGATGGTTGTGAGCGGAGCAACTACCCTTTCCACAATTTATGACATCACATGGATCTGTAACAAAAGTTTAATAAGTAACCAGTTTAAGACAACGTAAATGTGATCAACTTACTTAGACACTTGTTAGATCTGGTGTCACAGAATCTGTTGGAGGGACACTCTTCATCTTCTAAACATTCTACTTTGAAGCAACCGACTCGTTTATCGTGAGGGTCTCCTAAATGACCTGGTGGACAGGTGCAAGTTAGCTTGTGATTTGTTACATTGCAAATTGCCAGGTTTCCACATCTGGTTTCCTCGCATGGGTTTTGACACTTTCCAATTTTGCAAATGAGGTTATCGGCACAGTTTTTGTCGCTTCTGCATTGTCCGGGCAATCTACAACCATCAACGAATGGATCTCCAACCCTGCCTTCCGGACATGCACATGTGAATGAGCCAGGTTGATTTATACAAGCTGCGGAATGATGGCAAGGACTATCTTCACATTCGTTGATATCAACACAACCGGTAGGTGTGCCAATATATCCAAGGGCACATTTACATTGTCCTTCATGGCAAACTTCCGATGTTCTACAGTCTGTATCAATCTGGCAGCCTGGCCTACATACTCCTTGTTGGCAAACTTCTCCAGTTAGGCAATTACTGTCTCCATAACAGACTTTCACGCAAGTATTTTCAGAGCAACGTTCACCTTGTGCACAAACGGTGTTATCCTTACATGGCAGAGTACAGATGTTGCCAATACAGTCATAGCCAGGTAGACATTCATGGGGACCCAAACAAGAGCTGGGAATCCTAATACATCCCTCTTCAGCAGTGGGCGTTCCTTGGAATCCGTTTGGACATTTACACTCGACTTTGTGATGTGCACACGAACAAATTGCATTGGGTCCACAGAAGCCTTCTAGTTTGCAAGGATCTTGACAAATGTTGTTAACACATGCGTATTCCGATGGACAGAATTTGTTACTTCGGCATCCGATGACACAGGTGCTATTAACACAGGCTTGGTCGTCTCTGCATTGACTGTGATCACTGCAGGGCGTCATACATTTATTTTGCAAACAGCGTTCTCCGCTTGAACAGTCGTTGTTGTCTCTGCAAGCAGCTCTGCATTGTCCACCGTAGCAGACTTCGTTTCCACAATCTTTGTCGGATGAACAGGAGACCGTCATTCGCACACAGCCGTTGGGAGATGGGACATATCTTAAGGGGCAGGTGCAAACAGCTTTACGGTTTTCAACCGTGCAAACAGCGTTGTTGCCGCAGGATTTATGGTCACATGGATTTACGCATTTGTCTTGGAGACATACAGATTGATCTGGGCAGTCGATGTCGCCTCTGGGGCAATTTCCTTTAGGTCTGCAGCCTGAAGTTATTGGATCTCCTACAGTCTCGGGTGGACATCTACAAGTGTGACCGCTTGGGGTACTTTCACACAGAGCAGAAGGATGGCATGGATTTGGACTGCAACCATCTAGTTGTATACATTCTACATCAGGGATTGGATTTGGTGCGAAGCCAGGAGGACACTGGCAACTCGCTTTGTGATTTTTGGCAATGCACACCGCGTTTGTTCCGCAGGATTCTTCATCACAGACGTCGTAGCAAGTGTGGGTCAATCTGTTGCAGAGCTGAGAATCTGGACAGTCGATGTTGTAGACACAAGGCACGTCTCTACATCCAACAGTTGGATCATGGGGATCTCCAACGAAGGAGCCAGGGGGACATTGACATTGCGCTGCGTGATTATTAACGACGCACACGGCATTTGGTCCGCAGGTGATTTGTTCACAAGCCGAAACACAGGCTGAGACTCCGTGTTCACGTGTTCTGCAAGTTTCGTGTTCTTTACATTGAGCGTCTGAAGTACATTGGTTCTGGACGATAGGTTTGCAACCGTTTCTGTCGTTGGGATTTCCGGTGAAGCCAGCCAAACATTGACATTTGCCTTTATGGTTTTCAGCGATGCACGCTGCGTTGTTGGGACATGTGAAGTGGGAACATACAGCGACACATTTCAAAACGCCCAAAGCGTCCGGTTGGCATGCTTCGATTGGCTGACAATCAGAGTCAATTTTACAATCTGGAGTTGTTGGTTTTTCGCATGCAGACGTTACAGGATTCCAAATGTACTCTCTCTTGCAGGCGCAGGTTGGATGGCCTCCAATATCCAATTCGCAAACTTCATTGGAACCACATGCAACTGTTTCACATGGACTGATACATTTTTGCTGGCCATGAATATCAACTGAGCAAATGGTACCGAATTCGCATTCATCGTCACTTTTGCATCCTGGTATGTTCTTTGTTTCTTCTAATTGACAACCTAAACTCAAATCTCCAGGATTGCCGATGTAGTCTGGAGCGCAAATGCAGGTGGATCTGTGATTTTCTGCTACACATAGAGCGTTTGGTCCGCATTGCACTTTACTGCAGGCGTCCACACACTTTCTGAGACCTTTGCCCAGTTGGAAACAAATTTCTGAGTCGTAACAGTCATTGTCGCTGTGACATTGTCCTTGTACTTTACATCCTACCACCAGGTCTTTTGGATTACCTACATATCCTGCAGGACACAAGCATTGTCCATTGTCGCAAGTAGCTTTCGGCCCACACCTAATGTTCTCACAAGCATTAACACATTTGCCATTCGTACAGGAATATCCGCCCGGACAGATAACTTCATCATTACACAAGCAATTTTCAGCGTCTTTGCAAATTCCGACATGAACTTGAGCGCACATAATAAACGGATTTCCTGCGTAGCCTTCCTTGCATCTGCAGTCGTAACTTCCAATTGTGTTTATACAAACAGCACTAGATCCACAAACGTCCGAACCACATTCGTTGATATCATCACAGCTAATGTAGGCGTTTCCAGTAAAGCCCTGTCTACAGTAGCATTCGATTCCATTGTAGCTGTCTCTGCATTCAGCGTTGGTGCCGCAGGAATTGGGCTCACACGTTTTCTTTCCGACTTCTTCGCATGCTTCGTATGGATTACCAATAGTTCCTGAGTTGCAGACGCATTTGTTGGACAATCCGTATTCGCAGTGAGCATTTTTACCGCAGCCGGGCTCGCAGGAAGGACCAGTGATTGCTGTAATAAATACAAATATTAACATAAAGGTAACTTATAAAATACACAGGAGACTTACGTGGCATGCAGAGTAAATCGGGGTTTCCGACAAAGAATTGATCGCAAACGCATTTGTTGGAGTTCTTGTCGCAGTGGGCTCCAAGACCGCAAATGATGCCTTCACATCTTTGCTTGCATCTTCCACTAATACAGATCTTGGGTTCTGCGCACGGCACTTTAGTGGAACACACATCTGTTGTACACTCTCCTCCAGGGAAAGGATTACCCATGAAGCCCTCCAGACATTTGCACGTCGGTCCTGAGTTCGTGACGATGCATTGGGCTCCGGATGCGCAAACCACGTCCTCGCATTCAGAAACGCATTCTCCGTTGGCGTTTTCAGTGTAACCTACTGTGCACCTGCACCAGGCTGCGTGATTTTCAGGTTCGCAGAAGGCATGTGGTCCACAAAGTAAGGAGGCGCAAGGACTTATACAAGTTCCGTCCGTACACGCCAGATTATTAGCACAGTCATGGTTTGAGGTACATTCAGTTTTGCCAACTCCGTAGGTTTCAAGGATGCATCCTCCCTTGTACGGATCTCCTTCCATTCCCTTTGGACAAATACATTTGTAGCCACCTTTCTGATTCAAACAATGGGCTCCGTATGCGCAAGGGGCTTCTTCGCATTCGTCGATGTCTATACAGCCTTGGTAAGGATCACCTTTGTGGCCGGTTTCGCACATACATTTCGGCGGATCGCTTGGCGTACATTTGGCGTTCATGCCACAAGGGAATCTTTCACAAGGGCTCTTACATTTGTTGCCGTCTTGCGGATCGGTGTAGTAAGGTGGAGGACAGACACATTCACCAGGTTGTACGCATCTTTCGTTGGCTGTGCAATCCCTATCGTGACTGCATTGTTTTTGAGCCGGAGCACAAAGACCGTTGTATGGGTCACCACTGTAACCTTGTGGACAGCGGCACTCGAATGAGCCAGGATTGTTGTAACATTCAGCTCCATAGCCACATACTTGTTGTTGTTCACTGCATTCGTTGATGTCTTTGCAAGAGCCGTCTGGAAGTGTTTTGAAACCTTTAGGGCAGGCGCAGTAACTTACACCTCCGGTGATAGTGATACATTCGGCACCGTTTGGACATGTTCCATCAGATTCACAACTGGCAAGTACACAGTTTCCGTCTGTCAGTTTGTAAGGTGGTTGACATCTGCAGTCAGGGCTGTTGCATTCCAAGCACTCCAAAAATGGATTCCCGTTAAAGCCTGGTGCGCACTGACAGTCGTAACTTCCGGGCAAGTTTTTGCAAATGGCGTTGATACCGCAAGCTGGTTTTTCCCGCAGCTCTGTACATTCGTCGACATCCCTGCATTTGCCTGTATCGTGGTCTCTAACGTACCCTTGTACGCAGATGCACACGCTTGTTTCGGTAAAGTCATCCAGAATGCATTGTTCTCCTGGTGGACAAGGATTAGAGTCGGAGCATCCTGGTGTGGGAATGTCAGATTTGGTGCAACCTGATCGGTATGGATCGCCGGTGGTTCCTCCAGGACACTGACAGGAGAAGGTGCCCGGTTCGTTTTTGCAAATTGCACCTTGTTGGCATGGATTGGTTAGGCACTCGTCTATATCCACGCATCCTTGTCCAGAGCTGGTGTAGCCCGTGCTGCAAATACATTTGGCTTCTTGGTTTACCAACATGCATTGTTCGTTGAGGTTGCAGCTAATAGTCTCGCAGGGATGTCTACAGTCGTTGCCCACGTTTGGTTCCGGGCAAAGGCAGCGCTTAAGGTGGTCACAGATTGCGTTGCCGGGACAGTCAGAGTCAGCGTTGCAGGTGACGATTTCGTTGCATTTGGTCTTTGGGTCTGGATCTGGTACGCTTCCTTCTGGACATTCACATGTGAAGGAGCCAGGTTGGTTGATGCAAATAGCTCCGATACCACAAGAGCTGTGCTTAGAACACTCGTCTATGTCGTTGCATTGGACCGATGGGTTGCCCGAATAGCCTGGCGGGCAATGACATGCGAAGGTGCCAGGTAAGTTTGTGCAAAGAGCATTTTGACCACACCTTCCGCTTGGCCCGTTAATCTTATCGCACTCGTCGATGTCTATGCAACCGGCAGCAATGTCGCTGGGGTTGAAGGTCCAACCATCTTCACAGATACAGTAAGCTTCCTGTCCGTCTGGTTTGCAATAAGCGTGGTCGCCACACTTGACGTCTTCACATGGGGCTTTGCATTGCACCATGGGTGGGGCACCCACGTAACCGTTTTCGCATTCGCAATGAAAACTGCCGACTGTGTTGGTGCATACTGAGAACGGTCCGCAAGGTTCAGCCTGACATTCGTCAACATCTACGCAAACAGCTCCTTTGGCCACGAAGCCTTTTTGGCAGAAGCACTGGTTATCTACGCATTCGGCGTTGTTGGTACAATCAAAGTTTGATTTACAGAGGATGTTTACGTCGATCTGAAATCATTTGGTTGTGTTTACAAGGTTATGGGGGAGGGACAAGTGAGTTTACCTGTTCGCAGGCGACTTGGGGCGTGGGGCTACCTTGGTAGCCTTGGGGGCATATGCATTGGTAACCTGGTGCGGCGTTTTCGCATATTGCGTGCGAGCCGCAGGGTTTTTCGAGGACTTCGCATTCGTTAATGTCCACGCAACCTTTGAAGGGATCTCCTGTGTAGTCTTCTTTGCACGTGCAAGTGTAGCTACCGACTGTGTCTTTGCACACAGCGTTTTCGCCGCACGGGTTTTGCTCACATTCGTTAATATCTATGAAAATTTTATAAACATTGCTAGAATATTATACGGTTATACAAAAGGATGCAACCTACAGAAAATAGACTGAAAGAAACAGAACAGGTAAAGACACATAACATTCAAGGACAGCTGAAATGAAAGGATTAAACAAAAAATATTTACATCAAGACAATAAAAATAGTAAAGGTTGTACAAAAATGTATACAGTACAGTTAGGCTTTCTACTGGAGGTAAGGTAAATACAATACGATTGTTATGTGGAAAATACTGGAAAATAAACTTAAGTTGATACCAAATTACAGAGGATTAGTATTACAGCGAGCACAAGCCATTAAAACGATCAATTTCAGGTTAACATCAAGATAATTTCGTATGACCGGCGTTGAAAGTGGGAGATCTGGACTCGATGACTGTCACTGATCGACCAGTTCTCAAAGTCAAGTCAAGGAAATTATCTTGCGAGAACGGATACCATGCCAATTAATAAACCGTATATTCAAATCTCCAAAGACTTCAGACAAAACTGCACGACTTTAACAACGAGGGCTTAGCCACAGGATGCACAATGAGACTACGAGGGATGCGGCCAAGCCCCCTTAGGAAAAACCGTAGGTCCTGCCGAAGTCTTCGGAAACTGTACATGCCTCTACAAGGGGATTCGCTGTTTTGAATATTTTCTAAAGGACCAACGTCTCGAATGGAAGCATGAATGACCCAATTGCACGTAATTAAAAAATATTCAAAAGACGATCGACAACAAATATCATGACAACATGCTGATAACTGATCTCTGGACTAACTTTCACAGTACAGTTTTCCCTGTCCGGTGAAGCCTTGGGGGCATATACATTTGAACGAGCCCGGCACGTTAATGCATTTGGCGTTAATGCCACAGGCTCCTGCTCTCCCGCATTCGTTCACGTCGACACACGTCTCCTTCCCATCGCCGGTGTATCCCTCGGGACACAGACAGGCGTAGCTCCCGTTCGAGTTTACGCACTGTGCGGTTACGTCGCAAGGGTTCGAGTCGCACTCGTTAATATCTAGCGTACGGTTAAAAGCATTAGCGATTGTTGTGTGTTGTTTTATTTTTGTTGGTTTTTGGATGGTTATTAATTTGTTGTTTTTTACGGTGACAGAGTGATTTCCTTGGTTAATACTGACAAAATTTTAATTTATAATATTATTGGGGTGCAACATCTGTTGTAATTAATCAATTAATTAACCTAATTCAACTATTTTGGAATTGTTTTTGTCAGTTAGTAAATTAAACTGGTTAGGACTTTTACCTCGATTAATTTGCGTGGCAATTACTTTAGCCTTAGGCAATTGCAGCGTTGTGTAATCTGTTGTAATTATTGAAGCTGTGTAATCTTGTTCTAAATAGGCGCATAATTATTGCGGGGAAAAACCAAACAACCGGTCTTTCAAAGCGGTATATTCAGCGAAGCTGGTAGATGACCCAATTGTTAAGTTTTTCCCCTGGCAAATAATATGCGTGTGTTGTGAGAGTTACAGTAGTGCACACAGTGTGTTTTTGTTGACTGTTGTCTTGGTTGCCGATATTATATTTAATATAGCACTGGTAAAACTGATTTTCTATAAAACTGCCGCAAATACCTAAAATCTAACTCTGTTAATCACTAGAACATCGTTCGGAATCACCACAGGCAACTATTGTTTAAACCCATGCAGCTGCTGTGACCATTCCAACCGGCGTTGTTATTGTTCTACGCTAGTAAAAGTCCTTTAGTAGACTACGACAAAAATTTTTGTACAAGAAAATCAGTCTTCACGTGTTTTGTTCCTGGATGTCGTGCGACAATCGTCGATTGTCTCTTTAATGAAAATCGTTTATATACACGTATGTACAGAGTGTTCTGCCATATTAATCAAGCAAATACCTGTACATTCGGTCATCGGGTCACCGATAAATCCTGGGGGACATGCACACTTAAAACTGCCATCCAGGTTGGTGCAAATGGCACTTCTGCCACAGGGATTCTCTCTTGAGCACTCGTTCATATCGCCGCATCCTACAAAACCAATTTAATACCGTTGTAAATGTAGAAATTCGATGAATTACCAGTTGTGTAAGGGTCTCCTTCATAGCCAGGTGGACAATGACACTGTCTGCCTCCAAGTACGTTGGTGCAAAGGGCTCCAGGTCCGCAGGCGTTGGGATGGTCGCATTCGTTGACGTCCGAACAACCGTCGTAGGGGTTTCCGGCGAATCCTTCGGGACACACGCACGTGTAGTTGCCGATGGTGTTCTGGCAAATAGCGTTCTGTCCGCACGCGTTCGGGTTGATGCATTCATCAATGTCTGTAATGATTACCGCATGAATTTGTGTCATAAAATTGTAACCGTTAACGATTATACAGAGAACAAGCTCGTTAGTCGGGCTCGTAAACATAGCCCGTGGATAAACCATAATTTAATTAATTCTAATTACGGCGGTGTAAAATAATAATTTTAATAATAAACAGCGCTCGCATGAATAATGCAACCATAAGCGATTTATTCACTATGCCGCCGCAAAAGTGTGTCAGGGAACAGTATTGTTCAGGCTTGGTTCGTTAGTGACTGTTGATCTTTATGCTCTAATTCGAAATCGATCAGCACCGTTAAGACGAAAGTGAGGAAAAGCAAAAGTCGAAACGAAAACAATCACACTTACCGAGACATTGGACCTCTCCGTCGCCCTCGAATCCCGGATTGCACTTGCATAGGAAATGCGCCGGCAGGTTGCAACATTCGGCGTTCTCGACGCATCTTGCCGCGATTGCGGGATCCTGGCACTCGTCGATGTCTGCAATGGAGGCGAATTCGAATTTCAGTTTCAGCGGATTCAAGGAAAGTGAACGACTTGGTCATTGACGTCCCATTGTTGGCGTGGGCCGGCTATTAACTCGCCGTGCGATACACGGCGCGGCCGTAAATCTTATTTGGCTTGGACAGGACTATTTTGATGGGGAAATGTGCGTGGAACGCACGCTCAACATGTTTTGGTTAGGGACGTTTGTCATTTGCAGAAATTGAATTTGTATTCATTAAAACCAATATGTGAATTCAAAATAAAAGAAATTCTATTTTGATGTAAAGTGTTAGTTTATATAAATATTCAGGAAAATTTAAATCATGAAGCCTTCCCATTGGATTAGATATTTTTTACCGGTGTAATTTGACTGATCTCTCCAAAAAAGTTTAAAACTGTTTCGTAACTCATTTTAAATATAAATATGTATGGTAAAATATGTTAATTTTCTAAAATTAAAACTAAGAAGCTTTTAAATCCACTTAGATCATTATTGAACAATTTTTATATGAGCAATTTGACTTATATGTTTATAATATTTTAAATTATTCTGTGACACTTTTCAAGTATAAAAATATATTTAGATTGGTGTAAAGTATTAATTTATAAAAATTTAAACCAGGAAGCTTTCTAATCCAATCAGATATTGTAATAAACATTTTTACTAAATTAATCAATTAGATTGATCTTTATATAAATGTTTAAAACTATTTCGAAAAACATTTTCAATGTTGATCAATTTAGCTTGATGTAAAATATTTTAATTTCCAAAAATTAACTCTAAGAAGCTTTTAAATCCATTTAAATATAGTAATGAACAAATTTTATTTGAGAAATTTGACACATTTCATAATATTTTAAAATTATTTTGTAATTTATTTCAATTATAAAACTCTAGATTCGTGTAAAATATTAATTTCGAAAAATTTAAACTAAGAAACTTTCAAATCCAGTTACATATAATAACAATTTTTTCTTAACTAATCATATAGACTGATCTTTCTATAAATTTTTAAAAATGTTTTGTAAAACATTTTTAATATAAATATCAATTGAGATTGATGTAAAATATTTTAACTTCCAAATATTAACTCTAAGAAGTTTTTAAAACCACTTAGATATAGTAATAAACGCATTTTTCATTTGAGCAATGATATTTATCTCTTTATAATATTTTAAAATATTAATACTCATTTCAAATATAAAAATCCATTTAGATTGGTGTAAAGTATTAATTTCCAAAAATTTAAACCAGGAAGCTTTCTAAGCCAGTTAGATATTGTAATAAACAATTTTTCTTAACTGATCAATTAGACTGATCTTTACATAAATATTTAAAACTATTTCCAAAAACAGTTTTAATGTAAATGTCGATTTAGATTGATGTAAAATATTATAATTTTCAAAAATTAACTCTAAGAACCTTTTAATTCCACTTAAATATAGTAATGAACATATTTTTTATTTGCTCAATTTGACTTATCTTCTTATAATATTTTAAAATAATTTTGTAACTCATTTCAAGTACAAAAACCCATTTAGATTGGTATAAAGTATTAATTTCCAAAAATATAAACCAGAAAGTCAATTAGATATCGTAATAAACAATTTTTCTTAACTGTTCAATTAGACTGATCCCCCTAAAAATGTTTAAAACTATTTCGAAAAACATTTTTAATGTAAATATCAATTTAGGTTGATACAAAATATTTTAATTTCTAAAAGTTAACTCTAAGAAGCTTTTAAATCCATTTAGATACAGTAATTAACAAATTTTTTAAAAGAACACTTTGACTTATCTCATAGTATTTTAAAATTATTTCGTAACTTATTTCAATTATAAAACTCTAGATTGGTGTAAAATATTAATTTCCAAAAATTTAAACCAAGAAGCTTTCAAGCTTTCAGCAATTACATATAATGAATATTTTTTCATGATTAATCAAGTACTGATCTTTCTAACTATTTCGAAAAACATGTTTAATGTAAATATCAATTTAGGTTATGTAAAATATTTTAATTTCCAAAAATTAACTGTAAGAAGCTTTTGAATTCACTTAGATAAAGTAATGATCACATTTTTTATTTGAGCAATTTGACTTGACTGACCACTTGACTAATCTGTCGTTTATTTTCTTAATTCATTTTGAGGGCAAATATAATTTTAAATTAGAATAAAGGATTAGTTTCCAAAAATTTACAATCGAAGCTTTCCATTCCAATTGTGTATTGTTATAAACATTCTTGCTTAACAGAGCAGATATTTGCTAAAAATGTATTTACAATGGAAGTAATTTAAATTGTATTGTAATTGTTCGTATAATGGATGGGCGTTATTAAAATACTTAGGATATTCAAGACAATAAATGCACGAACTCACACACGTAATTAATTATAATTTTTTGAAGGCGCCACATAAATCCATCGTTAGCAAATTTACATGTCAGTGTCTCGTTAGAAAATTGCATTAACATTTTTCTCAAAACTTGTTTCACAAGGTCTTCTCTCATACATAAATCAATACATTTCAAATGAATCCGACTTCAAACTTTCCGCATCCAACGACCAATTTTCTAAATTAAACCGTGTCACAAGAATGAAGTCACCCCAAACCCAGATCTTAATTTGGTGTCGATTTGGTGCGACATCGGGTTTTGTTTTAACATAATAAATGAGAACCGGTCACCATGTTTGTTTAGAGGCAATAAAAACTCGGACTTTTTGTCTTAACGACCGAGCATAAGTGAGTACCACATACAACATCTTCATAATTTATTCAGTGCCCGCGTCTCAATGGATCCCGAATGCTTTCAACAATTTAACATGTTCATCCGAAGACCCACGGTTGTACAGTTATTAATTACACATGCAAATTCTAAATGTGATTTTAAGCAAACACGCCAGCTATTACTTCGACGACCTTGTCGAATAAATTAGCGGTGCACGTATTCGAATCGGCGGACGAACGTGCACAGAACATCGGACAAATGCACCGAAATAATTGTGCCAGCCGACGTAATAACAGCATTAGTTTACTTAGGACTTGGCAAATAGTCGGCGTGCCGGACTGTGCTCATAATGCTTCTTCTTCTTGAAAAGATCAATGTCCGCTCAAGATCAACGAACCTAGACTTAAGTCTGGTTGACGCTAATTTTTTTTTTCTTCTTCCATTTGTTTGGCCAATTATTAGCGTTTTTTCTACGCTTCGGGCTTCCAGTTTCGCCCCCGCCACAGCTCCAGTATTGTTCCGGTGCACGGGAAAAATGCGACGGGCAATCGACAAAGCGGCAAGTCCGATGATATTTATGATGGAATATCAGTAACTTATGGTAAACGGTGTCAAGCTGGGCGTACCTGTTGGATTCTGTAATGGATGTCGGAGATGCTCATTGATTACGTCGAAACGATATTACTCGCTAACACCTTCACACGCGTATTTAAATAATTTAATATTTTATTACGGCTGCCAGGTGGAAAAAAGAAGCTGACACGTGAATTTGTTGGCGTGATGGATTTATGGGTGCACATGAAAAAGTTATGATTAATATTAAGTACCAGAAA
This sequence comes from Aethina tumida, assembly GCF_024364675.1. Lineage (NCBI taxonomy): Eukaryota > Metazoa > Arthropoda > Insecta > Coleoptera > Nitidulidae > Aethina > Aethina tumida. The sequence goes on from NC_065439.1 coordinate 13,519,036, forward strand.
AGTCACTCAGGTTTTCGGTTTATGATTCATTTGAATAAATTTTTATATTGTCATATATCTTAACATTTTTGTATTAAACTGTATATATTATTTGAAAGTTTACGTTGTTTCTAACTATGCTATTTATTTATTTATTTATTTTCCTACATTCTTAAAGTACTGTATTAGTAGATTTATTGTTGTAATTAAAAAAACAACATATTTGAAAATAGACTAGCAATGGCAAATGAATAAACCCATTAGAAAAAGGTTCTGTATAATGAATTTAATCAAAAGTTGAACAAATGGATTTTATATAAATATAAACCTAAAACTAGTTTGAACTCAATCTAAATTCATCGATTAGACTAATCTCTATAAATATTTAAAGCTATTTCGTAAAACATTTTTAATAAATATCAAATTAGGTTGATATAAAATATTATCATTTTAAAAAAATTACTTTAAAAAGCTTTTAAATTCTCTTAAGATTTTGGAATGAACTTTTTTTATTTGAGCAATTTGACTTTTCATAGTATAATATTTTAAAATTATTTCTTAACTCATTTCATCCATTGGAATTGATGTAGAGAATTAATTTCCAAAAAATTTGATCAGGAAGCTTTTCAATCTAACAAGATGTTGTAATAAACTTTTTTTCTTAACTGATCAATTAAACTGATTTCTCTATAAATGTTTCAAACTATTTTGTAAAATCATCTTTAATATAAATATCAATTTATATTGATGTAAAGTGTTATAATTTTTAAAAATTTACTCTAAAAAGCTTTTAAATTCACTTAAGATATTGTAATGAACTTTTCTTTTTTATTTGACCAATTTGACCTTTCTATAATATTTTAAAATTATTTCATAACTCATTTCAAATATAAAAATCCATTGAAATTGGTGTAGAGAATTAATTTCCAAAAATTTTGATCATGAAGCTTTTCAATCTAACAAGATGTTGTAATAAACTTTTTTTCTTAACTGATCAATTAGACTGATTTCTCTATAAATGTTTAAAACTATTTTGTAAAATCATCTTTAATATAAATATCAATTTATACTGATGTAAAATGTTATAATTTTCAAAAATTTACACTAAAAAGCTTTTAAATTCATTTAAGATATTGTAATGAACTTTTCTTTTTTATTTGATCAATTTGACCTTTCTCTCTATAATATTTTAAAATTATTTCATAACTCATTTCAAATATAAAAATCTATTGAAATTGATGTAGAGAATTAATTTCCAAAAATTTTGATCAGGAAGCTTTTCAATCTAACAAGATGTTGTAATAAACTTTTTTCTTAACTGATCAATTAAACTGATTTCTCTATAAATGTTTCAAACTATTTTGTAAAGTCATCTTTCATATAAATATCAATTTATATTGATGTAAAATTAATTTTCAAAAATTCACTTTAAAAAGCTTTTAAATCGACATAAAATTTTGTATTGAATACTTTTTTTATTTGAGCAATTTGACATGTCCCTATAATGCTTTAAAATCATTTCATAACTTGTATTAGATATTGTAATAAACATTTTTTCTTAATTGATCAATTAGACTGATCTCTATAAATGTTTAAAACTATTTTGTAAAATACTTTTAATATATGTTAAATACCAGTTTAGGTTGGTAGTTTAATTTCCAAAAATTAACTGTAATAAGCTTTTAAATCCTCTTAGATATTAAAATGAACACATCTGGTAGAAGTGAAGAAACCAGTCTTAAACCAAGAAAGATTTTGATTACATTTTAACAATCTTTTAAGAGCCAATCAATGCAATTATTTATTGTTCACACATTATTTAAGCTCATAAAATACTCAAAGGAATCTTTAGTTAATCCTTCTTTTTGATGGCAACTCAAGAACACATGTGTCACTCGAAACTCAAAAGAAGCTTCAAAATATTGAATGGATTGTTCCTCATACATCATATAGTCTAGAAATTTCTCTATGCCACTATTTTCAATTTTTTTGATTCTAAAGAGAGGAGATTAAAAGTGACACTTATCTTTTATTCAGATCAAAGAACCCCAATTTTACTTGACTGAATAAAAGTTATTTTAAAGTACATTACGAAATTTTTAATTCAAACATTAAAAACGTAAATTACTTTTTCCATCATGTGTTAATAGAACTTTTGGCATTAACACCATTTGACACATCAGACAACTTAATAAACGAAATAAAACAGGTGGGCAGTTAAATAAGGCCCAGAAAACGGTTTCGGATCGAATTTATGGTACGGCGCGGCCTTTTTATGCCTTTTACGACCGCCATCGACAATGTTTTTAATTAGCGCATTTGTCTGATTAAATGCGAGGTTATTATTGAAACGAGGCGCATTCTCTACACCGTATTATTAAGATAAGATGTTTACGATGTGGCTGATTGGGTTGTGCGTTTTAACCGGCTCCGAATGTGGTAAAATCGGGAGTTTTATTGGAGATTTTCTGCCGCCCATATACGGCTAACTATAATTTGGAATTTCTGGCGGGCTAATTGGAAATGAAATTCGTGTAAAATAAAATAATTGTCCCGTTTTTTTTTTCTCCTCGTCCACCGTCAATCACATTAATTATTTGTCCGTACAAGGAGCGATTGTTGAAATGCGTTTTTTTTCTAAACCAATAGAAAAAAACGGAGCTAATATGGATTGCAGCGAGGCAAATTACGCCGATTCCCGACCGCAACCACAAGAAGATACAATCTCGTATAATTAATATGTAGACGTACCGTGTCGCATGTTAGCGTCCGTCCGAAAAGAAGTACCGTAACATCAACGTCGTAATTATAGGCGAAAAGTTGGCCCGGAGCGAATCCGCCAAAATTTTCATTAATAATATCCCCGAGGAGTCGAAGGTTGCCCGCTTGCGGAATTGAATCCATAAATCCTGGTTAATTGAAAAGTGCCCGGGAGAACCTTATAAGGATATGTATTATTCGGAGTGGATAACATTTAGCTTCTAATGTACACTGGATTCTCTTAAATGGAATGCCATTTGTACGAAAAATTGTTTAATCGAAAATATAATGGAACGATTACAATGTTGGCAGATTTATTGTCGGTTTCCTGCGAGGCAATTACAATTCAAACGATTCTAAACCAAACAATTGAGCACATAGGTGTATGTTATTAGCTTTTTGGTTCATGATTTTTGTATTAAGTTGTGTATATAACTTGAAATCTTTTTATATCGTTCCCAAGCATGCCATTCATTGTATTTAAAACATTTCTGCTTTTCTAGGGTTGGATGGTGCAAATTTGTTCAAAAATCAACTCAAAACACAATCAATGTCTTTGAAAGAGAAGTTGTAAGTGATGAATTGAAGATGAACAAAGTGAAGGTCGCCCTGAAACCTGTAGCAAGGAAGAAATTAAGCAATATCTCGTGGAAAATTGGTTTGGAAATAGATTAGTTATTAAACTGTTATGAATAATGAATTTATTACAACAATTTTTACCGGTTTGGACAAGGGGTTGAGTCAATAAACCTGGTGCAACTGTCTACTGATCATAGATTGATCAAATTCATGGAAAACACAAAGATGAGTTTCTTTAGTCAATACAAAAGGTTTCTTCGGGGCAACGAAAGACCATATATCGACTTAGAGTCTCTAATATATCTTCTCAAAATGTTAAATAGAAAGTTCTTCCACCACATAATCCAGATATACAGAATGTTTTTTTGATGTGGATGTATTGAATTTCTCAGATTAAATATGCTTAAAAATATTTTTACTGTGTTTTTTTTTCGACCAATAATATAATTTGAATATTTTCAGGTTCAGACAGTCAGTATTTAAATTTTTATATATAGGGTGTCCTTAAATTGAATGCACAAACTACATATTCTTGACCTGAAAAGAGCTTCCTAAAAGAGATATAGGCCTTCAAAGATTCTTCCAAAGACTTCTATAATGCTTTTAGCAACTGATCTCACAAAATTCTAAATCGTTTTATATATTTGTATATAGGGTGTTTAAATTAAACTTATTTATTAATATATTAGAATATTCGATTTCTTAGAATTTATGAGGTGAAACTTCAAAATTGATTTTGCTTGGAAACGGTGCATGCTATCGAAGTTCAATAAGAGGACCATTTTTAGGCAAAAACTTTTAAAATATCATATTCTGATGTCAAAGTTAAAATAAACTTACTTACAAAAAAGTTAGAAGTATTTTAAGCTTATTCTCACCCCTCCATCACCCTTGTAGTCAAGTTTTAAAATCATTTCATTGTTAGATTTACAAAGTTATGTAAGTTTACAAAATTTCGTTATTCTATCTTTGTTAGTTTCCGAGATATCATGACAACTACATTTATTAACCAACCTTTGAAGCTCTGTATTTCTCTTAGGTTAGGTTATATATACGTATATGATATATACATAAATTTGGTCGAATCGGCCTATTTTGAGGTCAACAATATGTGATTAATTCTTGTGCACCCAATTTAGAGACATAAAAATATTCATTGAATATATTCTTTGTAAAATTTTTATTCACAAAAAACTCAATTTATAAATTTTATTCATTCTTAATTTATTCTGTTGTTTAGCACCGTAAAATGCCTCAAAGAAGACTTTTTTCTGAAGATTATTCCGCTATAATCAACCAATTATTAATCCATTTGCTCAAAAATTTGGATCAGCTTTCGTTTTTTATACGACAATGTCCGACCTCACCTTGAGAGTCTCATAAATTTGGCGTTACAAAATCATGACATTACCCGGATGCAATGGCCTCCGCGTTCACCAGACTGCAATCTAATTGAACACGTATGAAACCGTCTTCAAAGACAAGTCTACACTCGAAACCATCAGTCTCAACTTTGGGGGGAGTTTGTCAGGGGTCTTCGACAAGAATAACTGGCTAGGGATGAAGAATTTCACTAATTTTGAATATGCCAAGGATGGCGGAAGCTAATCATCCATCTAAGGGGGGCCACCCAAGTATTGATTGGAAAAATGTAATGGTCCGCTTTTTTAACTTTAATTAATTTTATTTTATTAATATCTCAAGGTGATTTTAGTTTTATTACTAATTTAAATATTATATGGCTGAAGTAATTGTGTTTAATTTATGCATGAGATTATATTGTTTATTAAAACTGTCTTCGCTAATAAATTTCGGTATTGAGATTTTTAAAATAATTCAAATGATATACATAGTGTTAAGAGCGTCTCCATGGTGCCATAATTTACTTTTGTCATTGTCAAATATTTTACGTAATTAACGGTTTAATTCTGAAGAGGAGGTCAAAACTGAGGTTGATCTTTTCTCTAGTCAAGAACCCATAATTTTTTTTCTCGTGGCATGAATTATAATGGTAATTCAAATGATACTGAGCCACCACACAATTGAACACATAGATGCGTGACATTTGTAGGACAATTACCAGTTGCATTTTGGAACAATCGACGAATCTCGAACAATACGTTTGAACACAAACTGATAGAAGTAAATTGGTTCAATCTAACTGTACCACCATTGAACGCTTACTGTTGCACAGACTCCGGTGGTTCTATCATCTCGGCAAAAGTAATTATTAGTCGCATTCTGCAAACAGTACAGTTGCTTAAGCCGTATAAGAACAATTTGCGCACAAACAAAAAGAAAACGAACGCACGCCGGATTATAACAGGAAAAGTAAAAGTACCAAACATGCCCATACACAATGTACCCGATATAATTCGTAATCGACACCAGTAACCGTTATCAATGCGATTGGCATACTATACAGGATGATTGTGTGGTAAATTGGATAACAGTAAATGAAGTGTATGTAAAAATTCACTTATATGGGTCCGTTTTTGCTCCGTCATCGACGCACAACTGACAAAATCGTTTAAAATCAACCGGTTTACCGATTTTGAACTTTGAACCGCGTGTTCTGTGGGAGAGACATTACTTTGCTCCGCTCCCGTTGGTCGTGTGTCGAGTCGTGTCATGCTGGATACCCCATAGATGGGAAGCCTTTTGCCATGGGAAGCAATTTAGACTAAACAAATAACTAGACGAAACATCCTTAAGCTGATTTATAAGTAGCATTTAAAACCGTTCATAACTATCACTTAGTCCGCAAGACCATTATTCATGTTGCATAAACACCAAGGATTGATATTAAGCGCGAATCAAACAAAAGCCCCGCCGTAATTGATTTACATTAGTCGTTTAACTATGTTAAAAACAATTTATTTAATAATGGATTGCCGGCAGTGTAATTATTATCTTGTTAATCTAACGTGTGTGTTGCGCTGATGTTGAATCTTTTCCGCTTAATTGAAATTTATATCGAGTTATCGCGCACGTTGCTCTTATTTTCCCACTGAAAAGTGAGTTAAAACTCGTTAAGTTTTCGGAAAAATCGCACGAGCTAGGCAGATTGTTAATTACGATATGCATTGTCGAGAAAAACTGAGATGCTTTAAGGAATTAGCAATGTAATGAAAACCAATTTATCCGTGAAAGTAGATTATAAGAAACATGGAATATGTGGTTCTGTCAGTTTTTTCTTTAATAAACAGGAAGTTATGTATAAATTTAATCGCCTTCTTTATGCAATTCAAATGCAACAAAGTCATATTTGTTTTTGGAAAGTTGCGTCAAGATTTATAATAGTTCTTGAGCGTTTCCCAGTTTTATAATAAAAAATTAATTATTCATAAAAATTGATTGAATTTCAATTTTTTAATGTTAATTCATATAAATTTGAAACAAAATAAGCAATTAATTAAACGTATAATTCAGAATGTCCACAAATTATTGGCGTTATATAAGAAATTAATCGGTTTCTTTATGTAATTCAAACATAAAAAAATTAAAAGTTTTGACAAAAGCATAAGATATTGTTACAAATATATTTTAGTTTTTTTTTTAATTTGATAAATTAATAAACTATTTTCTTGATTAAAACTTTATTATGTTTTTTAATAAACATTTCTAATAAAATATGTGATTCAATTTTAATTTAGGAGAAAAAACAAATATAAATAATTAATTGAAAGGTGGTGCGATAAAATTACTCTCCAATAGATTCATAATCTAATTATAGTAATTGGTGTTATATAAAAAATTAAATGCTTTATGTAATTCAAATATAACAAAAATAAATTTAACTTTCGCCAGCTATATGAGACATGAGATTAATACAATATTTATTTATATTTATTTCATAAAAAATGGTTTGATTTAATAAATATTTTTTTCTTCTTCCTAAATCATAATAATTAGAGTTTTGTAAAAAATTTAATCATCTTTCTTTTTTATTCAAGACTCTCTTGATTTAATAAATATTATAAATATGAAATAGTCTAAAACAAAAATAACCAATTAATTAAGAGATGTTATGATAGAATTATTCTCCACTGATAATATTAATCTCCACTGTGTTCATTCTAAATCATGATAATTACAGTTATGTAAAAAATTTAAGCAATACAATATTTAAGATTTTCTTGATTTAATAAATATTTCTAAATGTTTCATATTTCATTAATACAATATTTAATTATTCATAAAAATATTTTGTTTCTAGTTGTTTTTTTATCCACGACTCTTGATTTGACAAATATTTCCTATAAATATGTAATATTATTTTAATTTAGAATAGCTTAAAACAAAAATAACCAAATAATTGAAAGGTGTTATGATAAAATTACTCTCAACTGTGTTCATTATCTAAATTACAATAATTAGAGTTATGTAAACAATTCAAACATCTTTGTTATGTAAATTAAATGTAAAAAAATAAATTTATGATTTGAAAGTTTTGTCAGTAGTATGAGATATTCACATTTTATTAATACAATATTTAATTATTCATAAAAATTTTGTTTTTAGTTTTTTTATCCAAAACTCTCTTGATTTAATTAATATTTCTTATAAATATGTAATATTATTTTAATTTAGCATAGGCTAAAACAAAAATATCTTAGTAATTAAGAGGTGTTATGATAAAATTACTCTCCACTTTGTTCATTATCTGAATTACAATAATTAGTGTTATGTAAAAAATTTAAACATCTTTTTTATGTAATTTAAATGCAAGAAAAATTAATTTATAATTGGAAAGTTTTGTCAGGAGTATGAGATTTTTGATATTTTCCCAATTTATTAATATATATTATTAATCATACAAATTGGTTTATTTTTAATTCTTTTATTCACGATTCTCTTAATTTAATAAATATTTTTTATAAATATGTAAGATTACTTTAATTAGGATAGTGTAAAACAAAAATAACCAATTAATTAAGAGATGTTAAGACAAAGTTATTCTGAATTTATAATTGGAAAATTAAAGTTTAGTTTTTTTAATAATAAATTAGTTAACGACTATTTTAACTGTACATTTCTTAATAAATATTTCTTATAAAATATGTTTTTCTATTTTAATTTAGCAAAGCTTAAAACATAAACAAAATATGATGTTCTTTACCTTTAATAATTTATTTGTGCCATAATGTGTATAATTCCATTAATAAATTTATTTATGTTGCACATAAATTGCATAAAGGAATACATTAATCTTTAAGTAATTTATATGCAATAAATTTATTAATGGAAACTATTGTCATGAGTACACAACATTTTTATAATTATTATAAAATATATAATTAAAAGGTGTTATCATAAAAACATTGCAGCCTGTTAATTACCAATATCACAATGTAGATAATTAATATATATATATATAAATATAATCGTCTTTCTCATGCAATTCAAATGCAAGAAAAATAAATTTGTCATTGGAAAGTTTTGTAGGGATTATAAAACATATCATAGTTATAAAATATTGTTAAATGTTTTGCAATTTTACGATACAATACGTTTAATTATTCATAAAACATTGTTTTGCTTATAGTTTTTTGATGGCAAATCATCTTCTCCCATGATTGATCAATTTTACATATTTAAAAAAAAACATTTCTTATTTTATATTTTTACTTTTCCTATTTAGAAAAGTTTAAACCAAAAACAATAACCCATTCCAGCGCGTCCATTGTATAAATCACAATAATTGGAGCTCATTGTTCTACTAATTAAGCTCGAAACTCATCTCTGCATCTCTCTAAACATCTAATTAGCCACATTGATGAAACCCGACCCGGGTAAAAAGGTACGTCAAACAAAAACCCGTGCCACAGTTCGGTATAATTAATTCACGGATTCCAACGACGGGTTTGCAACAACGGTCCATCCATCGATAACAAAACGTTTAAAAACATCCTAACGGATCGATTTCTTTTAATAACCATTTGAATAATTTCACGTGGCCAATGGTCATCGAACTCTCCTCTCCTAGTATTGCCAAAATCAATTAATACCGATACGCCATACGTAAACGTTAAAGTCCAATCGTGTCGATTGGATTTGGTGCATTCTGTTTAACGGATCAGGGCAATCTGATTAATGATCGGCGTTTAATCTGTATGTTTATGCGTCTCATGCTAATGCCATTTTTTTCTTTTTGTTCTACGGGCGCAGATTAAACTGCTACATTATAACAGGAGATAATTGCCGTTGCGGATGTGTAATTTATTTGATGAAGTTCTTCATTTAAATCAATTGCCGAGCGGACAACGTGTTATTAAGTCAGTTTTTACCGTGACCCGCATCGAATACGGCGAACTTCCTTTTCGAATTTCAAGAAAAACCTTCGGCAATTTGTTTACCGGGAGTTTTCAGAGGTGGGCGAACCGCGAGGAGGTGTCGGCGGTCGCAACGGCCGTCCGACCGTCCGAATTGTCGACGCTGCCGCATTCCATCGCCTTATTAAACACGAACGAACGAAACGGCATGTGTTTATTTCCTGTCCATTGTTACGTTACTCTCGCAGACCGCCCCTGGGTCGTGTTTCCATCTTTTTCGACAAACCCGATCACATTCCGACGGTTCGGATCGAACTCCGCCGGACCCGGATGGACGTGTGTAATTTACGTCGAGGCGTCGGCCCGCAGCGTCCGTCCACCAGTTGTACTGTTAGCCGGTTGTTTGTGCACGAAAGAAAAAAGGTGAAAGAGCCGTGGCGGAAAATAAAACCTGAGCGAATTTTACGTCGAAGCCACGATAATCTGGACGGGGCCGTCGCCGTATCTTCGTCACGACCTTCCTCACGGCCGTCCTGAGTGCACTTTGCCGGTATGCGCGTGCGTGCTCACGTTATGTAAAGAGAGGATTTCTGCCTCGGATGGAATGTTTACCATTGGCGGTTTCGTGTGGTTGAGTTGATAAGAGACGTTTAACACTTCGGCGTTCTGTGTTGATTCGGCGCCGGCGGTATGCGAAGTCGTAAAAGCGACGCGACACCTCAAAAGAAACGCTTCTTATGAATGAAACCGCTCTGAGATGGAAACCGAAGCGTAAGCACCAGGAAAACAGACGGAAACGTTGCGAAAAAGGTCTCTTTATCTTTAATTTGTTGCAACGTCGCACAATTATTCGTGGTAATTTGCCCATTGTGTGTGTGCCAATCCAATTTTCTTCGTTAACCGTATTCATCCGTTCGTTTTTCTTCTCGTTCCCGCCGAGTGCCAAATGGCACTATCGTTATTGATTATCAATAATGGCATTCAATCTGAAATCCGGGTATTTGCATAATAAGCGGCGCGGATCGTTTCAAAAGCGGCGTTATTAAAACTGCACCTGAGCCCAATCGCATTCTTTTAGTAAAATAAAAGGCGTGAATTCCACGGTCGGAAGAATGCGAAGAATTCGCTATTATTTTACTGCTAAAGAGGATAATAAAGTGAATGGGATCAAAATATGTCAATATTGTTTTACTTCTTCTTTGTCATTTGGATTTCTTTTCGTTTTTGATCTCTTTACAATCTAACTAGTAAAAAGAATCGAATCAAATCTTAAACTTCAACTGGTCTACTTGAATATATCTTCTTTGTCCTTTGAATCTCACTTAATTTTTATTTTTTAGGAACTGAAGCAGTATGATCAAAATATTTTCATTTTTTTGTTTCGTTCATTAATTAATTAGAAGAAGTAAATCTGTGATCAAAATATGTCAAATAACTTTAGAATCTTCTCAAGTTTTATAAAGATCAGCTAATTTTAATATTATATATATCTTGTTTGTCATTTTTATTTCATCTTTTTTCTCTTTCTCATTTTTTTTTTCAGCTCCTGCTCTCTTAACAATTGAAACAATAGAAAAATCAATCTGTGTGGTCAAAATATATCGATATTGGTTTCAAATCTTTTCAAAATTTACAGAGATCTGTCAATTTTAACATCATACACATCATGTTTGTCATTATTGTTTCTCTTTGTTTATAACATTGTAATAATTGAAGAAGTAAAAAGAATAAAGACATGTGATCAAAATATGTTAATATGACATTGGAATCTTCTCAAATTTTATGGAAATCTGTTAATTCAAAAAATGATTACTTTGATACATATTTTTCCTCTTCTCCATTTTTTTCAGTTCCTGCACTCTTAACAATTGAAACAGTAGAAAAAATCAATCTGTGTGGCCAAAATATATCGATATTGCGTTCAGACCTTTTCAAAATTTACAGAGATCAGTCAATTTTAACATCATATACATCATGTTTGTCATTTTTATTCCTCTTAGTTTATAACATTTTAATAATTGAAGAAATAAAAAGAATAAAGACATGTGATCAAAATATGTTAATATGACATTGGAATCTTCTCAAATTTTATGGAAATCTGTTATTTCAAAAAATGATTACTTTGATACATCTTTTTCCTCTTCTTCATTTTTTTCAGCTCCTGCACTCTTAACAATTGAAACAGTAGAAAAAATCAATTTGTGTGGTCAAAATATATCGATATTGCGTTCAGACCTTTTCAAAATTTACAGAGATCAGTCAATTTTAACATCATATACATCATGTTTGTCATTTTTATTCCTCTTAGTTTATAACATTTTAATAATTGAAGAAATAAAAAGAATAAAGACATGTGATCAAAATATGTTAATATGACATTGGAATCTTCTCAAATTTTATGGAAATCTATTATTTCAAAAAATGATTACTTTGATACATCTTTTTCCTCTTTTTCATTTTTTTTCAGCTCCTGCTTTCTTAACAATGGAAGCAGTAGAAAAAATCAATCTATATGGTCAAAATATATCGATATTAATTTCAAACCTTTTCAAAATTTAGAGAGATCAGTCAATTTTAACATCATTTACATCATGTTTGTCATTTTTGTTTCTCTTAGTTTATAATATTAGAATAATTGAAGAAATTGAAAAAATAAAGACATGTGATCAAAATATGTTAATGTTACATTGAAATCTTCTCAAATTTTATGGAATTCTTTTATTTTAAAAAAATGATTACTTTGATACATCTTTTTCCTTTTTTCCATTTTTTTTTCAGCTCCTGCTCTCTCAATTGAATCAGTAGAAAAAATCAATTTGTGACATCAAAATATGTTAATATTGTCTTCAAATCTTCTCTATACATTTGTCGTTCACTTTTTTATGTTTTTTTAAACGATAAATGAATCTTAAGAAAACTTACCTTCACAGTGGAAACCGTCTCCATGATATCCGGGGAAACACGTACAGGAAAAACTGCCCAAAGTGTTAGTACAATGCGCAAACACATCGCACGGTCGGTATTTACATTCGTTTTCATCTGAAAAGAGAAGAAAAAAAAACGTTGAAATTATTGTGTGGTCTCGTAATTGCTAATCATCTTCCTAATAGCGTCAAATAATCGTTCCATCGGACCGAAATGAGCGCTTGTCAAGTTCGTAAATTATACGACATAATTCTCCATTCACGTACCGTCGGTGAGGAACGAAAAAACTGAGGAATACATCTCGTTACAATGGACAAAAAAAAAGATTAACCGTAATCGTTCCTCTCACCATTGTATAATAGGAGTTGAAAATAAAAAACCTTTGGGCATAATGACTGTTTACAATGAAACAATCGCCCAGGTCTGGCACAAGAAGATGAATGTTTAAATATGATTATAATTTATTGTCTTCTCAGTGTACAGTTTCACGAAAAGAAAAAAAAAAAAACAACAACTGATATTATCATCAACTACTAGAATAAACAACACGAAATAACTAATTGCTTAATAAAATGCATGCCCCATCTTAACGGGATCCAGATTTAATTGCATCGCATGCACGCAGAAGAAGATAAACACTTACCGGGGACTTCGCAACTGCAGCCACCGAAACCGTCGTTGCAGTGACATTGGTTGTCGAGACAGGCACCATTCTGACACTCGGTACCGTCGTCCTTCCGACAATCATCTGAAACAGAAAACAATAATCACGTGAGATAATTCTAATCGCGGCGTCACGTTCGGTCCCTAATTGCGCGATAATTTCACCCGAACGGGGCATTAAAACTGTTTAATTTATGGCTGGAATGGCCGCGGAACGTGGCCATTAAAATGCGAAGTTAAAGGTCGAGCAAACGAGAAAATATTCGCGAACAAAAGAAAAGCCTTTCTTCCCTATGCAGAATACCCGAGATACGGACTGAATTAAGAAAAAAACGAATGCTCCGCTCACGAGTGCAAAACGTGAAATAGTTTCAGGCAAGGTAATAAGGAGCCGTTTGCATCGGTAACAAACATCGGTTTTAATGAGGAATTATTATAACGACCCGGACAATGCCGTAATGTCGAAAAACTCGGCGGGAATCTCCTAAAAATTAAGTCGAACCATTTTAATATGTCATCGGAAATTGTGCGCCTGCAACGTGCTGGCTAGGCTGTCTTTAAGCCTTTAATTTCCGTGATATATCTGGCTCAGGAACAGGTCGAAGATACTATTAATCCGTGGCCATCGCAACGCGAAGCCTGAATATTACGTATTTCATGCAAATTAACTTTTATGTTGTAAGTTACTTGTAAGATTACACGATAAACCTATTTTTAAAACCAGTTTTATTTAAGTTATCGCTATTACAGTCGGTAATTAATGTCTACGAAGATTCTAAATTGATACTATTTATTTATACATCTACCGCTCGTATCGGGGCTTAATCTCGGCAAGTGCAAAAATTGGAAAAAAATACGTGTAATGTATTTATCAAATAAATTGCCCTCTATCTTCAGCACAGCAAAAAGCAGCCACCAGATTGTCTCGTTTACTTCTCATTATACGAGATCATTTATCTTGATTCCTGACAGAAAATTAGTTTTTCAGCATTGGTAAAGTAGCAAAATAAAAACAATTAAAGGGGTGAAAAAAACAGTTACACAGCGGTCTTGTCTTGACAAGATTATTTTGTTCATATCATTGTGTGGGGGTTTACTATTGAGTTTAAAGTACTGGCTCATAACTTTACAAATGCACCATCATTTATCTTGATTTTTAATAGAAAATTAGTTTCTCAACATTGGTAATATAACAAAATAACAGCAATTAAAGCAACCTTGTCACTTATTAGATCCTTAAGTTTATATCATTCTGTGGGGGTTACCACTGTGTTTAAAGTGCTGCTTCTTAACTTTACAGATGCATCATTATTTAACTTGATTCTAGACAGAAAATTGGTCTCTCAACATTGGTAAAATGGCAAAATAACAGCAATTAAAGGGTTAAAAAATTGTTACATAGCAGCCTTGAAATAACTAGTCTTGTCACTTATTAGATCCTTTAGTTCATATCATTCTGTGGGGGTTTACCACTGTGTTTAAAGTGCTTGTTCTTAACTTTACAGAAGCACCATTATTTATCTTGATTCTTGACAGAAAATTAGTTTCTCAACATTGGTAAAGTGGCAAAATAACAGCAATTAAAGGGTTAAAAAACTGTTACTTAATAGCTTTGAAATAACTAGTCTTGTCACTTATTAGATCCATAAGTTCATATCATTCTGTGGGGGTTTACCACTGTGTTTAAAGTGCTAGTTCTTAACTTTACAGAAACACCATTATTTATTTTGATTCTTGACAGAAAATTAGTTTCTCAACGTTGGTAAAGTGGCAAAATAACAGCAATTAAAGGGTTAAAAAACTGTTACATAGCAACCTTGAAATAACTAGTCTTGTCACTTATGAGATTCTTTAGTTCATACCAATCTGAGGGAGTTTACCACTGTGTTTAATGTGCTGGTTCTTAACTTTACAGATGCACCATCATTTATCTTTATTCTTTACAGAAAATTAATCTCTCAACATTGGTAAAGTGGCAAAATAACACCAATTAAAGAGTTAAAATAATTGTTACATAGCAGCCTTGAAATAACTAGTCTTGTCACTTATTAGATCCTTTAGTTCATATCATTCTGTGGGGGATTACAACTGTATTTAAAATGCTGGTTCTTAACTTTACAGATGCACCAATATTTATCTTGATTCTTGACAGAAAATTAGTTTCTCAACATTGGTAAAGTGGCAAAATAGCAGCAATTAGAGGGGAGTTAAACTGTAATCTTGAAACAAGCAGTTCTGTCACCTATTATATCCATTTGTCCATAGTGTTTTGTGAAAGTGCTGGTAAAGACAACTGGTTCTTGATTTTTATCAATCCAAATCAAGAAATTGTTTATTTTCATATACTATCTATAAACCCTTACAATTTTTTAATTATACAAACAAAATATGGTTGAGTTACAACAATTCATTGTTATTATTTATGTGGTTTGGACAATGCAAGTTCAATGTCAACGATGCGAAGCGAAGTAGGGCTGATGAAGCGTTTAGCTATCGTTAGTTTATTTTCTGTGTACATTATTTTAAATTGAGAAATCCATTGAACGTATACATAGAATATCAATTAAGATTACTTAATTTCTCCTTATACAATGGTATAATTAAATGCATTAAGAAATTATGGTAATGAATAGGCGATTTATTAAAATAGATAAACCTCCCTCGACTGGAACAACATTCAATTTAAATCCCGTCCAACAATTTGTTCTCAGTTTTCAGTATAAATCTCGATTGAAAAACAGCGCCAGTAAATTAGATCGTATCGTCGGGAGTCTTCAGGTTGCCGAGTTAAAAAAAAAAGGTACGGCATACTGATAACTTTCAACTGGGTCTGATTTTGAATATTTAATGGGGAAAAAAATCCGCTAATGGTATTTATAGTGCATCTATCCTGTATGGTAATTTTGCCGAAGCCATCGCGGAATCTTTCAATGGGGTAATCTACATTTTTAGAGCATCATTCTTGAAATAACCGCACGCCACTATCAGACATCCGATCGATGTAAACCGTACGGTCTCATGTCTACACCAATTTAAGCCGTCCAAAAAAAAATTATCCAACGTCAGTCTCCCGAATCAAAACAAACCGATTAATCGTAGAAGCTGCTTTCGGGGTACCACCGACACGTCGGCGTTGTCGGGGGGGGCAGATCAGCCACGAGATAACAGCAAATTCCCGCGTCCCGATAATCGGCTCCGCTCGCATTCGAATTCAATTCCAATCGACGTGATAAACGTGGCGCTAGCTACGCCCACGGAACCATTAGAACTTGTTGCGGCCGGCACCAAAAAATCCAACCTACGATTGACATTGCGCCCAAGTATGGCGATCTTGTTCTGCGCCGCAGATAACGCGCCGCGGATCGGCGGACATTGGCGGCGGTCGTGCGCATGAATCATTCATCGGCATCCGATGCCATTTAAATGCCCGGCCTTTTGTCTAGGGACAACATTTATCTTTCGTGGTTCAGATGCGCAACGGCCCATGGGACTGTACACCGCGGTGGCTTTCAATGGCCCGGCCGTACTGAGTGGTGATAAGATGCTACGCGGGTGATACCGAAGGCAGATTTATGCGGGTATTCACTTAAGTAACTGTTGAATATGTCAAATGTTGCCGGTAAACTGTTCAAAAGACACCTTGCACGCTGATTTATTGATTGTAATTGCTAAGTAGGCAACCCACAACATGGTGTGCGATGTGTGTTTTATATCTGTAACGTGGGAATTATGCTGCCACCTGTTAAGTAATAGCTCAAGCTTGTAGTAATGGAGCTTTCGCAGGGGTCTAAAATCTAGAATAATATTACGAATTATAACTTTTTATATACGACAAAAAATTAGTTTTTCAGCATTGGTAAAGTAGCAAAATAGAAACAATTAATGGGGTGAAAAAATTTGTTACACGGCGGTCTTAGAATAACTAGTCTTGTCACTTATTAGATTATTTTGCTCATATCAACTGCACCATTATTTATCTTGATTCTTGGTCTCGCTACTTCTTAGATCCTTTAAATCATATTATTCTATGTTTAAAGTGCTGGTTCTTACAGATCACCATCATGTATCTTTTTCTTGACAAAAAATTGGTTAGCATAGAATTAACTGGTTTTGTCACTTATTAGATCCTTTAGTTCATATCATTTTGTGGAGGTTTATCATTGCGTTTAATGTGCTGGTTATTAACTTTACAGATTCACCATCATATATCTTGATCCTTGACAGAAAATTAGTCTCTCAACATTGATAAAGTGGCAAAATAACAGCAATTAAAAGGTTAAAAAATTTGTTACATAGCAGCCTTGAAATAACTGGTCTTGTCATTTATTAGATCTGCTAGTTCATTTCATTCTGTGAAAGTTTATCATTGTGTTTAAGTGCTCATTTTTAACTTTACAGATCCACCATCATTTATCTTGATTCTTGATACTGATTGTAATTGCTAAGTAGGCAACCCACAACAAGGTGTGTGATGTGTGTTTTATATCTGTAACGTGGGAATTATAATGCCACCTGTTGAATAATAGCTCAAGCTTGCAATAATGGGACGATCGCAGGAGATTAAAATCTATAATAGGATTACCAATTATAACTTTTTACGTGCATTTAGTTTTAATACCATAAAAAATATCCTATTCACGAGAAGAATCTTCTAAAGTAATTACAAAAGTAAAAAATCTCAAGGATTAAGTTTTTCACATCGCATAAAAACCACAATAAAATGACTTATTAAGTTATTAAGTCCATTAAAAATAAAATTACAATTAAAAAACTTTAATTTAAGGTATATATAAAATAATTAAACAAAATTAAATACGCCATTTTTTAGCTATTTGGATAAATATTTCTGTCCGCAAATATTTCTTCTTAATTAAAGGTTTTCACAATAGTCCATAATAGTTTAAAATTTTTATGTCATTCCAAGTTAATAGACAAACAACTTCATCCAAAACTGAATTGATGAAAAATTTTTAACAGAAAAAAAAACAGATAAAACTTGTCTCCAATTCCAGTAATTTATTTATAAACAACATCATCTTCACTGCGATTTTTATCCTGGATATGCTAATTTTGATTACGTATGATATTCGTTTATTGGCTACCAGATTAACATACAGAATTAATAAGTGATAATGATCTAACGGTTTTGGATTCCTGCTTAATGCAAACAAATTCTCAATAGTCATTTTTATCAGTTCATCAAACCCCAGGCAAAATTTTAATTTTACAAAACCGTACACGTATGCCTGAAAAAATATTGACGCGATGTTATTAGTCGTTAACCATCATTAACCACAGCGAAGGTTGCCACAATTTTTTGCACAGTTCATCCACACATCGATCATTTCGATAGTCACCAACACTAGGAACAAGTCCAAATGACTTTATGATTTCACGCTTGATATTCAATTCGTCAATTTCAAATTAAATAATAGTAAGTAATCTCGTTTGAAGGTTGAATCGTAATAAAACGACCTCCAAAAATTAATTTCCAGATGTGACTCGCGAGGAAAACGAATCTTGGATCGATGGGTACATGTTCCCACAGTGATCTATTTTACTGTTCAATCATCTTTATGACAACGGCAATCGTAAACATGCTAATTTAATTCCGACCGTTGCACAGCACGGCATTAATCAGTGCCAGAGAACCAGAGAAAAAGTGTAACACAAAAACGAACTCCCCCCTAAAGGCAGTGCGAAGCGTGTTATTTACGGATAACTCTCAATCAAAATTAACCGGCTAGAAACATAGTGGCTCGTTAGTATAATGAGTTCGTATTGTTGTCGCCGGTTTAATTACGGCGGCGTTTCCAGCACGAGGAAGAGTCGAGGATGCGTTTTAGAAATGACTTACGGACTCGTCCGAACCAGTAAATTCGTGGCAACGGAGGAATAATGGAAACGCTTCCTGCGATATGGCCAGTTTGCATCATTAATCTGAGCCACTTATTAACTCCCTGATGGATGGACCATCGGAGCCATTAACGTACGTCGAAATCGTCGATAACGCGTAAATAAAACGCACCCGATCCAGTTAGTCGTTGTTGAGCGCACAACAAATGCAACGCGTCCGATCGGCTTTTATTTGTAGTAACGGATCTAATCGATTAATTGCTGGTGTGTTGAAAGGAAATGCCATTATTTTTTACGGCGATGCCTGATTACACGTGCAACCATCGGTAGCGGTTTAAAGATGCATCCGCACTCGGATCATAAATTTTACATTCTATTATAAACTATTTGTTTGCAGTCAACGTTCACACCAACAATAATGCATGTTGCAACGTGAATTAATGCCGGTTGTTATTCATGTTGCAACTATTTTTAGATAAGCTACAATGTTGCGTTCGCCGGCCACCGCCGGGAAGACGGGACTCGATATTTGCCGGTGCAATCTCGGTTCCCAAATCTAATGGACGGTCGATAAACAGTGTTACGGTTCTGTTCGAGATCTCGATGTCGTGTTTGCCCCTCGGTGTTGCATGCGAACGGGATATTATCCGAGACGTTTCCTCCTACCAGAAATCGCTTCCTGGAGTCGCTAATTCGCGAAACCGCATGCAAACACACCTCCCCCGGTTCATAAAAAACTGTGAGAACTGCTCCGCCATGATCCGGATCGATCGATTAGTCCGTCGTGAAATATTAATTTGGCCGTCGCAGCATGATTTGTTCGGTCTTCGGGAGAAATGAAACGGAGCCATTTGTTAGTCATTGTCGGGCTAATGCTAATGCTGAGCACTTACAAATGGCGTGCCAACTTAACAAATGCACAAAGCCTACAGTTGTGCTAATCTAGCGAGATTGGCTCGGGATGTTGCCCGATTAATAATGGGTATTGGGCAAGAGATGCCGTTTCGGGCATTGTGGCTTCAATCATTGTCAGCGACGCACGGATAAAATAGAATGTGACCGTGCGAGATTTTAATCTTGGTTTAAATTCAGAAATGGTATTTACCGACGACATACGTCGATACTTATCGATCGGGCATTGATTGACGACGAAATAAAAACAATATGGCGACGTGCAGTTAATTAGATCAAATATCCTAGTTAGCTAGGATAATTAATTCGCAGTGACTTTTGTCAGATGGTGCGTGTTCACAGTTAATGTTCTCGTTGCTGTGTTTATTGATATGACAGAACAATTTATGAAGTTGCTCCGCACACATCTGCTACGCACGGTGAAAAAAAAATAAAAAATGGCCACGATCATAGACATTTTTTATGCCGTTTTATCAGTGTATTGAACTCTCGATGATTTTATTGCCGACTATTAATTTTACGTTTGTGAGTGTGTGTATGTATGAAATTGTCGATGTGAGAACCTGATCCGAGTCGGTTTTATTGTCTACATACTAGATATTGCTGAGCAATATTAGATAAACAAATACAAAATATTTAAAACATTTTACTTTCAATTTATAACTGTTTATTAAGTTTACTACAATTTTTTTCACCCTACTAATTTGGAAATAAACACTCTGTATTTAAAAAATGACTGATGGTGTTCAAAGTCTATTTGTAATCTGGTGGTGTCCAAAGATAAGACTAGAGTTAACCAATCTAACATTCCTAGCCAATTGGAATTAAATAGGGTCAGTATTTTCAAAACCATTAAACTTCTGACGACCTCTAGAGAAGGAAGACCTAGAAAGCGACTAGCAGTGTCAACAAAAAAAAATGTACAGCTTTTGACATTTCTGTAAACACAGTTCATCGACGTCTGAAAGCTACACTTACGAAGAATCTCTTCATTTCCATGAAAAATAGACATGAACATGTAAATTGGACCATTATCAAGTGGAATACAGTGCTGTTATCTGATGAAAGTAGGTTTAACTTCTATAATTCAGGTGTTATTCATTGGATGTGGCCTCCAGAGAACAAGAGGTTCAATCCAAACTACGCAGTGGGTACAATTAAACATGATGCTGGATGTAATGGTTTGGAGATGCTTTTCTGGTATCTAAGTTTGTTCTTTAAGAAGAATTAATGGAATAATATATTATAGACATCCTCAACCACACAATCTTACTGAATGCTTAAGAAAACATGTTAAGTATTTAACATTTAACATCCTAAGCAGATGGCAAAAGTTGTAAAGCAACGGTTAGCTCAGATATGGTTACAACTATTATTTTCAAAATCTTCAATTTTTTTCTACAGAGAGAACCAGTAGTTACTGTCCCTTAGAAAAACGATCAACATTATACAACTTTCGTGCAGGACTCCTTTAGAACAATTGTTGAAATTAAGAAAAAACTAAGTGATCATATTTCTGTTCATACAGTCCATCGAAGTCTGAAGGAAAACAATTTGCATGCTCAAAAACCTGTAAAAAACTTCATTTTCATGAAAGACAGACAAGAGCATGTAAATTGAATCATTCCCAAATGGAATAGAAAACAGGTTTAACCTTCATAATTCAGATGGAATTGGTTGGGTGACGCCTCCAGAGAATAATAGGTTCTATCAATTCTACACAGTCGGTACAATTAAGCGTGGTTCTGGAAATGTAATGGTTTGAAGATGCTTTTTTTAAGAAAAATTAATGGAATAAAGGATAAATGTCAGTATATTGACATCCTCAACAATACAATGCTATCACATGTTGAAGAAATCATGCTAATTATATGGCACTTTTCTGCATGATAATGATCCCAAGCAGATGGCAATAGATGTAACTCAATGATTAGCTCAGGTAAGGTTAGATCTATTATTTTCAAAATTAATTTTTTTTACAGAGACGACCAGCATTATATAACTTTTGTGCAGGACCTCTTCAGAACAACAGTAGGAATTGAGAAGAAACTAGGAGATGATGAGATTTCTGTACATGCGATTCATCGACATCTGCGAAGGATCTTCATGTCCGTGAAAAACAGACATGAGCTCATAAACTGGACCATTATCAATTGGAATATTTTTAAGAAAGCAGATGTAACCTCCATAATTCAGATGCAATTGGTTAGATGAGGCGAATAACAGGTTCTATTCAAATTACACAGTCGTTACAATTTGGTTGGTTTGGGGTTGCTTTTCTGGTTTTGAAGTGGTTTTTTTTTTTTAAAAAATAATGAAATAATGGTTAGTTGTCAATATATGGATATCCTCAGTGAGACATAGCTATGCTGAAAAAAACATGCCAATTATGTAGTGCTTTCATCATGATAATAATGATGAAAATTTGTTAAGCAATGGTTCCAAGACGGTGATGTGGCAGTTTTAAAATGTTCAACGCACATCTTAATTCCATTGAGAACTTTCGGCAGATGATGGATAAGGAAGTTTAATCAGCCCATGTAGAACAAAAATAAAATTCAGAAGGTTTGTATAGAGCAATTGTTGTAACATGGAATACAATTCCAAATAAATATATCCATAACCTTATTGGTTCTATGAGATATGAGGGATATGCCATAAAATACTAATTAATTAAATACTTAATATGACAACGAAGTTTTTGCTCGCCCCTTTTATATGTATTTTCCTTAAAAATATACAACTGTTTCATCTACCTCTGAGGAAAAACAATTTATATTCACGAAAACCTGCGTGTAATATCCATAATTCAGATGCTATTGATTGGATGAGGCCTTCAGAGTCAGAGGTTCTATCCAAACTACAGTGGGTACAATTAAACATAGTACTGGAAATGTAATGGTTTGGGGTTCCTTTTCTGGCATTGAAGTGGGTTCTTTAAGAAAAATTAATGAAATAATGGATAGACGTCAGTATATGGTCGTCCTCAAAGAGAAAACTATACAGAAGATGATGATGGGACAATTTTATAATGGTTAGCGCATCTTCACATCTTAATACCATTGAGAACTTTGGGAAATTATGGAAGGAAATTCAATCAACCCATGTAGAAAAAAAATTAAAATTCTAAATATTTGTATAGTGTAATTGTTGCAACATGGAATATAATTCCAAAGCAATATATCTATAACCTTATTGGTTCTATGAGTAATAGATGCCTATGAGGGATATGTTATAAAATACTAATTAACTAAATTACAATATGAAACCGATGAAAGATTCTTTAATTTTGCTCGACCCTTTCTTATGTATTTTCTTTAAAATTCATATTTAATGAATGTGAAATTAATAATGTATGTTAAGTTTAAAATTTTGTACTTACTTGTGCATTTTAACTCTTTGGCAAGTTCGTCCGATCCTAAAAAACAATTCGGCACACCGTCACACAGCTTCGACAGTTCGAACAGTTGCAGCACGTCCGTCGATTCGTTCACTTGACAGCCAAAGTATCCGTCCTCTAAATTTAGAAAAAATATCTCTCGTTTTATACCAAATCCAATCCCTCCGAAGGACTGGGCAGTCTGAAACAAACAAACGAAAAAAAAAAACACAATTAGTAAGCGGAATTCGATGTATCGAGTCAAATAATGTCGTGTTAAATTAGCTGAGGAGATTCGAGATCGGGATCAGCGGACCATTGAGATTCTGGCCGGGATTAGCGGTAGTTTTCTTAGGACCCACCGTGGGTAACAGTTATAATTCGCTGAATTCTTTGTCTTTGTTTATGGTGGTGTAAGTTGCGTTTTGATTTACGATATTGTACAGTTAACAACAAATATATATATGGCCTTGTGTCGAGAGATTTATACACAACAGTATTATAGTGCCTGTCTAAACATGGATAAGGCCATTTAATATCAATATAAATTTTAACTCCGAAATTGTATTCACTCGACATTGTTATGTTGATTAAGTTTGATTTCGCAGCCACAGTTACCGTATCCGCAACATCGAAACCCATTGTGCACGGACATTATCCAGATTGCAAATTCCCCGGCTCGCCTTAGAAAAAATCAATTAGTCGCAACTTAATTAATTTTTAGTGCAACTCCTTCAGGCGCCGCAGGTTTTTTGCCCACCCGATAATTGCGACCGAGGGGTTTCCGAGAGACGCCACCGGTAATTGAAAGTTTTCGATGGAAAAATCATTAACGATCGCGGACAATCGGCCGGCAAAAAATCGTTATTAGAATATAACTCGGTTCTTGCCGTAATCTCATTACCACGAGGATAATACGATTAAGTGCGGAATTTCTTTAACTGTACTCACGGAATAATGGGCACAAATAGGTTTTTGTTTTCGCTGAGTATTTTTTCAGTTTTTCTGCAGCATTGAAACCGCCTACCGTGTTGCATACATTAACTAGCCCAGTTTTGCCTCCAAGGCCCAGTCGAATTTCTCGGTAGTGTGCGATTTTAATGACCGCGAGGTTGATTAATGCGGCAACACAGTTTCATTGTGCATGTTAAAATACTTCTTCGCAAGTAATTAACGGCGACGGCGGTAAAAAATCCTTCGCCAATTATAAGCGAATTAAATCTGCATGCGACTCGAGACAAACAATATTGAAATTTGTGTAAGTAATTACCTAATTAAGCTTCCTTTTTTTATTCGTTCAATGCCAAGGTGCAGATGAGAAGAGGCTCGAATAAAGGATGGACAAAAAGATCGCAGCCATTAAATCATCAAAGGCAATTTTTGTAATTAGTTTCGAGGTTGTAAAATTTGGAAATTACTTAAAGGTGTTTTGTTACATTTTACAACAGGAAGTTGTGCAATTTCGATTGAATTAATTATTTATTAATGTGATGCCGGTTGTGCATCATCACTGGTGATATTTTAAGTTGAGAAAATGATCTAACAGAATGTCACTGTTAATGGCTTACATTAATTTTGACTGTTAATTATATAATTAAGGGAAACGTTCTTATTCGAATGTCAAAACTGAATAAATGAAAGTAGAATAATTAATTGGCGCTAAAACTGTCGACAACGGTGATTTTTATGAATAACAAACAAATTTTAAAACCGTAATAAAAATTTTAATAGAGTTTCTAGTGTTTCGTCCTAAATAATTTTTAAATGTTAAATTCAAATTAGTGAAGATGAATGCTACTAAAATATTTAGCGCAAAACAGAAAGGGAATAGTTTATTATAAATGCTAATTCAAGATGTATATATTAATGTAAATGTAAATTTTTTATGGTAAAAAGTGCATTTTTCAATATTAATTAATTAATTGCATTTGAATATAGCATAAAATATTATGACAATTCTTAAATATATTTTAAATTTAAATTAAATTCATCATGTTATTTTGGTATTTTTTATAAAAGGAAATAAAGTCATCAAAAAATCTTAATTAATTTTACCAAAGTGTACTTGAATTATTAACTTAATGAATAAAATATAAATATATAATTATTAAGTTATTTTTTTCTAAAAAATATAATAATTCAATATTATATTTAATATTATTAATTATTTAAATACGTAAATACGTAATGTATATTTTTAAAAAATTAATTTCTCTCTTAATATTTTAATTTAATTTATTTAATTATTAAAAATATCAATTAGTGGGTTTTTATTTCCATATTTTGTTTTTCTTCTGAAGTGAAATAAAAAATATATTTAAGAAGTCTTTTGTTTTGTCTTTTGTGTGTGGTTTTTATTTTCATATTTTGTTTTTCTTCTGAAGTGAAATAAAAAATATAATTCAAAATTATTTTTAATATTAACTAAAGTAGTCGAAATTTGGCAATAATTCAATGACAATATTTAAATTCATAGAACTAATGTATTGATTTAAAAACGTACAATAATTTTTAAAAAATATTATAATTTAATATATTTAATTATTAAAAATACCAATTAAAAGAAATATAAATATCCTCAAAAATTCTTTCGAGTTTTCGTCACTACAGTAATTGTAATTTTCTTTATATAATATTATATTAATATTAAACGAAATTTTGTAATAATTCAATGTTTAAATACATAAACTAATCGATTTAAACACTTTATTCTTAATAAATTCTTATAATTTAAATTACTTTAATATCATATAATATTTAAATATATTTAATAATTTTTTTTTTTACTTTAATTAAAGTGTTCAAAATTTTGTAATAATTCAATTACAATGTTTAAACACAAAAAATTAATACATAACAATTTAAATTCATAATAAATATTTTAATTTAATTTATTTAATTATTAAAAGTAGCAATTAAAGAAAACTTCATATTTAAGGAATCTTTTCATATTTTGTATTTTTTTAAATAAAATGAATTAAAAAGTTTTAATAATAATTTAATTTTTTATAATATTAATTAAAGTGTTCAAAATTTTGTAATAACAATGTTTAAATACATAAAACTAATACATTAATTTAAGATATTTATACGTAATAAATATTTTAATTTAATTATTAGTTGTTAAAGAAAACTTAAAATATTTATGAAATCTTCTGAGTGTTCATCAGTATGTTACTAATACATTAATTTAAGATTTTAATTCATAATAAATATTTTAATTTAATTTATTTAATTATTAAACATCTTTAAGAAATCTTTTGATTTTTCATCACAATGTTTTGTACTTTTTTAAGAAAATAAAATATATAATAATTTAAATTTTTTAATAATGTAATTTTTTTATTAATAATTAAAGTGTTCAAAATTTTGAAATAATTCAAGAATAACGTTTAAATACATAAAACTAATACATACATTTTAATTTAATTTATTAAGAATTTAATTAAAGAAAACTTTTGAATTTTCATCACAATGTTTTGCATTTTTTAAGGAAAATAAAATATATAATAATTTAATAATTTTTAATAATTTTTTTGTTATTTTGTATTTTTTTCTAAAAGAAAAAATAAAAAATAAAAATTTAAATATATAAAAATCTTTTTAATATTAATTAATCTTTTTGAAATTTTGAAATAATTTAATGATAGTGTTTACACTAAATTGTTTGAGATTTTATAATAAGTCAATTATAATGATTTAATTTAATTTAATTTCTAATAAATATTTTAATTTTATTTACTTAATTATTATAATTATCGTGGGAAAAAATGTACGAAAGTATTCTTAATCTTTTCTCAGTAAATTATATTTTTTCGATGAGGAAATGGAAGAAAAATATGTATAATAATTGGAAAAATTTTATTACTTATAATTTTTGCACACAAATATTTAAATAACCGGCGCAAACTAAACAACAGTTTTAATTTGAACTGTCAATTACACAGTAAATCTGTTCGGTACACGAATAGCAAACATTAAACCTAACATTAAACTAGCTGTAAACAATGCCAACACATTCAGCTCGAAAACAATAATTACTTTCTCCTGTCGCATAAATTTTCCTATAAATTCCACGAATAAATAACAAAATGGATAATCAGCAATTGAACATATGACGCACATGCAAAAAAATATTACAGTAATTAAGCCATTTAAATATCAATATCGGATGCGAATTCTATAAATACACGAGATGTTTACTATCGGGTACTGTTTGTACTGTTTGACCAATGCAATCTTTATGACACCGACACCGTTATACATTTATTAGGTGTGACCTTGCTTTACGTAACTACCTCCAACATATGACTCTGCTTACATAACATCAATATCATCTGTGTGCATTGTCGTGCCAATTTTATTTTATTCAAATTTATTTATTTTATTCAACGTACACTTATTTCAGTTTTATCAACATAATTGGGTCGTTTAATGGACCATTTCAATTAAGGTGGTCAATTTTTGATGTTTTTAATAAGAATATTAATCAATTAAGAGTCTGAAAAATTCTCCTTGTACGTTCGTATGACTAACGAGTTCAACGTTCAACATAATTACATCGAAATCAACAATTAATTACATAAGAATAAACGCCAACAAATCACTTTTTTACACACGACCCATCGGTTTAATAATTGACAACCAATTATAATTACACGATTGATCAATAGGTTTGTTTTTCGGCTGGTCCCAAGGCTGTGTGTGTGTGTGGTTAATAAAATTGCATACAAAAAAATGGTCTAAGTACGCGACCTTGTGATAACGGTTAATAGTACAACCTTCAAGAACGGATATTGTTCTGGTGTGTGGTTCTATTTCCTGCAAATTATAAATATTCCACGTTGGTGCGTGCAATTTTAACATCGGATGCAACCGATATTTTTGCGATTTTATTAATTTTTTTTATTGTTATTACCGGTTCGAGGCCGAAATTTTTATCTACAACGTTGTAGGATGCAAAAGTCAAGGATTCGGTTAAATTTTTGCAAATTTATGCCCGACATTAAAACGTATTTAAGGTCTGAAACGCGGAAAATCTACAAGTCCAATCGATCTCAATTAGAGTGGGTTACACGGTGAAGGCGAAAAAAAATGTGAACGTGGGTTTTGTTTACTTTACGTATCAAACGAATTAATTCAGTTGGGCGCTTTCGAATTTTCGTCACACCGCTCAATTAAAACTAATAAACGTGTATTAATTCCGTGAAGGACCCGCAAAATGTCTATGAGTAAAAATTACCGTAATCATTGTGCCCCGATTACAATGACAAAAAATCACGGTTGCACAATATCCAAACCATTTCAGATCTCGCCGGTCGGGTACAATGACATGGGAGCCCCATTAAAATAATACCGGATAGTCTGAAATTGCTTGCACATGTTGAAAATGTTGAACGCCACAAGAAGCTGCGGCCGATATAAATTGCTGGATTAATAAAATTAGCAATTTTAAAGTAAATGTTTTAAGATAAACCGCTTCATTAATTTATGGTGCACGTGATTGCGAAGAATCCGAAGCAAATTTAAATTAAACTCCAACCAAAGTAATTGCCTGTGTGCATTTTTTTCCTCTCGTTTCGTTTGCTACCTACGTAATTGACAATATTTTCGTCGCAAGAAGTGGTCGAAAAAAGTCTCATTATTTCTTTACTCGAAATGAAACTGAAATTAGCCTTAATGGTTTGGGTACAGTTAAGTTTGTTTTACTTGTTAAGTTCGTAGCGTAACTAAAAATCTATTTGAATTTTATGTTCAATTTAATCTTATTAGTGAGAGTGCTTTATTTTAGGGTTAAGGTACTTTTAACAATATTAAAACTGTTGTTGGGTTTATTATGTAAACTGTTTAATGAATTAATTTAACGAGCTTAAATAAAATAACGAATATTATATGAAGTTATATCAACGAATTTCTGATCCCTCTAATTTTTCTTCCTACAGAGTCATTTAATTCCTGTAATAACATAATATTTAGCATTGTTTCCTTAAAGACTATAAACTCTAACGACTTTGTAAATTGCTGAAAATGATAAGCCTGTATTTACGAATCTAAAAATGTTCATAAATATGTTTATTATGTAAAAATTTCTTGTTATAAATGTTGCAAAACAATTCGTCTGATCATACTTTGAAATCTTCACATAATTAAGATAATATATTAAAACTGGTCAAGATAACGAATAATCAACTAATAACAACGAACGTTATATAAACAACTTTTTAAACCTTTAAAATTCTTTTAGGAATAACTGATTCGGGTTCGTCGTCTGATCACATGTTGAACTCTCTTGAGTAATCACAACATTTGGCATAGTTTCCTTAAGTTGGTAAACTTTAGCAACTTTGAAAATTGCCCAAAATAATAATCCTATGTATGTAAATCAAAAAATGTTCATATAAATGTTTATTATGTAAAGATTCTTTGTTATAAATGTTGGAAAACAATTGGTCTGATCATACTTAAAAATCGCCACATAAATAAGATAATATATTATAACTGGACGAGATAACGAAAATTAAACAAATAAAAAGGTAAAAAACTGACGTTATATACACAAATTTATATCGCCTGATCATATTTTGAACTCTCTTGAGTAATCATAACGCTTAGCATTGTCCCCTTAAGTTTGTAAACTCTAATAACTTTGAAAATTGCCCAAAATAATAAACCTGTGTTTACGAATCTAAAAATGTTCATATAAATGTTTATTATGTAAAGATTCTTTGTTATAAATATTGGAAAACAATTCGTCTGATCACACTTTGAAATATCCACATAAATAAGATAATATATTAAAATTGGACAAGATAACGAAAATTAAACGAATAAAAAGGTAAAAAACGAACGTTATATACGCAAATTTTTAATCCTTTTCAATTTTTTAAGAATCATTGATTTCGGTTCGTCGCCTGATCACATGTTGAACTCTCTTGAATAATCTTAACACTTAACATTATTTTCTTAAGTGTGTAATCTCTAACAACTTTGAAAATTGCTGAAAATTGTAAAACAGTGTTTAGGAATCTAAAAATGTTTACAAATATATTTATTATGTAAAGAATGCTTGTTATAAATGTTTCAAAGCAGTTTGTTCATAAATTGAAATCTCCATTTAAATAAAATAATACTTTAAAATTGGACAAGGTAATGAGAATATTAAATGAATGAAAATAAAAAAGTTAGTTCATATGAACAACTTTATAATCCTTTACAATTTGATCAGGAACATTGAATTCGGATTCGTCGGTTTTCTAAGCAAGTTTTCATTTTAAAAAATCCAAAAATGTTCATTATAGAATTAAGACTTTTTAATAAATTTTGTAAGCATAATTTTTATTTTATTTACTATAGTTGACTATATTTCGTATAGTTTTCGTATTTAAGAATCAAATTTTATGTATATAATTTGTATAAAGTAAATGAATTTTATACTCAATATTTAAATTATTTATACAGATTAAGTTTGGCTAATAGTACAGTATATAATTAAGACAATTATGAAACCTCGTAAGCATTTTTACACATTTTGAAACATTAAAAATATTTGCTATACAAAATAGTTGTGAAAATTTATAAGCAATTTTTTAAATAATTTATACAGTTTGATATTTAAAAAATAGCACAATATAAAATTAAGACATTTGAAAAACTGATTTTTTTTATAATTTATATATTTTAAAATTTCTAGTTTTAATATTCAATATATAATTTACACAGTTTAAAATTTCAGAAAAACTTATAATATACAATTAAGATAGTTGTGAAACTTTATAAGCAATATTTGAAACAATTTATACAATTTAAAATTTGAGAAATAGCACAATATAGAATTAAGACAATTGTGAATCTTCGAAAGTGATGTTCATAATTTATATAATTTAAAACCTTCAAAAAGTGATTTTTTTATAATTTAGATATTTTAAAACTTTCAAAAAAAAATTACTATACAATTAAGACAGTTGTAAAACTTAATGAGCACTTTTTATACAATTTACACCAATTAAAATTTCAGAAAAACATTCAGTATACAATTATTATACTTGCACAAATTTGTAAGCATTTTTTTAAAAATAATTTATAGTTTCAAATTGGAAAAATAGTAGATTAAACAAGTAACACAATTGTAAAATCTAATTTTTTATGTAATTTGTATAGTTTAAAACTTCGCTATACAGTTAAGACAGTCGTGAATGTTGCAAAGCAGTTTGTCTAATCATAATTTGAAATCTCCATATAAATAAAATAATATTTTAAAATTGGACAAGGTAATGAATATTAAAAGAATAAGATAAAAACAAATTTATTTTATATGAGCAACTTTCTAATCTTTTACAATTTTATCAGGAACATTGAATTCGGGTTCGTCGCCTGATCATATGTTGAAATCTCCTGAGAAATCGTAACAATTGGCACTGTTTCCTGGAGTCTGTAAAATCTAATGAGTTTTAAAATTACTGAATATAATAAAACTTTGTTTGCAAACTTATATGTGATCATAAATATATCTATTAAGTAAACAATCCTTGTTATAAATGTTGCAAAGTTATTAAAAATAATTTATTTCGTACCAGCTGTGATACCAGTAAATAGCAACAATTTTATTGTTTATTTATGCCGTACAGTTTCCTTCATACTTTATTATCCGACAACGTTTGCAACAAATCATATAAAAAAACTGATAGTAGACAAATATTGTAAATCTAGCAGTCGATACATGAGGTGTACAATAAATTGCCGCAAGTTATTTACCATAGACGCGTACCAGTTGACAGGATAAGCTCGCGCAGGAATCTGGAAATCTCTGGACAGCAACATAAGTTTGTTAACACTAATTGTCATTAAAACACGCGCATGGGATAAAACCACCGGTCAATACATCATCCTGTCAACCGGGATGGTTGTACTGGAACGGGTTTCACAATAGATGCCATTTGGCGTCTATTTGCAAACTGAAAATATCTGCAGCTACGATTTCAATTTAATGTTTAATTTTATAAATTATTAAAGTGCTTAACTTTAATGGCGACTGTTTATGTTTTAATCACAGAAAATTACATTGTTGTACACACACACACACAATTATGGTGTGCAAAAATATTAATTGACGATTAAACTTTAGTTTAGACTAATGTTTAATCAAAAGATTTTTTAATTGCTGTCAATCATTAAAAGTGACGAGATAAAACTGGCACAAGAAAAGCTGATTAAGAAACGTCCAGGAATTATAGTTATGTAATAACAACAATAGGCCATTTAGTTTATTGTAATGTAAATTCGAAATGGTTTAATTGCCGGTCAATTTGTTTTCATTAGGAAAAAACTAGTAATTTGCCTCGCTCCCTTGGTCCACAAATTGTGGTGCGATGCTAATGCCACTTTAATGCGATGCTTTTCGCTCACAAGAGGCCAACGACTTTCACAATCGTCCCGCTGATTTTATTTATTAAATTATTTAATCGTTGCGTTCGCACAACGCCTTCGTGCTCGGAATATTGGTTTTTGCACGTCGAACATATCGGCGATTTGATTCATAACAAACTGTGCGTGAGAATCTGTAACGTGGTAAAAAAAATCTGCCATTAAATCATACCCATAATTCATGTGAGAATATTGCATTAAACAAACAGAAATGTGGATGAACTCGAACGGAAAAGTGTTGCTTCAATACGATTTATTACCGCACACACTCACGATAATCTCCTTAAAGTATTTGTATTTTAAATTTTTATTATGCTCGAAAACAACAACAAGCAATTTTTTATATTATTTATATGGCTTAATGATTTCAGGATTCAATTAAGGCGGCTGTGAAGTTTTCTAAGCAATTTTTCTTATAATTTAGACATTCTAAAACATCCAAAAATGTTTATAATAGAATTAAGATGTTTTATTAAATTTTGTAAGCATTATTCTATTTACTATAGTTTTTGTAAACAAATTTTATGTATATAATTTGTATAAAATAAATGAAATTTTGTAAGCAATTTTTAAATTATTTATACTGATTAAAATTTGACAAATAGTACAGTATATAATTAAGACAATTGTAAAACCTCGTAAACATTTTTTTATAATTTGAAACATTAAAAAAAATTGCTATAAAAGACAGTTGTGAAAATTCATAAGCAATTTTTTAAATAATTTATATAGTTTGATACTTAAGGAATATCACAATATAGAATTAAGATATTTAAGAATCTTCGTAAGTAATTTTTTTTTTAATTTATTTAAGTCAATTGTAAAACCTTATAAGTGATTTTTTTATAATTTATATATTTTTAACTTCCAAAAAGTTCGTTAATTAAGATAGTTATGAATTTCCATAAAAAATTTTCTATACAATTTACACAGTTTAAAATTTCAGAAAAACGTTAAATATCCAATTAAGATAATTTACACAGTTTAAAACTTCAAGAAAATATTCAGTGTATTAATTAAGACAGTTTATTTAGCAATTTTTTTAATAACTTATAGTTTAAAATTTAAAAATTAACAGGATATTGAATCGAGTCAATTGTGAAACCTTGTAAGTGATTTTTTTTAAATTTTTATATTTTAAAAAACTTCCAAAAAGTTAGTTAATTAAGATAGTTGTGAAATTTTATAAGAAATTTTCTAAACAATTTAAACAGTTTAAAATTTCAGAAAAAATTAAATATACAATTAAGATAATTTACATAGAAAACATTCAGTTTACAATTAAGACAGTTTATTTAGCAATTTTTTTAATAACTTATTCAGTTTAAAATTTAAAAATTAACAGAATGTAGAATTACCTTAATTGTGAAACCTTGTAAGTGATTTTTTTTATAAATTAGAAAAACATTCAATATACAATTAAGATGATTGTGAAACTTTGTAAACAATTTTTTAAATAATTTATACAGTTTAAAATTTGAGAAATAGTACAATATAGGATTAAGACAATTGTGAATCTTCGTAAGTTATTTTTTTTATAATTTACACATTTTAAAACTTTCAAAATGTTCACTATACAATTAAGACAGTTGTGAAACTTCATGAGCAATTTCTTATACAATTTACACAGTTGATAATTTCAGAAAAACATTCAATATATAATTAATACAGTTGTGAAGCTTTGTAAACAATTTTTTAAATAATTTATGCAGTTTAAAATTCAAGAAATCGTATAATATAGGATTAAGGCAATTGTGAATCCTCGTAAGTGATTTTTTGTTTTTATAATTTAGACATTTTAAAACTTCCAAAATGTTCACTAAACAATTAAGACAGTTATGAAATTTCATGAGCAATTTTTTATACAATTTATACAGTTTATAATTTCAGAAAAATATTCATCATACAATAAAGATACTTGTGAACCTTTGTAACCAATTTTTTAAATAATTTATACAGTTTAAAGTTTAAAGAATAGCACAATATAGGATTAAGACAATTGTGAATCTTTGCAATTTTTTTATATAATTAATATATTTTAAAAACTTCACCTTAAGACAGTTGTGAAACTTCATAAGCAATTTTTTATACAATTTAGACAGTTTACAATTTCAGTAAAACATTCAGAATACAATTAAGACAGTTGCGAAAGTTTGTAAGGGAATTTTTTATATTTGAAAACCTCCAAAAAGTTCTCTACATAATTAAAACAGTTGTGAAACTTTATGAGTAATTTTCTATATAATTCTATACAGTTTAAAATTTCAGAAAAACATTATAAATATAGTAGTGAAAATTGTGAAACTTAAAAAAATTCACTGCACAATTAAGACAGTTGTAACCAATTTTTTATTTAATTTATACAGTTTAAAGCTTCCGGAATACAACTAAGATAACTGTGAAACATCTTAGACCATTTTTTAAAATAGAAAACTTCGTCGAAGCACATTCCCGGACGAATTCCGCAGGTGTTTCGTTTATGTCTTCCGTGGCGTGGTTTAGGATAAAATTTGCGCAATTACCAGCCGAATCCGTCGCCTTCAATCCGGGCAATAAAGATAGTGGATCAAAATTTTATGGTATCGGAATAGCGAAATTGGCGGCAATAAATCTGTAATGTACAGTTACAGTTAATTGCTGTACCTTAATAAACAAACAGTGGAGTCAAGGTTGACGCAATTACAGTCACGACGAATCGCCGGTTTTTCGTTCGATCGATTTTCCCCAAGAACGAAATAAAACCAACGCGAAATCTCGCTCACAGCAATAACAGTACCCGCTAAAAACCGTACGTAAGATGCAAACAAAAAAGCTTTAAAAAAATGTACCAATGTTTTGCATGTCGAAGTTTTGTACAAATAAAACCATCCCGCTGCATGTGTTTCTGTTTGGTTTTGTTAGATGCAGGCTAACTGTACCATATGATTGTGTGTACGTTTGGACTAGTTCACATTTTGGTTTTGACTCGTGTTTCGTTTTGTTTTGTTGTGGTATCGATGTTGATTTTGTATTCACGTTGTGTCATTTAAACGACCAAGTTTCGGACATCGATGAATGAACAACCGTTACGCTTGATATTCTCGGCGTATTCGTATTTTTAATATAAATAAAACCTTTACAGTTATACTATACAACGCATTGTGTTTTACGCGCAGATTATTGTATAACCGGGCGTAATTATTAGGCCGGATTATTTTCCTGTCGGTTTTCAAACGGAGAGAATGAAGATAATGGGAAATATTGTTGCTCGGTAGCACGTTCTTGCATCAAAGGAACAATAAAAAGACTAATGTTATAAAACGTGACGGTTTAAAAGCGTATTATCTTGATGAAAGTATTTAAGAGTAATGGGATCGTTCGACGTTCCCGGCCGGTTTGCTTATTTTCAGTTTTCCCGTAAAACCTGTCGTTCGATCGAAAAGAAAACTGTGCAGTTTAAAGTCGCATTAAAATAACGTACTTCCTGCGTGAATGAAAATTGGTCCGGCGAAAGAAGTGATTGCATACAATTTGAATTATTTATGGAGCCTTAATTAAGATAAAGTGAGAAATGAAGGTTTTAATTAAGAGCCGCAAATGAAATATCTAATTTTCGTATTATTCGTGTTTGTTTAATGCGTAATTATGGGTTATTATCAGGAATAATAGTAATAGTTTTGGTGTTAATTTTATGGATAATTGCCTTGGTAATTATTGGCCTTTTTCATTACCGCTTCTTTGTATGTTATTTAAGAATTAGATAAAGCTAATTTAGATTATTTAAATAATAATTATATATTTCTTCCCACAGCACATTCCAAAATATATAACAGAAACTTTATTTTACATATTTTGTGGGCAATTTTGGTGTTGGACACTTAGAAAATGACAAATTTGTTCCTTTCAGTTTATCAATTTACTTAATGCTTCCCTCACGTCTGATCGAGATTAATAATACTTCATTTTCTAAAATTTTCGGCATCTTTTTCAAATAACAACCAATATTTAAAATTACTACATTTCTGTTAATTCATCTATTTGAACTTTAGCATAAACTTGTAGATTTTTTATTTTTCTTTTATTTGTTGATAAAACCTTTCACCTTTTTCACTGCTTTGATTATCTAGACTTTCTAGAACGAACTCCAAATGATGGAAGAAAATATTAATGTTAATTGTCTTATTTGAACTTAGAAATTGAATATGTAGTATGAATATGTCTTACAATTATAATGAATGACAATTAATTGACACACTGTGCCTCGTGCATATTAATTGCGTTGTACTGTTGTAGCAACATTAATGCGTTACTTAATCTCTTTGACGTAATTGGGACATTTATGTTGTCCCAAAAACTTGTTAACATTTTCCTGATATGCTTGCAAGTGAATTCATTCATTCATTTAATACATTCTCTTTATACAATGAGGTAATTTACAATAGCATTTTTAAATACTATTGAAATTTTAATATTTTTAATATCAAACCATATATACAAACTATTGAAATCACACAGTTTCAATTAATAATATTCATTGATTTTTACAGTTTATATAAATAAAAAAATCAAATTGTTAGCACGAATTTTATACATTGTTTTCTTTGTTCTGTTTGTCACATTTTCATTTTGCCACTGTCGCCTGTTTATACAGTTTATTTAAATGAAAAATATGTAGATTTAGCAAATATCTTATACACTGTCTTTTCATTCTTCATACGTTTTTTGATCCATTATATTTTTTATTGAATAAGTTATCGATTAAAAATGTAATTTTGATCAATTATATATATATATTTTTTTTTTTTGAATAAGTTATAGATAATTTTATTTTTTTTATTTTAGCCATTATTCCCGGTTTACTTAAATGAAAAATATCGAAATTTAGCAGGAAATTTATACACTGTCTTTTTGTTTTTTTTTATATTATTTTCATTTTCCATCAGATTTTGATCAGTTAAGACTTTTTTATATGAATAAGTGATGGATTAAAAATATTGAGTTAAATCTCAATAATACTGTCGTTTTATTCTTTTCATCATATTTTCATTTTCCATACCATTTGGTTAGGTGTGATTATTTTACTGAATAAGTTATCGATTAAATATGTAAACCTAGGATAATTTTAATTAGCATAATTGGTTTATTTAAATAAAAAATATCAATATTTAGCAGGAATCTTATACACTGTCATTTTGTTCTTTTCATTACATCTTCATTTTCCGTCCGATTTTAATCAGTTAGGACTTTTTTAATTGAATATGTTATCGACTAAAAACGTAAAACTAGAATAATTTTAATCAATTATTATACAGTTCACATAAATGGAAAATATTGATATTTTTATTTTTCATCCTATTTAGGCCAACTAGAACATTTTTAATTGAATAAATTATAGATAAAAATGTAAATCTTGGGACATAAAATTATTTAATGTAGAAAATATATTTAAATGGCGATGTAACTGAAAATTGCATGTAATTAGAACTTTTTACAGCTGAAACCCAGTTATTTTTCTTCCAATCGAGACGAATTAGGTACCGTTGGATGCATAATTTACACATCTTTATAATGAAATATTATTCAACTTAATCGACTTGCCATTCATTTAAATGCCGCTTTAAGTAAAGTGGTATGTCGAAAAACACAAATTTACCATTTTCTAGGTGAGCGACCCAAATAAAAAAAAAATGAATATGATGATGTTTTTCGTGTTCAGCATTTCTTTGCATAAATATTGTGTGATCTGGAATTCCGACAAAAACAAGTACAACAAATAATATCGGTCCGTCGACAACAAACAACACGACAAGTTTCGCAATCAAATCAACATATTAAATTCAGTCGTAAGACATACGAAATGGTATAACAGAGCGTCTCGTTATGCAGCACTGTCTCATAAATATTCTCGAGATGTAAATTGTCCCGGCTCCCAAATAAATACCGTCGTTACATCATTAATATTTAGTTCCTTGTATCAGTTACTGGTCTTTTTAATATTCGCCTTTATCTCCTTACACACGGTCCGGAGGATGTGTAGGAAGAAATGTCCTTCGGTACACGGAGTGCACGCCATATATGGCCGTTACACAAGAACTAGTTAACTATACGTCACTAGAAAACAGTCACCGACGGTAATTCATTAGATAATTTCGTTTGCGTTTTATCTGCGCACCGATTGAATTAAGTGGCGGGAACGGACGGATCCCCTGGTCATTGTCAATTACCATAATAAGACTCGGGGAGAACGGATAAAAAATCGAGATTTGGGTGGTCCGTCGGTGCGTTTCGTGTTAATTAACTAAAAACCCGGATAACTGCTAATTGGAATCCGTTTATCAGTCGGATTAGAAGTTAGTTCTTGAGC
The DNA here is from genome assembly GCF_024364675.1 of Aethina tumida. NCBI lineage: Eukaryota > Metazoa > Arthropoda > Insecta > Coleoptera > Nitidulidae > Aethina > Aethina tumida. The sequence continues at coordinate 13,558,127 of NC_065439.1, forward strand.
CGGATCTGATCACTTCATCTCCAGTCGTTTGGAAGATGTGAGCTAAGGCTGGGCAATTAGTGCAATTGAAAATTACAACTAAACAACCAGCTTTTGATATTTGTACCATCTTACCAACGGGGTGCAGAATGGGGACTCACCTAGAAACAAAAACGGATAATTAATATATTGTGTGCAATGGTAACTATCCTTGTAACAAACTTAGTTTGCCATTTAATATATCGTTATGGGTATAATTAATTGTATTTATAATAAATTGCAAAACTGGTATTACAGATAAATTGTTTCAAAGCGCCAACATGGCAGAACTGTTTGAGTAATACTTGTGAACTTTATTAACTTTCATAGAAACGGTGTTGATGTGCAAAAAATGCAGAGGATTCTTTGAACTACAAACTAGTTAATGGAATAAATCAGAAAGTACTTTTATTTTACGTCTTCTTCTTATGGTCGTAGCTTTTTTAAGTTACATAAAGTTATGTACTATTACCAAGGCCTAATAACTCATTGGGACTTTCAGAAGAAACAACTAAGTGGGAAAGTGATTTGCAGTTTTTCACCTTAGAAAACACTTTAAAATTGTAGTTTTAAAATTGTATTAAACTGTAGTTATGGCGAAAATAAAATTACCATTTACTTCTTTCATTCCCAGACAACTGAAAGAAATAGTTGGGGCCCTCATTAATTCAGTTCGAGTGCCCCATCGGCTTTCACACCCCGTTCAAACCATAAACGAACAACCCGACAAACCATATCGGTAATATCCTTCGATTAGCTCCGAACAAGAACAATGGCTCGTCGTAATTGCACGTCTGTCTTAAGAATAATTCATCAATGGGATTGAAAGGCGAGCGTAATTACTGAATTATGGGCAATATAATACTAATTGTTTCCCTGGTAGCGCCCGTAACATTCTGGATTGCGGTGCCATTAACGCTTTAAATGGTAAATCGGGCTATCTCGTTGCCAGCCAGTTTCTTTTGTTTCGCCTAAAACAATCGATCGTGCCTCACATGCAACTAGAACGCGACCTTAATTCGTTATTTGGATCACTTTTAATTTTTAGAGTGCGATACTCATCTCCGGCCGTTTAATTTGTGCCTACGAGCCGGATCGATAAAAGTTAAATGTCAAAAATCTAGGCCACCATGTGATGATGCCGAGATGGACATATTGGAAAGTAAAAGTAATTACGTGGAATTCGTCGAGCGTCTGTTGCAAATCGTAATTTTCGGTCGATTATCCATAGCTTCCTCCTCCTGAAACTTTATTAAATATTTTAACAGCCCGAGCAAGCCGAATGGATAATTTGCATCAGAAATACCAAAACGAATTGCGCCACATTGTCCGTTTATGACGTATAAAAATGGCTTTGAAATTTGAACGGTTGATGGTCTAATGGGTTTTAACACCTAGCCGATGGTTCCTAATTGTAAATCACACGTAGTGGATGGTAATATGATTAATAAAAAAAAATAATACATAATTACAATAATTTTCTGTTGGCCACGGTGCGAGTGAGCCCAATTAAATTTAATTAATCGCATTAGAATATTAATTGCACGGTTACTAAACAATTTCCTTCGGCCGGTTTGCATATAGTCCACATTTTCACACCGGACAAGCGAATGCAGGCAACGTCGTCGAAAAAGATAACGCCATCGTTATCTGCCGGCTGGGATCACGGAACGTGATAGCTATTTTTGTCAAGTGCACGGCTTAGGGAGCATCTCTAACAGTAAAACGAATAAAGAATGTCACACAGAGCAGAAAGTTTGTTGACCGATCATCACATTCGCCTGGTTTATTCACTTTTACAGACAATTGCCTTATGTGTGTCAATGGTTGAATATTAATGAACGACGACTCGAAGGTTAAAAGGTCTACGTGAATTTACACTGTAATGGGTCTAATAAAAACCGGCTAATTGAGTCGTGAATTTGTAAAGTAAGTGCCGATAAAATGTTAATCGCTGTTATCTTTACGGCTGCACATTTATAAATTGCACTGGATAATCCATAATCAAATAAACCCATTTAATCCACAAATGGTGATGGGTTTTCTTAATATAATTAATGGAGGTGGCTTGGATTTCATTAGATTTATTAAAGCCCACCGGTGGGAATATTAATTAAGAGATTAATTTAAATTTCATTCATTAAAACTATTTTTTTTTTTTTTGATGCGATGTAACGGTGTAAAGAGTGATCCAGTTCGGAATAAATGTCAGTTTGGTATGTAAACAAGGAAACTTTTAGGTAAAGTAACAGGACTTTTATTTATAATTAAAATTGTTGGTAATTATTGTTCGCAATACTACAAACTAAATGACACTGACTGTTATTAATTAAAAAACATTGAATATTTATTTTTGCTTCAGTAAAATTACGGTATTTATTTATGAATGTATATTACTACTCAATAAAATCTATATATATATTAGATTTAGAATATTAAAAAAGTATGTTTCTAACGTTTAACTTACATATATTAGATTTAGAATATTAATAAAAGTTTATGTTTAAAATTAACTTTAAAATAACATTGTCTACAATAAATTCTATTCAATAATCACCATTAAAAGGTCAGCCTCAGTTTTGACCTCTTCTCAATTAAACCAAGTATAACATAAAAATTGGACAATGTCAAAAATTAATAATTAATATTCAGAAATCTTCTCTACACCATAAAACTAACTCACCTTTAAAGATATAAATATGATTATTGCACAATTCATATTTCTTTATTTCACATTTGTACTCAAATATTTCATGATCAGATACATTTTCTTAAGGTAAAAACAAAAAAATAGCTCCAAAGATAAAAATATCGTTCAGACACAATTCATGTGACTAGAAAAAAGTATAAAAAACAAAAAATTGTCGTTTTGCACAAAGCATATAAATTTGGGACATACATATTATGATCAGACACCATCTCTTAACAAAAAGGCATCGTTCATCCCATAAGAAAACGAATGTATGTTCTTGTAACTGAAATAAAGATCCACCTCTTCAGAATTAACTCAATTATTATGTAAAAAATGGGAGATTGATAAAAATAACTAAGGGCCACATAGAGAAATATCTGGACTATGTTGGATGAAGTAAATCCTCCAGTTTAACATTTTGTCAATTTGTCAGCAACAAACTGTTGCATTTATCGTTTGATTTCATCAAACATTCTCATTCACATTCATTTTAACTACTGTTTTTCCAGGTTTACCAACCTCAACTTTATATTGTCCAGACTTGTGGAAATTGTCATAATCAAACCATTTTTCATCATAGGTGACAGTCGGTAATTCTTAACCTCCTAATGTTATTAAACTCACTTTTCTCGTATGATATCAGTTTGTTCAAGGGTTTGAACCACTGTTTTACCAGGTTTACCAACTTCAACTTTGTGTTGTTCAGATTGGTCAGAATTGTCATAAACAACTCAATTTTTATCGTAAGTAACAGTACGATCAATAAAAGGCTTATTTGCGTTGCATACAAAGATATAGACAGTAATTGCTAATCTGCTAATTTTGTTAACCTCACTTTTTTCGTATAATATTCAGTTTGTCCAACATTTTGAACTACAATTCGCAGGTCTACCAACTTCAACTTTGTGTTGTCCAGACTAGTAAGAATGGTCATAATCAACTCATTTTTCATCGTAGGTGACAGCAGGATAATTAAAAGACCTTTTAATTTTGTTAACCACATTTTTTCGTATGGTACTAGTTTGTCCAATAATTTTATGAAATTTATTGCATGGAATCTCCTTATAATTTCTGATTCATTGCTGTTTAGTTCCAAACATGTTACATGAAGATTTTGAACCAGATATTGCTTATTTTCTTCGTTGGTACAAGTATTAGGATGACCTTGACGTAATTTATCTTCAATAAATTTATTGCCACTTTTAGATGAACAAAACCAAAGTCAATAATTGGTCATTGCATTAAACTGATTTTTAAAAAAATAATGTAAATTTGCACGATTTTTACTACTTCAATACGTGATATTTGTTTTAATAACTTATAATAAGCTTTAATAATGTTATATACAGTTAGTTTTAGACTGTAATATAAAAATTTATTCAAAGAAACCATGAAACAAAATTGTAATTGACTTTTTCTGGTACCTAACGCATAACTGTACAAGTTAATGCACAAAATAACTTTAAACATCAAAAATTTCTGGTATGGAGCCATAAAATCTAAGAATAATTTCTATTAAATCATAATTAATTAGTCCGTAGACTCGGAAAGGCCCGAAGCAAACGCGGTGGCACAAAACAAAATTAGAGACATCAATCCAACAAACAGAAAGTGTTGTTATTATTATAAATTCTTTAGATTATTTAATCTTGTAGGCCGCGATAATTAACGTTGTGAAACACGATTTGTGTAGGCCGACGTTGGTTTTTATTGTCCGCACGTCAGAACGGGAAGAAGAGTTTTGTCAGATGGAAAATGGAGGCGGGTTAATTATGCGATCGGACGACGGTTTTTCGTTCCGGCGTTCGACGAACGTAAATTTAAATATTTCGTCGTCGTCTCGTATTAATGTCCGCCGTGAAATTATGGCGGCGATTCTCGGTAATAATGCCATTTTTGCCAGTTGATTGCATGCCTCCTCGCCACACGGCCGATATGGCAAGACACGGTGACTTCGTGTCCAACTGCGACGGTCGTGGACAATCATTTTTACTTGTGCCAGTGTCCGACGTGACGTTAAATATTTCCAATGTCATAAATTAATGCGGGGACGCGGCCACGGCGAAAACACACCGTCAGCTGACGGTTTGAAGACGCCAACGACAAAAAGGGTTTCCAACAAAACAAGCCTACGTTTCAGGAATCAGCATAAATACAAATCTAGATCGTTTTGGTATTGATTTATCGACGCCTAATTGATTTCACGTCGGCTCGACTATCAGTTAATGGCGTTGCCGTATCTTTTAAGTAATTTCACCGTTTCTGAACCCGTGGGAGTTATGACATGTAACGGTTCGATTCACTTTTTTGTTGTCCTCCTCGGTTCGGATGCAAATCGCCGTCCGTAAACGGATCGACCGCGGTTTTTGTTTCGGCCAAACCGCAAAAAACTGTCATTTTTCTCCAGTCAACAAACGTTTGAACGACCGATAATTTATTGGTCGTAAAACGTGGTATTTTGTTCTTGTGCGGTTGGGATTAGCGTTTCAATAATTTCTGTGCTTAGAAGGTTTCCTGTCCGCGTTAATTTAACGATGTATTCCAACGTCCAGTTTAATATTTAATAAATTACGCCGCGTTTGTGGCACAAAATGAGAAAAGCAGGCATTCCGATTTTGCCATTCCTATTTTTTTAAGTGAAATAAAGCTCAACAGCATAAAAGCAGCAGCATCAATTACGCCTCGGTCGGCATTTTATTGTGTTCTAACGCACATGGCCGAGGCTTAGTTCTAATTGTATGGTAATCTGGAATATCCAGTTTTGGTTAGGGCACTTCTCATCGTTAAATCTCGACATTTCACGGCGGAAAATGGGTCTTCCGTTAAAGCGGACAGTTAAAAAATACGTTTCACTTTTGGTTTTATTTTAACTGTTCCACCGTGTGATATGTTATTCATACATTCGAACCTGTAACGGTGCTGGAAATAATAAAACATCAAGCTTGCACCGTGCAAGTGATTTTAAATAATTTCTGGGGACAAACAATTAACAGTCAAACGTATTCTCTTGATGATAAAATCAGAAATCTTCTCTTGACAGTAAAGAGAAGATTTCAAGTCATATGCTTTGTGTAAAGAGAATATTTGTATGTTCAAGGCTATTTTGAGCCTTTTTATCCAGCGAAGATTTCTTACCATTAATTGTTTGTGTCCAGAGACGATTTAAAGCCATACGTAGTGGTAATTTTGACGCGATCGCCAATTAGAGGCGACCGGCAAAGAAATGTGATCTATTAATCTTTAACACTTTGGCCTATAATTACGTCTGTAAATCCGCACGATACGATCGTGTAAAAAATCAGCAGAGGACGTATAAATTAAGGGCAGTGATAACATAATTGCACGGCAGCAGGAATGACCAATGACGTCTCGATGCATGGAATATATTCAATGGCGACCAGATCCTATCGGCCATCGTAATTAGTTTATTGTTTTAAATAGGAATGGATTTGAATAGATGTTAATCTGGACGTGGAAAAATTATGTACAGACGTGCCGGACCAAGATAACGTCCAAATATTTATCAGCGTCTGGTCGCTACGTGTTTTTTCGGATCGGCGACGTTTCAACACCTACGGAACCTTTTTGTTTTCGGATGGTGGAAAGAGCGTTCCTATTAATATGCAAACGCATGAATCGAATTCTGACTAACGTCGCTTTTCGCCCGAACGAAACCTGCAGCTATTTAAGCGTTTGAGCATGAACGATGTGTGAAATTATTTCCAAACACGTATGTTCTTGGAACCGTGCATTTATTACCGTAAATGCACCCGACGATATTGACCACTCGCAGATTTATTCCCACAGATAGGTTTTTTTTTTCTTTCAAATTCGTGCACAGTTACGTATCACAGGTCGTGCGTAAAAATTGCTGCGACACTGAAAAAAAATCCTGCAATTTTACGACCTGGGAATTCGAAGATTCGTTTCCACATTATTTTTGCTTTTTATTTGTTTCGTGCTATAGAAACAATACGCAGGACGCAGTTAAACACGTTGCGACACTGTTAATTTACATGTTTGTTTAGTGCACGAAGGACGGCAGTTATGAAATATCTGGTGACTGAAAAATAACTTGCCGGTTTGGTAATCGATCTTAGATGACCACATGTCTGTTGTCTCGGGTTAATTGACGTGTGCAATTCCACGACGCGGGAACGCGCCAGGGAAACAGTTTTTACCTTTTTCCTGCAAAAGTGCCGGATCCACAGTTATTTCGCATGCATAATGATAGAAAGGTGCGGAAGCCGATTTCGCGCAAACGAAAACCAAAACAACACGCCGTTTATTATTTCCAGCACCGTTATCGGTTCGGATGTGTGAGTAATGTATCTCACGGTGGAACAGTTAAAAGAAAACCAAAAGTGAAACGTATTCTTTAACTGTCCGCCTTAACGGGAGGCCCATTTTACGAAATTTCAAGATTTAAGGACGGAAATTGTTAATTGCTTGTGTCAAGAAATCATTTAACGTCTTTTCAAGGGTGGTTTTCTTCTTTTTGTCAAACAAAGATTATTGGTGGTGTGCAGAAGTAATTTAATGTCATATGCGCTATGCAAGGAATGCTTTTTTAACTCTGTTTTTCTATATTCACGTTAAGAAAAGATTTCTGATCGTTAAACGTTTGTGTTGAGAAACGATTTAAAGTCGTGTTCATTATACAAGGACGATATTTTTATTTTTAAGGGTATTTTTCCTTCTTTGTGTTAAGAAAATATTTGTAATCGTTAAATGTTTATGTCCAAGAACATTTTAAACTCATTTACGTTGTGTAAGGACGATGTTTTTATCTATAATGCTTTTATAATATTTACGAAAATATTTCTAATTATCAAATATTTATGTATAGAAACGATTTGAAGCATATGCATTGTGTAAAGAGTATATGTTTATCTTCAATGCAGTTTTTTGCCTTCTTGTCAAGAGAAGATTTTTGGTCGTTAAATATGTTAAACAGCATTGAATATAAAAATATCCTCTTTATACAATGCATGTGACTTTAAATCGGTTCTGAGTACAAAAATTTAACGACCAGAAAACTTCTTTCTCTTCACATAAAGTCAAAAAACAGCATTGATGATAAAAATATCCTCTTTGAACAACGCATATGACTTTAAATCGTTTCAGGACCCTTACATTTAACATTCAGAAATCTTCTCTTGACAAAAAGACAAAAAACAGCATTGAAGATAAAAATATCCTCTTTGTACAATGTATATCACTTTAAATCGTTTCTGAACACAAACATTTAATGATCAGAAAACTTCTCTTGACATTGCAAAAAACAACATTGATGATAAAAATATCCTCTTTATACAATGCATATGACTTTAAATCGTTTCTCAACACAAACATTTAACGATTACAAAACTTCTTATGACATAAAGGCCAAAAACAGCATTGGTGATAAAAATATCCTCTTTGAACAATGCATATGACATTAAATCGTTTCAGGACACATACATTTAACACTCAAAATCTTCTCTTGACACAAAGACAAAAAACAGCATTAAATATAAAACTATCTTCTTTATACAATGTATATCACTTTAAATCGTTTCTGAACAGGAACATTTAATGATCAGAAAACTTCTCTTGACATAAAGGCAAAAAACAACATTGATCATAAAAATATTCTTTTTGTACAACGTATATGACATTAAATCGTTTCAGGACACATACATTTAACATTCAAAAATCTTCTCTTGAAACAAAGGCAAAAAACAGCATTGAAGATAAAAATATCCTCTTTGTACAAAGTATATCACTTTAAATCGTTTCTGAACATAAACATTAACGATCAGAAAACTTATCTTGAGATAAAGGCAAAAAACAGCATTGATGATAAAAATATCCTCTTTGTACAATGTATATCACTTTAAATCGTTTCTGAACAGAAACATTTAACGATCAGAAAACTTCTCTCGACATAAAGGCAAAAAACAGCATTGAATATAAAAATATCCAATTTGTACAAAGTATATCACTTTAAATAGTTTCTGAATACATACATTTAACATTCAGAAAACTTCTCTTGACATAAAGGCAAAAAACAGCATTTATGATAAAAATATCCTCTTTAAACTATGCATATGACTTTAAATCGTTTCAGGACACATACATTTAACGTTCTTCTCTTGACACAAAGGCAAAAAACAACATTGAATGTTAAAATATCCAATTTGTACGATGTATATCACTTTAAATTGTTTCAGAACACAAACATTTAACGATTACAAAACTTCTCTTGACATAAAGGCAAAAAACAGCATTTATGATAAAAATATCCCCTTTGTACAAAGCATATGATTTTAAATCGTTTCAGGACACATACATTTAACATTCAGAAATCTTCTCTTGACACAAAAGTAAAAAACAACATTGAATATAAAAATATCCAATTTGTACAATGTATATCACTTTAAATCGTTTCTGAACACAAACATTTAACGATCAGAAAACTTCTCTTGACATAAAGACAAAAAACAGCATTAAATATAAAAATATCTTCTTTATACAATGTATATCACTTTAAATCGTTTCTGAACAGGAACATTTAATGATCAGAAAACTTCTCTTGACATAAAGGCAAAAAACAACATTGATCATAAAAATATTCTCTTTGTACAACGTATATGACATTAAATCGTTTCAGGACACATACATTTAACATTCAAAAATCTTCTCTTGAAACAAAGGCAAAAAACAGCATTGAAGATAAAAATATCCTCTTTGTACAATGTATATCACTTTAAATCGTTTCTGAACAGAAACATTTAACGATCAGAAAACTTCTCTCGACATAAAGGCAAAAAACAGCATTGAATATAAAAATATCCAATTTGTACAAAGTATATCACTTTAAATAGTTTCTGAACACATACATTTAACATTCAGACACCTTCTCTTGACATAAAGGCAAAAAACAGCATTTATGATAAAAATATCCTCTTTAAACTATGCATATGACTTTAAATCATTTCAGGACACATACATTTAACGTTCTTCTCTTGACACAAAGGCAAAAAACAACATTGAATGTTAAAATATCCAATTTGTACGATGTATATCACTTTAAATTGTTTCAGAACACAAACATTTAACGATTACAAAACTTCTCTTGACATAAAGGCAAAAAACAGCATTTATGATAAAAATATCCCCTTTGTACAATGCATATGATTTTAAATCGTTTCAGGACACATACATTTAACATTCAGAAATCTTCTCTTGACACAAAAGTAAAAAACAACATTGAATATAAAAATATCCAATTTGTACAATGTATATCACTTTAAATCGTTTCTGAACACAAACATTTAACGATCAGAAAACTTCTCTTGACATAAAGACAAAAAACAGCATTGAAGATAAACATATCCTCTTTGTACAAAGTATATCACTTTAAATAGTTTCTGAACACAAACATTTAACGATCAGAAATTTTCTCTTGACAGAGATGCAACAAAAAAGATTAAAGATAAAAAATCCTCTTTACAAAATGCATATGACTTTATATCGTTTCAGTACGCGAACATTTAACGATCAGAAATCTCCTCTTGACAGAATACATACGACCTCAAATCGATTCTGGACACAAACATTTAGCGAACAGAAGTCTTCTCTTGACGGAAAGACAGAAAAACAGCCTTGAAGATAAAACCATCGTCCTTGCACAGTGGCATCCCGTTTCAGGCGGGCAAAAAAAAAGGCACGCCGCCTATTAATGGAGACAGCACTCTTCTAAATTTATATCAACGGCATTAAACATCGTCTGGTGGACTTGGCGTTGCACTCCGCCGAGCAATGTTGTAATTAGTTTTATCTCGAAAACAGGAACGTTTCGCGTATAGCGCTTCGGAAGACACCAGCTGGAATTTTACACCGCATTACACTGTAACAGCGTACCGGGTACGACCGAGATAAAGGCGAACGCTGCGGATTTCGCGGGCGGCAAAAATCCGGACGATTTCATTTCATCGAGATAGCAAACGTGGCGGCAGCAATCAGCGTTATGCTAATCCGACTGGATGCACATTGACATGGTCGTCGTCTTCGGGATGTTCGGTCTGCTTTAAATCGGCGCGGCCAAAGGCGATCGCGAACAATGCACGACCGGCTGGATGAACGGCAATTTCCGACGCGGGGCTGAAAAAAGCCGTCCGTTCTCCCCTTGAGGATGGTTCAAGGTCCGTGGTGGATCGACTGCGAGGCGATTTTCAGGTGGACAGACTGTTATTTATGGGCTTTAAAACCGGCATTAATCAATTTTACTGGCCGCAATTTGCATGTGATGTTTTTTAGTTATTATTTTTACGTAGTTTCTACGATTGGTTTCACGGTTTAAATTGAAATTGTTTAACTGATTACCATTTAGTTGTACGGTTTTATACATTTAACTATTATACAGCGTCTATGAGTGATCGCTGAAGAACTAAATGGCGAGGAATGCGAGAATAATTTCCCTAATAATATTGCAGCTGCTCGATATCATTATTTGGTGATGCATGAACTGCGGCAAGTCGGATGAAAATGCTCTAACGGTTGCACTGAATGTCAACAGTTTTATATTTCGTCCGGCAAAAACACTAATCACGCTTTAATGGTTCGAGTTTAAAAATAATTCATTTGAATTTTATGGTAATTTTCAGCGTTTTATTGCTGTTGGTGGTACTGTTATGCTGTAAAAGATACTCGACTTTAAAATAAAAAAAGTAAAATAGTAACAGTAAATAACAATGTAACAAGATATTTGACATCAATAAGTTTTATTTGCGTTACCAGTCTTTCAGTGTAATGAGTTTTGCAAACAAACTGCATACCATTAAATTGGAAAAAATTGCTTGGTTAAGTTTTGAACCATGTAATTTATGTGAATTCAGATAAAAAATAAATAATTTTGTAACTGTTTCTTTTTTTTTAATTTTTTAATTTAAAGTGATGAGTTGCAAACTGTTTAAAATTAAATTGGAAAATGCAATTTTGAAATTTATTTATTTACATGTGAATACATAAAAATAAAATAAATTTTACTGTTTAATAATATTTAATTAATAAGAATAATTAATTTAATACCTTTTTTTTAATTTTTTTTACGTAAATAAACTATAAAAATAAGTTATAAAACATTGCTACTTTTATTTATTATAATGACTTTTTATATTAAATTTAATAATAGCAAATATTAAATAAAATCTAAATAAAAAGAATTTTGCTGTTCCGAAAATTTATTCAAATAATAAACAAATTCGCTCATGACTTATATAGTATCCAAAATACAAAAAATATTTGTACATCTCAATTTTTTTTTCATAAATTAGAAATGATAAGTTGCAAATAAACTGTATAAAATTAAATTGAAAAATATACTACCAACAATTTTTAATTATTTTTATGATTTCTAAATTAATTTTATTAAAAACAAATGTGTTTTATATACATATGTATAAATAAAATTAAAATTAAAATAAATTTGCTGTTTCCAGTGTTAATTAAAACAATAATCAAATTCGCTCATGATTTATATTGTATCTAATAATACAAAAAATATTTGTACATCTCATCATCTTGAGATTATTTTTTATTTTTTATTTTTCATAAACTTTAACAGATAATTACAATTAAACTGTATAAAATTAAATTGAAAAATATACTACAAAAAATTTTTAATTATTTTTGTGATTTCTAAATTAATTTTGTTAATAACAAATGTGTTTTATATACATATGTATAAATAGAAATAATTTTGCTGTTTCCAAGGTTAATTAAAACAATAATCAAACTCACACATGATTTAACATATATAATATCCAAAAATACAAAAAATATTTGTACATCTCAATATTGAGATTATTTTGTAATTTTTTTTCATAAATTATAAATTGCAAATAAACTGTATAAAATTAAATTGAAAATATGCTACTAAAATTTTTAATTATTTTTATCATTTCCAAATTAATTTTATTATTAATAAATATGTATAAATAAAATAAAAATAAAATTAATTTTGCTGTTTTCAAAGTTAATTAATAAATAATTCTCTCATATTTTACATAGTAACCAAAAATACACACATTTCTTTCATACATTTAAAATGATAATTTGTAAATAAACGTAAAAAATTAAATTGAAAAATATGCTAAAACTTTTCATTATTTTTTAAATTAATTTTATTAATAACAAACATGTATAACATACATATGTATTAATAAAATTAAAATAAAATTAATTTTTCTGTTTCCAAGGTTAATTGAAATAATAATCAAATTCTCTCATGATTTATATAGTATCCAAAAATACAAAAAATATTTGTGCACCTCAATCTTGAGATTATTTTTTATTTTTTTTCATAAATTTCAACTGATAAATTACAAATAAACTATATAAAAATAAATTGAAACATATACTATTAAAAATGTTTAATTATTTTTATGATTTATAAATTAATTTTATTAATAACAAATGTGTTTTAAATAAAATTAAAGTAAAATTATGTTGCTGTTTCCAAAGTTAATTAAAATAATAATTTAATTCACTCATGACTTATACAGTATACAAAAATTCAAAATAATATTTGTATATTTAAACCTTGAAATTATTTTTTCACAAATTTAAAATGATAAGTAGCAAATAAACTGAATAAAATAAATAAATTGAAAAATATGCTACTAAAAATTTTTAATTAATTTTACGATTTTTTAAATTAATTTTATTAATAACAAATGTATTAAATACATATACATATGTATAAAGGAAATTAGAATTAAATAAATGTTGCTATTTCTAAGATCAATTAAAACAATTATCAAATTCGCTTATAATGTATACAGTATTCAAAAATACAAACACATATTTGTACATCTAAGTCCTGAAAATATTTTTTATTTTTTTTTATATATTTAAAGTGGTGAGTTACCAATAAACTGTATAAAATTAAATTGAAAAAATGCTGCTTAAAATTTTTAATTACCACTATGAATTTATGTATTTATTTTATTAATAACAAATCAGTATACTTATGTACACATAAAAATAAAATAATGAATTAGCTCATTAATTTTAATAATTAAAAATACGTAAAAACTCCGTATTGTTCTTGAGATAAATAACCAAAGACATTTCTTCTGATAAAATCCAAGGAAATGTTTATTTATAGGTATTGTTTTTGCTGGTTATGCTTTTTGATCACGGATAAAAGCTTAATCGATTACTTCCTCCAAAACATCGTACTGTTCATTTTTTTTTAATTACAAACAACGATTATTTAAAAAACTAAACAATCATTAAAAAAATTAACTAGTTCTTCATTTGAATACCTACAAGAACCGATTATTTTTTTTTTAAACTGTAGTTAACGACGTACAAACAGACGATTTTTTAGTAATCTATAAAAATAGATATTTATCAGCGCATCACTTTTAAATTAGTAAATACGTAATTACTGTTATTAGTTTATGAACACAATGGTTTAAAAAATACGTTACCTAATACCCAACACCTATTTACGTTGTCCTTAAATAATCCTACAAAGTGAATTTTAATGTAGCCGAATCATTATTCTTAATTTCGTAAGATTTTTATTACAGATATTTGTGATTCATCGCCAATAGACAAATGTTAAGCAAGTTTATTATTATGCTTTGGAGAATTCTATTTTTAAATATCATCTAATAGCTCTGATAGAAGTTAATAATTTTAATTATGGGAGAACGTCAAACAATATTATTGTGGACATGAGTTTATGGCGGGATTCCACACTTATCAGTATTAAAGTAAACAATTTATCCTTAAGAAAACATATACTTTATCGTATCCGCAGTAAAGATAACAGAATAATGCAGCAGAGTCTTGTTTGAATTGACACAACAAGTTAAAGTTACACACTGGTACTCCCGTATAAGCTTGTCGATGTTTACAATTAACAGTACCTTAATGATTGGCTTGCAAAACAACCGAACTCGATGATGATGTCATTGCGAAATATATGGACAAAATCCAGTTATAAAAATATATTCCGAACCTGTTGAGATGACTAAACCGAAGGGAACAGTATAATTTATACTCAAGTAGTCATTGTCGCTGGACAAGACAACATTTATATTCAATGGAGTACCATTCAGCATTGTTTAAGACCATATGCTACGGAGATGATGAACGATGAATACCAAATGAGAAATATTTTTTTCACTTTTATTAATAACAATGCATCGATACACGCAACTTTTGCACTTTTGTCTTCGTACAAAACTGGGTCAGCAAATCCGTGCAAGTTGTCGGTTTATCCCATAACATTTCTACCGTAGATTGGAGTAATTTTTTTGCGCGGGAAAATCGAGTTCAACGAACACGTCGCGTTGGAAAATCGCATGAAATTCGCAACCGTTCATATTGTTTATTAAATTCTCGGAGCGTTCCGTTCGCTCGTTGGAGCCGAAGAAACAGGAAGTCGGCTGTACGTGATTGCCCGGAGACGGCGGATGTTGAACTGGTCGGAAATGCCATATGATTCTAGGGAATTTCTTCGGCGTTTTACCATTTTTTCTTTTTTCTGCGTGCCCTGCGTATTATTCATATTTCATAATCGTAGCCGATCTACGCCATCTCGCACTTCCGGACGTGCTATTTCAATAAGTCGGAGTCTCAAGGGTTCGCTATGGAGGTACCTCATTTGTTTTATCCTCAAGTAGTACTGAATAGAACTAGAAACATCTTTCTTCAGTGTATTTATTTCTCCTTAATTAATTTCCAACTTTACCATGAAATATTTTCAGCACAAAAACAATGATATTCCAAAAAATGTTCATATATTACTTCATTTTGTAAAACTTGAAACTTCTGAAGTCAAAATAGCAAAATTGATCAGTTTAATGAAGTAAACCAATCTACTTCCTGAACTCAACAAATTTTAAACTTCAA
Source organism: Aethina tumida (assembly GCF_024364675.1). Classification (NCBI taxonomy): domain Eukaryota; kingdom Metazoa; phylum Arthropoda; class Insecta; order Coleoptera; family Nitidulidae; genus Aethina; species Aethina tumida. Next base: position 13,573,752 of record NC_065439.1, read on the forward strand.
TTACATAGGTTTCCTATGATTTATTTTTTTTATTATTATTTTTTTTAGTACATCTATTACATAAGCTTCCTATGATTTATTTATTTTTATTATTATTATTTTAGTTCATACTATTATATTTCTGCTTCTGACAGTTTACATCATATTTATTAATGACTGGAATGTATATGACACAAAATATTAATATAATAATAATAATTTCAATTTAATTTTTCTTATTCTCCTTAAAATTTGAAATTTCAATTAGATTCAAGATGTCAAAATTTCTTAAATTAAAAATATTCAATATTCAATTCTAAAATTTTAAACATCAGATAATTTATTTAAGCCAAAGTTACTAAATTGATCAATTTAGTAGTCTAATCTACTCATCAAAGGTTAAATTTAAATTAGATTTAATATGGCAAAATTTCCTATGATTTATTTCTTTTTCAAATTATATACTGTTTCTGCTTCTTTAAGATTTTTTAGTTAAATCTGATTATTTTTTTAACGATTGGAATTTATTTAACAGAAGAAAATTTATATAATCATTCAATTTATTGATTCTTCTTCTTTAAAATTAAGATTTTTATGTCAATATGGCAAAATTTATCAATTTAATAGGCTTTTTTTCTTCTTCATCTCCTGAAATTTTTAAATTTCAATTAGATTCAAGGTGTCAAAGATTCCTATAATAATAGAAATATTTTTAAATAAAAATATTCTTCTTCTAAAATTCATAAACTTCTTAACGTCTTAAAGGTTAAATTTCAATTAGATTTAATATGGCTAAATTTGTTATTATTTATTTCTTTTTCAAATGATATATTATGGTATTTCTGGTTCTTTAAGATTTTTTAGTTAAATCTGAGAATTTTTTAATGATTGGAATGTATTTAACAGAAAAAAATTAAAAAAAAAAACACTCAATCTTCTAAAATATTTCTTAAGATTTTTATGTCAATATGGCAAAATTAATCAATTTATTATAATTGTAATAGTAATTTTCTTCTTCATCAAAATTTTAAATTTCAATTAGATTCAAGAGGTCAAAGTTTCCTGTAAAAATAGAAAGAATTTGAAATAATAATATTCAATATATTCCTTCATCTTCTAAAATTTTAAACTTCAGATAATTTTTTTAAGCCAATATATTAAATTAATCAATTTAATAGACTAATCTTCTTCTTCATCTCCAGAAAATTTTAAATTTCAATTAGATTTAAGATGTCAAAGTCTCTTAAAATAAAAGAAAGAATTTTAAATATAACAACAATATATTTTCACATCTTTTAAAATTTTAAACTTCAAATAATTTTTTGAACCAAAATTACAAAATTGATCTATTTTGACCTCGTCAAAGATTACATTTTAATTAGATTTAATATGGCAAAATTTTCTAATATTCATTTCTTTTTCAAATTATATACTATTTTTGCTTCTTTAAGATCTTTTAGTTAAATATGACTATTTTTTGAAAGATTGGAATGTAATTAGGAGAAGAAATTTTAAATAACCTTCAATATATTCCTTCATCTTCTAAAATATTAAAATTAAGATATTTATGTAAATATGACAAAATTAGTCAATTTAATAGACTAATCTTCTTCTTCATCTCCTGAAATTTTTAAATTTCAATCAGATTTAAAAGTTAATATTAATCTTCTAAAATTTTAATAGATTAATAATCTATATCTTCATATGTCCAGAATTAATTCTCCAATTTCGTCACGAATTATTTTAAGCACAAAAACAATAATAGTCCAAACCGTTAAGAATTTAAATGATCACACACAATCTGGGTTGAAGACTGGGGAAAAAAGCTCCGACAAAAAATGCTCACATCCTCCCAGTTTGTAGACTAGTCGAGCTCTTCCTAGTTTAGAACCGTCCACTAACGCAGATAAACATGTTTTTGTTCAGTTATGACGTGAAAATTAACTTAAATCATTGTCGTTCGAATCAGATTTATTATAATGAAAGTCTCTTACTTAACACGGAAGCCTTTTAATATGCATTACATCCTCGTACGTATGAAATTCCGAGATTTTACAGTACTATTAAACGACGTCCATTCGCTTTTTCTTATCAGATTGCCGGCCACAATTTTAATTATAATTTACGATCCAACGTCGTCGGAATTGTCGCCAAATCGACGATTAAAAAAGAAAGAGACGCACGCTGAAAACCCCGAACCTTTCAGCAGAAACGTTCGCATCATTTGAATTGCAAACTGTATCTAATGATCTACATAAAATACGCATTACAGAAATAGCTAAGGCCGACCTAAAATAAAAACGAAACTAAAACCGATCTTGTTATGGAGCGCCCCAGCGGTTTTATTACTTTCATTACTCCGCTTTTTGCCTTATTATGCATTAAATTTCAAACGACAGTTCCTCCTCTACGGAGTCACGACATGAATTTCACGTTTATCCTGTCTATTTTTTTCCACATTTTTAATTAACGCAATGGCTTCGGTCACAATAACTTCTGTTCACGTGTAATGTGATACCTTTCGTTTTATTTTGATGTGCATACTTAATGACCATAGTGCAACCGGAAAGATACCTTGGGAGGATCGTCTTGCTTGGCTTTGTGTCCGTAAAATTGTTAAACACCTGTCTTATTTACGTTCAAGTTTTCTTATTAGCGGCTCAGACAGTCGGTATTAAGTCCGTTTTGACCCACACCCACGTGCGCTAGTCATACTAAAGTCAAAGAACTATCTTTGAATCGTTGAACTTTTTGCACGGCCAGGATCCCACATATGCAAAAAGTGTATCTTAAAATAAACTCAACGTTTCCAAGAACGGACCAGTTCACAACAAAAAAAAAATAAAATGAATAACTCGCAACATATGCTTAACTGTACAATATTTTTTATGGATCTGATTCAGTGGTGAGACGTTTGTAGGAAAAAAATGGTTTTGGAATAATAAAAAGTTAACGGGACATTTCGAAAAAGTTGTGCGAATGTTTATGGCTTATGTTCGTAGCAATTATGGCGTACGAAAAAGGAAGCCCATCACTTTCGACTTCCTATTTCTTAATATTCTAATCAGAATCAATGAAAGTGTGTGGACCCACTTATATGGGCATCATGGAGTCATTGTCTTGAAAACTAATCGACAACAATGACGCAGATGTTAAAAAATCGCCACAGTATTGATTTGTAGACAACAATTGTCTTGTTTTTGTGCTGAAAATGATCTGCACGAAGCATCATCATACCGGTAAAAAAGAAATTAAACAATAAACAATTAAATTGTATGAGTTACCAGCAGGAAATACGATACAAAAAGATCTGTTGTGGACGTCCACTTCTAACATTACAAACCGACGGTACAGACGCCATGCCGGATTTGAAAGACTTTTACAACAATGTCCCTATTTGGACAATCGTATTAATAAAATTGCAAGATTTTAATTATGCAATCGGCACAATTACTCCACCCACTTAATCCAGTTACAAAGATCTCGATCGGTTGCATTGCCCAGCGTCACACGGTCATACTAACTGACTGACGTCACATTCAAATTTTCCTTTCAATTGGAGTCTTGACTCCACCCACCATTATACGCGCCAACAATAATTCCAGTAATTGAAACATCAGGATTATTAACTGTTAGAGGTGGTATAATGCAGCGTAATTTACATACAAAAGAAAGTAAATCCATGGATTGTCGCGCCTTTCTTCCAGCCGTTGTTCTTTTTTCGATTTTGTCCGATCGGTGACCCCGTTTCGAATCGGCCGGCCGAAAACGATGTACTAATGATATTGGTCAGTTATGGGTGTTCGGGAGAAAGTTTGGCAACTCGATTAATCTGTTTTACGTCGACGATTGTTCGAATTTAACAGGAACATGTTGAGTCTATTGTTTCGTCTTCTTTTAAGGCAAGATATAACGTTAATCAGTTTAGAAGACTAATCTACTTCTTCGTGTCCTCAAAATTTTAAATTTAAAAGTAGATTCAAGACAGCTAAGCTATGATGTGTTTGTGTTTAACAGAAAAAATTTTAAATAACATTCAATACATTGCATCATCTTCCAAAATATTAAACTTAAGATTTTATATGTCAATTTAGCATAATTAATCAATTTAATAGACTTCACCTTCTTCTTCCTATGGTAATAGAAAAAATTTAAAATAATAATATTGCTTAATATTTTAAAAATTTAAAACTACAGATATATTCTAATCTAGTGACAAAATTGATATATTTATTAGACTAATTTTCTTCTAGGCATCGTCAAAGGTTAAATTTCAATTAGATTTAATACGGTAAACATTCCTAAGATTAGTTTCTTTTTTAAATTGCATAAGACTTCTGCTTCATTAAGATTTATTATATAATCCTAACTGAGTTTTTTAATGATTGGAGTGTGTTTAATAGAGAAAATTTAAAATTAACACTCAATATATTGCTTCATCTTCTAAATTATTAAACTTAAGATTTTTATGTCAATGTGGCAAAATTTATCAATTTAATAAATTCAAGATGTCAAAGTTTCCTATAATAATAGAGAGAATTTTAAATATTCAATATATTCCTTCATTTTTATTTCCCCAAAATATCAAATTTCAGTTAGATTAAAGTTGTCAAAGTTTCCTATAATAATAGAAGAAATATTAATCAATCATATTCTATATATATTCTTTCATCTTCTAAAATTTTAAATTACAGATAGGATTTTTTAAGCTAAAATAGATAAATTGATAAATTTAGCTTCATGTTCTTAATTATTAAACTTAAATATTTTGTGTAAATACGGCAAAATTATTAAATTTAATAGACTAATCTTCATTTTCATTTCCCAAAAACATCAAATTTCAGTTAGATTTAAGTTGGTAAAGTTTTCTATAATGACAGAAGAAATTTTAAATAATCATATTCAATATATTCCTTCATTTTCCGAAATTTTAAACTTCACATAGGATTTTTTAAGCTAAAATAAACAAATTGATGAATTTAGTAGACTAATCTACTTCTTAATGTCGTCAAAGGTTACATTTTATTTGCTTTTAACAAGGCAAAGTTTCTTCATTTTTTTTAATATTCCATACTTCCGCTTCTTTATTCAATATATTGCTTAATCTTTTTAATTATTTTAGTCAAAATTGTCTATGTAGCAAAATTATTAAGTTTAATAGACTAATCTTCATTTTCATTTCCTCAAAATATCAAATTTCAGTTAGATTCGAGAATTTAAAGTTTTCTATAATAATAGAAGAAATTTTAAATAATCATATTCAATATATTCCTTCAACTTTTAAAATTTTAAACTTCAGATAAGATTTTTTAAGCTAAAATGGCAAAATTGGTGAATTTAGCGGACTAATCTACTTCTTAACCTCAAAGGTTAAATTTTATTTGGTTTTAACAAGGTAAGTTTCTTATGATTCATTTTTTTTTAATATTCCATACAATTTCTGTTTCTTTATTCAATATATTGCTTCATCTTCTTAATTAATTAACTTAATAATAGAATATTTAAATTATAATATAAAATATATGACTTTATCTTCTAAAATTTCAAACTTCAGATAATTTATTTAAACCAAAATTGCAAATTTGATCAATTTTGTGGAAATATTTACTTATTTGCCTAATCAAATTTGGTGTTTCAATTAGAGTCAATATAATAAAGTTTCCTATAACTCATTTCTTCTGCAGGTTGCCGTTTCTACTTCTTTAATACAATCAGTTAAATATAAATGATGTTTATTGATGTGTGATCAAGTTTACTAATCTTCTTCTAAATATGATTGACTTACCGTTGTTTGAAGCCATATCCAGACGACCAGCGGAAGAATTATCTTCATTTTTGCTGTAAAAAGAAAAAAAACAAACATCAGCAAAGGTCAATAAAACATTAAATGCTATTAGGACAACTTTTAGCTCTTAACGCAATTTCAATGCCAGCAAGTTGAACAAGAAACGCTTCGAGATGTTTAAATGTCAAATATCACAATTAAAAATATAATTAGCATACTGCAACACACGAATCGGTTTGAAACGTTGTACCTGTGCGAAAGAAAACAAACAGAAAGCCACATTTTTGGGACCCAAAACCTTTCTAAACGAAGGTCTTAAATCCTTCAAATATTTACTAGTTTAATATTTACGTTCTGGACTTTCCTAACGCACGAAAAATCGATTTTCGTTTTGCTTTCACCGACGAAAAAAAACGAAACTAGTACCGTTGGGAAATGTTAATTAAAACAGCATTGGTTATAGCACCTACATGTTGTTGCTGTTTAGCACTTGTAGTGCAAATCACTTAGGCAAATGTCAACTGTTTTGTTTACAGATTTTAATTATTGAGCCGGAATTATGATTGTGGGTGATTTTCTGATACTGCAGTTCGATTTTTGAACGTCCAAGGTTAGCGAGTTGGTGCGAATTTTATCTGAACCACTCGGTACAGCACTGATATAAATCAGTGTCTTAACCACACGTTTGCTCGCCTATTTCTTTCATAATTACGTATGATTATAACACTAACAATGTGGATAAGGTCATGATGCATGTATTTTCACACAATTAAAAAACTGACTGATTCGATTTCGAAGCCAATGCACATTTCACGCTTTGAGAAGTGGCCATATTATAGCCTTAAGCATTGAGTGACCGAACATTCAACTGTGCAGATACATTTCATTACCTTTCACATTTAGTAGCACTAGAGCATGTCCGATAGATAATCCGACTCTGGCAAGGACGTGGAATTAATAAATTTTAAATATCGAACCTTTTGTATGCAATTGAGGTTAACATTTATTGTTAAGTAACATTGATTAACACGAAAAAATACTTCACTTTTAAGTGAACTTATTTATAATAAAATTTTACAGAGAATTCGAAGTAATAGTTTTTTTTTTTTAAGTTGGTCTTCGTTTTTTAAATATTAACAGATAGTCATATTTATGAGATATAGAGTATTTGGTGTTGCATATTGGCCTCTAGTAAGGGTATTTTTATGGAATTTTACTCTATTCATTTTAAATTGTAGAGAAATTTGTTAGTTATGAAAAACAACATTTTTAGCCTTCTTTTCTATATTTTGTAACTTTCAATTATTAGAGAAATCTTTGACAAATATTTTGAGCTTTGTATAAAATAAATGGGGCCAATTTACCGAACAGAAATATTGTCTTATACTGTTTTTTGTAAATTTCCTTATTTTGTCCAATAACTGAAACTAAATCAAGTGAAATCTTCAGTTAGAAAAAAAAAATGTTATTTTTTATCTCCTTTTCCATATTTTTTAACTTTCAGGCATTAGGAATCACAGAAAAGTAATAAAAAAACAATATTTTTTACCAGATTTTATAGAATACTCTTTGACAAACATCTGAACTAAAAAGGACTTCGTATAAGATAAATACGACCATTTTACTGAACTGAAATAATGTCTTACACTAAAGATGCGATTTTTTGTCTCCTTTTCCACATTTTTTAACTTTCAGGCATTAAGAATCATAGAAAAGTAATCAAAACCAATATTTTTTACCAGATTTTATAAAATACTTTTTTACAAACATTTGAACTAAAAAAGTACTTCGTATAAGATAAATACGACCATTTTGGTGAACTGAAATAGGGTCTTAAACAATTTTTCCTAAATTCTTCTCATTTTGCCCTATAACTGAAACTAAATCAAATATAAACTTTAATTTGAAAAATAAAATGTAATTTCTTTTCTCCTTTTTCATATTTTCTAACTTTCAGGCATTAAAAATCACAGAAAAGTAATCAAAACCAATTTTTTTCCAGATTTTAGAGAATACTCTTTTACAAACATTTGAACCAAAAAAGTACTTCGTATAAGTTAAATACGACCATTTTGCTGAACTGAAATAGGGTTTTTACAGTTATTCATATATTTTCTTCATTTTGTCCTATAACTGAAACTAATTCAATTAAAAATTTTAATTTGAAAAAAAAAATGTATTTTCTTGACACCTTTTTCATATTTTCTAATTTTCAGGCATTAAGAATCATAAAAAAGTTATCAAAACCAATATTTTTTTACCAAATTTTATAGAATACTCTTTTACAAATATTTATACCAAAAAAGTATTTCGTATAATTTAAATACGACCATTTTGCTGAACTGAAATAGTGTCTTATACAGTTTTTCATAAATTTTCCACATTTTATCCTATAACTGAAATTAATCAATTAAAAATATTAATTTGAAAAAAAAGTGTAATTTTTTGTCACTTTTTCTATATTTTCTAAAATTCAGGCATTAAGAATCAGAGAAAAGTGGTCAAAACCAATATTTTTTTAACCAATTTTATTGAGGATTTTCTTTACAAACATTAAATTTTTCTCATTTCCTATAACTGAAACTAAATCATATAAAAAAAATTCTAACTTTCAGGCATTAAAAATCACAAAAAACAGATCAAAAACAATATTTTCTTCAATAGAGTTTATAATTATTTTATGCTAATAATACTTTCTATAAGATAATTACTGAAAATATGTATTTTACTGTTTCTCGTAAATTTTCCACATTGTAACTTAAACTAAATCAAATATAAACTCATGTTTTTTTTATACAAGTCAATTTATCCAATTATTGGTTTGTAATATCAGAATATTATTTTCAATTGAGCAAAAAACATGTAACTTCATAAATATTACTAAATGTATGTTAATTTCTCTACACAAATCTGGGTCTAATAAAAATAGATGCTTTTAGACGTTCATATGTAACCTTGCATTTTAATATAGTTTAAAGACCATCAAATCCGCTGATGCAGAAAGATGATGAAATGGTGCAAAAATTAAATGAAAATGACGCACGATATTGGTTTAAAGATGTTGTTGATGGTTTGTTAGGAAATAAAAGAGCTAATAATATAATTAAGTCAAAATTGTTAAGAACTATTATGAAAACTATTACAATGCTTTTAAAAGCACACACTCATCCATATTTTTTCTTAACTCGTATTTTTTTAGGAGTTTCCTCTTATTAAAATTAGAATTAACTTCCATAAAAATTCACTTTTCATGTACTTTTTATAGAAAATCCAAAATTTATATTTCGGAGAATGTGTATGAAGTTTCTTAAAAAATATTAATAAAGTAGTGTAATCAACAGCACTTTCCACAGTAGATAAAACGCATAAAACTGTACATCCGTAAATAGTTGAGGATGTTGTTAACAGTACTTCTTGTATGCAATAAAACATGAGCATGTGAAAAACTGAAAATTTCCGGTGATGATCTCGTGTATGTATGACACAAAGCCACAGTGCACTAAAAATTATGCCCGTTAACTGTTTCTCCAGATCATTAACGCTTTTCCCATTTCGAACGACAATGCTTCGTTTCGTCTTCTGTTGTCGGCCGTTAATTGCGATATTTTTACAATTAAAAACATTAAAAATAAACACACAATTATCGCGTCGAATCTTTAACGGTCATTAAAACGAATTATGTGTGTCAAGATGCAGCCAACTTCTGCATTTGCAAGTTTACAAACTGTGTTATTAATATTAAACAAAACGCAGTTGTTCTACCATTGTTCCTGGTACGAAACTGGTTATTTTATTTTTGCATGTGTAATTTATTGTCATAACCGCATACGTCCCAGTTACCACGGTTCAAAGCTGAAATAAGCCCTAATGGCTAAACTGCCAAGTTTACAGTAATAAACGTCCTCGGTTCTCCCCTTCGGTTTCTTCGTGAAACTGGAGGTGCTAAATTTTAAAATAACTCAAAACTCGCCTCTATTAATATTTATGAAAACGCCCCAGACATTTCTTAGTAAAAGTGACTTTAGATAGACAGATTAGTAAATAACACGATTCCAGTATTAACCCGTCAACGAATACCGACTTATTGACCACACCACGTAAACGTCTCGACCTGGCAACAAACTCGGCGGTTGCCCACAAATATATTGTTATACTTTCACACGACAAAATAAAATACGTTGATCTAAATACGGACCCGGCCTTTCACAATACACAGCAATTAATACGCGTAACTCGTAGATCATACAAGACGCAGCCGATGATTTATCATCGAATGTGGATCGGGAATAAATAGAATTTGCATGTCGGTACGTATGCGAAGCCGCCTTCCAATCTCCATGTGAGTGTTGTTATAGTTTGCAGTGGCGATACGCACAAAGTTATTTACCCCCTGCCTGAACCACCACAGATACAATTACGGCGATAAATCTTCTTGTCCCGGTGGAAAAATTAACAGGAGATAATCACTTTATAATGGAACGGAACGTTTTCGCTTTTAACTGATACGATACATATGTTTAATCAAGATGGAAATAATGCGGATGATCCATCATTTGATGATATGCCAATAGATAGATTTTCTTGTTACCGTACTGAAATAAAATTTAAAAGAATGCATTTCTAGTTAACACTTTTAAAATTTTATTGGGCTGTTAAAGCTAATGGTATGCAAATTGAATGGCCGAGGTGTGTGACAGTGCTAAAATTGCCACACTTAAAATCCCGTCAGTTATTTCAAACATATTTATTATGAAATCGGAGTTTTATTATAAATACAAACAATTTTTACATGTAATAAAATGTTGACAAATGTAAAAATTTATTGAAAGTTAAAAATATCCGTGATCAGCCTTGTATTTAATAATAACAGGAGTGTGCATTACTGATACACGTTTTGATTTAAAAATATGTAAATACCAATAACAATCTGTCGTATCTTTAAGATCAAGGTCGAAATAAAATGCTTGTGAACCAACCCATCGTTTATTTCATCTCGTGCATTTTCAACCATTCGATCAATTCAAATATCTATTAACAATTAGCGTTTATTTCATAATTAAAAGGAGGAATCAAGACTTTTTATTTTGTTGTGGTGTAGTGGTTTATTGATTCATAAAAATAAAAAGACAAAGGACACATCAATTAAAGGATCTCCTAATTTGGAAACAAAATAAAAAATTAAAATATATAAACTTAAGTAATTAAAAATTTAAAAATCTTTTAAATTTTTAACACATCTGCGGATTTTATATTTTATTTTATTATTCAAATAAAATAAAATGCAAAATTAAAAAAATATTTCTCGTTTGAAGTGTTTTTTACCTCTATACATATCTAAAAAATTAACATAATTTTCTTTATTTCTGGAATTTTCAATGAAACTTATGAAAATAATTGTTTACTTGATAATTACTAAAAACCCTAAGTTGAATGAGAGAAAAGAGGTCATAAGGTTTAAATATTTTGTTTTTATCATTAAACATTAAACATTAACATTTTTTGAATGAGCAATTCAAAATTTACATGAGCGTAGAAAAAATTTTTAAATTTTTTATCATATTTACTACTTTTTTACATAAAAAACTAAAACAGAAATGTAAATTTTCAAAATTTGTTTTTAAACACAGAATAAATATTTTAGAAAAAACATTTTTTGGAATGATCAATTCAAAATATATAAATTTTATGAGCCTAGAAAAGAATTTTTAAATTTTTTTAACACACCTACTTTTTTACATAAAAAAGTAATGTAAAATGTAAAATTAAAAAAATATTTTTCTTTTGACATATTTTTTACTTATAATTATAACTAAAATAATAAAACAGCTTCTTTTATTCCTGAAATTTTCGACAAAACTTATAAGAATAATTTTTACTTGATAATTATCAAAAACCTTAAGTTGAATGAGACAATAAAGGTTACAAGGATAAAAATATTTTAAAAATTTGTTTTTAAACTCTGAATAAATATCTTAAAATAAAAAACCACTGAAATGAAGCTTTTTTGAAATGAGCAATTCAAAATTTATAAATTTTATAAGCCTACAAAGAATTTTTAAATTTTTTATCACATTTACTACTTTTTTACATAAAAAACTAAAACAGAAATCTAAATTTTCAAAATTTGTTTTTATCTTAGAAAAAACATTTTTTTGAATGAGCAATTCAACTTATGAGAATAATTTTTACTTGATAATTATCAAAAACCTTAAATTGAATGAGGGAATAAAGGTCATAACGGTAAAGATATTTAAAAAAATTGTTTTTAAACACTCAATAAATATTTATAAAAAACATTTTTTGGAATGAGCAATTCAAAATATATAAATTTTATGAGCCTAGAAATAGAGTTTTTAAATTTTTTAATATACCTACTTTTTTACATAAAAAAGAAAAGTAGAAATATAAAATTAAAAAAATATTCCTCGTTTGAAATTTATTCTAATTATAACTAAAATGTTAACAAAGCTTTCTTTATACCTGAAATTTTCGACGAAACTTGTGAGAACAATTTTTACTTGATAATTATCAAAAACCTCTAGTTGAATGAGAGAAGGAAGATCATAAAAATATTGTTAAACTCTGTATAAATCATTTAGAAGAAACATTAAAATCAATCTCACTTTTTAATTTTTAACATGCTTACTACATTTTTACGTGAAGTAGTAAAGCAAAAATGTAAAATTAATAAATGATTTCTCGTTTGAAAGGTTTTTTACATTTAAATATGGGTTTCCTAACTTATTCTTGGAATTGTTCACTTATGAGAATATATTTTTACTTAAAAATATTTCCAAAATTGCTTTCGTACACTTAGAAGAAACACAAACAGAACAGAGATAAGTTTTCAGAATGAGCATCTGTAAATCTATAAATTTTATGACCCTTTTCTAGCTGACCTGTGTTATAAATTGCTTAATTTCAGAAATATTTTAATAATACACGTAATATTAAGCCAAAATTTTGGCTGGTCTTATAACAGTTGTGACAACCAAGTTGGTCTTGTGTACGTAGGTGTGACAGTCGAACAGTGGGCAGCAGTATATCGAAATGTCTCCTGCGATTTCAATGGACTAGCTGACCTCGAAATTATTGCGAAATCTGACTCACCCGGAGTCTTCGGTTTATTTTTGTCTGTATCGGAAAACAGTCGCCGATCGGATCCCGAGAAAATTTAATTAAGCGACGCTCCACAAAGTAGTTGACGGTGACTCGGGGGTTTTTATCTATTAAATTAGATTATAAAGGCGTCTTTAAGACTTCCAAGTAACAGTCAACACACACGTGAGCCCTCAAAACGTTTAAAACCCTTATCTCGCAGCAGGTAGAACGCACTTACCGACAATTTTTTATGCCCCCCAGACTATAATAAAGCACTAAAGAATGTTCACATGTATAATTTTTCTTGGATCATTAACCTCCACGTTGGGGCATTCAAAATAGTATTGCTCAATTATGATTGATGATTTTCGTCGATCGAAAATTAATAATATGGATCTGGATTAGCCAGAACATCGGATAATTGCGCTTTATGATTTATATCACGGGAGTCGGTTATTAAGGTCATTAAATTGAAAAAATATCGGTGTCGATTCACGCGTTTGTGTTTGTGTAAAGGCGGTCGCTAATGACTTAATTGTTGCCCACGTGAATGGGATAGGTTAAAGCACTTTGGCGACAAAATTGACAATTGTTTTTTCTGTGATTAATTAATACACGGTTTTCAAGGTAACTTGTCCGACATAACCGGATCTTTAAGCTTCTTAAAAAACAATAGGGTAAAGTAAATTTATACAGTACTTGTGTCACAACGCACAAGGACCATCTCATGTAAATTTCAGGTCAAACGAGTTAAAACAGATGAAGTTATGGACGTTCAAATTGGACATCATATGTTCGAAGCACTTCTGCAAAACGTTTTATAGACCCTAAACTTTGTCAGACACATAAAACACGTATATACAACAGTTTTAGCAAGAAATTACCTCCCTTAATTAGGAAATTTCGGGTCGTAAAGACACGCGGACAGTTTTATCACAGCTAAAAAACGAATGGCTACATCTCTTTTATCGTTGCACCCGTCGAAACGATTCGAAACAGTGGTAAACGACCGGTCTTCATCCGACCTTATAAAGAGACGTCGCGAAACGATTCATAAACGTATCGGGCGGCGGCGACGAATAAAGGAGACTCGAATAGTGGGTCAGACACGAAACCTGCTCGTCCGCTTTTATATATATATTTGCTTTCGTCGCGGCCTTTTCGGACCCGCTGTGGGTATTTCGGCCACTAAACTCGAACAGGTGACCGCAATTACCTTTCGGACCTCCCCCCCACGGGGTGGCATTTAATTTCGGGGTGTCAGCATCCGATGCACGGCACACTCGGCGATCGTTTCTAAATTTTATTCAAATGCGACTTCCTAATGAAGATGTGTTTTATGCAAATGTGCGGTGCTAATGCGATTTTCTAAATTGCGTTATTTATTGATTGACCCCCTGCATCATTAACGAGCTTTCTTTCTGACATCTTCCTCGTCTAAAGTCACACAAACCGAAAAATTATTCAGTTCATTCGGCTTGTTTTTTCGCATTAAATCGAATTCGACCTTAATGTGTCTGATTAACATTTAATTTAATGTAAAAATGAAAGTTGCCTCTGACATTTCGAAGTCCCGTTCACATCGCTCAAAAAACTGCAGATCCAAACTCAGGCGAATGCAGAACGTGTAATTTCGACATTGTTTTTTAAGATTAATGAGAATTTTTATGTGTAACGCAAATATCTTTTTTGTGAACTGAATCTTTCATGGTTAATTTTTTAATTATACGTTCATTGTTGGGTTATGCAATGATTTGGATATTATAATTTGTTGAAGAAGTAATTAAGTGTTAATTTAAATTATTACAGATAAATTCTTCATAAAATTGAATGAAACACGCTCTGTTGAAATTGTTGAAAATAAGAATGGAAAAATAGAATCATCTGTTTATTATGCCTTACGTTCCATTTAAAGCAAATCCGATAGTAAACCTCTCATAAAAGGATTTACATTTAGAATAATAAAAATAAATAAAATTCCATTATATTTGTCTTTCTCAAGGGGTTCCTCTTCTTTCTTGGTCTGACAATGAAGAGAGAGATAAATTTTACGAAAAGTATTTGATGTTGTCCAAAGTTTTAATATTTATCTATATATTTTAGTTTAATTTTAATTGGCAATTTTATTTACTAATTACTTATTTTTTTAATTTAAATGTTAATTTAATTTTATAAATTAAGATTTTTATTTAAATCACCAAAAATGTTTCCCGAGATTCCATTTTTGTTTTTTGATTTTAAAATTTTATTTTATACTAATTATTTAATATTTTAATAATTTTAATTTTAGTAGAAAATTGTATGTATTTATCAATGTTTGAATTTTACTATTATTTTTTTTATTTAATATATTAATTTTATTATTATTTATTTTACATTTTTTTAATTTTAACTTATATTAATTTTATAAATTTAGATTTTTATTTATTTTTTTTTAATAGATGCATTTAGTTTTTCAATAATGGAACGCTCACAAAGAAGAAAAAAAATGTTTCCAAAATTTTTTGTCTTTTTAAAATTAATTTATTTTTTAATTTATTTTTTTTATATTAATTTAGTAATTCTATTTTTTTAATTGGTGAATTATTTAAAGAAAGAAATGGATAATCAAACAGTAACATTAACATTGTTTTTATGAAAGTATAATTATATGGAAAGTTCCCAATGAAAACAGATGTTTGCGATCAATTTTCTTCAGTATTGTTGCAAAGTAGCGAAAACATTAAAAATTAACAAATTCTAAAACAGCCTATTAAACACACAAACTCATACATAATAAATGAGCAGCAGCATTGTTTTAAAGAAAGTGTCACTATCTCGAAACTCTTCATCCGGACAACGTGTCCATTGATTGATCGGTCCGATATGAATATTTACAATAAACAATGTAAGTTACTCCGAGATCGATATCTGGTTAAAAGAAAAAAAGTTGCCCAACACAAGCTAATCCTTAATTAGTACAGGCGGTACACAACCGACTGTGAAATTTATCAGATAAAAATGTAAAATCAATTAAAAGGTAACGTCCCGAACATCGAAAAGGTGTAAAATTACCTGGTTTATCTGCCCGGCACCGGTGGTGTAAAAGGTGTCTTTATGTCAAAGTAAATGCTTATCAAAACAAAAATAGGAAATTTGATCCACGTCACTTGTTCGCTACCATAAAGATTATGGAAATTGTCGAGCAGGAAGATTATTAATTAGGTTACACAATTTGAAAATCTGTTGCACAATATGCAGATTTTACCGGCCACATGTTTAGTTTGTGTCAAATATGGAGGCGTCTAATTGTTAATTGTTGCTCTCAAGCATTTTCTAAAAGTATAATTAGGTACTGGAAAAAGTAATTTACGTTTTTGGTTCACGATTTATTTGAATAAATTTTTGTAGCATATTTTAAAGGTATTTAAAAAGTCTTTATGCAACTCATAATTATCAATTTTCTCCTTGCACACAAAGCTAATGAGCCTTTTATTAATCGTATTGTTACATACGAAGAAAAATGAGTTTGTTACTACATACAATTCTCACTGGTCTATTTAATTGATTGAAGCTGGTAAGTCTGGTGGAACAGTAAAGTAATAAAGTCTTTACCCATGTGGAATATTACATATTGACCACACACCAATCTGCCATATAAACAGTACAACTATGTACTGGTTACAGATTAAGCAAAGTCATGAAGAACTTAACTTAAAGTCTATAAGACCATAGAAAAGGTTCAAAATGTCAAAGTTCTACGTCATCAAGATCTTCCTCCACGTGACTATTACTTATTTTTGTATTTATAAATTTAAAGTAATAAACGATATAATTCTGAAAAGGTTGATGTTTTCTTCAGTGGCGATTATAAGTCATGTTGTTTTTAAATTAATTTATATTTTAAAAATGTAAATTATATTTTCTGATACTTCTGGAATTTTTATAGTTCTTAATTTTCCTTTTTTTTAAAGTAGGTTTTCAGATTTTATAGATTTTTTTGTATATATTTATTCTAAATGATTTTATGATTAGATTTAATTTATTTTAATTTGATTTACCCAAATAAATAAATTAGTTTCACAACCTTGGTGACATATTTGAATAAAGAAAGTCATGCAGAGGTGATTTTAAAAGTAATGAAAAGAAATATAACTCAATTTTGGAAAGATGACACAAGTAGGAAGCAAAAAGTAATCGACAATCTAAAATCAAAACATTTGTCGTAGTTTAAAAACAATATCAAAGCTACAGTGAATTAGCATAACTTTTGATTAAACCAGCGAAACGTACAATTAACTCGTACTATAAATTATTATGATTGAAGCTTATAAATTAAATTTGCAAATTAGAATTAATCTTGACATAAAATGATAAAACTCCCACATTCTGAGTCAAACGAAACACGTCTATGACTAAAAATCTTATATTTGGTGCTTGTGAAGATAACATCCTACATTTTAACACAAAAGAAAACCTGGGAGCAACAATTAACATTATTAATTACACAGTCACAAATAAAAATCGATTTAAATCCATCATGTTTTATTTAAGACCCAGACAGAAGATAAAAGAAGGAAGATTTTGATGAGCAAATACTTGAAAAAACTTACTCAATGACAAGGTCAAAACTGAGGTTGATTTTTCTCCAGTTCCAAAAGCTCTGAGTTTTTTAAAGAAATTTATGTTACTTTTCCAGCCTTGTGAAAATATCAAACAGGACGAATTATTTGCAGCCATTACATCAAATTATAGAAGCGGAACCGCACATAATACCGAGTTTTATACATATGGTTACATGGTTTATCGCCCATTATATCTAATGGCAAGTAAAAATGTGTAATTGAATAAATTGCATGTTGGATTTTCGATTTTAATCTTCGCGAATTTACGGAATCACGAAATATTGGCTGGGAACAACGGTTAACGACTGCAGCATCCATCAAAAATCTTATTTCAATTCCATCAAACTATAGGTAAACGGACGAAATGTAAAAAACATAATTTCATATATTATCCGAGAGGAGAAATAACATCCTGTATATCCCGAGAAACAATTAAACTTTTTCCCAAGATAAAATCTCCCACGCCATTGTTTGCCAAAGTCTACCATTATTCGTGCCATATTTGCTCTTCACCGTGCCCCAAACACGCCGTCGATATTCGTTGTTGGTTTTGTGGCGAATATCGAACTTGTGCGTGTAAAAACCCATATAATTATCTAACCGACTTAGTTTTGCTTTTAGCAACAAGGATTCGGAACATATTTCTAATGCATATCGCAGTGAAAGCTGTTTTGTTGATTCCTTTATACGAACAGAGTGTCCGAGACAAACACCAGATTTCTCTTCTCGTGTTCAACTAGCACTGTCCATCCGTTCCGATTTAAGGCACGGGTTTTTTCTATTATATTTTAAGGCCCAACTATTGAAATTTTAGTCCGGCCGTTTCCAGTTTTTGTTCGAAGAGGAGAACATAAAATATTCCGCATTGTCAGTGACGCATACCCGTTACCAATGTGGCTAACATTTAAAATCGGCCTTGTTTTTTTAATGTTAGCAGACCCACGTTTCATCTAATGAAAATACATGAGAATTCCTATGCAATTAGGATCTTGGGTCTGTGTGTGAGAAAAAATCTTATAACAACGGGAAAGAATTCGTTTTAGCTGACCGAATAACGACTCTTATTGAACACGACTCGTACTGAAAAAGGTCAGCCTTTGATTTATGCACATCCTAGTTTTATTAATATTTTTCGCCGGCTGTATAATTGACATTTTAATATCTCAATGTTGGATGTAAACGTAAATTGATTTAGAAAGTAGCAGTTGGTTGTTTTAACTTAAACTTTAATATTTTACGATTACAACTAAGCTAAGAATATTAATAAAATTAAGAAACATACATTCTCATTGCACTACAACTTATTTCTTTAAGGTTAATTGATAAACTAAAAATGTCATCAATAGACAAGTCATAAATTTAATCAGTTACATGGACATTTTATCCGCAATTCTCAACTTCTTGGTGTTGCATGTAATTGTAGATTGTATTAGAAAGTATCCGTCGACGATTTGACTTAAATATGTCGACCGAATTGAATTATATCAATTGCCTACAAATGCACATAATATTTTCACCTGGAAACAATTTCCGGACGTTAATTTACCATTTAGGGTAATCGAACAGGCCTCGCCTCAACGAAATTCTGGCAGGCAATTAAAATTTTATATAATGTGTTACATCAGATAGAGAAAAATTTATTACACTAACCGAACAATGCTAAAAGTGTAGTTTTTCATGTTAACAATAGAGATTTCAAGATATTTATCACACCGACTAACCGTTATAACCATTTTTGCAGTTCATACTCGCATTTAAATCTTAAACTCTTCGCATTGTTACAATTTCATGGTGTACAGATTTACTGTTACCTAAAAGCCTAAACTCCGCATGGTGTAAAATGTTATAATCGAATTGACGGACACACAAAAAAGCTTTCAATTTAAATGAATAATCGAACACTTCTTTCCTCGGTGATTTTGCAACGTGGAAAGCACGCGAACAAACAAGACGACAGAAAAAAAAAACCCGGTTGCATGACTTAAAACTCACCCACAAATTAGAAACCACACTCATCATATTTGGAAAGAGCCGCTAATTGCACAAAAACGTGCCGGTAGAAATCAACGAGACGTTTAAAACGAGGAACGAGATCGCAAACCGACTCGCAGTTTGGGCAATTCTGAAGTTTCGCTTGGCAAATTCAATCGGACGATTGTTACAGTTGTCTAAGTGGTCCGGATCCTGCAATTGTAACGAATCTGGCACCATATGTTTTGGTCGCCCCCTCAAGTGAAAGTTTTTACGTCACCGTTGCGTCGAGAACTTTAGCTTGTCCATGAAACGATTTTATTTATTTAAATGAATTGTTTGCCGCAAAATTGTCTATAAATAAACGGTTATAACGTGTGACTGCGGTGTGGTCTTACGAAGAAAAAATGTGCCATCGTCTGTAAACTATTTTAATTTAGAAGAATGCGGTGGAAAAAAAGAAAATTTATTCATAATATGATCCATTATTAGGTTGAATATTTATAGTTTAACATTTTGATTGTTTTAACATAAATTCTTGTTTAGTTTTTATCTTTATTTATAATTTAAACAACAACATTAATCTAGATTGACATTAATTTAAATTTTATCATTTCTAGTTCGAAGTATGTACCAATTTTTACTTCTCTGGTCGTGTAGAATGAATTAAAAACTATAAATATTATTCATAAATTGAAATCGTCATTGTTATTTATCACATAAATTTGTCATATAATATAAAATCTAGAAATAAATATAGATAAATAAACGAAACTCATTCAAATCTAAATTCTATTGTCAAATCAATTTTCATTCATCTAATCAGGCAAAAGATATTTAAAATTAAGAAATATTCGTAGTTCGAATATTTTATAATTTAAGGGATAAAAAATAATTAAACTGTAACATTTATAGTTTAACGATTTAATAATTTGAACGTAATTACTTATTTAGTAGCTTGATTCATAGTTTAAATATCATTAATTTAGTTTGAAATCGGAAATAGTTTAAATTTTATTATTTGTACATTGAATTCTGAATCATTTTTATACATTTAATTATGAAAAGTGTATTAAAAATAAGCAAATATTATTCGTAGTTTGATAATTTTATAGTTTGATCAATAAAATTAATAACTTGAATATTTATAGTTTAACTATTTCATCATTTAACCATGATTGGTTGTTTAGTTTATGGTCTCCATTCTTAGTTTAAGGAAGATTAATTTAAAAAGTGTATTAAAAATAAGCGAATATTATTCGTAGTTTGAATATTTTATAGTTTGATAGATATAATTAATAACTTGAATATTTATATTTTAATTATTTGATACCTTAAATTGCTTGTTTAGTTTATAATCTACATTCATAGTTTAAGCAAAATCATTAATTTAAAGAGTGTATTAAAAATAAGCAAATATTATTCGTAGATTGAATATTTTATAGCTTGATGGATAAAAATTAATTACTTTAATATTTATAGTTTAACTTTTTGATACTTAAAAATAATTGCTTTTTTTGTTTATAGTCTACATTCATAGTTTAAGCAACACCATTAATTTAAAGAGTTTATTAAAAATAAGCAAATATTATTCATAGTTTGAATATATTTTAGTTTGATGGATAAAATTAATAACTTGAATATTTATAGTTTAACCATTTGATACTTTAAACATAATTGCATGTTTAGTTTACAATCTACATTCATAGTTTAAGCAACATCATTAATTTCAAGAGTGTTTTAAAAATAAGCAAATATTATTCATTGTTTGAATATTTTATAGTTTGATTGATAAAATTAATAACTTTAACATTTATAGTTTAACTATTTGATTTTATAAATATAATTGCTCGTTTAGTTTATAGTATTCATTAATTGCTTAAGTATCGTTAATTTAGTTTGAAATCAAAATTTAATTATTTCTCTCATTATTTATTGTCTAACCATTTAACCGTGAAAAGTGTATTAAACATTATTAAATATTATGGGCAGTTACATATTATAAATAACAATATTTTATAGTTTGATGGATTAAAATTAAAAGAGCTTGTTTATATACTTCAGTTTATAGTTCAACGATTTGAACAAAATTTACAATTTTCATTCTTAATTTAACCATAATTAATTTAATTTGAAATCGAAAATAACTTAAATTTTATTATTTATAATTAATTCTTAATTAATTTAATTTTAAAGAGTGTATTAAAAATTAGTAAATATTTGTCGACATTGTATAGTTTTAACGTTATCAACAATGTAGTTTGAATTTGTCATTGATTGTTTAATCTGTAATTTATTCTTTGAACACAATTTGTCAAAGATGTAATATCTAAAAATAAATTAAAAAAAATAACTAAGAACTCGTTCATAGTCGAATACATCACAATTTGTACATTACCATTTTTTATAGTTCATTTAATTTGACATTTAGCATTTTTTATCAATCAAATAAAATAAAAATTTCATAGTTTCATCATTTTTATTTATAGTTTGAACATCATTAGTTTATAATTTGCTCATTTCCTGTGAAACTATCATTGATAATTTAACTTTTGTATCTGTAACTTGAGCATCTGTCTTAGATATTATTTATGCTACCATAATTGAATTAACAATTTCATTCGTAGTTTGAACGTTTTCATTTATAGTTTGAACATGTCACAGATTGAAATCCAATCCACATATCAATATTATTTAATTGTAACACGTTCAATTATAATTTCAACACATCAACACAAATAACTGAAGGCTGAATGCTAATTATTTAAAAGTGTTTGAATTCTCGAACACCGGTAAAACAAGGGAAAAAAAAAGCGAAACCGAGTGTTAAGTGGTCCCCAAATGGACTTTCCGTGCCTTCGAAAACACCGCAACCCAATGCTCTTAATACCATTTTAATTACGAGAACATCCTCCTCTCGGATATTTTCAGCTGAAACTTTTCGACCGTCAATTAACGTCGCGTAAAAATTCGCCCCGCCATTAACTAATTAACCGAGACAACCTCGGCTTCGTGTTCTTGTTGTACCACCAAATACAAAAAATAAAACAAAGAATTAATATTGTACCACACACACATATATTTTCATGTGAAACGAGTAATTCGAGTTTACAACCAGTTTTCAGTACTTAACGAAATTTAGCCAAATTACAATCATATGTGCAGCAATTGCATCCGGAGCACTGAAATTAAATACGCTCAGACACATACAATTGTTGTTCGATGTAATTGTTTTGTGTAATTGCCGCCGTTTTATAATAGACCTTGCATAAAATGTGTTATTAGAGTCCAGTTTAAAATGCACTTTCGTTTTTTATTTTATTATTTTGCCGTTGAATCGTTGAAAGGCGGAGATGATTTTTTATTTTATTAATTGAACGGGATGAGCCACTTTTATGTTAACTTATGATTTCTCCAGATGCCATCTTAATTATCATATTTTCGGATATGCTAATAGTACCAAAATTCCGTTACCGACATCCATTATCTCGGTTTCACGAAATTCCCATACATCAGGTCGGATTAATATTCACATAAAACCGTCACAGGAACGAAATTAATATCGAAAACGAGTTTGGATAGATTTTCGGTGATGTACTGTTATATTTATAATTATGATTTACGTATCAATTAACGACATATGTGCTTTCAGAATTTTTAACGTTATTTTTAGTCATAATTTAAGAAAAAAAATGGCCCGTTATTTCCTAGTAACATTTTTGACGTGCAATCAAGACGTTTATTAACAATTGTTCATTGTGCCTTATACGAAAGATGTTGCTGTTAAATGTTAGACAGGCAAAGACTTAAAAAGTGAATCTTTTTGTATCGCAACAATTCGATTAATGAAAAGGAAACTTGTGACGTAAAGCTTTTTCAACAGATATAAAATTTTACTTTTTTATTCTTACTGAAATTGATATTTTATCAAATTAATAAATTTTAATTACATAAATTTAATATTAAACTAAAAATAAATGATCACAAAGTCATTTGAGAATAGTAAAAACTTCAAAAATGACATTTAGTGCTTTAAAAATTATGAACTTCTAAAATCAATTAAAAAATATCAGTCAGTCAAATACATATTCTCAAAATTTGGTATTAAATAATTCAAAAAACGCATTAAAATGGCATAACCGTTATTTCCTTGTAACATTTTTGATTTGCAATTAAGACATATATTAACAATTGCTCATTATGCCTTATACGAAAGATGTTGCTGTTAAATGTTAGACACGCAAAGACTTAAAAAGTGAATCTTTTTATATCGCAAAAATTCGATTAATGGAAAGGAAAATTTCGTGTCGTAAAGATATAAAATTTTACTTTTTTCTTCTTACTGAAATTGATTTTTTGTCAAATTAACAGGTCTTAAATATATCAATTTAATTTTAAACTACAAATAAATGTTTAAAAAGTCATTTGAGAATAATAAAGGCTTCAAGAATGACATTTAGTACTTTAAAAATTATGAGTTTCCAAATCAATTAAGTAAAATCAGTCAATAAAATACAGATTTTTAAAATTTGTTGTCAAATAACTCAAAAAATGCGTTGAATAGTTTTTAAGGAAGATTATTGAAAAGCCTTATAATCGCCTTATAGATGGATTAAAGTCCTTGGTAGGAATTTTATTTATTAAATCTAATGCTTTTGTTGATTTTTTCAACTATCCTCATTTTACATCAAATTTACATAATTATCATAAATATTTAGTCTTTAAAAATCATTTTGAAATGCTGATTTATTAATTCCAACAAAAATAATCATGATAAATGCATCCGTCTTGAAATGTTTGCCTATTTTATAGCCCCATATTAAACTGGAATAAATTAATAAAACACAGAAATTTGCATCAGGTAAAAACACGAGCGAGATAAAATCTCATAAAACCGACTATTGTCTAGAATGTGATTTAGAAATCTCTTGAAGGAATGTGAAGTTTGTCTCTCGAAGGTTTCTCGCTTAAGCCCGCATTGAAATCGCCATGTCGAGCCGGACTAGTTTAACAAAACTCCTTAACCTAATCGATTAGTAACGTAATAATTTTGTGAGAGTGAATTACATGTGAAAAAAAAAAGTGTGTGTGTAGGATTAAGTGGTAAAAGGATCAAGGTGGTTTTCGCCTACGGAAAGTCAAATGTCACAACCCGGGTGGACTGCACCAGTCTGAAAGTTACAGAATCCGTGTTCTTGCACACATTTCACTAACCACACACTGCGTCTCCTGCGGATCCTCGTCACTTAAATCCATGTTAGAGTCAAACACTGCACTTTAGTGGGTAAAATTGGGACGGAGATGGGGCGGGTTTTTGTTT
Source organism: Aethina tumida (assembly GCF_024364675.1). Lineage (NCBI taxonomy): Eukaryota > Metazoa > Arthropoda > Insecta > Coleoptera > Nitidulidae > Aethina > Aethina tumida. The sequence continues at coordinate 13,598,512 of NC_065439.1, forward strand.
TGGATGTCGGTTAGTTGCTTTAATTTGTCGACTTACCGTTCGCCATGGCTTGCTATGCCAGGGCTGTTGTGGGCCCTATACACTCCACTGTAATGTTAGGGCACTGCTACTCACTTTTAAGTCTTAAGTCAGACTGACTCGGCGAAGAGCTCGAACGTCTTGGGTTCTGAGGCGACCATGAGAAGTCGGCTCCTATTGGTTCGCGCCGCGTATGTGAGAACGCCAAGTCAGTCACTTCGGAGTGTAAAGTCAGTGGTACCGGGACGAGTCAATATAGTGCCCACACGGTACCATCTACTCACGCATTTCGTTTCTGTTTCGTGTTTGATTAAATTTTTAAGTCGAGCTTTTAATTTTAATGACTGACCACTTGAAAATACTATATATATTATATTTATATATATATATATATATATATATATATATATATATATATATATATATATATATATATATTATATTTATATATATATTTAATTATGGCGAAAATAACACTTCTTTGAAGACAGAATATTCTATAAATTTATAGAATTTCCAGAAAAAAATTGTCTGTTTCATTTCATTTTTTTATATTACATATATTTTATAGCTATGTATATAGGTGATTTTATAGATGACTTATAGATGATTTTATATATACTATTTTATAAATAATTTTTTAGATTACTTTATAGGTTATATTATAAATAATTTTATAGAAGACTTTATAAATGATAATATAGATGACTTTATAGATGACTGTAAAGGTGATTTTTAAGATGATTTTATAAATAATTTTATAAATGGTTTTATAAATCACTTTATAGATGATTTTACAGATTATTTTATAGATGACTTTATAGATAATTTTATTGATAATTTTATAAATGATTTTATAGATGATTTTATAAATAATTTTGTATATAATTTTATAGATGATTTTATAGATGACTTTATAGATGATTTTGTAGATGATTTTATAGATGATTTTATAAATAATTTTATAGATAATTTTATAAACGATTTTATAATATTATTTTATAAATGATTTCATAAATGATTTTATAGAAGGCTTTATAGGTGATTTCATAAATGATAATATAGATGACTTTAAAGATGATTTTATATATATTATTTTATAAATGATTTTAGAGATAATTTTATAGAAAACTTTTATAGATGTTTTTTTAAAAAACTTTGTAGATGATTTTTTAGATTACTTTATAGATGATTTCATAAATGATAATATAGATAATTTTATAGATGACTTTATATATAATTTTATAGGTGATTTTATAAATAATTTTATAAATGATTATATAGATCACTTTATAGATGATATTATATATTATTTTATAAATGATTTTTTAAGATTACTTTATACATTAATTTATAGATAATTTTATTGATGATTTTACAGATGATTTTATAGGTGATTTTGTAGATAATTTTATAGAATATTTTAAAGATCACTTTGTAGATGATTTTATAGAAGAATTTGCAGATGATTTTATACATGATTTTGTAGATAATTTTATAAATATAGATCACTTAATAGATGATTTTGCAGATTATTTTATAGCTGACTTTATAGATGACTAACTATATAAATGATTTTATAGTTTATTTTATGGATGATTTTATAGATGACTTTATAGATGACTTTATACACTATTTTATAAATGAATTTTTAGATTACTTTATAGATAACTTTATAGATAATTTTATAGATTTATTGATGATTTTATAAATAATTTTATAGATAATTATATAGACGATACAAGATTTTATGGATCATTTTATGAATAATTTTATAGATGACTTTATAGATGATATTATAGATAATTTTATAGACAATTTTATAAATAACTTTATAGATGATTTTATAGATAATTTTATAGATTACTTTGTAGATGATTTATAGATGAACTTACAGATGATTTTATGCATGATTTTGTAGATAATTTTAAAGATGATTTTAAAAATGATTTTATATAAAATTTTATAAATGATTTTATAGATCACTTTATAGATGACTTTATAGATGATTTTACAGATGATTTTATAGCTGACTTTATAGATGATTTTTTAGATGACTATATAAATGATTTTATAGATGATTTTGTAGATGACTTTATAGATGATTTTATAAATTATAATGTAGATGATTTTATAGATAATTTTATAGACAATTTTATAAACAATTTTATAGATAACTTTATAGATCATTTTTTTGATTATTTTATATATAATTTTATAAATGATTCTGTATATGATTTTATAGATGATTTTAAAGATGATTATATAGATGATTTTATAGATAATTTTACAGATAATTTCATAGATTTTATATAATGTGTTGGTAAACTCCATTTTCAGTAGTTCAAAAGTGGAATAATTATAGTAGAACTTCAAAGTAAAGTAGCAAGCATTTAATTTTTTAATTAGCAAGCATTACTTTTAATTTAATAACAGGCTTATCATACAAAATGGAATTAGCTAATGGCAAATTTGTCATACCAAATTCGCGGTATTTACAAAAAATTTATTACTACTTACTTCTGTAAGATTCTCGTGTTAATTACAAAGTATCATATGACATAATATTCCTGAAATCCTGAACAATATACAATTACAAAAAATCCTTTTAGCTGAGCGTAAACAAACCAGTACCAGTTTGCAGGCAATTAGTGTCTAGTTTTATCTAACGTAAAAAATTAATTAACTTCAGCGATGCAACGCGTCAGCATCTCCACCATCCGTACAAAAATCCACATAATGTTGCCTTAAATCATATTAAACGCTCGTTTATTTTCAAAAGAGACAAACTGAAATGCACCAGGCAGAGAAACAGTCACGGTCCGAGAAGAACCGCGGACCATTGCGAAAAAATAGCCAGATGGAATCCTGCAAAAAGTGTCGTTTTTCAATTCGAGAATGTCTCTATCACGACGAACCGAATGACCTCCATTTAATTACCCGTAATAATAAGACGAAGAACAATTACTTCGCGAAGTGTATCATTAGACATTGTCAGGATATGATCTACATATTTAGCGACCGCAGGATGTGAACAGGTTTCGATTGACTGATGTGTGTATCATTTTCCAATATCGGGGCGTTTTTCCTGCTGGAACAACTGACAGCTCGTCAACTCCGGTTCATATCTGCGGTAATTTCTCACGACGTATTAAAATCTTTCGATAATCGAATACAGATGCGATGCTACTGGTCCAGAACGGATGCCATTAATCGTCGTAGGGCACTGCTCTGATACGATGCCTTTTGCATATTAATACATCTGTATGCCACGAAGTTTAAATATTTATACACGGGATGTGTGTGTTTCTGTGTGGGCATCACGATTCGCCATATAAAAGACGATGGTAAATCACGGGCAACTCGTGAAAAATATGTCCGAACTTCATGATTGTGTACCATCTGCTTGGTAAAAAGTCTGGAGATGATTGTATGACTGTGGGATTAGACGGTCTTGTTGTTGGGAAGAGGTAATTGCGGTGTAATTCGTTTAATGAACTATTTATCTCGAGCCAACGATGCTGAAACAATGTTTCAATGTGGATGATTAAAAAGTAAATCTGATTTTTATTTCGTTCGCTGATGATTAATGGAGTCTGCGGATTTCTGAAGAATTATTAAGTTTCTATGGTGGAAAGTCCAGATTTGTCGCGTCATCCTCCGTGTGTTTGTCCCACAAAATCCAAAAACAGACTATCAAGTTTGATGGTCATTTAAAGGACAACAGCTTTCTATTTTCTAAAGACTAAAAGTTAAAGGTATATGCAAGGATTTTTTAAATAAGTGTAGGTTTTATGTTAAAAGGGTGATTTGCAAGTATATGTATATAAGAGTAGGGATAACAATTGAAAATAAATAAATTAAGAGGGTTATATTCGGAATTAAGAAATTAATACACATAAATTTGATTATGTTAAAATATATTTAAAATGTTAAAATATATATTAAATAAAGGTAAGAAATTAAATTAAAATTTTTTGAATATTCAAAAATAAAATAAAAAGTTTTATATTTAATATAAAAAATTCAAAAAATATTAAATAATATATTTAAAAAACTAATCAAAATAAATTTTGATATAAAAAAAATATTCTTGGTAAAAATTTAAAAATAAATTTGAGTACAATAAGAATTATTTAAAACAAAAATATTTATTGAATTTATAATATTTTAAATATTTAAAAGTAAAATAAAAAAGTGTTAATGTAAAAAAATTAATAAAATGAAAAGTAATGATATATTTAAATATCTAAAAAAATTTTAAATAATACATTTAAAAAAAAGAATATCAAAAGTTTTATGAAATATTTAAATAATGTTCACTAATAAAAAATAAATTTGAGTACAATAAGAATTATTTGAAACCAAAATAGTTATTGAATTTAAAATATTTTAAATATTTAAAAGTAAAATAAAAAAGTATTAAATAACATATTTAAAAAACTAATCAAAATAAATTTGAGTACAATAAAATTATTTAAAATATTATAAAACATATAAATTTAATGAAAAATTTATATGTTTTATAATTAAATATTTTAAATTGAAATAAAAAAAGTTTTAAATCTAATGTAAAAAATTAAGATTATAGAAGTTTTATGAAATATTCAAAAGACTTTAAATAATAAAAATGAATTTTCATTTAAAATATTATAAAACAAAAATATTTTAACTGTAAAGTAAAAAAATTAAAGCTATTAAAAGCTTTATGAAATTCTTAAATGACGTTAGTATATTTATTTAAAAATAAATTTAAGTACACTAAAAATGATTTAGAAAATTATAAAACGAAAATATTTAATGAATTTTAAAATCTTTAAATATTCTAAAATAAAATAAAAAAGAATATCAAAAGCTATATGAAATATTTAAAAGACGTTAGTTTATTTTTTTAAAAATAAATTTGAGAATAATACAAATTATTTACAATATTATAAAACAAAGGTATTTAATGAATTTTAAAAACTTTAAATACTATAAAATAGAAGTTTTAAATGTAATGTGAAAAAATTAGGAATATCAGAAGGACTTTAAATAATAAAAATAAATTTAAGTATAATAAAAATTATTTAAAATATTATAAAACAAAAATAATTAATGAATTTAAAAATATTTAAATATTCAAATATAAAATAATTTTTTTAAATGTTATATAAAAATGTCATAATATCAAAACTGAATTTTTTAAATTAAAATTCTTTTAAATATATTATTATTGATATTAAAATAAATTTGCATACAATACAAATTTTAAAATATTATTAAACAAGAATATTCAATGGATTTGAAAAATTTTATTTATTCTTAAATAAAAAAAGTTTTAAATGTAATATAAAAAATTAAGAATTTCATATTATGAAATATTTAAAAGACTAATAAGTAGAATAAAAATTATTTAAAATATTATAAAAGTATTTAAGGTATTTTAAAAAATTTAAATATTCTAAAATAAAATAAAAACGTTTTAAATATAATGTAAAAAATTAAGAATATCAAAAGGTTTATGATATATTTAAAAGACTAACTAATAAAAAATTTAAGTGTAATAAAAATCATTTAAAATATTATAAAACAAAAATATTTATTGAATTTAAAAAATTTTAAATATTTTAAAGTAAAATAAAAAAATGTAAAATTTAATGTAAAAAAATTAAGGATATGAAAAACTTATAATACATAATATAATAATAAAAAAATTACAATTACTGAATTTAAAGAGTCACCCACTTCCCAATAACTTTTGAAAGGAGCATGAATTAACCTTGAATAAAAACCAAATAAAATGTCAACCTAAGTAAATTTTGTCATACAGTTGACGTGTGCCAAATTGTCCGGCAGTTTATGGACACCATCAATTATTTTTTAATGGAAATATTGTCTTATAATACCTCATTTGAAAGGTATTTTTATTATCTATTCAGAGTTATGGGTAATTGATTGTATGTGTGACTTTTTACTTTTCTCTAGTTATTAAATAAACCATTTAAATTTATTTATTAATTGCTGAAAATAACATTCTTAGACCTATTGACAATAAAATATGTTTTTAAGAACTGCAGCACTTACTTTTCTATAGATTATTGGTGTGTTATCTTTTGATTCAGATTATGGAATGAATACAGAACCTCTGACTTAAATAATAATAATAGATAACTTAAATAGGACCACGTCTACCGGTTCATCGATTAAAATAAGTTTTATTCAGCCAGCCTCAAAGATGTAATCTTCTCACCTTGTTGAACTTCTTAAATAATAGGAAGAGGTTGATTTTGAAAGTGTGAAGATGGGATTTAAAATTTATAAAATGTGAAGAATATATAAAAGCTTAAAATCAGAAAAATTCATAATACGTATTATAAATCTAAGTAAATACTTCTTATACTTATAAGAAACAACTGAAATCTTAGTGTAACTTTCTTTGTTTTAAAGTAAATTTTCCGGAAACAGTTGTTAAAAACTGTGAGAATTGGAGCATAAATTGTAAACGCAATTAACGCCGCAAAATTAATTTGCACAATCGTTATTGTTCGTATTTGATTTAAAATCAATTCAACGATCAATAAGTGAATGCAGCGCGTTAAGTAAGTCAGTTTAGTCACTGTGACTTTCATATTTACAAATTGCACCTCCAAATTCGGTGCGTTATTACCCAATTTTTGAGAAGAAACTCAATTACTAACGGAACATTCGCCCAATGCGAAACATTGACATATTTTACTTACACGACGTTCAATTAGCATTTATTTACATTTACTGTTTTCTAAAATTCTATGCATAACTCGTGTACGTCTTTTAACAGTGTCGTCCTGTATTTAATATCCATAATCGATGATTTTACTGCAATCAAACCGAACTGGACAGGAACGATAAAAAACTTGTTGCCATGATTTCAGCAATGATAAAGTGGATAAACTACGGAAACCATAATAATTACCGATCGCAACAAACATGCCGATCACAGATTAAAATCGACTAATGAAAATTGCCAGTTCGATAATTATTGTTTGAGAAAATATCGCATTTGCATTTTATTGGTATTACATCAATCCATTACTTTTGTCTAACTGTTCGAGCCGTTACTGCAAACGCCGCAGTTCCTGCTCGACTTTATTTACTCATTTATTAGCGACGTTGGTACAAGCTCCTATAATTTTTTTTTCGTGTAATCCTTACGTAATCGACAAGTTACATGTGTACATGTGGTGGGTGTCAAAAATAACATTCCCGCGGATGGCAAGCCGGCAAGTCATCCGCGGTAAATATGTGAATGGTTATAATTCCGACCCGTTGCCCCATAATTAAAACTGGAAATACACATTCCGATGCCTCAATATGTAATTAGCTTGTAAAATAACGCCGCACATCAACTTCCATCATTTCGCATGCATAATTTCAATTCGCAAACGCACATATAATTCTCTAAACACGAGTCCGTTTTCTGTTAAAATATCGGAGAGACATGGAATAACTGTCCCGGCATCTACCTACACCGCAGCAACGTTGTAATTAATGGGCACAAATCGCGTATTATGTATACCGGCTCTTTCGGACCGTTTTGTTTTATTTGGAAAGGTCAGCCAGTTTTTCACGCTTCAATTTTAACAATAAATCCCTCTATGGTGGAAACGGATCTCGGGCTAATGTGGAGCAGAACAACGTCAATAAATTTTATCCCATTCCTGTGTATCGTTGTGGATTAATATCAAATGACATAAGTAGGTGGAAACATATTTATTTATAAGTTTCTTTTATGTGATTTCAAACATTTGGTTTAAACCATGACTAAGAATAAGAAAATATGGAGTCAGTTTTGTTTCTAAAATTTTATTGTACGAAATTATAATAAACTTATAATAGTTACCGGTGCTTCAATAATCACATATTAATATAAATATGAAGTCGTAATATTCAACACCTCATAAAGTTGCCACGTGCCAAATTGCCCAGTACCATATGGATACTGTCAACCATTTTTTTAATTGCAAATTATCTTGGGATACCTCATTTTTAAGATTAATTCTCCATTTTTTTCTATTCAACAATGCATTGCTGACTAAACATGAATGCGTTATATTAGGTAAACTTCAAAAAAAAAAAAATATTCTGCATTTATTACTAAAAAATACGACATATCTAAAAAAAGAGATACTTGATGTCATTATTAAAAACTACTCATTACAGTTTTTTTTTGGCTAAAATTGGAAGAGTCACAGAGTTATAAGTGACTCATTTAATAGATTAGATAAACGACCAAAAAAAGCTATTCTGTGTTCTATCACTAAAAAATACGGTATTTCTAGAAAAAATAAGAATCATACGTTACTATTAAGAGAAGATAATGTTAACATTTTGTTTAATTCTGAATTTATGAGTGTGCTTAAAATTTATTTTCATATTTTTTTATATTTTTAATAAATTTTATTCTCTACTCAACACAGCTTTGTACCTAAAAAAGATACTTGGGATCATTATTAACAGAAGACTGTCTGAATATCTCGTTTACTTCTGAATTGATAAATGTGTTTATGTTTTAAATATATAATGTATCTGAAATTTTATTTTTATTCTCTACTCATCACTGCTTTATTGGTTAAAACCTAATGAGTAGTCTCAGAGTTATAAGTTATTCATTTTATACATTAGATAGATGACAGAAAAAAACTATTCAATAATTATCCCTAAACAACTCGATGTTTCTAAAAAAATAAGAATTATACATTACTATTAAGAGAAGACAGTTTTAACATTTTGTTTAATTCTGAATTTATGGATGTGCTTAAAATTTATTTTTTTTATATATTTAATAAATTTTATTCTCTGTTCATCACTGCTTTAACACATTTAATATGTTAGATAAACGACAAAAAAACTATTCAGTATTTATCACTAAAAAATTCGATGTTTCTAAAAAATAAAAATTATACATTACATTAATAGAAGACAGTTTTAACATTTTGTTTTAATTCTGAATTTATGGATGTGCTTAGAATTTATTTTTTTATATATTTAATAAATTTTATTCTCTACTAAACACAGCTTTGTATCTAAAAAACAGATACTTGAGGTCATTATTAACAGAAGACTGTCTTAATGTCATGTTTACTTCTGAATTTTGAATTTTTATTTTTTATTCCTACTCATCAGTGCTTTATTGATTAAAATCGAATGAGTAGTCACAGAATTATGAGTGATTCATTTATTGTGTTAAATAGACAACTAAAAAAAACTGTTCAATACTTATCACTTAAAAATTCAATATTTCTAGAAAAAATAAGAATCATACGTTACTATTAAGAGAAGACAGTTTTAACATTTTGTTTGATTTTGAATTTCTGGATGTGCTTAGAATTTACTTTTATTTTTTTTATATTTTTCATAAATTTTATTCTATGCATAAATAACTATTATATTGACTACCTGTTTAATATTAATAAATATAAATAAAAACTAAATTATTAAAATAATTGAAAACTAAAATATTTAGACGTTCTAAAAATAAAAATAAAATTTATTGAGTATTAAACTATTAAGAAAAATCAAAGTATTTAAAAAAAATCTGAAAGAACACATTTTTATTTTAAGTAATTATTTAAATAATAAATATAAAATTAACTACAATATATTAAATATCATAGTATCATAGGCAGAGAGATTTCAGATATTTCAGAAGTTTCATAAAATTCAGGTATTTGAAACGTTTCATAGATTTTAAAGATTTTAGACATTTTAGAACATCAGAGATTTCATAAAATTCATTAATTTTAGAGATTTTAAAAATTTCATAAATTTCACAAGTTTCATAAAATTCAGAAATTTAAAAGGTTTCACAGATTTTAGACATTTTACAACATCAGAAATTCCATAAAATTCATTCATTTTAGAGATTTTAATAATTTTACAAAATTCGTAAAATTTAGAGATTGTATAGGATTCAGAGATTTTACAAATTCATAATGTCATAGAATTCTTATATTTCAGAGATTTCGGAAATTTAGACACACATATTTTAGGTATTTTAGAAATTTTAAGGACTCCAGAGATTCAACAAAATTTATAGATTTCATAAATTTTAAAATCTTCCATGTTTTAGAGATTTTAAAAATATTAGACATTTTTAAATATTCTAATTACTTTACAAAAATGAAATGATTATTATTTTATTTGCTTTTTTATAATCTTTTATATATATTTTACAATTATATACAATAGATTTAACAATTATTTTTAATTTCTCATACTTTTATGATTTATAATTATACATTTATCATTTATTTAATAGCTTTGTATCAATTAAACACAGTCTTAATGTTCAATATTTTATAGATCGATTATTTCTTATTTGAATCATTCAGAAATAAAAAAGAAATATAATATTAATCATGTTATAACTGTTAATAAATACCAGACTAAAGAAATAGGTATGGATCAAAATATGTATCAGACTACCACTTATTAATTGCTGCCCGAGCCAAATGAAGCGTTAATTTCATCTGAGTAGCATTCTGCACGTGGTAAAAAATATGAAAATGTTTATTATTTATTATAAGGATGGTTAAGAGTAATTATCTCTCGTAATTATTAAAGCAGAAGCCGCTACTGCGATTATCTAAAAGGGAAATGAATTCACCGCATTTTGTTTGTTTTATTAATAATAGGCATTAACAGATGCCATTAGTTCGGATTAAGGAATTATTATAAATGACCTTCACGATGAGTATGTGTTCTTTAGAAGTACTTAGGTTTTTTTTCGACTATTTTAACAAAGAGGTGGGTGATAATAGACGAATAGTGCTTAGATCATGGCCCCAAAAATGGGTATTGCAATCTAATTCGATGGCCTCACAGTTCAAACATGTTTCTATCGAGTGAATCATGGAGTCGTTTGCTGGAATGTTGCGCACTGCAGTTTTTCCGATCATAATTGGGTAACTATTACTCTCCATGCAGATGCAGCGATAATTTCTATATTACAATCATAACGAAAACAAACAAAGGTAAAAGACCATGAGAGAGAACGCTAAAATACACGATGTGTTTCCATGACGATACGCATGGTGGACTGCGGCACATCCATTTCGGTCCAGGGTTGGATGTGCGACGGAAAAATGCGGCAATCAATGTCGGGATGTGATTTAGCTTGTTTCAATGTAATTGGCAAATAAATTTTGCTCATCAACGATTGGAATAATAAACAATTCGTTGACGTACTAACTATAACGGAAGATTATAGACTTTTTATACCTATACTCAGATATACAAATTTTCCTTCAAATTCGAAGATTTCTCAAAATTAGACCTCTTTTTTATTAATAAAATAAATAAATGAGAATCCGAAATAACAAGGAAAACACAAAAATGATCAATAACTTCGTCACTATGTCAAATTTTTCAAAATTCTTTTGCCATCGTGTCATTTTTTCAAATTTATAAATAGAAAGTAGAACCAATAGAGTGCACGGATGTATGAATCATGTATGTAATGATGGAACAACACTTTTTTGGTCAAGAACGGCTACTCATTCTTACTTTCATCACACAAACCCAACGCATCCCAAAAAACTGACTCCACCATATCTTCATCACAGAAATCAATTTTCACTTTCTTTGAAGCCGGTTCTTCTCTTTTGGTCCATTGTCTTGATTACTCTTCCGTCTCAGGTGTGAAATTGTGGTCAAATATTTGATTTACTGTTACGAATCGGCGCTAAATTTAACTTTAGCCCGATTATATAATTATAAGCTGAATTCGTCCGTTCCCAGCTTTTTCATGTACAAATTTTTTATCAGTATGTAATTTACATCACTTGCCACTTTAAAATGCTTACTAAATATGTTAGATCATGGTCCTCTAATCGACGATCATCCTAAACATCCTTAAACAGTTCTGCGGTGGTCACTTCATTCATAGTCTTTCACTGTTGTTTGTCTTTGCCACTCGTATAGCCTCGTTTAAACCCGCCACCCAATATTTTACTGTTGTAAACGAAGAAGCAGACTCCCCGAGGGGAGAATATATCTCGTTACAGATATTGGTTGTGTTCAGACCTTTCAAATGGACATATTGAATCACATAACGATGATCAAGTTTTTCTATGTTTACAAATTTTATCAAGAATATTCAGTTTTTGGTTGTCAAATAAATACCCATTAATGTAGTAGCGTCTTGAAACTTGATATTTAAGCTTTTGAAGGTTGATACTGTCCACTAAAATAATTTCAGGTACTCGTCAAATCAAGTATTGAGACTACTTTCCTCAAAAAAGTAACACGTATGCAAATTGCTGTACATGATGTTCTGTTCAGATCACTGAAAGCGGCACTTGGTTCATGGGAATAACCTATTATTTTTAAATTATAGAGGAAACATAGATAAACATTTTTAACCATTATATGACTTTATAACTATACTAGCTCGATGACTGAGAAATTATGAGTAATAGAATATGAAAAAAAGTGGTTATTTCATCTTTTCTCCACATTCTACACTTATCCAGACATTCGATATCATTTAATCGTGAAAGTATATTATAGTGCCATTCGTTACGTATTAAATACATTTTATTGTTTCAAGTTTCTCGAGTTTTTAGAGTCAATTTAAACAGTCACAAATTGTTTAAGATTACACTATTTAATGGTATAAATAATATTGTTTTACAGCCTGATATAAGCTGCGAAATATGATGATATTTTAGAAACAGAGTCTAAGCTAAAATCGTTATCGTACTGTTTAAGTTTGAAAAATTTAACTAAGAACATTTTTTTATGAGTAACTAATTCTAGTTTGTAAAATTTTAGATCTTTAAAATATTTCTTTAATTTTATAAATTTTAACATTTTGTACACACACAGTGTTAAAATTGTAAATATTCCTGAAATAATTAAAAATTTATTGTTTCAACATATTAATCATAATTTATCAAATTTAAACATTAATAAAAGACGAAAACTTTTATTGTTTTGATAAATATTTAGAATTTTAGATTATTTTCCATGTTTTTGGAGTATTGAAAGCAATTTACATATTAAGTTAATTAAGCTTAAATTATTCAAGAATGATTTAAAAGAATTTTATTTAGATATGTTTACTTCTCTTTTACAAAAATTTAGAATTTTAAATTATTTTTCCATGTTTTTGGAGTATTGATAGCAATTTACATATTAAGCTAATTAAGTTTGAATTATTCAAGAATGATTTAAAAGAACTTTTTCTTTAGATATGTTTACTTCTCTTTTATAAAAATTTAGAATTTTAAATTATTTTTCCATGTTTTTGGAGTACTGAAAGGAATTTAAGCATTAAGCTAATTAAGTCTGAATTATACAAAAATGATTTAAGAGAATTTTATTTAGATGTGTTTACTTCTCTTTTACAAAAATTTCAAATTTTAAAATATTTGTCATTAATCTTAGAAAACATTATGAATTTATTACATCCACACGTTAGGTATTAAATATATTTTGTTGTTTCAAACTTCTCGAGTTTTTAAAGTCAATTTAAACAGTCACAAATTGTTTAAGTTTACACTATTTAAATAAAGACGAAAGATTTCTATTTTATATTTTCAAAGAAAACCAAATTACTTATTTTAGAAATGGTTTACTATTATGTAGTATAAATATTCTATCCATTAATTTATGAAATTATTAAGAATTAATTACACCTAAACACATTAAATATTAAATAGACTAATAAATTTTTTTGGTTCGAGTATTTAAAATCAATTTTAAAATTAATAAGCTATTTAAATAATAAACCAAACAATTTTTTAGAGAAGTGCTTCTGTATCATAAAAATTTAACAATAAAATTCCCATATTAATTACATTTTGGGAAAAATATTCATTTTCAGCACCTAAATTAAGAGAAAAGTAATTTATCGAAGAATGCAGGAAATGTAATATATGTTAATAGTTCTAAAAGTAACAAATTATTATTAATTTTTACATAATTGTCAACTGTAATTTCTAATAAAACTATCAACATACTTAAATTTCATTAATTTCTGGACATATCCGTCATCTTTATTCATAAACATGCAGATTTGATGATAATTTCAAACGAATCTTCTTTAATATTGTAGAATGATATGAATGGAGATAATTTAACATATTTAGCAATTTTCATAAACTTACTATATATATAATTATGATATAATAATGTATGAAAATAATGAAAATATTCTTGGTCACTGTTCCGTTAAAACGGCCATATTTCAAAAATATGTCTTTTTTATTATATTTCAGAACCAGATCATTTATTCAAGCTTAAAAAATTTAAATAAGGTCCAAATTCGTTAAAATTTAAATTAAAATAAAGAAAATAAAATTTCTTTAATTTTACAAATTATTAATATTTTGTACTCATTAAGTATTAAAATGATTAAGAATTTATTACTTCAGCGCGTTAAATAAAACAATTTTAACATTAATGAAATATTTAAATAATAAACAAACATTTTTTTAGAAAAGTACTTCTGTTTATAAAAATTTACTATTATAGTTTCTATATTAATTACATTTTGGTGAAAATATTTAAATTAAGAGAAAAATAATTTAGCGAAGAATGCAAAAAATCAATTTTTATGGACATATTGACGTCTACAGTAAAGTAGTTTTAAATGTAAAAATTCTTATTAATTATTACATAATTATCCTCTGTAGTTGTATTCATATTCGACATGTTTCTTTAAAAACTTACAGATTTGAAGCTTTTAAACGAACTTTCTTTAATATTATAGAATGTTTTGAATGGAAATAATTTAACATATTTAGCAACTTTCAACTTACTATAATATATTATTCTATTGTGATGTTGCTCATTGAGGAACAACCTTGTAAATTTTATAATTATGGCATAAAATTTTATAAAAATAAAGAAAATGTACGGAAAATATTCTAGGACACTGTTCCAATAAAATGGTCGTAATTATCCTATGCGAGGTACTAGACGCACGTCTATGATCTCAAAATGTTCACATAAAAGCCATCTTTACAAACAAACAACAAATCAAAGAAAACATTGGTTTTTATCTGTTATCTGCGATTTTTACTACTGGAAAGTTTAAAAATATGGAAAAGGTGTCAAGTTCCATTTGTCATACCCTATTACTCATAATTACAGAGCTGTCATAGATAACCATATAATGTTGTAATAATTATAACATGTCTTTTAGCTGATATTTCAAAAACAAAAGCTAACTTAAAGAAATCATTGACAAACTATTTAAGTTTGAACAATATAAATAAGGACTAAATATTTTTTTAGTTGGGCAATTGCTACTATTTTATAAAATTTTAGAATTTTTTTGAATAATTTTAATAATTATGCCATATTTATTATTTTTTATTAAAAACTAATATCCAGACGGAGCTCCTCGGATGTTTACGACCGCCCTACATTCTTCTTTTCATAGATCCCACACTTTCTAAGGGATTAAAGTCTGGGGAGTTTGCTGGCTCCTTGAATGCTGTTCGAACGATTCTCGCAGTATGTGGCTTATCATTATCCTTGCGAGAAAATGGAATTTGGGCTCATATTGGTTAAATAGGGTAACTCAATGGGTATTTATTAAAAAAGTATTAAAATCGGTATCCATTGGGATTCAAATGCGAATATTTTCTAAATTGTTAGAGAAATCGATTAACCACAAGAGGCTTTTTTTGTAGAGCGTTTTATTTCCTACAAAAATATATGTTGGACAATTTATAATAACTACGAGTTTTAAAATTTAGAAGCAAAAAATAATTTTTTGAAATTGAAATTCTACAAACTTTGACTTCAGATATCTAAACGATAAGAGCTAGGGAGAGGTTGTAGAGGGTTCAATTTCCTACAAAAAATGTTAATAGAAATTTTCTGTATGCTCAAGAAATGGCGAGATATGGATTTTGCCATATGGGACTGAAGAAAAAATGGAAAGTGGACCTTCTTCTTAAAATTAAGAGCTCATCCTTGGAGATTATTTTTTAAAGGTATCTCGGAACCAATTTTTCAGTGTTGGAAGTTAACAAAAAATAGTCCATTTTTTTGGCCCAGCCTAGTGTTCTTTTATATAAATCAAAATATTTTTTAATTTAATTTAATTCGATTTTTCTGGGAATCCCCTAGATTTTGTGTATATTTTATTTTTTAACATTTTTCCAGGTTTTAAAGCTAATTTAAACACTAGTGAGCTTAATCTATTTTCACAGGGGACGAAACTTAATGAAATCGTTGAACTCATTCATTTCCAAATGATGCCCTTTTTCGTGTAAACTAGAGTTAATTATAATTAATGTAAGTATTATATGGCTAATATTGTAATGGAAATCAATAATCGTTAACACCTTGACGGGTAACACAAACAGCATCTGTATTATGTACTGTTATCCATAAACGATGCTAATCAGTTTTCGGATAAGCAATGAAAGGACGCCTAAACGGAAAATTGCCCACAACCAAGATTCAATATGGCAAACAACATGGATAATAACCCCATTATATAATTAGGCGTTCAACATACAGTGTTAAGGCACTTAAAAATAAACGTCCGACACTTGTTATAAAGTTCATGGCCGTTGCCATATTGCGGTGGTAAAAAAGTCATACATCCCATCATTCGACTTATGCATGGGGCCTCATTATAATACAATTTTGTGAAAATTCGTGACGTCTCAAATATATGCGCCCAGTTTTCGGTAACGTGAGTTGAACAAACTAATATGGATTTGAAAAAAATCCGGTGTGAATAAACCGCGGGTTTGTTTTGTTATTTTCGGGTACTCGAAAACGACAGTGTTTCATGAAACAAATCCTACGTTTATTAAGCATCGCATTGTATGTAAATAATCGGTAAAGACATCTGCTGATCAAGCGACTTGTGCAATTTGCATATTTTGACAGAAGCGTCTCATTAAATAACTGCTCACGTGTTAATTAAAACTGTGAATACAACCTGAACAAACGTACGAATTAAACATAATTAGTAATTGATTTCGAGATAAAATAATTAAATCAGTGAGTTAAACGCTCCATAAATATTTATTCTGGGAATAAGTCTCTTGTTTTAATTAAAACCAGCGGGAATAACTGTTGACGGTGGAACATTTGACAACAAGATCTAATTAAAATGGGCAAATTTTACAGTTGCATATTATTAGATGGTACATCTTCCACAAATTTAATATACCGTTATTCCGTTAATGAGAGCTGCATAATTAATTTCATATTGTTATGTAAAATGATTAACTATTGTTTATACTGCTTAAGCTTGAAGTATTTAATTAAGAAGCGAAAGGATCTTTTTAGAAATGTTTTTATGTCTTTATTATTAAAGTTTAGTTTTAGTATTAAATATATTTTATGTTTACCATTGTTTCAGTTTTTAAAGCCAATTTGAAATTGCAATAACTATTTGTACTTAGATAATAAGATATAACAAATGAGGCAATATTTTTTAGAAAAGTATTTATTTCTATTTTATAAAATTTACAATTTTAAAATATATTAACTTTTTTGGAATTAATTAGACACCTACATGTAAGTATTAAATATCTTTCAGGTTTTTCGAGTTTCTAGAACCAATTTAAACATCTATAAACAAGTTAAGTTTCTGCTATTTTATAAACATTACGTATAAAATATATATGGCTGTTTTAGTTTTCTCGAGCTTTTGGAAGTCAATTTAAACATTCACAATTTTTTAAACTTGAATTATTTAATTAATAGGCGAATTTTTTACAAATGTATTTATATTTGTTTTATAAAAATTAAGAATTATAAAATGCTTCTATCATCATTTTTATAAATTCTTAAAAATTTATTACACCCACACATTACGCATTAAATGTATTTTCTTATTTCATGAATTTTTGAAGTAAATTTAAACATTCACATTCAATGTGTAAGCTTGAACTATTTAATTAAGAGACTAAAAATGTGTTAATTTTTTTTATATAAATATTCAATTTTAAAATTTCTGTAAGTAATTATAAAAATTCTTAAGAATTTATTACACCCACTCATTAATTATTAAATATATTTTGTAGTTTCAGATTTTTGTATTTGTAAATTTATGTTTGTTTATGTTTGTTTAAACAAAAATTTGAATTCTAAAATATATTTGTAATATTTAACTAATTTTAAAAATTCTTAAGAATTTATTACACCCACACATTAAGTATTAAATATATTTTGTTCTTTCAGATTTTTTTATAAAAATTTTGAATTTTAGAATATATCTTTAACTAATTTTAAATTTTTTTAAGAATTTATAACACCCACACATTAAGTATTAAATATATTCTGTTGCTTTAGATTTTTTTATATTTTAAATTCAATTTAAACATTCACAAACACAAAAAAAATATTAATTTCTTTCATAAAAATTTGAATTCTAAAATATATTTGTAATATTTAACTAATATTAAAAATTCTTAAGAATTTATACACCCACACATTAGGTATTAAATATATTTTTTTGTTTCAGATTTTTTGAGATATTAGTCGGTTTAAACATTTACAAACTGTTTAAGCTTGAACTACTTAATTAGGAAATGAAAGATTAAAAAAATGATTTCTATTTTATAAAAATTTTTAATTTTAGAATATACCTCTAATTTTAAAAAATTTTAAGAATTTATTACACCCACATATTAGGTATTAAATATATTTTGTTATTTCAGATTTTTTGAGATTTTAAAGTCAGTTTAAACATACACAAACTGTTTAACTAAAACTATTTAATTAAAAACTCAAAAAAAATTTTAATTTCTTTTATAAAAATTTGAATTCTAAAATATATTTGTAATATTTAACTAATTTTAAATTTTTTTAAGAATTTACTACACATATTCATTATATTTCTCTAACTAATTTTAAAAATTCTTCACAAACTGTATTATTAAAATTAATTTTCGAATTTTGATTATGAATTTGACACCTACTCATTAAGTTATGTTTTAGTATTTCAGAATAATTTGTTAAAACCAAGAACGAAACGATTGTGTTAATAATCTTAAATCATTTAAATAAGAGACGAAAAGTTTTTTTTAGAAAAGTGTTTAGAATTTTTAAATACTTCTTTCATTAATTTTTAAACTTTATAAGAACACACACACCTACATATTAAGTATTAAATTATCTTTCAAGTTTTTTAAGTTTTTGAAACCTATTTAAATATCTATAAACAAGTTAGATTCCTTATATTTTATAAACGTTACATATTAAATATTATTTGTTTTCAGTTTCTCGAGATTTTAAAGACAGTTTAAAAATTTTAAATAAAAACGACCGAATTTTTAGAAAAGTGTTTATTTCTATTTTATAAAAATTTAAAATTTTAAAATATTTCTGTCATTATTTTTACAAAAAATGTATTTCACCAATAAATTGTGTTAAGTATATTATTTCATCGTTACATATTTTTCGATTTCTTAAAGCCAGTTTAAATATTCATTCAACAACTCTTTGAGCTTGAACTATTTATGTATGATTTTTTTAACAATTTTTTATAAAAGTACTCCTCTTTTATAAAAATTTAAGATTTTAAAATATTTCTTTTATTCATATTAGAAGCTATTTAGAGTATATACACCCACACACAAAGAATTAAATCTTTTTTATTATTTCAGGTTCCTCGAGTTCTTAAAACCAGTTCCTACATTTCTAAACCGTTTAAGTTTAAACTTTTTAAAAAATCTCTATTTAATAGACATTTTGAACAATATTTCCCCCTCTCTTTAAATTATTTAATTATTATATAATAATTTTTAGATTTTACCACAACTGTTCATTAAATATTAAATATTGTTCAATATTCTATCATTAATGTGTGAAATTTTTAAAAAATAAATTAATTTATAGATACGTTTAATTATTTTAACTTTTTTACTATTTTAAAGCGATTTTAATCCATCATGAAGTCATCAAATGAATTAATTACGCACTCAATCATAGTAAATTTATGCACGTGCTCGAGCTTCGAAAGCTCGCATATTACGCAACACCCGTATTTTTCAACTGGTTCAGTTTCCTTAACGGGCATGAATTTTTCACGCAGATCGTCGCTCATTAAAGCGAATTAAGCGCATTTTTATTCAGACAAATTATTAACCGCGAATGTAAATAAAACGTTAGAAATCCATGTGGTTTCCTTATCATCTTTAAGTGCCATTAAATTTATTAATGCAGACAAAAAAACAACACCACCGTTAGGATTAATGCCACTAATGACACTTCTGTTTCAGCGTAATCACATTCGCGACCAAAAAGAAATGGCATAATCGCATAATGACATTACAGCGACACGGCGTTTGCATGAACCTCCTCGACGAATTCCTATTATTTTTTTCCAGTCGCTGTTTTTTTAATTAATCCAATTGTTCGAGGGGGGTTTAATTAAGCTATTTGTTGCGCGTTTCCTTAATTCGTTTATCTGGTTTGGCGATCGCACGTTTTTGACGCGCTGAAACTCGTGCATGCACTCATTAGTAACAGTTTTCTGCTCCGTCCCGGACCGACACAAAGGAGTTCACTCATATCTGATACCGTATAATTAAGATCTGGAATGGGCTGTCTCAAAATAGCGAACGGATTTTAAATTGCAATGTCGTAAACGGGCATTTTTGCACGTCAACTTTGAAAAGCGGTTATACACAGTCGAGATTTATTTGCATTTTATGCAATGCCAATAAAAAGAAAAGCGAAGGATCGGACGCATCTTCCTAACGTTACGAGATTGTTCAGGGCTGGCTTTCCGAGAACCGGATTTAATTGTGTCCGTGCCGGGGTGAACAATACTACGTTTTACGCTAATTTCAATATCGTTCCTTCGCTCACGGTCAAGTGATTCGTGTAGAGGAAGTTGCCAAGGATGCAACAGTCCAAATTTCGGCGTTTACTTACAATTGTAAACAGTATACAAATGGGTTTTGTTATTTATGTACATATTATTAAAAATTGTGTTACGAAAATACAGAAAAAAAACTGTAAATGTGTAATTTGACACATTTTAAAACAATATTAAATTGCCGTCACGTTGAATTGTTTGACAATTTAATTGTAACTGTGTCATTAACAAGTTCGTAATGATATTGTATGAGGTTTTGAAAAATGGTTTTACGCTTTGTTCACTGTCTGAATGTTCACTTAATTATTTTACCGTTTCTCATAAAACAATATAAAGAACTGATTACTGGTGGCAATTACTTTAAATAGTGTGATTTATAAATTTTCTAATTTTTACAATTTAAAACTTAAAACATATAGAAACATGAAAATATTACAAACTTCTTCTAGAATCTTCTAGAATGTGTCAATCTATCGGATTCTATAGATATTTAGATCTTACAGACAGAATTTTAATTGAGTTTCTAGATTTTATAGATATTCTACATATATCAATTCTTATAAATTTTAATGAACTTACAAATCTTATAAATTTTATATAAAGGATTTCATAATTTTTATGGATTTTATAGATATAGACGATATATATAATATTATATATGTTACAGATTTTCTGAATCTTATGATTTTTATATATGTTATGGTTTTTACAAATATAGTTTTTATTATCTTATATTTTATATATAAAATTTTATCACTTTTATAGATTTTATAGATGCTACAAATCTACATCTTACAGGTCTTCCCTTATCTTATACTTTATCTTATATATCTATCTTATATATCTTATATATCTTATATATCTTATATATCTTATAAATCTTATATATCTTATATATCTTATATATCTTATATATCTTATATATCTTATATATCTTATATATCTTATATATCTTATATATCTTATATATCTTATATATCTTATATATCTTATATATCTTATATATCTTATATATCTTATATATCTTATATATCTTATATATCTTATATATCTTATATATCTTATATATCTTATATATCTTATATATCTTATATATCTTATATATCTTATATATCTTATATATCTTATATATCTTATATATCTTATATATCTTATATATCTTATATATCTATATATAGTTCTTATAGTTCTTATAGTTCTTATAGTTCTTATAGTTCTTATAGTTCTTATAGTTCTTATAGTTCTTATAGTTCTTATAGTTCTTATAGTTCTTATAGTTCTTATAGTTCTTATAGTTCTTATAGTTCTTATAGTTCTTATAGTTCTTATAGTTCTTATAGTTCTTATAGTTCTTATAGTTCTTATAGTTCTTATAGTTCTTATAGTTCTTATAGTTCTTATAGTTCTTATAGTTCTTATAGTTCTTATAGTTCTTATAGTTCTTATAGTTCTTATAGTTCTTATAGTTCTTATAGTTCTTATAGTTCTTATAGTTCTTATAGTTCTTATAGTTCTTATAGTTCTTATAGTTCTTATAGTTCTTATAGTTCTTATAGTTCTTATAGTTCTTATAGTTCTTATAGTTCTTATAGTTCTTATAGTTCTTATAGTTCTTATAGTTCTTATAGTTCTTATAGTTCTTATAGTTCTTATAGTTCTTATAGTTCTTATAGTTCTTATAGTTCTTATAGTTCTTATAGTTCTTATAGTTCTTATAGTTCTTATAGTTCTTATAGTTCTTATAGTTCTTATAGTTCTTATAGTTCTTATAGTTCTTATAGTTCTTATAGTTCTTATAGTTCTTATAGTTCTTATAGTTCTTATAGTTCTTATAGTTCTTATAGTTCTTATAGTTCTTATAGTTCTTATAGTTCTTATAGTTCTTATAGTTCTTATAGTTCTTATAGTTCTTATAGTTCTTATAGTTCTTATAGTTCTTATAGTTCTTATAGTTCTTATAGTTCTTATAGTTCTTATAGTTCTTATAGTTCTTATAGTTCTTATAGTTCTTATAGTTCTTATAGTTCTTATAGTTCTTATAGTTCTTATAGTTCTTATAGTTCTTATAGTTCTTATAGTTCTTATAGTTCTTATAGTTCTTATAGTTCTTATAGTTCTTATAGTTCTTATAGTTCTTATAGTTCTTATAGTTCTTATAGTTCTTATAGTTCTTATAGTTCTTATAGTTCTTATAATATTTATAGTTTAGTTCTTAAATAACAAATAAATATAAATATTATTATGAAGATTTTATAAATGTTATGTATTTTGCAGACCTAATATGGTATAAGAGTTTTATAAATTTTATTGAATTTATAGATCACAAATTTATAGATCTTATATTCTATACATTCCATACCATTCTATACATTCTATACATTCTATACATTCTATACATTCTACACATTCTATACATTCTATACATTCTATACATTCTATACATTCTATACATTCTATACATTCTATACATTCTATACATTCTATACATTCTATACATTCTATACATTCTATACATTCTATACATTCTATACATTCTATACATTCTATACATTCTATACATTCTATACATTCTATACATTCTATACATTCTGTACATTCTGTACATTCTATACATTCTATACATTTTATACATTCTACACATTCTATACATTCTATACATTCTGTCCATTCTGTACATTCTATACATTGTATACATTCTATACATTCTATACATTCTATACATTCTACACATTCTATACATTCTATACATTCTGTACATTCTATACATTCTACACATTCTATACATTCTATACATTCTGTCCATTCTGTACATTCTATACATTCTATACATTCTATACATTCTATACATTCTATACATTCTATACATTCTATACATTCTATACATTCTATACATTCTATACATTCTATACATTCTATACATTCTATACATTCTATACATTCTATACATTCTATACATTCTACACATTCTATACATTCTATACATTCTATACATTCTGTACATTCTGTACATTCTGTACATTCTGTACATTCTATACATTCTATACATTCTATACATTTTATACATTCTACACATTCTATACATTCTATACATTCTGTCCATTCTGTACATTCTATACATTCTATACATTCTATACATTCTATACATTCTACACATTCTATACATTCTATACATTCTATACATTCTATACATTCTATACATTCTATACATTCTATACATTCTATACATTCTATACATTCTATACATTCTATACATTCTATACATTCTATACATTCTATACATTCTGTACACTCTGAACATTCTGTACATTCTATAAATTTTTCAGATTTTATAAATTTTATGGATAATATAAACATTACAAATTATCTAAGCTTTATAAATTTTATTAAGGTATTTTATATTTGTTATAAATATTTAATGTGTAATATTAATGAAAGATTATAATTTACTAGTCTTAGGAAGCACTAATAACTTTAAACGTTCGATTTTATTCATTAATTTAGTGAATATTTATATGCTTTACCATTAATAACCGAACGTTACTTTTCTCATAAGAACAAAGAACTTTCGATTTGGAAGAGATTACCGAGATCGAAAGCCCGCTACCATATTCGTAGTCCGGATTTGTCACAATAACCGGCATGCTTTCGTAAAACCCAAGTCATGTTCTTTAATTTTTTTATAAGGCCATAATTAACCATGCATGCGCTTAATCTCACTAACCCACTACTTCCATATTTGCCTTAATCACAGCCGCCGAACGATTTTTTTTCCAATCGATCTGACTCGCGACGAAAATTGGCGAATGCGCCAATGTCACGAGTAAACTTGCGGCAATAGAATTATCAATTTACGATGTTCCCCGCTTAATGCGTGTAATAAGAAACCGGCCGCATTGAGACGACCTTGCGATATCTTCCAAGGCCAGGGAATACGACCAAATAGCTAATTACGTGTTTCACCCCCCGCAAAAAGATTTATGCTCGTCCGCCTTTTAATGCCGATGTAATTATCGCGTTTATTACCGACAATAAGTGAATAGTATTGGATCGGTTGTTCGGACGCTTCGCGTTTAATGAAGCACAATCGTAAAACAATAGATTTCACAATTGGTAATTCCGCACAGTCATCCCCGCTAACGGGTAATTTATTTTACGAAATTTGACGCATTCGAATTAACTGACGATAAAGATCTAAGCGATATTTTTGATCGGTTCTAAAAACAGGTAATGATTTATCTTGTGCTAACACTAGAATTTTAATTATAGCCCAAGTGGATCCGATGGGAATGAATTATCGGTCCGGTTATCACTAAACTGATAAAGATCAACGGACCCGATCGAAAATAATCTACAATTAAAATTAATTATCGCATCCCGTGCATAAAATTAATACCGACTTTTGTTGCCATTATAAATGGTCAGTTAATTTTATTATTGCGTACTAAAGATTCAGTTTCCGGTCTTTGAGGTTTCTTTAAAAACCGAATTAACATAAGTCTTGTACTAAAATTAGATTTTACGATGATATTAACAAGGATTTTTGCTCACTAAGTGATGTCATTTATTTTGCACCATCGAGTGTTGACACAAGATGTTTGTTAATTCTTCCTTTGATTTTTATGTGAAGAATGTTTAATTATCCACATGCCGAGGTTAGGAATAATCATGATTTTGAAAAAAAGCGTACACATATGCTATTTATGTTGCTTACCTAATAAATATGCCAGGACATGAAGTAGTTAATTGGTCATTGTTAAGAGGCATATCATTAACAATTTTCTGGTTTTGTTAATAATTTTATAGACATTATGGATTTTATGAACCTTATGAATTATAATTTATAATTCCACATTTTTTCTCCAGTGGTTTTTTAACATTGTTATAAATTATTTTTATTATTAGTCTTTTTCTAAGTAGAAAATATAAAGTCTAAAATTTCTATAATGTCTAATCAATAAAACATATAAAAATCTATAAAATCTATAAAATCTATAAAATCTATAAAATCTATAAAATTTATAAAATCTATAAAATCTATAAAATCTATAAAATCTATAAAATCTATAAAATCTATAAAATCTATAAAATCTATAAAATCTATAAAATCTATAAAATCTATAAAATCTATAAAATCTATAAAATCTATAAAATCTATAAAATCTATAAAATCTATAAAATCTATAAAATCTATAAAATCTATAAAATCTATAAAATCTATAAAATCTATAAAATCTATAAAATCTATAAAATCTATAAAATCTATAAAATCTATAAAATCTATAAAATCTATAAAATCTATAAAATCTATAAAATCTATAAAATCTATAAAATCTATAAACACTATAAAATCTATAAACACTATAAAATCTATAAAATCTATAAAATCTATAAAATCTATAAAATCTATAAAATCTATAAAATCTATAAAATCTATAAAATCTATAAAATCTATAAAATCTATAAAATCTATAAAATCTATAAAATCTATAAAATCTATAAAATCTATAAAATCTATAAAATCTATAAAATCTATAAAATCTATAAAATCTATAAAATCTATAAAATCTATAAAATCTATAAAATCTATAAAATCTATAAAATCTATAAAATCTATAAAATCTATAAAATCTATAAAATCTATAAAATCTATAAAATCTATAAAATCTATAAAATCTAAAATCTATAAAATCTATAAAATCTATAAAATCTATAAAATCTATAAAATCTATAAAATCTATAAAATCTATAAAATCTAAAATCTATAAAATCTATAAAATCTATAAAATCTATAAAATCTATAAAATCTATAAAATCTATAAAATCTATAAAATCTATAAAATCTATAAAATCTATACAATCTATAAAATCTATAAAATCTATAAAATCTATAAAATCTATAAAATCTATAAAATCTATAAAATCTATAAAATCTATAAAATCTATAAAATCTATAAAATCTATAAAATCTATAAAATCTATAAAATCTATAAAATCTATAAAATCTATAAAATCTATAAAATCTATAAAATCTATAAAATCTATAAAATCTATAAAATCTATAAAATCTATAAAATCTATAAAATCTATAAAATCTATAAAATCTATAAAATCTATAAAATCTATAAAATCTATAAAATCTATAAAATCTATAAAATCTATAAAATCTATAAAATCTATAAAATCTGTAAAATCAATCTATCAAATCTATATCAAATTTATCAAATCTATCAAATCTATCAAATCTATCAAATCTATCAAATCTATCAAATCTATCAAATCTATCAAATCTATCAAATCTATCAAATCTATCAAATCTATCAAATCTATCAAATCTATCAAATCTATCAAATCTATCAAATCTATCAAATCTATCAAATCTATCAAATCTATCAAATCTATCAAATGTATCTGATCTATCTGTTAAATCTATCAAATCCATCAAATCTATCGAATCTGTCAAATCTATGAAATCTGTCAAATATATCAAATCAACCTATAAAACCTATAAAACCTATAAAACCTATAAAACCTATAAAACCTATAAAACCTATAAAACCTATAAAACCTATAAAACCTATAAAACCTATAAAACCTATAAAACCTATAAAACCTATAAAACCTATAAAACCTATAAAACCTATAAAACCTATAAAACCTATAAAACCTATAAAACCTATAAAACCTATAAAACCTATAAAACCTATAAAACCTATAAAACCTATAAAACCTATAAAACCTATAAAACCTATAAAACCTATAAAACCTATAAAACCTATAAAACCTATAAAACCTATAAAACCTATAAAACCTATAAAACCTATAAAACCTATAAAACATATAAAACATATAAAACCTCTAAAATAAATATCTAAAATATCTAAAAGATAGAGAAAATCTAGAAAATACAGAAAATCTAGAAGATCTAGAAAATTTATAAAATATATAAATCTAAATAATTTTGTTTCCGTCGTACAATGACAATGAATACATTGAAGAGGAACAACCTCAAGGTCCTGAAACCTGCACCAACGAAGAAATTTAGCAATAGCTTATGCAAAAATCCGGTGTAACATATTTAGAAATAGGTCAGTCATTAAATTACGATGAGTTAATGATTAGAAACAGGCTTAATGCAACGAATTTCATCAAAAAGGAATGGGTTGCACATAAATTAAATGAGGATAACAGGACGTTTAAAAATTGCAAATTCTCTTTTTGATCGCAACACACCATTTCTTGAACATGTACTAATGAATATTGGACTGATTATGATAATTCTCTGATATCTCTGACCTGGGTTCAAGCTGATGAATCTGATGGGATAGTACTTTAGAATATCTGATGACTATTAGAATATTACATATAGATTACCTACCAAGAGGCCAAACGATATGTGGAACTGTTCATTGCTCACAAATTAAGGAAGTTCTCGGAAATCTTATTTAGAGGCAAAGTTAAATGAAATTAAATTTTGCTTCTTTATGTCAACGCAAGGCCACATATCGCATTAGACTTAACTTTCAAATGTTAAAGAAGAATTCTACATCTTCATATTGTCCAAATACTTGTTCATGGGACTATGTTCATTTTTGTTAATGTCCAATGTAAGAAACTGTTTAATTATGAAAATGAAGTCAAAACTAAAATAAATCTTTTCATCTCTGCCAAGATTCCAGAACATTTACAAAAAAGTTTATTATAATGATTATTTTGTTGAATACAAGTTGTTATTTTAAAGTCAAATTTTATTTATCAATTTATTAATATTTAAAATTTTAGTTTCATAGTTCTCAGTTATTTTTTATAAATGTAAGTTATTAAATAGTTTTTAAACTTTAATTTTATTACTAATTTGATGCTGGTTCGATTTAATTTATTTTAGTTTGACATAAATAAAAAGTTTCACAACCTTGGTGACATATTAGAATAAAGAAAGTAATGTAGAGGTGTTTTTAAAAGAAATGAAATGAAATATGATTCAATTTCGAGAAGATGACACGTGTAGGAAGCAAAAACTGCTCGATGATCTAAAATCATAACATTTATCCTAGCCTAGAAATTTACTGACATTTTGAAAATAATGTCAAACCTACAGTGAATTGACATAACTTAAAAACGATTAAACCATCAACGTACAATTAACTCGTACTTTAAATCATCATCACTGAAGCTTATAAATTAAAATAGACAAATTAGAATTAATCTTGACGTAAAATGATAAAACTCCCACATTCTGAGTCAGACGAAACACGTCTATGACTAAAAATCTTATATTTGGTGCTGGTGAGGATAACATCCTACATTTCAACACAAAAGAAACCCTGCAAGCAACAATTAACATTATTAATTACACACTCACTACCAAAAACCGATTTAAATCCACCGTGTTTTATTTAAGACCCAGACAGAAGATAAACTAATTGTATAACAATTGCCTTCGCAAAAAAAAATCCTAATCCAAAAACAATACAACAAAAGCCAAACCTAAATGGCAAATCATCGTGGGTATGCGGCCTTGAAATCCCGAATTATTTGCAGGACGTCGTCGCAACCTTCATGCACAAATTTTAAATTGCACAGATCAAGAATGTGGGCAATTACATTCGCCGTGGCGGATAACGAATTTTTGATGAGCATAAATCACGTATTAATACCACCTTTCACCGTAGCTTTGTTTACGGGCCATAAAATAAAAAATCAACGATAAATCCGACGCTTTATTCCCGTTCAAATCTATTTATCACCGTTGGCTAGGGATAGTTAATTAAATAGTCCTAAACTCTGAGATAAAAGGTGGATTGAAAAATTGTGTTCGTTTAATTATGGGTTGTTGTCGAAGCACTAAAACAACGTTTTACAACCGTTTAAATCAAAACGCGATAGGAATAGGTTCCATTCGGTCCATCATTTCGATTTGTCACTTCATTTTATTTACCAGCTGATGACGGCTAATAAGAAATAACTTGGATTTGATGGTGTCAACAAGATGTGACCTAAAAGCATTTACTGGTGATAGTTTTTATTAAACTGTGGGACGGATTATCTGTGTGTCTGTGTTTGGAAGCGCAGAAATGGTGGTTGCGACCGATAATTTCATCGTGTTTGTGGGAGGTACGCGGGCTTAACTATTTTATGATAGATAAAAGCCTTAAATTCACCGTGCTACAAATATGGCTAGCCGGTACAAGTTTTATACATAACTTGTCTCAGCGAATGCAATTCGTAAATCTCGCGGCGGTGCCATTAAATTATACCAGGCCAGAATAGTATTACGTTAAAATCGACGTTGCGAATATTTTTCAAGTGATTATTTCCTATAAATAAGTTTTACTTGAATCAGTTCCCACATCCCATCGAACCAGTAATCATCGATATTGTTTATTATTAATAGCCGTTCAATCGATGTAGTTATTTACGATCCATTGTGGTTTTTTCTTGTTTTGAATCATCGAATATTCGAAAACGTACATGACCAGCAGCTCATTGTTAAAGAAAACAAAGGAGCACTTTAATTATCAAACCTTCATGCTACTTCACATGTGTAATGGACGCCAATGAGTTATTACCATTGCTAAATAAAAACTATCCTATCGTCCGTCCATCAATTGGTAGGTGTTTCAGCGTGCTTATTGATGGACGTTCAGGAAGTAATATTGTAGTCGTTACGTCGGTTTTGCTACGTCCATTTGTGCAATTCAAACGTGGCTCCGGATTATCGTTAATATAATAATTCAAAGTCGCCACAATAAATTCCCACAACTAAACAGACCCAATTATAACATCCACCAAATCCGGTTTTAAGTTTTCACGCTTCGCGATGGTTCTTTTATACGAAATCTTAAATTGCCATCCAAACAAATTACTCAAAAATTAATGGCTTGCAAAATCTCAATGACATTCGAAATGGTAATCCATTAGTTTTTTCAATATTATCGTCGGACATTAAAAACTAATATTAGCGTTAATTAAATACGGGGTTATATAACAATGATTGAGAATAATTACGACTGTTTATAGTCCATGAACCGAACCTCTTCTTGTGGGCGCCAGGTGAAGGTTCAAGGCCGTGTGGTTTCAATTCTTGAGAGCAATTTGGACGTACAACAAAAACAAATCATTATCGTTAATTAGCGTGGTGGTATAAAAGGAAGATGGACTAATTGCATTAGTTTACACAAAAAAGTGAGTCACGTAAACTTTCCTTTTTTAAATTTTACACAGAATAAGCATTTAAAAAAGTTTCTTAAATATCCTTTTACCTTTTTACATTTATAACAAATATTGGTTTACAAGGTAGATTCCTCTTCTTTGTTGTTTATAAAACTGCTGCTCAATGCTGTAGGTACTCATTTAGAATACTTTTCTCCTAATTTGTGGATTGTTAACAATTTTACCAAAATTTACTTATTTATCAATTTGTTTTTACATTTTCATGCTACAAATACTATTTTATGAGGTAGATTTACCAAATTTTTCATCTTTCTTTGTCGTTGACATTACTGTCTCACTGAGCAAGGTAAGAGTATAATATATGTTTAATATGGCGAATAAGAGAAGAGTCTGAAAAAACTTAGTGTGTTGTTAATCCACCTCTCATCAAAGCAATAGAGTTATACTAAATCTTACCTTAATAAAAAATTATAGACTTTAAATATTAGTACCTGTGCATTTCACTATTTTATACCATTTATCCGAAACTATTTTTCTAAAATTCTTTATTTTATCTTTTTATGTTTAATATAATTTTTTATTTATAAAGCAAACTTGCAAAATTCACTTTATTTTTGTCTCAATGTGCAAGTTTAGAATATCATTTAATTCGACGAAATTAGAACTACAGACTTTCAAAAGCTTATTACCGTTTTTTCTAAACTGGTCAATGATATTGGTACCAATATGCTCTTATAAATTTCCTACACTCTTATCTAACCAGCTCTTATCAATGCAAGTAGCATTATGTCAAATCATATTAAAACTGAAAACTTTAGATGATTCAGACTTTTTAATTTACTCAAAGCTATTCGTGCCAATATGCCCTTGAAAATGTCTTACACTTTTATATAGCATACTTTTCTCCTCATTTGGGAGGTAAGAATGACTTGAATAATTCAATTTGAACAATTTTACCAATTTTTCTTTCTTTATCACTGATAATACTGTCTTAATAAGCTAAATCAGAATATAGTATATGTTTGATCAGTTAAAAGAGTGTTCGAAACAAGTTTATAACAGTTGCTAAGCCAACCCTTATCAACGCAAGTTGAATTATGTTAAATCATTTCCTAACTGAAGACTTTTGATGGTGGTAGCTCCGCTTTTTATTAGCAAATTACCGTTTTTCCTTAACTGCTCAATGCTCTTGGTACCAATATACCCTTATAAATGTCCTACACTCTTATCTAGTTTACTTTCCTCCTAATTTAGGAGCAAAAAATGATTTGAACAATTGAATTTGAACAATTTTATCAAATTTTTCTTTCTTTGTCATTGAAATTGCTGTCTTAATCAACTAAATCAGAATATAATATATGTATGATCAGGTAAAAGAGTGTTCGAAGCAAGTTTATGACATTTGCTAAGCCAGCTCTTATTAACATAAGTTGAATTATGTTAAATCATTTCCAAACTGAAGACTTTAGATGTTGGTAGTTCCGCTTTTCATTAGCAAATTACCGTTTTTCCTTAACTGCTCAATGTTCTTGGTACCAATATGCCCTTATAAATGTCCTACACTCTTATCTAGTTTACTTTCCTCCTAATTTAGGAGCAAAAAATGAGTTGAACAATTGAATTTGAACAATTTTATCAATTTTTTCTTTATTTGTCATTGAGATTACTGTCTTAATAGGCTAAATCAGAATATAATATATGTTTGATCAGTAAAAAAGTGTTCGAAGCAAGTTTATGTCATTTGCTAAGCCAGCTCTTAGCAATACAAATAGAATTATGTTAAATCATTCGCAAACTGAAAACTTTAGATGTTGGTAGATCTGCCTTTCATAAGCAAATTACCAGTTTTTTTAAACTCCTCCATGAAATTGGTACAATATGCCCTTAAAAATGCTCTATACTCTTATCTAATTTACTTTCCTCCAAATTTAGAAAATAGAAATGACTTGAATAAATGAATTTGAACAATTTTACCAATTTTTCTTTCTTTGTCATTGAGATTACTGTCTAAATAAGCTAAATTAGAATATAATATATGTTTTTACTGAAATACAAGTAGAAGAAGAAGGCATTAGATCAGGTAGCTTCGCTTTTCATTAACAAATTACCGTTTTTCCTAAACTGCTCAATGCTTTTAGTACAAATATACCCTTAATATATATATACCTTGTTCTACACTTTTATCTCATTTACTTTCTTCCTAATTTAGGAGTTAAAAACAACTTAAACAATTGAATTTGAACAATTTTACCACTTTACTTTCTTTGTAATTGAGATTACTGCCTTAATAAGCTAGATCAGAATATAATACATGTTTGACCAGTTAAAAAAGTGTTCAAAGAAAATTTATTACAGTTGCTAAGTCAGCTCTTATCAATGTAAGTAGATGTCTCCATTTCAATATCTTATACCATGTATGCAAAAATGTCTTTCTAAAACATTAAATAGTGTTTCTTTAAATACTTTTTGTCTTTTTTGTTTATGTTTAAGTATTCTTGATTTACAAGACAAATTTCTCAAATTCTCAAATTTCTTTTTTTCCTTTATCTTCAAAATTACTGGACAATTATTATTCAAATAGGCCAAAAGAAATAGAGAATTTAGTTGTTAGTATTTATATTTATTATTAAATTATTGAATAGAAGGTACTCTAGATTATTATGGGTAAACAATTTTATGAAAAACTGAGTACTAATATTATTTTGGATTAAATTATTTTAAAAACATAAAAAATAAAAGTCAAATGGTAAAATATTTTTTGTACATAGTTATGAAGTCAAACAATTGTTTAAAATGTTAGATTAGGTTATATGTATATAGTAAATTCCCAAATTATTTTTTTTTCTGTAGGCTAGCTTTGTTTGCCAATATAATGAGACCAGACAGCACAGATCTTAAGTCGAATCTAAATTTGACAAGTTAAAAACGATTATTCACAAGCTCAACATGGAATGATCTAATGCATTTTGAAGGGACCATTTATAAAAAAGTCGATTACAAATCGATCTTCGATGATGCCAACCGCAATCGATATCCTACTGTTCGTAAGATATCAAGATATCCACCAGGAAAAAGACCCGTTTCATTCCAAGATAAAAAATGATCCAAATGAATGTGATAAGGAGGCAATAAAACGAATTAAAGCCCAGATTAAATATGTAAACGACACAAAGACGAGGTATTTAAATTAAATTTCGGCCTCTTCATTAAAATATTCCATCCAAAAATTACCCCACGCTGCGCTCAATGCTGCGTTTCGGACGTGTACGATGTTGTTAGCGTCCTTAACGACAAGCATACATGTTGTTTTAACATTTTTTATGTTTACTTATTTGTTCACTATTAGAATAATGTTTGGAGAAGCACTGGAACAACCAATAAATATTTTCCCATGATAAATCATGATGTGTCTGCTTCTCAGATTGTTTAAAATTTTGATTGAAACGTGGCAAAAAAATCCTTGACCACGTCCAAAAGCGTACATGCTTTTCGATTAGCACACAATGGATTTTGTTATTTGCCAAACTGGGCGACAGCCATGTTGACAGAACCTACTGGAAGACGCCCACCAAAACCCAACACAGTCTTTCCATTAAATCGGTACAATTAAATTTAATCGTCCCCAGGTGAAAATGTTTTCATTTGCTAAAGTATCCATGTCAGCCTTGTGGAAGATGCAATTACGTATCTGTTGCCATCTGCAAATTACAGATCTATATTTGAACAATTGCAATGGCGATCTGCAATTAAAATGTGCTTAATTAAGCTATAATAGCCACGCTGCAACTATTTATAATTGATTATCGCAATTGCTGCATGTTTTAACATACTTAATTTCGTAGAAATTTAAATGGATTATAATTAATCAGTTTTGTCTGTTGACGATTATAATTGTGGCATCAAAATGTAACACAACCAAAAGGAATTAATCTTATTGGCGGTGCTTAAGTTAATATAATTTGTTTGTTTGTGACTGTGGGAAAAACAGTTTTGTTCGAAACACAGTTTACAGTAAACATCGTGCCATCGTTTGATGTCAAGATCTTCTCTAATCGAATAATTGTCAGTCGATTAGTGGAATCAATAAAATTTTACAAGGTCTCTCATTTTCCCGGTGTCTTCTGTATCATTTACTTCCCAGTAGACAATTTTAATTCAATTTGTTTAAATATGCCTGATGTTTATCAATAAATCACTTCGTCGAACGAAAAACAACATCTGTTTAATAATCACACGACAACAATCGAACTGACTATCATCTCCCCTATGCTTCGTTTATCAATTTTGCACGCCGAATTAATTCCGAAACCCAATCAGTGGTCCATTCAATAAATAGTCCAATGAATATCCAGAAATAATCGATAATTGGTGGTTTGCTCTCGTCATCTCTCTTGGTCGTAACTCTCGCATTATTTATTCAAATTCGACTTGCCAGTCGTCCATTACAACGTTTTTAAATAGTTCTCCACTCTCAATTATGACATAATCTGGCTAGATTTTAGATAGAGCGACATAATTTATAGGTTTGCACAGCAATGATTTATTTAAGTAACTGGTGTGTTAAAGTGGTCCGATAATAATACCCGAGAAATATACTTCGATTAACTACGAATTAGCCGTTATTATTGGAGTTGCCCAACGACTTGTTAGGAAAGTTGCGTTGCTGAAACAACTTCGTCGCTCTGCCTTTTTTTTTTCACTGGCAAAATTACGATCCAGTTTGATTTAAGGGCTTGCATATTACTTTTTTATTTCAAATTACACTCCTGGGTTCATCTATTTAAAAAATAATTTTTTAAAAAACTTTAATTATTATAATGTAAATATAAAATATGAGCTTACTTTTTTAAATATTTATTATGTTGGTAATAAGAAAACTATACCTTTTTATAGTTATTTATTTTATTATAAATTTTCTTAATTAAATATAGATTATTTTTATAAGGGAAAATCATACATTTCAGCTAAGAATTAGGAATTTCATATTAAAATGAAACTGTAGCTAAACTTAGGTTTTCTAAATATTAGGTACCAAAAAAGTTATTTATGATTTTAACACTGAGCTTTAAAACAATGTTTTTTAGAGTAATATTTATTCAACAAAATATTATATCATTATAATCAACAGTGTTTTATCGTTTTTCAAAAAAAATCTGGGACTATATATATATTGTTTTTTAAATTTATTTGTAATAAAAAATCATACGTTTCTAATAAAAATTGGAAAGTGTAACTAAACTCAAAAATTTATTCCACATATACAATAAAGGTCATTTATATTTTCAATCTTTAACATTCATATAATAAACACATTTCATTTTAAATTTAAAAAATAGTCATTTTTTAAATTTATATTAAAAATAATACATTTAATTTAAAATATAAAAATAATAAAATATTTTATGTAAGTTAAAATATAAAATATTTAATTGAAATTTAAAAAATTACATACATTATTTAATTTGAAATTAAAAAATAATAAAATATTTAAATTAAAAAAAATCAATATTTAATTTATATTAAAAACACAATAATAAAATCTAAAAACATACAATATTTAATATGAATTAAAAATAATAGATTTTAATTTAAAAAATTTATATTTAAAAAATGTTAAAATATTTAAAGAATATTAAAATACTTAATTTAAATTAAGTAAAATATTTAATTTAATTTTTAAAAATTTAAATATTTAATTTAAATTGAAAAAAATAAAATATTTAATTTGAATTTAAATATTTAAATTATTTAATTTAAAATTTAAAAATAATTATTTCAGTAGATTTAAATTAAAAAATAAATAAATAATTATTTAATATCAATTGAATAAAATAAAATGTTTAATCTT
Organism: Aethina tumida; assembly: GCF_024364675.1. NCBI lineage: Eukaryota > Metazoa > Arthropoda > Insecta > Coleoptera > Nitidulidae > Aethina > Aethina tumida. Next base: position 13,635,375 of record NC_065439.1, read on the forward strand.
AATAAATAAATAAAATATGTAATTTATATTCAAAAATAATAAATTATTCAATTTAAATTTTAAATAATACAATATTTAATTTGTATTAAAAATAATAAGTAATTTAAATTAAAAAATAAATATATAAATTTATATTTAAAAAATTTTAAAAAAGTGAAATTTTTAATTTAAAATGAAAAAATAAAAAAAATTAATATTTAAATTAAATTTAAAAAAATAAAATATTTAATTTAAATATAAAATAAAATATTTAATTTATATTAAAACATTAATAAAAATTTAATTTATATTTATTAATAATAAATTATTCAATTTAAATTTTAAAATGTACAATATTTAATTTGAATTAAAAATAATTAAATGAACGTAAATTAAAAAAATTAATTTTATATTTAAAAAATATGTTAATATTTAAAAAATATGTTAAAAAATATTTAATTTAAATTAAAAAAATAATAATAATAAAATATTTATTTTAAATTTAAAAATTAAATTATTCATATTAAAATTAAAAATCAATAAAATATTTAAATAGATTTAAATTTTAAAAAAGAAATCAATATTTAATTTAAATTAAAAGAAAATAATAAATTCAAAAAATAAAATATTTAAATAAACAAAATATTTATATTTTAAAAATAATAATAATAAAAAATATTATTATTAATATTAATTTAAATTAAAAATAAAAATAAAATATTTAATTTTAATTAAAAAAGTTAAATATTTAATTTAAATTAAAAAAATAATAATAAAAAAAAATAATTTAAATTTAAAAAAATATATAAATATGTAATATTTAATTTAAAATTTATATTTAAAATAAAAAAAAATATATTTAAAATTGAAAAAATATATATTTAATTAAAATCAAAAAAACTGTCCTTAGAATAATTTGTATTCAATAAAATATTTACCATTAACAATTTTTGATGCCTTTGCTATTTGAATAGAAGAAAAAATCAACCTTTAATAGCTTGCATTTTACTTTGGAATATTAATATTAAACTGTAGTCAAACTTGGTAACTTACTATATATAAACTAATTTTAGACAGTTAAAAAGTAATTTTTAACGTTGAATTTCAAAACAAAGTTCTTTATAATAATTTTGATTTTATAACCTTTTTTAGAACAATTTTTATTCAACAAAATATTCGCCATTATAATCATCTGTTTTTTTGTCAACATTTTAATTAATTCTATGTTACAGAAGAAAAGATTCACCTTAATATTGACCACTTTAGACTGTTTATGATGTAATAAATGGTATGCTGACAAAAATGAATAATCGTTACAGGGAGGAATATCTTGATTACAGTTTTTCATAATTCATAAATATAAACCCAATTGGGTGAATTTATGTAGGTGTCAATGAACATTGTGATCATTTGGCCTCTATTTATCTCCATCCATCATAGAGTCATCGAAATCTTTAATGAGTGAAGATTTCTTTTAAGCACTACTCCATCAAATTTAGCACCACTTTCAATAAAAGGCTCCAAGGAGAGAATTAACAATTGCCAATTTTTTATTATACACACTTAATCCATTTTAAATTCATTTGTCCAACTTGAAAATCAGTACAATAAGTCTCTTCATTGCAGCTTAATGATAGGTCTATTTCTAAAAATGTTACACGAGTATTGTGTACGAAATATTGTTTAATTTTTTCGTTAGTACAGAATTCAGGACGACTTTGACGTTGTTCATCTTCAGTACATTAATTACCACTTTTAAACCATGTATTGTTTCTGTTACTTTAAGCAGATTCTTGAACTCGAAAAGCAAATGTGGATTAGAATACGCTATTTTGAACAAATTTTTTTAAATACAACAATAAAATAGTTAGAAAGAAAGAAGTTATTTAATATATATCTGGATATTCTGGATATTATATATTGATTGAAAAGTTGACGTCAGTATTGAGTCCTCCTCCCTTTAAGTTAAATTTGGCCAAATCCTAATTAAATTGCTTTTTTTTAATACCAAAGTGTAAATTGAATTTAAAAGGGCTTTAATAATAGGTTTACCTCTACCGTGTAAAACACAAATCGCATTCGCCGGACAAAGCGTGTTCGCGTAATCGTTGACAAATTAATCCGTTAGGTTAATTAATTTTCGCTCGATTAACAACAGGACAACGATTGTGTCGATCGACCGAACCCGTACCTATTAACAATCGCCAGTGGGCAGCGAAATTCACAAACACCGCGATTTAAAAGTCACTTGCCTTTGAACGCGGCCTAAAATCTCGCCCACCATTGTCATTCGCCAATGTGTGATTAATTTTTAACGCTTTCCCGTGTTCCTTGTACTCAAAAACAATAAAAAAAAACGATAGTAGTAAACGTTAGGAAAATTACGATGGACGGCAGTATTTTAAACATAATTGCGTCTTCAAAGTTTTTACGGGAGTCTCCTCGGGTTGAGCGCCTCCGCGAGCACCACGGCTATAATTCTCTCATAATAATGTTCGAAATGGATTTACTTTATATCGTATGATTGTCTTTATCTCGGACTCCATCGCCGTAATGGCTTTAGAACCTGCAGACATGCTCGTGCAATAAATGCCAACTTTCAGTACAAACACGGACACGAAAATATATCCGACACCAAATTAATAAATTAATTAATTAACAGTTGTCCTTAAGTCAAAATTCCTCATTTCTATTATGATAATAATGTTATGCCTTTAAATGCCTTTTGATTTGTTGCAATTCGTTTTAATGGCTGTTGATTCGATTGGGAAAAATGACGTTTGTTTCGAAGGCAATGACCGCCTGGTTTTAACACCCGATTTCCTGTTTTTTATTGAATTATGACCATGTGAAGTTATTATAAATTTACATATTAATTCCGTAATCTTGGCATATTTTAAAAATGATGCAAACCTTTATTCGTTGACTCTTCATTTTTGCGCTAAGGTATAATTTTCAAATTACATAACAGAACAGTTTTAAAAAATTGCTTCAATAATCTCAATTATTATTTTATCGTGATGGATTTGTAATTGTTCAATAACATTGTTAATGATGGTAGATGCGGTATAATCATCAGTCCAATTATGTCTAATAAACATTTTAACCCCGGGGCAGGATTTGCAGGATTAAACAGTAGCAATGACAAAGAAAGCAAAAATCCGCAATGCTGAAGATGATTATAATTAAGGTTAATTATTTATTACCTATTTGCCTGCATCTAAATATTAATGGCAAGAAGTAAAAGGTTTAGAATTTAAATTGATTTACAGTTGTACATGTCGACTACAACATATGTACAGGGATTAAAAAAGTTATTTACTGCTACGCTTATTTGTCTGCCTCCATACTGACATGTTTTATTGGCAGATTTACATGCAAAAATTCAACTTAATATTTTTTCCTGGGGAGCTTTCATGGAACAGCAATTAAGATGTTTTAATGTCTGATACTGGCAACATTTTATTGTAATTCACACGTATATGTGGTCATAAACTCTAATAAACATAAAAATAGTGGATAAAAAATAATAAAATATTTAAATAGATTTAAATTAAAAAAAATGAATATTTAATTTAAATTTATAAAAGTACAATGTTTAATTTATATTTAAAAAATAATAATAAAAATTTAATTTATATTTAAAAATTAATAATTGTTCAATTTTAATTTAAAAAAATGTATTAATTTAATTAAAAATAATAAACTTAACCTAAATTTAAGAAAAATAAATTTGCATTTAAATATATTTAATTTAAATTAAAAAAAATTAAATATTTTAAATTTAAAGAAAAATAAAATATTTAATTTAAATTAAAAAAATATATAATTGATATTAAAAAAATAAATAAAAATTAAATTTATATTTAAAAAAAATAAATTATTCAATTTTAAAAAATGCAATATTTAATTTTCGTTAAAAATAATAAAATTACTTAAATTTAAAAAAAATAACTTACATACAAAATACATTTAAAAAATATTAAAATATTTAATTTCAATTAAAAATAAAATATTTAATTTTAATTAAAAAAATAAAATATATAATTGATATTAAAAAATAATAATAAAAATTAAATTTATATTTTAAAAAATAATAAATTATTCAATTTTAATTTTAAAAAATGCAGTATTTAATTTTAATCAAAAATAATAAAATTTAAAAAAATATCTTTACATTTAATAAATATTAAAATATTTAATTTAAGTTAAAAATTAATATTTAATTTTAATTAAAGAAGTAAAATAATTAATTTAAATAAAAAAAATGAAATATTTTAAAATTAAAGAAAAATAAAATATTTATTTTAAATTAAAAAAATAAAATATATAATTGGTATTAAAAAAATAATAATAAAAATTAAATTTATATTTTAAAAAATAATATAATAAAAATAATAAACTTAAATTTAAATATATCTACATTTAAAAAATATTAAAATATTAAATTTAAATTCAAAATAAAATATTTTAAATTTGAAGAAAAATAAAATATTGAATTTAAATTAAAAATATAATATATATATATATATATATATATATATATATATATATATAATTGATATTAAAAAATAATAATAAAAATTTAATTTATATTTTAAAATAATTAATTTAAATTTAATTTACTTATTTAATTAAAATTTAAAAAATACAATATTTAATTTTAATTAAAAATAATAAAATTATCCATAATTTAAGAAAAATAAATTTACATTTAAAAAAATAATAAAAATATTTAATTTAAATTGAAAATAAAAATAAAATATTTATCTTTAATTAAAAAAGTAAAATATTTAATTGTAAGTATAAAAATAATAAAAATTTAATTTATATTTTAAAAAATAATAAATTATTCATTTATAATTTTAAAAAATGCAATATTTAATATTAATAAAAAATAATAAAATTAACCGAAATTTAAAAAAATTACATTTAAAAAAATTAAAATATTTAATTTAAATTATGTTAAAAATAAAAATAAAATATTTAATTTTAAGTAATAAAGTAAAATAATTAATTTAAATTAAAAAATGAAATATTTTAAATAAAATAAAATATTATATCAATTTAATTGAAATAATTAATTTTATATTTAAAAAATATTAAAATATTTAATTTGAATTAAAATGGGAAGCCTTCATGGAACTATAGTTAACATATTTTAATGTCTGCTACTGGTAATATTTTATTGTAACACACACATATGTTGTTTGTCTCAAACTTTTGACCCCCGGGCAGGATTAAACAGTAGCAATGACAAAGAAAGCAAAAATCAGCAATGCTGTAGATGATTATAATTAAGTTTAATTATTTATTACCCATTTGCTTGCATCTAAATATTAATGACAAGAAGTAAAAGGTCTGGAATTTAAATTCATTTACAGTTGTACATGTCGATGTCAATATATGGAGAGGGATAAAAAAAATATTTACTGTTACGCTTATTTGTCTGCCTCCAACTTAACATTTTTTTCCGGGGGAGCTTTCATGGAACAATAATTAAGATGTTTTAATACCTGATAATGGCAACATTTTATTGTAACACACACGTATGTTTAATGTCTCAAACTTTTATGTCATAAACCCCCATAAACATAAAGATAGTGGCTCATTAGCGAAAATAAGCCAGGATAAATAATTGCCGTTGATTCCAGACAACTGAAATGTCTACAATGGATTTCTTGTTAATTGTCCATAATTATCTCTTTAACGAATTAGATTGTCGTGGAGTAACGAGAAATGTCAGCGTGGCAATAAATTATGCCTACATTTTTATTAGTTGAACAACCTACGGTGGATTCTTGCTGTTTTGTTACGCTGAATCCGCCTGAATCAGCGCGACGTAAAAAATTTTGTTTGCATTGCAAATATTTGTAGGAATTTTTATGCCATTCTCCACACAATAGAATTATGGTGGTGCATTTCTTGGTCATGAAGCAATTTCGTTGGAATCAAACGCTACTAGGAAGGAATAATGCCAATAATAGCGCCGTTTCAAAATCAATTGTAATTGCAATCGATCCATGCGTCACGTTTGTAACTTACCATTACAGCTTGATTATTTTGATCTGAACGAAATATTCAATTTAATTTGTGTAACAACGTAGCCGTAGCGTCATTTTATAAAATCAATCCACCAACAACAGTACCTCACCTTATTGCATGTAATGGTAGGTGATGGATATTAGAAGCGCCGAGAACACTAGGAAGCGGTTAAAATCATAAGATGGCCGCACAACGGTTCTAACATCACGGATTATATTATTTCGCAGTAACCGACCCAACAAAAACAATTTCCAAGTTATTCGGATAATCGCGCCCCGATTCGAGACACACGGCCATTCTTTAAAATCAATTTTTCTCAGTGTACAACGGTTGCAAAAGTATCCGACCATCTTCTAAGGCACTTAAGAAAATCGCGTTTCACACCTCCACACAGCAAAATCGTCTGTTAATTATATCACTTGTGGGTGGATCGAGCCGTTCAACCTCTTCCATTATCATCCATCCCGACTTCCTGAAAATGTCCGGACAATTTAAAAACAAGGCGCCTGAATTAATTTATCCCCTGGGAAAAAATAATTCTGAGCACTTTCATTAAGAGTTAGATAACCACTGACAAACCATTTCACCATTTTATCGTCTCCAACCGTCTATTATTTATATTTTATACATATTTCTTAGTTAAAGTGGCCACTTGTTGGAGGAACGAGCCATTCAACCTTTTTGGATTTTTATACATTCAGGTTTCCTGAAAAAGAGTTTGAAACAACTTGTCTTTTAAAAAAAGTAATTATAAGCTTCCTCATTAAGTGTAAAGTTGACGTGCTGAATTAGTAAACTACTTTATCTACCCTAAGGTCAAACAATTTTGCCTTATTATATACTGCAACGGTATCTTAACATATTAAAAATATATTTTATACATGGCTGTATCTAAGTTGTAAAGACAGCTTTAAGTAGTCATTTGTTGGTGGAACGAGCCATTCCACCTTTTCCATTATCATACATTCAACAAGCCTTCACAACCTTCTCCATCATCATGCATTCGGATTTCGTAAAAATGTTTGAAGAATTTAAAACCAAGGAAAGGTTTGAAACAACTTGTCATATAAAAATGTAATTATGAGTTACATCATTAAGTGTAAAGTTGACTTACTGAATTAGAAAACTACTTTATCTACCCTTATGTCAAACAATTTTGCCTTATTATACACTCCAATGGTATATTATTAAAAATATATTTTATACACACCTATTTATGTGTTGTAAAACAGTTTTAAGTGGTCATTCTTTGATGTAACGTCCTTCAACCTTTTCCATTATCATACATTTAGATTTTTTAAAAATGTCTGAAGAATTTAAAACCAAGGTAAAATTTGATACAATTTGTCATTTAAAAAAAAGTAATTGTGAGCTTCCTCATTAAGTGTAAAGTTGACTGAATTAGAAAACTACTTTATCTACCCTTATGTCAAATAATTTTGCCTTATTATACACTCCAATGGTTTATTATTAAAAATTTATTTTATACATACCTATTTATGTGTTGTTTTATTATACACTCCAATGGTATATTATTAAAAATATATTTTATACATACCTATTTATGTGTTGTAAAAATAATTTTAAGTGATCATTTGTTGATGTACGAGCCTTCAACCTTTTCCATTATCATACATTCAGATTTTCTGAAAATGTCTGAAAAATTTAAAACCAAGGAAAGGTTTGAAACAACTCGTCATTTAAAAAAGTAATTATGAGCTTCTTCATTATGTGTAACGTTGACTTACTGAATTAGAAAACTACTTTATCTACCCTTATGTCAAACAATTTTGCCTTATACACTCCAGAAGTATATTATTAAAAATATATTTTATACATACCTATTTATGTGTTGTAAAAAAATTTTATGTGCTCATTTGTCGATGCAACGAATCTTCAACCTTTTCCATTATCATACATTCGGATTTTCTGAAAATGTCTAAAGAATTTAAAACCAAGGAAAGGTTTGAAACAACTCGTCATTTAAAAAAGTAATTATGAGCTTCCTCATTATGTGTAAAGTTGACTTACTGAATTAGAAAACTACTTTATCTACCCTTATATCAAACAATTTTGCCTTATACACTCCAGAAGTATATTATTAAAAATATATTTTATACATACCTATTTATGTGTTGTAAAAAAATTGTATGTGCTCATTCGTCGATGCAACGAACATTCAACCTTTTCCATTATCATACATTCGGATTTTCTGAAAATGTCTAAAGAATTTAAAACCAAGGAAAGGTTTGAAACAACTCGTCATTTAAAAAAGTAATTATGAGCTTCCTCATTATGTGTAAAGTTGACTTACTGAATTAGAAAACTACTTTACCCTTATATCAAACAATTTTGCCTTATACACTCCAGAAGTATATTATTAAAAATATATTTTATACATACCTATTTATGTGTTGTAAAAAAATTGTATGTGCTCATTCGTCGATGCAACGAACATTCAACCTTTTCCATTATCATACATTCGGATTTTCTGAAAATGTCTAAAGAATTTAAAACCAAGGAAAGGTTTGAAACAACTCGTCATTTAAAAAAGTAATTATGAGCTTCCTCATTATGTGTAAAGTTGACTTACTGAATTAGAAAACTACTTTATCTACCCTTATGTCAAACAATTTTGCCTTATACACTCCAATGGTGTATTATTAAAAATATATTTTATACACACCTATTTATGTGTTGTAAAATCAATTTTAAATGGTCATTTGTTGATGCAACGAGCATTCAACTTTTTATTATAATAATTATGAGCTTCCTCATTATGTGTAACGTTGACTTACTGAATTAGAAAACTACTTTATCTACCCTTATGTCAAACAATTTTGCCTTATACACTACAGAAGTATATTATTAAAAATATATTTTATACATACCTATTTATGTGTTGTAAAAAAATTGTATGTGCTCATTCGTCGATGCAACGAACATTCAACCTTTTCCATTATCATACATTCGGATTTTCTGAAAATGTCTAAAGAATTTAAAACCAAGGAAAGGTTTGAAACAACTTGTCATATAAAAATGTAATTATGAGTTACCTCATTAAGTGTAAAGTTGACTACTTTATCTATCCTTATGTTAAACAATTTTACCTTATTATACACTCCAATGGTATATTATTAAAAAAAATATTTTATACATACCTATTTATGTGTTGTAAAAACAATTTTAAGTGGGCATTTGTTGATGCAACGAGACTTTAACCTTTTCCATTATCACACATTCGAATTTCCTGAAAAGATCTGAAGAATTTAAAAGGAAAAGTTTGAAACAACAACAACAAACAACAACTTTTAAGTAGTCATTAGTGGATGGAACGAGATATTCAACCTTTTCCATTATCAAACATTCAGATTTCTTGAAAATATCTGAAAACTAAGAAACAAGAAGAGTTTAAAATAACTTGTCGTTAAAAAAAAGTAATTAAAAGCTTCCTCATTAAATGTAAAGTTGACTTACTCAATTAGAACATTACTTTATTTACTCCTATGTCAAACTATTTTGCCCTATTATACACTGTTTATTATTAAAAAATATATATTTTATAATTATTTCTGAGTTATAAAAACAGTGATAGGTGGTACCAACCTTAGTCAGCACTTTATCTCATCTTATAAATTATACAATAGAACCGTTTTTTGTTAAAAAGTATTTTTTACATATTTTTGAATTGTGAAAACAGTTTAAAGAGATCGGCCCCTTTATCCTTTGCCATTATCATACATTCTGATTTCCTAAAAATGCCTGAATAAGCTGTTTGAAAGCATTTATCTTTTAAAAGGAGTAATTATGAGCTTCTTCATTAAGTATACAGTGGGATTACTAAATTAGAATACTAGTTTATTTACTCACATTTTATGTTAAATTGTTCCGCCATTTTATAAATTTCTGAATTGTAAAAACAGTTTAAATGGTATCACTTGTGAGTGAGTCGACTCCATTATGATATACATTGATTGCTTGAATATATCTGAAGAATATAAAAGCAAGAAGGTATTTGAATCAAATTCTAATTTAATTGTTTTGTTACTTTGTAAAGTCTGTTGATTGTTGAAAAAAATTTCATATATTCTTTGAGATTGTTAAAACAAACAATTGAAAGTAGATGAGTAGTAGATGATTAATATATTTATTTCAAGCTTGTTAACAAAACACAAGTCACGAACGACATTGGATACGGTCCTGCGGTGAAAATACGTGAAACTAGAAATCCTAATGGTTTCGATCGGTCATCGCGATGGTGTCTCTTCGCTATTTGGACGAGTGACGTTATTCCGAGTAGGTTGCGCACGTCCTTGAGGAACCTTGAGGCGCAGTGAACTCGCCTCGGCCGCCGCCAGCACACAGAACACAAAACTAGAAACAGCGCCGGATGAAATCCTCGCGCAAATACGAATTTAATTGCGAATCCATCGGTGCAAAACATTCTCGTATCGGCAAGTGTTTCTCGGGACTGCGACTGCGACGGGACATCCCGAATTGCTTTGCATCTGACCTCATCGTTGGTAAAAAAATCCGACAAATTATTGTTTTCTGTTTGTCTCGAGTCTGGCGGTTTTCTTGGGAACGTTTCTTTGTTTAGGACTGGTCAATTATAACTTTGCGAACTGACCACCGAGGACGGCTGTTTGATCTTCAGCAACGTTTATTGCAAATTTCTCTCAGCGTACACGGTAATGGTTCAGGCGTCGTCCTCCGGAGAGATGTAACGCCTGATGTGCGTGGAATGATCTATGGCCTTATTAGTTCCTTCTCTAAAGTGAATCTTGATTTAAAAACATAATGTATATTACGTGGCCGTGGTAAACGGTCTGTATGTCATGTACACCGGTTCTCAAATGGTTCGTTTCAACGGTGGGTGGAACCTCATTATTGGTATCGAATCAAGTTGACTGAGGCCTGCCCATTAAAATTTATTAACTTGCAAAAACGTACTGAGATGAATCAATAGTTGTTCGGACGGATTTAAATCATTGTTAATTGGAGACGGAGACCAAAATTTTGGTTAAGTATAATGGGAATTTGGATTACACTGGCAGCCAATTAAGTGGTAATAAAACGCGTGGTTAATCGTCACAAAGAAAGTAAATTTACACATTAAACCAGCGGACATGTGTTTGACACCGACGAACTAATAACTCACCTCGGAGCCGGATTTTAATAAAAATAAAAAGGAAAAACTGATTGTAATACGTTTATTCATAAAACTCAAGTCATCATCTATTCACTCCATATCCTTTGATTAATGGTTTCATTTGACTTGATCTCCCGGTAAGATGCCATAAGTCGATTACGGCGAGTACTTACAAATTATAATGGAACCTTTTTTCCAACTTACTTCGGGGTGGCCTTTGTCAACGTAAAAACTACATATTTTTGTTCTACTCCATCGACATGGCGACAATAACCAAGACATCATCATCCACAAAATATCAGATGGTGACATTAAAATGATTGGAGTGTACGCCACTGAGACACACCCACGAAATGCCCAAATCGAAATGATTCCGTTTTTCTGGCCGTACCATAAAGTGTGGGCCTTTAACGCGCAGGAGGCGACTTTTACTTTCGTATCCTCTTCTTTGTAAACCGTATCTTCGTCCAATATAAATCCACCGATCAGTGGGTGAGCTAATAAAAACCTCATACAAATCCGGAGAAACAATTGTCACGGATGGAATCAATTACGAACAGCCGGTCGATAAATTGTTGAATTTTTCTCGAAATTTATTTAATTTATCTCCGGCTGCTACACAGATTTAAAGGATACGGCGAACAAGCGTACAATGTTAGCGCAACACGCAGCCATAATTCAATCAGCGAGGGAGTTCAGGTCTTGACCCTTCATGCCTTAAAACGTTCCACAATGAGCTGCGCCACGATACTCTGTTCCAACTGCTATTAACATAACGTTGTTAATGATACGGAATTATGTTGGTTTTGTTGAATGTTAATTCGTAACGTTTAAAATATTAATATAATAAATTTGTCCATTAGCGACTGTTCCATGTCATGGGATTCCAATGGTTCAATGGATAGGGAAAACCATATTTGTTTTAAAAATGGATCCACCCATTTCCCATCGAAGGTTATGGTGGAGTCTCGTTTTTTTGAGTTTTTGTAACCTCTTGTCGTTTTCACAAAAATTTTTGACATTTATATCATCATGTATACTAGAGGCCATAATTAAAGCAACTTAATAAAATATACACACAAGAAAAGTCTGACAATATTTTATGTAAATCCGAATATATTACTTAAATTTACTTATATATTATATATTTTCAACCTTTTAAATATGTTCTTATTCATTGTGTCCGTAATATGAAGTTGTTAGTTATATATAAAAGCTGGTTTTTATAAAAATTTGTATAAATACGTTAAGTTATTCCAACATTTATGATTTATTTTATCGGACTGTTAAGTGTCACCCATTTCCCATCGAAGTTAGGATTATGGCAGGTTTAACAACCTTCAATATAACTTAGACATTTACATATAAGTAATATACTTATATTTACTTACATATTATATATTTTTAACCTTTTAAATATGCTCTTATTAATTGTGTCCGTAATGTGAAGTTGTTATGTATAAAAGCTTGTTTTATAAAAATGTATATAATTACGTATGAGCTATTCAAACATTCACGATTTATTTCATTCTACCGGACTGTTAAGTGTCACCCATTTCCCATCAAAGCAGGATTATGGCAGATTTAATAGCCTCCAATATAACTTAGACATTTTTCATGAACTCCATTTCTTCACCTGTCTAATTAAGTTTTTTTTTTTCTAGTAAAGAAATTTGTAGTTCCTCCTCCTTTCGTTTTCACCAAAATGTTTGTCCATTTGCATGGTTTTATAGTATTTAATATTACATCCTGTCAGAGTGACAGTTTTTTTGACATTTATATAATCTGTATATTAAGAGCCATAATTAAAGCAAATATGCACACAAGAAATGTCTGAGAATATATTCTGAAAATGCGAATATATTATTTAAATTTACTTATATATTATATATTTTTAACCTCTTATTAATTGTGTCCATAACGTGAAATTTATTTCATTCTACCGGACTGTGTCACCAATTTTCCATCGTCCATCGATTCTTGGTACCTCTTTTCGTTTATACCAAAATTTTTATCAATTTGAATGGTTTTATGGTATTTAAGATTACATCCTGACAGAGTTTTTTGGGATTTATATAATCATATATATTAAAGGCCATAATTAATGTAACTTGTTAAAATATAAACACAAGAAAAAACTGAGAATATTTCATGAAAATATATATATTACTTAAATTTACTTAATATAATATATATTTTCAAGCTTTTAAATATGTTCTTATTAATTGTGTCCATACTGTAAAGCTGTTATATAAAAAAGTAATTTTGGATAGATATTTAACATTAATTGCTCGAAGGTGACCCTTAAGCACCCGAGTTGGTAACGGAGTTGCAGCGAGTACATATGAAGTCAATCTACATTCTAGAAGACCAATGAGATATCCTTCTCTTACTAAAGGCAAATGTGGGGCAAAATTGGAGTAGTGTGAAGATTTTCAAAACGGGGTTGTAAATGATTGGGCGGAGACCATCGGAGAAATTCAGAACCTCTTAAACACATCCAGGAAGTTTTCACATATAGAGGTGGCATAATAAAACTGATATCATTTTACCAAATTGGTTTTTAAGGGCCATCATTAGTTAAATAACATTCTGCAACCAATTGTCCTCCATTTATTAGTTTTATTGATGAAAACTTCCGCATTATGCACGACCATGTTCGCCCACTGTCGTGCATATTGTTACAAATTAGATGACCAACGAAGGAATTGAGGTTGTACCATGGCCTGCACAACCAGCAGACTTAAAACTAATACAACATATATAAGACATGCTTTGAAGATGTATTTCTCCAGAAATTAACAATATTCACAACATCTTCAGATGTAAAGAGCTCATACATACACAGATACCTCAAAATGATATTGGGGGAGTAATATATAAACAGTAGTGGAGGACAGACTATTAAAATTATTTTTGGTTAATAACATTTTATGTTTTGATAAAAACTAATGACATGTTACTTAACTTTTTTTGTATATATTATAAATTTAACAAATAATTCTAGCTTTAATTTGATTTAATTTAACAAATATATAAGATTAAATTTCTTATTTTACTTACAAGATTTATAAAATATATCCTTGGACTTTTCTTGTAATTGTATATTAAAAATATGAGCTGTACTACTTGAAGTGGATTTCATATATAATATTAATATGTACGTTCATTTTTTTCGCGTTGTATAAAATTATGGCAACATTTTACTTAATAATAATATTTCATTGCTCCACACGAAACACTTCAGCCGATTTACTAGCAATCATTTGCTTATTATTATTATTTAACAATGGGTCGTAATGAAAGTCTATCATACATTGTAAGAAAAATTATAAGTCAGCAACACCGAGAGAAACAAGTAGAGATTGCTAAGAATTTAGTGTTAAGTTCGAAAATAATCAAAGAAAATCGATAAATGTATAATTCAAATGTCAAGGAGTAATCCTTTTTTATTATTTCATATATTGGAGAAATGCGTTGAAACATGAAAACTAAGCCAATCAAAAAAAGTCAAAAATTGTAACGTAACTATTAGTTTTTATTATATTGTAAAACAGCATTAACAATTAAATATTATTTTAACTATACCTATTAAATGAAATAGTTATGAGTACAATTAACATTCAACATTTAAAAAGGTTACAATAATAATGACCACCTGATCATTTTGAAAATGATTTAAAGAACTTAAGCAAGTAATAGCATCTAATCCTATAATACTGCTGTAAGTTCCGCAAATCCTGTACTTCCCCCTGACACCAAACTGTTAACCATTTAGCACCGTGATATTTACATATTAAAAACCGTTGTCACTGATAAATCGCCTAATTTATTGCACAACCATTCTTTCACTTCAGTGGGTGTTTAGCATAACACATTCACAGTAGTCGTGCACTGACATAAATACGAAATTTACTGCATTAATTGCATAAATCATCCTCACAAAAATACTCCCGTTGTACCTCCACGTGTGTCTAGTATGTCGGCCGTCTTTTTAAAATTAATTAATTGATATTCTATTTATTGTTTCCAGGCATCCAGTCGGGTAATATTTTATAATTATTAAGTACAACTGGTAGCCATGACCGCAGACAATAAAGACTAACTGCTGCGCTAAGGATACAAACGGTCACAAACAACCGGCCGCGATCCTTAATAAAGAGTAATTATTTTATATACAATCAACAATGCAAAAAAACAAATCGACTTTAATTAATAATATGTGCGTTTTTTTTTTAACAATTTAATGAGTTTATTAATGACGAATCGACCGTTGATAAGGCACATCTATATTGTTATTAATTGTTATGTATATGAAGTTATTGGCGATATTTCCAAACGTTTAATTAAAATATCCACGGCTGTCAGTGTTTTTGTTTCAATTAATTTGTCTTCAGGGTATTATATTACAGTAACTCCTTAATTACTCCCTTACATTTATAATTATATGTTAATTTTTTATGGAATACTCTTGGTAGAACTTTGTTCTGAACAAAAGTAAACATAAGAAAGTCCGCCTCTGGTAGAAATCCGGTAGCTTAGTCATAGGGAGATTTTTAGTGGCAATGAAGATTTCTTAATTTATCACTGATAATTTACAAGTATTATGTTTATTTTTTGCATGTCTTACATTAAGTTGTTAATTTATACATACATATATATGTACATATATTGAGTTTTAATAGTAATTTTTATGCAGTTAATTGAGAGGAGCAGGTAAGCAAAACAAATAATTAATCTAGCCATGAGATCATAGTTGTATTTTAATATGTTTTATTTAATTTAAACCACAAATCTCATCATTAATTTTTAGTTATTGTTGCGGTGTTTTCGTTCTTCTTCCTAAGAATTGTTAAATTAGTTGATGACGTTATGTGGATATGTAGGAATTATTGTTCTATTATTTGCAACAAAATAATTGTGCAAGAACATAAAAACTAGGCAATAAACTTTTACTGTCGATTTATTTATTTATTCATGCATAAGCATAAAAGCACTGCACTGGTTGGCGGACGGTTTTTGGGCGGTTAAAGAACCGCTTACTTAATCTATTACTCATCTTGAATAATTTACGAGTTTTACATATAACCGAGGCGGCAACAGCCACCATTCAGTTCAGAAATTTATATTTAGATTCCTGCAGGCGAGACCCGAATTATTATTTATGGATTTTGGCACGTCCGGCCCGAGGAGTTAATTAAAAATTGGCAAGCAAGAAAAACGCACATTCGAAATGAAGTCATAAATATGTGTGGGTTACACGCGATTCCCGCACTGCGGGGATGCTGAAAGGGGAGACAAGATTAAGATACAGATGTTGGAAATTAAAAGAGGAAGAGCAGAATCCGGCGATGAACGATATGTAGATTAAGTGTAATTAGTCCGCAATTTCAATTATAACATAAAATTAGCATGCATTTACACTCACGAACGAAGAGCACTTATGGCATCACTAAAAATACATCGTGGTAAACATAAATGCATCCGCGTTTTGCCATATATTGAGTGGCGATCACTTAAATAGAAAATGACCGCATATGACAATGCAATCGTTTGATCTACGATAATGACATCATACGAATTACAAACAAAATGAACCTCGTAAATTTTTACTGCCAATTAAAAGGCTTCATTCCCAGGGTATTCTTTTATCTATGCAAGTCTCGAGGCATTTCTCATTTTAGTTTGTTGTTCCGTTCGTCCAATGGTTGTTTGCTTGGATACGATCGTAAAACGGTCGGTTTATTATTAATTCATTAATTTTATTGGAAAAGTTGCCTTTTACGCCTTAAGGAATGACATCAAATTCGCCTAAGGCTCTTATTGTAATCAGTTATTGTCTCTTATGGTCTGCTCGTGGACAATATGGTTTGCTCGAAGGAAAACACATAAATTTAATTAAATAACCAGATGAATACCAAACTAAACTTTCGATTTTTTGCATTGATTACAATAATTTGCAGATTAACGTTATTTAATTAATTGATTGCTGACATATATGGTCTCGGGGTAACGTTCTCTATTATGCAATTTTTAAAGCACACGAAGTTATTAAAAATAGAACATATTTTACACGGGTGTACTTTTATGTTTTGCCTTGTTTTTAACAAAAAACAGGAAAACATTAAAGTAAATTACATGTTTTAATGAATGTTGTAATGTAAACGCATGAAAAAATAAATAAACAATTAATAGTAAATAAAAATTGTTTATGATTTAACAGCACGCGGTAAATAATTTAATTATGAAATATAGGTTTTTTAGTTATTAACGTTATTATATGAAATGGAAGAAAGTAATTAAAAGGATGAGCTAATCAAGGTTTAAATTAAGGTTCTTGTAATGTTTACACCGTAGTGAAGATAAGTAAAAAAGATATGTTGTTTTATTATTTATTAATCATATAAAATAATTACAAAATTATTTGTAATGTTATCGCATATTTTTTAAATTCGTTTTTTTTTTCGGCGAAACGAGCGTCCCTTCACAATAAGTACAGTAACTAATATAAAGCGGAGCAGTTTATCATTACAGGGTCCTGTTATCAACCTGCATATAATGACACCGCGTCGTTATACAATTATACTGACACAGAGATGTCGCGGCAATCGTCGACGTTCCTCGCGGCGCGTCACGTGATTAAATGGCGGCCCGACGTTGGGCGCGAATTTGGCGGTATTAGTGACAGGGCAGCATGAGCGTGGGAAGGTGTGGAGGTCGAAATTCGCTCGCGCACGAAGGGAAAACGGAACCGGCGTCTGTGCGCCGTCTCTCCTCGCTCTTCTGCTATCCTGGTCGTGGTGGCTCCCATTGGATAACTTTGATGTTTCCTCACATTCGACATCTAACCCACCCACTTATTAAAACTTACCTTTTCGCCCCCGTTTTACGCTTGCCGGCGACGTGCACGTTCAATAAAAGGCATATTTGTTGTTTGGTATTGTTTATTTGTTCGTGATTTGATTGGTTTTATAAATACCTGTGGGATTTTCTGGGAGGTTTATTTAATTTAATTAGTCAAAATTGGCGGTGACACAAAATGGACCCCAGCTGTGACACAACGTGACTTTTAAGGTTATATTGTGTATTTTGAAGAAAATTGCGACACTTTTACCGTACACATAAAGGTTCACAAAAATTAATGTCCACACTTTACCTTAATATTATCGCCGCCTTGCGTTCGTGGAAATCGATGGAAATCACTGGTTTTCCGTGTCACAGACGAATTAGTTAATTGTGCTTGTGTCATCACGCGTCAAAATAGAGGCATCCATATTTTTCTGTTATTAGAATTTTCTCATAATTCATAACTAAGAGGGCTTATATATCAAGATCGCAGAAGTGCGAAGATGTTTGTTGCGTTGACAAAAACGTAACACCCGTATTTGTTTAAAACTGTAACAACTAAAAAAAGTGACATGCGAAAATTTGCAAACCAACGTGAAACGTCACAGACACGTGGAAAATTGAAAGTACATGAAGATGTACAAAACATATGTTTGCTATAAAGTAGTTATTTCAAATTTAATTTGTAGTACCGCGGAATAAAGTTATGTGCGACACACTTGGCCGACTTAAAAGTTATATCAGTAATTTGTAGGAATTACATTAAATGTTCATTGAGATTTTTGTTAAGGGATACTTCATTTCGAATTCAACGTGTTTCAATTTAAATAATACTCGATTAAAATCAGGGCAATTGTTTGAAAACTCCGTTCGTGTTTACTCTCAATATTTTGTTCCCAGCCGATTCGTTTTGCCGGCATAAAGACCTATCCGCACTCATATTCTCCTGATACTTGGGAGCCTTTTGGAAGTCCGCAACAACTACTTAGAACGATTCTAACCTCCCAATGTCACATACCGAACGAAAACTGAGCGATTTTTTAAATAATAAAACGAAAATCGACACTTTTCTACGACTGACCACTGTGGTTTTTAAACAGTTTTTTCCAAATCAAACAATTCGTTCAGCAATGACCAGTGGACGCAACTTATTTACCCGTACACGAGTCAATTCGAAATCGACGGAAAAAAACGAAGTATTTCGAATTTAATTTAGCAATAAAATTCTATTTATGGCTTGCACGCAAATCCTTGATTTAATTTGTAAGTATGCAAATTAATATATTGCAGGCAACGTTTGCAAATTAATTACAAATTATAGCTAAAGATTCATCATTAAAATCCATATTATACATATTTAATAACGTAATGTGGATTGCATACTTTCAGGAGTATTTTTTCGAATAGTGGTGTATTCTTTGTCACGTAAATTATGTTAATGTTTTAATTGATCTTATTTCATTTTTTATTCAAATACGCATATTATAATTGTTTACAAACAATTGTTTTATGGAATAATTAAATGACGTTAATGTTAATGTAAATTAAATTACTGTTTTGTTTTGATGTTTATACCTTCTACAACAGGGTATTAATTACTGTATATTTATTGATTCAATGGAATAAAATAAAATCATTTTGTGTTTTAAGATGTTTAAAATGACCTTCCAATATTTTAATTACTTTATATTTATTAAACAATAAATAGTACAGATGTTTTAACATGTACAAGGTAAATAAAAATATAATGTGACAGCTATAATTTGTTTTTAAAGTCATTTTATGCAAAATAAAGTTTAATCAATGGCTTTACCCTAATTGTAATAAAATAACAATTAATAAAATCATATGCTTAAAAGGTGGCCGATAAGGTATCGCAAATTTATATAAATAATTTTCCTTAAAAACATTTAAAAATACATTCTTCACAATCTTATTAGATTCTTATTAGATTTTATCAAAAATACTCTTGGACAAAAATTTAGAAATCTTAGAATGTAATTGTTGAAAATAGCGAATAAATAAATAATTAGAAAAAATATTAAAATAAACGCTCTGCATATTAAGCTACAAAATAATAATAATACACAGTGTATATATTACAATAAGTAGACAAAGACCCAGTTTTTTACCAAGATATAAGTTTAGAAATCCCTTAAATTTAATTTATTTTGATAGTATGGTTAGCTTTTCACTATAGTCTACGAAATAAAAATATTAGTTTCAATCATGACAAAACGAAAGCACATCTCAGTTGCCTTACGAAAAGAAATTATTGATTTTAAATATGAGGGTATATTCTGCACAATAAAGGAACCATATCAAAAATTGTGAAAAATTTAACACTTCTGTATCTGTTGAGGATCGTTCTACAGCAGGAAGACCTCGCAGTAAGAATACAATTCTTGAAAGTCGCGTAAAGAGTGTGTCCCAGATTAACAGCCAGTGCCATTTATCAAGAATTACTGCAGGGTAATGTTAAAATTTATTCGTCAAGACTGTGCAAAGAAGACTGCGGGAAATGGAACTGTTTGGAAGAAAACCCGCAAAAAAGACCCCTTATAACAAAGGAAAATAGAAAGAACAGGCTTAGTTTTGCAAGAGAGTATATTTCGTGGCCTAAGGAAAAGTAAGGATTGGTGTTTATTAAGAAATGATGATAAGGGGTTTGTAAGTAAAATAAAAAGTACCAATTAAGGACAATTAAATGGGGGAGGATAATAAGCCACTAAGATGGTTGTTTCAACAGAACAACGATCCCAAGCATGCTTATAAGTACATACAAGACTAGTTCGAACAAGAAAAAGTTTTGCTATGGCCTTCACAATAACTGGATTCAAACCTTATAGAACATATTTAGGATGATTTATAAAGGATTAGACCTACTGAAAAGGATTCAAATGGAATAGCAATAAATACCTCTAGAATTTACCAGAAAATTGGTTTACTCCACGAACAAATGGTGTACAGCAGTTGTACAACAAAATATATTATGCTTCTATTCTACAATACCTTAATAAAAGGGAAAAAAAATATTTTTATTAATTATTTATTCAGGATATCGAAAAGTAATTTTATTTAAATCATTAATTTTGTTTATTAATTATTCCAATATTAAACAATTCAATTTTGGGGTTTCCAAACACTCTGGTACAAACATAGCTCTATCTCATGTGGCATGTTCTGAAAGCAAATCATCAAATCATAATGATAGTTATAGATAAAATGTTACCTGGGTATTCGTTTCTGTAGATCAAACTGGGGACAAAAAAGCAGAAAATTAGGCAGGTCCAACGAGTCCTCTGAATAAGATTTGCCTCTAAGGATTTTTGAATAATTTTGTCTCATAAAAGCATGGACTTTCATCATCATTTTCATTGTTTTTATGTTTACAACATTTTATACCTTCCATAACAAAAAATTATTGATTCAAATAAATAAAATTAAAATATTTTGTATTTTTAAATATATAAAATCCCGAGATTTTATTAACTATAAAGGTAAACAAAAATTTAATTCGACTTGTTTTTAAAGTTACTTTATACAAAAAAATGTAAATGCTTTTATCTTAATTACAATAAAATAATAATTAATAACATTATATATTTAAAATTAGGTCGATAAGTTATCTTAAATTTATATATTCAACTTTCCTTTAGAATTTTTAAAAGATATATTAAATAAATATTTGATTAGTCTCAATTGTTATGACTTAAGATAGGAAAATCCTGTCAGATTTTATCTAAACTAGACACACATTATTACTAAATGATTACCCCTATTAGAAATATAAATAATACAGAATCAAATTTTAAAAATAGACACAATTTATTATAAAAGTATATCACAAATCAATACGTTATATATTTAAACATCTGTGGCACAAAATAATCCTTCATTTTTAAAACTTCACTAGGAGTATTGGCCCTCGCGTAGAATTCCATCGTGTAGACGCACACCATCGTACCAGAACCGTACGCAAGCCCATACCAGAACAGTATGTTCAAAACACTGAGCTTCGGTGCCTTGATGAAACTCATCGGTCCGGAGAAGAAGAAAAAGAAAATGAACATAATAGGTACAAAGTATCCCAGCATGTAACACATCAACCACTCGTGCACCATCGCAGATAACATGAAAACGGCGAATTTGGCAGCGATTTTGTTACGCGGAACCACGACCTCGTACATGTCCTTGTAGACATAGGTGTAGAGCCAATCGCCCACAAGGATGTTCCAGGTCCTGAAGTATTCCGCATAGGAGGTGGCGATCCACCACGACGAGTAAAATTTCCTGTCGCCAAAGCGCAGCAGTTCCGCCCACAGATTGGACCAGCTGTGCAACATGAAATAGAATCCGTAGAGTTTCAGCAACATGCCCGCGAAGGACATTTCGCAGATGCACAGGAATATTTCGGTGACCGTGTAGGTTCTCAGGCCGAATTCTTGGAAGGAAGGTTTTATCAGTCTTTCGATTAGGTAGCCAATGTTTAGAATTATGCAGAGAACTTCAAACGCTCTGGTGCAAACGTAGCCCCATCTTATGTGAGACGTTCTGGAAGCAAATCATCAAATCACAATTCATAAACATATTATATAGTAGATAGATTGTTACCTGGGGTATTCGTCTCTGTAGATCAATGTTGGGGCAAAGAAGTAATACATGAACGTAGAAAACTGAGGTAGATTCAACGGTTCATCTGAATGGGGTTTGTGTCTAAGAACCTTGGAAGCGTTTTCTCTAATGAAAGCGTGAACTTTCATCATCATCCTCACCTGTAAATATCTTGATAGTTTGCAATTCATTTTCTAATAGTATTAATTACCATTTCGAATATCACTATGGCCGCACTAGCTGGAGGAATTTGGAAATCAGTCACTAGTTGACCAGAGATTTTGAAAGCACAGAAATAGTAAACAGGTACGACGAAGAACCAGAAGGAGTCCCACAAGGCCAATTTTCCAGCTTAAAAATTAATGTTCAAAAACATGTACAATTAGCATGTTGTTGATATGATAAAAGTTTACTTACATTTGGGACTAAAATGTGTCCTACATTTTGCCCACAAAAACAAACACGGGTAACACAAACAAGAACTCAAAAATTCTCCAACCCAAATAACTGCTGTTATGTGAATTTTTGAAAATCCTGAGAGAACGATTTGAATTCCCAATTTGGCACTGGAACAAAATATACATTGTACATACGTATTTTAACGCGAAATAATAAAATACTTACTTTCCAGTTTTTAAAATGTCATGGGCAGCCGTATTAACAATCAGTCCAATTAAAATTACTGCAAATATGTGATAAATAGTTTCAATGTGAGGATTTTCAAATAACGTCGTCAATAATGATTCTCTCAATTCAAACTTCTTTTCTGGTAATATAAATTGTTCTCTGTAATAAAAAAAACACTTTTAAAATTCAAATATATTAATAATAAACAATAAACCTACTTGTTCTTTTTTTGTTCCTTTTTGTTTTTTTCATCAATTGTTTCTGAAGACATTTTCGGCCGTACTGCAAAATGCACAAACAAGCAAATTACTTATATTGCAAAGCATTAATTACAACGATGTATAAAAAATTGCAAATAACAATGAACAAAAAATGTTAATGTGTGTTGTGGTCACTATTTGCTTTCAACACACACTAAATATGATTAACGAAATTGGTATAGTAACAAATAAAGTTACTATCAGAAGATTTGAGTTTTTTTATAATAAATTGATACACAATTTGTTTTTGCAATATTTCACCCGAAAATTATTGATATCAAAACGGGGACATTAAGAATTTTTTATATAAAACACGTTCCACAACATAATTGTTAAAAATACATACCTAAACAAAACTTTATTATGTTTGTGATTATTCTTTTATCAATTTCATTGACAACAGCCTTTGAACTTTGCAGATTTAATCTAGAAGAGTATGGCCGAGTCAAATAATATACACTGCGTTACAAATGAAGTAACAACTGAAGCGAAGCGCTATAAACCCAATATTGTTAGTTCCTTTTATGCAAATGTGTCTTAGAAATTATGTCGTTATTTCATTAAACGTTACATACAATTTTTAAATTCACACCAACATGCATAAAATGCAGATAATTTGTAAATTAAATGATAATAGTAATTGATACAATATATTTACTTACTTATGACCTGTGTATCGCTGGTTTGAACCAAGTCTGAGAAAAAATTGACTTTAATTCTCACTTCCGCAGTGAACGATTGTATTTAATTTAAATAGAAGTAAGAGCACTGTCACAATTAGTCTTATCAATTTTGTTATGATTTCTTCTAGTCTGTCTATCATTTTAAATGATAAACTAAACTATAATAAACATAAATATCTGAGTTTATCAGAAGATATGAATATTTTAATGGGAATCATAATTTTTGGATATTAAGATTTTTTTTGATTACTTAGTTATTATAAATTTTTACCCCAGTTAAGGAACAATATTAGATTAATACTATGATTAAAATGTAGAAAAGTATCACGGTTCCTTCTTATCTTTGTTAACGATAAGACAGACAGACACAAAAATATGTGATTATCAACAGGTATTGTGTTTTATTGCTACTATTAATCATTCTATAATTTTAGTAATTATAGAGAGTAATTTCTTGTAATTTCATGTCCAAAGGTTTTAAATTGAGACACACTTGAAATAAAAATATATATATATTTGTAAAAAATAAATAAAACTCACATCTCAATATATCTAAAAAACCTAGGTATAAAAAAGTCAGCAAAACTGGGATTTAGTGTGGGGTTATTCGCCCTGGCCATAAATTCGAACGAGTACATGCTGACCAGCATCCCAGTCCCCACAGACAACCCGTACCAAAACAAAATATTCAACAAATTATTCTTCGGCACTGTGGCGTAACTCAGACCGGCGCCCCCGAAGAGAAACAAAATAAACAAGAAGGGGAAAAAGAAGCCGAACATGTAAGTCAGCACATATTCGTGCACCACTGCTGACACGACAAAGACGGCCATTTTAGCTGCCAGCTTGTTCCTCGGCACCACTATCTCATACATGTCTTTGTAGATGTAGGTGTACAGCCAGTCGCCGACCAGAATGTTCCACGTTCTGAAGTATTCTCCGTAGGTGGTCACCGTCCACCAGTCCCTGTAGAACAAACGGTCCCCGAAACGGAGCAGTTCGGAGAACATGTTCTGCCAACAGTGGAGGATGAGGTAGAACGTGCACAGTTTCAGGAGCATGGCAGGAATGCACGTTTGCGAGATGCAAGTGATCGTCTCCCAGATCGTGTACTTCCTAATTCCGAACTCCTCGAACCACGGGATGAGGATGTTCTCGAAGACCACGCTGTAAGTCAGCACGATCAGGACGATTTGCACCAAGTTTTCCAGCACGAACTTCCATCTGATGCTGGGCGTCCTGAAACGTTACTCATTAGATTTTAGGGATGTGTTTTGATTGACTTGTACTCACCTGGGGTACTCATCTCTGTATAATAATGTTGGGGCGAATGAGAAGTATAGGTAGGACGAGAATTTGGGCAGGGATAGTGTTTCATCTGTCTTTTCTTTATACAACAGAACTTTTTCGACGTTCTCCCTTATGAAAGAATGAACCTTCATTAACATTCTTGTCTGAAAACAAATCATTATTAACGTATCTTCAAATTATATTTAATACTAACAGTTTCCAAAGTGAGAATTGCAGCTGAAGCAACAGGCAGCTTAAAATCGTTGACGAACGATGCTGTCGTTCTAAACCCGAAAACGTAATAGAAAAAAACTGTGGCAATCCAACCTACATCCCACAATTTCCTAGATTTTGCTAAAAATGTTTTTGATAATTACGAGAAATTGTATTTTTTTAATTTAACTTACTTTTCGGATTGAAACTGAGCCTCACTCTTGCCCAAACGTGGAAAAACACAAATACGAGACAAGTACATACAAATTGTAAAGTCCAGACTAGAAGAACTACATGTAATTTATCAAATGATAATTTAATCAGTCTTAAGCCTAAGAAACTCCTAGAAAATTAATATATATGTATAATAAAAGTTTTTCAAAATTTTAAATCACTAACTTTTTAAAATTTGTCGAATCCAAAGCCAATCTATTGGCTAATAAACCAAGAAATAGGGCTATAAAAATATGTTGGACAGTCTTAATGTGAGGATTTTGGAAAAGATCAGTAAGTAGCGATTCTCTGTTTTCGAATTTCTTCACTGGTAATTTTGTTTTTACCGTCCTAAAAATGTTCACATTAAATTTCCAATAATTATAACAAAATTTGTGTATCGTACTTACATTTTTACTTGCTTGTCTTCTTTTTTAATGACTGTTGTTTGACTAACGGCGGAACTCATAATGAAGTCTTAAATATAAATATGTCAATTAATAAAACATTACCACAAATAACATAAAATTAAATAATTTGTCCATCACTGTATTAGTTTTTCTTACACACTCCCCTTTGGTTACTTAAATGAATAAATAAAATAAAATTTTCCACTTAAACACACAATGTTACATTTTCAATTGGGTGTTGAATTGTGAAATAAAACCGAAAGCACTTACAGTAGTTGACGGAAGCACTGGTACACAAACACTGTTAATCTGTTGACTGGATTTGTAACAGATATTGTTCCAAGAAAGCAAGTTTTATCGCAAAGGTCGGTTTTCCTTCATTACTCACACATAAATGATCTGAATCTAGATTCGATCTGAACAAATATATAAACCGATAGGTTTAATGATCTGCTTAAAGGTGTTTTTCATCGTTATTTTGGTGAGATATTTTTTGTAATTGTAATTCTGAACAGTAGTTTTTTCTGTGAGAGTGTATTAAAATCTAGATGATAAAATGATAATACATACGTATTATATCAATTTCATGAGTCAATAAAATTCTTTAAATAACTCATGAATCATACCAATTATTAATTTGCATTATATACATAAATACGTACAAATGTTGTGGTTTAATTTATTTAAATTAAATTGCATTTATTATTAATATTTTTGAATATGCATTTGCAATATTATAAAAAATTATCATTTTTTAACATGACGTCAATAACTCATTCAGTTTTAGTTCTTGTAAACTGTTATCACAATTAATCATCCGGTTCACATGCACTCAACCTTTCAAGTACATTTGCACCAGTGACAAGTTCAATAGTTTCTAATAATTAATGATAAATTCGTGGATGTGTAAAGGTTAACATTTATTTATGCGTTTACAAACTTTTTAATTACAATTATTGTCTCTCCTGATTAACAACTCAATTTAACACAACTTTTCATTGGGACGTGCACTAACAAAATCTTCACCGACATAACAATTTTTCAGCACGGACTTGCGTATGTCCAGTTCCTGCCTGAAAATCTGCACGATGGTTTCATCGGCCACGACGGCACAAAATTCTGTCGCGTCGTCGTCTAGGTAGCCGACGCCGCAATACGGAAGATCTTCCGGATTCTCCATTGTCCACAAGCATGATAGCGTGAAGTCGCCGTTTTTGGATCTCTTGTCGTCTATCTTGTAAACTTTGAGGGTCTTGTCTTTGGATGCGGTCACTAGCAATTTTCTATTGTCGTTGTAGTCGAAGTCTGTTATTTCATCATTGTGGATCATGCTCTTTGTTAACGATAACAAATTTGGAACTTCTAGTATGATTAACAGGCCTGACCTGTAGCCCACCATTACGTATCCAGGATAGATTTTTAACACAGTGGTGCCGTACAAGGAACTATAATACCTAATATTAATAATAAATAATTAAAATCACTAAACTTACCCTTCTTTACACATCTCAACAATGTTCATCGCGCCGAATTGATTTGTGGTCCACAAAGTAATGGCATCAAAATAATCAGTAACGATATAATCCTTCATTCCGTTGAAAGTAGCAAAAACACACTTGGTTTCATTGAAGATTTCAAAATTGCCACGTTTGTGCTGGAAGCTGTAAACTTTGTCGTTGTCCACACCAACGTAAAGGATGTCATTTATGACGCAGCATCCAACAGGGCAACCTTTAATATCCTATAAAATTAAAGGTTTTAAATGCATTTGAAAACTTACATTTGTCCTCAAATCCATAGTAAAACTTTATATGCGTCAAATCTTCATCGTAGACGTGTAAACCCAAATTGGACAGAACAACGAAATACAAATCTGGATCAAACTTTAACCATTTTATCTGTAGTAAAGAATAATGTATATTATTAATAATAAAATAGCTGAACATTTACTTGACGAATTTTTCCTATCCCTTTGCCATCTTTTGATACTGGAACATACTTGCATTTCCTGCTCTTGTTCCTAATCGGGATGTAGTTGATGTACCCGTCGTGCACCACGCATAAACTTGTGCACGAGAAGAAATAGTCCTCGAATTGCAATGCCAAATTGCTTTCGATTGGAGAAGCAATCGTCACTAAGTTTTCGTTTTTGTAAAGATTATATAAATTTGACTCCGGCACATCTGACATGATGATGAGCCTTTAAATTGACGTGAAAGGCAAATAATTTATTGAAAATTGGGTAAGTATGGATACGGTGTGTGTCAAGAAGTTTTTTCAAAACTACGACAAAATTACTATAGTGCCAGAAACAAATGAGAATTGTTGTAACAAAATATTTTTTCCATATAGTTAAGAAAATATAAATATTGTAAATTTAATTACTTTCAAAAATATACTTTAAATATTTTTTTTTATTAAATTAGTTTTAAATAAATATACAGGTAAATATTTATTTACAGCAACAATTCGTTTTTCTTCATTGTTGAAGTATTTAATTGTTGGCATTTTGAGCGACATCTTTGATTTATATAACAGACTATACACTACGTTCACAGAGTTCTTTATTATATACAAACTGTTAACATTGTCCATTTAATTTTTTTATAAATTAATTATTTTAAATAAATAAACTGGTATTGCAATATTTACCAACAGAAAGTCTAATTTAAGTATTTAATCTATTTTGGTACATTTTCAATAATTTACAGCGGTCACGTATACTACAATGGGAATTGGAGTTTGCGCGTTGACATTTACGTTGAATAAACAGAGGCTAATGTTGTGATGTCATTATTTATTTTTATTGTAAATATTTAGTTGTATATCTCGGTGTTAAAAGTGCACGAGGTGTTGAGTGGACACATAAACATTAATTAAACCTCGCGAGAATGTGAAAAGACGTATTTCAATTTGTTAAACGTACACAAGGAAGTTTATAAAATGTCAATAGTTTCTACATTAGAAATCTAGTGTATTATCTCAAATATGGACGAGGATGGAGAAGTCGACCTGGACCCGCGAATACAAATCGAATTGGAGAAACTGAACACGACAACAGATGAAATCAACAAGCTGGAAATTGAGTGTGATGTAAGTCAATTACAAAGGTTTCTTTGATTGTTTAACGACGTGTCACTGATCGATTTTTAAGGAGGCTAACACCACTTTTCGCATCCTCCTTAACGAATCAACCAGGCGGCTGAAGCTGTTGTCCAAGAAACTGGGCAGTTGCATCGAAAAGGCCAGGCCATACTATGAACTGTTGGAGTTGTACAAAAAGGCACAGGCCGAATGTCAGGAGGCAGCAGTATTATATCAAAGGGCTCATGGTAAAAAACAACTCAATAATTATTTCATATTTTATGTTTTGATTGGTAAATGGAAGTAAATGTATGTCATACATATTAGGGTTTGGCTTAGTTTATCTAATTCAAACATATGACCACTCTATTTGGATTAAGCACCTGATTAACATAAATATTATTGTTTAAATTCATCATTCCAGTATATTGGTTTGACCTTTTATTTGACCTATTTTTTTGCCAATCAATAAATTGGATGCATCATATTACAGACTTATTTATTGCATAAATAATTTACATATTTAATTTTAAAATTAATGGTTACATGTAATTCAAGGAATTGTTTATTTAAATTTAGCATTTTTATGTGCTGAATTTGCATATAAGTATGTGAACTCAATTATGATAAATTATAACAATCAGGCTTTTTTTAATTTATTTGCCTTATCATTGTTATAATAATATATTTTTTAATATTCAGGAGTGCACGCGGCAGCTAAGGAAACGGTAGCTTTGGCAGAACAGAGGTTTTTAACAAACCAGCATGAATGGCAGTTTGATAATGCTTGGCAGGAAATGCTCAATCACGCCACAATGAAGGTGGTTTAGTTTCGTTATCGAAAATTTGCATACTTATCAAATTTGTTTGCTAGGTGATGGAAGCCGAAACGCAGAAAGCGGAGCGTGAACGCGAGCACCAACTAAAAGCGACAGTATTCAAGGAGATAGATGACAAGTTGAAAAATCTGG
Source organism: Aethina tumida (assembly GCF_024364675.1). Classification (NCBI taxonomy): domain Eukaryota; kingdom Metazoa; phylum Arthropoda; class Insecta; order Coleoptera; family Nitidulidae; genus Aethina; species Aethina tumida. The sequence continues at coordinate 13,665,762 of NC_065439.1, forward strand.
AGGATAAATGTTCAAAATTCATCATAAAATCACGACCCTACTTTGACGAGAAGGTCCTGTGTCAGGAACAGTTGAACACTCAAAAGGAACGAATCGAATCGATAAAAAAGGAGATTGCGAGCACGAAAAACTACTATTCCGACACCCTCAAGAATCTGGAACGAATCTCGAACGAGATTCACATGAAGCGTCAAAAGAAGGAATCCGAACTGCTCAAGGGACCGAGGGAGCCCGGCGTCGGTGCCGAATTGGAACCCACGTTCGCCGAAATGCCCGCCAAAAATCATTTCGTCTCGCTGCCCGACATCGCCAGCGAACTGGACAAGTGCGAGTTGCACAGCATCGGCTCCGTGAGCCAGACGGCCAGCTCAGCGGTCAGCGAGCGGGACGAACAGGAGGACGACAACGCGAGGGATTTGGAAGAGTTCGTCGAGAGAATGCAGGGATTGAGTGCCAGAGCGAAGGGCGAGGGCGAGAGCAAACCGGAGACCTTTCACGAAACGGTAAATTCTTAATTGAGCGTGTTTTAACTGGATATTATTTTAAATAAAGTTTATTGATTGTTATAGATTGTGTAGAATTTCATGACAAATTTAGTTCCGTTGAAAAAATCTCACTGTTTTATATAAGCTCTATTAACACAAATTGTTATTTATTTTTTATTTCCTGTATTATTAATATTAAATTTATATTTTATGTTAATTAACGATGTTTTATTTTTTTTTACCTGGATCACTGTCACGTCAGGAACAGAATGAAACCATACAAGTTAATTTGTAGATATATTAATAAAAAACATTTAAAAACAAAATTTTGAACTCGATTAAAAACTACAACCAGACCGTTGTACTACATCTTTAAAATCACAAAAATAAAATATATTCTTTTGTACTGTAAAAATCTATAAAAAGTACGTTTGAAAATGGCAAAATAAATAACATTATATAATGATATTTGATTTAAACATGTTTCGTAATTGATACACGGAAAGCATGGCTGAGTGCAATTAACAAAAAAAAGCAACCTGAACTCCAATTTCATTAACTACTAAAACAGGAACTCTAAAAAAAGTGTTTTCAATGTATCAATCACGTTAATTTATTAATAAAATTGGACAACATTGCTTTAAACTTTGGCGGCGGTCCGCGGTATGTTGTTCGTGATGTTCGCTACGTCGACCAGCGGTTTTTGTACGTTCGCCGCCCCAGAATTCGGCTTCTTCCGACATCCTCGCCGGCTCCTGCCCTTTTTCTGTCCCCCTTTTTGACCACCTCCCTCTCTTTTGTCTGTGCTACCTTCGAACGCGGTTCCTTCGCCCGTCGAGGAGCCCGTTATCTCCGGAAACTCCTGCTGCAAGTCCTGGTTCTCCGCACCACTGGGATGCGTCTTCTGTTGTCCTTGACCACCATATCTCTGCGGTTTGTTCTGTTTCGCCCTGTTGCCCTGATGGCTGGGGCTGGACTGTGCGACGATTCGCACCACGTTGCCCACCGCTTTCGTCCTACCCTCGCGGAACACCATCCTCTGTCCCGGTGTCATGTATTCTGGGTGTTTTATGAAGCGGAAATGGATCAGGGCTTTGTCCCCTGTTCGCAGACACTCCTTAGACATTGACAAGATGCTGGCTGTCTGCCTGATGCTTCCGCAATGCACTAAAAATTCAAATCAAACTTTGTGGTCAATAAACAATTACAAAATCTTACCCATAGCTTGATATCTAGAGCTGATGGTGGTTGGATGGTGCAGTACCAGTATCTCCCCTTCAAACTCCCAACAAGCTTGTGGATTTAAGGCCGGCGACACCATGACCATTCCCTTTCGGATGTGAGAGCGCTTGATCTTCTTCAATGCGAAGCTGGCTGTTTGTCCCGCACGTACCTCACGCACTGCCATGCGTTTCCTGTGGATGCTTTTGACGGCAATTGGTTGGAAATGTCCCAGAGGATCTGGGCCCAACATCAGAGTGTCATTTAGACGAATCACACCCTTTAAAGTGGTACCTGATACAACTGTACCAACTCCCTGTTAATAAATAAATAACTTTAAAAATGGCTCATTTATGTTTGAGATAATAGTACCGGAACTGAGTACGTGTCGTCAATTTGAAATTCAGCTGGTTCGTTCTCGTCGTACTCCATCCTAGTGGTCAACAAGTTTAGGAACGTTTTTAGCAGATCCAAATTTTCTCCCGTCACGTTAGAGACTTGAAAAATTGGGCACAGCCTCTCTGATACGAAATTAGTGGCGCTCAACACCACATCATCGGCACTCTTGACCATAACTGGCACCTTACGACATCCGGGACTCTTTAAAATCCTAATCAACATCCTCAAATTATCCTGCAGGACGTTGAACGGACACATATCGATTTTGGTGACGACCACGAACACTGGCACCGACAGCGCCAACGCCAAACCCAAGTGCTCTTTGGTCATACCGATGATCCCGGCATTCGCCCCGACCATCAGCATACCAAAATCTGGCGCGTGACCTGTCATTCCGAACACGGTCGTCTTCAGGTACCTTTCGTGACCTGCCAGATCGATGAACGTGATCACTTTAGAGCTCCTCTCGCAAATTTTGACCCAATCTAACGAGCCGTGCTCCGGCTTATTGACGACGTTGCCCTCGCCGTCGAAACCCAGAATGTCGTTGCCCACGGAGCTCGTACGGCCTGATTCCATCTCGTGCTTGTGGCGGAATAGTTTTTGACGTGCGTGGCCTCTGCCATTGTCCAAGTCTCCGTGCGTTAAAACACCTAATAAAGTTGATTTTCCCGCGTCCACGTTACCAACCACCGCCACTCTTATCTCCAGGAAATCTAGAAATTAATTTATTACAAGAGTAAATAACTGTTGGTTTTTTTTTTGGAAGAAAGCGACAAGCCGCAATGAATTCAATATATTTTAATTGGAGATACTTGATTTAAAATGCTAATAACTGGTTAATCATCGCTTTCCTTTTAATAACTATTATTAATTCATTTATGTATTTGCAACCTTTTTATTTGTGATGCAACTTTTTTATACTGTATATAATTTATACTTAAAATGTACATGACATATGAACCACACAAATCAGAACTGAATAATTAATTGATGCAATATATTTTAAATAATGATGCAACCTTCTTATTTGTCAACCAATATTAGCCCAATGATTTAGAAATAAAGACAAGAAAATTACAGGTGATTCAAAGATGATTATAATAAAATATTCATAGACAAAAACTCACCACTTTGATCCAATACTCTTCTGATCAAATATTGCGCAATTGTTCCCCTCACATCCTTGCGTTCTCGTAATTTGACACAGCTACAATTTAAAGTATTAGCCAATGACTGTAAAGTTGCAACAGCTGCCTCCAATTCATCATTTAATAAACCATTGTCACTTCCATCCTCTGACAATCCCACCTGAAAAAAATTAATGATATCGCCATCCAGAAAAAATGAACAGAGTTTTACCTCTAGTATGACTTCACCCCTGCCTTCTCCCAGTTGTTGCTTGAGCCTTTTGAGCAGCAGCTCGAACTGTTCCTCACTTGGGGCCACCAGGACATTCCTGCCAATGATCTTATCGAACTCATTATCCTTGTTCTGTTTATCAACAAATGAGCTTAAAGACTCTTTGTCCTCGCTCATAACTTACTATTGAAAAATTAGCAAGTTTTAAATTGTTTCAGTGTAACCGTTTTCGCCTTAGGTGATTCCAAATTTTAAAATCTGTCCACAATTGGGGAGAAATTTGCATTACTGTACCAGTGAGGCAGCAACTGTTGAATTGCTATGTTATTTTTTTATGTGTCTGAAACAATAAAAATAGAATTAAAAGTTGGAACAAACATCACACTTACATAATTTACTTAAAGATGAGAAAGTGTTTACTAGTGCTAAAAATGTTCTTACAGTGCTGAAGTTCATTCTAATAGGAATCATGGTTATTGAATGAGGCTGAAGAGGAATAATTCTGGGTATTTATAGCCCAATTTCCTTACATATGGTGAAATAGAAAGAAATTTTATTTCTAGAATATTAACGGGCAACAAACAAAGATAACAACATACCGAATTATTATTTACAATCCAGCTGTGTTAAATGCATGTCAATTTTTGATGTTTTGACTGTTTACTAAAAATAAATACGAATATTTACTTACAGACTGCTTGACATTTGTTGTAAACCACACAACACGTAAACGCAAGTTGGCCAATGTAGTTCTAAGCGCTGACGTACGACAGTAGGCAAAAATGAATTTATTTAAACCATAAAAATGCAACATATTTTTTATACTTTATTTAATTAATAAATTAATTATAACTCATATGATTTTATTTAATGAAGAAATTCCATTTTGTGATTGATTAAACATTTTATATAGATTTTATTCCAATTTGAAATTCTGAATTTAATAATATGTTAATGATTATTATTATATTATTGAAATTGTTTTGAATTATTATATCTTTGTAATGCACTTCTTCATTTATTTTATATAATTTTGAGTAACTGATGCAATCTAAAAAATATTTTACGAAATGATGCAACTTACATTTTTTTAAATTTGGTCCTGTTTATTTAAAATTTAACTACGAAATCGTTTGTTCAAAATTATTATTAACTATTGTAAATTAAATTATGATAACAGAAAATCAAAAATATATTTTAAATCATAATTGATTAATATTTTTAATTATTAATTAATTTTAAAAAGCGTCATCGTTCATAAAACTTCATAAAATAATCAAAGTAATTATTATTCTAAGTAAATCAATTATTTTCTTTTAAATGAAATTAATAACGAAATCAGAAATATTGTAAAACAACATCCACAAGTAGGTATAAACGTTTGCTAGTGTATATAGGTTATTTGAACTATCAAACGTATAATTTCATGCATTTTGCCGTTTTCTAACATAAATAAAAAATGAGCGAAATAGAGAAATTAGAGTACCTATCATTGGTATCGAAAGTATGTACAGAATTAGAGAACCATCTGGGCATGAACGACAAGGACTTAGGTAAACACATCGTATAGGTTATGTTTTCAAACAAACTAAAGTAATTTTTACTTTCAGCCGAATATTTAATACACCTTTCAGAAAAACACGATACTGTAGAAAGCTTCAAGAAGGTTCTTATTGAAAATGGAGCTGAATTCTCGGATTCCTTTATCACAAATTTGCTCAGGATCATCCAACACATGAGACCGAAGAAAGGGAATGAGGGTGTACAGAGTAGCATTCCACCTGATAAGGACGATTTGGCTGAAAAATTTCCAGGTTTGGCTATACCCAATGCTGAGCAAATCCCTCTCAGTGATGAGGAGCAACCAACTGAAGAAAACAAAGAAGACACTGATGTTGTGGCCGACTTGATGGCCCAGTTTGAGGCCCAAGCACCTTCAGGCAGTAAAAGGGAGAGAAGCAAAAGTAGGGACAGGAAAAGAGAGAGATCCAGATCGAGAAACCGCGACAGGGAGAGAAGGAACAGGTCCAGATCAAGGGACAGAACCAGGGACAGAAAAAGGGAGAGGTCCAGGGACAGGAGGAGACAAAGGAGTAGATCCAGGGAGAGAAGGAGGTCAAGAGACAGAAAGAGAAGCAGATCCAGGGATAGGAAAAGGGAGAGGAGCATTGAGAGGAGGCGACATGAAGTTGAAATGGACGATGATCCTGTTCCAGGGAAAATATACAATGGGAAGGTCGCAAACATCGTGCCGTTCGGCTGTTTCGTGCAACTTGAGGGGTTGAGGAGGAGATGGGAGGGGTTGGTGCACATCTCTCAGCTCAGGGCTGAGGGCAGGGTCACCAATGTTTCTGAGGTGGTCTCAAGAGGCAACAAAGTTAAGGTAATATATTTTGCTTATTATGATGAAATCTTATGTAAAATTGTGACATTCAAATTTATGCAATTTTTACCTGGTTTAAAATTATGTGTATGAATAATAATACTTACCTATTAATATGTACATTTTGAAGTACACAAAAGAAATATTTAACCACCTTACAATTTCACTTATATATGTTATTTGAATGATTACACTTTTTATACTGATAAAATATTAGTCACTATATTCAATATATAGATAAATATTATTAAAAAATATTTTTTCATTTATTTAGGTAAAAATCTTATCAGTGACAGGACAAAAAGTCTCATTATCAATGAAAGACGTCTGCCAGATGACTGGTAAAGACTTGAATCCATTATCACATGCTCCTTCAGAAAGGGAGGACCGTGATAGAAATCCGGATAGACCGACCGGAAGTACATCTCATTCGTTCATTGTGCCTATCAACAATGATGAGGGAGAAGAGGACTCAAGGAAACGAGTGACTCGAATGTCGAGTCCGGAACGTTGGGAAATCAAACAAATGATATCGTCTGGTTGTATTGATAAAAGTGAGCTTCCCGAATTTGATGATGAGACTGGATTGTTGCCTAAAGATGAGGATGGAGAGGCTGATATTGAAATAGAGTTGGTGGAGGATGAACCGCCATTCCTTCATGGACATGGAAGGGCGTTACATGACTTAAGTCCAGTTAGGATTGTTAAGAATCCTGATGGATCTTTGGCGCAAGCTGCTATGATGCAGTCAGCTTTGGCCAAAGAGAGACGCGAGCAGAAAATGCTGCAACGGGAACAAGAAGTCGACTCGCAACCGTCCGGTAAAAACAAAAACTGGATTGATCCCCTGCCAGATGGTAAGAAAGTAGCTCAACATGTGTTGTGTAATCTAACTGTTGTGTTTTGTAGATGATTCCAAGGCGTCGCAAGCTCGAGGTATTGGACTGCAAACCCAGGACTTGCCAGAGTGGAAGAAGCACGTAATAGGCGGCAAAAAGTCTTCCTTTGGCAAAAAAACGAATATGACCATCATAGAGCAAAGACAGTCTTTACCCATTTACAAACTTAAAGAAGAACTGAGAAAGGTATCTCTCATCAAGTTTTCATAAATAAACCTTTATTAACAAAATATTTTTCAGGCTGTGACAGACAACCAAATCCTGATCGTAATCGGAGAGACAGGCTCCGGCAAAACCACTCAAATCACTCAATATTTGGCCGAAGCGGGATTCGTGGCTAGAGGTAAAATTGGTTGCACCCAACCCAGACGTGTGGCCGCAATGTCCGTGGCAAAACGCGTGGCCGAAGAGTTCGGCTGTCGTCTCGGTCAAGAAGTCGGCTACACCATCCGTTTCGAAGACTGCACGAGTCCCGAAACCATAATCAAATACATGACAGACGGTATGTTGTTGAGGGAATGTCTAATGGATCTCGACCTGAAGTCGTATTCGGTCATCATGTTGGACGAGGCTCACGAGAGGACAATTCACACGGACGTGCTGTTCGGGTTGCTCAAACAGGCGGTGCAAAAACGACCCGAGTTGAAGCTGATCGTCACCAGTGCGACGCTGGATGCCGTCAAGTTTTCGCAGTATTTCTTCGAAGCCCCCATTTTTACCATTCCCGGTCGTACTTTTCCTGTTGAGGTGTTATACACGAAAGAGCCAGAGACTGATTATCTAGATGCCAGTTTGATAACAGTCATGCAAATACACCTTCGTGAACCTCCAGGTGACATCCTGCTGTTCTTGACGGGTCAGGAAGAAATCGATTCCGCCTGTGAAATCCTCTACGAAAGAATGAAGTCTCTCGGTCCGGACGTGCCCGAGTTAATCATCCTGCCTGTATACTCAGCCCTCCCGTCTGAAATGCAGACGAGGATTTTTGAACCTGCCCCACCGGGCAGTAGGAAAGTGGTAATTGCCACGAACATCGCCGAAACGTCCCTTACAATCGACGGTATATTTTATGTGGTGGATCCGGGCTTCGTTAAACAAAAAGTGTACAATTCAAAAACGGGGATGGATTCGTTGGTGGTCACGCCCATCTCGCAGGCGCAAGCCAAACAGAGGGCAGGACGTGCTGGAAGGACTGGTCCCGGTAAGTGTTACAGATTGTACACGGAACGTGCGTACAGGGACGAAATGTTACCGACACCGGTGCCCGAAATACAAAGAACAAATTTGGCAACGACTGTGCTACAGTTAAAAACCATGGGGATTAATGATTTGCTGCATTTCGACTTCATGGACGCGCCGCCTGTGGAGTCCCTCATTATGGCGTTGGAACAGTTGCATTCACTCTCTGCTTTGGACGATGAGGGATTGCTCACAAGACTGGGAAGAAGGGTAAGTATCTATTATTTTAATTGTTGCCTTTTATGGTTATTGTGTAATATTTCAGATGGCCGAATTCCCGTTGGAGCCCAATTTATCTAAAATGCTGATCATGTCGGTTGCGTTGAATTGTTCCGATGAAATTCTAACAATCGTCAGCATGTTGTCAGTACAAAACGTATTCTACAGACCAAAAGACAAGCAAGCTTTAGCCGACCAAAAGAAGGCGAAGTTCAATCAGCCTGAAGGTGACCATTTGACTCTTCTCGCAGTCTATAACAGTTGGAAAAACAATAAGTTCTCCAACGCTTGGTGTTATGAAAATTTCGTTCAAATTAGGACGTTAAAACGTGCTCAAGATGTCCGGAAACAGTTGCTGGGTATTATGGACAGGCACAAATTAGACGTAGTGTCATCGGAAAGTAATACGGTGCGGGTACAAAAAGCAATTTGTTCCGGTTTCTTCCGAAACGCTGCCAAGAAAGATCCTCAGGAGGGGTACAGAACACTTGTAGACAGTCAAGTTGTATACATCCATCCTTCAAGTGCTCTATTCAACAGACAACCTGAATGGTAAGAATACTTTCAAAACAATATTAAAAATAAACTGACTGTGTTTTTTCTCAGGGTAATTTATCACGAGTTAGTACAAACAACAAAGGAGTACATGAGGGAAGTGACAACGATTGATCCTAAATGGTTAGTGGAATTCGCCCCTGCGTTCTTCAAATTCTCGGATCCGACGAAGCTCAGTAAGTTTAAGAAGAATCAACGTCTGGAACCTTTATACAACAAGTACGAGGAACCCAATGCCTGGAGGATATCCAGAGTGCGGAGGAGGAGGAATTAAACTTTATATTTATTATGTATTTGAAGGTGTTTTTAAGTGTAAATAAAATAAAAGTGTCAAATATCAACAAATGTTTAATATTAAAACAATTATTCTCTAAATATATTATCTAATCTAGTCCTTGTAGATTTTGGTTTCCACTCTCTTTTATCATTATTGTACCTTAAATTACTTAAGTCAATGTTTGGAGAAGGCACCCATTTTCTTTCTCTTCTAACTCTGTCATATACAGGTCTGTCACTGCTTCTAGACATGTTTTCATCAATATTAAACTCTGCTAGTTTTCTCTTTGGTACATGCCTTAATGAATGTGCCCAGTCACCAGTGACTTTCATGTCATTCATTATGTTTATAACTTGATTAAGTGTAAGACTTTTGCCAGAACCACTGCCCCATTGCAAATATCTGTCTAGTGGAAGTTTTGCCATTCTCAGACCTTCTCTCTTTGCTTTTGCCAAAGACAGGGGCTCATTGTTCATCTAAAATTAGTAAAATATAAATAAAATTTATTAGGAAACAATATTTATATAATAATACTTTGTCCACGATGCCCCCAATAATATAAATAGCATCATGATCATAATGTAAAAGTTCCTCCCTACAATGTGGTGTTAAATAAACAAGTTGTTCTTTGGGAAATTTGTCCAAATAACTTTCTTCATGCATATTAATTGGAAAATGTGGTTCAACAGCAGTTGGTATATGTCTAAGAAAACAATTTTTTAAAACAGTGTTTGAGTGGAAATTACAAAAGTGTAGGTCATAGGGATCTGAAAAACATTTAATATAACATTAAGACTTTTTGTTATAGCACAAGTGCTTACCTGAGTGCAGCCTATTATCTGCAAAACAAAACAGTAGCTGTTTAGCGGTGTTGGTATTTTCCCTGTTAGACATATTTTGGTCATAGCCGCAATCAATAACTATTTTTTGTCCAAATTGCATTGCTTGTATTAATTTGTTATTGTATAACTGATTCATGGTAGATTCATAAAACCTGAGAAAAATATTATTGTGTTGCAGGTCATAAGCATGTGCAAACTCCTCCAAGTCTTCAATCACTTTCATTTCTGGTTTTTCACCTCTTTCAAGTTTTTTTTGCTCTTTCTTTAACTAAAAACGAAATGAACAGTTAAACAATTCTTGAATAAATACACAATTTTTACCAATTGGTTTTCTTTCTTTTTGGATAGTTTAAAGAGGTATTCAAAAAATTTTTTCCTTCCTGTTCTAGTTGGTAAATTTACAGCTTCTATCCATTTGTCAGGTTGTACAAAAGATAAAGGAGGGACTGGTCTGCCTTCTTGTCTCATCACCTCTAATTCAAGAGCAATTATTCTAAGCTTGTGTTCAACTTCTTTGTCACCATTTGATAATCCCTCATAGTCAATCTGATCATATTCATTCTCTAGAAATCAAATATGTATTTCAAAAATAATATATAGGTCAATAAAATGTACCAGTTGTTTCTTCTGGGGCATTTGTAGGTTCACTAGTACTTTGGCTAAATGATTTCACTTGGAAATAATTTATTTGTTGTGTAGTAGGCAAAGCACATTTTATTTGGTTTGTTGTTTTATATGAGGAGTTAAAAAATTCGCTTAGTTTGATTAAGTGTCTGCAATTACGTGAAAAGTTGAACATGTTGAGTTTATTTACATTCGGCACGTTTTAGGTTATAATTTACTGAGTGTTCACTTTTGATAGGCATCCCATATTACACATTTAAAATTTTCCATTATTAGGAAATTGTTTATTTAATTAACTTATTATAAATTAATTAATAAAATTGTTTGTTAAAATTTAGTTTACTCAATTTTTGTATTGCATAATATTAATTTTTCTTAACATAAGACTTATAATAAATTAACATTATGATAAATTTTTTACGTTAAATTTTCTTCAAAATTTTATATATACACATATTTTTTTATTTTGAAAAATTTATAAAATTCTTTAATTCTATTTCTTAAAAAATAAACTTTCATATTCATGATGAAATTTTTTCGATTTAATTAATTAAATTAATATATTTTTAATTAAATTTCTATTTTTGTTAAAAAATTAAAAGGATATTTTAATGACATTTATTTGGCATTTTCAAATTAAATAATTAGTAATTTTAACTCATTATGTCCAGAAAGAAAAAATACGATGAAGAGGATGAAAAATTGGCCATCACCACCAGAATATTTCGAAAGAGACAACGCAGGGTAAAATGATATTTGAAACTCCCATGTTCTCCATCAATATCTCGTAAATTTTAGACAACCAATCATATGTGGGAATATAACAAAATCAACGGTAATATTCGGGTTATTGAAGGTACAATGGTACCAAATTCCAGCCTTCTACAAATAATAAGCAGGTCCAAAGAAATGAATAAAAGGGTTTGACACATAATTTGTAATGTTAAAATTTTTATAGTCACCTTTCAGACTTCAGCTCCACTATTACACTGTGGTAACTCAAGTTCAGAAGATGATGAGTTAAAAGCAAGTAAAATAACAATAATTAATATTTTAATAAAATTTATTTTACAGAAATATACTGAATATAAAGAGATTTCGTTTAGGGAGTTGACTTTAGATGAACTGAAATATCGAATGAGATTAACAAAGTGGACACCACCAGTCAAAGTTTGCGATTTAAATTATTGTAATAAATTATTGTTGATTGTCTTATTTTAGAAAGTCAAACCGCGATCTGCGTATGAAGCGATGATTGAATCAATTAAGGAATCATCCAGACAATTGCGACTCAATACTCCACAACAGACACCGAAATTCCAAAGCTTATCATCAATATCTACAGGCAATTATCAACTGGAAGAAAAGTCAACCGTAGCAAGTTTAGAACAAATCATGGAATCTAATTTGGAAATAGATGTTGATGAAGAGGTTCCAATTGTGAAACCAGAAGAAGTAAATGTGGATGTAGCTGATACAATTGATGATGGTAAAGATAAACCAATTCAAACTAAACCTAAAGTGGAGAAAAAGAAATTCAAACCAAAACCGAAGAGGAGATCGATATTAAAGAGATACAGAGAAACTGTGCCAGTACCCGGAGAACTTCCAATAAAAGCTGACGGTACTCTACCGTTGAGATCAGAACAAGATTTCAGTCCTGCCCAAGTCATATCCTATTTATGTGAAAAACGAATCAGAAGTACAATTTAAGTTTTATTAACAAAATGATTGTAGTACGGTACTGTTTACGATTAGAAACATTGATAAAATACACGGTAATAATATGTAATACGATCTCATCTCATTTGCATTTAAACTGATGCCGTTTTCTTCAATTTTATGTAATACCTGTGATCTATTTTATTGCTTCCTTCAGAACATGGGAAAATGTTTAAAATTAATTATTGTTTATTTTGCCACAACCTCATAAATATTCTTGTTAAATAACTGTAATTTTATCGTTCATCGTGACCCATACACACCATTGCCAAAAGCTGTTTTGGTTTAAATTTAGAACGGGTTTATCGGGTTCGAATAAAAAATCATAAACAATATAAACGCACTCATATCCGTATCAGTGTGCACAAATTTAATCTGCATTTAATGGAAAAATTGCAATTTATGAACAAATTAAATTTGTTCAATAGTTCGAGTTGCTGTGACCTGAGATATTCAAAGACAATAGTAAAATATTAATATGGTTTTAAGGTAGTACTATGCGAATATCCTTGCTATTTAAAAGATACGCCGCTGGGTCTTAACACATGCATTTTACAAGACGACTGCACCAATTAGAGGTCAACACATTACTCCCGTTAGACATTCCATCGTTACGGTACCCCGGACTCCTCGACATCTCGCCAAAAACAATCGGCCAGTCCGCCGACACCGCTCAAACCGTCCACGTCGCGAAACCATGCTCATCCTCACGCTGTTCCTCTTCTGCGTCGCGACACAGGCGTCGCCGGTGCCCGCGAAGTACCGCGAGGTCGACGGCAAAGTGCTCTACGACCAGCGGCAAGAGGGCGAATGGAACGTGCGCGCCGACCTCAAGAACTTCCTCATCCTCATCATCCCGACAAAGCAGAACAGCAGCCCACCGTCCGGTGCGCCGACCCTCCTCGACTTCATCAGCAAATCGGTGCCCAAAGCTCAGCACGTCAAGGCCGCGCATCCGGCCAAGACTGAGGGACAAGAAACGATGCACTTCATCGAGTCGAAAACGGCACCGTACCACGTGGACCTCACCAAAACCAAGTTGCAGGAGAAGAAGGCCGCCAGATTGGCAAGGGCGGTAGTACTGAACGTGCCGGAGGAGAAATTCGTGCTGAGCAGCACTGAGGATCACAAAAAGGTGGTGAAGAAGGATAACAAGAAGAAAGTGAAGGATGTTTCGAAGGAGATGACGCTTTTAGGGTCCGAAAATGAACAATGCGGTCCCGGACTGATCAGGGACTCTCTAGGAATTTGCAGGGTTGTTTAAATTTTAGTTAAGAATAGTTATTTATTGTTACTGTAATTTATTTAAATAAATTTTTATAAACACAACTGTTATTTTCTTTTAAACTCTTAAGAGTTTTTCAAGAAAAAAAAAATATTTATTCAACTAATAAATTTACAAAACTTTTTTTCTACCTATACATATATAATAGAATATAATTAATATATAATAAATTAATATATAATAAATAATTAATAATCAATATATTATTATTTAATAAGGCAAAAAAAGAAATATTAATTATTTACACTACTATTAACAAGAAGGTGTAAAATGGAAATAAATATAGTAATGTGTTGAGCAAATAATTTATTTATTAAAACTATAAGTAGGATTCACATTAAATTTTTAAATATTTATCTAACTAATCTATGTTTGAACTGTCTGATGCTGCGTATCTAAATCTGGCCGCTAAATTTGTTGCTAATCTGCTAATTCCGAATCTGTAACAAAAAATTAATTAACATCAAATGGTAAATTACAAAAGTGAGAAACTAAAGACTGTATATAGTAATTAATATATGTAATTTTTTAATTTGACGCTGTTTTAATGTTCTGTCAGTTTTAATTGGCAAAAAATTAAACAACTTGTTCATTATACAAAATTATGTTAACAATAAACTAAGGCAATTATTTTTATAAAGATTCCAGATAATTCAAAGTGAACAACCTTAAATGTTTAATCCAAATTATAAAAAGACTAATTATTCTTAAACAAAAAAATTATAAGAAACATTAAGACATTCAATGAACTTTTTGACAGGAAGTTGACATGAATTAGTAAAGTGTTGAATTTTTTTAACAGCCTTATTTATATAGACTATTTTAGAACTTGTTTCATCGATTGTGGGAACGTGAACTTCTTAAATATTTATCTTGCAAGTGGAAACTGCTTTCTGATATTTTATTACCGTTACAGTTATAATCCATATATGATATGGTTTAGCCGCTGTTTTATGGAATCTTCCTCTTCTTTATTACGTTTGGTAACACACAAGGCAAAAAGTAATTATTAATTCATCTATCAGAAGCAAAACAGTTACGTTACATAATATCAAACAGGTACATCCAATAATTACCATATCGTGCACCAAATCATGCTTTTTATTTAACAATTTAATCTGTTGCACAATAAAACCACACTTACGGCAACTGATGTGATCCGCCAGGTCGTCTCAGTCTCCTGCATCTTCCCCGTTTGTCCCTGGCATAACCGGTGTTACACCTCTTGATCGGTGCATCCCCGATCGGCAGGTTCTCCGTGTTCAGCTCGCCGATGTCCTCGCCGGGCACGATACCGACGTGCGGCGATCCGGGACTCTCCAATATCTGCACCTTGATCTTCCCCGGCGAACTGACTTCCGCTTCGGCCAGCGACATTCCCGGGGAATTGATCTCGACCGCTTCGGTGGTGCTGGACAGAATCGGTTTCTCTTCGATCTTGACGGTGACCGTGGAGTTTAATACGGGGGGTTCCGCCGGTTTTTCCGACGTGGCCGGCAAGAGTATTGGGTAAGGGTGGTTGGAGGTTTGGGGCTCCTCGGGCGCCTCCACCGTTATGTTAGGTTTTGCAGTTGTGGAACCTGATGGTTTGATTGTGAAGTCTGCGTAGTCATAGTTGTAATCATAGTCCTGCAATTATTTGAGATACAACATGTTTATTGCTTTTTATGTCATTTTTGTGTACACTGTACAGCTGGTCAATATATTTTTTCAGCACTAGCAAGACCGAGAATCCGTCCTGAACGAAATGGGACTTACTGAAATTGGTTCACCGACTGTACGAAGAAAGTTAATGGATAAGGGTTTATGTAAACCTCACATACATTAGACCACAGAATAGTTTATTTTAAAACTAAATTTAAATTAAACTGTATTTAATGTAATATTGCCCATTTAGCCAATAAAAATTCGTTTCAAAATGAAAGTTGTATTATATTTACGTCCAGCACAATTCACAGTAAATAAAATACTTATGACTATAATATTTAATATTTTAGAAACTTAATGACCCCTTCTGTATATTATATTGAATAGCATTCCGCAATTATAATTTACAATTTAACTATTTCTTGTCGTTAAAAGTTTATTAACGATTAACCGTAACTGTTTTCAAAAATAAAGGACACAAAACTATGTTAATATGCTGCTGCAAAGTGTGACACAACAATTAAATTTAATTACAGTTTAGTGCCCCTCTTTGAAAATTATCCAAAGTAATTACGAATAAGCCAATTACTATAATTATATTATTTACACAACAATTAAACCAAATAAAAAACTCACCCCTCCAATAGTATCATCAGCAAGCAGAGCTATAATTTGAAAATCCTTAAGATGTAGCTGAATATTATAATCGCCGGTTTGTTTCTGGTCGTAAACGGTTTGCGGTAAATTTTTGTCTCTCGATTTGGGTGCGCAATTCGCGACCAAAATGCAGACTCCAACTATAACGATGTTCGTCGTCCAGGCCATCTTCACTTTCCACAAAGCCGACGGCCACTGACGGCGATCAAGCGGCAGCAGGAGATGTTGAAGGATCAATCCGAAGTGGGAGTACCGCTAGGTTCTTCGAACCTGCACGGGCACCTGTATCGTTTGTTCGAGATCTTCTGTTTGGGCGGTTTTATTATTTCGATTTGCCGCGGATTGAATAATGATCGGGGTGTTTTGTACAGAGACGGACCGGTGATTTTTTATAACTAATTGTTAATAACAAAAGATTTTATATTTCTTTTCACTCATTTTTTTTATATAAGCTTTCTTTGACTTCAAAAATGAAAGATAATAAACTCCAGTTAAGTTGTTTATTAATACTTTTGGAATATAATACTTAATCTCTTTTATATTCTTCGTCAGTGAATTATGTTATTAATAAAATAAACAATAAAACTCAGGTTATACATAAATAAATAATATATTTGATACAAAACTCAGTCTATTATAATCTCATCAACAGCCAAACCCTTACTGTAATCGCACCAAAAACGGCCTGAGAAAACTGGGAAACTTCAACCTTCTGAAAATTAAATTAATTAAAATAATGTC
Source organism: Aethina tumida (assembly GCF_024364675.1). Taxonomy (NCBI): domain Eukaryota; kingdom Metazoa; phylum Arthropoda; class Insecta; order Coleoptera; family Nitidulidae; genus Aethina; species Aethina tumida. The sequence goes on from NC_065439.1 coordinate 13,682,319, forward strand.
AAAATATGTAATTAATACAAACAAGACCTTTTAACAGATCTGCTTCCCGCAGTAGTTGAACTATCCGTCGTGGACTTTATGGTGGATTCTGTGGTTGTGGTCGTCGAAGTCGTTGAAGATGTTGAGGTTGTGTCCTCAGGACGGATCAAGTCCTCCGGTTTCTCGCCACCGTTTAATATTGCCTCGAGATCTGCATAATCTGGAACAATGTCTGATTAACCATTAATTAAATATGTTCAAATCTGGCGAATGCGCGGGTTTAACATATAAGCAACACTTATAATAAAATGAAGTAAATTGGTACTACCTTCGATTAGAGCGGGCGCAATTAACAGTGCACTTTGCAGCAGTTCCTCGGGGGTGGTGATCATGACGGCGACCCCGTCGATGTTGAGCTTAAAATTACCCTTTCCGGTTTGCCTTTGATCGTGCACTTGATTGAACTGCGACAGATCGTAGTCGGTGGCGTTTTTCGTTATCGGAACGGCGGTCGTTGCGACGACGGCGATCATCATCAACATCAATTTATCGAACAGCATTGTCGATGTTGAGCGTGCGATGGACGGCGAATAAATAAGAAGAGTTCGCGGGTCGAAGACCAGAAGCGAAGGAGTGGAAACGAATTTAATTTATTCACGCCCCGAGAAAAAAAAGGAGAAAAATCATTTTTACATGTTTATCGCGAGCAATACGGATGCATTGGATTCACGACGCATTCATTTCGAATTCGGCCGAAATTAACGGGTCCTTTCAATCTTGGTACCGTACGCCGTTCGTATTGATATTCAGATGTTACGACGCGCACGTTTTTTTTGTTTGTTGTATGTTACTGGAGACAAACGTGTTTGAGTGTACGTTCAAAATGTTGCAAATTGAGAGGAGACCGTTAAGTCGAACTCGTATAGGAAAATGGGAACGGGAAATGTCGACCTTCGGACTTCGCAGGTCCGGACCAAAATTATTGCCAAACAATTAATTAACAATCTTTATTTACAATATAAAAAAACAAGGTCAGTTCATGATTTTCCTATATTCGAGTTGATCCTGGTGCATCTTGAGATAAACTTTGTACTTCCTGTTGTGGTAGTCGATCACATTTTTGTCTGGGTAGACGACCCGCCCTTTTCCACCCATCGACTGTATAGCTTTGGTCATATTTACGAAGTGGCCGGCGGCACAGGCCCCCAAAACGGCCGCTCCTAACAACACAGATTCCACCTCGTCCGGACAAACTACGGGCAAATTGCATACGTCCGCTTGAGCTTGAGTGAAGAGCAAATTTTTGCTCAATCCTCCACATATCAATGTCGACTTTAGTTCTTTGTATCCTGATTTGATCAGAGTTTCAACTATTAAACGAGTACCGTACTAAAAATTAATTGTTTTAGTATATTTGAATTCGAATTAAACAACAAACTTACTGATAAAGCTTGTACTGTGGCCAAGTATAAAAGTGCCAAACTTTCCTCATCACTGCTTAGAGTCAAACCTACAACCTGAACACATAACATGAGTAATTGTTAAAATATGGAAGCAACTTCTTGACTTACAGCTCCTTTAAGCGAAGGATCTGCGTGTGGGGACCTGTTTCCATGAAAATCAGGATAGACGTGCAAATCTTGTGTAAGAAAAGCCACAGATTTCAACCCTTTCTTTTCAGCCAAATCCACCAGAAGTTGGCTTAGGTACTGCTGTATATGTCTAAAAACCACAACAATTAAAATTCAACAATCATCTCCTGAATAACTGTTCTTACAAGTTGCTTAGTTTCTTTTTAATTAAAGGTGTAGCTGGATGCGTTTCAATAACGTGGTCCAGCAATTTTCCAGTAGCACTTTGTCCTCCTTCATTTAACCACATGCCTGGAATCATGGCGTTTTTGTATGGACCCCAAATACCTGGGGTGAAGGTACATTCTTTGGCCACAGCCATGTGACACGTTGAGGTACCGCAAATCAAACCTGTAATTAGAATTTAATTACTAAAAATCAATAAACTTGTAAATGGTAGTACTTAATCTCGTGTGGAACTGCGGATCGACTCCATCAACCTGACAGCCGACCAACCCTAAACCACCAGCGTGAGCGTCGATCATAGAGGTACCAACGGGAGTTCCGGCAATTAACCCCAACTCCTTGGCCACTTCGGCTGTTAACCCTCGCCCAACAGGTGAACCGGGTGCCAAAATGGTGCTGCCGATTTTGCGCCAGTTGTCATCGGCCAAATCCTCGAGGCCGATTTGCTGGAAGTAACTTAAGTTCCAGCTTTCGGTGCCGTGCTTGGACATTTCGTAGGTCCACTTGCAGACCAACGAACACGATGATCTGGTATCGCAACCGGTCGCTCTCCACGTCAGGAAGTCGGGCAGGTCGAAGAAGTATCCCGCCTTGTTCCAGCACTGGTCGCGGAGGTTCTTCTTCAGCCACACCAACTTCGGGGTCTCCATTTCGGGAGAGATTTTACCACCCACGTACTCGAGGACCGGGTGGTTCTGTTTGTTGATCGTTTCGGCTTCGCCGACCGCTCTGTGATCCAGCCATAAGATGACATTTTGTTCGTTGTTACCTGGAAGATTATTCGTTATTTTTTTAAGGTGGTGAAGGTGATTGTCAAACCTGTTGGGCTGACACTCAGGGGTTTGCCTTGTTTATCGAAAACGGCCAGGGAACAAGTGGCATCGAAACCCAAACCTTTTATTTGGGACGGGTTGACTCCGGTCGTCACTTTCTGAAACGATATTTTTGTGTCGGATAATCGGTGTTATAAAAACGATTAATCCAGGTGCGATAAGTGCGCGCCAGCTATAAACCGAACTGCACTAAATCACAGCAAGGTCAACACTTTTCGAACCAACAAATACCTTGATACAGGCGACGCAGGCGTTCCAAATGTTGTCGGTGGATTGTTCGTAGAAGTCTTGTTTGATGTTCCACGTTTTGATTTCTTGCACTGCCGACGAAACTATTTTACCGAAATCGGTGACGAGGGCTGCTCTTGCGCTTCCGGTGCCCACATCGACGCCGATGAAATATGTTTCGGGCATTGTTGTTGTCTCTACGCGGCGGCAAACGGTCGAATTGGATTAATCAAGGCCTCGTTATGTTGTAGACGGGAACGAGCGCGTTAAGTTTCATTTTATCGCGCTTAGATAACTGAGAACTCCCTTCTGCGACTCGCAATGATGGAAAAATTATTAATACAATGATAATCTAAAGGTTATCGTACATTAATAATAATTTTTATTGGCTGTTGATTTCACTATTTTAAATGGTATAAACAAATTCAGTAAAAATTAAATAGAAAAATTAGAAAATTGTCGGAATACAACATATTAACAAGAAACGTAATAATTTTAAATAATTTTGATAATCATATATAATTTTAATTATTATATTATTAAAAAATAAAATTAAAATTAATATGAAATTATATATACAATAAATAATTTTAGCAACTAATGTTAAATATTTTCAATAATTCTTTTATTTAATATTTAATTTGCTAATGTTACACTACTATTCTTATTTTATAAAATGTTTCTTATATTTTTTTTGAATTTATTTGAACATAATTCTGATTAATTATTAATTATTATTAACACGTTGTATAATATCCTATTTTATAATTTTGTCCCATCTCCGTAGGATAGACTCAACCATTTTCCGAATATACGACAGGTTATGTTCCTTCAAGATTCTTGAATTACTATGATGAGTTTATTTGAACTTTTTATGTTTTCTATAACATTAATGTCTGTAAATTGGGGTGAACAAGACAAAAAATCGATGTTTAGGTCTTTTAACCAAACTGTCACAATTTTAGATTTGTGTTTGTTATTTCATGTTAAAACATATTTATTAAGAGCACCATTTCTTCAATATATAGCAAATTGCTGTTTAATATGTCCCTACGCCAGAAGAATTGAAGATTTTTCTTAGCTTAAATCATCCGCCACCATGTTTCACTATATGTATAACAATTTTTTTTATAGTTTTGTCCCTGTAGAATGTTTAACAAAAGTAGATCCATTATTTTTTATAAATCAAAGTTAGACTCGTAACTAAAAACTAAAAATTAATCGTCCCCTCTGTTCTGTGGCGTTTTTCTTGTAATCATCTTCTCATAGTTCTTGAACTAATTTCAACAAGTCTAATTTCCTCAGGTGGCTCTAATTTCAATTAACGATAAGATTAGATTAATTTTTGACATTTGAATTATTTAGTTATTGTATTTTTTTCAAGTTTTTTGAATTGAGACAATTTTTTGTAGCTACCACTTGACCAGTTATTCTATATTTTTTAATAATACAGGGAACAATTGATTTATTATAATTGTTCTTACACTTTTCTTCAATGGTTAAATAATTATAATAAGTAAAATACCACTAGTAAATAATCGCGTTAAATTCGTTGAAAGCAGTGGGAAACCATATAGTAAGTTTATTTAAAGAATAAAATTAGACTGATCTGATGCATATTACACAAATATAACAAAAATATATTTTTTAATAATAGTTGCTATAATTATGTCCACTACTATAATTATAATTATTTAATATATGTATATTATAATTATAATTGAATTAATAATTGAAAGTGAACTTCAATAATTATTAAGATATAAGTTTATTTTGTTAACGTATATGCAATATAGAAACATTTTAAATAAAAAACAAAAAGAAATATAATTTATTATTAAATACATCAAATATTCTTATTAATAAACGTACCACAAAATGCAATATGTATTAAACAAATATTTATGAATAATTTTCCACGTATTTTAATTATTTACAATTAGTTATCAATAACAATTATTGTTTAATGTGTTTAATTCAATAACAATATATTATCGATTTTTATCCGACATGACGAGGTTATGCAGCACTTTACACACTAGAATTGTAATTAACTATTTAATTTATACACCAGTATTTCAAATTATTTTCTTAATGAGGGTCAAATTTCAACAAATCAAATTTGAACTAATCATTGAACCACCAAGGATACTTATGGAAAGTATGGTTGTTGCCAGATGTCTTTTAGAAATAAAATTAAGTAATATTTTTTAAAACTTTATTACTACATGCTTACAACTTTTCTACAGTAAACAAAAGTGATTAATAAAAATATAATAATAAAGTATGTCCTACATAATACACAATTATTATTTATTAAACATTATATAAGTTTTTTATACTTCGTGGTAAATTATATAAACGTCACAACACGGTAGGCGTAACAGCAGTTGCCTAACAGATGGCGTTGAAATCTCGAAAACAGTGATGTGGCTTTGCGAAAAACGAGTTGTCAAACTATGACAGAATGTGTAGTTTTAAGTCAATTTATTTTGTTTTATTTTACCTAGTTTTAAATAATGCAAATGCTCAAATATCCGACAAGCGATTGTGCGTCGATGCAGACTGTTCAGGTAACGTCTAATCACACGAAAATCTGCTAACCTACATACTGACACACTTTTGTTGTCGTACAGTTCCAGTGTCTTACGCGAAAACACTGTTGAGATATTCGAGTCCCGATTCCCGGATATTGTCATTCGGACCGAACGAGGACGTGACCATTTACAGCAAACATGCTGGCTCCGACACGAATTTGTGGGGCGCGGAAATCAACGGTAAAAGGGGGTATATTCCCAAGCTGCACGTCAGAGAGTACCGTATACTGAATAAGCCCCAAATCATCGTCAATACCGAGCTAGTCAAAGAGGAGCAGAAAATTGAACCTGACACAGTTAAGGAGGAGTTTGAAGTTGTTGATGGGACAACCATATATTTAAGTCCACAGGACATCAAACCCACTGCTAGGGATGATGGGGTTCAAGCAACAGCTGTGAGTGGGGAAGGTGCAAGTGAGCAGGGCAGTTCTGAAGTTACAGGTATTTATTTCCAGTTAGAGATTTTTGGAACATATGTTTCAATAATTATATAGTTGATTTCTATAAATAATCTGTCTGCGGTTCAAGACGCAATTTCCAAAGTGATTTACAAAAATAGATTCAATATTTACTAATCTAAATATACCTTCTGTGTTTGAGATTAAAGTTTATAGTTTTTCCAGGCCTTTTATTCTATTTATATCTTTATGAGAAGTGCAAGGTCAATTTTGCACTTAATGCATTTTACATGTTTAACCATTGTTCACTGCTCCATTTATTATTTATTTAACTCTTTGGTTGGGTTCTGTTTTGTTGCTACACTCCAAATTAATTTGATATATTTATTGTAATTTAAAATTATGTAATAAAATCTCAATAAATTGATAGAAACTCCGCCAATCGAGACTGAACAAACCACTGAAGCCGAAAAACGAGAAGCCGCATCAGACGAAAACAACAATGTCGCAACGAGCGAGGAAAATAAAGAAGCAACTGAAAATTCGGTTGTTGACAACGTTTTCTCAACGTTATCTAACTGGATGAATGATGAAAATAAAGAAGGAAGTGAAGAGGATGAAGATGATGAAGATGATGGTGAGGTCGAGGACGAAGAAGATGATGAGGAGGTCGAGGATGATGAAGAGCCAGATGATGAACAAACAGAAAAAGAAGAAAATATTGTTTCTAATAAGGATTTAGATACTACTCTTGATGATGGAAAAATTGAAGATAAAAATATTGATTCCAAGGAACATGAAGCTTATGCAGAAGATCAACAGGAAGCAAATTCGAAAGAAAATGAGACTTCAAAAGAAGATTTACATTTTCAAGAATTAAATGATACTTCAGCACCGGAAATTGTCTCTCAGCCTCCAGAAGTTTTGAACATTTTAAATCAAGGAGTGAACGTGGCCAGTTACAGCGGCAATTTAGAGGACCCTGTGATAAAAAATGATTCGCCTTCTTCGCCAGAAACCGTCCAAGAGGATAAAAAAGAAGAATCCGCTTCCAAAGAAGAATTATCCTCAATTGACACAAGTACACAACCAAAGGATGAAATAATTGAAGAGGCCTCTGTTAAATCTGAAGAAGTAAAAGAGTTTGAAGTAAAAAAATCTGAACCATTACAACCTGAAGTGCTGAAACAAGACGAAAAAGAAAAAGAAGAGGTTGGTTTAAATTTAGAAGCAAAATCTGATACACCTATACCAAATCTTAATACTGAAAATAAAGAAAAGGATGTTGCTTCAGATGAAGTGAAAGAAGAAATTGTTAAGCCTGAGCAAGTAGAACTCAATTCAGAGGAAATAAAAGAGGAGATTGTTAAGCCCGAGGAAGTAACGCAGGATGGTGTCACTGAAGTGCCTAGTTCATCAGTGCCGATTCCCGATTTTTCCGCCGTCCCAGAACCTGTAACTGAGGCGTCAATTTCACAGGACGATCCATTGCTTAACAACGCCTTTGAAGCTGTAACACCAGATCCATTAAGCATTGAAAAAGGCCCTCCAACAAATGAAATAAAAGAAGAACCGATTGCGCCACAATTTTCCTTTTTCGGTGGTTCACAATCTGCTGATAACTCTAAAGAAGTTCCAAAAGAAGAACAAATAATACCTGCTCATCCTAGTTTTTCGCTCTTCGGCAATTCCCAACAAGAGCCGCCCAAAGAGGCAGAAAAGCAGGTCAAAGAAGTGACATCAAATGAAGACAAAATCAGACCTGAAATATTGGAAAATTTGACACCAGAAGCTTTTGGTATCTCTACAGATTTGCCGGAGAGCATCACAAAGGACGTAGACATGGAAGTGAGACCTAAAACCGACACCCAAACTCCCACTCCTGTAACCGAGGTGATAATCGACCTGAACAAAATTGAAGACACTTCACCCATCTTTGTAGATAAAGTTGTCGGCGCCGACTACCACTCCAACAGCAACAAACAGGAGGACGAAGCTAGTGGTCTGTTTTCACGCGTCTACGAGTTCTTCTCGACCACCCGCGAGATCAACATCGACGACGATTCCGATGTGCCTTTACTGCCAGAACTGAGCGAGGGAATGTTGCCTTCGAAGAGCAACCGCAATGACGCCGACTATTGCTACGGCGACACTTGCAATGAGCCGAAGAAACCGACTGACAACGAATCTGACGGCTTCCTCAACTTCAACGCGGACGTGCTTATTTACCTGACCACGACCGCCGTGTCTGTGATAGTTTTCCTCTTTGGATACATCGCGATGGATAAGAATAAGCGGGAAACACCGCTTGTTGCCAGGATTAACAAACTGGAAAAACAGCTTCTGATCACCCTGAAGGAGAACGAGATGTTACAAGAGCAGGGTAACAACATTCAAGTTATCGAAAGCACCAACTCCGTTCCCAACGAACTGGTCGACGAATTGAATCAAAAACTCGCAGAGATGGGCAACGATAAACTGGCTCTGGAGGAGCAGGTTAAGACGCTTGAGGAACAAGTCCAGGCACTCGAAAAAGAGTTGGATACTTCCACTGAAGTGGGCATGGAACTCAACAGGATCGTTTCAGAAATGTTGAACTCGTCGAACGGTAGCGAGACTCTTAAGGCAAACGTGGAACAGTTACAAAGGCAATTGGTCGAACAACAGGACACAATCAACACAATAAACGAGAGTTTAAGTCTAAAAGAGACTGAGAACATAGAACTGGGTTTGGAACTGGACATTACTAACAAGAAGGTCCTCGGTTTGCAGGCCGAACTCGAAAAGAACATCGAGAAGATTTTGAAGATCGAAGAGGAGCGAGATCTGCAACAGAACACCTTGGAAGGTGAGATCACATTGTACCAACAAAAACACAAGGACGTTCTTCTGCAAGTTGAACAACTAAACGTAGAGCTTCAGTCGCTGAAAAATCAACTTGCTGAATCGAATAGGAATGCCGAATTGAAAACTAAAGAGTATGCGGTGCTAAAGGCCACGTTAGATCAAATTAAGTCGGTGAAGAAGGACGAACTGAAGTCGATTTTGGACACCACGTCCGTGAAGGCGGAAATGTTACAACTGAAGGCTGATAATGCAGAGCTGGCGGACAAATTGTCGCACGAAGAAGTGGCAAAAATAAACCTGGAGAAAAAAGTGGCGGTCACATTGAAGGAATGCGAGAGTTTGAGGAAAAAGTATGAATTGGCTGATAAAGAAAAATTGGAGATCAACACCAAATTGGACGTTCTGAACAATTATTTCAAAGAAAGGGAAGCGCAGTTGTTGAAGTAAGTTTTTGTTGACGAGAGTTAAACGTAGTTTTAATCTGTATTGCTTTGCAGAGATATAAACAAATACGAAGCTATCTGGGCCGCGAAAGAAGGCGAGGCCACGTCTTCCAACGAACGAATCAAATATATTCAGGAAGAACTGCAGAACTACAAGTAAAATCAAACTGCACTTTCATTTATATAACATTCATTTATTCTGTATTATTTATAGGTCACAAAACGAAGCATTAAAGCAGGAAATCGTGAACCAAGAGGTGGACTTAAAGAGTCAGATTTCATTGTTAGAAAAAAAGATCCACGAAAACTGGGTGGCGGCCAGGCAACAGGAAAGAAAGCTGGAAGATGCGAAACAGGAGGCTGCCCAACTGAGGAACAGACTGACACTAAGAGAACGAAATTTGAACGAGGAAAAGGCTCAAAACAGTGAGTGTCACTCAAGTAATTTAACACCATATTTATTAATTCCCTTTGTTTCGTTTACAGGAATACAGTCCCCGCTGGAGATGAACGGGCACGCGATGTCGCCGCCGCCTCATCAGTCTCCCGCGTCTCCTCCTCTCATTTTCGGCGGCAACGCGCGTGATCACCTGACGAAGTCGCCGCCCATTCCGCCGCCAGGTATGCCGTTCCTGCCTCCGCCGCCTGGGGCGCCGTTTATGCCGCCACCGATGCCTGGTATGCCCCCATTTATGCCGCCTCCGCCGCCGCCACACTCGATGTTCCCCGACAGGCGACCGCCGCCGTTGGGCAGGATGTCGTCGCCGCCGCCGCTTAATTCGCGTTACTCGCCTGAGTCGACGGTTTATTCGGGTTACGACCGGAACAGTCCGTCGCCGACGTACGAGGACTCTGAGTACGGGGCGTCTCCGCCGACAAGGGGGGCTTTCAGTCCCTACAATGAGAGGAGGGAGTATAAAAGACAGGGGCCACAACATAACGGAAGGAATGCGAAAGGTGAGAATCAAACATTGATTAAAATCTTATAAAATAAAGTAATAATAATATTTGACTTTGTCAAAACATTTTAATGTTTTAGTTACATTTAATGTCGAAGATAAAATGGATTTATCACTCGATACAGAACGTGAGTCCTGACGTGTCTTTCTACCAATGAATTAAGCGATTCAGAAACCACTAACTGATTTATTGTTACTTTTGTTTGACTAATTTTATATTATTTGAGAATATTTTGCAGTTGTGCTAGAATTTTCGAAATACAATCTTTTACAAATTCTTTTGTTTGATATACTAAATGTTTTCGAATTTTTCAGGGGTAAGTTCAGGATCAGACCACTCGCACGAATCGTTAGGGAAATCAAATAGGAAACATTCAAAGGTGTAATCGATTTGTTAAGAACCAAAGTCAACTCATCAAGCATTTTTTACAAAAACCATATATCCACTCGTATTTTATACTTCAGAAATATATATACTGATGTAACTGTAATTATTAAATGTTTTACGTTTACTTTTCCTGTTAATTTTTGTTATACTTTCGTATTTTTCCTATATATTTTAATTGTATAATTATGTAAAAAGTTGTATAAAGTAATTAATAAATTATAAACAAGTACGTTTTATTTCATTTATAATGAAAAGATTTTCTGATACGAAATAGTAAGTAATAAGTTAATATTTACACAAACCTATTATTGTTGATGTTATTAGAACAATTTACATTGAAAGTAAGGGAAGTTGTGGCAAATTATTGTGTAATGTCATATATAATGGTGTATAGTATGGAATAGTTTTAAGAAATTGATTATTTTTGTTAATCTGTTCATTGAAAAGTCGTAAAAGAACTGATGTTTGGAAGATACTTAGTATTGTCGCACCCGTGACTTATTGGGGGTTGGAGAGTAGCTCAGGTAAACACCAGTATCGGATGAATACAATTTTATTCATATCTCATATAGAAAGACATTGTTTGACTTACAGTAACAAGTAAGGGACCATCTTCAGGGCGACTCGTAGTCAGAATTATTTAAATACTACATTTTTGTCGTTGGACAAAAAATGGTATACTTTTTGGATCAGATGGTTAGATTTAATTAAAAAGAATTTTAAATAACAAAAACTAACAGTTAAACATGGTGGTGGAAATATTTACTGGAAGTACTGGTCCCATAGTACCATAGTAAGTGAAGACAAAAGGGATCGTTTTCCCTATAAAGATATGTTGACAAATCATACGTTGCTCTTTACGGAAAATAATTTGACTGTAGTTCCAATAAGACAAATATGCAAAACATATTCAGGCTTTTAAAAAATTGGTTTTTGGATCAGATGGTGAATGTTTTTTCATAGTTCCCACGGAGTACACACTTTAATCCAATTGAACATCTATGACAGTATCTGAAATTAAAAATCCGAGGAAAAACCATCACAAAAAATATGCAAATTGAATTAAATGGAAAATAAATTAACACTAACTATCATGGTAGTTATCACGTCATTAAAATATAAACTGAACAACAAATAATTTAAATCATTGTTTTTAAATACATTTATACCATTTAATGTTATCAAGTTTCCATAGATAAGACGTCGTCTTTTACGAAGATTTAAGCGACGTCATCGAGGCTGATAAGTAAACCAGTTGTTAGTCTAAATCCACATGCGATAAGGTCAACAAGTCTAAAATGAATTCGGATGAAGTTACGGACGTTCTTGTATTTTTTGTGAATGGAAAGAAGGTAAATTTGTGATTCCATCAAACTAATTTAATATAATTATCATCAAAGTTGAATAAACCAGTTGAATCTAATTAATATTCATAATTGCTGTTAGGTGTGATATAGCTTATGACTTTAATAATATTGATAAATTTACAAATATACTATATTAAATATTAATTTTTAAATTAAAATGTATAATAAAAAATAATTAATCAAAACGGTAGGAATTTTTTATTACTGTTATTGAGGAATTATTGCGTTACGCTTCGGAGTGGAAAATAAATTGCGATTTGTGAAGCAATCATTTTATCAAAACAAAACATAATTTAACTGGCAACAAACTTTCATAATTCAACTTTGTAAAAATTTAAATTGAAGATTAAATTATTTTTAGGTCGAAGATAGTGCGGTTGACCCAGAATGGACACTGTTACAATACCTGAGAAACAAATGTATCCTTTACTCTCTCATTTTCTTAGTTTTTAGAACTTAATTTTACAATGGAAAATTAAAGCTGATTGTTTGACAAATAGACAAGTGATGATCCACTTGAAATATCGTAAACATTAATCTTCATGTGGGTCTAAGTCAAGATAAAAATTACACAAGTTTTGTGTAATATTCCGAAGATAAAATTGTTTTTCAAATGCATTAACGTAAACAATATTTCTATTACTTTCCTTAAATCAATTTAGTGAGATTGTGCGGGACGAAATTAGGATGCGCAGAAGGTGGATGCGGCGCTTGTACCGTCATGGTATCAAAATACGACAGGACAAGAAGAAAAGAAATGTATCCTTCACTTAAATTATTTATTATATACAATTTTATTGCACATGCATTTTTCTTATGATAAATTTAGTCATTATCCCGTGAACGCGTGTTTGGCACCGGTGCTTTCGATGCACGGTTTGGCAGTGACAACAGTAGAAGGCATCGGCTCAACAAGAACTAAACTCCATCCAGTGCAAGAACGTATTGCCAAAGCCCACGGTTCGCAATGCGGCTTTTGCACCCCAGGAATTGTCATGTCCATGTACACCCTTCTAAGAAACTCCCCCAAACCGTCCATGAAACAAATGGAAGTGGCATTCCAAGGTAACCTTTGCAGATGCACTGGATACAGACCAATCATCGAAGGCTACAGAACCTTCACCGAAGAGTGGGAATTGCAACAACAGGTGGGAACAATGAAAAACGGGAACGGTATGGTAAATGGGTGCGGCATGGGCGATAAGTGTTGCAAGCTACAAAACAACAAATCCGATGAAGAAGTTTTGTTTAAGACCAGTGAATTCACGCCTTACGATCCGTCGCAAGAACCCATTTTCCCACCAGAATTGAAACTGTCCAACAAGTACGACCGACAGTATCTTATAGTCAAAGGCACCAACGTCACCTGGTATAGACCAACCAAATTATGCGAAGTTCTGGATCTTAAAGCGAAATATCCAGCAGCCAAAATCGTTGTGGGTAACACTGAAGTAGGGGTCGAAGTCAAATTTAGAAACATTATCTATCCTGTGATCATACAACCTGTGCAAATTACCGAGATGTTGCAGCTGCAACAAGTTGCAACGGGTGTTAGAATTGGTGCGGCTGCTACATTAATCGATGTAGAAAATTATTTGAGGGAAGTCATCAAGAAAGAAGGCGAAAGCAAAACGAGGATTTATGCCGCTATGGTTGATATGCTCAATTGGTTTGCCGGTAAACAAATTCGAAGCGTTGGTGCTCTTGGTAGCAATATCATGAATGGTAATTAACAAATCAAAATTGTTATTTTATAGGCAAAAAGTCTTGACTTGTTATATTTTGTAGGCAGTCCAATTTCGGATATGATTCCACTTCTCATTGCGGCAAAAGTGCAACTAGAACTCCACAGTAAAAATGGTACTAGAACAGTTATCATGGATGACAAGTTCTTCACAGGTTACAGAAGATCAATTGTAAAGCAAGAGGAATTACTAGTATCAATACTAGTACCGTTTACTTCAGAAAACCAGTATTTCCAAGCATATAAACAGGCTCGTAGACGAGAAGACGACATAGCTATTGTAAATCAAGCTGTAAAAGTTACATTTAAACCAAAAACTGATATAATCGAAGACATTTCGTTTGGATTTGGCGGTATGGCTGCCACGGTTAAAAATGCCCCGAAAACTGAGCAAACATTAAAGGGCATGGCTTGGAACCAAAAAACCTTGGAAGTTGCTTATGATTGTCTGCTGGAGGATTTGCCTTTGGATCCGGGAGCACCCGGGGGTATGATAAACTATAGAAAATCACTGGCGCTTAGCCTGTTCTTTAGATCGTACCTGGCGATCTCCAAACAAATCTCTCAGATCCTCCCAAATTTGAGGCTGGATGCCAGAGAATTGTCGGGAATACATGGATTCCACGGCGGGGAACTAAAGAGTTCCCAGTACTTTACAGTAGTACCGGATACTCAATCCAAAAACGACGCGTTGCAAAGGCCTATTGTACACATGTCCGCTTATAAACAAGCGGCAGGCGAGGCGGTCTATTGCGATGACATCTCCCCATTCAATGATGAATTGTATTTAGCTTTCGTGCTTAGTACCAAACCTCATGCCAAAATCATTAACATTGATGCCACTGAAGCTTTGGCGATGAAGGGAGTGCATGACTTTGTGTCTGCCAAAGATATTAGTAAACAGCATAACGTATGGGGATCTGTTATACATGATGAGAAAGTGTTTTATTCCGATGAGGTAACCAGCCAAGGACAAATCATTGCAGCTATTGTGGCTGACAATCAAACCATTGCTCAAAGAGCGGCTAAAAAAGTAATATAGCTTTTATACGAATTAAGTAGTAAAAATGATTAAATTATTGTTTTAGGTTAAAGTAGAATATGAAGACATTCAGCCAGTTATTATAACGATAGAGGACGCGATCAAGCACGAATCTTACTTCGATCACCCCTTCTGTTCGACCAGATTTAGACAAATTGTTAAGGGTGACGTTGAAAAAGTATTCAAAAAAGCTAAGCACGTTTTGGAAGGCGAATGTCGGATGGGCGGTCAAGAACAATTCTATCTTGAAACCCAAGGTGTTATCGCTGTACCAAAAACTGAAGATGGAGAAATGGAAATCTTTTCATCAACTCAAAACCCAACTGAAGTTGCTGTAAGACACTAAACCACTCTATAAATTCAAACTTTTACCCAAAAATTTTGTAGAAATTGGTGGCGGAAGTTTTGGGTGTGCAACAAAACAAAGTTCATTGTAAAGTTAAACGTCTGGGGGGAGGTTTTGGAGGTAAAGAGTCGAAAGCGGCGATGATTGCTATTCCAGTTTGCGTGGCTGCTAGAAAACTTGGTCGACCCATAAGATGTATGCTTGATAGAGATGAGGACATCATTATGACCGGCGCCAGACATCCCTTCAAGTTTATTTATAAAGTCGCTTTTGATGATGATGGAAAAATCCTCGCTTTAGACGCAAAAGTCTACAACAACTGTGGTTACGCCTTAGACTTGTCATTATCCGTAGGTTTCATATTTGTAATTAGGAACACCTGTTGAAATATTTTTTTAGGTTTTGGAACGGGCCATGACACATATAGAAAACGCCTACAAAATTCCGGTGGTCAAACTGATTGGTTACCCTTGTAAAACAAATTTACCATCCAATACAGCGTTCAGAGGGTTCGGTGGACCGCAAGGCATGTATGCTGCAGAATGTATCCTGCAGGATATCGCCGATTATTTGAACAAAGATCCTGTCAAGCTCAGTGAACTTAATCTGTACAAGGAAGGCGACACCACACACTATAACCAGAAACTAATTAATTGCACATTAGATAAATGTTGGAAGGAGTGCATCGAATCGTCGAGGTACTACGAGAAGAGGAAACAAGCCGAAAAATTCAACAGGTAAAAATTATTACTAAAAAAAAGTTAACCTTAGATAACAACAATGTTGTAGGGCAAACAAGTATAAGAAAAGAGGTCTAAGTGTTGTGCCAACAAAATACGGTATAGCTTTCACTGCACCCTTTTTGAATCAAGGTGGGGCGTTGATTTTGGTATATACTGATGGTTCAGTACTTTTATCTCATGGTGGAGTGGAAATGGGTCAAGGATTGTACACTAAAATGATTCAGGTTGCCAGCAGAACTCTAGAAATACCCGTCGACTTGATACACACCAGCGAAACTTCAACAGACAAAGTACCGAACACTTCTCCAACTGCTGCCAGTTCAGGATCCGATCTCAATGGCATGGCAGTTATGGTAAGTTAAAGATACATCTAGATGGCACTTTATGACAGTACTGGATCTTTTAGCAAGCCTGTCAGACGATTAAGGATAGGCTGAAGCCGTACAGGGAACAATACCCAGACAAGGACTGGAAATTCTGGGTCAGCAAAGCCTACTTCGACAGAGTTAGTCTTTCAGCAACCGGTTTTCACAAAACCCCGGACATTGGGCACAATTGGGAAACCGGTGAAGGTAACATGTTCAACTACTTCACTTACGGAGTGGCTTGTACGGAAGTGGAAATCGATTGCCTCACCGGCGACCACCAAGTACTAAGCACCGATATTGTGATGGACCTGGGTGAGAGTTTGAACCCCGCAATCGACATAGGCCAAATCGAAGGCGCGTTCATGCAAGGATACGGTTTGTTCGTCCTCGAGGAGATGGTTTACTTCCCCAACGGGGCGACGTTCACCAGAGGTCCGGGTACTTACAAACTGCCTGGATTTGCGGACATTCCGCTGGAATTCAACGTGTCTTTGCTTAAGGGCGTGTCGAATCCCAGGGCCGTTTATTCGTCAAAAGCTGTCGGGGAACCTCCACTGTTTCTTGCTAGTACGGTACTGTATGCGATTAAGGATGCCGTAAAAGCTGCCAGGCAGGAAACTGGTGTTAAAGGTCAAGTTAAAATTGATTCGCCCGCTACTTCTGCGAAAATTCGAATGGCTTGTTTGGATAATATTACCTCAAAGATGACTGTACCTGAACCTGGATCCTTCAAACCGTGGAATGTTGTAGCTTAAATTTGTGATTTTATTTATAATTCCCAAATAAAGATATTTTTGTTAATTTCGTTTTTTACTTAAGGTATTTGAATCAAATTACATTATTAAAATGGATAACAATCAAGTTCAATAATAATAATGTTAAAAAAACATGTGACAAGATAACAGTAACATAAACATATTTTGATATATATTTATCAAGTGCGTAAACTAATATTTTGTTCTAAGTGGGGTAAAAACAATGAATTAAATATAAATATGCTCATTATCACACAACGAGGTCTGTGCCCATCTCGTTCATTGAAATGTGCATTTTGTATTATAAATATATAAGGGAATGATCATCGGTATCAGTGGACATTCGTCAAATTTGTTCCAAAGAATATACATAGTGAAATTCAAAACATTCAGGATTAGGAGGGGAATGCCGCACCTTAACTAATAGAAGCAAGGCCACATTTATAATCAAGTTGCAGTTGTTTAATGTGTAATAACAATGATTGATTTTGTTAATACTCTTACGTTTTTCGTTAACGGGAAAAAGGTAAGTTCAAATTATTTCTTTAATTCTATTTTAATTAAAACATTTTGACATATAAATTATAATTATATTAAATGATGTTTACAAAGAACTTCATATGTAGTTATAAACAGGATTAGTAATAAATATGTAATGAATTTAACATAAATTAATAACAATATAAACAAATTATTGTACTAAACTATTTATAAAATTAATTAACATCGTTTTAAATATACTCAAGATTTAAAACAAAATAAAAGTTAAAAATGTGTTTATAAATACGTATTCTTATAATAAATAATACTGTCAATATTACATTTTTATTAATTTTTATAAAAATTTTACTTGATAATTAATAAACAATAAAACAAAAAGTTTTATATATTATTTTTTTTTTTGCTGCGCAGAATTATTATTATGAAATGTATCTAAGAGTTTGATAAAAGAAATAGATCAGTTTCGAAATGAAACAAATAAATTACAACAATATATACATATTTTGTAATTAATTATTAGAAGGTCACGTATTTAAATTAATACGTTTTGATGACCTTTTGCTCTTAGTATTTGTGACACATTGTCGCAAATAATGAAGCAATTTTGAAGTAGGTTAAGAAACAACATAATTTTCCAAATAATATTTATTTGTTGTTATTCTAGATTGAAGATGACGACGTCAATCCTGAATGGACGTTGCTATACTATTTACGCAACAAACGTATCCTTTAATCATTGTTTTGCTTTAATTAAACACTTGTGACAACTTATCCTTAACGTTATAAAGTAAGATTATGTGGTACAAAACTTGGATGTGGAGAAGGAGGATGCGGTGCTTGTACTGTCATGGTGTCAAAGTACGACCGGTTAAGAGAAAAAGAAATGTATCCTTTGATCAAATTAATTTTTATGCTGTCTTATCTGTGTACAATTTCCTTATAAACATTTAGTCATTATCCAGTAAATGCTTGTTTGGCGCCGGTACTTTCAATGCACGGATTGGCCGTGATTACAATAGAAGGCATTGGATCCACAAAAACAAAACTCCATCCAGTTCAAGAACGCATTGCGAAAGCACATGGATCGCAATGCGGCTTTTGCACCCCGGGAATTGTGATGTCCATGTACACCCTCCTAAGAAACTCCCCCAAACCCACTATGAAAGAAATGGAAGTGGCCTTCCAAGGTAACCTTTGCAGATGCACCGGATATAGACCA
Source organism: Aethina tumida (assembly GCF_024364675.1). Classification (NCBI taxonomy): domain Eukaryota; kingdom Metazoa; phylum Arthropoda; class Insecta; order Coleoptera; family Nitidulidae; genus Aethina; species Aethina tumida. The sequence continues at coordinate 13,700,893 of NC_065439.1, forward strand.
ATCATTGAAGGCTACAGAACTTTTACTGAAGAGTGGGAACGAAGCAGAATTAATGGAAATGGAATTAACAACGGTAACGGTTGTGCAATGGGGGATCAATGTTGCAAGAAACAAAAGATCAATAGAGACGAAGAAGAACTGTTCGATCCTAGTGAATTCATACCATACGATGAGTCTCAAGAACCGATATTTCCTCCTGAACTCAAACTGACAGACACATATGACAAACAATACTTGTACATCAAAGGGAAAAATGTTACTTGGTATAGACCAAGAACATTAAATGAGCTTTTGACTTTAAAACAGCAGTATCCCCATGCCAAATTATTGGTAGGTAACACCGAAATTGGGGTGGAAGTCAAATTTAAGAATTGCAATTATCCAATCATCATACATGTTTCCCAAGTTCAAGAATTGTTGATAACCAAAGAGTTATGTCGAGGTGTCCAAATTGGAGCGGGTGTAACTCTGGACGAGTTAGAAGCTTTCCTCAAAGATCAAATTAACAAATTACCAGACTTCAAGACACGAATTTATAAATCAATCGTGGACATGTTGCATTGGTTCGCCAGCAAACAGATACGAAGTGTCGGAGCAATCGGAGGCAACATTATGACTGGTAGTCCAATATCTGATTTAATACCAATTCTGATGGCTACAAAAGTCAATATGGAAGTGGCCAGCGAAGCTAAAGGTAAAAGAATCGTATCATTGAACGAAAAATTCTTTACAGGCTATAGAAAAAACGTCATTGAAGACAATGAAGTACTGCTATCCTTGAGCATACCTTTCACGCACCAAAATCAATATGTGTACGCCTACAAACAGGCAAGAAGGAGAGAAGACGACATAGCCATCGTCAACATGGCAGTACAAATTGGAATAAAGAACAGAACAGACATAATTGACAGTATTAGTTTTGGTATAGGCGGGATGGCACCAAGTGTTGTTACAGCACCAATAACCCAAGCCAGACTCAGAGGAATGCCTTGGAACAGAGATACTTTAGAAATAGCCTACAAAAGTTTACTAGAAGACCTTCCGTTAGATCCCGACGCTCCTGGAGGTATGACCACTTACAGAAAATCTCTTGCCTTAAGCCTTTTCTTCCGATGTTTTTTGACAATGTGCAAAAACTTATCTGTTAAAATCGATCCTCGTGAATTATCTGGGATTGAGGGCTTCTCTGGTCAGGACTTCAGAAGCTCTCAGTACTTTACGGTAGTACCTGAAACACAAAGCAAAACGGACGCGGTTGCCAGACCTGTTGTCCACCTATCCGCCTATAAACAAGCCACAGGGGAAGCTATTTATTGCGACGACATGCCCAAATTCGAGAACGAACTTTACATGAGTCTCGTGTTAAGTACCAAAGCTCACGCCAAGGTTGTATCCATTGATACAACTGAAGCGATGCAAATGGAGGGAGTTTATGGTTTCGTATCAGCTAAAGACCTAAAAAGGAATTTTTGGGGTGAGTTTAAGGAAGAAAAAGTATTTTATTCAGACGAAGTCACCAGTCACGGGCAAATTATTGCTGCCGTGTTGGCAGATAGTCAATTAAATGCACAAAATGCTAGTAAGAAAGTGCGGGTCACCTACGAGGAGTTGAAACCTGTAATAATCACAATAGAGGAAGCTATAGAACACAAATCGTTTTTCGGGGATACCCAAAGGTTAACTCGAGGAAATGTCGAAAAGGTGTTTGAGGAGGTCCCTCATGTAATTGAGGGGCAATGTCGCGTTGGAGGACAAGAGCATTTCTACCTTGAAACGCAATCGGTTGTGGTGGTGCCAGGGAAAGAAGACGACGAGTTGGAAATATATGCGTCAACTCAAAGCACGTCGGAGGTGATTGTAAGTTTTTATTTTAATAATTAAACGAATTAATGACTCACATAAAGTGCATTTTAGGCTGAAGTTTCCGATAAACTGGGTATTCCACAGAACAAAATTTTCTGCAAAGTCAAACGGTTAGGTGGAGGATTTGGGGGCAAAGAAACTAAACCCACAATGCTATCGTTAGTTGCTGCTACAGCTGCTCACAAATATAGTCGACCAGTAAGATGCATGTTGAACAGGGACGAAGACATAATGGTGACTGGCGGAAGAAATCCTTGCAAATTCGTTTACAAAATAGGATTTGATAATGAAGGAAGATTGCATGGATGTAACATGAAGATATATTGCAATGCTGGACACTCCAAGGATAGATCACTTTATGTAAGTCTTTAAACAATTTTGACAATAACTGACTCTAGTTTTTGTTAAGGTTGTGGAACGTGCTATAACACATTTCGAAAACGCTTACAACATACCCGCAATTAAAGTTGAAGGCTACACATGCAAAACAAATTTACCATCCAACACAGCTTTTCGAGGTTTTGGTGGACCACAAGCAATTGTCGTTTCTGAAGCAATGATAAACGATATTGCGGATTATTTAGGCAAAGATCCGGCGGATATAAGCAAAATCAACTTCTATAAAGAAGGAGACCTTACTTATTACAACCAACAAATACAAAATAGCACCTTGGAACAATGTTGGAACGAATGTCTTCAAATGGCCGATTATTGGAACAAACGTCTTGATATACTAGAGTTCAACAAGTACTCAATTAATTAAAAAACATATTTACATATTGTAAGAATATTATTTTCAGGAGGAACAAATTCAAAAAACGTGGCTTGAGTGCGGTACCAATAAAATACGGTATAGGATTTGGGGCACCGTTTATGAACCAAGGAGGAGCATTAGTTTTAATTTACACTGATGGCTCTGTGCTTTTGTCTCATGGCGGCGTAGAAATGGGTCAAGGTTTGTACACCAAAATGATTCAAGTAGCTAGCAGAGCCTTGGGTGTACCTATGGATAGAATACATACCAGCATGACTTCCACTGATAAAGTACCAAATGCTACACAAACAGCAGCCAGTTGCAGTTCAGACCTAAATGGCGGAGCTATTTTAGTAAGTTTGTACTGGTTTACATTTTCTGGTATTTAGTTATTTCATTGTAGAACGCATGTGAGATAATAAACCAAAGACTGAAGCCCTACAAGGAAAAATACCCGGACAAGGATTGGAATTTTTGGGTGGAAAAAGCGTATTTTGACAGGGTTAGTCTGTCAGCTTCTGGTTTTTACAAGACTCCAGACGTGAGTTACGATTGGAGCACTGGACAAGGCATGATGTACAATTATTTCTCCTACGGAGCCGCATGCTCAGAAGTGGAGATAGATGTGCTAACTGGAGATCATAGAGTACTAAAAACTGACATCGTTATGGATCTGGGACAAAGTTTAAATCCGGCTATTGATGTAGGGCAAATAGAAGGAGCTTTCATGCAAGGTTACGGTTTATACATGATGGAGGAAATGGTGTACAGGCCTAACGGTGAAACTTTTACCAGAGGACCTGGTACTTACAAACTTCCGGGATTTGGCGACATCCCATTGGAGTTTAATGTTTCTCTTCTAAAGGGCGCATCCAATCCACGTGCAGTATATTCTTCAAAGGTATTTTTTAAATCTTTGTTATATTTTTATACACCTGTCTATATTTATAGGCAATCGGAGAACCTCCATTACTATCAGCTTGTTCAGTTTTGTATGCCACAACTAATGCAGTTAAAGCTGCGAGATTGGAAGCAGGATTAAGTGGTTCTTTTAAAATGGATACTCCTGTAACTGCTGCCAAAATTCGAATGGCATGTATTGATGATATTACATCAAAGGTAATTGTTTCAATAATTTAACTCTATTATAGTAACAATTCTTACTTACAGATGACTGAACCCAAAGATGGAACCTTTACTCCTTGGAATGTGGTACCTTGATAATTATATTTTAGTTTTAATAAAATAAAAAATCCATTTTTTCGTATTATTTATTCGACATAACTAAACAGCACAATTTTTCAAGCATACACACTCGAAATCCTGAATATTGATAGTGTGACTCTTGCCCTTACTAAGCACGTATTTAACAGCCACTAAAAAGAAAGATTAAAATATTTAAAAAAATTGAACACATAATTTACTTTTTAGTTGACTTTCCGAAACTAATAGACCTTTACCAATATATGTAGCAATGAGATGCAAATCGTACAACAAACCGTAACTGTACTTAATCACAAACAATATCACCAAATTCTTTCCTTCTTTAGTTAATAATCTATTATTTTTATAAGCCTCTATAAGTGCTACTTCGTAAACGTATAAAAGTGTAAACTTAATTTCATCTTTTACGGTTTCTTCAAACTTATTGTCGTCTTCCTAAAAATTAATAAACTCTACTAAACTATTTAATTTTGAAAAAAATTTATACTGTACCTTCATCACAAAGTATTTTCCTTGTTCAATGTACTCCAATATTCTTAAAAGGCATAAAAACTTCTCCTCTGCCTTAAAATCTATGACACCTAATGCTTGTATTACAGCTGAAAATCTACGCCTTGTAATGGAAGCCATAGATTTTAAATTCAAAATTTTATATTGACTCTCAAAAATAATATGCTTCTGAAAATAGCATCATTATTATCACCTATTATGGGTTACAACAAGAACTTACATTTCTCTTTTGATTGTTTAAAACGTCAGCTAATTCATGTTTATACTTAATACTGTTACTTTTGCTACTGTCAAAAATCAGAGACGAACCCTCAGAAGACAAAGAAGTGTCGGTCTTTGCGTCTGATTGTTTGCGTTTAAATAACTTCTTAAACATGTTCTTGTGTTTGGCTTTCGACTTTTTCGATTTTGGTCTGCTTAATTCATCTTCAACTTTCTCCATCAATTGAATTAACTCCTTCGTGAACTGATCATCAGCATATAATTTTTCTTTAAAGTCTATTTCTTTTTGGTATAGTGCAAAGAGGTTTTCAAAGAATGTGCTGTAACTATCTTTCACAACTTCCGCATCTTGGTGTATAGATAATTGTGCTGTAAATAGATTTTTAGGTTTGGGAACCTTTGGTACCAAATTACCTATGTCAGTTTCTTCAATTTTTTCATCGCCTGAATGAGCCAAATTAATAGCATTAGTATTTAAATCAGGATTAATTAGTTCAGTAGTTTCATTAGAAACAATTTCTTTTGAGTTGTCCTCATATAGCTCCTTGGAATTTTCTTTGATTATCTCCAGCCCAGCACACAGTTCCACGCAGAACTCGGTACTACCGGAAGTGATGCTCGAAGCGTTCGACTTCATGATAGTGTGGATGTTACGGATCGAAGTACCGGACGGAGATCCAATCGGAAAATTCTGCTTTTTTATATATTCCTCAGATGAATTTGAACTAGACTCTTCACTAGTTGATGAATAGTCATTCACATTTTCCAGTCTGTACGTCGATTTTTTGAGTTTCAATATCCTCGATGCATTCTTTTTTCTTTAAAATTTTTAAAATAAGCATATTAAACAAGATAGTTAGTAATTAAACTTACCTGCATTGTGATTTGCTAGTCTTTCGCGCTACACTAGCTTTATAGGCGTGACTACAGTGGAGTGAACAAAAGTCAGCCTTTTGTTCCTCTGTTCTATCCATATTTTTCAGTTCTCCTTTCATACCCGTATTGAACTGGGTATCAAGACTGTTTATAGTGATAGAATCATCCTTGTCACACCTAACGTTTGCCACAGCTAAAAAATCATCAGATACCCCCCTTTTCAATTTATCTTTGCTACAAACAGGTTTGAATAGAGCCAGAATACTGCTTTTCTTAAAAAAATTCGTCATGGAGTGTCGCTTAGATTTGCCACTAGTGTAGCCACTTTCCTCCGAGATTGGAGACCTTTGCGAATCCATTGAAGGCTTGTCGAACACACAAGATACAGTAACATCCTTCTTTGGTTTTACAGTTTGAGGTGGAAGAATTGTTGGGGAGACGTCAAACACACTCGACTCATCGCTCGACTTTTCGTAGAGAAACTCAAAAGAAGACGTATTGCTGGCGAGTTCAGGACAACTCAAACGATTCGACAGATCGTTCCTTGCACTCTTTAAACTGGCGCATTTAACGGCCGGCTTCGAAACGGGTTTCAGAACTTTTATATCGTCATCTTCTTTCAGTGTCGGCTCGGTAGATGAGCAATCAGTAGTTGTTTTCCCTGATGAGGTGTTCGAAAGTTCCTCCTTTTTAGTAGGTTCGACACTGGATGTGCTCTCGGGCTTTGGTAAGAAAGTCTGGCACAAAAACTCCACGACGCTTTGCAGCTCTTCCATTTTCTCACGAGGTGTTGTCTCCTTTTTGGTAGTTAAGCAACCAACTAGCTTCTTGAATGTGTCCAAATTGGCCATGTTTTCTAAATTATTGGCGCTTGTGCTGGACGTCATCTCCGAAGTAGACGCTTGCGTATGATCATTAGAAGTTATCAAACTTATTGGTGATGTGCACGAATGGACTAAATGTCTGCTTGGTAATGTCATAGTTGTTACAGAGCTTTTTTCCACTTCCTCATCGATGATCGTAGAGAGAACTGATTTATGCACCTTCAACTCAGACGTGTTAACGCTTATGGAACTTAAATGTTTTTCGTCTGTTTGTAAGTCTTGAACTCTCGTATTCCTGATACAGTCGTCACCAACAGCTGTGTTCTTCTTTTTATTTAATATTTGCTCCGAGGTCGGGGGTTTATCCAAATTTAAAAATGGAATAGTTTCAATAGAAACTGATGCAACTTTAATTTGTGGTTTGAGATCTAACTCTGTTTTGGACCTCACCAATGGCTCTTTTGAATTCGTCTTAAATGATGTTAAATCTAATTCACTCTTAACAATTTTGTTCAGCAATTTACCAGAGGAAAGGGTCTGCTGAGGTGAACAACAAATAACCATGCTGCAGTTACTTTTCGCCTCTATCTCGACGTGGGGTACGCTTTTCTCTTTATCCACCATGGTGACGAAAAGTACGTCGAAGAGTTGGTTCGGTATTTTTGCAGGCTGATTCTTCAATTTCCTGCGTCTGCTTTCGTCGTACGCTTTACGCCTTTGAAACGCACTGAGTTCGTTCAATTTTTGAATCTTGCAGTTAGCGCTGGGAGGTCTTTCAAAGCTTCTGTCTCGAGACGGCGGAAAAGATGGTTTGGCAGATTTGGAACGCAAATTAGACGAGTCACCGATACTAGATCTTGATCGTTTAGAAAATTCCCGTGGACTAAAGTCGGATTTGGATCTGCTAAATTTCACTTTTGTTGATTGATCGGGTTTATCTTTAGATTTCAAGTTGGCCTTCAGTGCCGGGATTCTGGATATGTGTCGCTTTTTTGGGGAACTTGACGTGGTTGGACTTGGCAAATGTGAATGTGGCACGTGCCTTTGTCCTTGTGATATGTTTGTAGCAGATTTTGAACGACTTGGAGAAATTTTCGCCAGTGAGGGTTTCAACTTAAAGTCCAAGTCAGTTTTAGATTTAGTAATTTGTTTTGATTCTTTCTTCGACTTAATTGCATTGTTTTTTGGCTTTTGTGGCGATTTTTGTTTTGTCCTTATTCGGCCTACATTCACAATTTCGAAAGTTGGTTTAAAGAATTTTAATTTGTTTGGTAGAGATTTTTCTTCTACTTTGATATTAGTTTTAAATAAAGTCTGTGTTTTAATAGGAGACGCTTCTTTTACTGTTTGTTTCATTGTTGGCGCAGCCTTTGACTCAACTTCTGCAACATCTCCATAAAAATTTCCCACTGGAGACAATAATCTGCTTTTAATACTTTTGATTTCAGTTTTTGGAGTTATTGTACGGCTATTCTGTATGTGATGCCAAAATCGTCCGTAATTCTTTTCTCCTTGAGAAGGATTTATTGGTTCTATTTTCGATTCCTTATTGACTGAAGGCTGGAATTTTTCAGGAGAGGTTGGTTGTGACTTAGATGAAGGTTTTGCTTTTGAATTTACCGTTGATTCCATATGCCAAAAATGATCAAAAGCATTTCGTGACGGAGAAAGGGATTTACTTTTAACTTTTTCTATAACTGGTCCCGCCTTATTTTCACATACCTCTATTTTCTCCTCGAGGATATTTGGTTGCTCCTCAGAGTTTTCTTCATTCTTTTCTTCATCCTCCAAATTTTCTTCTTCGTTTACAACTGGATATATTGGTTCTGCATCAACTATTGTTTTTTCTATATCTATAACTTCCAATTTGTCATTATTTATACATGAATCTTGTGGTTTTTCAGATGTTTGTTGTACTGGTAGTTGTTGAGATTGTCTCTGTTTTAACCGTGATCTTCCAATTGAATCAATATCAAACACAGTTGCGTAGTGAGGTCCTGGTAATTGTCTGCTATAAACTTTCTTCATATCTTTTTTAACTTCAGGATTGTACAACCTCTTTTCAACTGGCTTCACTATCGGCTGTCGTTTAGCTTTCAATGGAGAACGAACCAAAGGAACTTTAGGTTTAACAACACAACGTTTAATTGGTGAACATTTTGATACTGGTGAACAGTTTGATAGAGGTGAATTCGTCGGCTCATCGCTGAAAGCCTCCTTGGTACTTGGTATCGTGGCATTGTCTGTTGGAGTTTGACTGGCATCTGAATATTTAGCATTCTTGAAAACCATTATCTCCGAACCATCCATCCTTAATTCGTGCTCAATTGGCCCAACGGAAGCATCTTTTGCCAAAGGCCAATGGTCCACCATCTGTTCTTCTGTTAGGATATCTTTGGTTAAATCAATTTCACTGATTTGTATATCTTTTTCAACGGGTTTTCTGTTGTATGTACCACTGCTTTTATCCTTTATGGTAATCTGTATCTCTTTTTTAATGGGGCTGCAATTCGTGCTTGAATCGCGACTGTTTTTTTTAAACCTATTCACAATCTGTACATTGTTTACAATTGGATCTATGTTACAAAACGTTCCAGAATCGCGTTTTTTTTGGTCCTTCGAAGCAGCTTGCATCATTGTTTGTTCAGTCATTGAACAGCACGTGCTTGAATCTTGGGTATGCTTTTTTTTAACAGTTGGCATTTCCCTGCCAACTGGACTATGACTGAAATATGTACTCGAATCTTTACAGCTTTGTACACCTGTTTCAGCATCTTTAATTTTCGTTCGTTTGTCGCAGTTATCCATCCGAAGCAATTGCCCGAGTTCTTGCACGATATTATTTAATCTGGTTTCAGATAAACCTTTAAAATTGCAGCCAGAACTACTAATCTGTATTTTAATCTTTCCCCTTTTTACCGTATTTTTCCCCAATCGGACGCTATCGATACTTTCATTCCCTCTACTACTAGGTGGTTCCGACGCTTCTATCTGAACTCTGTTACTATCACTAGCTTCGTTAACATCATCAGACACGATATCTTTATCTTGCTGCCGAGATGAATACTTATAATACTTTTTATACAAATCCGTCCTCATCTTTTGATCTACATTATCCACAGAATCGTTCTGAGGTGGAACGGCCATGATCGAAACCGTTCTACGTGGCGCTTTTTTCTTTCTTCTACGCTCAGGACTCAAAGGCGGTCGTATGGCTTCGAGTTTATAACTGTGGCCTGCTTGCGCCATTATCTTCTTGGCTTCGTCCACGTCATTCTCCTTCTGTTTTTTCTCTATCTTTGGAACCGTCGCCAGAATCCAGTTCACGTCCGGCTGTGCGGTCTCAACCGGTTTGATTTTCTTGTGGTGCTTCGAGTGATGCTTCTTTATTTGTTCCGGTTTTTCTTCGACGGTAGGTGGCGCGTTATTGTCTTCCAGATTTTGTTTAGGTTTGGTTTTGCGACGTTTTTTGTGACGTTGGGGTTCTTCCGACTGTTCGATTGTGGTATCCTGGTCGGCACTTTGTTTGAAGTCTTCGCCATAACAGTAATACATCTGGACCGGAGTAGACAAAGATTTATTTCGAGTGTCTTCTTCTATACTGTCTTCCTTGACGGAATGGCGCTTTTTTTTCTTTTTGTGTTCAGTTACCTCTTTGTCTTGTTTCTTGTGGAGATCTTCGTTGGTCTCTTTAACTTTGGACTTTTCCGACTTTTTTACAGGTTGTTCTTCTGTTTCTGCTTTTGCCTTGGACTTCTCTTGCTTCTTGGTACGTTCCTCATCCTTAATTTCCCTAGTTTTGTCTTTTTTCTTGTGGTGTTCGTCATCTTTTTCTTTAGACTTATCTGATTTTCTGTCACGACCTTTCTTAGACTCCTCATCCTTGAATTTATCAATCAACCTAGGTGTTCTTGGAAGAATACTGTCCAATTTTTTTTGTATTGCCGTGATATACCTTTTGAGATCTTCGTGTTTGGGTTTCTCTTTTTTTTGGATGGAAGTTTCGGATTCAGAAACGTGATCTTTTTGTGCCTTATTTGTGTTGTCTTGTTTTCCACCTTTCTTATGAACTTTCTTTTCTAATTTATTCTTGCCTTCAACTAAAGAGTTGAGTTGAGTTTGTTCAGTTTGAGGAGAATAACTTTTGCAACGGTATGAACTTTTAGCATTTCCATTAGCCTGCTTTTGTTCTAATAATTTCGTCTCATCGGAAAGATTATAGGTTTCTTTGTGTCTCCTGTGTTTTTTGTGTTTCTTTTTTTTCTGTTCAACACAAGGATCAACTTCCAGGACCTCCAGCTTGGCTTTCAGAGTCTTAGCATGTTTAGATGTGTCTTCAGGTTCATTTTGTTTAGAAAATTCGTCTGAATTTTGCGGTTGCTTTGAAAGTTTTTGCTCTAAGAATTTTGTTTCCTCAGGAATTACAAGTTCATCTGTTTCTTTATGTTTTTTACGTCTTTTGTGTTTCGTCTTCTTCTCTAAAACCGACCCTTCCACACATGGATCCGGTTCTACGACTTCAGGATTTGTTTTTTGCGTTTTTACACGTTTGGACTTGTGTTTGTGGCCCCGTTCCTTTGAAACAGGCGCACCATTTGGTTCCGTTACCGAATTTATGTTCAGCGATTGCGACTTGGTGGGAATTTTATCACTGGAGTCGTCATCGACTTTTTGTGTGTCATCTTTAGCATGGATGCGCTCGTGGATGTCTGTGATATTCAAGATTTGGACCTTTACGTCCTCTCCAAGGCGTTTCGCTTGATATTTCAAATATGGTTCAAGAATATCAACGATCCGTTCGTCTACTTGTTTACTCGCAGATTGTTTTGAAGATTTTGAGTGACCTTTCCTTTTTACTCTTTTATTGGATTTGTCTTCCATCATCACTCATTGTACTTTGGGAGTTGCAGGAAGTTGGGATGCACACAAACTACACAAAATGAAACACACACAAGAAACGATGAATTTGTATGAAGTTATGTTTGTTTTACATTTGTCAGATTGATTGACATGTTAACAGTCATTTAAAAATAAAACACAAATTACCGTTTAACTCAATATATTATAATTTAAGGTACTGCACAAATATACCTATACAATATTCCTTTATTTATAAATCGAAAATTAATACAAATACATCAATCACAACACAAGAATTAAACAATACTTTACATACCCATGAATGAACAATTCAATGAAAAAAAATTACATCAATCAGTCACAACACAAAACTAAATTATATAATTCATTCGAAACCCCTAAACATCGTTCAGATCATTAATCCTTTTCTCCCGAGTTCCCGTTCTGCTTCGGCTCTGACCTGCTCCTAGACCTAGATCTCGAGTGCGACCGGGAATTCTTCTCCGCCGTCCTCGAGCGACTTCGACTTCTCTTCGCCGAGGCCGACCTCGACCGTGAACGATTCCTCGACCGGCTGCGACTCCTCGAATTGCTCCTCGAACGGCTGCGTCGCACCCTCGACCGGCTCCTGGTGCGGCTCCTAGACCTGCTAACACCAACAACCACGTAAGATTAAACGATGCGACCGGCCGTCGAACACACCCTGTCGCCGAGTCGGATTTGCAGTCCAGTGTTCCGTCGGGTGAGGAGGGTGTGACAATTCGGGAATGGGGAGGGGGGCGAACGTTGTTCCGACACTGCGCAGTTAACTCCGACCAAGATTCAAGCGTCGAAGTTACCTGGCGCAGCTCTACGACGCCGCCCCAATGAACACGTCTCGTCGCAGGACATGCTAATTCGGATATAAATTATCAATTGGTTTTTGGAATGCGCCAGAAGACTAGTCATTCGGCTGCACGAATCAACTATTGTTGGGGCTGAAACTGTCGCCTCGATCGTTAATCAACGTCTCCGCTTGTCTTGGGATCTGTGTCACTATTAAATCGGACCAAAGATCCAGAAATCGTTAAACTGAAGGTCTCGCACTCTCTTTCTCTCTTTGTCTCGACGTCCAGTGAAAAAATACTCCAAATAAATGTTCACAACACTTGCTACGTTTAATTGACAGTAAATTCGTGTTGAATTTGTTAAAATTGTTAATTTCGACGTAGCAAGTGTTGTAAAAATTAACCCACAATAACAACAAGATAAGTTTTTAATTTGTACACAGAATTGCAGGGTACACCATACGCTTTTAGTAATTTGTCTCGTTTAGGTGACTGTGAGTGAAACGTGTGATGTGCCCGCAACGTGTTAAAAGCGAACACAGAGTTACAGTGGACCGAACCCATTGAGATTAATAGGTGTAAAATAAAATGTTTACAGTATAATATAGATTGTTATAATTATAATATAAAATCAGATGTTTTTACCATTCGTTGTGAGCTCGTGAGCACTAGACGAGACGCAAATCATTGTAGATGGAAGCTAGTAGGTAGACGGACTGACGGACTAGGCGACGCATTGCGCTTTTCGGAATCGTTTCGCTACGATCTAGAGGTAGAAGAATCTCTTAAGCAGAACGGACGAGACACACACATAACCCGGAGGTAGGTGGCAGTCTGGCTGCGACGTGCGTTTCTCGTGTTTGGACTAAATGGGCCGCACTTGCGACGTGCTAGGAGATCTGAACGTAATTATTGCGTCCGTCGCCCCCCTTCCGGCCGGGACCAGAACCTTGCGGTGTGGCCGCGGCGCTAGTAGTGGGTAGTGGTAGCGGTAGACGGAAGCTGTTTAATTCGGTATTCGCTTCGAGTGCTCGGAGCAGCGGTACTCGTGGTACTCTAGTGGGTAGTAGCGGTTCGAGACAGTGTGCGTGCGTGCCCGGCCCCTACTCAGCGGCCGCACGCCCTAAACCTATAAACATGGCACTGGTTGTCAGCCCGTTCTTGCACGCCGCCACTGACGGCACGCTGGGCGCCGTGCGCCCACCACCCGTCCTCCACGCACGTTGGTGGCGCGCACGGCCCTTCTTTTACTCTTTTTACTTCCCCTTTTGCTTGCTGAACAACTGTCCACGGTTTAATAATAGGACTGATTCGTTTGGGAGGCTCATTTTAATGTGAAGTTCAGTGTGCAAAAGAGTTTTTTTTTATTTGCAGAAATATAATACTTTCTATTTATAAATTAATATATTTATAATTTCAATAAATACATATGTGGATTAAATTTTACGAGCTATTCAAAATCTAAATCAAATATAATAAAATAAGAATTTTAATCCAATAATTAATTTAAAAAATTAATCAAATAATTAAATATAATTAAAAAATTTAATAATTATTATTTTTGAATATTTGACTATAATATATTTATTTTAAATTTATTATGGGATAACCTTTTGATTAGTACAATGTTGATGGAAAAATAATCAAGACAGAAGAAAACTCAAACAAATGAGATAAACACGTTTTAATATACAATTCAATTTTAATATCAATATTAAATTAATTTATTGTATCAATTAATAATAATGCTAATAAATTCTTGAAATCTTATTGAAATCTTAGTCGAAAGATAAATAACAAATATAGTACAATATTAGTAAATTATTAGAAAATAATAATTAATCCAAATTACTCTAATAAATATAAATTATCTAATAAATTGACTTTATAAATACCTTTTTTCCACATTTAAATAATTGACGTTTTTCAAAAAAATTATTACTCTAATTATTGTATTCTATATGGTATTATAGGCAGAAGAAAACCCAAACGGATGAACAAATTACTCTAATAAATATCAATTATATAATAAACTGATTTTATAAACATCTTTTTTCACATTTAAATAATTCACGTTTTTCAAAAAAATTATTATTCTGATTATTGTATTCAATGTCGTATTATAGGCAGAAGAAAACTCAAATGAATGAGAGAAACATATATAAAATGCCCAAAATAACCCAATTTAAAGTGTGTTTAAAAATAATTGGAACTGAAAACTTTGACACTTAATGATTAAAGAAAAAAATTTTGGTACGGTTCCAAATATTTTAATATACAATACAATTTTAATATAAATATTAAATTGATATATTTTATCAATTAAGATTTTCTGGTAATAATTTCTTGAAATCTTATTTACTAAGTTTAGTTGAAAGATAAATTACTTATTCTGATTAGCACAATATTAGTAAATTATTAGAAAAATAATAATTCATCCAAATCACTCTAATAAAATGATTTTATAAAAACCGTTTTTTCACATTTAAATAAGTGATGATTTTCAAAAAAAATATTCTAATTATTGTATTCAATGTGGTATTATAGACAAAAGAAAACTCAAACGAATAAGATAAATATATATAAAATGTCAAAAATAACCCAATTTAAAGTGTTGTTTAAAAATAATTAGAACTGAAAACTTTGACACTTAATGATTAAAGATAAAATTTTGGTAAGGTTCCAAATATTTTAATATACAAACAACTTTAATATCAATATTGATTGATTTTATCAATTAAAATTTTCTGATAGTAACCTCTTAAAATCTTATTTACTAAGTTTGATTGAAAGATAAATTACATATTCTGATTAGTACAACATTAGTAAATTGTGGAAAAATAAACATTAATCCAAATTATTCTAATAAATGTCAATAATAATTGAATCAATTTATTATATATAATAAATTGATTTTATAAACACCACATTTAAATAATTGATGTTCAAAAAGTATTGATTATATGATTATTGTAAACAATGTGGTATGGTAAGTAGAAAACTCAAACAAGTGCAATAAAAATATATAAAATGCCCAAAATAAACCAATTTAAACTATATGCTTAAAAATAATTATAACTGAAAACCTTCACACTTAATGATTAAAGATAAAATTTTGGTACAGGTCCAAAAATTTTAATATACACTGTTTATGTTAAATTTAAATGTACAGGTAACTTAACATCAAAGAAAATTTTTAGATACTTTTTAATAAAAGTTATTAAATTACAATTTCAATTAAATATTTATGTTAAAAAAGTCAACTAAATCAAACATAAATTTCCCAGAACACAAAATATTTTATGTACATACTTTATAAAGTTACTAAATTATCAATACAAAATTCCAACTCATATTTATAAAAATTTTTAACTTCGAAATTAAAAACTGAGACACCAAAAACAGCCACCCAAACCAAAACAACGCGCCAAACAAGTTGTTCAGCCAGAATTCATAAACCAAAAGTCAAATGAAACAAAATGAAAAACCCAAATGATAAAATTGAGGACATGCTCACCTGTGTCGACCACCCCTCCTGTATTTGTTGCAGTCTCTGGCGTAGTGGCCACGATCACCGCACTCATAGCACCTATCGTCGGGATGGAACGGCCGTCCTCTGGACCTGTGTGGGGGCCCCCTGTAACGACCACTACCGCTCTTCCCGTTGGACATCTCGACTCTGGCCCTCCTGCCGCATATCGTGCGACCGTCTGCAACAACTCCATTAAGCTCAAATCCAAACGGCAATTCGGTGTCACCTACCTAAACCCCTGACGGCATCCTCGGCATCCCTGGCATCCTCAAATTCGACGAAAGCGAAGCCCGGCGGGTTTCTGGCCACCCACACGTTCCTCAACGGTCCGTAATAACGGAAGGCGTCCTCTAATTCCTGTTTTGAGGCACT
Organism: Aethina tumida; assembly: GCF_024364675.1. NCBI lineage: Eukaryota > Metazoa > Arthropoda > Insecta > Coleoptera > Nitidulidae > Aethina > Aethina tumida. The sequence goes on from NC_065439.1 coordinate 13,716,757, forward strand.
GTTACCCAAATCGCCGACATACACTTTGCAATCGGAATTGTAGCGCGACATTGTCGTCTGCAAAACAGGCCAATTCGGCGGTTATTGATCGGCCTTTTGGCGGTCGGTGTTTGTTTGTTTGGTTGTGAAGGCGGGATGAATTGTGACTTACCGGGCACTGTGTCCGGGTCGCGTACCAAACGGAATTAAGTCAAAAACGTCGGCGTGTCGTTATGTTAACAATTCAACGACATTTTTAGGTTTATTCGTTCAATCTGCGTTAGCTTGCTTGTTTTTTTTTATTTTGGCAGGCAGATACACAGGCTGCGTTGCCATGTGGTCGATGCAACTACTACAAAATTTTGTTGTTGTTTCATGATTGGTCATCAATTATTTTCGTTAACTAATAGGTATTTCGTTAGTATTGAATCAAAACATATAAATAATATTCCCTCTACGATAATAACATATTTTATACAACAACTGACAGTGTCAAATGTGACAACAGTGTCTCCACTACACATAAAAATGGCGGCAATTTCAATATTTTCATCCCAAAATTGCGTGGGTTATCAAAGTTCAGAGATAATTTAACACAATAAGATCAAATTAATTGCCTTTTTCAGTCAGTATAGATCTAACACTAGAACACGAAGATGTTGGTTTTATTTCGCACGCCCCCTATTATCCCTTATTATGCGGTGATTCTTGTGGCACAAATAAGTGGAATTCACTCGTCAAATATCGGAGCACGTGCATATCAGATATCTGCAAATAAGCAGGTGACTGCAAATAACAACATGTCTGGTACCTTTTTATATTTTGCCTATGGCAGCAATTTGCTAGCTGATCGCATCCACATAAACAATCCAAGTGCCAAAAGAGCGGGAATTGGTAAAATTGAAGTAAATAAATTCACTTTGTTTAACATTGCTTACAGATTGGTTTCGTTGCAGGGCTATGAATTAGACTTTATAACCTTTTCGAAACGTTGGAGAGGTAATTCGGCGACTATTGTTAATAGACCGGGAAGTCACGTTTGGGGAGCATTATGGGAGATTAACAACGAAGATATGGTAGCACTTGACAGGTGAGCAACATAAAAAGAAGGAATTGATTATTTCCACCATACAATTAACTGTATTCGTTACGATGTAGATAAAATCTGCATTTGTGTATTACACAATTGCCAATTTTTCTCCAGTGCAGGCAACATTTCTATTGATAGGTTAGATTTTAGTGGATAATAGCAAATTGACGAAAAATTGAACGTTTGTTTGTATTCCAACATTTTATTGATCAATTAAAAATTGAGTATTAAATTAACCAATTTCTATGGTAGAAATAAATTGAAGGTCTCCACAAATTTACGTGTGCAAACCAGTTATAATGGTTATCAGCTTAAACATCAACAAGCATAAACTTGTAAGCAAGTGAAATTACATCATATGCAACCCAGTTTACATGTCATGAATCTAGAATTCTCTATATAGAGATTTCATTTAATAAATGATATGTAAGAATGATTAATATATAAGGTGGCCAAAGTTTCTTCTAAAAAATGGAGTCGATCAAATTTCAAAAATTTTCAACATATTTCCGAAACTTTGCACTAAATTGTGTTTAAAGTAGTTTGTTATTTGTATTTGTAGTTGTAATATACCACTAAAATATTGTTCACAAATATGTTGGCATGTAATTAAGTCTTTTGGAATGTCATGAACTGTTAGTACAGTTGCAAATGAAGAGAATATCATTCATTTAATTGACTTAAAACCAATTAGTACAAAATGTTGGTCACAGCCAGCTAATGTACCACATTCTGTAGTTTGGAGAACTGTAAAAGAATAGCCACATCATCACCAATACTGATAAGACCAAGATCTGTTAGAAAGAGAGCAATTTTGTCAATAGCTTCGAGCCTGTCATGAACACGACCATTTAAAATGGCTGTGGCATTATTCCTAATGCCACAGTAGCCCAAGTATTTATTTCCATAAATACTTGGGCTACAATTTTCTTCTTAGTAATTTGACTGAAGAAATATATCTCCAATTTCTGGTGGCACGAAGTTTCTCAAAGATATTCCATGGAATGAAAGACTTGAGTTTTCCCTAATTTAATCAGCAACTTCATCATTAATTTTCCAAATCAATGTTTTATATGTGAGAATGACGTTCTTATAAATTGGCCAGACCTTAATTCATTTGATACTACAGTATAATTACAATAAAATAGGACAAGTAGATGTACTTCTTTTTTGAAATTCATTTAATGAAGAGTAAGAAGACTTAAAAAAAAGTAAATCTATGCATTATTATAATGGATGACTTTCTAAAATATACATGAAATTTATGTTTATTAAATCAATAAAAATATTCATTTTTGTATCATTCTTTAATTATCGGGACTAATCCTAGTACTTCATTATATCTTTTGAATTTGTGTTATATAAAAATTACTTTAATTCCCAAATCTTGACCTCATCTTTGTATTTTTATACATTGTTAGTTTTAACTTAAGACATTTAAATTATACATTCAGAAAAGCATAAATTTCCTACAACTCAAATCAATTGTAATCAATAATAAACTGTGACATGGAAATTGATTTTTAAATAATATTATCGAAATTATAATATACAAATTAAAACAAATTAATTTATCTCGACTGTTATAAATTCGAGACCAATGTGGGTCGGTGTTCTCTATAATAATCTACATTATTATCTCATTTTAGACAAGAAGGAGTTCCAGACAATCTATATGTGCCTTTAACAGTGGATGTTGAATTACCGGACGGCAAATCACGCTCTGCGAGAGTCTACCAACAGACCAAAACGCCACCGAAAGTGGAGAATGTTGAAGACATACCAGTCGAAAGAAGACCATCCGCCGTTTACCTCAATACGATATTAAAAGGGGCCGAAGAATCAGGACTACCTCAGGAATATCAAAATTGGTTGAAAAGAATACCACACAACGGATATTCAGGACCAGTCGATATTGGACTGGATCTAAAATACTGAATGGTTTAGTTAATTTTAGTCTGGTATATTCAGACTCTAAAAAATGAATCGTAGGCACACTAAAATAATTTAACAATAAAATAATAGCTAAATTTTAAAATGATTTATTATTGTAGTCAATGTCAACGTTAGGTACTTTGATAAGATGATATGTAACGTCTTTTTTTTTCTATAAAAGCACAGACAGTTGAATATCTTGCATCAATTAATTGGCCACGTATTGTTTGTGTTTGTAAGATGCGCCAATACCCTTGAAATTGAGCATATTTTTTTTTTAATTCCTTATGACACCCTGAATCCATGAATAATATCTGTGTGAACAGTCAAGTAGATTCCAAAAGAAAACCTCTTTCTATCCTGCACTGTGCAAAATATGATCATAGTACCGTACCTTGGTACGTATCGCGAATATGTCACGTTTATACCGGGGCGAATTATCGGGAACAATAAACTATGAGCCACATTCTGGACACATTCTGGACACTTATCCATTTGCTGATGACAGAGTTGACGATTGCTGAGCCTGTTTGGGCACATGTGGATCGGCGGTCTCATGTAGCGTCAGCATACGATACCGCCAAACGATGATGATTTCATTCTGTAATTTGAGATATATTAATAAACTATAACTACTTTTTGAAACTTTTATATCGATTATTTCATTTCATTATGTATCTACAGATGCACTCTAGTATTTTGTTATTTTAAATCAATTTGTTTGTTTTTTCTACATAATAACATGGTTAATAAAAAGCTGAAAAGATAACAATCATGTACGTGAGCAATCACAATAGCTAGCTAAGCAAAGATGAAACTGATGGCTGTGGTATTTCAGCATGTGACAAATGCTAAACAAGCTATTTTTAATATTCTTGTTATTTATTAGTGAGCCCTTTCTAAAATTTGAATTTATGAAAACCACTAAAATAACTACAACATTACGTTTTCAACGGTTTATTTTTAATATAATTACAGTTATTGACATGAGGTATCTTTTGAACACTTAAATCATCGGTTTGACGAGGGCTTCGAAAGATTTTAACCAAATATTTGACACTGTCACCCTTCCTGAATCTCTCGATCAGCGACACAGGCGCGTTCTGCATATTGTGCATGTTTAATTCTTTAGTGGCGTATTTTTTGTGAGTTGAGCAATTACCGTTAAAAGTGGCCGTCTTATTCTCCTTAAAATCCACGAATGTCACCTCATAACTGTACATCACATCAGTGTTGATGATCGAGTAAAGCCCAAACCAAAAACTCTCTTCTTCTTTTATTACGCAAAGTATGAAAAGGAGACCGTCGAACTTCAGCACCTGTCGCCAACAATTGGCTCCTTCGTTGAAGCCCTCCAAATCACAAACGTCAGGAATATCATTCATGAGATTATGCGCGTCCCTTAAATGGTCCTCCATTCTGCTGTATAGTCCTGACCACGGGCACCCATAATTAGCAAACGGACATGACAGATGTCCGTAAATACACTTGCCCTCGTGTGCCATCACCTCCAATCCCTTGGCAACGAAGTCGCAACCGTTGTCTTCGTTTTGACAGGGGAAAACGAGTTTACCGAAGATATTTTCTAGCTGCAAGTTCCTGAAATGGCCCCTCTTGCCTCGACACTCGGGACATTTGTTCATACGCCGAAAGCAGGATCTACAGTAGCTGTGCCCGTTAACGCACATCTGAATTGGCGGTTTCATGTAGTCAAAGCATACGACACATTTGAATTCGTTGATTAAATCATACATTATTTTGGTAGACATATTTGGTTGTCTGGTTTAAACGCCGCACTTCACCAAAGGTTAAATGAATTATGCTTTGGTTTATTGTGATAGATATTTATTCAAATGCAGTAACACCCAGGTAGATATAAAATTTACATACAGCGTAGATAGGTCGTTTACTTTCTATAAAAGTTATACCTGTGTTTAATTAATTAAAATTAAGATGCAAAGAAAAAAATGTGTCCCTTATCCTTCATCTCGTTCCTACAATAATTCTCCCTCGTATGCAATTTCTGGTCCATTTACAATTATTGCGTCCATTGACGTTGTTTTTATTAAAAAGTATATCTGAATTTATTTGTTTTCTGTCTTTTAATAATAATAACAGCCTTACCATAATTAAGGATATTTTACGTTGTATATTTAATTGATGTTTAATCTTAGTATACCTAATCAAAATACGTTTAGGCTCACTTTATTATTATCAAAATAATACGTAAACGTTATGTAATTTGTTGAAATAAACGTTAATTAATGTTTACTCTTAATATACTTAATTTAAATCTTTTTAAGTTCAATTTCAAGTAGTTAAATATTAAATAAGCGTTAAATAATTTGTTGAAACACTCTTTAATGAACACAAATGTAAAATTCGATGCCACTTCAGTAATAACTTTCGACCTGAAACGATGGACTACAAAACCGTTAATATTATAAAAGGCATTATATTAAAAAACTATTTGTTCCTCAAATTAAACATTTATTTTTTAGAGGACGAGTTAAAATTGCTTGACTTTTTGTGTTTAGGTTTATTTGAAAGGTCCTACCCGTACATGGATATACTTATGAAAGTGGGTACTGCTACACTCATTGTTATTTCCTGCGTGAACACCTTTTACTTCTTGAAAGTGTTTGAAATCGATTATTTCATTGGATACGCCCCCATTTACTTTGGATACTTATATGTAAGTTTCCATTTTACAATAAACTCATAAAACTACATATTTCCTGTGTTCAAGGCAATCGTTGCTGCTGTCGTTGCATTATCAATTTGCCATCCGTTTTTAAGTTTAAAGCGAAAAATTTTCGTTACGTTCAGAGATTATGGTTGCCTTCCAGAAAGGAAGCTAAAAGAGATTACTCGTATAACAGCAGTATCTAAATTAATTGCTACAGTTTTAACAGCTATGTCTGTGATTTTGGGTTATCTGATCCTCCCACTTGGTGGTTCCAGCAAAAAATTATACTTTGCGGTTTGGTTTATCGAGGAAAAGTTAAGCGTAATCCCGTATGCAGAACCCGTTTGTAAATTATATTATTATGTACTTTTGGTCTCTTTTCTTTACTTAATGGTTAGCGAGACTTTCGGCGTCATGTACTTTGTTTTACATATTGTTTTTCAAACGAATCTATTAGTTGCTTTCATTAACAATATTTCTGCGGATTTTAACAATGACATAAGACTTTGCATCGATGAAAAATACCAAAAAATTATACGCCACCGATTAACTTATTGTATTAAATTCCATCAGGATATTAGGGAGTAAGTATGCACTTAATAAAAAAAATAATTATTATGTGGATTATTTACAGAATCACAAACGTATTGAAAGCCAATATGAAACTGCCTATTTTAGCTTTGTCAACGATGGGTGCAGTATTGGCCATTAGCATTTTATTTTACATCTTTACTGTAAGTACTTTCAAATTTATGTTAAATAATCTATTAATATTTTAAAGGGCATGACACCAGATGCTTATTTGAGAATAAGCTTTAAATTAATCCTATGTGGTTCTTCTATACTTGTTTTTTGCTTCACAGGGCAAATATTAATTGATGTTGTAATGTATTTGTATTATTCTTAGGCTTTACATTTATATTTTCTATTTGTAGACAAGTGAAGTTTTTGATGCAGTACAAAATTGTCCTTGGTATCTATGGAATGTAAAAACCAGAAAAACATTATTGATTTTCATGGATAATGTTAAAAAACCTGAAACATTTCAAATGTCTGAGGAAATCAGTTTGGATTACACTCTTATTCTTAAGGTTTTTTAATTATAATACAATTTTTTAATAATAGAATTTTAATTTTTAGCTCGTTAAAACTATTTTTTCAACTGCTACTGGTTTGAAACAATTCTCGGATATACATAAGTCTAAAGACATTTAACTCTTTTATGAACAAGATGATAGATGGCGTAACATTATGAGCACCAATATTATGCAACACTTTCATCACCATATTAAAATTATTATTAAATACAGCACTCACCACTCCACATCATATCTTTAAAACTAATATATTCCACTTGTATTTTTGATGTAGTCAAAATATAAATTAATTTGGAAAAAATAACATACTACAACTATAATTTTAATTCACTTTTATTTATTAATGGTTTTTACAAACTTTAATATTCTTTCGAACTCTTATATCGTCCGTTTGATGAGGTTTTCTGAAGATTTCAACCTTGTAATTAACAAGGTTGCCCTGTCTGTAACTCTCAACCAACATCTGAGGTGCGCTCTGGATATTGTGCCTGTTAAATTCTTCTGTCGCGTATTTTCTGTGAGTTGAGCAAATACCGCTAAAACGGGCCGTCCTGTTCTTCTTAAAATTCACGAAGGTTATTTTATAATTGTATTCAATATCAGTGTTGATCATCGAGTAAACCCCAAACCAAAAACACTCATCTGCCTTTATTACGCAAAGTAGAAACAAGTGTCCGTCAAACTTCAGCGCCTGTCGCCAACAATTGGCTTCTTCGTCGAGACCCCCTAAATCACAAATGTCAGGAATATCATCCTTGAAATCATGCGCATCCCTTAAATGGTCCTCCATTGTAAGGTACGCTCCCGACCATGAGCATCCATAAGTAGTAAACGGACATTGCAGATTTACATATCTGCACTTACCTTCGTGTTTCATTATACTCATTCCCTTGGCGACGAAGTCGCAACCGTTGTCTTCGTTTTGACAGGGGAAGTCGAGTTTGTAGAATATCCTTTCCAGGTTCAAGTTTCTGAAATTGCTCTTTTTGCCTCTGCATTCGGGACATTGATTCATACGCCGGAAACAGGATCTGCAACAGCTGTGACCGGCAAAGCACATCTGGATTGGCGGTTTCATGTAGTCAAAGCATACGGCACACTTGAATTCGCTGATTAAATCATACATTATTTTGGTAGACATTATAATAGTTGCTTGGTTGGTTGGTTGAAACGTTGTACTCCTCAGAAGATTTGATTGATTTGATTTGGTTTGATGCAACGGGATATTTATTTATGTGCATTAACATACAGGTATAAGATAATTTTTGTTATCTGGTGTGGATTAGGATTTTATAATAATCGAATTTTAATTTTTACCTCTATAAAACTGTTTTTCCAAGTACTCTTTTATGAACAAAATAATAGACAACAAATACACCATAAACCAAATGACAATTAAAAATACTCCACTAATAATTCCATATTTTGTTGTTAAAATCGAATATCCTACGTGTACTTTTGATGTTGTCAATGTACTAAAATATATTTACATTAATACATATGTTATGTTAAAATTAAAGTTATATCCGATAGTTGTTACATAAGTTAACATTATAATTATGTACTGATTATCATACTTGAGAAAGAATCTAATCACATTGATTATAACCAATTATGCGACAAATACTCACTATTGCATGTTGATATCTTAAAAAAATTCTAATAAAAGTCCAACAGAAAACAGATTATTATTATTTAAAAATTCTTCAAATTTTTTCCATTTTACCTTTTTTATATTTTTCTACTTTTTCAATTTTTCAATTCTCCACTTTTCCAAATTTCCAATTCTAGATAATAAGTCGTTTTCTTAAACAGAATTCTTATAAAAGTCCAACTGAAAACAGATTTTTTTAAGAAATCGACTTATTTAAAGTGCATGTCTGATTAAAAAAACATCCTGTAAAATCATTGATTTCAATCTATATTAGTAGTCACCTTTTTCTGGAATTTTTAAATAAATAAATCTGAAAAAAATTGAAAAATTAAAAATGGAAAAAGGAATAAAAAAAAAGGAAAAGAAAAAGTAATCTAGAGAACATTGTAAATCATCCTTCCTATTTAGACGGGTAAATTTAATTTGTTAATTGTACATTTTTAGTCATGTTGGTTATTTTTTTCAGGTATATATTTTTCTTTCCATTTTTAATATTTCCAATTTTCCATTTTATCATTTCTTCAATTTTTCCAATTTTTCAATTTTCCAATTTTTCAATTTTCCAATTTTTCAATTTTCTAATAAATGTCCAACAGAAAATAGGTTTATTTTAAGAAATCGACTTGATTTAAGCTTATATTTCAATCTTAATATTATATGATACATGAAAAAAATAAACAACATAATTAAAAATTAAATTTACCCATCTAAATATCTATCTATCCACTTTTCCATTTTTAGTTTTTGAATTTTTTCCATTTTTTATATTTTTTTAATTATTTAATTTTCCATTTTTTCAACTTTTCAATTCTCTACTTTTCCAGATTTCCAATTCTAAATAATAAGTCGGTTATTTAAAAAGCATTCTAATAAAAGTCCAACAGAAAACAGATTTTTTTAGAAATCTTTCCATTTTATTATTTATTTTCCATTTTTAATTTTTCAATTCTTTCCATTTTTTCTTTTTATATTTTTTCAATTTTCCATTTTATTAATTTTTCAATTCTCCACTATTCTAAAGGGTCAGTTATAAATAATAAGTCGGTTTCTTAAAAATAATTCTAATAAAAGTCCAATAGAAAACGATGGAATTAAAAGGCCATAACTAACTAATAATGATAAAAAATGTACAATTAACAAATTAAACTTACACATCTCAATAGAAAGGACATATTACAATATTCTCTAAATTCCTTTTTCTTTTTTTCCATTCTCTATCTTTCCATTTTTAATTTTTCAATTCTTTCCATTTTTCCTTTTTATATTTTTTCAATTTTCCATTTTATTAATTTTTCAATTCTCCACTATTCTAAAGGGTCAGTTATAAATAATAAGTCGGTTTCTTAAAAATAATTCTAATAAAAGTCCAATAGAAAACGATGGAATTAAAAGGCCATAGGACGATAAGAATACCGAATCGGACCCAGTAAGGTATCGTCCATAATTTCAGGACATATTGACATATACTCATAAGATACTTCGATGCTGCAAGTTTCAGATCAGTTACCGTTTATCAAAAAACACTGAAAATCAGTAAAAATTGTTATTCTCAGCAATTTGTGATGTAATTGCCGTGTTGTTTTCGGCCATGATGGTAGTTGTAGAAAAAAAGAGCTATATCTATAAGAACCTTAATCTAATTTCTTTATTCATGTTATGATAATGATTAAAATATGATGACTATGACTATTTTGTTGAATTCTTCATTTATTTTTAATATCATTAGTGTTATTACATTTGTTTTGTAGTAACATTTATATAATGGTACTAATTTTCGACTTTCATGTTGATACCACGAGGTGGAAATCGGAACAAAATACATTAACATAACTACATTTTTATTTATTTTTACTATTACAAGACTTTTACTATTACGATTTTCTGAAGATTTCAACCTTGTATTGAACGAGATCACTCTGCCTGAAGCTCTCCACCAACATCCCAGGTGCCCTCTGTATATTGTGTCTGTTATATTCCTCAGTCGCGTATTCCTTATGAGTTGTGCAAGTACCGTTAAAACGAGCTGTCCTGTTCCTACCAAGATCCACGAATGTCATCTCATAATCGTACTCTTGATCAGTATCGATGATCGAGTAAACCCCGAACCAAAAACTCTCTCCTTCCTTTATTACGCAAAGGATGAAAAGGTGACCGTCGAAATTCAGCGCCTGTCTCCAACAATCGGCTCCTTCATCAAAGCCCTCTAAATCACAAATATCAGGAGCATCATTGCTGCAATCATGCGCCTCCTTTAAATGGTCCTCCATCGATTTGTACACCCCCGACCATGTGCACCCATACTTAGCAAACGGACATGGTAAATACGAATAAATGCACTTGTCCTCATGTGTCATCATCTCCGTTCCCTTGGCGGTGAATGCACAACCGTATTCTGCGTTTCGACAGGGGAAGACAAGAATGTAATAGATCCTTTCCAGGTTCAAGTTCCTGAAATTGCTCTTCTTGCCTCTGCATTCAGGGCACTGATTCATACGCCGAAAGCAGGAGTTGCAGCAGCTGTGGCCGGTAAAGCACATCAGGATTGGCGGTTTCATGTAGTCATAGCATACGGTACATTTGAATTCGCTGATTAAATCGTACATTATTTTGGTAGACATTATGACAGTTGGTTGGTTGTTTTAAATGTTGCACTCCACAGAAGATTTGGTGAATTGTGCCTATTTGGTTTGATGCATGGGATATTTATTTATGTGCATTCACATCCAGGTATAATATAACATTTAACATGTGGTATGGATTTAAGGTGATTTAAGTTCTATTAAAATTATACCTGTGATTATCTCTTAAGTTTATTCTCAAGATTATGATAAAATTTTATAATAATAGAATTTTAGCTTGTTAAAACTAATTTTTCAGTTACTACTGGTTTGAAACAATTTTTGAATAAGGACGTCTAGGAGATTCAGTATTCTTTTATGAACAAGATGGTAGATGGCGTGACATTATGGGCATCAACGTTATGCAACTCCTCACATTTATAACATATACACCAAAAACCAAGCGACAATTGAAAATACTGCACTGACGATTCCATATCCTGTCGTTAAAACCGAATATCCTAATTGTACCTTTGATGCTGTCAAAGTGCTAAAATATGTTTACGTTACTATTAATTTTTTTTACTATCTAGTTACTATAACCTACTCCTGGACCATTATGTAGGCAAAATTAAAGAAATATCCGGCAGTAGTTGCATAAATTAACATTATAATTATGTACTGATAATCATGCTTGAATACAATAGGTAAATGTTTTCTTGGTTCCGTTCTGCATAACATTATTAACACGAAAACGACAAAGAATCTTATCACATTAATTATAACCACAACAATGTTATTGTATTTCTACAACAACGAAATTAATATAAATATATTCGAATAAAAATTTAAAACTACAATTTTTATATAGCTAAAAGACCTTCCTAGAAGGTCTCCAATGTCGAACATCAGGAAGGTACAAACCGGAACAAAGTACTCAGCTGAAAACGCAATTTAAATGCCAATTAACTAATTCCAAATACACATACTCGCCCATTCACTGTCACTCTCGTCTTCGGACACTACAAGCGCAGTTACGGCAGGATTAACCATGCCCGTAAGTGTGACCAAGACGAAAACAGTATTTGCCGCCCATGTCTCTTTCAATATCTCTTTCATTTCATTAAAATGAACAGGTCTTTTCGCCACTTTTTCGTCGGCAATATTTCCCACAAAATGCTTAAAGTACTCCAACTGCTGTCCCACGACGTAAAATAATATCGATACCGCCACAAAACTTGTCCCCGTCAAGAAATAAATTAATGCGCTTTCGTGCACAGTCGTCCCAATTGACAACGCTAACACTTCGAGCAGCGAGTTGCAGAGTCCAGCTACGGCGTTGCCTAAGAGGTAACTCTTCAAATATATGTTCGGGAATTTCGCAATGAATAGAAACAAAGTTATCCCCATCACCGAATTCGCAACTGAAATTGCAAGATGTAATATAATTATTTTCGCTTATAACATACGTACTTGTTATCAATACGATAGAGAACATGGTCAGAACGAAAAAGCCGACCTGCCCTTAACATCTACAATTAGATTTGCACATTTAGATCACCAAATTTGTACTCACATGAGTCCGTGTTCACTTCGATCAAAATGGTGAACATTATGAACATTACCAGAAGCGTTGCTAAACTGCCATACATTCTGATTTGAACTTTGACCATATTTCCGTATATAGTTGTGAGAGTAAGAAACAAAACGGATGGGATTGCAGAACATATTTGTGTTGAAGCCGCAAATTCACTTTGCAGAATGTTTTTCGGGTGTGTAGGTGTCCAGTCTTCATCTTCGGTGTCTCGAAATTTATACATCCAATACTATAATTACCACTGTATGAGTGAGAGTAATTTAAATAATTATACGAAAGTACATTAAAGGCACATGTAAAGTAATTATACGGCATGAAATGGAGCAAACCTAACATAAAGAAGAGGATGTGGACTAAGAAAAATGTATCATTAGGAGCAGTTCTGATCAATTCTTCTTTTTTTCGTGCCACCTCAACTGTAAATTATTGTTTCTAATTTAACTCAATTAAATTAATAAACTTACATTGAAGCTCAGATTCGTCGCGTTCCATCATTACAATTAAAAAACATAAACGTATTTATATTTTGACAGTTGTTGCAAAAATTACCGTAATTTATTAAATTATTGATAAAAATTCATAGCTTTTTGATATTGTGTCAAATTTTATTGATATTCGATAATTAAGACAGATGTCAAAGGAGAGATGTCGCCACTCTATATACAAGTATAATAGGCAATTCAGTCTACGTTACTCCGCGGAATTTAAATAAAACGCAAGAAAAACATACTTTAATTACAATAAATAAACTAAAAAATAACCAGCAACTGAGAACAATGCACTAATAACCCCATAACCTGTAGTCAAAACCGAATATCCAAACTGGACCCTTGAAGGAGGTAATTTGCTGAAAAAAATTAAGATAAAGACGATTGATAATAAATTTTCAAAAATCTTACTTTTGTATCATTATATAAGCAACGTTAAAAAAATATCCAGCGGAAATCGAATAAGTTAACATCAAAATCATATACTGATAATCGTGGGGGAATAAAATTGGAAGATGATTCCTCGGTTCAGTTCTGCACAACATTATCAGAGGAAAAATCGTAAACAATCTTATCACATTTATCACAGTCACAACAATGTCATTGTATTTCTAAAATCAATCAATTTATTAATAAATATTATATCAAAAATAGCATAGTTACTATTTTGATGTAACAAAGTGCCCGTCCAATAAGATCACCAATATCGAAAAGTAAGAACGTGCAAGTAGGAACAAAGTACTTGGCTGAAAAAACAAATTAACAACCACTTCAGCCATTTCAAAACATTACTCACTTGCCCAGTCACTTCCACTCTCATCTTCCGATACTACAAGTGCTGTTATGGTTGGATTGACCAAACCAGTCAGAGTAATCAAGAGGAAAACGGCGTTCGCCGCCCACGTTTCCTTGAACGTCCGCCACATCCCTCTAAAAGATTCGGACTGTCGATTCTCCACATTTTCGTCCCCAAAATTTCCCATGAAATGCTTGTAAAAGTTTAAATGTTGAACCGTGAGGTAAATGGCAGTTGACACGACCACAATAACGGTGCCTGTTATGAAATAAATTAACGCAGACGTTTTTATATCAGCCCCGAATGCCATTGAGGCAATTTGAAGCAAGGAGTTGCACACTCCCGATATCGAGTTCCCGGTTAAGTAAGTTTTTAAATATATATCCGGGAATTTTGCTATGAGAGCAAATAGAGTGATGCCCAGAACTGAGTTAGCAACTAAAATTAAAATTTTAATACATATAACAATTTTAATGATGAAATTAACCTGTTATGATTGCTATGGTTATCATGGTTAAAATGAAGAATCCAGTTTGCCCTAAAAATTAACAAATACCTAAGGTATAAAAAGGCTATTAGTTACTCACATGAATCTGTATTTATTTGAATGAAGGCCGTAAACATTGCAAAGGCTGCCAAAAGGATAAACAGAGTGCCATACATGCGAATTTTAACTTTAAACATGTTCCCATAAATAGTCGTAAGTCCAAGGAACAATACCGAAGGAATGGAAGAAGAGATTTGAGTGGAGGCTGCGAATTGACTTTGCAACGTGTTCCGTGGATCTGAGTTCGTCCAGTTAACTTTATCCGTGTCACGAAATTTGTACATCCAGTACTAAAAAAACTACTTGTGATACAAGTTTATTAAAAATAATGAAAATACCTCTAATGCACATGTGAAATATGTGTACGGCATGAAATGAAGCAAGCCCAACATGAAAAAGAGAATGTGGACTAAAAACCATCTGTCTGTTGGGGCTGTTTTCTCCAGTTTTGCTTTTTCCTTCGTCAAGTCATCTAGATAAATTAATGAATTAAAAATATAACATTTTGTGTAAAATTACCTTGTGAATCGGTGGCTAAATCTTTGTTCATTGTTAATGTTTAATGTCTGTCTGACTAAAAATTGCCGGCGTACTAACTTATCTGGATACTACACAAAGTACGATTAGATACAACAAATAAATAAAATATATACGTTAAGAGGTATCTCAAATATTTAAGTAATTTGTCTGGCACTTTAAATTAGTTAAGAATAAAAAGATAATTTAATTAAGAACAATTGAAAGCGATTATTATAAATATTTTAATAATTATCCAGTAGTTAATTAATTTTTATCACTTTGACAAACTAATTTTGCTTAATCACTGGATATGCTTTAGTATTTCACAGGCACTTAAAATTATAAATTTAAATATAGTAAGTATATCTCTGAGAAAAAATACAGATTTATCTCAATATTTACATTGTTATTATTGTTGATGAAAATTGAAGTAGTTAACATATTTGTATATTTATAAATAAAATCATCCATTAAAATTAATAAAAAGCAATTATAAGATCATAATTATTTATTATTATTTTTACGAAATAATCACATGAAACTAAATATTTCAAATAAATACATTTGAAGAAATAAATATAAACTTGTATATAGTACACACACACACAATTCAGTTGAGTTCATCTCACAGCATGTTAACAGAAATATAACTAAAACCAGAAGAAACAGCCCCCACAATTCCGATCACGGTCGAGAGCACGTTGTAACCATCGTTCACCTCTTTCTCGCTCACCAATCTGAAACAAAATGATTAAAACTTGAAACCTATTAAAATGTTTAGATATTCACCTTTTGATATTCAAATAAGCGATGTTGAAAAGATATCCTCCACTGATTCCATAAGTCAGTACCAAGATGCAATACTGGTAGTCGTGCGTCAGCAAAACTGGTAGTCGACTTCTGGGTTGTGCGTTTGATAGAAGGTACAAGGGTATGAGCACACCCAACCGTACCACACTTAGGGCGGCAACCAAGTAAACGTTCATGTTCCATTTCAGTTTAGAGGCGAGTGTCCTTCCGATAAAATCGGCGATATCCCTTAAAAGATAAGTGAAAGGAAGGTAATAGGTGTCAGCCCAAGGTGTGCCCTTGTCTTCGGAAACGATCAGAGTTGTCACGGCAGGACTGATGATTTGCAATCCGGAAATCATTACAATATTGATGAGGATACTACTCCATATTTTTTTCACGATGACTTTGCTCTCTTTCCAACTGAGTATTTTTCTTCTCGGTACCGTGTCCGATTTACCGATGTAGTGTTTGTATAACGCCGTATATTTCGCAACCAGAAAGAGGATCAGGCTCATGGCTATGACGAAGACTCCGCACATGAAGTAGATCAGTGCGCTGACGTGGATTGTGGTACCAATAGCCAAGGAGGCGAGTTGCAGGGCCGAGTTGAACGGTCCAGCTACACCTTCACCAGCCAAATACCACACCAAATATTTCCTGGGAAATTTCGAGAGCACCTCGAACAGACTCACTCCCAAAATCGAATTCGCTGCCGACTTAACGAAGATAAAAAACATCGTCAGACAAAAGAATCCCACTTGCCCTATAAAATGTTCAATCATTACAACTGCTAAATGTACGACACGGGGATCTTACAGGTGTCGGTGTTGACGTTGATGAAAATGGTGGACATGGAAAAGACCACCAACATGGAGAATATGGTCCAAACGATCCTCACTCTTGCGTTGATGTGTTGACCGTAAATCGTGGTGAGGGTGATGAAGATGACCAAAGGGGTCGAGCCGAAGATTGTTGAGAAGACACCGAATTCCTTCTGCATGTAAGTTCTGTGCTCGGCGTCGTCGATAGCACCTTCTGTCGTGTTGCGAAATTTGTACATCCAGTACTAGAGATAAATTAATGAAACAATTGTGGGTTTGTTGATTTGCTCATTTACCTTTGTAGCTACGTTGAAAAAGGATGTGGGTATGAAATGGAGGAGGCCCAAGAAAAAGAACAACAGATGCACTGTGAAAAATGCGTCTGGAGGTGCGTTGTCTTCTTTTTCTTCCACTTTGGCGACCTCAATATTTGCTTCTGCGTCATTTTGATCACAATTTTTTTCGTTTTCTGCTCCTAGTTTCAAATGCAAATTTTAATTAATCTTTAAGCCTTAAATCTGAGATAGATATTTAATATAATTATAATATAATCTTTTGCGTTGTAAATATTTGTCCAAATCAAACGTATTATACGTAAATATTAAAATAATATTAGCCGTTTAAAAATTATTTCTTTAAGTATTATTTCACAATTACTTATTGAAACCATTTTCTATACAAAAAAATTTTATCTAACCCATTGTAGCCTCTTTCTTTTCAATGTCAATTATTTGATATCATCTTAATTTACTTAATTTAATAATGCGTGGATTATTGTAAAATGTTCTCATGCGAATTATACACATTTAAATATTAATAATAAAATGATATATTATACCAGTAGTTTACATTTGTTTATTGTTTATTTTAAATTAAGTTTAAAGTACTTGTAAATACACAATTACAATGCAAAAAATAATCTAAATTAACTGCATGAATGTTTATATAAAAATCTCTCTCTCTCTATATATATATATTTAAATATCTAAAATTATTTTTTAAATTAAAGTTTTTACTATGAAAACTTGAAATATGTTAAATATTAATAAATAAAATTATGAATATTTTATGCTATAAAAATTTTAAAAAGTCTCAAACGTACCTTTTGAATTTGTTACTTCAGTCATGATCCTTGCGTAAAATTCACCTTAAAACTACACCTATCAAGCTTGTTCACTGATTTCATAAAAATGCCCCTTGATTAACATGCAATTATAAATTTATTGTCAAATGAGATTAAAATCTTTCGAAATATATAAGATAATCGTCCTTCGATTTAATTTCTGTACAGGGTCGTGCGCAGGATTCCTCATGGGGGAGGGGTTTATTATAATTTTTTGAACAGTAGTTCCAACATTCGTTTTAATAATAGAAAGATTTATATCATCCACACGATTATATTTTTGTATATTGTAAATCTCAGCTACATGTGCTTGATAAGAACAATTTAATTTATATTATTTTGTATAATCAATTTAGATTAGTTTCGTCATTCAGTTTCATACACACTCCTATGTAGAAAAATCACGATTAATCTTTATACTTAATGTGAGCTCAAAAAGTTTAAATCATTAATCCGTGAGATTAAAATATTAAAAGAGTAAAACCATGAAAAATACTGAGTATGATTACCTTAATTAAATTTAATAATTAGAAAATGGTAGAAAATAAAACAAATAAATATCTATAAATGCTTTTATTAATCCTTAACATTATTAAGTCCTCGAGACGTAAGATCATATCGCGTCTAATAAAAAAAATCGGGTTAGACCATATAAAAAAGTACACACGTCCAACAATTTTCCACCGTCAAAACTCCTAACAATTACAATAATTAGTACTTGATCACAATCGAGTTACAATAAATTAACGCCTATCCTAAATTCAAATCAATATCACAATTGAAAAAATAAAACCTACTGACTCTATAATACGACAATCGCAAACCATTAGGACTTGTCTTCGAAGTCGCCCTCGATTATTTCGAAGTCGCTCTCCGAACTGGAGCTGGCGGTCCTCCGAACGGGTTGTTGGGGCAGCGCCCTCGTCATCACGGAGCTCACCAGGTTCGAACCGAGCTGCAACAGACCTGAGAAACCTTCGCCGCGTGCGGCGTCCAACACCTCTTGAGAAAATTGCGCACCTAGAAATAAAAACCACTGGTTTACAGTGAGACATTGATTGTGTAACGTGTTTGTGGTTCTAGAAGGCTACAATGATAATACGGTTGTGAGTTTTTAATGTGTTTATTTAAATTCAAATGGTTTGGACTATTTACTTGTTGACTACTTAAGTAGGAACATTTGATTCAGTTAATCAGTGTCCAGTAATTTTCTTAATGCTACCATCACATCAATTTGTACAATAAAATTACATATGTATCACTTTTAGACTAAAATTACCAGAATATACTTTGCATATTTTGATAAAAACACTGCGAATAATTTTAATGCTATTAAAATTCGACTCTAAAATTACAATAAAATATATTTTTACAATTATTTATGGACTTTGCAAGTTAATTAAAAAATTAGTCGATTTTGTACATTTATTATAAATATAAAATAATAAAATAAATGTAATGTAGAATATATATGGAAGATCTGAATTTCTCACACAATTAATATTAACTGGATATAATAAAAATATTAATACACTGCAGTTGATTAGTATTTAATAATTGCACTGAATCACTTTAAAATATTGATTAAAATTATAATATGCGAAATATTAAGTTGTTTAAGTGAAGTTTCTTCTTCATTTTTCTGAGTACATACTAGATGATTTTAAAATATTGATTAGAACGTAAGTTCAATCACCCACTTGTTTAAAAATTTAAAATAATCTTTCTACTTAACCTTTAATACTGAAATTCATTTTAAAATATTTGTTAGTATATTAATTTAAATAAAATTTCATATATTTGTATGAAAATTTTTAAAATAAAGCTTCACTTTTCTAAGTATATACTAGAATAGATTTTAAAATACTAATTAGAATATTAAATTTAAATAAACTTTCTAGTTGATTCTTAAGACACACACAAATCACTTTAAAATATTTATTACAATATGAATTCATATAAAAAATTAAAATTTCATTTGTGTATAACATAAAAATTTAAAATAAAGCCTCTACTTCACTTTTCTGACTATATTAGTATAGTTATTTTAAAACACTGATTAAAATGTTAGTTAAAGCATTTACTCGTTTAAAAATTTTAAAATAATCTTTCTAGTTGAACTCTTAATATTGAAATTCATTTTAAAATATTTATTAGAATATTAATTCAAATAAAATATCAACATTTCACTTAATTGTATGAAAATTTAAAATAAAGATTCTACTTGACTTTTGTCAGTATCATTTATTGGTTTAAATTTTTGAAATAAAATTTATGCTTTACTCTTTTGAGATTACTTTAAAATATTGCTCACTTAGAAGTTTCGTTAAAACATTAGCTCAATAAAAATTTTAAATTATATTTAAGTACTAAATACTATTCTAAGATGTACTAAATCGCTAAAAAATAAAATATAAAAGTTTCATTTATTTATTTCAAAATTAAAGTTAATAAATAAAGAAGTCGCTTTAATCACTAAGCAGTTTATTAGAAAATTGACAATGTTACTGCTTTCTTAAGGCTGAATTTTAAACAATGCATTAAAAACAATCAGCTTTAAGAATATTGTAAACTTAATAATTGTCTAACAATTTGCTTAGAAAATAGCTAAATAGATAGTTAAAAATATTGAAAACGCGAGCTGCATTTTAATTGGAAATTGAAATAAGGTAACATCAATATTAGAATATTGAAAATTCTTGAAAATTATTTGTATATTATAATTAGAGTAGATTTCTGAAGATTCAAATTTTCTATCTGTAAATATGTGTAAAACACAATACATATTTAAAAAAAACATTCGAAGATATAAGTGTAAAATTAAAATAGTATAATATAATGTTTAAAAGATAAAATCCATATCGGAATATTGAAAATTCTTGAAAATTATTTGTATATTATAATTATTGATTTAAAATAGAAAATTCAAATTTGATATATATTTGATAAATATGTGTAAAACATAATACATATTTAAAAAAACATTAGAAGATATAAAAGAGTAAAATTAAAATAGTATATAATAAAATGTTTAAAAAATAAAATCAATATCAGAATATTGAAAGTTCTTGAAAATTATTTGTATATTATAATTATTGTAGATGTCAAATAGAAAATTCAAATTTTCTGTCATGTTTTATTAAATATGCGTAAAACATAATACATATTTAAAAAAACTTTAGAAGATATAAAAGAATAAAATAAAAATAGTATATAATATAATATTTAAAAGATAAAATCAATATCAGAATACTGAAAATTCTTGAAAATTATTTATATCTTATAATTATTTTGATAGAAGATTCAAATTTTCATGTTATGTTTTGTTAAATATGTGCAAAACATTTAAAAAAACATTAGAAGATACAAAGGAATAAAATAAAATAGTATATAATGTTTAAAAGATACTTATATAAAATAAGAAAAGAAAATAAAATGAAAATTTCGTATAGTTAATACACAATGGTAAAAAATACTGAAACCACAATATGTCATTGTGGATATCATATCACAACCTTATTAACATAATACCTGTTGTGTAATCAGTCTTATAATTCGAAAAGCGTAATTTTAAAGGACAATATAGGAGATCAAATAAAATCCTTGGTGTCCTTAGAACCTAAATCTACCCTAATATCACAAATACATATCACGGATCGTAAAACATGGGGAGAACAATCGGTTGGTACGCATCTTGCTTGTCGACTATTTCGTAATCATCAGTCTTGAGTTCCTGCTCCGGCTTTTCGTGATTCATCGGCGGAATTGCGTCGAGTTCCCTGCTCAAAATTTCGCACATCACCTCAGACGAGTAGAGCGATCGTACGGTGCATCCTTCGACTTCGTGGATAATGTTGTAGGTGTCACCTAAAAACCACGTTCGATGAAGAAGACGCCGGACACGACGACAGACCTACGCAACACCCTAAACGACTGGAGAAGAGACGCATGGCGATTACCGCGTACGCATTCGTTTTACCTTTCTGTTTGTAGAGATCGTCCTCGGACGAGCTGCTGCCGTTGAAGTGTTTCGAGTGAAAGTAAATCTCTTTGTTGGAATCGGACTCCGATTCGGAGTCGCTGGACAGTCCTTTGGTCGGTGTAAAGGATGGGGTGCGGGACGCGTCGTCGTTAACGTCCAAGTGCGAGGGCATCGCCGAGATTCCCGTCGTCAGCGAATTCGTCAGTGAATCTGTAACATCAATATTGCTGGTGATGACAATGACAATTTTTATTACACAACAAATTTTATTTGTTGCTTGGTGTGTAACTGTCTAAAATGTACGACTCGTACAACAGTAGAAACTGTGTGAAACAGTAAACATTGATAAAAATAAACAAAAGTTAGGTGTGTTAAATATTATCGTAGAAAATAAACGTATGCAAATGTCACACACGTTAACGATAATGATGGCAATTAATTCACAAATAAAAAACCTTCAAACATGATACACAGTGATACAAGACGTTCATATCTCGTATCGTTAAATCGCATTAATATTGGTGCGTCACGTTTTCACACAATACTGATGATAATATGGCTATGATTGTCTTATTTGAAATTAGTAAGTTTTCATATAATATTATGATATAACGTACATATAATTAAAAAATTATATCATCATATTATGGTGAATCATTATTGAGCAACTACCACCAATATTATATATACAGTTTTGGCTTATGTAGAAGATAGAAAATAAAAGAAGCGTTGCTTACTTGTTGAATTGCTTGAAAGATATAAGGGCGAAGAGAATTATAAGGACAATATTTCATTATAATAATAAAAGGGACAAAAAGAATACCAGTCATAAAACAATTCTTAGCTACAGCTTAAAATCTATTTAAATAATATTAATAAGAAGGTACAACAGTAGAGTTGGGAATCACAACACCATAATCACAATGAGGCATTTTTAAGTCAACTCAGGTCACTTTTACGGGTTAAACCGAAGACAATTTGCAGGCAAATTTCACCAGGACCTTGCTAAGGGACAAACAAAAGGTTTAAACAACGATTAACGTAGTTTTCCCGAAACTACCTGCAATTCGAGCCGGACAGTCGCGGCAATTTTAGAATCCCGAAACCGTCTAAAAATAAATCGGTGCCTCGTTCCAGGATGCACTTCTTGAAACCGTTTCGAAACACAGATCGAATTAAATCGCATAATTTTTATTAGAACGGCGTTAATTTCGTAACTGCGTTGTTGCAACTCGAATTGCGTCATTGAAATTGTTTAGCGTGCGTAATTATCAGTAAATTGGTTCTTTGCCTTGGGTATTCAGGTAGAAACGATTGTCCAACCATCTGGTACAGATAAAGATACTTGTAAACGTAAGGTTTAAATTATTTTGACCGTCCACCACCCATGTGTTTAACAGATGTGTTTTACCATGTACAAAACTAGTTGGCGTCCGAAACTGAGTCGCATATTCTTTCAACAAATCACCTCATCGATTAAATATGCGACACATTGTCCTCAATCGAAATGTGAAAATATTTTCTTCCTTCGGAAGTGACCCATTTCCAACAACCTTGACGGCAATTATTCCTATTGTTTGTAGATTATATTATTGTTAGGATTTTCGAGGAAAAACGAATTTTACTTTCGCCACAATGAGGAACACGCAAATGCGCAACGACGACTACGTAACTGATAACGACAAAAACAGGAGATACAATGTTTATGATGTTGCACGCAGATAAAATGTCAATGTCGACTATTCTAGTGTTTTAATTTATGTAGGCTGCTTTAAATTATTTATTTACATACATTTTAGATAACGTTTTATAGAACTTCAATAAAAACATTTTGAACAATTTCTATTTTCTTTTCTGTTGACTTGTTCAGTTTCAAATTATTTTACTCTCTTCTTATTTCTTCTGTGATTTTTATATTGACAAATTTTGGTCAGCTCTTAATTTTAATACATGCATGTTTCTCTAATATTGTCTACTCATCTGAAACAACCACCTAATTAAATAAGGAATTAAAATCAACAAGATTATGGCCTTAACCTTGACTAGTTTTTTGAACTTATACAATCAGTTCATTGCCATTAAAAAACATTATCCATAACAACATTGCAAGATTACCTTGAGTGCCATCAGTAAGAAGACTGTCTCTGTCTGGATCCCGGTTATCACCTCTTTCTTCTGAGATAAATGGTATGAGCTCTTCTTCAGCCAAAACAGCTGTAACAACAACAAATTACTGATGTTATTGAGGCAGATTTTACGGTAACATTTACCTGCTTGTGACTGAAATCTGCCCAAATTATCTTTGAGGGCAGTTTTGACATCTTCTGGCAAGTGTTTCCAAATTAAAGGTCCCAAAAAGGTACATAGAAACACAATGTAGAGGAAGAGGGCTTGAGTCAGTCTGTAAGCTGCTGAATTGACAAGGAACAGGGCAAACACTGTCATGATACAGAACTGTAATTAATAAAACTGTTAGTTAAGTTCTTATTGGTGTTTAAGAAGAAATTTACCGAAAGAGGTCTGTCTTTTCTGTGTTCCAGAATGCCGCGCATCAATTCGGTGATATCAAAATTGTAACAGTCCTCTGAGTAAGGTCTGAGTATTTGATTGGAGTACTTGTACTCCATCACACTGTCGATTACAAAATACACTAGTAGGGCCAGAAAAATAACACCCAGGAATTTCAGTTCCAGATATAATATATACCTGCAACAAAGTGTTGTTAGCGGTGATTGTTGAGGGGATCACCCAAGTGGACTCACCAGAAAACAAAATGAAAACCAACAAAAAACTGAAGTGTCACCGCGACGTCCTTCCATGCCAAAAGGTCGGTGACAACTTCCGCGTAATACTCGAATCTGCTGATCTCACGCTGTTCCGGCGGCGATTCCGGTTTTCGTTTGAAAATGAGCCGTGACAATGTCTGCACTGTACCGTATAGGTAATTCATGTTTGCACTGCGTTTCCACCTGCACCGATTCCCGTTCCTTTTGTTCGCGCACCGGACCGGGTCGAGGGAAACTGCGACGTTGGACCGCGGGTAAACAAACAACGACAAAATGTTTTGTCGACACGATCGATGTTTATTACGCACCTTTTCAGCACCCAGTGACGTTACGAACGTGATTTAATTTTGTTTACGGCATGGTTTAAATTCGGAGTCGGCAAAGCTCGAGCGGCGACCATTCCCCACTTTCGCTCCCACTCTGTTTATTGTTTTCTTTGTATGATTTGCGAGTGTTATGATTTGCCTGTTTACACCGCACGAATTTGGACCGTTTACCAATTTTTTGACATTGATTACAGTACGAAACAAAGGGGGATTGACCTTGGCCAATAGGGTTTGAGTTTGAACATAAAAATCGATATTCGTCCCCCACGAATGTTGAAACATTTACCAAGCACGTGTCGCAGGATGCACGTGCTTACTTACATAATGAGTGGAGAGTCCCAAGAATTTCAAATCGGCCTTCAACTGTTAGATCATAGTTATTCGATTCATGAATTTGTTTTTTATTTTTATTTCGTTGATCATTTATATATACTGATTTTTTAGATAAAATCGAGAATTACGTATTATAGTTATGAAATAAATATTGGTACAACAGATTCAATAATTACATTTTTAACCAATATATAGAGTATTTGTTTCTACCTTCCTATCAATATTTAATATATTAACATATTATGGTAATAATCCGTTAATATTTTATAACTGAAAAAAATTATTAAATGTTATTTAAAATTGAATAATTTCTAACATTGATGACGTCGCCCTCTTTTGTTCATTCAATTAAGTTGTGCGTTTTGCATTACAGATAATGTGTAACTTTTCAGTAACAGAAATTTCCTATAGATGCGATACTAAGATGCTCTGGAAGTTGCTCGTTGTTAATATTTGTTTATTAAAAATCTTTTAAGAAATTCTAAGGCCAATTACAATTTGCTTGGAATATTACCTACATTATCCACAAATATGAATGTTAGGTGCTAAATTAAGATAATTCATCAAATGTAAACTTCTTTACCTACATCTGTCAAAAACGTTTATAAACGTTCTATGTTGTGGTTATATTGAAAATAAACCAGAATAAAACGGTGAATGGTCGGTTTCCCAATAAACTATATATTTATTAACTATCTAAATAAGTAATGGGTTCCAGTAGTAAAAAGTTTAAGGAGAAGGAAAGTAGCAGAAGACGGAAGCGCAGCCCGTCGCAGGAGTCTGATGCTAACAAGGAGAGACGTCACAAGCACAAAAAACACCACCACAGGGATAAGCGTCGCGACAAACCGTCCAGGCACGATTACGAAAGTGACGGTACAAATAAATCCTACAGTCCACCACTCACCTCTAAAAAATCATCTTTTATAGGGTCCGATGTGGTGGAAATCGTGGACGATGCCTCTCCGCCTAAACGAAGCTCGCATGAAAAATCACCGGACGCCGGTCAAAGTCACGAGAGCTTGTCCATCGAGGAAACGAACAAATTGAGGGCGAAATTGGGGTTGAAGCCCTTGGAAGTCACCAGTGAAAGTTCATCGAAGAAGGATGACAAAGACGGCAAGAAGAACGACGGTAAAATTAAGGATGATCTGGGTGAATTTTATCACAAGCCTGCCGAGAATCTGTCGCAGAAAAACAAAAGGGAGAAGCTCAGAAGCAGGATTGCAGAGCACAAGGAGAAGCGGCAGTTGCAGAGCAAATATTCCAAGGTTAAAACTTTGGGTGAGAGTGATAGTGATGATGACGCCGAAGCCTGGGTTGGTAAGAGCAGACAAGTGGAGCAGGCAAAAAAGGATGCTGAGAAGAGAGCAAAAATGCTTGAAGAACTTGATGCTCAGTTTGGTATTGGTGATGTTATTGAAACTGAGAAAAGGGAAAGACTACGAAATAAATACACAGACAAGGATTTGAAAGGCTTACAGGTGGATCATGATGTGGATAGTTTTGCTGAAGAAAAGACTGTTATTCTCACATTGAAGGACAAAGGTGTGTTAGATGAAGATGGTGATGATGTCTTGGTGAATGTTAACATGCTTGATGATGAACGCTATAAGAAAAACGTCGAAAATTCCAAGAAGAAAATCCTGTATAATGCTTATGAAGATCAGGAGTTTGATGAGTTTGGTAATCCCAAAGAAAAATCATTGCTTTCCAAATACGATGAGGAAATTGATGGTGCTAAGAAAAGTACATTCAAAATTGGCAGTGACAATTCTGTGGAAAGAAAAATTGCTGTGGCACAGTCTGTTAAAGAGAAGTTGGCCAGAAAGAAACTTGAAACAATAGCCGAAAAGAATCTTGTCATTGCATCAGAATATTACAATGAAGAAGAAATGGCTAAATTCAAGAAACCCAAGAAGAAAATTAGGAAAATAAGAACTAAAGGTAAACTGACCGCAGATGATCTGGAACAATCCACCAGCACTGGCATTGAACAAATTGGTTCAAGGCGGCCAAAGCCAAAAACCGAACCAGATCTTGATATAGACGACGTTCCTTCAGTCGAAATTAAAGTGGAAGACATAAAACTGGAGGACGAGAAGGACGATATACTCGAAAAAGCGTTACACAAGGCCAGAAAAATCAAACAGAAAGAAAACATAATTGCCGACATAATCGGTAAGACCGAAGTAAAAATGGAGCCAGAAGAGGAAATAGACACAGGAAACATTATATTAAATGCAACCGCTGAGTTCTGCAGAACATTGGGCGACATTCCTACTTACGGCAAGGCCGGAAACCGTGAAGAAACTGAAGAGATCGACATGGATTATGAAAACGACATGAAAGACGAAAACAGCGACGACGAAGTGCAGATAATCGAGCCGACCGGTTGGAATTCAGTGGATCCGAACCAGACGATGATGAGTGCGAATATTGCGCCTCAAGAGGTGCAGATTCTGGATGAGGAGCCGGATGTTAGTACTGGTGTGGGTGCTGCCTTAAAGTTGGCCATGAGCAAGGGTTATCTGGACAAGGAGCAGAACAACCGGCCGTCCAACTCTCGACTGGCGCATTTACAGGCTCAGCATTATTCCATTGAGGACAAAACATACGGCGATGATGGTGGTGACAGAGGTGGTGGCGGCGGTGGCAGAAGAGAGAGATATTCGGGCCCGATCACAGATTTCAAGGAAAAAGAAGGGTTCAAGCCGAACGTGAAACTGGAATATATCGATGATGAAGGGCACATTTTGAATTCGAAGGAAGCATTTAGATATCTGTCGCACAAGTTCCATGGTAAAGGTCCAGGAAAGAATAAAATTGAGAAAAGGATTAAGAAGAGCGTCCAAGAGCAACTGATGAAGAAGATGAGTTCGACGGACACGCCACTAGGCACTTTGAATATGCTTCAGCAGAAACAGAAGGAGACGCAAAGTCCATTTGTTGTCTTGTCCGGCAGTAAACAAGGACAATCTACAGTCATTTCCAAAACTCGGAGATAGATTATTATAGTTTAGTTAATATACTTGTATGTTTGTTGTGTAATTCTTAATAAAAATATTGAGACTTTTTATATATTTTAATTGTCTTTCTAGAAGAAAAATTGAATCAAATGAATTATTATTTACACAAATTAAGTATCTAGTTAACCATTGGCATTACCACGACTTAGTAATCGACATGTTTTCTGATTGTTTCAATACAGTCGAGGCACAGATCAAATCTAGCGAGAGAACAATCTACTGAAGCCACCTGAATTCCCCATCACTAAGAAAAATGTATATGTATAATATAACAGGTGGGCTGAAAAGCAACCACTTTGACTACCAAAATGCGCTGCTATCGCGAAAAAGATTAGGATGCTTTATAGCCCATTCATATTTAGACTGACATGTCAAATTTCTGCGAGATACAACCCTTAGTTTTGTTTTGTCAGCTGATTTTCGGTTACGTGTTTGGCATCCTGATTTTCGTACTCTCATAAAACATTTTTTTTTGAGAGGCAAAGCGGCGAACGAAACAAAAGAAAAGTTGGATAAATATTATGGGGCTAATACTTCTTCACCGTGAAATTTAGTTTAGAGAGTTTCATGGTGGCCGAAAACTCCACTGCCGAGGAAGTCCGTAGCGGCAGGTCCCCCGATGGGACTGTAATGGCATACTCTTCGAGGACTACCTCGAAAAAGGAAAAACCATCAACAGTGAGTATTACTGCGCATTATTGGAACGATTGAAGTCCGAAATCAATTCGAAACGGCCTTACATGAAGCGAAAAAAATTTTTTGTTTTTGCAAGACAATGCGCCGACACACAAAAGCATCGATTTAAGGCTCCAATTGCTTCCCCATCCACCTTATTCGTCAGATTTAGCCCCATCGGACTATTATCTCTTCCCAAACCTCAAAAGATGGCTCATCAATAAAAAATTCAGCTTACGGAGGAATGATCAAAAATCGGTGGAATAAGTGAAAGGTCGCCCTCGAAGGCAACTTATTGAATAATAAAATCAAATTCTATGAAAAAGAAGATTTTTTCTATACTAGCCTACGAACTTTTCAGCCCATATATATATAATCATTTCCCTATATTTTATTTAAAACATTTTTTGAAGTAAAAAAATGATTGTACTGTAAGTTATGAGCTTATATGATTTTGGTGTATACACCATGGTCTATAGACAATGGACATAAATTAGGAAATTTGACAATTGAAGACTAAATTTTAAACATGCTAAAGTAAAAATTTATCAATTCACACAGACATTCACAAAGTACTTTTAAATTTTTCATTTTTGCTTACATGAAATTACAAAATATGAACAAACATTTTGAGTTACTATGAATGCATAATTAAAGATTTTCAAAAAAAAGATAAAGTATGTATTTAGTACCAAGAAAAATATAACAAAGTAATTTTTTTACAAATCTTCTTCCTGCTTCTCTAAGAACGAAATCGTAGCTTTTAAATGTTTTATTTATTTTGTTGACACTTATGTGACTTTCATGAGGCAGTATTATTTTTTGTATATCTATCTATACCTTTTTTAATATTGGAATAACATTCCTGGGGTGTCTGGCATGCACTTCAATATGTCTAGTTTTATTGAACTCTATTTTTAATTGTAACACCAAATCAATAGAAGTTTGAATGCTATAAAAATCTAAGCATATCAAGCACTCGAAATTTTTACCCATTGTTTTCGATAGCTCATAGGAAGGAAAGGAAAAAATATAAATATAAAAATTGTATACTTAGCTCGTTGCAAAGTTTTACCCATTAAGGGTCCAAAACCACTTACAA
The DNA here is from genome assembly GCF_024364675.1 of Aethina tumida. Classification (NCBI taxonomy): domain Eukaryota; kingdom Metazoa; phylum Arthropoda; class Insecta; order Coleoptera; family Nitidulidae; genus Aethina; species Aethina tumida. Next base: position 13,746,675 of record NC_065439.1, read on the forward strand.
ACTGACGCAAGACTAGATTTCGCATTAGAGACACGGACGAAGCTTTTAAAATGTTAAATGAGAAGTTGTATTTCGTCTAGATACTTCTATTCGACTATTATTTATTTTTACCCTTATCCTATTAATTAAAAAAGGATTTAATTCTGAAGAGGAAGGTCAAAATTAAGGTTTATCAGTTTTTTTGTTCCAATCTAGATTCTTTTGTGACATGAATTTGCTTAGAGAATGTCGGCAAAAGTTTATTAATTACTGATATTTTAATGAATAAATATTATTTTGAAATACTTCTTTCATTATCTAAAATTATTTGGTTTAATAAATAACATATTTTATGATTGTATAATATAATAACACAAATTTAATTTTCAAGAATTTATTTAATAATTGTACGGATTTTCGTACCAACATCAATTTAATGTTATGTACAGCGAGTTATATTAAAATAGTAATTTTCAATAATAAAAGTCGTTGACGTTTCATTGACAATTTTGAAAAAGTTGTATAATTATTTATTTTATTACGTCCTATTAATAGTTAATACTGATTGTAAGAAATTTATTTTTCCATTTTCAACAATTTTTTTAGAAATTTTGTACATTTTTAATAATAAAATAAATAATTCCCGAACTTTTGTATACATTCGAACAGCCCAATTTGCAAGTATGAATTGCGACATAGTTGCAAACAATTCTGCGAAATTCAATAAATAAATCAAAGTATTAACATAACTTACACTGGTTTGATAGTACGAAATTTACAAACTGATATATAAATATATCTATTTACAAATACAATATTTACATAGCGACTTCCGCGTTATAGTGATGTATAAACTGTCTGTTTGTCTTGCTATCCTTTCCTCTAACCCACTCTCCGTCACGTCACTATTCTAATTATCGCTATATCTTTCTTCACATTTTAGACACCACATTCACGGGGTGTATTAAAGCAGGAATTCACAATTCCACCTTTTCAAGTATTAGCATAAATAATAAACTGTGTATAAAATTAACGATTACGTACTAATACAAATAATATTCGCATACGAACGGCACCATTCTATAAACATAAAAGAAATTGAAAAAATTTAATTCAACTTATTAAATTATTTCAGTTTCAACTAAATAAAATAGTGCTATTCAATTCACTCACTAAACTAAGTAGCATATAAAAAATTAACAATTATACTGGGAAACGGCTGCGGCAAGACTTGTAAAATTAGAGAAAAGTATTCACTGGTTTCAATCTTACAGCTAACAAATATATATGTATAATAAGTTCAGCAGAAGTCGCCTAAATAGAATTAAAGCAACAACAATGGATTGTAAAACGCACAAAATAATGTAAAAATCCAATTTACACATTCTATCGTCGTATCATAATAAATGTTTCTAAACTTTGTTTCAAGTATTAACCCAAAAGTGTGTGTTACTTAATCTAGAAAAATGAAATTAACATAAATCACTTTCTACTGTTATTTAAAACACGAGATCACCTCTTAAATAATTTTGTACTTTTATTATATACATGCAACATTGACACGATTATAATGATTGTGAAAGAGTATTTTGATGAATGAGAGATTAATTGTATATACAAATGAGATTTCTTAATTCTTGTTACTTATACAAACCTTGCAACGTACGACTATCAATGTTGCATAAAATATCAAAATGAACCTTCTCTAATTTCGACTTATTCATAAAAATAATCTATATACATAGTGTACATATTTCTCTCTGTCGATATCTACACAAGTTAAACGCAAAAGAAAATTAACAACTCAATTGTAAAATTAACTGAATAATATAATTTTTCAAGATTTCACACAAAATAACTTACTACCAGTCAACTTGTAGACATCCCTAAATTGTTTATACATTAAAAAATAAATCTCCAAAAATAAAACAACTATGTACACTGTGCTTAAGAGTAATACTAATATAAAATAGTTTAAAAGTAATTGCACGAAATTAATATTTTCCTAAATTAATTAAAGCTGTCACACTCTCTAGTCGCAACCCGGATCCAGATCGGGAGGAGGCGACGGATTCCGACCTTCGTATCGAGTGTCATCATCTGAAACAAAAAAACAACAAAACTGTTTATAACATATTCCAATAAACTGCCATATTTTAATATAAATTGCCAGCTGTGCATTTATACAATAAAAAAATAATAAGCTGGGTAAACAGCGCAAGATAAGATTATTCGGAATGAAAGCAACGTGTTTATTTACAAACGGGCACTTTGACCTCGGGTCTCCGGCCTTGACGCTTTATAAATACACGCTTGCAGTTGTCGAATATTTTGCATGTTAATATCGTTACATTATTGAGGATATTTTGACTTATATAACGATATAAACTGTGACGCTATATCCTATCATTTAATTTGTTTTGTCTCTTAAATGTCCCCACTTAAGTTGCTTCAACAATATCTAAAACATGAATCCGCCCAAGATGTAAACCGCTTTGTTAGAATAAAAACTCACCTATCGACGATATGTGCAATTTGTTATTCGAGTAAACCGGATTGTTGAACGCCGGCACGTACTGCCCGGACGGATCGTACACTGTACCAGCTGCGACGACCGTCTTCGAAGCTGCCCGCGGTCCAACGTCTGCCGTCTCCGCTTCCTCTTCGTCCGGTGTGTAAAACATGTTCGGTTCAACATCGTGCTCCGCAGTCGGTCTTTCATCCTCCTCCTCTTCGTCCGCCACAACCTCATCGACAACCATCGTTTCCGTAACTTCCGCAACAGTTTCCACCGCGTTCCGTTCCTCCGGCATATCTTCGTCGACGGGCGCGTCCACGTGCTCGTTCTCCGATTGTTGTGGTGGCGGAGGCGTGGGAGTGGGCGGATGAGGTGGCGGCGACGGTTGCTGTTGATGTATCTCTAGGGGGTAGATGGTACGGGGGAGGGGCGACGTGGGCGCCTCCCTCGTCACCTCACAGCTACCCGGAATCGGGAACGTTGGACTAGGTGGCGGTTTAACGGTTTTGACCGGTGGCAGTTCGCAGTTTAGTATCGCTTCCACGTCCAAAGCTAAATACACCCCTCAATTAAAACTACGTAATTCCCTTAACGGATTGATTTACATACCTGGTTTTCGGGCCTCGTCGACCAACGCCAGTCCGAACACCTTTTTCAGCCTCAGACTGGATATCTCCCTCTGTCTCTCCAATTCTGTTGGTTCGGAATTGAAAGCGGACAATGCTGCAAAAAATATTACTCGAAGTTAGCATTAAGTTTTGCTAATAATGTGATGGACAAATTACCTTTTCCTGGAAGAGGTTCGATAGGTGGCACGTCGTCGTCAGACGATGTTATGGATGTATTGCTGCTGGTGCTGCCTGACCGTTGTCTGGTCGCTCTGAACGATTCCACCGAGTTGTTCTCTTCCGTGCTAGTCGGCTCCGGTTCTGGTTCGGCCTCCTCGTTCTTTTCGTTGTTGTTTAGCTTCTTCCTTTGTCGATATTCCGTTATTGACAGCTAAAAATAAACAATTATTATACCATTCTCCATTATTTAATAATGAAAATGCCTTAGCATCGAAATTCAAGGCCAGAAACTTATATTTCCTGAAACTCGATCTGAATATCATCGAAAAGAGAGTTGACAAATTATTTTTTTATTAAAAAACCCATGGATCTTGTTTTCATCACCAGTTTTTTTTAAATTTTTTAAGTTTCAATTTTTTTTGGTGTTGTTATCACTGTTTAAAGTACTTATTAGAAAAAGGTAAAAGACTGAAATTAGTCTCACCCTCATTTAATGACTTAAATGACTAATACAATTGATTCTGATATTATTTTACAAACTGTCCTTTTAATGTATTATTTACTCACTGACATAGATCCTGGTCAGATTTCATCAATTCTTGGTATATATAGAAAATAATGACTTAATTCAGACAGAAATTTCGACTATATTGATCATTTTCTTAAACTAATAATGAGTTGAATCTACCACAATCCACTACAATTCTTTGACTCGCCTTAGCATTGATCAAATGAGGTGATCAGTTTCATCCTGAGATACCTCATTCCATGCCACCTCTACTAGACATTTACTCAATTTTTGTCCCCATATGTATGAATGTCCAAATTTGGGTAATTAGGACACTGGATTTGCGTTCTATTTTCTATATCACTGAAAATATATCCTTGTGTCACATTATAATTTTTTGTACATTTTTAATCCAAAATAACCCATATATGGCAGATCTTATAATGTTTAAATCAACTCAACTGGTGAAATTCTATGCCAACCCCAATCGTAAATAACACAGACACTCACCTTCCGTTTAGCGGGCGTGATCTGCTCGGGCCTGCGCTCCTCAAAACCCAACATGCTAAGCGTCTTCTCCACCGTGCCCACCAGGTGTTCGCTGTTCGTGAACAGCGGATGATGGGCGTTCTCTCGCGCCGCCAGCCTCGGATCCATCAGCCGGCAGCCGCCCATCGTCGGCGTCACGTCCAAATGCAGCGGCGTGGCGATCGATTTCGCCGCACCCGCCTCCGTGAACGCGGGCTGTCGCTGTTGCGGCGAACCGCCCGCCGACCTGCTCTGGAATTCCTGCTTCATTTGGGCAGCGCGCTCCTTGAGCACTGCGTCGCATTCGAGCGATTGCGTGGGACTATCGCCTTCGGCGCCGCTGTATACGATCTCGACGCAACCCTCTTGCTGTTGCTGAGGTTGTTGTGGTTGTTGGCCGCCCGAAGGCTTCGCGTCGTCCAGTTTCTGGAAGAAAGACTGCTCTATTATAATTGGGCAGTTCGACGGGTGAACTAGCTGATAAAAATAAAGTGGGACTACTTGACTTAAAGCGGGTGAACTTGTATTAGATTGCGTCATTGGAAGGAGGGGTTTGAATAAATGGTGGTACAGTTTTGTGGTGTTAGTGTAAAAGCTGGCTGTTAGTTAACACAACTACTTCTACTTTGTGTGGACATGATAGTGGTCAGTTGATTTTTGTGGGTTTTGAATTTAGTCAATCAATTTTGAAAAAAAAATTCAAGAAGAATACTTCAATGACAGCATTTATTTTTAACTGAATTTAATTTTAATAAAATATTTATACGTGTATTTGATTTGAACCCCTATTGTATGTTACTTATTCACAATTTACAATTATCAAGCTGGTTCTGTAATGACTTACAATTTGGTGGAATCATACCTTGTGAAAGGTCTAGCATTGAGCGTTTTGTTATTGGTACGACAGTACTAAAATAAATCATGTTAAAAATAAATTCGCCATGCACTCCTTGAATTTATGACGAATCGTTACCATTCGAGACAATACTCACATTGATGCCGGGCGGTACCGTGGATGTTGGCGTCGATGGCGGTGACGCCTCGTTAGACAGGGACTCCCTGGGCAAACGACGTTTCTTGGGCGGGGCAACCGTCTCACTCAACGGTGGCGACTCTGCAACCACAAAAACTATTCACTTAAACTAGGGTTCCAAAAAATCCGATATTTATAGTCAATCCCCATCATTTAATCAACAATTTTTACCATTTTAGACATATTCAAAACAATTTTAAGGAATGTTGGATATTTAGATTATAATCAATAAAAAACAAAATACTATGGATAATAAATATAGAGAAATCAAATGAATATCAGAACATCTTCATTATCCTTTCTCATTATCAAAGCTGTATTAATTTTTTGCCAGTGTGGGCAACATGTTTATGTTTAGTTAGATATATTTAATCTTCATATAATGTAGAAGAATATTCGGAAATATCAAAAGTTACTAAAAAATTGGCGTTCAACTTATCCTCTTATTATTTAATTAACCAATTACAAATTGATAATAAATTTATGCACGTAAATTGCCGTAAAACAGTTATTAGTAATAAATATTACTGAAATGCGAATTAATTAACTATGATGTACATTATAATATATGTTTAATTCTGTCACTGCGGTGGATAATCTTCAACATTCAGAAATATCAAAAGTTCCTAAAAAGTTACTAAGAAATTGACAATCAACAACTGGTACTCCTATTATTTAATTAGCCAATTAAAAATGGGTAATTATCTTTAATGTATATTATATAATATATATATATATATATATATATATATATATATATATTTAATTCTGAAGATGTCAGTGTGTTGAATAATCTTCGTCTCTAGGCTATTAAATTAAATTAAAGTAACAAAGAAAATAATGTTAATGCAATGGTAATTTTTAATTCAATTTTCCTGTTTATTATAAACAATATTAAGGGTTTCTTTTTTTCTTTGTTACTTTAATTTAATTTAATAGGCCAAAAAGAAAAAAACCTTTCGAAAGTAAAACTAGAAGAGGTAAACTTCTTCAAAAAGACTATTTTTGTTAGTTGGGCCAACTTTACTGAGCACTGTCATATATACAATTTGGTGGATATGTTAGATATTTTGTTTCTTTTTATATTTTTACTAATAATCGCATTTTATTTAATATCACAGGTTATTAGAAAAATTTGATCACATTACCTGGTCGACTTTGTGGACTGTCGCAAGACTGATCCTCGCTGATGGCCTGCCGCAGCCATCGTTTCTTGGCGCTGCCACGCGGATGCTGCGGACTGTTATCACAGAATGAGGCGGCTTGAGCCAATGCCGCGAGATTTTTGCCGGGCGTATAGAAACCAGCATTCTCATACTCCGTCGCCGAGGACATGTGCGGCGTCAGCGATGACGGCGAAATGGAACTGGCCGACTGCACCGGCTCCGGCACCTGAACAATCCCAAAATCAGTAAGTAACTTGTTGATTCCCGTATGCGGCGACTTACCTTGTTCAACCACTCGTTCATCAACCCCTTCTTCGTCTTCGGAAACTTGAATCCCTGCTCCAAAGGTTCGACGGCCGCCTGTACCAGAAGACATGCCGACGAGAGCTGCGTCTCGGGTGACGAATGGGCCGAATTGGAGTTCGAGTCCACATCTCGTGTCGGTGACTTGTTCTTCGAGTTTTCGCCGTTCGACAGAGCCAACAGCAAACCGACGGCTTTGTCGTTGTTCGTTGAGGGTTCTGTGCATTTCGGCTCCTTGGGATGGGAGGGACGGGCGTTGTCCGAAGGCGAAAGCATCGTTTCATCGCCGGATGTCATGTATGAGTCTGTTGAATTTAGACGGTTGCGTCGCGTGTTTGTACTTGTGGTGCGGGCCCTGCCTTTTCTCCTAGAATGGTTAAACAATGTCAACAATAGGACCACAAACCAATCATTTGTTGAATGACAGATGTGACAATCAAATTTTTAGGTTAAATACTATTAACATTATTTCTGTAATTTATTATATTATTATATTTCAAAACATAAAATAGAATTTCTTGTTTATTTCACAAATTTATTTACTGATAACAATGTAATTATGGCATGTGTTAATGCAACAATTAAAGCATTACATCATTCTTATAAACGTTAACGATGCATAATTGTAAATATGATAAAACATACTTATGCAAAAATGATAACAAGAACGCTTTAAAAACAGGGTTGAAAATATTATTTTTAATTGTACAATTAAAAAATGTTTTCAAACATGATAAAGTTTTCTACATAAATTTATGAAATGTTTCGAACGAAAGAATCATCCTCATCTTTAAAAGATGTAACAAATGAATTACCGTCGCCGTTTCATCCTGGTTTCCACCTTCTCTTCTTCTTTGGGGTTAGGCCCCGGTTCGGATTCGCGGCGATGTTGTGCCTTAGCTTCGTGCTCTTGTTTACGCTGTTCCGCCTTTTCCATTTGTTCGATGGCTCTCAAAATGGCTTCGAGCTTGCGTTCTTCGCGGCTCAGTTTTTTATTTTTACCCTTCTCGGGCTTGGTGGCCGTGGCGGTCGGGGTTGACGCATCCTGTCCGTCCCGACTGTCGTCTTTGTCCGACTTATATTGGGACGAGCGTCGCGTCATTATCGGCGTGTGCGGTGGACTTTTAATTTCCTCCTCCTTCGCCTTCGGCTCTTCCTCCACGTCCACTTCCTCCTTCACTTCCTTTTTAACCTTCACTTCTTCCACTTCGTTTTTCACTGGGTGCTCCTCTTTAACGTTAGGTGCAGGCTCATCTGCAACTTCTAATTTGATGTCTTCCTTTATGTCTGTCTTCTCGTCCTCCGGCTCCGGTTTGATGGGATCAACGACTGGTTCCGTAACTGTTGGAGTTTCCTCCTTGGATTTCTTGTCTTCAGACTCGTTCGTCACGCACGTGGATATTGTCCTCCGGCCGCGTCGTTTTCTTGTCAAGTCCGGCGGCGTTTCGCCGTTCTTTTTGACCGTCGTCTTATTAACGGTACAATCATCGGGAGAACCGCAAGCGCACGGGATCTGCGTAGTACCGACCACCGCCAAATCGTGAGACTCGTGTTTGATGGTCAGTTCGCTGTTCCTTTCCACGTCGGCAATGGACACGACGTAAAGATGCAGAACACCCTTCTCGATGCAATGCCGCAGCTCCGCATTCGGTCGGCACGACCGCCTGATAAACCGGGCACTGTTCCCGTAGGTTCTCGTGTCCACGCACACCTCCGTGTTGTCCTTTTGCAAACGATAGAAAAAGAGGAAGGGCCCGGGCCGTTGCGAGTGCTGTCGCGTGGTCAGCGAGCCGCCCGAGTTGCGGTGCTGCGTCGACAACATGTATTTGCCTCGCAACTCGACGATCGGAGTGTTGGGCGGCAAATTGACGGTAGCCACTAGATATTTCATTTCGCAGACGGGTGACGAGTGCACGCGACACTTGTGGACGGTTGGGTCGAAGTGCGACGGCATCTCCGAATGGGCGCCGTTCACGCGGATGTTCGAGATCCTGGCGCGCAGTTCGGGGGAGTAGTGATTGGTCACGGCCTCCTCGTACTTCTCGATCCACTGCCGCAATTGAGGCAAGTGGGAGGTGGAAACGGGTGGCACGGAAGTGGCCGCTGCCGACGGCGTACTGTCCTGATTTTCGTCGTCGCTTTGCGACGTCTTGGTTGGTTTCACTTTGCGTTTGACGATCTTTCGTTCGCGTCGCTTTTGGCGACGCTGCGCCATGTCTTTGGTGGAGTCGCGACGCGTACGCGACGGCGGCGGTTTGCTCTCGCTCTTCCGCCGGCTTTGCAACTGTCGTTTCGTCACCACGTTGTTGTTATGCGCGTGCTCGCCGTCCGAGCTGTCCGTGTCGGTCAGCACCTCGCGCTGCTGCTGCTGCTGTTTGAGCGTCTCTTTTTTTGTCACGTCCTTTTTCAGCTTCGATTCGGCCAGCATTTGTCTGTCGCGTAACCACTGTTGTTGCACCATACGGGCTTTGTTCTTGTCGATTGGTTTCGATGGATCGCACACCTCGCACAGATACTCGTCAGGCACTTGCTTGTTCTTGACCACGCACTGTACATGTTGCCACACCTTGCACTTGTCGCATTCCACCATGTAACCGTCGTCGTGCAAGAAACCACTGCAATTAAACACAATAAATTAGCAATTTAAGAGGAATGAATCGTCTTATTAGCATACCATATACACCGGGTGACATAATCACCGTAGTGTTCCAGCGTTTCTTCATTCACCGCCTCAGCTTCGGGAGCCGTATCGGTTTCTTCGCCTTCCGTGTCGTGTTTTCGGACAGAGACGTCCGAGATGTCGGACGCGGCGTCGTCGTCCGCCACGTTCAACATGGAACCGCTGTTGCTTGGTCCCATCGTCATGCCCGACATTGTCGACGAGTTTGTCACAGTATTTGATGATGGAAGTGGGCGTCCTTTTAATGAAATTCAATATTAGATAATATGTTAAATATTAAATTAAAATTTTAGATTAAAATTTATTTTAAGCATTTTCTTTATTTTTGTGACATTGATTATAGTAACACGAATTTAATACCATAAATTTACTAAAAAAGATCACAACTAATTTAAGAGAGGTTTTAAAGTTAACATTTTTATAACAATTTGCTCAGTGATAATAAAGATTGTCAACAAAATTACAAACAACAAACAATTTTGTTTTACACTATTTGTTAATATATGACGAACTATTTATATAAAAAGCGACTTTTCTACATTTTTAGATTATTTCTATTGAATAATGATCCTATTTAAGAACGACCTTGAACTATTAAATCGCATTTCATTATCTGACAACAAACATGTGTTGTGATTTTTTTATTATAAACACCATTCTAAAAAAACTTGGTTGTAAAATCTATACACATTGATCAATTTTTATTAACGCAACAATTTTATTTTTTAAGTCATGTTAGTAAATTGATTGAATGATGATTCTTAATAATTAGTTTCATTCAGTTAATGTTTTAAGTATGATTAATTGCGTAAATATGACTGTAGACATTTGAAGACTGATAAGTTTTTCCACATAAACTAACAATGAACAACTTTATAAATATTAATGTTTCCCAATTTCCCAAGATTTCCACCAATCGAAATTTTCACTTACTTTTTCCGGCACCGGGCGAGTACATGGAATTGCCGGTCATCCCGTTGACTTGCGCCTGGGGAATGGGAGGCGGCGCAGTCCTGGTCGGTGAGTCCGGCGGCGGCGTCGCATTGTAATTGTGATCCAACAAAACCGCCTGACAGATCAGCGACAGCGCGTCCAAACCCGACTTGCTTTTGTCCTCCGGAACCGGCTTCTGGGGCTCCTGTCCGTGTTGCTTGTGATCCTGATACGTGTACGCGTTGTCGTAGCGATTCGGCAGGATCTCGTAGTGTTTGTACGAGTTGGGGGCGGTGCTTTTGTTGCTCAGCGTCTCGATAATTTCGGCGGTGAGCGCCTGGTTGAACGTGAGCTGTTTATCGGGGGGCGGCGCACCGTGAAAGGCCCCATACGAGGCGGCGTTCGGCGCCACCTTCATGCCCTTCACCTTGTGGTGGCCGGCACGCATTTTCTGCGCTTGGACCGCATGCTTTCCGATGTAGTTCGGCTTGTTGGCCATCTTCGGCGGCCGTTGCGGCGGTATGGTTCGCAGACCTGAGTTGTTGCGCTGCACATGGCCGGGCACCGGTTTCTGTTGGGGCGACAGCGTTTTTATGCCGTGTGGCTTTGCCACGTAGTTTGGTGCAAGGGTCTTGATCTGACTCTTGTGTGTTGGATAGACCATCCTTTGGGGAGACTTGTCGTGGACGTGTTTGATGGGGGGCGGGTTTATGTTTGTCTTGAGCACGTTGTTGGGTTTGTTTAGGTATTTAGTGGTGGCACCATTGGGACCTATTAATTTCGTTCTGGGCACGTAACGTTGTGCGTTGTTCTGTTTGTTAACCAAAACATTATTCACTGATGAGGTGCCAGGCATCATCTGTACATTGGAGAGAATCTTGAGCTTGTTGCGTTGGCCATTTGCAGTTTTATTTTGAACGTTTGTTAATACCTGAAATAATAATTTTTACACATAAGATCCAATCAGATAAACAATTTAAGATTGAACTTACATTAGCTTGAGGAAAGTTGTTTGCAGTAAGCAATTTATGGCTCTGGGGCATGTCTGGAACATTGGAATCTGAACAAGTATTCTTAACAAAAACATTGTGGCCCCGGCTGTCCATCACCGTCGGCGGCGACACGTTATTCGTAACAGGAGTGGTTGTAACGACCGCGTCCGTTTTCTCGACGTTCTGCGCGGGAATGGTCTTCACCACATGCACAGGGGTGTTAAGTAGCGTGATGGTGGGTGCTTTGCCCGCCGCATTTGCAACGGAAAGCGGGGCGGAATTGACCAGGGTAAATTGTGGAGCACTAGATACACCGGATGTCACACACAAACTTTTCACTACGGTCAATGGACCAGATGAGTTCAGAACTGTGATTAGGGGCTGGTTTACGACTTTCTGTAGGACGGCACCGGCGGTGGTTGTGGACGCACCCGTCGGTACCACCAGTTTCGTCACGTTTTTGCCCGTGACAGGCTGCTGATCGGATTGTTCATTGGTTACAGCACTGGTATGGATTGAAGTGGTTGTCTCATCAATTTGGTGAGATGAGGACGTGCCCACCGTATTGGCGAGCACCGTTCCACTATCTGTAACAAATTACGTCCAATAAAACGTTTGAAAACGTTAAAATTTAACGGGGACTTACCTATGCAAATACTCATTTCATTGGAATAACAAGGATCATGTTGATTTGGAAAAATTTCAGTGGTTTCCCCACCACCACCCTTATCGGAAACAACTTGCGCCAGGTCAACGGTAATTTCTGCAACAAAACACAACGTTTATTCACATAAACACATACAAAGACCTAACCTAAACACCTCCAAAAACTCACCGATAAACACACCTAAATGAGGCAAAACGTTCAGCAAACGTTGTACGGTTTGCGACGCTTCCTATAGTAAAGCAAAAACAGGCCGCTGACAACGAGAGTCGCAGATTTACGCATTGGAATTAGGTTATGGGGACCACTCACAGATGCGCCATGTTCGCGAACCCATTCCCCGACAATAATCAACGGCGATCTGCGCGAAACGGTGTACCCGTTCCCACAAACTGCGTCCAATTGCATTGCATCGTCGACGAAATGGCGACGTTCCTCTTGGACTTGTCCGTGAAACGTTTATACGGCAAACGGTCGTGCATCCAGCGGCGGCCTCTGTACCGCAGGTATTTTACTTCAGATGAAAACATTGAAAACATTCGACACCGAGTTGCATGACGGAGGGGGCGCGTGCGCCGACCGGTCGGACACACGAACTACGACGACGCTTCGGGTATCCGCAGTGGCGTACACATTTTTTTTCTATTATTGTATTTGGCGAATGATACAAAGTTTTTTAAATTGAAGCTACAATGCATCATTTGTTTGTTGGAAATTTAAATACGAATTTTGGTCTAAGAACGAATATCCGAAATCGTATTTATTAAAAAGCACATTGAACATGTTTGCTTACAAATTGTACCAACAAAATTTTAAACAAAAGGCCCTTGATTAAAAAAATATAATATATTGTTAGGTTTTGAGATAAATTTTGTAATGGGGAAATGAAATGAATATTTAAATAAAAATTGCTTGTTGTTAAAAAATACATATTTATGTCAAAAAGTCAAGTCATGAATAACGTTCATATTTTATTTTTTACTGTTGGTATAATTTGATATTAATTACAAAATAAATTCCAAAAATTATTTTTACGATTTCAACACATTTAAAATACTTTATTATCAGTATTAAATTCATAAATTGTAAGTATAATTAAATCTAATATGAGAAATTATAAATATTATAATTTAAAAAACTTGGAATATTTTAAATTTTATAATAAAAAAATGCGCTAATTTGGTGTAGCCTGCGTCAGAATAGAACGAGAAATTATTAAAAGGTGTACGGCTATGGCGTATCTCGAACGCGCGCGGCCGAACGGCTTCGGCGCTGTCCGCCGTTCGACGTCACTTACGGCCCACGCGTCCCGTCCAAACCGCCGAGCGAGGTCGCGCATGCGCCCGCCACTTTCCGCACAAGAGGCCCGTGAAAGGAGAACGTTGTACAACGAACCGACTCCTCGCCAGCGCATACACACACATGCACAAGGAGCGCCGCAATGCATCCCGAATCCAATTGGGAGAGATGTGTGTGTGTGCCGATGTGAGAGAGAGGCGGGCTATCGATTTGACACAGCTTGAGTTTTAATGGAGAGAGGGAGTTTTTGGAGGAGTGTTTTGCACAAAGATGTTCCTTGGGTGTGATTGGAGACGAAACGTAAACATTTCCGAGCGAAACCACTGATTTAATAGAAATATTGAATGCATATATATGCAAATACGGGAGGCGCACAGTTTATAAATAGGACCGAGAGTCGAACGAGTAAAAAAAAAGCGACATAATCAACGTTTATTTAATCAGATAAATAGGAAGCATCTACAGACCGTCCTGAATATGTTCGGTCGACGTAACCGACTGCAATAATCAATTCAAATGACCGCGACAACAGATTTACCAACAACCATAATAAATAATTGGATTTTCTGCCAGTAGAATGTGTCGGATTCTGTGCATTTCACCTAATTAGGCATTTCTGCACCGAAACTCCCAATTGGCACATTCCATTTGACACAAAATAGACTTGTAAATATTTTTAGAAAGTGACATATTTACTTCAAAACCACGACTTTAGTTTCCATGCACGAATTTGAAGCCGAAACCGTCCCCCAAACACTGGCAAACACTGCAAACCGTCGTGGGGTGTTCCGCCCCCGTTGTAACACCCCAATGGGACTCCAATTAGGTTAAAAACGGACCCGAATCGTCGCGTAAACGTACAGAAAACACTCCGAACATTGTGTTTAATTGAGATTTTCAAAATAAAGTGTAAATTAAAGCGTAGGTCAACAATTCCGAACGTAGGTAATGGTTTTGCAGTTGGACTGACTCGGTTTTCGTGAAAGATTGCATTTCCTGAATGAAAATGCGGCAATGGTCTGTGGAAGGGTTCGTGCGAATTTCGGGCAATTGAATCTTCACTTAAATGCCAAAACTTACCTTAGAATCGCGAAATTTGATGTGAAGTTTTCATTCAGGGATGTAAACAGAAACATTATTTGATGGAAACGATACGGCAGTAATTTTTACGTAAACCACAGCGTTCTCAGCACATTTCAACGTCGAATTCCACCGATCGGACGATATTTCGCTATAAGATTATCGAACTATTAGCACAAAATCCACAACACTTTTGAAAACAGACATCTAAACTAAATATGGCAGCCATATTCTGTGCAAAACAAAGGAAATGTAGCTACGAAACCCTGTTCGATACTCTCGGACCCGCATCCGCTTTCCGTTCTGGAGCTTCAAAAGTCGCCGCCAGATGGCGCCGTTCTGTCAAAATGTTTGTTTTTATTGACGTAAAAAATTCATATTGGAACAATTCAACCTGAATTAACACACGCACATTCAGTAAATCAACGTTTATTTCTAATTTCTATCTCATTAAATTATTTACAAATCGATATATTAAATTATTTTGGTTGGGCCGGAGGCCAGGTCCACTGGGTCGCTGGGGCTTCTTTGATTAGGGGCTCCCACGGCTTCCAATTGACCATTTTACGGGCCAAAATCAGTTCGTTCTCGGCCTGAACTATCACTTCTTCGATCTGGCCGCAGTTTATCAACTTCTCAACCGTAGGCACATCTTTGTTGTTTTGCAGAATCTTCGCCCGTTCGTGCACTATTTCCTCCGTGTATTTCCTGTAAGCGGCGTCCTGCGGCATTTTTTGCAGTGTACGCAATATTTTGCTGTACAACACGCCCAGGGTGTGATGGGGGTTCTTGGCCACCGCCAGACCAGTTAAGCCTGTTGTTCTTTTCAATGCTCCAGCCATTTTACGCGGATTTACGTAATTGGTAGGTTATGTTTGGCTGCTGTCAGATGTGACTTTCCTAATTACAATTGGCGGTAACTACGAATTTTTGTTTAACGTTCAAATGTTTTTACGTTGTTTAGCTAAGTTGGTTGACATAAAAAACAGTTGTCAAACTTCGCTTTTAATGCATTTATTCAATAATTTTAACAACACACAAATATTCCAGACAAAATTTTGATTTCGTTAAGTTTCATACTTTTTATAAATTGTACAAAAACATTCTAGTGATTTTGTTTTTAAAATGTTCATACTTTTGCATCCCAGAAAAAATATAAAAAGTATTAACAAAGTTATTACAATATTTATGAAATTCAAAGATCTAAAGAGATTAGAATTTTTGAAATTTTATAAACATTTAACTGAAAAATAGAGGCGTGAAGTTATTTTATTGATAAAAAACTCAAATATCATGACTTTACCAAAAATGTTGAATTGTTATGTTAGCAAAAAATTGTGTAATTTGATGCTTCTTATGAGGGAGGATGGAGACGTCGAAAAGTAGTTGAAATAAAAATAGTTTCAAAAAAAATTTATTTAAAAAATTACAATATACAAATTAATCTATCTAATCAAAATTCACTAGCGCATCTTCTGCCGGCCACGGATCCGTGTCGCTCTCGGGATCGGCCTCATGATCCGAACACGTGCTGACCTGCGAACCGTACGAAATGTCCCCGCAGGAATAGTAGCTCTCCTGTTTGCTCTGCGCCATCGTCCTGCCGATGTTGTTGAGCCCTTCGGTCGCACGCTGATTGTTGGGATCGAGCCTCAAAGCGATCATGTAGTGGTCGAAAGCCTCGTTGTCCTTTTGCAGGTTCACGTAACAGTCGCCCAGCAATTGGTGGTGACGTGAGGTTGGTTGGTGTTCTATGTGTTTCAGAAGCAGTTGCGTCGCTTGTTCGTACTGCGATTCTTGCTGTAGGAATTCGACTAAGGTGGTCAGAGCGTTTGTTGAGCCGTTCTTGTCTTTCGTTACGGCCTTTTCCAAATATTTTTTGACGATTTTACTCGATGCCAGTTGTCCTTTCAGCCAAACAGTCACCAGAAGCTGAAACAGACAAATTAACAAAACTGCACAAAACGAAAGGGATAAACTTACACATAAGGCTTGGGGACTGTTGTTCAGTTGCTTGAGCGCGTTCTGAGCAATCGATTCGGCTTCCCTCAGTCTATTCAGTTGCAACAAACTGTCCACAAGGCATTTGTAAATGTGATATCTAAATGGGCATATGTTTATTGCTTCAGTACAAATTGCGACCACCTCCTGATACTTTTTTAAATCAAAATATACGTTCGCCTTAAGCAAAAGCGGCTCCACATTCTTTTTGTTGTGCAGGTAAGCTTGTTGAGCAAAATACGCGGCGTTCTCGTACTTTTTATTCGCATATACATAGTTGCCAAGGATCATCCAATGTTCATATGTAAATAGGGATGTATCCATTGTAGGCGTTAATGACTCCAATATTTTTAAATGCTCCTTGCTGCCTGAATTTGCCAGTAATGAAGCATACAAGTCTTTGCCAAACAGTAAATTAGGGTCTAAGCGATATGCCTGAAACAATTATCTTAATAACAAGCATATGTGTGCACTTGTTGTTTTACCCTTTGCAGCATGTTTATAGCTTTGTTGTCATCACACAAGTAATGGTAACAGTAGCCCATGTTCACTGACAGTGTAGCATTATCTTTCATGAAGCCATATTGGTCCATACTTTTATATGTAGCTATAGCATTGGAAAAATCCCTAGAATGCAATTGAGCTTGTGCTTTCAGCCATGTTATAATCCACGGTATTTCTGACGATACTTCCATCATTAAAGAGTTTACTTCTACACCCTAAAAATATTAATTGCTAGTTTTAATAAATTGTCTGATATCTTCAAAGTAACTTAAGTGTTACCTGTTATAATATAACTTACTTTAATGCCAAGCTTTAATAAATTGTCTGCAGCCTCCAAAGCAATGGGACATTCCTTGAGCACATCCTTGTAATAGGCAACAGCAGACCACTCCATCCCTGAATCCTTATATAAATTGCCTAAGGCCATGTTGATTTTGGGTGTCCTAGATTTGACTGGGATCTCCTGTAAGATCTCAATGGCTCCCATGTTTTGCTTCAGTGCCAGACAACACAGGTGTATTTTGTACCTAATATCCACATCGCTTGTCATTTCTATGTGGTTCTCTTGCAGTTTGTTGTTGGCATTTTTCTTGATCGTTTTTATGTTTTGTTTAATTTCCAGCCCTTGTTTATACATGTGTTTTGCTTGCTGGTATTGTTGCGTATAGTACAGAGAGTCTGCATAGTAGATTACTAGTTGGTGTTTAACTGGTAGAGTTAGAGATTCCGGTTTTTGTTCTGCTATTGATAATGATACATCACACTAAAAAGCAATGGGAATTTAAACAAAAATTGATATTAGTATTGATAGTGCGAACGTACCACACGAATTATGTTCGAATACAGTTCTTGTTCATATAGCCCCTGCAAATGTTTGAGTATAGTGTTCATATTTTTGATACTTCTATGCGCTTTAGATTTTTTTGTTTACAAAAAATCAATTGGTAGGTTATGTTTGGGTGTTGTGTTCGATAGACCCAAACAATAAGCAGTTGGCAACAAAATGTTCTCAGGTGTTCTGTGGTGTTCTGCTAAGTTCTGCGATGTTCCGTGATGGCAACACTGCACAAAACCTTTTTAGAGGTTAACGTAAAATAACCACACATTTTCAGTCTTTCACATTTTGATTTATTCTTTTGAAATCAAAAATACAGATAACAATATGGTGAAACATTCAAGTAAGTAATTTTATTTTATAACCGATCATTACTGATAAATATCATTTTAAGACAAAAAATCCAAGAGGCAAAATGCTCATCAAAGGTACAAGATTGAAAAGAAAATCCGCCAGAATAATAAAAAACTACGTGACACCAAAAACAGTCCAATCAAAAGTGGAAAACAAAAGCTAACACAAGTACCCAACATATGTCCATTTAAAGATGAGGTACTTAAGGAAGTTGAAGTTTTAAAGAAACAAAAGGAAGAGGAACGACAAAAAACTAAAGAAAATGCAAGGTTGGAAAAGCAGAAGGCCAAAGAGGAGCAAAAGAAGGCACAGTTAAGTGCTGGGTTGGAGGGACTGGTATGAAATTATTTTCCTTGTGCAAAATATGACTTTATAACTGTTTGTAATAGGTCAACAGTGCTGAGACAAGAGGTAAACTGCATGATGCCTTTGCTCCCGTAATTTCTGACAAAACTCTAGACATCAACAAGGAAAACTCAGTCAAAGCTTATTACAAGGAATTCAAAAAGGTAGTAGAAGCTGCAGATGTGGTCCTAGAGGTTGTGGATGCCAGAGATCCTTTAGGGACCAGATGTAATCAAGTGGAACAGGCAGTAAGGGACATGAAAGGAAACAAAAGATTAGTGATAATTTTAAACAAGGCTGATTTAGTGCCACGTGAAGTGCTAGATAAGTGGTTGAAATATTTAAGAACTACCACACCAGCTTTGGCCTTCAAGGCTTCCACACAGAATCAGTCTAAAAGACTAGGACAGAAAAAGATGAGCAATAACAGCAAGGCATTGCAAGGATCTGCAAGTGCTGGCAGTGAACTGATACTGTCATTGCTGGGTAATTATTGTAGAAATAAGGGAATTAAAACATCCATCAGAGTGGGTGTTGTTGGTTTGCCTAATGTGGGTAAAAGTTCCCTAATCAACAGTCTAAAAAGGTCAAGGGCCTGTAATGTAGGTGCAACTCCAGGAGTGACGAAGTAAGTTTGTTTATGTTATAATGTTCAAAATCTTCAAAATCAAGTTTTTAGAGCAATGCAAGAGGTGCAACTGGATTCTAAAATCAAATTGCTGGATTCACCTGGTATAGTTTTTGCGGCGGGGTCGGACAGTAGTGCGTCGTTACGAAATGCCGTTCGTATAGGACAATTAGACGATCCCATAACGCCTGCAAATGCAATTTTGCAACGTGTCAGCAAACAACAGATGATGGAAATGTATGATATACCTGAATACAGCACACCTGAAGTAATTTTGTATAAAAATAAATATAACTTGAAATACTATTATTTTTTTGTAGGAGTTTTATGGGTTAAAGGCGACCAGAACGGGTAAATTTAAAAAAGGAGGAGTTCCAGATACTTTGGCTGCAGCAAGGGGATTGTTAGAAGACTGGAACAATGGAAAAATTAAATATTATACTTTACCTCCAGAACAGAATGAGAATGAAGCACACATTAGTTCTGCTATTGTGTCAGAAGTGGCTAAAGAATTTGACTTGGCCAATTTTGAATCAATGGAAATGGAGGTTTTAAACACAATTGAGAAAGATTTTGGCACTGCCGATAAATCTTTTGTACTTGACAGTATGGGATCTGTTAATGCTATTGAAGAAATGGAAGAAGACACACATCAGGATAATTTAGTAAATGCATTATATAATAATTTTGAATTGCATAACTGTTTTGATTTCATTTTTAGTTGAGTGATAATATTAGTATAGCCTCCAGTAAGAAGGATAAGAAAAAGCAAGAAGAAGGAGTAAAGAAACCAGATCCAGAAATGCAATTGGAAGGCAATAGACAATTGAATCAGTTAAGAAAAAAACAGTTTAAAAAGGAAAAAAAGGAACGAAACAGGCGAGAAAAAGTCGCATTACAGTTATCCGCTGGTTTGGAAAATTTTTCATTAAATATGGATGAATCTGAGAATTTTATTAATACAGATGTTAATATGTAATTAAATAAAAAATGACCTTAAAATACTGTTTGTTTTTATTTTGTTGTTGTGTAAATAACCAAAAACATGAGGAGGAAAAACAATTTCAAAATTTATTTGGAGGTTCATAATCAGGAATTATTTCTAAAACTTTGGCACGCCACTTTTCTTTCTTCATTTCCTTTGCTTTCTCTAATAGCACAACAGCTGGTAAAGACCTCCACTGATAATAATATTGAAATAGTAATTTCCTAGAATATATTATTTTAAAAAATCAATTGATAAACTATTAAATCTTTACTTTTTGTAGTGGACGTCCGCATGTTTCATTTTTTCTTCCATAATTCTATTTTGCGCACAAGTATATTTTGCCCACGCTAATAAATTTCTGAGCTGCACTTGAAAACTGTTCCAGTCTTCTGCAGTTTGCAACTTGTGCTTCGTCGCAACACATTCCTAAAATCGCAATTATAAAGTGATATTTTAAAATGTTAATACCTTTACCTGGTGCCAACAGTTAAAACACATTTTCAGAAGTTTATAATGATAAAGTGTATCCGCCATAGAATATTTGTACTTGTACTTATCTTCTACAAAATTGCACCATACAAAAAATACTTTCCTCTCAATCTTTTTCTTATGGAAATCCACAGCTCGAGCCATCTTCTCCTTACTTACCATATATTCTTCTTTAAACTTGTTGAAAACTCTTTTTATTACCTTATTTGTATGAAAGTTTTCTGCCAGTTGCCATTTTACCATCAGTTTTGCTTTATTCAACTTCCTTATTCTGTCCATTTCCAATTCCCTTCGTCTTTTCTCCTTCATGTCCTCCAAAATTTTCATTCTTTCCTCCTCATCCTGCATTTTTTTCGTTAACGCCATGTCGTGCAACATCTTCTCTCTTTCCTCAGCGATTTTTTCTTTTCTTAGTTTCGTTTCTTGATGTCTTTGTTGTCGCTTTAAAGCTCTTTCATTCATTTCTTGTTGTATTTTCGGCGCCCTCAAGCTGTTTACCATCATCTTTTCCCGTTCTGTAGTTGGTAGTAATAGAGGAGCAGATTTGTGAACGTTTATCTTGCCACTGCTGAATAATTCATGTATATTTACTTTTGTGTTTATCATTGATTCGTGCAAGTCTTTTTTAAGGATGCCCAGCTCAAGATCTTTAATTACTTTGGATTGTTCTTCTAGTTTTTCCTTCTGCTTTTGAATTATTGTGTTTTGAGCTTTAAATCTATGCGTATACTGTTCCGTATATACTTCCTTTCTTATTGTTTTACTATTCTCTTTGTTGCATTGTTTTGGTTTAGGTTCCAGTATTTCATTTTTGCTTTTTATTTTTTCAATAAACTTATCCAATTTCACTTTGCTGTATCTTCGACACTCCTCTGATGCGGCCACCCGTTTTTTCGACCAGACGATGTTTTTCCATTTGCAAAAGTATTGTTTCATTAATGTTTTATCAGATTTTTTCTTTGGCTTTTGCATAAGTTTAAATGGAATTGAGTCAAACTTGGGAATTTCATATTTCGGTTTTAATTTTTTTTTATTTTTTGGATTAGGGACATCTAAATCTATTTCGGTGAGTCTGCGTATTTTATTTGGTTTTTTACGATTCGCAAGTGATGTAGCTGAATATGAGTGTTCAGCATTCAGAAGAATTCTAAAATAAATTTTAAATTCGATTACTTCACGGGACAATTTCAAGGTAAATAAAAACATAAAATCATATTTAAACTATTAAATGTTTACCTTTTTGCTTCCAAAACTACGTTTTCGTATTTCGGTATCTAAAACATAAAAAATGAGATATTATAGAACAAAACGGTACAAGCCATGTTTACAGACATTAGAAAAGTCCCGAATTGGATTTATTCCGTTGTCCTCATCCATTTCTTTTGAAAGTTATTCAGCTAAGCTAAAACTGCTCGATTTTGTTGCCATGGCAATTTCTTTTGAATTGCCACCTTGTCAGAATCACCAACTTATAAAATAATATTACAATAACATTGCAAAATATTTCTATATTATAATGTATTAACTTACTTATCCATTTTTTGTAAAGAGTATGCTTTTTCTTGTATTCTACAGTTTTGTTTTTAAATTATTTTAAATAAAAGTGAACACTATTTTCAAAAATTGGCGACACTGAGTTCGGCCATTAGAAGATGGTTGTCAAATTAAGGTAGGAAAGGTTTATTTTGCTTAACGAAAATTCTATTAAATCTGCCTTATATTAGAATAAATGCATCATTTGCAATTAAAATACAATAAAATTAATGTCATGTTTATTTCCAGCAATTTTTAGGGACAGTTGCACAAATATTCGGACCCCATATCCGAAGTGGTTCACCTTTGATCCAAAATGGACTCTTCCAACACAATAAATGTTATGATTTACTTTAATCATTAAAATCAAAGTGAATACGGTGCGAAATGCGTTATTTTATCGATGCCGTTAGATATAGGCGTTTAATTTTGTGCATCTGTTCGCTGCGCTAATATTTCTATTCATCCTGACATGGACACCATTGTACAGGGTCCCCTTGATGATGGGGTTCAAGAACTTAATTTGGTGAAGTCAGCTGAATGGTCCAACGTTCCAGCTGATCTTGGAAATAACAACTCTGGATATGTTTATATTGCCGTAAGCTGATATGTGTTTTGTTGCTTGATTTGTCTAATAGTAAATAATCTGTCTTAGAACCACTTTATGTAGATAAACTAGACGCATTTATTGATGTGTTGTGATTTAATTGAAAAATTTGATTCATTTAATTTAAGAATTAATATCCCATTAGGTATTCTCACTTTCTTTTTAAGCGTTTTTTAATTGTTATAAAAGCTTGCCACTTTTAAATCATTAAATTGTTATATGTTGACCTATGGTCAGCAGCTACTTGTATGCATTGTGTGCTTTAAATGTTACATTCTATTGTAGTTTGACAATTATGATTTCACCAAGAAACCCCCAATAACCGTGAACTTGCACCAGATCAAAATGGAACAGCAGCCCGAAAACGGCGCCGTCGCCGGCGCAGTTCCGGAAACTCATGGCGAAGTATTTGGAGATTTCGACCCACACGTCAGCCCATTGGATCCCAATATGAGTTCGGTAGCACGTTACAGCCCAGTATATGGCCAAGACGGGCTGACCGATTTCAATCCGATCGTATTCGTCACTCAGCCATCGCAGCCGCAAAACGCTGACGCACCGGTCGTCGCCCAGGGGCCACTGTGTAGCCTCCAAGGCGCCGCGTCCGATATGGCCGGTATGCCCGCCGTGCTCTGTCAGGGTGATATGCAGGATGTGGGTAATCAGTATCTGGAACTTGTTGGTAAGTACCATAAGCACATAATTATGTAATAGTGTTGCTAATTATGAATGTAGGTGACAATTCAGGGGGCATCGTGAACGTCAATGGAGTCGACAATCTGCAACTGGCTCCAGAAACGGAACAGGAGGTAGAGCTGTTGATAACTGATCAAGAAACTGGTATTTCTTATAGTGTTAGCACTCAAGAACTACTGGTTGAACGTTGTCTCGAGGATCCACAATTATTAGACGCTTTGGACGCGGATCCTTTGCATTTGCACGACGCCGCTGCCGACTTAAATGACGAGATTATGAGCGTCAGTCAAGTAGATGCTACTGTTAATAATTACATAAATACTTTGGCGTATAATGATATGGCTAAAAATGCGAGGAAAACGGACAATTCACAAATCAAATCCGAGATCGATGTTGACGACAGTTTGTGTAAGATTATGACTTCATTCCAGTACAACTTTTATTAATATTCCCTTTGCAGTGTCTTGTGTCTACAGCATCGCCGACAAACCAATTCTTTCTAGAGCCCGCGCATCTTTGCCTGAACCATTTTTGGTTATTAACAGCAATAGTAATGGCAAGTACTTTAAAAACCTGCCTTTAAATATTGTGTTATTGTTAGCATACATATTTGCAGATTATCCAGCAGTTTTCGCCAAGAAACACATACCCAAAAGAACGCAGTTTGGTCCTTTGGAAGGTTTATTCGTCAAGCCGATTAATTTCAACAACGAAGATAATTTTTTGCAGTACTACATCCAAACTGAATCAGGAATTGTGGGAATTGATATATCTGATGAAAGTAATTAACTACAATTATATAATAACAACTAAAATTAATTGGAAACAATTTGTAGACACGTCAAATTGGATGTGCTTCGTGAGAAAAGCCCGGGATTACGAGGAGCAAAACTTAGTGGTTAATGAAGAAGGTGGTGCCTTGTACTTCACGACCACCAAATCAATTCTGCCAAAGCAAGAGTTAAAAGTGGGTTACAGTACGTCCTATGCCCAACAATACAAGCTTCCAGTGCTTGAACCTAAGGAAGAGGTGTGGCCCTGCTATGAGTGCTCCGAGAAGTTCACAACGTCAGATGCGTTCCAAAAACACTTGAACACTCACGAGGAACGCACCAAAGACGAGAATCACAAACCTCGAAGTCCGAAAAGAGCGTTGAAGTTCTTACGCAAGAAATCTAAGCTTAAGAAACCAACTAATTCGATCGTCGAGTGTAATATTTGCAACAGTATTTTCTCGCAGTACAACTATTCGGGACTCAAGAAGCATCTGAGTGACGCACACAGTATTAACGGTTCCAAATCTGTCGAGGAGTCCTTTTCAATTGTGACGTGAGTACTTTTCTCCATCACAAAAAATGGCAATTTGTATAAAATTGTTTGTATTTCAGGAATTTCGATTGCGACATTTGTCAGGTGAGTTTCAAATCGGAGGCAGTACTTAGAATCCACCAGTTAAAACACGACACGGACTCGTCGGATGAACAAATCATAAACCACGTTTGCCCTGCCTGTCAACGCAAATTTCCCACCCAAAGACAACTGGTGAACCATGTGATGCAACATGCCCTCCCAAACACCATTATCAAGGCGGAAACCTGTAAGTGTCCTATTTGTTACAAAGCCTTTTCCAACAAGGAACGAGTACAGAAGCACATGATGGTCCACGGTTCGGATGAGAATAAACCGATGAAGTGCGACATTTGTCTGAAACGTTTCTTGAACAACTCAGCCCTGGCTTGCCACGTGCGTACCCACTACAAGGGTCGCAAGCAGTTCGAGTGCCCCATCTGTAAGGAAAACTTCGATCACGTCCTTAAGTTGAAGTTGCACGTTCCAATTCATTGCGAGAACAACGTGTACACCTGTCCTCACTGCAAGAAAACCTTCAAGCAGTACTGTGTGATACGCAAGCATATCCGTGCCTTCCACACGGATAAGAAGTTCGTTTGCAAGGAGTGTCCCGCCCGCTTTCACAATCACGACAAGCTGAAAATCCACATGCTGAAGCACTCAGATCACAGGGAGTTCCTGTGCGCCGGCTGCGGCAAGCAGTTCAAGCGCAAGGACAAGCTGACGCAGCACTGCAAGAGGATGCACGCAGACGAGAGAGAGAATGACGTACCTGTGCCGACTCCGAAGCCAGACACGCCCTCCAAAAAGGCCAAGGAGCCCACCGATTTCCATAGGTTTATATACAAATGCAACACCTGCTTGGTGGGTTTCAAGCGACGCGGCATGTTGGTCAATCACTTGGCCAAACGCCATCCGGAAATACCTCCGGAATCGGTACCGGAATTGAACCTGCCTATTTTGCAAACGACACGTATTTACTATTGTCAGTACTGCGATAAGGTGTACAGGAGCAGTTCTAAAAGGAAGGCGCATATTTTGAAAAACCATCCGGGTTCCGCTCTTCCCATGTCCAACCGCAAGAACGGCAGCAATCAGCTTCAAGTCACCACAAACATACCAGATCCAACTTACTCGCAAACTGTCGGCAGCATCACCACCCAGCCTCAAAACTGCGACTGGTGCCACCGTCAATACGCTAGCAAGGTAAATAAACCACTCGCATTTTAAATTACCTCTTACACATTTGTGTTGTTGCAGGCGAAGCTACTTCAGCACAAGGCGAAGAAACATCCGGAAAAAATGACCGTGGAAAACAATCAAAAAGTCAAGCCAGCTAGTCAAGAAACACCGCCTCTTTCGCCGGTTGTGATGCCTCCGGCTCCTACTTTAATCGAGGAACAAGCCGTGGACGATGTAGCTATGCAAACAATCGAGAACTACACCATGGCGGATGATTCACAGTACTGTAACTTGTCCAGCACCGTCACTTTTATAGAGAACAATGAGTTGGAGGCGCCGTTGTACCGATTGTTATCCTCAGGCAGTGGTATAGTTTGATAAATTGTTGATTTATGCACATATTAATTATTTTATTTCATTAGGATTATTGCCACCACGTTGAAGAGAGATTCACGATGAAAGCCGGTGATTTTGGTGCTCCAATGGGAGCTTGTAACAATTTTTCGAGATTTTGTCTTGAGCCAATGCCGCAGGTTGAACCCTGCGCAATTGAGAGGGCCGCATATTGGATTCAAGAATTGTGGGTCGAGCGGATTGAAGGATTTAACGAAGGTTTTATAATGGAAGTTCATCGTTTGTCAGTTTTTGGGTTTTTGGACGTTTTTTAATTTATTGAAGCGAAACAGTTTGTGTTGTTTACAATCGGTACGGTTTTTATTAGCGTATAGCAGAATCTCTTGGCATCTGTTCCTTTATTTTAAATAGATCTCAACTATTGACGTAAATTCGTCATTAGTATTTGTATTAAGTAAAATTATTTTATTAAAAATTGTAAAACATTTGACTTTAGACCGCTTAAATTAACTTGTCTTGTGCGAACATTCTAAATTATCCCTTTCTTTGCAGAATATTAATATTTGCAACAAAACTTTTATAATTTATTTGACATTATGATTAAGGGAAAATTTAATGCGCACTTGGGATTATATTGTGTATTTGTCAGCAAGTCACAATAATAGATTTTATCATCTTAAATATACAAAAAAGTTTCGGTGATAATTGTGTACATAGTGATGAATAATCAGTAAAAAAAATTAATGAATTTGTTACGAAAATTGTTTGTTCATATTTTCGAATTGAACGTTTTAATGAAGTTTTTTAAAAAATAACTTTAAAACCTTTCCCCTATTTGAACATATTGTATTGTATTTAAAAAGTATTTAACTAGTTAAATATATTTTATCTGCTTGAAGTGAGTTTTTTTTTTTCAATTTACCAGCACCATTTAAAAACAAGATATATTAAAAAAATCTTTATTATTTAACAAACACATCACATTATTTTCTACCTCTAGCCTTATTCTGAACCCTTCTATTTTTTCCTGGTCGTTTATTTCCAGGTTTACCTTTGCCACCTTTGCCTCCTTTACCACCTTTTCCTGGTTTCGATGGCCTTCGATATTCACTTATATCTTCTGCACTCTCCTTTGTGTTTGCTTTCATGCCTCTTTTTTTGCCACCAAACCCAAACTTTTTATCTTTCAATTTCCTCTTCTCTAAAGATTTCCTTGATATTGCCTTACTCTGTTTACCATCCAAGAAATCTAAATTCTTGGAAACACCTTTCCGGACTTTCTTCACATGATCCATCATCTCCTTCTTCTCCTGCTGTCTCTGCAGTTTAGTCTGGATTTGTATCATTTTCCCTTCTTTCCTCTGTTGTCTCAGTTGTTTAACCCTCTCACTTCTCTGTTGCTGTTGTTGTTTCTGCATCAAATGCTCCCTAATCTTTTGCATGTGAGCATCAGTCTTTGCCATTTCCGCAAAATAATCGTCTGGTCGTTTCGTCGGGATACCCATTGCTTTAATCTTGGGTATCGCCTCTTGAACTGTTGCCTGAGCTTGTCTATGGAACATCAGCTCCCTTTTAAAATCATTTAAGACTGGATCTTCACTGGGTGCAAACTGTGGCAATTTTTTGTTATTTTTTAATTCGTTTTCACGCTTTTGTTCATGTGCCAACATTTCCGCTGCCATTTCTGGTGCTAAAGGCGCCTGACTGTTCATGAAGTCTAGTCGCTCTATCCATGGTAATTTTAGTGTTATTTCTTCAAGTTTTTGATTTAACCCAGCCTATGAAATAATTGTTATAATATATATAAATAATATAATATTTGTACTTACTGTGTTATTTACAAATTTTTTAGGGGCACTTTCTACTACATTCAAACCGGGTTTTAGTTTACCCGCTGCAAAGGCTTCTTGCAACTGAAAATTAGACAATTAATTGTTGTTATGCTATGTATAAATTTACCGTGAATTACCTCAATATCACTATCACTTAATTCTGAATCGCTTGAACTCATTTTGTCGAAAGGTTAAATTAAACTGAATAAAACACGTGTTTATATTTTCTGTTTGAAGTAATTTGCACTTAACCTCAAATCTTTCAATTGCTTTTGGATATAATTTTCAATTGATCAAATGAAAGTTATTAAAATTGCGACAGGAACAAACTATTGTACTTGATTGCAATAATTTTTAATAGATATTTTGTTTACAATTTGATGTAAAAATTAACAGATTATTATTAAAACACACTCAAAATTCCATTTCAGATGTATTTATTTGAATTGCAAGAGGACGAAGAATAACCATAATTGTTCCGCTCCACAACTTAAATTTTGTACAAGTTTATGATTTATTTTACAAATATTTTATTACACAAACATGAATCGATATTTAATGAATTTTTCATACATCGGTAAAACTTTCCGGTAAGTTGTGTGTATTCCTGTAACCCGCGTTCTAATTTAAAAATATTCTAGTGGGGCTCAAAGGCAAGTAAAGGGAGTATTTCCCCGGATTGATGACCCTACGACGGTGCAAGGGCAATTAGAAATGGGACTGAAGATGTTGAACCCCAACAATGAGCCAGTTGTGTATTTATCTAGCAGGTATTAAAATGTTAGGGTGCATTTTTGGTTCTGTAAGTCATTAGAATTACTGCACCAAATCTATGTCGAATTTCTGTGTTGTTTTAGAACTGATGCCGGCGTACACGCCTTAAATACTACTTGTCATGTTGATTTATACAGAAACAATGGATTGATTTACAACCCCCAGACTGTTACAATTGCAATGAATTCTTATTTCAAAAAACAAGAGGTGCCAATTAGAATTTTAAGGACTTATTTAGTACCACAAGATTTCCACAGTAGACACAATGCAATATTAAGGACATATTTATACAGAATCATTGTTTGTCAAGTAAATGGCTACAAAAAAGGAGCCACTAATTACTTTTTCATTCCTGTGGAAGAATTAGATAGAGCATATTATATATGGTACTTTGACAAATCAACACCATATTCAAACATTACAAAGTTGTATATTTCAGTGCTGAAAATTTTGATGTAGAACTAATGAAAGAAGCAGCATCATTGATAGAAGGCCATCATGATTTCAGGACATTTATGGCTCAACATTTGGGACATGAGGAAAAAGAAACTAGGAGGGTTTTGGAAAGACTTGAAATCATGGAAGCAGATTCAGTTGGTTATTCTATTTTCAGTTGGCCAGCTGAAACTATACCACCAGATTGTCAGTATATGTTTTTGAATGTATATATACAGTCTAAAGGGTTTTTATATAAACAAGTAAGTATTCATGGGTCTATTATAATACTGGAATATATGAATTATATATTATTAGGTGAGGAGGATAATTGGGACACTTGTGGCAGTTGCACAACATAAGATACCATTAGAAGAAGTAATGACTATGTTACAAGTACCTTCAGTTAACAGTTGGAACCCAAGAATTCAAAGTGCTCCAGCTCATGGTCTCTATTTGTGCGAAGTGCGATATTCTGATACAGACCGGTCTAGATTTCAGGAATCAAATACTGTGATGGATGAAATTATTTAAAGAGTCTCATAGACAATTGTAAGAAATAAGTGTTGCATAAAATAAGTGTATTTACACCTTTTAAAGCTATAAAATTAATATATAATGGACCATTTAATCGGTTTTTTATTTAAACTTTTGTGTAAATCTGAGTTGCCTATATTTGGCAAATTTGTTACTCCTGGTTTAATACATTATGTGCACTAGTGTAAATGAAAAAACATGTTTTTAAGGAGAATTTAAACTTATTTGAATGTTTTATTTTTGAAAAATCTTTAAAACCAATTGTAGTTAGAAGAAGAAGTTCCTACAAACTAGTTAACCTTAAAATGTTCAAATAATATAAAATGCTTCAAAACAGCCAAAGAATAAGAACGTTATGTGCAGCTGCTCAAAGTCTGTACATAAACCAAGCGAAAATTTTAAACGAGGCTGCAGCAAAACATGTCGTGGGTTACGTACAGAAACGTGGTAAAAAAGATGATTCCATATCAACTTTGTTTGTTCCAATACCAATTAAACCCAACCCAGATGATATAAATGTGGGACTAGAACTTACTGGTGCCTTAAACAAAGCAGATTTACTAAAGGTGTTAAATAAATTCTACCAGAAAAAAGAAATAAAGCAGCTATTGTCCGATAATGGGTTAGATAGTAAGTCACATCCATGTAACTCAACTCTGGTTTTTAACATGTAACATTTTAGACTATTTGCAACATCAAGCTTATGTAAGCTTCAGAAGATATTGCTTGGAAGCAAACACATTGCCAGTAGACCTGCACGTAGTGGTCAGTGACATTTTACAAGGGGCAGGCAATGTAACAGACATCTTCCCATATTTTCTGCGTCACGCAAAACAAATGTTCCCCCATTTAGAATGCATGGATGATCTGAAAAAAATCTCAGACCTTAGACAACCAGCCAACTGGTATCCTGAGGCGAGAAGCTTGAATAGGAAAATAATCTTCCATGCTGGACCTACAAACTCTGGAAAAACTTACCATGCTTTAGAAAGGTTCATAACTGCAAAATCTGGTGTATATTGTGGTCCTCTGAAATTACTAGCCAGTGAAGTATTTAACAAGACCAATGACAGAGGGACACCCTGTGATTTAGTGACTGGTGAGGAGAGGAAATATGCTGATCCTGCCAAAAATGCATCTGCCCATGTTGCATGCACTGTTGAAATGACTTCAGTCAACAACCCATGTAAGTGTTCTTTGAAATTTTCTTGTTTTGTTACCTAGTATGTAATTTTAAAGATGAGGTTGCTGTAATTGATGAGATCCAAATGATAAAAGACCCACAAAGAGGGTGGGCTTGGACCAGAGCCTTATTGGGTCTTATGGCTGAAGAAATTCATTTGTGTGGTGAAGCTGGCACAATAGATTTAGTTAAACAATTATGTTTAACTACAAATGAAGATGTAGAAGTAAGAAACTACAAGAGACTAACTGAGCTGCACATAGAAGACACTGCACTAGGTTCTCTTGATAATGTGGAGCCTGGTGATTGTATTGTATGCTTCAGTAAGAATGATATTTATTCAGTTTCAAGGGGGATTGAAGCTACTGGCAAAGAAGTAGCTGTAATTTATGGTGGTTTGCCACCAGGGACAAAGTTGGCTCAGGCAGCCAAGTTTAATGATCCTGAGAACAGCTGCAAGATTCTAGTTGCGACTGATGCCATTGGTATGGGATTGAATCTGTAAGAATTATTTTTTGTTGCAGTCTTCTTTATTAATATTACCATTTATGCAACTTTTGTGGTTTTAGGAGTATAAGACGCGTGATCTTCTACTCGCTAATCAAGCCAACATTGAATGAAAAAGGTGAGAAAGAGATGGACACAATTTCAGTGTCACAGGCGTTACAGATTGCTGGCAGAGCCGGGAGGTATGGAACAAAGTGGGAACAAGGGCACGTCACCACTTTCAAAGCTGAGGATCTTCCTACTTTAAAGGCACTCTTGGCTTCACCTCCTGAACCAATTACACAAGCTGGTTTACATCCCACTGCGGATCAAATAGAACTGTACGCGTATCATTTACCAAACTCCACCTTGAGTAACTTAATGGTATTATTTTTTTCATGTGTTTTTAATTTTGTATTAAATTAAATGCAATTTAAGGATATATTCGTGAATCTCTCGACGGTAGATGATTCTTTATACTTCATGTGCAACATTGAGGACTTTAAATTCTTAGCGGATATGATACAACACGTTCCGTTGCCTTTACGTGCCCGCTATGTGTTTTGCTGTGCCCCCATTAATAAGAAAATGCCGTTTGTGTGTACAATGTTTCTGAAATTTACTCGCCAATATAGCAAAAACGAACCAATTACTTTTGATTGGTTGTGCAGGAACATTGGATGGCCTTTACAACCACCTAAAACAATTATAGATTTGGTACACTTGGAGGCTGTGTTTGATGTCTTGGATTTGTATCTTTGGCTAAGGTTTGAGAGTTTTCTAAGTGTATTTTGTTTATTGATTAATGTGTGTGTTTTAGTTATCGTTTTATGGATTTGTTTAATGAACCAGATTTGATTAGAGATATGCAAAAAGAACTGGATTCCATAATACAGCAAGGAATTGTGCAATTGACCAGATTGTTGAAGAATTCTGAGACTGGTGTTAGTTCAGGAACAGCTGCAGCTGATGATGATGAGTTTGAATTAAACAGACAGAAACAGAATTACCTCAGAGGTATTTTTTAAGTATTAGTAAATATAATATTATATATTATTTATTTATTTTTAGAATCTAAGGCTTCTCAAATTGGCAGAGGCAGATTGACAGAAAGATTGTTGGCACAAGGTATTTTAACGCCGAATATGTTAAACGAGCTGAAAAAAGAATGGAATAAAGATCCCAACGACAATAACGACGACGACGACGAACCAAAGAAACCAAGGAGGAAAAGGAAAACAAAATAAATTTACATTATTTACCATTTATTGTATATATACAGTTGTTTTTCTTTTTAAATAAAATTATACACTTATTCTACGTTTAATTTATTCCTTTCTGGTCAAAATAAAACTCACCCCTCCATAAAGAAATTTATTTCTTCTGGTACCTACATAGACATCCTAAAATTATACAATTTTATACAAAAGTGACTAGAATGTAGACTTAACCCTTAATAAAATGGAACATTGACTTAAGTTAAAAATAAATATAGTTTCATTTATGTTGAAAGGCGAAGTCAGGTCTTCGAGTTTTGGAAAAGTGTTTTACCGTCAGCCTCCAGAACGCTATTCTGAAGTCGGGACTGTAAAACGCGTAAATGAATGGATTGATGGCCGAATTGATCCACCCGATCCACGTGAGATACTGCATTATCGTCGAGTTCACGTCATTTGTCTCCAGGAACGGCGTCAACAAGTAGAATATGAAGAACGGCAGCCAGCAAACGATAAAGCCGCCAATGACGATGCTTAATGTCTGCGCCGTTTTCGTCTCCCGTCTGAACGATGACACTCTGGTGGCCGGCTCGAAATTGAAAACCGACGCATCTAAATGCAGCGACTCCGGTCTGGTTCTCAACGGCAGGGAAGCCCTGTAGAGATTCGAGGACTTGTTTGCACTGACCGGCTCCTGATTGAACTGGTAGTTGAGTCGTAGCGATCTGGAATGTCCGACCATCGGTTTTGGTCTGTGGTTCTCCGGGAACTGTTTCGTCACTGAGTCAGGGGAATGACTAGAACACAATTAAAATTATGATGTGTCCATTTACGATTTATTGGTCTATTCTACGTCCATCATGCCAGGAACGTAAACTGAAAATTTGATGCAATGTAATAAATAAATTAAATAAAAATTACCATGCAGCTATGGGACGGAAAAAGTACCTGGAACATCTCAGATTGTGCTCTTCGCACTCGGAAGACGGATGATCAACATCCGACTCCTCTTTGTTGTTTAGTGATAATTTAGTGCTCTTCTGCAATTATGAAAGAGTTAACATAAAAACGTTTTGTTTTAAATTCACTTACTCTTGTATGTATGGTTTCAATGTGCGCCAGTTGATCGTGTCTTTGGGCAACGACGCAGGAAATCTTCACGTAGACATACAGCATCACCATCATGGGAATGAAGAAGGATCCCATGGCCGAGAATATGACGTAGCCTGTATTTCTGTTATATCTGCACACTTTGTTGTCGTGCTTTCCTGGTTCGTACCTGGAAATTATTCAGCTATTCAGGCCGTTGACTCCTTTATGGGGATGTTAATTAATTGTAATTTTTTATGTAGGCTTGTTAATAATGAGAGAGCGTTTACGTTGACAAAAACTAATTTGTTAATGGTGTATTTTTAGGTCGTTAATGGATTATCACCGCAAAATCGGGGGCGCAAACGATAAATTATGACACGGAATATGGAAAATAATAGAATTGTGAAACACTTTCATTAACGGATTAATTGTTAATGCAGTTTTCTAACAGAAGTAATTTGTTTCCCGTATGCACGTATTTGCACAAATGTGCATTTGGAAACTTTTTAATGAACGAGTTAATGTTGGTAATGTGTTAAGTTATAAGGCACACTGAGCAAAAGTTAAATACTAAAATTTCAGTCAGTTCAATTTAGTTTGGAGTATAATTATTTTAAAAACTTGATTTAAAAATAAAATTTTAAATATACTAAGTACTTTATATTTTATTTGACTTGTTATTAATTATTAACAAAATATTTTCCTCGTAATAGAGAAGTTACATTTGCCTAAACCAATTTTATGTGACACCCATGGTATTTTTCTCTTAGATAAAACGTACAATCAACAGAGCAGTTTATATTCCCCTGACTCATTACCGATCTGTTTGCACATAGTTCGCCCATAATCCAACGTACACACGTCCTTTACCCTAACGACCCGACATTTGTCTATCCAACACGGAGAAACAATCGACCAAAATCGGGCCCATTAATAAACCATTTCGAAACATCCTCGCATCACCCGGCATTAATTCTTCACCGAGACGTATTCGCCCCGCATTTAATTACGGCCAGTTTTTAATTGCTACGCCAATTACACAAATGATCACGCATTGTGTTCCTGGCGCGGTATTTACGGGCAACCGACATTGCATTTTGTTAATGCGGTTGCATAAGAAAGAACGCGCCCGGTGGCGTTATCTGACAGTGCAAAACGGTACTGTGATTAGTTACAACTGATGTAGCGGAACATGGAAATGAATATTAAGCGGGATAAACTGAACTGAATCGAATTTTATGAGTTTACACACTGATAAAACTGACGGGCAGTGCATTAAGTTAACTTATGCATTTGAATGCCGATAAAACTAATCATGTACAGGTTTAATTGATTGAGACGAACTTAACGTACGACTAGTCGTACATAGTGGTGTGGTCTGAGTCTCATTAGCAGCTAGTTTACACAATGTAGTTGTGGATTTGACAAGCGTCCTGGATAGATGCTTTAACCTAATGATCCGTTGTTTGCTGCGGTATGATATCATGAATACATATTGCCGGGGAACCGTCGATAAACCTTGATGTTCAATCAAACGTTGGATGAACGTTGTTAATGTTTTCTTGGATCGGTTTCAATGGTTTTGCTTTTAGTGTATTAGTTATCTTTTGGTTTAGTAATTGATACTTATTTGCTGAATTTAATTAATTAATGTAATCATTATGAATTATGGATTGTATCAATTTTAATCATCCTTTGTGCGTAGAAGATTTAAAGTATTCCCTTCAAATAATACGATCACCGTTTTTAATATCGCATATTTTATCTAATCCAATTTTGTTAAGCTTGAGTCTGATTACTTTGTACAAGTCTATTAAGTTTCCAGTGTAATTGATAAGTATAATAAATAACTGTTTGTAATATTAATGAATGACGCAGACACACAAAAACGGGCAACGTTTCTTCAAGTTTGTCATTCATCTTGGTGCGCATCCGCCAGAAACGGTAATGATTTGATGGATCGCCCTAAATTAATTACGAAGTCCCAGACACATTAAAACTAACACAATAATTCACCGGACACATTAACCAACTTAACCGCCGGCTTAACTTAATAAATCCAATATGATCGGCGTTTAAGCGGTTCAGCGGCCAGACGAAATAAATACCACCCGTTATTCAACCACATTTTATTAATTAATAAAACTCGCATGCACATAATTAAACCGAGTGGAGTTGGAAATTAATTAAATTCTGTATGTATGCGCCAAGTTCTTGGCTTCGGCGGATTTATGAACGCATTAATCTGCTTATTAAGTTTCGCCCTTGAAAGAATACAGGAAATTGATTTAAGCACTGTGTGTGCGGTGGATGTGCAGTTTGTTATGTTGACTGAATAACGTCCTTAAACTGCGGTTATCATTTAACCGGCTGTCGGAAAGTGAGTAATAAACGGATGGAGTTATGCCCCCGGAGTCCATATTTTTAAAAATAAATGTACCGAAGTTCGTGATTTAATGGAGGAGAGATTGTAAAGTTCGCACACGGCATTTGTATAATATTTTCCCTGTTTATTTCGGTCCGATTTCGAAGGGCGTGACTGTAATAAAAAAAAGCTAGTCCAAATTAACTTTCCCTTTTCCTTTGTTCCCGTTAACAATTTACTTTTTGTCTTCCTCCCTTCATTTCCATGACCGACGATAAAAAACAAACCACAGCGGACCCCGTTAGGTTTAAACGTCCGTAAATAATGATCTTACCATCCGAACATCGGGGGACAAGTGATGAGTGCGGAACTAACCCATACGACCAGGATCATGGTGAAGGCGAGCCGTTTCGAACGTCGCTTCCTTGAATAACTCAGTGGCTGCGTCACGGCCAGATAGCGGTCCACGCTGATCGCGCACAGACTCAGGATGGACGCGGTGCAGAGCAGGATGTCCAGCGACACCCAGATGTCGCACATTACCCAGCCCAACTCCCATTTACCTAATTTTAATAAAAAAAATGTAATGGAGTTTGCGACGGTTGGAAGTGGGACTGTTCAAGGTCGTAGATGCGCAAAGCCATCACTGCGCACCTAAGTCCCAGTCTCAACATGTTGACAATGTGAAAAATAGCAGGATGTGTTACAATTATAATAATTGCAAAATAATATACTTGTGACAGATGAATGATTAATTGAATTCGTTTATGTGAGAACTAGGAGTGACATATTGTTGATGATAAGATAAATTATTAATGAAAAAATAATTAGAGATTAATGGATGGAACTAACAAAAACACATAATGCGTTATATTCGTTATTTTCCATACCCATTAAACTGTAGGCGACGGCTGGTGGCATGACGAATATGCCGACAAGCCAATCGGCGACCGCCAAAGACATGACGAAGCAATTGGTGACCGTTCTCAGCCTTCTGGTGGTGATGACGGCGAGTATGACAAGAGTGTTGCCGATGATGACAATGACGATGACGACGCTGAGCAGGCCGGCCAATGCCATGTCCTGCATGTGCTTGTTGGCGTTCGTGTGGGCGGTGTTGTTGACGACGGTGGCGTCGGTCGTTGCGACCGTCAGGCCGTTCGGGCCCGACGCGCCGGTCGCCGTCTCCAGGCTGCTGCTGCTCTCGTTTGTCATCTGTTGTCATTTCTGTTGCGGGAAAGAATCAGTCAGAAAACATTTTCATTGAACTGTTTGTGGAAGAAAATCCGATTAATTTTTATACAGCTTAATTTATTTCCAATTCATTACTTTTAGTCTGTTTTGTTGAACTCTTCCATACGTTTTTGTGTAGTTTAATTCTTATCTTAAGGAACATTTTTAGGCGTAGATGGTTTCCCCGCGTTATCAAACAAATTTTACTTTTACATACAATTTTAAATTGAATATTCATTCAATACCGCATTATGGCGTAGATAAGATTGATTATTATAAATATTCACTGGGATATTTTAGCAGTTCAAACCTTGAAAATGAACTTATAATGTTTGTTAAATCAATATTTGGTTTGATAAAGAAAATTATGCCTTTTTTGTCAATAAACAATTTATCAAATGTATAACTATCTTAATAGTCTAAATCGAAATCACGATAATTTATGTTTACACGACCCAAACATTTGAGCAGAAATCAAATAAATAGTAAAACAAACAGTTTTAGACGTGGATATCAACAAATAGAATAATTGTAGCGTGTTGCAATGTCTATATTTATAAAAATCACTAAAAGCTAACTATGCACGTATATTACTAATTATATATTGTAATTTTATCAAACACACGTCAAAAAAAACTATTCATACAAGATAAGATTTTTGATTATCGTGTTGGCGCACGTGAGCCCATAAATAATTGAAATGTTTTTGTGTAACGACAAAAATCTGTGATACCATGTGAAAAGCACAACTGTAAAATCCACAAAATTTGATGAATGATACATCAATCAAATACCAAATTCCATTTGTTTTCCAATTTTTCGTATTAATAATGAACACGAAACGATGTGTTTATTATAAAATATTGCAGTGCGAAATGCTGTTTGAAAATATCGATTAAACTATTAGCCGGAACAACAACAAGGGCGATATTGTTTTTAATTCCCGTGTGCGGAAGCGAGCCGCTAAAAATTTATTTCATTGAGCAATTTCGTTTATCAGTTTTCATTAAAGTCTTTTGGAAAACATAACGTAATATTTATCGGTTGTTCATTTTTTGTACGTGTTACTCCATTCAGTCGTTTTATCTGTTCTCCACTTTATGTTCTATCTTTGGTAGCTGCTGGTCGGGAAGTCTGAACCGCAAACCGAAAACCATTTAGAGAACGGGAAACCGCAACGTAATTCATTCAGAAACTGATGCAACTAATGCAATTATAATATTAATGGTTAACAATCATTTTTTATGAGGACAGACAAACATACTTGATAAAGAAACACATTAATGCAGTTTATTTGTACTATTATGGAAAGTGACATGTATAATTTATTGTCACCTGAGTAAAAGTCGTACAAGTTCTTATATATTGATTATATGTATATTACAGAAACATTTCAAAATGTTAAATGGTTTGTTATAAAAGTCCAACATTTCTCAACATTCAAAACAGTGCAGTTCTTCCAAATCCTTTATTAGAGAGAGGTTAAACAATTTTTATGTTATTATATATTATTATATAAATAATTTACTTATAGGGATTCTAATAGTATAATATTCTGAACATGCAGTTCAGTTTTTAAAACTTTCTTCATTTATTGAACTTATGTCTGCACCTTGGAATTCATTTTTCGTCTGTACGAAACTTAAGGCAATGTCTACTTCATTGTAGTATTTTATTATTAATTACCCATTCTGAACGGGCAATATAATCGACGAGGACAATAAATAATCACAAAATAAAATTAACAAATGTTTATTAGCTTTCATTTCATATATTCTTGGATAAGTACTCCAAGTCCTTCAGTTGTGGGAGATCACCCACTTATTGTGTCTGTGAAAAAATACTCTCATATCCTTGAGGGACAGCTGCTTCCATATACTCTTGAGAATATGCAGTATCTATATATACTTGAGAAGCAGTTGCCAAAATGATAAAAATAAAACAAATTAAAGGAATTTTTTGTGAATTTTAAGAAAATAAACTTTTTTATTCCCTTATATCTACTTTAATAATCACTAAATCTGTTTTTGTTATTGCCTCATATTTACAAAGTAACGTATTATTATAACTAACTGAAAAAAGCATATAATTTGTTAAAGAAAAGCTTGAGATAAGGATTAAACGAAAACTAAATTTATAGCCAATAAAAAATTATTAAAAGACATTTTATTATTTTTTCTCAACTTCAAAAGTATAAAAATTAAGTAAATAAGTATTAAAATTAAAATAAACTATATTCAAGTTTTGGAAAATTGAATTTTGAGAGAAACATCATGCACGACAGAGACACTAAAGTCTGTAAAATTGCTTCGTAGTGGGAACTTTTATTATCTCTCTCATGCATGATGTCTCTCTCAAAATTCAGTAGGATCAATCCAATCGATCCAATCAGTACATTGAACAAATACGAATACTATAATACCATAGAATATTTTGTTATTGTTATTGACTTCCGCAATTTTATAGCTCTACTCATTTAGAATCGAATTACTACTAGATTGTGCATAGGTGTGACTTATGGTTTTACTCATTTGGAATTGGGTTGCTATAATTTTACAACAACTTAATATTTATTTTAAAACTTTTCCAGTTCTTACTTATTGGACATCATCACGTGGCTATTTCTATGCCTTTCTGTTAATTCTCACCTGTCACCTGGTATGTAATGTAAGTGAAATTTGAATTAACGGATATACAATCCATCAAAACAATAACAAAGTTATATTAAGGTGTTAGGAATATTATTTTTATTATATTATGCATAATATAATATCTGACCACCTGATAGACAATCAACTGGCAAACAAAGAAAAACAGACTACCTTGCTTCATTATCTTTTAATTCAATTGGTTTGAATTAGAGCCACATGTTTGATGGAATATGACACAAAAAAGTTACTTAAAATACATAAAACCATTATTAAAATGGAAATGATAGAAACTAAGTAATAATTATATTTCTTGCTCTTTTAAATTACAAAAATATATATATTTGGACCTATTACCTTTTTTACTTTTTTGGGCTCTATTATGGTAAATATTATAAAAATATGTTTTATATT
The DNA here is from genome assembly GCF_024364675.1 of Aethina tumida. NCBI lineage: Eukaryota > Metazoa > Arthropoda > Insecta > Coleoptera > Nitidulidae > Aethina > Aethina tumida. The sequence continues at coordinate 13,787,228 of NC_065439.1, forward strand.
TAGAATTGTGTTACTAAAATCTATAACAGTGGAATTTCCTAATTATTCGAAATTATCTCTCCTCGATTTAAATTTATAGACATTTATAATTGGGTTGCTGTAATTTTACAACAGCTTAACATTTATTTGACAACTTTATCAGTTCCTACTTTGGTCATTTTATTGCCTTTCTATCAATCCTTACCTGTTCCCTGCTGAGAGGTAAGGAGGTGCGACTTCCTCGAATTACAGTTTTAGACATTTAAAATTGAGTTGTTGCATTTATATGACGCTTAATATTAATTTTACAACTTTACTAGTTTATACTTGGTGATTTCTATGCCTTTCTGCTTATCCTTACCTGTACACCTTTTATGATTACTACAATATAAGTGAAATGGGGATAATAGTTATGTAATCAACCAAAAATCGTTTTTAATAACCATAAAAAAGACACATTAAGGTGTTAGAAATATAAGTTTTATATTATTTTATTATTATTTATTTATTTATTTATTTATTATATATAATATAAATCTGACCACAAGCTGATTGACAAATAAAAAAAAAACAGATTTCCTTGCTTCGCACATACTTATTAGAATATAAATAAAATATCAAGGAAATAATCGAAACTAATAATTATATTTCTTGTTCCAAATAATATTGGGACCTTTTTACTGTTTTAGGCTGATAGGCTGATAAACATCAACATACTATTGTTGATGCGGTCATATTAAGTATCACTTATTTTTATATATCTCCTAAAAGTTATGTTAAATAAATAAATAATAATTTTAATAATAAATTTTAATTAATAAATTTGATGAGTAAAAATTATCTTGAATAATGGATTACTATGAATTTATTAATTTTGATAACACACCTCTACATATGTTTTAATATTATTTTTTCAGAATTATATACAGAGTATTTCATAACATTTTTTCATTCACTTATAGCTAATTTAATAATCTCTAAACCTGTTATTGGTTCATATTTACATGTAATATTATAACTAGAGACAGGACAAAAAAATTAACAAAGGGTTGAAAAAAGAATAAATTTTGTTAAAAAATATTTTAAATATTAAACAAAAACACAGCCTTGTTACGTAGCTTTTAAAATAAAAGTTTTGAAAAATTTAACACATTTTCGTTTTTTATCTTATTATTATACGTTATTGTCGACAAGAACTCCCTAATTACAAGACAATTATTACAAGACACATATACCAATCGAAAACCGTTCAATCCGATTGAATTTTGAGAGAGACATCATGCACGACAGAGACACTAAAAGCCTGTAAATTTGCTTCGTAGTGAGAATTTTTTACTGTCTCTGTTATGCATCATGTCTCTCTCAAAATTCAGTACGATAACTTAATATTTATATTAACTTTTCCGGTTCGTAATTATTGGACATCATCGCGTGAATTATTAAGGTGTTAGGAATATTATTTTTCTCACTACCTCGGTCGAAAATACGTATTTTGCTCCCCGGTTCCACGACAGAAAATAGTACTTTTCTAAAAAAAGTACAAAAATAGTATACACTACACGGGAAGAAAGTTTGAGAGCGCTGCCCTGCGTAGTGTAAAATACTATTTATTATACTATGTATAATATCTGACCAGCTGATCGAAATTAGTTGGCAAACAAACAAAAACAGACTACCTTGTTTCATTATCTTTCAATTTAATTTGTTTGTTGCCACATATTTGATGGAATGTAACACAAAAAAGTAATTAAAACCAATTGTTAAAAAAGGAATAATAGAAACGAACTAATAATTATATTTCTTACTCTTTCAAATTAAGAAAAAATATTTGGACCTATTACCTTTTTACTTTTTTGGACTCTATTATGATAAATATTAGTAAAAATATCTTCGATAATGGATTACTATGAATTAATTTTGATATAACACCTTTACACTTGTTTTAATATTTAGAATTGTGTTACTAAAATCTATAACGGTGGGATTTCCTAATTATTCGTAATTACCTCCCCTCGATTTACAGTTACAGATATTTATAATTGGGTTGCTGTAATTTTACGAGAGCTTAACATTTATTTGACAATTTTACCAGTTCCTACTTGACATAATCGTTTGGTCATTTCATTGCCTATCTATCAATCCTTACCTGTTCCCTGCTGACAGGTAAGGATGTGTGACTTCCTCGAATTACAGTTTTAAACATTTAAAATTGGGTTGCTGTAATTTTACGACAACTTAACATTCATTTGACAATTTTACCAGTTCCTACTTGACATAATCCTTTGGTCATTTCATTGCCTTTCTATAAATCCTTACCTGTTCCCTGCTGACAGGTAAGGATGTGTGACTTCCTCGAATTACAGTTTTAGACATTTAAAATTGGGTTGCTGTAATTTTACGACAACTTAACATCCATTTGACAATTTTACCAGTTCGTACTTGACATAATCGTTTGGTCATTTCATTGCCTTTCTATCAATCCTTACCTGCCCACTGGTGACAGGTAAGGAGGTGTGACTTCCTCGAATTACAGTTTTAGACATTTAAAATTGGGTTTTATTTTACGACTGCTAAATATTAATTAATATTAAATATTTTACAACTTTACTAGTTCCTACTTGGTGATTTCTATGCCTTTCTGTTCATCCTTACCTGGACATCTTGTTTAATTGCTACAATATAAGTGAAATGGGGATTAATAGTTATGCAATCAATCAAAAATCGTTTCTAATAACAATAACAAAGACCATTAAAGTGTTAGGAATATAAGTTTTATATTATTTTATTATTATTTATTTATTTATTATACATAATATAAATCTGACCACAAGCTGATTGACAAATAAAGAAAAACAGACTTCCTTGCGACGTACATACTTATTAGAATATGAATAAAATATCAAGGAAATAATCGAAACTAATAATTATATTTCTTGTTCCAAATAATATTTTACTATTTTAGGCTTTAATATTAAATTTTAATTAATAAATTTGATGAAAACATAATATGAGTAATAATTATCTTGAATAATGGATTACTATGAATTTATTAATTATGATAACACACCTCTACATCTGTTTCAATATTATTTTTTCAGAATTTAACACAGGGTATTTACAACATATACTGAAACAAAAGAGGCTCATTAAATGGATAAATTTATTAAAAACTTAAATCAATAAACATTGGGTTTCGAATGCGAATATCTTCTGAATGGTTAGAGTAATCGATTAAACACAGAAGACCTCCATACTACATGTTCCTATAAATCGATTTATACTTTTTATACTTCCATAGACCCGTCCAAATTTTTTTACTATTACACCTCTCAATAATATAATAAAAATAATAATGTTATGGTCACTTATCTGGGATTGCGTCCCTCGGAGACAAAATTATCTATGACCCATCCAATAATGTTTTTCATGCCCCACATGTCATCGAATCGAGTCGAAAACAACATTGCCGTAACACAGTTACCGGGCCTGGACCCGAAGATTGGATTAAAGCGAAATTTATTTTTCTTTGTCCGTACGAACGGCTCGTGACCTTAATGCCGTCGAAATTTCCGTTCCTGAAAAATTACCTCCTGTCCCGAACTGAACGTCATTAGCGCACCCCTAAATATCACCAGCGAAAGGCTTACGAAACAAATTAACGTTTTCGCGAAACCGTCGCCGAAACATCCGAGATGGTTTAAGTGGCGTAACTTTTCTGTAAATATTTAACGTGCCCTCGTGCTTCACACCACTTTGTCCGGCTTTTTAATGTCGGAGATGAGTCTTAACGGTGATCGCACGGTCCCGATGTACTCGAGAACTGGAATGTCTGAGGGTTTTTATTAAGATACTTTATTTTATCGGGAATAATTTGCTGAAATTTGAACGTGCATTTTTGTTGGGGCGGTGTTAAGAGAGTCTCCTGACGATGTTTCATTTTGATGTACAAGCTTTTGTTTTGTTTGTTGGTAAGTCCAACATCTATCAACATTCAAAATAGTACAAACTAATTAGAGAAAAGTTAAACTAAATTAAATATTTTATTATATATTAATCTAAATAGGAATACTATAAATAATTAAAAAATAATAATTCTGAACACGTCAAGTTCTAAAGCTTTCTCAAATTATTGAACGTATATCTGCACCTTGAACTTCATCAAGTGGAGCTACGTTCACATATCCCAACCGAAGAACTTCACCAACAATCCTGTTATGTATTCTTGTGATAAAGAATCTTCTATGCATTATTGTCTTGAAGGACCTGGCGTGGTTACTTGGGTTGAAGGGCTTGTCATGGCTACTTGTGTTGAAGGGTCTGCCATGTATTTTTGATGAAACTCCTGCCATTTATTCCTGTACTGAAGATCCATCTTCTAATTTTGGACTTTGCCACACGGTTCTTAAACCATATCTATATTTGGCTTACAGTTAAATGGAAACGACTTGCCAATCCCTTTAATTGGTTTTTTATGGTCAGAAAATATCATCTTTAAAAGATGTAATTGCTCCCTTTCCTTTTTTTGTACATTCGTCATTTTCAAAATCTCGTTCCTTTTTGGATTACAAGGAACTACTTTTGATAATAGCCAAAAACGTATTCTATGGTTATTACCTTAAGTTTTTACATGAATCTAACTTTAAATTAATATGTAAATACAAATTGTATTAGCCATGCACGGCCAACAGTTAAGTTGGGAGAACTCCATAGACGACAAGAAGCCGTTTGTGACCTTTTCAAATTTAATTACGGTCGAATTCTTGTGAAAACGGCCGAAAATAAAGGCGTGTTATGCACGAATCGGTGCGTTTTGTTAGCGGCTCTTAAATTTCGGGAATTTTATTAAAGAGTTTGGGAAGAATGCGGCAGGGGTTCGTGCTTCATTGCAATTTGTCGAAACTCGGTATAAATAAAAAAGGTTAACGATTTTATTCACAGACAAATTCCAATGATAACACAAACAAACGAAATTTGAACTGAAAAAGTAATTGAAAAAAACTATATGATGTCTAAATTTTAAGTTATTTATGTGAAGCTAATATTAGTCCAGGATATTCATATTCAGTAAAATAAAACACTCTCAAAAAATAAAGGGTCACAAAATTCAAAACTGTACTATCTAGAGTGATTGCTCCCTTGTGTACGTATTTCCCTTTCCTTTTTTTTGTACATTCGTCATTTTTAAAATCTCGTTCCTTTTTGGATTACAAGGAACTACTTTTAGATAATAGCAAAAAACGTATTCTATTTAAGTTTTTACATGAATCTAACTTTAAATTAATATGTAAATACAAATTGTATTAGCCATGCACGGCCAACAGTTAAGTTGGGAGAACTCCATAGACGACAAGAAGCCGTTCGAAATTAAAATTTTTTTAATCTATTGTTAACAGTATGTATTACAATTGCTCTTTCATTTAATTGGATGTTTTGATTTTTTGCGATTTATTATTTGGTTAATTCATTTAATAGAATACCTAAAAATTCCAGGTAGATTTTTTTAAATATATTGTCGGGTAAATACATGCAATATGCAAGAAGCAACGCAATAGCTTGAACGAAGATCAATAATTTCAAAATTAAATTGTTGACATAGATCACCAATCAGATGGATACATATAATGTACTTGATGTGTATCATTCACAAATGGACAATAACTTGATGATTGTAAGTGGATATTCGCCACAAGCGTCCAGCAGTGGATATTCGCCACAGGAAGAATGCAACAGTGGATATGCACAGGAAGAATGCAACAGTGGATATGCACAGGAAGAATCCGACAGTGGGTATTCACAACAAGTCTCCGACAGTGAGTATTCACAACAAGTCTCCGACAGTGAGTATTCACAACAAGTCTCCGACAGTGAGTATTCACAACAAGTCTCCGACAGTGGGTATTCACAACAAGTCTCCGACAGTGGGTATTCACAACAAGTCTCCGACAGTGGGTATTCACAACCAGTCTCCGACAGTGGATATTCGCAACATGAACCCAACAGCGTATATCCACAAGGGGGATACACTAACGTGTGTCACACTAGTAGTCCAGATGTGTATCATCAACAAATGGGCAATAACTTGAAGATTGTAGGTCAGCAAGTTATTGATCCCAACGTGAGTCCATACATTAATGCATGTTTAAAAAAACGAAAACGTCATACGTTTACTAGAGGACAGCTGGACATATTGGAGAAGACTTTTCACACAAATAAAAAACCAACCAAGGAAATGTTGGATGATTTGGCACAACAATTGGGCTTGAGCCCGTACCAAATAAAAATTTGGTTTAAAAATCGTGTAGCAAAGTTGAGAAAATCAGGGAATATTGATAATGTACATCAGGATTATATGACTGGATCACTACAACAAGCGTCCAGCAGTGGATATTCGCCACAAGCGTCCAGCAGTGGATATTCGCCACAAGCGTCCAGCAGTGGATATTCGCCACAAGCGTCCAGCAGTGGATATTCGCCACAAGCGTCCAGCAGTGGATATTCGCCACAAGCGTCCAGCAGTGGATATTCGCCACAAGCGTCCAGCAGTGGATATTCGCCACAAGCGTCCAGCAGTGGATATTCGCCACAAGCGTCCAGCAGTGGATGGACGCCACAAGCGTCCAGCAGTGGATGGACGCCACAAGCGTCCAGCAGTGGATGGACGCCACAAGCGTCCAGCAGTGGATGGATGCCACAAGCGTCCAGCAGTGGATGGATGCCACAAGCGTCCAGCAGTGGATATTCGCCACGAGCGACCAACAGTGGATATGCACAGGAAGAATCCAACAGTGGGTATTCACAACAAGTCTCCAACAATGGATATTCGCAACAGAGACCCAACAGTGTATATCCGCAAGGGGGATACACGAATGTGTGTCACACTAGTCCAGAAGATGTCAGTCCAGATGAATTTTTTCGTCGACTTTCACCTCATGATATGGAATACATAAGTAGAATTGTGGTAGAGGACTGTGTGAAGTATGTACATATGTATGTACTATCGCGTTCATAAGTGGTCTGCCACTTTCCGAAGCGCTTGACCTCGACCGTCACATTCTGTTACAGTCTATTATTTCGGTCCGCGTAAAAATTAAAAACTGAATCTGTATAAGTTTTGACACGGTAAAAGGGGTAACGATTTTACAAAACAACATGCCACACTATAAACAGGGTTGTAAGGATTGGATCACGGCAAATTATGAACTAATTTTGTAAACATTAGTTATTCAGAAAATATTTGTTGTGTTTTATTGAAATTGTAATGATAACTATAATATTTAAAACGATTATTTAAATAACAAATATTAAATTAATCTTAATTAATATTATTTTGATTTTTTACTAAGTAAATATTTTTAAAAATGATTTAAATTAGTATTTGAGCTAATGTGATATATTTTAAAAATATTTAAAAGATTACATACAAGAAATAAAAATTAACTATTTTCATAACAAAACCAAGTATTTACGATATGTAAAATAGTGCATATTAAAACATTTTAAATGTTATGAAATAATACACCCAGTTATTTTTTAAAAACTTTATTTTGTGGACAATTTTGTTCTTAATTTTTTTATGTAGATTAAAATTAAAAGAATAAATTAACAATAGTTATTAACAATATAACACATACACAATATATATAACAGAATTCGGATACATGAACACTTTGGTTTGTTCAAAAAGATCCTCACTCTTGTTTTTCATTTATTTGAACATTATTTGTTATTGTATCTTATAACTCATCCATGATTTGTAATCTGTTTCTGTAAATGGTATTCATTAAATGTCCAAACAAAATGTAGTCCAAAGGAGTTGAGGGGATCTCGGTGGCCAAATTTATCTACCAGTGTCTCATCAGAGTGTTCTTCAAGAAAACGTTCCGTTGTTTTTGCAGTATGGACAAGAGCATTATAACATTAAAAACACTCATTTGTGATTCATCATAGCGAAGTCGGTATTGTTCAGCAAACTCCAAACACATATTGTAATTGCTTTTCATTTATTGTTTGAACACCATTTGTTATTGTATCTTATAACTCATCCATGATTTGTAATCTGTTTCTATAAATGGTATTCTTTAAATGTCCAAACAAAAAGTAGTCCAAAGGAGTTGAGGGGATGGATACCCGCGGCCAAATTCCTCTACAAATTACTCATCAGAGTGTTCTTCAAGAAAACGTTTATTTAAATTGTTTGAGATTCTGTACGTAATATTATACAAATATATAGATATTTGAAAAAAAAAATAAATAAATGGAATTACTAAATTATATACTACTTAATTTTTATTATAATTATAATATTTATGTCTATATGTGCATTTTGTATTCGGAACGTTACTGCTGTATATATTAGACGCGAAGTAAACAAGTGTTTCTTTTTGTCTTTTTTATATCGCATTATTAAAATTGAATATAAGAAACTAACTACGAATCTACAACATTGTTGTTGATACATAATTTGAAATTAATATATGACATATAATTCACAAAATTAATGACGCGTTTCGATTCGAAAACCAATACGTAGTAAAACTAAAACGAGCACTCGTTCCTAAATCTAAACTATCTCAGACCCCAGAAAGTCGGTTTCCAGAACGGCCATAATGTTTCCCAGTTCACAATTCATTTTATAATCACAAAATTGTATTTATTTTATTGTATGGAACATTTGCAATATAAATTTTTAAAATTAAAATACTTGATAACAAATGTTATATTATAATGAAAAACCTAAAACATTAAATTATATACTCGAGATCTTTTTAACAATATCATGCAGTTTATCATTGAACTATATGTAGAGGCTCTCTTCCTCCGCTACATATACAGTTCCTTAAAAAATAAATAATAAAAATAAAATTGTTGTACCAAACCGAAAAACAAAAAAAAAACGCACCCAAACTTTGATATCAACAAACATATACAACACTGGGGGCATAAACATATTCTCCCAATTTTAGTTCTTACCGAAATATTTAGCTCTCTAGCTATTTTAGAAATATTTTTTCCTTGTTGATTTAAAAAGACAATTTTAAGGCGTTTTTCCTCGTTTAAATTCATGTTCGCTGTACAAAGGTTCGCATTCAATTGACAACACATTTAGGAATCGCATCTTACGATGTGGTGGGGAGTCGGCACTGCCGAGACGGTAGTGCACGGTAATACAGAATGTGACCGTTTACGGCCTGACGTCAGGAAAGTGGCAGACCACTTATGAACGCGATAGTACAAAGTTACGGGACAATATGAGTAAAATATAAATAATTCTATTTAATCTCAATAAATACTTCTACTAAATACAATTATGTATTTAGTTAACTTTAGCGTACTAAAGTATTAGTAGCTTAGTAATAAATATAGACATATAGAATGTATAATGTACAACAAAACTGTACTATCTAGAGTGCTCAGAATATTGCGATTTTGAATAGATTCAACAAATAAATGTATCCAGCAGTAACAAATGGTAGATTTATAATGTGGGTTTCATGTATATTAAAATATTCAAAAAGATGGAAGATATTTTGTTTCAGAAAATTGTATTTCACTTTAAATCAGTGGTATTCAGTACAGCTAAAGCAGTTGAATTTTTCAAAGTATAAATTTGGGTTAGTTATTTCCAAAACAATCTGCAAATAAAATAAAAATGTTTCTTTACTATACTGTATATAAAAATCAACAACCCCCTTAAAGTCATCTCCACAACTATATTTTAACAATATAAACAATAATATATAAATATAAAATAAACAATATAAACAATAATGTATAAATGTATATATATATATACACACATATATAAATAAATAATATATATATACATTTGTAATGAATTTATATAAGAAATTTAATCTTACACAAAACCATATTTTTAATATGCAGTGTGGTATATATCGAATATATATAAATATATGCACATTCACAATTCTGGGAAAAAATTAAAAATCATAATGTTTTTAGGATGTTTACTTTTTAAATTAAGTGGATAATGGTTTAAACAACTGTCAAAAATACACAAATTACCTTATTTTTTAAATATTATTGGAACATTATACTAAGAGTATTATTATAATTTTACTAATACTGTTAATACATAACATAACGTTACTTTATCATTCCCAATTGTTCGGGGTTAACACGATTCATTTATTCATTTATTTATATAATATTTTTCATGATGACGTTACTGCATGGTAGTCATCCGGGTTTTGAATTTAAATTCCCGTGATTACGTCAAAAGTGCATATGTGAAAACTCAGCATGACCAATTGTGATATTCAAAGAACAATTATGTTAAAAATAATCACAATATACACAATTTAATATAATATTGTTTTAATTGTACTTGTTTCTAACGTGCCCCCGTGCTTCACACCATTTTGTCCGGCTTTTTAATGTAGGAGATGAGTCTTAAAGGTGATCGTACGGTCCTGATGTTCTCGAGAACTGGAATGTCTGAGGGTTATTATTAAGATACTTTATTTTATCGGGAATAATTTGCTGAAATTTGAACGTGCATTTTTGTTGGGGCGGTGATGTTACATTTTGTATATACATGCTTTTGTTTTGTTTGTTGGTAAGTCCAACATCTTTCAACATTCAGAATACTACAAACTAATTAGAGAAAAGCTAAAGTAATTTAAATATTTTATTATATATTAATCTAAATAGGAATACTATAAATAATTAAAAAATAATAAACCTAAACACGTCAAGTTCTAAGGCTTTCTCAAATTATCGAAGGTATGTTTGCACCTTGAAATTCATTTTGCCGCTGTATGAAGCTTAAGACAAGTTGAATAATTAAGAAATTTGATTGAATTTGATTTCCATCTTATGTGTTCACATATCCCAACCGAAGAACTTCACCAACAATCCTGTTATGTATTCTTGTGATAGTCTTCTATGCATTATTGAATCTTGAAGGGCCTGGCGTGGTTACTTGGGTTGAAGGGCTTGTCATGGCTACTTATGTTGAAGGGCCTGCCATGGGTACTTGTGTTGAATGGCTTGACATGGCTATATGTTTTAAAGAATCCACCATGTATTGTTGTTTTAAAGAATCAATCTTGCCATGTATTTTTGGTTGAAACTCCTGCCATGTATTCCTGTACTGAAGATCCATCTTCTAATTTTGGACTTTGCCACAGGGTTCTTAAACCATATTTATATTTGGCTTACAGTTAAATGGAAACGACTCGCCAATCCCTCTAATTGGTTTTTTATGGTCAGAAGATATCATCTTTAAAAGATGTAATTGCTCCCTTGTGTACGTATTTCCCTTTCCTTTTTTTTGTACATTCGTCATTTTTAAAATCTCGTTCCTTTTTGGATTACAAGGAACTACTTTTAGATAATAGCAAAAAACGTATTCTATTTAAGTTTTTACATGAATCTAACTTTAAATTAATATGTAAATACAAATTGTATTAGCCATGCACGGCCAACAGTTAAGTTGGGAGAACTCCATAGACGACAAGAAGCCGTTCGAAATTAAAATTTTTTTAATCTATTGTTAACAGTATGTATTACAATTGCTCTTTCATTTAATTGGATGTTTTGATTTTTTGCGATTTATTATTTGGTTAATTCATTTAATAGAATACCTAAAAAATTCCAGGTAGATTTTTTTAAATATATTGTCGGGTAAATACATGCAATATGCAAGAAGGAAGGCAAAAGCTTGAACGAAGATCAATAATTTTAAAATTAAATTGTTGACATAGATCACCAATCAGATGGATACATATAATGAACTTGATGTGTATCATCCACAAATGGACAATAACTTGATGATTGTAAGTGGATATTCGCCACAAGCCAGCAGTGGATATGCACAGGAAGAATTCAACAGTGGATATGCACAGGAAGAATTCAACAGTGGATATGCACAGGAAGAATCCAACAGTGGATATGCACAGGAAGAATCCAACAGTGGATATGCACAGGAAGAATCCAACAGTGGATATGCACAGGAAGAATCCAACAGTGGATATGCACAGGAAGAATCCAACAGTGGGTATTCACAACAAGTCTCTGATGTTGGGTATTCACAAAAAGTTTCTGATGTTGGGTATTCACAACAAGTTTCTGATGTTGGGTATTCACAACAAGTCTCTGATGTTGGGTATTCACAACAAGTCTCTGATAATGGGTATTCACAACAAGTCTCCAACTATGGATATTCGCAACAGGGACCCAACAGCGTATATCTGCAAGGGGGATACACTAATGTGTGTCACACTAGTCCAGAAGATGTCAGTCCAGATGTGTATCATCCACAAATGGACAATAATTTGATGATTGTAAGTCATCAAGTTATTGATCCCAACGTGAGTCCATACATTAACGCATGTTTAAAAAAACGAAAACGTCATACGTTTACTAGAGGACAGCTGGACATACTGGAGAAGACTTTTCACACAAATAAAAAACCAACCAAGGAAATGTTAGATGATTTGGCACATCGATTGGGCTTGACCCCGTACCAAATAAAAATTTGGTTTAAAAATCGTGTAGCAAAGTTGAGGAAATCTGGGAATATTGATAATGTACATCAGGATTATATGACTGGATCACTACAACAAGCGTCCAGCAGTAGATATTCGCCACAAGCGTCCAGCAGTGGATATTCGCCACAAGCGTCCAGCAGTAGATATTCGCCACAAGCGTCCAGCAGTGGATATTTACAGCAAGTCTCCGATGTTGGGTATTTACAACAAGTCTCCGACAGTGGGTGTAGACAACAAGTCTCCAACAATGGATATTCGCAACAGAGACCCAACAGCGTATATCCGCAAGGGGGATACACTAATGTGTGTCACTCTAGTCCAGAAGATGTCAGTCCAGATGAATTTTTTCGTCGACTTTCACCTCATGATATGGAATACATAAGTAGAATTGTGGTAGAGGACTGTGTGAAGTATGTAGATATGTATGTACAAAGTTACGGGACAATATGAGTAAAATATAAATAATTCTATTTAATCTCAATAAATACTTCTACGACGTACAATTATGTATTTAGTTATCGTTAGCGTACTAAAGTAGTAGTAGTTTTGTAATAAATATAGACATATAGAATGTATAATGTACTACAAAACTGTACTAGAGTGCTCAAAATATTGCGATTTTGAATAGATTCAACAAATAAATATATCCAGCAGTAACAAATGGTAGATTTATAATGTGGTTTTCATGTATATTAAAATATTCAAAGAGATGGAAGACAATTTTGTTTCTGAAAATTGTATTTCACTTTAAATCATATTTTAATGAATCTTCTGCGAATAACTTATAATATTGATTTCGAAAATGACACGTGGTATTCAGTGAGAAGAAAGAACTCAATATTTGACAAACAGAACAAATGCAGAAACATTTACAATAAATTATCAATAATATATAAATAACTGTGTAATTAATTAAAGTAAAAGATTCATCATATTAATATTGATTCGAAAGATTTAACTTAAGAAGTAAAAAACTCAATATTTGACAAATAGAACAAATATATTTGTAATGAATTTATATAATAAATTTAATCTTACCCAAAAGCGTATTTTTAATATGCAGTGTGGTATATCTCAAATATTAGAAAAAATATGCACATTCACAATTCTGTGAAAAAATTAAAAATGATAATGTTTACTTTTTAAATTAAGTGGATAATGGTTTAAACAACTGTCAAAAATACACAAATTACCTTATTTTACAAATATTATTGGAACATTATACTAAGAGTATTATAATTTTACTAATACTGTTAATACATAACATAACGTTACTTTATCATTCCCAATTGTTCGGGGTTAACACGATTCATTTATTCCACAGAATTACGAATCTGCATAATACAAATTTTATGCCCAGCTTTTAAATATGGCCCCCCATGTATAAATATCACTGAAAATTTGTTGTCTAATGTTGTGAATCAACATTTTGGAAACATGAGTGTACATAATCTTCACTAACCCTTTAAAAATATTATATTTATACTGGTATAAATATAATATTTATACTCGTATAAATATAATATAAATATAATATTTATACTCGTATAAATATAATATTTTTCATAAAGACGCTACTGCAACGTAGTCATCCGGGTTTTGAATTTAAATTTCCATGACCAATTGTGATATTCAAAGAACAATTATGTTAAAAATTATCAAGAATGTTATTAATATAATATTGTTTTAATTGTACTTGTTTCTCCCTATACATGTTGGTTACGCAAATTGTGGTACTCTCGGGATTCTTCCTCTGAATTTTTTTGAGTAAAATCACATTTATGTTTCTTATATATATCTCTTCTTAGATTTGAATCTTTTGAATCAATATTAATATGATGAATCTCTTATTTTAATTAATTGATTGTTGTTTATGAATTGTTAATTTATGTACTTTTATATATTTGTGTTGCTGTTCATAATTGATAAAAAGAATCCCATTCCCAAAGAAATACCGGCTTCAGTATTCGATGGAGTATCTACATGTAGATGAACAATAACTAAATTCATTTAATTTGATTAGTTATTAATAATAACAAAGAAATTGTTATTTGTCAAATATAAGATAATTTTTGGGCATGAATATTGAAGAAATCATACTAGAATTTTTTTTCCAGTAAATTTAATTACTCCACTGAATTAATCATTCCCTAAAATGGGTATATACAATATTTCGTAAAAAATTATGCACATTCGAAATTAATCCAGAACAATTCTGAAATATAAATTACGAAAAAGATAAAAAAATTGAATAGAACGGTGGAAGTAAATAGACAGTTGTTTTGACAGTTTAATCCATAAACTACTTAATTAAAAAAATAATTTCCTAAAAAGAATATTGTTTTCCACAGAATTATGAATGTGTATAATTTTTTGTGAAATTTGGTATGTACCACACAATTTGTTCTCATGTATAAATTTCATGAAACCTTGGTTGAGAGATGTAAATATTTTAAATTGTCTAAAATTGTAAGCCAATATCCCCACCTTGTCATTACAGTGAAGAATCACTATTCAGTGCATCATGGTGAGATACATGGTGGTTTAAGTGAATACCTGACAAATTCTAGGTAATTTTTTTAAAATAAATTGTCGATTAAATACATAAGATGTAGTATGCAATAAGCAAATTTTGAAACCAAACAAAAGTTTCAAATCTTTGATTCAGCAATGTATAACACCACTAATCAGATGGATGCAAATAATAGACTTGATGCGTGTCACACACGAATGAACAATAGATCAATCATGAAGTTATTGATTCTAATGTGAATCCGAATGTATGTATAAAAAAAAGAAAACGGCATATATATTCAAGAAGGGAGGTTGATATTTTGGAAAAGGTTTTTCATGTACACAAAAAACCATCCGTGGACATTGTGGATAATTTGGCCAAACATTTTTGTTTAACCTCCGACCAAATAAAAGTTTGGTTCAAAAATCGTATGGCAAAGTTGAAGAAATCAGGAAACCTTGATGGGCCTTCGCATCAGAATTATATGTTTGGATCACTGCAGCAGACACACAATAGTTTACACCAGCAACATGTACACAATGGTGTACACCAGCAGTACATGTACAATAGTGT
Source organism: Aethina tumida (assembly GCF_024364675.1). NCBI lineage: Eukaryota > Metazoa > Arthropoda > Insecta > Coleoptera > Nitidulidae > Aethina > Aethina tumida. The sequence goes on from NC_065439.1 coordinate 13,802,810, forward strand.
ACATCAGAAACAGTTGTACAATAGTGTACAAGAGCAACACACTCACAATAGTGTAATTCCTCAACAGGAATTCGCTGGTGTAATTCTTCAACAGGGATACGCTGATGTACACCTTCAACAGGGATACGCTGATGTACATCACCAACAGGGATACGCTGGTATGTACCCGCAATAAGGATATACGAGTGTATCTCAACTAGAGACACAGTAGTGTGTGTACCAGTGTCATTCCACCAGAAATAAAAGAAGTTCATAATAGAGAAAAAAAATGAGTAGAGATATGCAATAGGAAGCAAGATAAGCCAGATGAACATATGTTTATATTTTATTTAATTTCAATAAATACTTCTAGAATATGAGTGTGCTTTATTTATCGTTCAGTTTGTTATCAAGATTAGACATTGCTTACATATTGTAAAATGTGTACAGCGTGCAAAAGTATCAAGTATAATTGTACAACAGATAATTGACACATTTTTAATCCATTTACAATGACTTTAATTATTGCAATTAAAATGTACTTATGTTTATTGTTTTTTCCACTTATTGTTCCATCTATTGTTTAAAATAATATTATTTTTTACAAAATAACATTAATACAAAATATTACAATTTAACTGTTTAACATACAAGAAAAACAGTCGGTTTCTAACAAAGATTCTCGTTTTATGTGTATTTTCGTACATGTAATTTTTGATTAATTAATTTATGATATTGAGTCATAATTTTTGTAAAAATTTTTGCTTTGTTGATTTTTATTAATTCGAGTTTCTATATGATGATAAATTAAATAAATAAATTCCTTTAATTTGATTAATTATTAATATTAATTACTGCAGGAAACATTATATCTATCATAATAATCATTCTAATTGTAATCATAAAATGATATTGATTTATAAAATGCTGTACAACTTTTGTTTAATGTTGCCTTGTATACCTAACCATATTTTATGAGTAAAGATAATAAACAAAAAATAGTGTTTCAAAAATATAAACATATAAGCAATAAATTTGCAGTGGTAAAGTCTTCTCTATTTTAGAACGTTTATAGTTATACACGAAATCTACATTCTACATTTATTATTATTGGATATTTAAATTTTCGGTATAATTGCTCAAAATAAACGCTCCAAATAGGACAGCTTTTTGTTTGATATTCTTTATTCTTTCAAAATGTCTGAACCAATGTTTTCAATTTCAATTATTTCACTTAAATTAAGAAATAAGTTAATATTAATTACATGATAATTAATTAATTTAATTATAATTAATAAATTTTAGGCCATTTTATTGTTAACAGTATGTAATACAATTGCTCTTTCATTTAATCGGATGTTTTGATTTTTTGCGATTTATTATTTGGTTAATTTATTTAATAGAATACCTAAAAAAATCCAGGTAGATTTTCTTAAATATATTGTCGGGTGGACATGTAATATGCAAGAAGCAACGCGAAAGCTTGAACGAAGATCAAAATTAACAACATTTCAAAATTAAATTGTTGACATAGATCACCAATCAGATGGATACATATAATCTACTTGATGTGTATCATCCACAAATGGACAATAACTTGATGATTGTAAGTCATCAAGTTATTGATCCTAACGTGAGTCCATACATTAATGCATGTTTAAAAAAACGAAAACGCCATACGTTTACTAGAGGACAGCTGGACATACTGGAGAAGAGTTTTCACACAAATAAAAAACCAAGCAAGGAAATGACGGATGATTTGGCAAAACGATTTGGTTTGAGCCCATACCAAATTAAAATATGGTTCAAAAATCGTATGGCGAAGTTGAAGAAATCGGGGAATTCATATAATCCACGACAGAATTATATGACTGGATCACTGGTTCCGAACAGTGCATATTCGCAACAGGTTCCGAACAGTGCTTATTCGCAACAGGTTCCGAACAGTGCATATTCGCAACAGGTTCCGAACAGTGCATATTCGCAACAGGTTCCGAACAGTGCATATTCGCAACAGGTTCCGAACAGTGCATATTTGCAACAGGTTCCGAACAGTGCATATTCGCAACAGGTTCCGAACAGTGCATATTCGCAACAGGTTCCGAACAGTGCATATTCGCAACAGGTTCCGAACAGTGCATATTCGCAACAGGTTCCGAACAGTGCATATTCGCAACAGGTTCCGAACAGTGCATATTCGCAACAGGTTCCGAACAGTGCATATTCGCAACAGGTTCCGAACAGTGCATATTCGCAACAGGTTCCGAACAGTGCATATTCGCAACAGGTTCCGAACAGTGCATATTCGCAACAGGTTCCGAACAGTGCATATTCGCAACAGGTTCCGAACAGTGCATATTCGCAACAGGTTCCGAACAGTGCATATTCGCAACAGGTTCCGAACAGTGCATATTCACTACAAGAATCCAACAGTGGATATTCACAGGACGTATTCAACAGTGGATATTCACAACAAGTCTCCGACGGTGGGTATTCACAACAAGTTTCCAACAATGGATATTCACAACAGGGATCCAACAGCGTATATCCGCAAGGGGGATACACTAATGTGTGTCACACTAGTCCAGAAGATGTTAGTACAGATGAATTTTTTCGTCGACGTTCATCTCATGATATGGAATACATTGTAGTAGAATTGTGTTAGAGGACTGTATGAAGTATGCAGTTATGTATGCACAAAGTTTAACGGGACAATATGAGTAAAATATAAATAATTCTATTTAATCTCAATAAATATTTCTACAATGCACAATTATGTGTTTAGTTAGCGTACAAAAGTAGTATTTTATTTTGTTGTGTCTATTTTTCGTTGAACAAAATTATATCAACTTTTACTATTTTATTAATCGATTCAGTCGACAATTTAAAAGAGGCCTATATGAATTTACCAATATTTTAACAGCTGGATGTCTTAGAAAATATTTTCTACACAAATAAAAAACCAAGCAAGGAAATGTTGGATGATTTGGCACAACAATTTGGCTTGAGCCCGTACCAAATAAAAATTTGGTTTAAAAATCGTGTAGCAAAGTTGAGGAAATCAGGGAATATTGATAATGTACATCAGGATTATATGATTGGATCACTACAACAAGCGTCCAGCAGTGGAAATTATCCACAAACGTCCAGCAGTGGATATTATTCACAAGCGTCCAGCAGTGGATATTATCCACAAGCGTCCAGCAGTGGATATTCGCAACAACCGTCCAGCAGTGGATATTCACAACAAGCATCTAGATATTCACAGGAAGAATCCAACAGTGGATATTCACAGGAAGAATCCAACAGTGGATATTCACAGGAAGAATCCAACAGTGGATATTCACAGGAAGAATCCAACAGTGGATATTCACAGGAAGAATCCAACATAGATGAGCAATCAGATGGATACATATAATCTACTTGATGTGTATCATCCACAAATGGACAATAACTTGATGATTGTAAGTCATCAAGTTATTGATCCTAACGTGAGTCCATACATTAATGCATGTTTAAAAAAACGAAAACGCCATACGTTTACTAGAGGACAGCTGGACATACTGGAGAAGAGTTTTCACACAAATAAAAAACCAAGCAAGGAAATGACGGATGATTTGGCAAAACGATTTGGTTTGAGCCCATACCAAATTAAAATATGGTTCAAAAACCGTATGGCGAAGTTGAAGAAATCGGGGAATTCATATAATCCACGACAGAATTATATGTGTCCATTGATCTTTGTCGATTCAGTCGACAATTTATCAGAGGCCTATATGATATTTAATAATAAAAATTCTTTAAGAAAACAATTTAGATTAACTATTTTATAGAATAGAGTACAAAAAAACATATGTTAGTAAATTAGTATCATCATTAGTTTATATAAGAAAAATAATTGTCGGCTTCTTTGTCAAATTGGATATTAAGATTACTTGGAAATTGGGACATTTCTTTAAAAAAATTCATCATATTGCGTATTATTTAATACTAGCTGTACTCGCGACTTCATCCGATAGCGTGTTGAATACAATCGTCACCTAGACGGTGATCTCGAGATTCCAAAGACTCTTGAGCCCTTAACAATGAATGACGCGTTCTATCTAATTGTAATCGTTCATTCCTCTCAGAACTACTCTTATTCGACCTAGACATGGACATCCGTAATCTACAATTTGTAAGACGACTTTCCCTATCTTATTCAGATTCATTTTCACATCGCAATCTTTAACAAAAGCCAAAATGTGTTCAATTTCGGGAATTTCTAAAGCTCTCTCACATTTTTTAATTTATTTACAACAGTGGCCATAATTATAGTAATACAAGATGTACTGGCCATAATTATAGTAATACAAGATGTACTACTTGAATTGGGTATAAATAATATAATAAATAATCTAATATTAATTATTTGATAATTTAATTAATTCAATAATAATTGATAATTAATAAATTAAAACTATTTAGACCATTTTTTAAATTATTGTTAACAGTAGGTATTACAATTGCTCATTCATTTAATTAGATGTGTTGATTTTTTGCAAATTAAGTGATTTATTGTTTGGTTAATTCAATTAATATATACCTAAAAAATCCAGGTAGATTTTCTTAAATATATTGTCGGGTAAACACATCTAATATGCAAGAAGCAAAGCAAAAGCTTGTAGTCCAAATCTTAAACGAGGATCAAGAACTAACAATATTTTCAAAATTAAATTGTGAACACACACCACCAATAAGATGGATACATATAACCTAATAGATGTGTATCATCCACAAACGGGCAATAACTTGATGATTGTAAATCATCAAGTTGTTGATCGTAACGTGAGTCCATACATTAATATGTGTTTAAAAAAACGGAAGCGCCATACATTTACTAGAGGACAGCTGGATGTCTTAGAAAATATTTTCTACACAAATAAAAAACCAAGCAAGGAAATGTTGGATGATTTGGCACAACAATTTGGCTTGAGCCCGTACCAAATAAAAATTTGGTTTAAAAATCGCGTAGCAAAGTTGAGGAAATCAGGGAATATTGATAATGTACATCAGGATTATATGATTGGATCACTACAACAAGCGTCCAGCAGTGGAAATTATCCACAAACGTCCAGCAGTGGATATTATTCACAATCGTCCAGCAGTGGATATAATCCACAAGCGTCCAGCAGTGGATATAATCCACAAGCGTCCAGCAGTGGATATAATCCACAAGCGTCCAGCAGTGGATATTCGCAACAACCGTCCAGCACTGGATATTCGCAACAAGCATCTAGATATTCACAGGAAGAATCCAACAGTGGATATTCACAGGAAGAATCCAACAGTGGATATTCACAGGAAGAATCCAACAGTGGATATTCACAAGAAGAATCCAACAGTGGATATTCACAGGAAGAATCCAACAGTGGATATTCACAGGAAGAATCCAACAGTGGATATTCACTACAAGAATCCAACAGTGGATATTCACAAGTCTCCGATAGTGGGTACTCACAACAATACTCTGACAGTGGGTATTCACAACAAGTTTCCAACAATGGATATTCACAACAGGGACCCAACAGCGTATATCCGCAAGGGGGATACACTAATGTGTGTCACACTAGTCCAGAAGATGTCAGTCCGGATGATTTTTTTCGTCGACTTTCACATCATGATATGGAATACATAAGTAGAATTGTGTTAGAGGACTGTATGTATGCACAAAGTTTAACGGGACAATATGAGTAAAATATAAATAATTCTATTTAATCTCAATTTGTACATCTACAATGTACAATTATGTGTATCTATATAATAAATATAGACAAATGTATACTAAAATGTTATATGTGTATTTTACTATTATTTTTGTGTTCATTGATCTTTATTCTTACTATTTTATACAAAACAACATACAGTGCAAAAATGCTCTCCGTGTCTGGATATTGTAAGAGATGGATGCACGACAAAGAGAGTAAAATTTTGCCCAGTAATAGGAATCCCCACTCAGAGAAAATGCGCAGTGCTAATGCGCGTTAGCGCACAATATAAATTAATCATTCATTTCATTCATTCGAATCCATTTCGAGTTCTTCGGATGCTTCATTTAATTTCAATCTGTAAAAAGAAATATTTTTTGAGAGTATATCAAAAATTCTTATATTCTAAATATAAACTTCTTTTTTCAAAATAAAAAAAACAATTAAATAAGGAGTTCAAAAACCTCAATACACTACCGACTCGTCTGCGGAGACGAACCGCATGCTAAACGCAGCAAAACCAAATGATCCCCTCCAGTCAGTCCGGTCCGCCCACATAATTGCATGTATATCTTTCTTTTTTGTTTACAAAGGGTTATTGATGTTCCGTCTCAATACGCGAGTAGACACGTTCATCATTTTTGACACGGAATGTTAGTAAATTAGTATCATCATTAGTTTATATAAGAAAAATAATTGTCGGCTTCCTTGTCAAATTGAATATTAAGATTAGTTAGAAACTGGGACATTATTTAAAAAATTAATTTTAGTAAATTATTTTTGCTATTTTTTATTACATTATATTGTGTATTATTTAATACTAGCTGTACTCGTGACTTCGTCCGATAGCGTGTTGAATACGATCATTTCCAGACGGTGATCTCGAGATTCCAAAGATTCTTGAGCCCTTAACAATGAATGACGCGTTCTATCTAATTGTAATCGTTCATTCCTCTCAGAGCTACTCTCATTAGACCTAGACATGGACATTCGTAATCTACATTTTATAAGACGACTTACAATCTTGTTCATATTCATTTTCACGTCGCAATCTTTGACTTTTGGCCGTTCTCATGTTTTTAGAGAGATTTGACTTTCTTTTAGGCATAACTAAATATTAGAAAAAACAACTATCTACGTTACTAACTAAATAAAATAACCTATAAATAATTTATCTATTTCAATGTAAATCTGAATATTGAACACAAATGTACTTATTTTATAATTATTATTTAAAGGTAAAAAAGGAAAACAGTAAAAATGTAACAAAATATTTTGAATTAAGATAAGATAAGAAGAACGCATCAGTGGAATTATAAAAGATACCTATCAATCAAATCAAACTATCAATCAATCGTTGGTGGGAGAAGTGGTGGGAGGCGCCCGACGTGACGGCCCAGTGGTGGCATGCGCGTGAGCTGCGCGTGGTACTGGACAGTACTTTCATTGCAACAATACTTTATTTTTCTAAAATAAAAGTAGCCTAAGTTACTCCTTATTACATCAGCTACCTGCCAATAAAAGTCCCGTCAAAATCGGTCAAGCCATTTTAAAGATTAGCGGGAACAAACAGATAGACAGACAGAGAGACAAAAATTGTAAAAAATGTTATTTTGGTATATGTACCGTATTTATATTCATATGCATATAGTAAAAAACGGTTATTTCAATATTATAAACAGACACTTCAATTTTATTTATATGTATAGATTTACTCCGTACAATTGAGAACGATAATGTATGTGTTGAACGGTAAACAAAATTTAGAATTAACAGTATTAAATATAGTAATGGAGATGATTCTGAGAGTATTGTTAATTTATGTGCATGTTTATGTGTAATAACTCCTTCTAATGTTCTCAAAGAAAGGCCTCAGATAGACATCGGTATTCAATAGAATGACTATATATGTTGATGAACTATAACTAATATCTAATTTGATTGGTTAATAATAACTAATAATTAAATAAAAAAAAATTGATCATTTGTTATATGTCATATATTTATAGCCACTTGGGGAACGGCGAATCTCTATGTATTGTTGCCTTATAACATATTACATAACATAATAATCACTGCAAGGCATATATATTGTGATCATGAAATGATCTTGATTTATAAAATGTTCTATTTCATGTTGCCTTGTATTTAACCATATTTTTTATTATTATTATTATTGCCCCATACAATTGAGAAAGATGTATATGTGTTGAATTGAACGGTGGTTTAGTGAAAGTAAACAAAATTTGGGTATTAACAGTATTAAGTTAAATATAGTATTTTTTAAATTTATTTACAACAGTGGCCATAATTATAGTAATATAAGAGTACTACTTGAATTGGGTAACTGTACTTATAATATTTCTTCTGCTATTGTTCTTTTATTCGATTGACAAAATTATAGCAATATTTTTTTAATAATATTTCAATGATCACTCAAATTAAATAAATAATTTAATATTAATTATTTGATAATTTAATTAATTAAATAATTATTGATAATTAATAAATTAAAACTATTTAGACCATTTTTTAAATTATTGTTAACAATAGGTATTACAATTGCTCATTCATTTAAATGGATGTGTTGATTTTTTGCAAAAGAGATTTATTGTTTGGTTAATTCGATTTATTAATACCTAAAAAATCCAGGTAAATTTTCTTAAATATATTGTCGGGTAAACACGTCCAACATGCAAGAAGCACAGCAAAAACTTCCAGTCCAAATCCTAAACGAGGATCAAAAACTAACAACATTTTCAAAATTAAATAGTGAACACACACCACCAATAAGATGGATACATATAACCTAATTGATGTGTATCATCCACAAACGGGCAATAACTTGATGATTGTAAATCATCAAGTTGTTGATTCTAACGTGAGTCCATACATTAATATGTGTTTAAAAAAACGGAAGCGCCATACATTTACTAGAGGACAGCTGGATGTCTTAGAAAATATTTTCTACACAAATAAAAAACCAAGCAAGGAAATGTTGGATGATTTAGCACAACAATTTGGCTTGAGCCCGTACCAAATAAAAATTTGGTTTAAAAACCGTGTAGCAAAGTTGAGGAAATCAGGGAATATTCATAATGCACATCATGATTATATGACTGGATCACTACAACAAGCATCCAGCAGTGGATATTCGCCACAAGCATCTACCAGTGGATATTCGCCACAAGCATCTACCAGTGGATATTCGCCACAAGCATCTACCAGTGGATATTCGCCACAAGCATCTACCAGTGGATATTCGCAACAAGTATCCAACAGTGGATATTCGCAACAAGTATCCAACAGTGGATATTCGCAACAAGTATCCAACAGTGGATATTCGCCACAAGTATCCAGCAGTGGATATTCGCCACAAGTATCCAGCAGTGGATATTCGCCACAAGTATCCAGCAGTGGATATTCGCCACAAGTATCCAACAGTGGATATTCGCAACAAGTATCTACCAGTGGATATTTGCAACAAGTATCTACCAGTGGATATTCGCAACAAGTATCTACCAGTCGATATTCGCAACAAGTATCTACCAGTGGATATTCGCAACAAGTATCTACCAGTGGATATTCGCAACATATCTCCAGTAGTCCATGTTCGCCAGAGGTTCCTACTGGCGCATGTTCACCAGAGATCCCCAGTAATGTATATTCGGAAGGGGAGTACACAAATGGGGGGCATCCAGAAGAATTTTTCCGTCGACTTTCACCTCATTATATGGAATACATAAGTAGAATTGTGCTAGAGGGCTGTGTGAATGGAACAGTTTAACGGGCATATGTATAAGTATATATGCAATAGGAAGACAAGGGCAAGTACAAGCATATATTCGATCTATTATATTCTTATTAATTTCAATAAATACCTTGACAATGTACATGTGTATGTGCAGTATAAATATGCAATGGTAACAACAAGCATATATTCAGTTTATTATGTTCTATTTAATCTCAATAAATACTTCTTAAATGTACAAAGATGTGTGTTTAGTTTTCGTGCAGTCATTAAGTCTATAGGCTTAGCAAGTGTATTATAATATACAATTATACATTTTTTACAGTATTGGCTATAAATATTGTAAAATCAGTCCAGAAGATGTCAGTTTAGATGAAATTTTTCATCTCTATATATGGAATATTTAAGTAGAATTGTGCTAGAGGACTTTGTGAATGGATACAGTTATGTATGCACATATTTAATAATAAATATAAACAAATGTATACTACAATGTTTATTATTTTACTGTTGTATCCATTTTTTATCCTTCGTTGGGCAAAATTATATCCCCTTTGCCATTTTTATTACATTATATTGTAGTCCTAGTTTTATTTAATACTAGTTATTCTCATGGGAGAAGTGGTGGAAGGGGTTGTTTTTCATTCAATTTAAAATTTAGTCTTACTACAAAACAACATAGTCAATTAGTATCATAGTTATACAAGAAAAATTTTTAAAATTGTCGCCATCTAGCCAAGATCCCCATACTAAGATTAGTGGGAAAACGGGACATTTCTTTAAAAAATACACCATTAAAATATTGGTAAATTACTTTTGCCATTTTCTATTACATACTATTGCAGACTTATAGTATTATTTTATATTTGCCCCATACAATTGAGAAAGATGTGTATGTGTTGAATTGAACGGTGGTTTAGTGAAAGTAAACAAAATTTGGATATTAACAGTATTAGGTTAAATATAGTATTTTTTAAATTTATTTACAACAGTGGCCATAATTATAGTAATATAAGAGTACTACTTGAATTACTACAATGTTTATTATTTTACTGTTGTATCCATTTTTTATCCTTCGTTGGGCAAAATTATATTCCCTTTGCCATTTTTATTACAGTATATTGTAGTCCTAGTTTTATTTAATACTAGTTGTATTATTAGATATTAACAGTATTAGGTTAAACATAGTATTATTAGTGTAATGTTCCAATATTATTTGAAAAACAAGTTTTGTGTTATTTTTGACAGTGTAATCAATAAACTATATGTTGATGAACAGAAACTACTCTAATTTGATTAGTCATTTGACTTTTTTTATAACTGGATATAGGATAAAAAATTAAAGAAAGTACAGATTAAATCTATAAATGGTAAAATTCAGTGACTTTTATGTAAACCTACATTCTACATCTATTACTTGTTAGTGCTGGATGTATAATTTTTTTCTCAATTTTTGATTAATTAATTTATGATATTGATGAGATTTTATTAATTATTTATTTTGTTCTCGAAAAACAATAATCGGCTTCAATACTATAAGACATTGTGACCATAAAATGATTTTGATTTATAAAATGCTCTGTTATATTTTAACACTAAAGATAAATTAAAAAGATAAATCGTATTTAAAGTAATAAAATTGAAGTGTTGAAGTTAGGTCTTCTGTCTTTTAGACAGCTACATTCTACATTTATTATTGCTGGATATTTAAATTCTCGGTATAATTGCTCAAAAAGGAAATTTTGGATAATTTGGCAAAACGTTTTGATTTGACCCCCAATCAAATAAAAGTATAGTTCAAAAACCATTCATAATAGGATTGTATGATTGGATCATTGCAACAGGTCATAGTAGTATATGCCCGCAACAAGTATACAATAGTGTATCTCAACAACAGAGAAGCAGTATTGTATCTAAACAACAAGGATGCAATGTTGTATCTTAACAACGAGGATGCTGTAGTGTATCTCAACAATAAAGATGCAGTGTGTATTTCAACAATAAGGATGCAGTAGTGTATCTCATCCAATGAGGTGGAATTGTTAAGTAGAATTGTACAAGAGAACTGTGTGAATAGAACAGTTTTATATGAATAAAGTTTAATAGGAAGACCATGGCAAGTGCATGTATACATATATCCAATTAATCTCAATAAATACTTCTACAATATACAAATGTGTGTATTTATCGTTCAATTTGTCATCAAGATTAAACATTGATTATATAATGTAAACAATAAGTGTACACCGTACAAAAGTAGCAAATACAATTAGAATACAACAGATAATTGACCTTTGTTTTTCTATTTTGTTAGTCAGTCATGATTCCACAATAACGAAATTTTGCGCTAATCCGTAACAACACACTCTTTATTCCCTTGTAATAAATCATCTGGCGAATAAAAACGTATCCAGCACTTAATTGAAATTGAAAGCTTCATCGGAAAACAATGGCTGTAAAACGTGTATTGTCTGAATGTTTCGGGAGCAAACGGCGATCGGGACGTTGGCATTTCCAAGTGGCCGTCGGGTTTTGTTTGCTCGACGATAAATTCGAATTATAGATCCCCGGGACCGTCATTTTATCGCCCCGGCTTCGATGGCAACTGACAAACGTTTAACGACGATGTTTAATGATACGGACGAAAATCTGACATCGATACAAATGATGTTAAATTTTTTTCTCTCATTTTCCCGTCGCATAAGAGACCACAGATTTATTTGTATTACTAGCCTGACATAAATCGTAGGTAGAAAAACAATGTGCAAAATTGCGTGCATCAATTTGTTTCTGATGAGTTGTCAGAAACAAAACTACGACAGGAAAACACTTTCACTTTTACTGGAAGAATTAACATTAATTTGTCAATAATAGTACTATACCAAAATGGGATGAAACCCTCGTTGAAATCTCCATTCCCGTTTCGACACATCCTCAACACTCATCACTGACGCATCACACAGTGACGAAAAGACACAAGACACCTGAACGCGAACGCATCGTTTACTGGTTTGCCAGCGGCGCATATTTACATATTAATGTCCCTCATTAAAGCGATTACGAACGGAGTCGATCTTAGTCGGTCAATTTTCAAAACAGCCGGTAATGACATCTGATTAGGTAACCCCTCCATCTAATACGGATGCAGATTTCCAGATAACAAATTATGACGGGTGGTCCGGCCAAATTGCTTCCTGCTCACCAAATCGGGCGCCATCCGAGTTGCCTAAATTTAGACGCGCGAAGTGGCGCCACCTGTTCCACGAAAGGAACATTTTCCCAACACGGACAACGTTTTAATTTAACAAATGGTGTAATTGCGGTCCCTGCGAGTCGATAAATAAACAACATGACATCCTGCTGCGGGTCTTGATTAATATCGCCGGCCCGCTGCGCCGTAAGAAGGGCAGGAAGGCAAATGACCACTGGGAAACGTATTGCGGTTTAATTTTAAAACTGTAATCTTCGTTGGCCGTTTGCAGTGAATCGCACTGATACAATTAACATAATTTGTTTGTCGGCGAGGCAGTTTATTAAAACACGTGCGATAATATGTTGAAAATTATTTATAAACTACCGTAATTTATGGTGAAACTGTTCAACATTAATAAATTATGGGTGATTGATGTGTTGCGTAGTTTGATATTATAATTAATGCAAGCCGATTCGGCAAATTGTTTAATGATTATCGTTTAGTCAGCCTTGAAGATGTAACAGGTTAGATTAGAGTTCATAAATGTGTATTCAAGTTTAAGAATGGAGCTTTTTTGAGTTCACGCCAACACGGACGTGTTATACGAAAGTTATGGTGAAAAAACAATTGCAACAAAGTATTCGGTGGATGTTTGTCCTGCAGTCTTGTCTGTCATAAAACATAATCGTGGTCTAATTAAAGGTTGCACACAGAAGGATCCTTCATTATAACAGTGCAAAAACCAAACTAGTGTTAATTATGGCCGGTTGTCTACGATATAAACTTAGCTAATTAATATCAAAGGACGAATTAATTCTGTTGGAACAATTAATAAGCAGTGAATTTTGTGAGGGGACAAATTTGATTTACGTTAGAAGCGATACACTAAAATCAACTCACATATTGTTTGTTTTTAGATAAACATTATTTTTTATTGATAACCGGAGTTTAAACGGGACCGGTGAAATTGAAAATTAATTTTTCATCGATGCCCGTAGAATTGAAAAGGATGTTGATGTTTTTTTAAACAGACACCTTTAATCGAGGGTTTCGCTTTTAGAACGGCAAAAGACTTGAACCAACCTTAAGTGTGATAAATTTCGTGCACCATTTCGAACTGCTTCGAGCCATTAGTCCCGATCACAAAGAAGAAAAAAAAAAAAAAAACAAAACACAATAAAAACACCAAATCACCGAAACAAAAGTCGAACTCGCGGCGGAAAAGCGGTACGAACTCGTTGCTTTCACGACGATCAATTAAATATCGGACTCATAAGTCCGTTATCAGCGCGACAAACGGACATGTGGTGCGCGAAAGGCGACTGTTTTTGTTGGCGTGCACGGAAGATCCGTCCGCAATTCCGAAAACTTCTAGAAAAGAACGGGCTTTAATTAATCGCAACCCTTTTCGCAATTTCATTGTAAACACATTCATAAATCACCCATTCGGAACTGGAACGATCATAAATTATTCATCGGACCGTCCTTGTTCAGTTGCACGCCACATCTTCATTGTAAAAACTCTCCATTACGATCACCTAAGTAATTAGCGCCCTTAAAATAGATTCGTAAGAAGAAGACGGGGTGGGAATTAACGTGAAACGGACGTGGCTATTAATAAAAATCACGCGATCTCATAATCGGAATCGGGGTTAAACGCCGATTTCAGGGGCAGCTTCTGGTTGTGGAGATTCGTGCGGACGTTTCCGAGGACTTAATAGCCGGGATGTTTGATTAGTATTAATGGTTTTTGGTCAAGACGTCCGGGAGCTAAGGGTAATTTAAACAAATCTTCACGATTCGACCTTGATTTATATGCACATCTCAATCTCCAATTCACCCTTGAGGTCGGTCATGTATGTCGATGAAAATTAGAACAAACACTGAAAATGATCAGATTGAAAAATACATGCAAGTCCAAATACTCTTTTCACACTCAGTGGCGTAGAAAATAGGATACATAGATATAATTATTAGGTTTCATTGATTTTTAGTGTACAGTTTGATGATTAAAATTTCAGACATGTACATTATTATAATAACTTTTTAAAATGTCAAATATTTTAGCCATACCACCTTTATTTAATGTGAATTGTTCAAAGAATATTAATTTACTGTTGTTGTTTTATATAGCATTATAATAACTACTCTGTTCCTATTCTATAAAATTATACATATATTTTTCTGAATTAAACTGAACATAAATATAGCAACATTAATTTTGAAAGAGATTTTTAATGATGAAATCTGTGTTATTTAATTTAACATTAACACTGGCTCGACTCTATCTTTTTTCGAATACATATATATCAGACTGTTTCAAAAAAATCGACAATTTTTTTTTTCTTATTTATATCGAAAATCTTGTTGGAAATGGTAAAAAAAATACTGTGAAAGTTACAGCTCTTAATATTAATATTAAGAGGTGCCGCATCGTAAATTTTAATTTCCCGTTTAAATAACACGGGAACGGTGTTCTCTTGGATTTTGAAATTTTTTAACTCGCGTTAGAGATAATCTTTCAAAATGATCAAAACAGATTTTTATAGAAAATTTAACGCTCTACAAAAAATGTCTCTTACAGTTTTTTGATATATTCACTTTTTCAAAAGTTATTTAACATTAAAGTTGGATTGATTTAAAATTTTGATATTTTTCTCATTTTCTGACGCAACCATCAATTTTATGGGAAAATTTTATATGAAATTTGTAGAGAATTCAATTTCCTATAATTTATCTCCGAAAAAGTTTTTGATATTTTTTACAATTCATAAGTTATCTGCGGAAAACTAAAAATTTTATTAAATAAATATTTTAAAATAGATTTTACTAAAAAAAATGATTGTTTATTATAATCAAAGTAGTATATATCGTTACACTAACAGACTTTTACTACAATTTGGCAATTTTTTTCTGTAATGTTAATTTTTCTATAAAAATCTGTTTTGATCATTTTGAAATATTATCTCTAACGAGAGTTAAAAAATTTCAAAATCCACCGTTCCCGTGTTATTTAAACGGGAAATTAAAATTTACGATGCGGCACCTCTCAATATTAATATTGAGAGCTGTAACTTTCACAGTATTTTTTTTACCATTTCCAACAAGATTTCCGATATAAATAAGAAAAAAAAATTGTCGATATTTTTGAAACAGTCTGTATTCATTCAAGCTTCTTGAATTGCTGTGACGAGTTCATTTAAATTTGTAATATTGTGATGTACAATTTGGTTATAAACGAGTTCTCTATGTTTCTTATCAGTTCAAGAGAGCCTAAACAGAAGAACTGAAGCATCTCCATGCGATCTATGGTCCAGTGAATGTGATACTAATCAAGTCTAAATTGGAGATTCACATTTTTAATAGAAATAAGGATTTTTTATAGGTCCTTTAAGTAATTACAGTAAGTCCCATTACAGTAATTTCAATTGACGATAAGATTAGATTGTTTTTTGACAATTAAATTATCTTGTTATCGCAAATATTTCGAACACAATATTTAATGGTGATGATTTAATTCAGATTTTATTTTAAAAAGTTTTTTAAAAGTTTTTTTTCTGTTAATATTTGTCGAATCCAGGATTACATAAACATAGATGTTTTGCTAGAGCAACATCATTAATTCTTCTGTTCTTTAAGAAGTTTTTTAAGAGTTTTCTTTCGTTTAGTTTATATCGAATTCAATGTTAATTAGAGAATATTTATAAGATGAAAACACTTTCATTAATTCCTCTGTTTTTTTTTAAATAATATTTATCAAATTCAGGTTTAGTTCTTTAAAAAGTTCTTTAAACATTTTATTTCGATGAACTTCTATTGAATTCAAGATTAACTTAATATTTAATATTTAAAAAATTTAAACACTATTATTAAATGTTCTGTTTTTCAAATATTCTCTAAAATTTTCTTTATTTTAACATTTGTCTAATTCAGAATTTACTAAATGTTTAATATTTAAAAGATTTAATAATATTCTTAATTTTTTCTTTTTTTAGGTTCTTTAAGAGTTTACTCTCCATAAACATCTGTTAAAAACTTTCTTTCTGCTAACATTTGTCTAATTCGGAATTAATTAAATATTTAATATTTAAAAGATTTGATAATTTTAATTAATTGTTTTAAGAGTTTTCTTTCGAAGAACATCTATCTAAACCTGGATTGTTCCAGTTAACATTTGATGAAGATGATGATGATTTGATTCAGTTTTTGTTTTAAAAAGTTTTTTAAAGGCTTTCTTTTCATTAATATTGCTCGAATCCAGGATTATATAAATGTCTAATAATTTCATTAATTGTTCTATTAGTTTTCGGTAGATTAATTTATGTCGAATTCAATGTTAATTAGAGGATATTTAAAAGATGGGAACACTCATAAATTCTTCTGTATTTTTCACTAATATTTACTAAATTCAGGTTTAGATAAACAATTAAAAATTGTAAGATGTAATTACTTCAATTAATTGTTTTGATGTTCTTTAAACATCACTTTTATTGAATTCAAAATTAATTGAACATTTAATATTTAAAAAATTTGAACACTTTCATTAAATGTTCTGTTTTTTCAAATATTCTCCAAAATTTTCTTTGTATTAATATTTGTCTAATACAAAATTTAATAAAATGTATAATATTTAAAAGATTTGATAATTTTTATTATTTTTTCCGTTTTCTTAAATACCTTAAGAGATTTGTTCCTACGAACATCTGTCTAAAATTTTCTTCTTATTAATATTTTTCTAATACAGACTTAATTAAATGATTAATATTTAAAAGATTTGATAATCTTCTTAATTTTTTTTTTCTTTTCGTGGTTTCTTAAGAGTTAACTGTTAAAAATTTTATTTTCTTTGTTTAATAGAGAATTGATTAAATGTTTAATATTTAAAAGATTTCGTAATTTTCATTATTTTATCTGTTTTTTATGTACCTTAAAAGATTAGGTAATTATGCATTAATAAGCAAAAGATCGTTAGTAAATAATTGATTTAAATTCACAAAATTAAAAGTTGCTATAAGTAAATTGTAGATTTAATATATTAATCAGTATTCTTTTTTAAAACTAACAATGAATTCCAGACACTCATTGACTCATCTTGGCGTTAATTTAATGAGGTACCTCATTTCAACACATCCAATTGTCGTTGAAGGAAAGATTAATTTCAATGTCTCGTGTTTATGAGCCCCACATGTGATAAATCAGTGATAAGTCTAGAGATATTGCTGGCCATAGCAACAAATTTATAGTGCAAGTTGGAAACTCTCCAAAGTAACAGTCGCAATGTGAGGTCGTATATTATTGTGTTCGAAAACTGTATTTTAAAGGGTTTTAAGATAAGATAGTCAATGAAGTCTCCCAAATTCTTAGATGTATCGTTGGGTGGTCAAATTTTCTCTAATGAACTATCATACACAATGGAATCTTAAACCATAATTTCAGTTATTTAATGTACCTTTCTACAAAAATTGAGGATTTTGCCTTTTTTCCTGCGTTCTGACACGTTTCGACCATCATGTTTGGACAGGCAGTATCTGGACTCTTTTGAAAATTACTGATTGGAAATTGTACGAGTGGTCTTATAGAGTCAAAGTTTTTGACATTTGTAGCTTTCCTTTCCAGACCTCTTTGTACGTCTTTTACTTTTTTCTCCAGACCATCTTTTCTAACAATTCCAGACGGTGCTTCCACTACGGTTCATTCGGTTAGCACCATTCACAAACGAAAGTACTGCCACTTGCCCCTGTACATAAATCAGTTCAAGGGGGCCTACACCAGAAGAATTAAAGCATCTCAAACAGGATGTTTAACATAACTAGAACCATCATTTTTATAAATTAAATTTAAATTCGACTCTAAAAACTACTCGATTTGTAGTCCAGTGAATGTGATATTAAAGCCTAAATTGAACATTTTTAGTAGAAACCAGGATAGATAGATTTTTTTTGTAGGTCCTTTAACTAATTACAGTTTATTTATTTAGTTGTAAATTCTTCTTGTTTCTCTTGGTCTTTGTAACACTGAATTATAATTTTTCTTACAATTTTACTTCGACCAACGATTAAGTAATTATGCATTAATAAGCAAAAAGTAGTAAATAATTGATTTAAATTCACAAACAGCAATGAAACACTATAAAGTAAAAAGTCACTGTATGGCCACTACTATAAATTATTATAATTATATCCTTTCCTTTTTTAAAACTAAAAATGAGTTTCAAACACTCATTGACTCATCTTGTAATTAATCTAGTGAGATGGTGATTTTCGTCCAGAGGTACCTCAGTTTCTTGTTTATGAGTCTCACTCGTGGTCTCGAAATTTTGCTGGCCATGGCAACAAATTTACAGAGCAATGTTGGAAACTCTCCAAAGTAACAGTCGCAATATGAGGTCGGGTGTTATTGTGTTCGAAAACTGTGTTTTAGAGGGCCAAAGATAAGATAGTAAATGAGGTCTCCCAATTTGTTAGATATATAATTGGGAGGGCAAATCACTTCTAATGAACTATTATACACAAAGGCATATAATTTGAATTTGATATACTTTTCCATAAAAATTGAAGATTTTGTCTTTTTTTCTTGGATCTGACACATTTCGACTATCACTTCTCTATATTCCAATATCTGAAGGTTATGATGCAAATTGGGGACGATAAGGAAGAAAAGAACGGATTTTATGGTAAACACTTCATATGCAAAAAGCCTTCCTTCTTTTGAAAATCACTAGTTGAAATTATATGAGTGTTTTTGACGTTTGTAGCTCGACGTTTTCTACACCTTTTTGCACGTCTTTTACGTTCTTCTCTTTTTTTGCCAACATTGACAAACGAATGTTCTGTCACTTTGGACGAATAATTCGTCCTTCAGATGATTAAAGTTTTAATTTGAAAAGAAAGAGTCCATTAAAAATAACACAAGTGAACAATACAATTTTGTGTAAAACTGGATCACTGGATCTATATAATCTATTTTCTACGTAACTGAGCATGTTCCTGTTTGAAAGCCGGTAACGATGAAACATATTTATCCGTTGCAGAGGACGAAATTTGTAATTCCGAACAACGCCAGAAAAAATTGATTCTGTGTATCCGAAACTAATTTGTCTTCGTTCAAATTAATCCCGACTTTATCAATAACCGTTTCGGGTTCGATTATTAATTCAAAACGCCGCTGATGACATACAGATGTTTTTGATGCGGTTGACAAATGGTTGTTCTGTTTGGTATGCTGAATTTTAACCAAAAAAAAAAAAAAAAACGTTTCATAAACGTTCTTTGGATTTATTAAAACGCGTTATTTTATTAAATCGTTACGCCCGATTTAAATTGATTGATTCAACATCCTATTTCAGTTTTTTTTTATGTTTAGTATTTTTTTTTGTCTAAAATAGCATCGTTGAACGTTGGGAAAATTCATGGAAAAATATTTTCGGTGTGACGAACCGTGAGACGCGGTCGAATTTTAAGTGTAACACACAGCGAAGTTATTTCTGTACGGAAATGTAATATCGATATGTAATACGTAGGATATGCATCAGTATGCATGATCTAACGTCGATAATTCAACGCCACTAGATCTGATGCTGCTCCTGCTGTTTTCCCTGCAAATCCTGTTTCCTACACGATATTTTATATCGGCCAGCCGCAACTGCGCAACCGTTTGATTTATAATTGAAATGTTTGGGAACTTATTTATGGAATGGAATTAGATTTCTGCCAGTTTTATTGGAATTATTAGAACAATATGAAATTATATAAACATTTCATTCTAATTCGTTTAATTTATAATACTTTAGACGTTTAGTTTGTTTTTATATATAATATTATACGTTACTGTAATATTTTAAAAGTCGTTTTAACTTCTTTAAAAGTTTTTTTTCATTAATATTATTTGAATTCAGCATTACACAATTACTACAATTCAGCACAATGGTTCTATTGTTTAAAAAGTTCTTTATTTTAGTTAACTTTTGTATTTAGAAAATTTAGACAATTTCGTTAATTGTTCTTCTGCTCTTTAAAAAGTTTCCTAAGAGTTTTCTTTCCATTAAAATTTGTCGAATTCAGCATTAGTAAACGTTTAATATTCAGAAAACTTGAACAGTCTCATTAATTGATTTCTTCTTTAAAAATTTCTTTACAAGTTTACTTTACATTAATATTTGTCGAATTTATTATTAATTAAACGTTTAATATTTAAAATATTTGAACACTTTCATTAAATATTTTCTGTTCTTAAAAAGTTCTTTAAAACTTTTGTTTCTATTAATACTGGTTGATTTCAGAATTAATTAAACGTTTAATATTTAAAGCTCTTTTTTAAGTTCTTTAAGATTTATCTGTCCATTAAGATATGTCCAAATCAGTGTTCAGTTAACATTTGATGCATTCAGCATGAGTTAAACATTCAAGTCCAAAAACATATTTTCATTAATTGTTCTGTTATTTAAAAACCTTTTAAGAATTTTCTTTCGATTAATGTTTATCGAATTCAGGACTAAATAAACGTTAAAATTTAAAATATTTGAACACTTTCATTAATTGTTCTTTCTATTATCAATTTTTCTGATTCAGAATTGTTCAATGCTTAAAAATTTGGAAACACTTTCATTAATTTTCATGTTCTTTAAAAAGCTCTTAAGTATTTTCTTTTTTTTAACATTTATCTAAATAAGAATTAATTAAACGTTTAATATTTAAAAGATTTGATAATTTTCATTAATTGTTCTGGTTTTAAAGATTTTAAAAGTTTTCTTCCCATGAACATCTATCTAAACCAATTCAGTTAACATTTAATGATGATGATGATGATGATTTGATTCAGCTTTTGTTTCAAATTTTGTTTCCATTAATATTTGTCGAATCCAGGATTATATAAACATCTAATAATTTCATTAATCGTTCTTTATGAAGTTTTTAAGAGTTTTCTTTCGATTAATATATGTCGAATTCAATGTTAATTTGGGGATATTTAAATGATGTGAACACATTCATTAATTCCTCTGTTTTTTTTTTCAATAATATTTATCAAATTCAGGTTTAGGTCTTTAAAAAGTTGTTTAAACATTTGCTTTTGATTAACTTCTATTGAATTCAAGATTAATTGAATATTTAATATTTAACAAATTTAAACACTTTCATTAAACGTTATTTCAAATATCCTCTAAAATTTTCTTTATATTATTATTTAGGTTTAGATAAACAATTGTAAGATTTGATTACTTCAATTAATTGTTTTGATCTTTAATAAGCTCTTTAAACATTTTCTTTCGATCAAGAGAAGAGTTTTTTCTCCATGAACATCTGTCCAAAATTTTCTTTCTATTAATATTTGTCTAATTCAGAATTAATTAGAAATTTTAAAAATTTAATAATTTTCATTATTTTTTCTGTTTTTTAAGTCCCTTAAAAGTTTTCTTTCCAAGAACATCTGTCCAAAATTTTCCTTCTATTAACATTTGTCTAATTCATAATTCATTAAATGTTTAATATTTAAAATATTTGATAATTTCATTTTTTTTCTGTTTTTTAAGTTCCTTAAAAGTTTTCTTCCCAAGAACATCTAAAATTTTCTATCTATTAATATTTATCTAATTCAGAATTAACTAAGTGTTTAATATCTAAAAGATATGATAATTTTCATTATTTTTTCTGTTTTTAAGTCCCTAAAGAGTTTTCTCCCCATGAACATCTGTCCAAAATTTTCTTTCTATTAACGTTTGTCTAATTCAGAATTAACTAGATACTCGATAATTTTCATTACCTTTTCTGTTTTTTAAGTTCCCTAAAAGTTTTATTCGCAAGAACATATGTCCAAAATCTTCTTTCTATTAAGATTTGTCTAATTCAGAATTCATTAAATGTTTAATATTTAAAATATTTGATAATATTAATAATTTTTCTGTCTTTTAAGTTTCTTAAAAATTTTCTTTCCAATTCAGAATTAATTAAATGTTTGGTATCTAAAAAATATGACAATTTTGATTATTTTTTCTGTTTTTAAGCCCCTAAAAAATTTTTTCCCCATGAAAATCTGTCCAAAATTTTTTTCTATTAACATTTGTTTAATTCAGAATTAATTATATGTATGATATTTAAAAGATTTGATAATTTTCATTATCTATCTGTTTTTCCTTTAAAAGTTTTTTCCCCATGAATATTTGTCCAAATGATTAGATAAATATTTGGATTAAGAATATCTGGATTAATAGTTCTGTCCTTTAAAAAGATTGCTAAGGGCGTTCAACATTAGTTAGAAGTTTAATATTCAGAAAATTTATCATATTTATTAATTAAGCCGTTCCTTTAAAAGTTCTTTTTAAAAGATTTGGACACTTACATTAATTGCTTTTTTAAGATATGTTATTTAGAAGATTTGCATACTTGTGTACGTTTTCATTAAATGTTCTGTTTTAAGAGTTTTCTTTTCGATATAATTTTTCTAATACTGAATTAGTTAAACATAGAAAATTTGGAACATTTGTCAGGATTGGAAATACATTACATTATTAATTTTTAAAGATATTATTTTTTATTAACATTTGTCGAATTCAATATAAGTTAAATGTTATAATTATATATATTATAGTTAGTAAATTTGAACAATTATATTTTCCCTAATTATTTATCGAATTCAGATTAAATTAATGGTTTAATATTGAGAAGATTAGAACGATTTCATTAAACGTTTTTTTTTGTTAGCAAACAAATAAATGTGGGCGCATCCACCATTATTGTAACACACGTTTCCAGTCTTGTCAGCAACGAAAAACCGTTGGGATAACACGAGAACATGTTTATTTGCTAAATAACCTGAAACCAATATCGGCAAGTTACGAAAGGCCCGAGCTGTGTTATGTTAGAAAACAAGTAAGAATTAGGACCCGGGGCTTCGCCCGTGTACCTGAAATGTTGATTTAAAGTCTCGGGATGGAGAATTTATTTCGATAAATTCGGTCGAATCAAACATCGTTCCTATTTGAATGCAGATCGGGTGGACTCCTATCGGGTTATTTCACGGGTGTGTTTAATCATCGTCATCATTTTTTGTGTTGATTAAACCGACGTATATCGCATTAGCACAAGACGAATAGTACGCGCCGTGGAACACGACAAAACGGAAAAAAATGACGGCGAGCCGAATAATATTGTTTTCTCTGCGAAAAGTATTATTTACAAGAGAGCGAGGCAAAAAGTTCGGCGAGGAGGCGAGGAAAAGTTGCGACGAATGAGATTTATTAAAAAAGTTCGAGAGATGCGGAGTATTAAAAAATACGCAAAAAAACGTGTGCATGTATGTTTCGATGTGGTGTGGTGTAAATAATTCCGGGAGAAAGTCGGACGCGTGGTGTTTTTTAATTTGAACGGGGAGCGACTCGAAGAGACTCCACTGTCGGAAAGTTTAATAAGAATTTCTACATACGCGTTGCACGTCGTTGTATCATAAATGCATGAAAAAAGTTTTCAGCTAGCGAAATTTCCGAATGCGACTTTTCAACAAAACTATTTTTCTAGTTATTAGTAATTCCAATTCCGATGGTAACAGGTTTTTTCTTTTTCGTACATCCTGAAACAACTTGTTACGCTTTGACTGTATTAATAAATTCACCGCCGTCATCTGGAATAGGGACACGGACAAACTGTTTAAAAATAACATTTTTATAATGGTTAAAGGACACGTGCAAAACAAGACAATTTCATCGGAGACTCATTTGAAATTTTAATACAGTAGGGCAGAAAATGTAATTTTAGATATGGGAACTCACAGATCGATGGAACTGTTATTAAATCCCTCAATATTCATTTTGTCTGAAAGCATCATTATTTATTTTACTAGAATTTTTACATCTTCAACCATTTCTTTATTATACAGAGTGCCCCACATTGGTTGATTTTGGCTTTTACGAATATTTCCAAACAAGATAGAGATAAACATATTTAAATGCTCAGAGCGGAACTTTTTAAAGACATTGATTGCTGCAAACCGCATTTTGATATCTTTGAACGTTTCTGAAATATCTTAACTAACTTGCATTTCATAGAAAAATGTAACTTATTTATTTTTTCATTGAACGGTGAAACTCAGAACAAATAAATTTCTAGAATCAATATTTTTAGATAATACATTTCAAATGCAAAACTATAATTAATTATCCTTGAAAATGTCAGAAAATTTTATCAAATTTCTCAAGAATTTACAACGAAGTTGTTAAAAGTCATCATCTTTGATATCTTTTATAAGCACAACTAACAATTGTAAACTTCCTGGCTAAAAATGTCTTTTGTAGAATAAATATTAACTAAATATTGAGGGAATGTGTAATATCTTAGTAATTAACTTTCAAATTAGATACCATAAGATCACACTTTTCGTTAAAACAGTGTTCCTATGGGACTAGCAATTTTGGCACATGTTAACTTTTCATGAATTTACAGTAAAGTCGTAAAAGGTCACCTTTCTAGTTGACTATTATAAGCATAACTAATAATTCAGAAGTAAATGGGATGCTAAAAGTGTCCTCTGTTGAATAAATATTGACTTAAATGATTTTTGCAGGAATGAGTAATTTCTTAGTAATTATCATTGAATAACTTTTTGGAAGTTTACCTAAAATCAATTAAATGAATCATTTGCTCATAATTCTACAACCACTCATCTAATAATAGCCAGTAAAATAACAATGAAAAGGAAATAGAAATACCTTTCAAATTAGATATCACAAGATCATATTTTCCATTAAAAAAGAGTTAAAAATGCTTCTAAAGGACTGGACATTTTAGCACATGTCAACTTTTCATGAATTTACAGTCAAGTCGTAAAAGATTACCTTTCTTGTTGACTGTTATAAGCATAACTAAGAATTCAGGAGTAAATGAGATGTTATATCTGTCTTCTCTTGAATAAATATTGACATAAGTTATTTTTTGCTGAAATGTGTTACCTCTTAGTAATTAACATTGAATTACTTTTTGGAAGTTTACTTAAAATCAATTAAATGAATCAGTTGTTCATAATTCTGCAACCACTCATCTATGAGCCAGCAAAATATCAGTGAATAGAAAATAAAAGTTCCTTTCAAATTAGATATCACGAGATCATACTTTCCATTAAAAAAAGAGTTAACAGAGCTCTTAAGAGACTGAAGATTTTAACACATGTCAACTTTTCATGAATTTACAGTCAAGTCCACCTTTCTTGTTAACTATTAGGGGCATAAGTAAGACTTCAAAAGTAAATGGGATGCTAAAACTGTCTTCTCTTGAATAAATATTGATATAATTTATTTTTTGTTGGAATGTGTTATCTGTTACTAATTAACATTGAATTACTCTTTTGAAGTTTACTTAAAATCAATTAAATGAATCAATTGTTCACAATTCTGTAACCACTCATCTAATAATAGCCAGCAAAGTAACAGTGAATAGAAAACAAAAATACCTTTCAAATTAGATATCACAAGATCATACTTTACATTAAAAAAAGGGTTAATAAAGCTTCTAAGGGTCTGGACATTTCATCAATTTACAGTCAAGTCATAAATAATCACTTTCTAAATGGGATGCTAAAACTGTTCTCGGTTAAATAAACATTGAATTAAGTTATTTTTGCAGGAATGTGTAATTTCTTTATAATTAACATTGAATAACTCTATGGAAGTTTACCTAAAATCAGTTAAGTAAATCAATTGTTCATAATTCAGTAACCACTAATAATAGATATCATAAGATCACACTTTCCATTAAAAAAAGAGTTAATAGAGCTCCTAAGGGACTGCACATTCTGGCACATGTCAACTTTCCATGAATTTACAGTGAGTCGTAAAAAGTCACCTTACTTGCCTTACGACTATTATGAACATAACTAAGAATTCAGTAGTAAATGGGATGCTAAAACTGTCTTCTGTTGAGTAAATATTGACCAAACTTATTTTTGTGTGAATGTGGAATTTCTTGGTAATTAACACAGAATATTTTTTTTTTTTGAAGTTTCTTATAATATATATTAAAAGAGTCTATTGTTCATAACTCTGTAAACACTTATCTAATATTAGCCAGCAAACTAGCAATGAATAAAGAATAAAAATACTTTTTAAATGAGATATCACTGGCACTGGTAAAATTCAGTTAGATTGATATTTTAGACGGTTTTTATTAAAGGTCGATATCTTATACCATTCAAAAGTTATTAGTGATGGGGACTTTTTATGTTTTCACTGTATCATTTGTGATATATTAAATAATTGATATATAATTATGAAATATATAGAAATAGTCTTTTTTATTAAATATTAAATTAAAATTACCAAATATAAATATAATTACTTACCATTTACAATTTGTTGGTGTGGTTACCGTTCGTAATAGGGTGGATATGTTTCTTAGAAATTTTAAAGGGATAGAGGTAATCTTACGCTCTATGTATCTAAGTTTGTAACTGTTTGTAAAAAATATATGTTAAATAAAAATTTTGTCGAAATCTGCCAAAAATCAAACTATGATTTGCAACAATTAACTTAAAAAAAATATTATTAAAAAAGCTCCGTACGTTTAAGCCAATTGATCTCTGAACACGCTGTACAGACACCGCACTAATATTATCGTTGCGCCGCAAGAGCTCATTACAATTCAAAAACCACCATCGTTTTTAAATTCGGATACATATTCATACAGGTTGTATTGTTTTACGACCCCTTTCGCGACCATTTCCTTAATAACACCACGTATTCCATAAACCCACCCCAATTCACCAATAAACCCAAGCCGGAACACAAATGCAAAGCTGCACCGGGATCGATAAACCCTGGTACGGCGACAAAATTACATTCGCAACAATCCCCCAAATGCAACTACTGTTTTATTAAACGCAAGACCCCATAACCCCACCCGCACCGATCTCAAAACAATACCCGCCTAATGATAAATCTTAAAAACGAACGAATTCCGCTTGAATTATAAAAGGCGTTTCCGCAACAGGGACATTTTTATTGCAACAGCTGGACCCGGGTCGAATTCAATCAAAGAGAGTGTGGCGCTACGAAAATATTATTCTTTAAATTTACAATCGCGAAAAAATATTTCGCAGAAATAGATGCGACGTGTGACGTTTTCACGCGCACAATTATCAAAGGTATTTTTTTTTTTATTTTTAACGATGTCTTTTCAAAGATGTTTTATTAAGTCGATGTGTGTCACACGAACCGGTATCAACCGAATAGTTAATTCCGTTAATGGATTATACTATTAATTAATCAAAATAAAATTTACGTCGCTAATCCAACAGGTTACAACGTATATCAAGCTGATTAAAACGCGCTAAAGTATTAATATTCCGTTGAATATTCACGATTTTCATAGAATAAGCCGTTGGGGTGAGCGTTGAAACTGATTAAAAAAATTTACACACCCTCAACATTTGTCTGCACAAGTGTAATAAATGTATTTTTAAATTTTTAATTAAATTTATTAAAAAATAATGAGCATATTGGGTAAAATTGAGTTATTTACATGTTAAAAGTTAAAAAAGAACATTTGTGATACCATAATGGTACCCACGGGATAGGAAAAATTACTCCATTATAAGTGCGAGTTAATTTTATGAGGATTTCAATTTTAGATTAAAAATAAAATCAACCAATAGGAGTAAATAATGTTATTTATTCATAAATAACCAGTCCAAAGGTATTTATTTGAAAACTTATATGAAATTTAACTTTGTTCACATTTTTAAATTAAAATACGATTTGAACATATTAAATGTTCTGTTCTCTAAAAAAGTTTATTAAATTGTTTCATAAAATTTTACTCATTGTTTTGTTTTTTAAAGAGTTTCCTATATAGATAGGATAGAACATATGTGAAATTCAAAATAAGTTAAACGTTTAATATTTAGAAGATTTAGTTATAATTTTAAAAAGTCTTTTAACGAGTTTCCTTTCTATTAACATTTGCCAAATTCAAAATGAATTAATTAAACACTTAATATTTAGGAGTTTTAAACATTTTCATTAATTAAACGTTTGTCGAATTCATGATTTATTATTATTAATATTTGATATTTTCAATAACGGTGTAGTTCTGTAAAAAAAAATAAATTAAACGTTAAATATTCAAAAGTTTTGAACACTCCCATTATCCTCAAGATAATATAAAAATGTAATAATTAGATAATTTGAATAGTTTCATTAATTATTCTGTTCATTAAAAAGTTCATTAAAAGATTTGATAATTTTAATTATTTGTTGTATTTTTTAACTTAACTTAACCCAAATCAGGATTAGATAAACATTTTGTAATTAGAAAATTTAAAAAGCTCTTAAGAGTTTTCTTTTGATTAACATTTGTCGAATTCATTATAAATTATACGTTTAATATTTAGAAGATTTGAACTATAATTAATCATTCTATTTATTACAAAGTTTTCTATTTATTAACACTTGTTGAATTCAAGATAAATAAAGAGTTTTCTTTCTATTAACGAATGTAAAATTCAAAATAAAATAAACTTTTAATACTTGATACATTTTAACATATAATTTAATCAGTTCCTTAAAGTTTCCTTCTATTAACTGTTGTCGAATTCATAATGAATGAAACGTTTAATGTTTGGATACTTGAATAATTTGATTGATTGTTCTGTTTTTAAACAGTTTCATTATTTATTTAATTTAAGATTTAATATTTCGAAGATTTGAACACTCATTAATTGATTAACTGCTTTTTATAGATTTCTTCATTAACATTTGTCCAATTCAGGTTAAATTAAACGATTAATATTTATAATTTTTGAACTATTTCATTATTTATTTTATATTAAGAATTTCCTTTCTATTAACATTTGGTCATTTCAAGTTAAATTATATTTAAAAGATTTGAACACATTTGTTAATTGTTTTGGTTTTTAAAGTGTTTTTTTTTTATTAATATTTGACAAATTGATAATAAATTAAACATCTTATATTTATAATATTGGAACACTTATTTACTTTTCTGTTTTTAAAGAGTTTTCTAATATTTATAAGATTTGAACGCTCATTTATTTTTCTGTTTTTAAAGTTTCTTTTCTAATTGATCTGTTATTTTATAGATTTCTTCACTGACATTTATACATTCAATATTTATACTTTTTGATATTTTCATTATTTATTATATTTTTAAAGAATTTATATTAATATTTGCTAATTTCAAGTTAAATTATATTTAAGATTTTTTTTCATTAATAATTGTTAAATTCCTAAAAAATGTTTAATATTTATAAGATTGGTACACTTTCTATTAACATTTACAGAATTTATAGAATTGAGGATAAATTTGAGATTTAATATTTAGAAGATTTGAACACTTTGATTAACTGATCTGTTATATTACAGATTTTTTCATTAGCATTTGACTAATTCTGAATAAATTAAATGTTTAATATTTATATTTTTTGAAATTTTTTACTATAATTTTAAAGAATTTACTTTCTATTAACATTTGCTAATTTCAAGTTTATTTTATTTCATTCATTCAATTTCATTATATTTAAAAGATTTGAACACATTCATTAATTTTTCTGGTTTTTAAAATGTTTTCTTTTCATTAATATTTGTCAAAATCATAAAAAATTGAATGTCTAATATTTATATCATTTATTTGCCCGTTTTTAAACAATTTCCTTTCTATTAACATTTGTAGACTTCAGGAAATTTAATATTAAATATTTTGAACATTTGAACATTTTCATTAATTGATTTGTTTTTTATAGATTTCCTCATTAACATTTGTCCAATTCTGTATAAATTAAACGTTTAATATTTATAATTTCTTGACCCTTTCATTATTTATTCTATTTTAAAGAATTTCCTTTATATTAACATTTGCTAATTTCAGTTTAAATTATATTTAAATGATTCGAACATATTCATTAATTATTCTGGTTTTTAATATGTTTTCTTTCCATTAACAGTTCTCGAATTCATCATAAATTGAATGTAATATAGTTCTGTTTTTCAAACAGTTCTTTGGATTGTTTTCCTTTCCATCAACACTTATCGAATTCAAGATTAATTCAACATTTACTATTTATTTGTATAGATCAGAATGGACGTTCATTCATTAATAGTCCAATAAATGATCATTGTGGGCGAGTAAATAATTTCCTTCATTGCTCTCATTGATTCGAATGATGTTATATGAATTGTCTGTGAAAAATAACATATTGAAATCAATTAAATGCCCCTGTTTGGTTACCTGTTCACATTACCGACATTCCAACACATGAACTAAGTTAGTTACCTTTGGGAGCGTGGCATTAATTAATTACCTGTGGTTTGCTCCAATTAATTCAGCACATCCATACAACCACAAAATCACCGTTTTTCAAACGGCGACACTCGGAACAGTCCGAGTTTCTGATTGTTTTTCGTTACGGAACGAGGGGCAAATGTGACATTTCCAACTGGAAATATAAATTCAGTGCAACGATGGGACGCTATTAATTACCATCCTCGTGACGGCTATATTCATTATGATCTATCTGCGAATCTGG
Source organism: Aethina tumida (assembly GCF_024364675.1). Lineage (NCBI taxonomy): Eukaryota > Metazoa > Arthropoda > Insecta > Coleoptera > Nitidulidae > Aethina > Aethina tumida. Next base: position 13,833,999 of record NC_065439.1, read on the forward strand.
CTTAATTTAGCCCGTGAATAATGATCCCCGGTTAACGGTGACATTTCGATTTTGCAATCATTATTCTTTGGCCCTTCCGTTTAAAATTCCAAACACCCTGTTGATTTTCGCATCGTTTTGTTGACCTCATGAATATGCGCCACCGTTCCACCCTCCACCGCTGTTTGATCAGGTCGGTTTAACTTGGCCTAGGTCAAAAAATAAACAGGTCGGTCAAAAATGATAATTCAACGGGCACAACAGGCGTTATTAGCGAGGCAATTCGAATTCCAAGCACGCCGGAATTAAATTGCGACATCGACTCGGAAAGAGATGTACTCCCGAAACGGCGCCATATATTTCAGATGGAGAGAAAATGTCGGGCCATGATCGTTCAGATTATGCTGTTATTCTGTGCGACGTTTAATAAGGCCCGAGTGAACAAATCTGGAATACAATAAATCGCGATGAAGTGCCTGCGGCATAACCGACTTCTCAAACTCCCCAACCCCCCTCGTTTAACCGCACCGATCGCAACAGAAATTGGGGTTTAGTTATAAAAATGTTAATTTTATGAAGCATAACACGAATTGATGAGGAGCAAGTAAAAAAATTGAAATGGAGACGTGCGGTTTTTGCGGGGGAGTTTTGTTTCGAATTTTCTATTTATAGTAACTGGTTAATTCCATAATGGATTGCACACGGGAAATTCATTAGTATACTGATATAAATTATACGCAATTAATGAGATGGTTATCAGTCTTAACAGTGTGGCATTTATTTCAGACATTTATGATATTTGTGTTACAATTCAATGATAATTGCTGTTGCCATATGTACGGCTTATGTATTAAATAGACTGGAATGAGTTACAAAATTACACTCATATTTTATGATAAAAAAACGCATAGGTAGTAAACTAAATTATGATCTAATTTGATATAAAATTAAAATACACTTTTATACACTGCATTTGAAGCAATAATGTTTGATATTTCAATGGTAAAGATGGATATCCGAGTGAGTGAGATCTGGGTGAACTATAACTTTCCATTCAAGCTCTAACAGTTTTTGTTTTATGGCCAAACAAACTTGTAGTCAGAGTTTGCCTGGAGCCAGACGATTTGATTCGACTGATGGACGTAAAATTCAGGTTCAAATGATTTAATTGCTTGCTATGAAGACTGTAATTTCTCATTTTCAAAACTTTTTGGTTTTCCTGAAAGTTCTTTAACAGAAAAGTCAAAATCATTAACCTTGAAACATTGGAATCAAAACCAAACTATAAAAGTAATGAATGACAATAATGCAGTTTTTCCTCTCTTCATCGTAATTGTTGAATGAACATTCGACAACAACAAAAGTAAGGAAGGTCAAAATCACTGATCTTGAAACTTTGGAACCAAAATTTTCTTTAAATCAAATTGTAAAAGTAATGATTAATAATATTGTAACGTAATTTATCGTAATTATTGAATGAATATTCGACAACAATGAAAGAAGGAAAGGTCAAAATTAGTTACATTGACAGTTTGGAACCAAAATATTTCTCAAATCAAACTGTAAAAGTAGTGAATCTCGATAATATAGTTTTCTCCTCTTCGCCATAAATGTTAAATTAACATTCGGAAACAACAAAAGAATGAAATATCAAAGTCACTGACCTTGAAACCTTGGAACCAAAACTTTGTTCAAATCGAAGTATAGGAATAGTGAAAGAAGATAATGCGGCTTTCTCCTCTTCATCGAAATTGTTGAATGAACTTTAGAAAAGAATAAAAGTAAGAAAGATCAAAATCACTGAATACAATAGAAAAAAGAAAGATCAAAATCTTTCTTTCTAGCATTTGTTGAATGTACATTCAAAAACTATAGAAAAAAAGTCAAAATTGAAGCTTGAAACCTTGGAACCATAACTTTGTTCAAATCGAACTACAGGTGTAATGAATGACGATAATGTGTCTTTCTCCTCTACATCGCAATTGTTGAATGAAGTTTCGAAAAGAATAAAAGTAAGAAAGATCAAAATCACTGACCTTGAAACCTTGGAACCAAAATTTTCTTTAAATAAAATTGTAAAAGTAGCGAATGGGGATAATGTAGTTTTTTCTCTTTTGATCGTAATTGTTGAATGAATATTCGACAACAATAAAAGTAAGAAAGATCTAAATCACTGACACTGAAACCATGGAACCAATTTTTTTTCAAATGAAACTGTAGAAGTAATGCATGGCAATAATAGAGATTTCTCCTTTTCCTAGCAATTGTTGAATGTACATTCGAAAACAAATGAAAAAGAAAGGTCAAAATTGAACCTTGAAACCTTGGAACCAAAACTTTATTCAAATCGAACTATAGGAGTAGTGACCGACGATAATGCGGCTTTCTCCTCTTCATTGCGATTGATGAATGAATTTTCGAAAAGAATAAAAGTAAGAAAAGTCAATATCACTGACTTTCAAACCAAAATTTTCTGTAAATTGTTGAATAAATATTTAACAACAATGAAAGAACGAAAGGTCTAAATCACTGATCTTGAAACCGTGGAACCAATTTTTTTTTTCAAATCAAACTGTAAAAGTAATGAATGACAATAATAGAGTTTTCTCCTTTTCCTAGGAATTGTTGAATGTACATTCGAAGACAATAGAAAAAAGAAAGGTCAAAATTGAACTTTTAAACCTTGGAACCAAAATTTTGTTCAAATCAAACTATAGGAGTAGTGCCCTCGCCCACCGCCTCCCACCACTTCTTCCACCAACGATTGATTGATAGTTTGATTTGATAGGTATCTTTTATAATTCCACCGATCAGTCCTTCTTATCTTAATTCAAAATATTTTGTTACATTTTCACTGCTTTCCTTTTTTACCTTTAAGTAATAATTATAAATAATTATAAATTAAGTACATTTGTGTTCAATATTCAGATTTACATTGAAATTGATAAATTATTTATAGGTTATTTTATTTAGTTAGTAACGTAGATAGTTATTTTTTTCTAATATTAGTTATGTCTAAAAGAAAGTAAAATTTCTCTAAAAACATAAGAAACGGCAAAAGCCAAAGATTGCGAAGTGAAAATGAATCTGAACAAATAAGCAATGTCGTCTTAGAAATTGTAGATTTCGGATGTTCAAGTCTAGGTCGAATGAGAGTAGTTCTGAGAGGAATGAACGATTACAATTAGATAGAACGCGTCATTCATTGTTAAGGGCTCCAGAATCTTTGGAATCTCGAGATCACTGTCTAGAAAACGATCGTATTCAACACACTATCGGACGAAATCGCGAGTACAGCTAGTTTCATATAAAATTGAATAATGATACAAATAAATAACAGTAACTTGGAGATATATCTGGATTTTCTGGTAGATGAGTTAGAACTTTCAATTTAACATTTTGATGTATCCTTTTATTCTCTTATGCGACATCTGGTCTTACGTTGTCATGAAGAAGCAGGACTCATTTTTATTGGCTAAAGAAACTCATCTCTGAGTATGATTTCTAAGAACTTGGTCTAATTGTGAACAGTAAACATTTACATTGACCGTTTGATTTCTTGGTAGGTAATCAACATCCATACACAGTCAAAAATACAGTGTTCAAATTATTTATTGGGTCTCTACTACGGCATGTGGACTTGTATTGTTACCAAGAAGCAAAACGCCCTTTCTGTTAAGCTCGTGTTTCAGTAAGTTTTTCATGAACTTGGTAAATCTGCAGAAGACATTGATTGTTAGGCTTCCTGCTAGGTAGATAATATGTAAAAGTTCATTAAGTCATCAAAATCTTTCTTGGGTGTGGATTTATTTTAAGCAATGTATGAAACGATCAATAAAAGCATATTTGCGTTTCGTGCAAGGAGGTAATTGGTAGTTGTCCAACGCTTAATTTTGTTAACATTCACATGATTTATGAATGGAATCCATTTGTCGATCTTTTTGATGAAATGCATTGCTTGAAGCCTCTTTCTAATAGTTGATTCATCAAAGTTTGTGACTAATTTGTGAGTTCACAAATTGTTATACTTGAATAAAAAAAATGTTTTAAATGCAGAGTAAGAGAAAAATAAATAGAATAGTTATTGAATAGAATTACAAATAAAATATATACTAAGGCTCATATGTAGAGTAACAAAAAAAAACATTTTATTAAAAAAACTATTTTTGTGTACAGTAAAGTACCTCCTTTACTTTTATATACAGATATCTATATTTACATAGCTTTTTATTTGGAGGAGGGTTCATAAGTAAAGCAATCAACCGTATTTATATGTAATGTTTGTAAAAAATAAGTTTACATGAAAAAACCTATACCAAATATTACCAAATTTTAATCGTTTTCTCTTTGCAATAACATCTATGTTTTACCAAAAGAATATTAAATTCTCTTCGTGTTAAAATTTATGGTTTATCATTTAGTAAAGTTTAATACAAATATGTTGAAACATAATATAGTCCTAGTAACTTATTCAAATCATGAATAAAAAATGTAAGACACTTTTTTGGTATCTAATATAACCAAAAAAATTTAATATCCATTTTGTTGAAGTGAAAACAAAAAGTTTCCACTTAATTTCATAAAGTCACAGCTCAAAATATGAATGGAATAAAAGTAACAGCTTTAACTTCAGTGTTTTTAATACGGACTTAGACAGTTATCAAGTAACAGACAACGCTACTATTGTAAAAGTTTTTTAATTTGCTTCTCTTTATCTCAGTCGTCCATTGTCTCGCGTCACTGTGTACAAACTAATTTTTTTTATTTCGCATATTAAACATACTTTCTAGTTAAACGTTGAAATTATGTAGTTATTGTGTGCCCCCGGAACATGATATAAACCGTTTGATGTGTGGCTGCTCTTTTTAATTTAAAAAAAAAACAACGTCCGGGTTAACAAAACAAAATTCCAAACCGCCGGAATGTCGTTGTGCATTAATTTTCCGTGAAAACTGGTGCCGGAAAACTATGAATATATATCGCGGAATCCGATTGACTGACTGGATCTGAATTTCGATTTTTGTACAACTAATATCGTTTGAATAATTGATGTTGCGTCGGATTGATAGGTGAATTATTAGATGGATGTGTGCCTAATATGCATACATACATATTGTAATTGATCTATTTATTAATGTAATTAATTCAAAATAACATAATTATGCTAAACTGATTACTTTGTGCAACAACTCCGTATTGTTTATTTGTAGTGAGTCGCCTGTATTTGTTGTGGAAAGGAAGGAACTGATGTATAATGATTCTCATGGTATCAAATTGCAATTCTTAAATTATCCGTACGGTTACTGAGTTTATATTAAATTCCGGAAAGGCAGAAACTGAGAACCGGTACGTAAAATGCATGCGGTAAAACGATATCGCTTGTTGTCTGTTCTCATCCCACTGAAAATTATATTTGTGATTATTTTAAAAATTCTCTTTTGCATTTCAGTTTTTGTGATTTATATTAAAAATGGCATTGCTTTATGTTTTTAAAATGTGGTCGAATTAGGGGTTGCATAGTTTACGTACTGCATATTGTCCCAAATTGTGTTTTCCTAACAGTAATGTTGCATTCTTCTTATTGTTCTGCACATATTTGCCATGTTTACATAATTTAGAGCATACTGAATTATCTAACTGATATTTCAAAGGATGTGCAATTAGAGTTTTCTTATTAATTTGTATATGTATATTTTATATACGTTCAATGTGTAGTATATTGGGTTGAGTTGTATAATACTTTGACAGTGCCTGACTGAAATTTCAATGGCATTAAAAGCATCTTCATATTTTTCTTATTGTATTTAATATTTTAACAGTGCCTCACTGAAATTTCAATAGCATTAAAAGCTTCATGTTTTTCTTATTGTACTGCTCATAAATGTTTTATTTACATTATTTGCAGTATATTTGGTAAAATTTGTTAAGTTACAGCAATATTTTTTCAACTATGTATTTTAAATATTTAATGCTACTTCAAAACTCTTTTGAATTGTTATGTCTATATAGAAGAAATATTTCAGAATTTTTAATTAATACTCGTTTTACTTTTACCAAACTAAATTATCTTCTATAATTCTATTCTATAATATTTAGGGTAAAGTTTTATAATGTTTTGACAGTGTCTGACTGAAATTTTAATGAAATAAACAGTACCACCATATTTTTCTTATTGGTTTGTTTGGTCATATTTGTTTTATTCACATAATTTGCAGCCTATTGGGTAAAATTTTTATAAAATTTATTCAGTAACAGCAATACTTTTTCATCTTTATGTTATATAAAAATTAAATAATGCTTCAAAGTTCTTTTAAATTGTTTTATAAGTACAATGAAATAATTCCATTCACAATTTTTAATTATTTCTCGGAATTAATAGTCTAATTACATTTTTCTTTAGAATTTGTTTGTACCCGCCATATCTATATAATTTACATTACATTTAATGTTATAATTATTAACAATTCAACTGTATTCTTTCATTGTTTTACTCATTTTTCTTAAATCCTCATTATATTTAGTATATGTGATATAATTTAATAAAATGATATGAATACTATCTTATAATTATTTATAATTGTTTTATATACATCATAAAATAATTATTTCACAATTATGTAATTAATTCTCGCATTTCTTTTATTAAATCCATTATATTATTAAATTATCTGCCTGAAATTTCAATGGAATTAACTGCAATCATATTCTTATCGAACTGATCATATTTGCTTTACAATACATTAGAGTTTATGATTAATGATGGACTGATATGCTAAATCAATACTAAATCTTGGGTTAGTTTTATTGAAACTGGAAGGAGCGATGTAATGTCTGTTGTAAGTAGTACAAAAACAATAGCATTTTTGTCAATTAGAAAATATTGGTTTTTAGAATTGAGTATAAAACAACGATAGTATATTTATATTATTTTAACAGTTCTCATTAAATAAAATGATTGTGGTCATAATATTTAATATTTAAAAAAGTTTCTATAATTATTACTGGTATATACAATATAAAATGTTATTTTGTATAGAAAATATAGTTTTTAATAATAAATACGAGTAAAATAAATAACGTTCTACCGTTTCCTGGCATTACGAAAATTGAATACGGTTTTTTATAAACAAAAATAAATACATTAAATAAGTCAACCGTCTATCATTTCCAGGAATCACAAAAGTCAATATTTTTTTACTGGTTGGGGGTGAATTTGACGAATTTTAATGCTACCAAGATGCGCCTGCGATGTTTTCTATTTCAATTTTTCCTACGTGTTTATTATGTAAATGTGTCGTGTATTAGATGTGTTACTTCTGACTAATATGTATAATATTAATTGAAGATTGTTTTTCATAAGTTATTTCGAAACAATACCTTAGTTTAAGAGTTTCATTTTGAGACAACAATTTTATTCATATTGTATACACAGTGTGGCCTATTTGGAAGTGGAACCTCCCCGCAATTTGTATTTTTGTCTCACTTTGACAAACTTTTTTCAATTGTGAAGCATAAAAATATGTACTTAAAGACTAAAGGTTTATTTGTACATACAGTACTGTACATAGTACATATTTTTGGTCAAAAATCGTATTTTTAAGGACAAATATTAAGGAAAGCATACTAGCAATTTTGGCATAGAAAAAGCACCCCTTGAAATGAATGGAGCTTTTCTCCTCTCAATAAGAAATATTTGGGAATTATATTAATTCCTTAATACCTAAATTTTAATTACTTCCACCAATCTACTATTTAATTTAGTGCATTTATAAGGGATAATTTCCTAAGACAATTTATTAATTCTACCATGAACTAAGAAAATGTGAGTTTTAAGATTATTAGTAATATATATAATTTAATTAGTATAATATTCCAATATTGTTGAAAAATAAGATATTTTGTGGTCTTTTGACAGTTTATTTCATAGATTAATTTAAAAATAAATTCATAAAAAGAATAATTAATTTTAAATTTATCCACAAAATAATGATGCTACATATTTTTATGAAATTTGGTGTATACCCATCTTAGGGTGCTTAATCAAATAGTGTAGTTATATTTCTTATAAAAGTTTGCCATTATGATTTATTCACTTTAAATGTACCCTGGAGGATTTAGTTTTAGGCAATATAATTGAAAGAATAGTTTCATATAATGTCAAATTTGGATAAAAAATACAAATTTAATATCAATTATTACAATCAATTATTAAATATTATGTTCCCAATAAGTAATATAAAAATTGCAAGTATGAGTAGAGAATTCTTAAATTAATGAATTTGTTATGGCGGATTTAAAGTACTGTAATTTGATTAAAACTATAATTTAATAATTAAATATTTAAATATTAAGAATTAACATTAAATTAGTTTGAACTAATTTAAACGTTATTATATATTTTTAAATAAATATACATATTAATTGAGTAGTTCAACTTTATGTCGTTTCCAGAAATAATAAAAATCGACGGTGAACAAGTAAATTAAAACACTTCTAAAGAATTTTTGATGAGAACAAATCTCGTCGGCGATGTTTTGTAGGTTTTTTCGTTATTTTATATTGTATATATTATGTAAATTTGACGTCTGGTGTTTTATGATTGCTGTGAGTGAATTGTTTGACTTTTTGGATTGAAAACTCTTAAAAGTTTTATGGAAACTGATTAAAAATAAGCGACAACGTTGTGATTCCTATTGTAATAGGTCCATTTACTCTCTTTTATGATTATCAATTAATGTTTCCAATAAATAAAATTTAGTGTTACGGCCCATATTTTAAAAATTACCAGTAAATTTGTAATGGTGGATTTGAAATATTGTAATTCGATTAAAATCATAATTTAATTATAAAACATTTAAATTTTATTTATAAATGTTAAATTATTTTGAACAAAATGTTAATTCATGTTGAAAATATAGTTATATTTATTTATTTGTAGTATTTTTTATCCGAATTTGACATTCTTTTTTCAACTGTAAAGCATGAAAATTTGTATTAAGAAAATGCAGGGTAAGCATAAAATTGTTTAATGAAAATCTATTAAGCACTCCTTAAATAGGTATACACCATATTTCATATTATGTGTTTATGAATTTATTTTTTTAACAGTAGTCTTTGGAGTAATCTGTTAAATACCAATAACACAAATTATCTCATTTTTCAACACCATTGTATAATAATTTTATTATATTTTTCGTTTATGGTTATTTTTCTTAATTGTTCTGGAGTAATTTCTGCACATGATGATTATTTATTGTCCTACACACTTTGAGTGTTACAAGTATTAGTATATACTTATACTAATAATTGTAACTTATAAGTAATAATAATATTGTTGAAGAAGATAAGAAGTTATTCTATTTTTGTCATTTTATTCCGTGGTCTACTTGGTTAGAAATATAAATTAACAAGAAAAATATGATTTTTAATTTTTACATAGAATTATGAATATGCATATTTTTTATGAAATTGAGTATATATATATTTCAGGGGATGCTTAATCCAGTGGTGTAGTTAGATTTTCTATAAATAACTAGAGTATTCCAATATTCTTGAAAATAAGTTAATTTGTGCTATTTTAGACAGTTTATTTTATAGACTATTTGATTAAAGAAATTCATAAATATAATATTATTTTTAATTTATTCACAGAATTATGAATATGCATTTTTTATGAAACTGAGTATATACCCATTTCAGGGAATGCTTAATCCAATGGTGTAGTTAGATATTCTATAAATAATTAGAGTAATCCAATATTCTTGAAAAATAAGTTAATTTGTGCTATTTTTGACAGTTTAATTTTTAGACTACTTGATTAAAGAAATTCATAAAAAGAATGTTATTTTTAATTTATCTACAGAATTATGGATATGCATATTTTTTTATAAAATTGAGTATATTTACCCATTTCAGGAGATGCTTAATCCAGTGGTGTAGTTAGATTTTCTATGAATAATTAGAGTATTTCAATATTCTTGAAAAATAAGTTAATTTGTGCTATTTTTGGCAGCTTATTTTATAGACTACTTTATTAGGGAAATTCATAAAAAGAATAATATTTTTAATTTATCCACAGAATTATGAATATTTATATTTTTATGAAATATCAAATATACCCATTTCAGAAAGTGCTTAATCTAAAGTATAGTTAGATTTGTAGAAAAATTACTTGTATTATTTTTTCAATATTCATTTTTAAAAAATATAGTGGGTGTTAGACCAAAAATGTGACATTTTATCCATAAGTATGTAATATTTAACAATTGAAAAAAAATATAAAGTTATTCCGTTCAAGTGGGCTACAATGTATATAAAGTTTGTATATATAAAGTAATATATTAAAGTCATAAAAATAATATACAAAACCGAGTATTCCGAATAAAATTTCAGTGGAATTAACTAAATACTCACATATTATCTTGTTTTTCAGCAGCGAATCCATCATTCGATCCATCTGAAACAGAAATCAACGGATTAGCCACATCGGATAGTCGGAATGCGTAAATATTTGGGCGCGTCGTTACGAATTTTATTACGAATCCATCAAACCACTTTATTAAACTTCCAATTCGCACTTTAGCGGATCGATTTGTTTAAAATTTACGAGCTTTCCTTACGGTTTTATTACACGGCCGGCTGCGATAATTCAGTTTTTAAATGACGAAACTTTCCGAACCGTTTAATTTCCATTCGTTCCCGAATTAAATTCGTATATCGCAGATTAATTGCGAACTTGGGCCACTTAATATTTACGGCTAATTGGACTTCCCGGGCCCGTTTGCCGGGAGGTCAGACTTTATATATCTTCGTCCCATCTGTGTACGATTATGTATTGGGACGATAATTGTTTCCGATTGCAGTTAATAAAGTTTCACCACCATTTATTATTTTATTCGGTTTTAAACGTTAGGTGCCGGTAAAAGGATATTTATAGTTGGTCGGGTTTATTGGTCGACGACTATAGATAAGGAAACAATGGTCACGAAAGCCTCAACCTTTACACCGGTAAAAGGAATTTAGGTTTATGTATTATAAAATCAATTCCAAACGTTTTTCTTCTCGAGGATTAAAAATGGAATATTCATTACAGTATGTAACAAAGGACAGACAAGCCAGATACATAGTCCAAATTGTTAATAAAAATAGGTGGATAAGTGCAGTGCGGAGTCATTATCAGGCTAAATACAAAGAGTGCCTTGGGTTGTACACACAGAACATCATGGTTTCATCTTCATCAAAATTGGCTTTTGTCTTAGATAGTGTAGTGGTATCGGAATTGTCAATCTTTGATGTGGAAGTGGAAAAAGTACTTTGGTACATGTTCCCATTTCGTATTTATTAACGTCAATGCTCTCCTACATCGAACCCAAGTTAAAATTAGGAGAATTGAGTAGTAATCACTTTACCTGGGTATGAAACTAATCTAGCATGTAATATTCAGATTAATTCGGGGCCGTTTAAATCCTTCTGTGTATGTGTAAAAATAAATTTTAGTTAAAAACGTTCACCATCAACTTTATTTAAAAAAAATATAACAATATAAATTAACAAGAACTTTTCAGCCCAACTGTTATTTGGAAATAATTTAAATTATGATGAATTAACAATTTTGAAAACTTCGGGTATAATCAAAAATTAAGTAGTTCTAATTCTCTCTTTGCACGGAATGTAAATGACCATATGTTATGTTATACGCTATAAAAAACGGGCATTTGGTCGTTTGGTCTGAACAATAGTTTTAAGCTGTTAAACACAATGTTTGTAAGGGTGGTGAATCTAAATCATGATGAAAAATGGTTGAAGGTTGAAACCAACTTGGTTTATGATTTATCTTAATATACGTAATTCAAATGAACATTTTATTAATTACATTGTATAGAATAATAACATAAATGATTTAATTACTTCAATCAATGCATAGAAACTGGTTGGTAATCTTCTGGAACAGATCAGAAACGAGTTTCTTCAGCCAAAAAAAGGTGTGGAACATCATTTAAAAGATTCTTAACCATAGAAAGAATATGGCGAATATATTGTAGACTGTACGTGTGCTACTCATAAAATGAGTTCATAAAAAACTTGGAGGGAGATAAGTTTTTGTTGTTAATGGAAAAGGCTTGTTACTTCTTCATGGCAACGAAACACCACATGTCCCATTAGAAACCCAGAATAAGTTTCAAAATAATAAATAGGGAGTTCTACCTTATTCGCCGTACAGTCACAAACATCTCCACGTAACCATTATTTAATTTTGTTATTGATCAATTTTTTACGTAATAAATGATTTAATTCTGAAGAGGAGGTTAAAATTTAGGTTGATCTTTCCTTTAGTTTCAGTTACACGGTATTTTTCTCCAGTAGCATGATTTTGTAGATCTTGGCAAATAATTGTTGATTATTTTATTGAAAAAAAGTTATCTAAAACATGGTTATCCTTTCAGGGAACTTACACATCGATTTTTGATTTAAAACATGAACGAAATAGTCTTTAAAAAAAAAGGGATTTGCAATGTTTTATGGCCGTAGTTGCCGTTTGTTTTATGCGGGACATAAAACAACCGGAATGTAGTGTTTCATTAGCATAGAAAACAATAATAAAGGTGCAGGAGTCTGTGTTGAGCGAAGCCTAAAAAGAGGAATTATTAGTGAGTTATGGAGTTGCGGAGCAAATTTTACGGCATTTTATGAGACGCGTTTTGCATATTATTAAATTGTGCAATGTATAACACGATAAAATAACCAAAACAAATTTATGTCGACTGCGGAATGCATTTTGAGTTGCACCCCATTTTTCTCGGTGCTCGAAGAACATTCCGACGTTCTCGAGAAGAGTTGCCGGGAATCAACGAGATTAATTGATCGTTCCCCTCGGTGTAATAAGTTACACGACTGCATAAAAAAAAACTGGAACACACTCGAGGAGTAGCTTTGTTTTATCTATTTCTTGAATTATTAAAGTGAAATATCTTTATGGAGATACACAGACGGTGAATATTACCTGGGGGTGAATATTTCGTCGCGTTCAACGTAAAAACGGTCGCATCGAAGTTTAATATCTTCCCCTCGGGTTATTTAATAATGTTACACATCGCGTTATCTACACTTCTTTAAACAGATTTCTCCCTAATTTTCGTAAAACATTTTTTTCCGAACGAGGCTGTTTTAAAAAGGTAAAGATGCCTACTTTATCCTCGTTGACGTTACATTATTTTAATCTGAAATAATCCCGTGTTTGTTACAGAATACTCTAAACAATCTTGTTGTTGTTTTGTAAACCGAATTAAATCTTAATTTGTATTCCCTTTGAAATTTCAGTTTGTCTTTGTCGGGGATTACAATGAAAAAATTGAGTATTTCGTATTTCAGGCTTGCTTAAAATTCATGGGCCATAAAAACTGAAATATCGTTATGACAAAAATCACAGATGTTGAATATTGCCAACAGTTTCCTCAAAATATAAATTTCCATCCTAATATCCACGACTGTGAAATTATTTAACGCGTTTTTCAGTGTCGACAATTGTCCAGGAAAAAATACGTCTGCGGTTTGATTTATCCTCACAGCACCCTCAGGAGGATATACGATGCCGGGACCGAGACCCCGAGACGCACTAAAACGTCCCGCATTATGAACTCCGGTCCCGGGAATGAAGAGGGTCCGCCCGATAAGGCAAAGTGATCTTTATCCGTCGTTAAATATGAATCAACTTGATAGAATACGTCTTCCACCTAGTCCGCACCATATTTATTATTTACGGTGAGAATAGGTCGTGATAAATCAACCCGCTAATTTACCAAAAAGCGGCGGTCCATTTAGTTTATAAAATAAAAAATTGAGGGGTTCGGTATGTCGAAGATCAAACGGATAAATTGTCGGTCGTAAAGTTGGAGACTCTACACGAAATTATATTCCGCAAATATTGAATCAATAGAACAACTTTTTACAACTTTATTCTGTTCTGGGGCTAATATTTACGGCTTTGGCCCACTTACTGGATGTGTGTGTGATATATTTGGATATTTTCATTTATTGGGTATGTTGTTTATATTTCTTAAGAAATTATGGGTTGGTCCAAACAAATCTCTATATTAAATTCCGACGTTGACGTGACTGGTGCTATAGAGTCATCATATTACAAAAAATTCTCTAATAAAAGAGAAGAACAACAGAGGTATATTAAAAATATTTTCAAAATGTCTTTAATAAATCATTCTCAAAATTCTTTTATTAATTTATTTTTAATTGTTAATAATATTTTCAGTATATAATAGATGTTCTCAAGAAATTGTTTCCTTTGCAGACAACAGTTGATAACTTGAAATGTTCTAATGCAGAAAATTATTCAAACAATGAAAGGAAACATTACATATGTTTAACATAATGTGAAAGTGGTTTAAAGCCTTACATGATTAGATAAATGAAGGAACAAGAAATTACATGGTAAAGTTTAAGTGGAATTTACGATGTACATACAGTGTGATCCAATTGAAAGCGGGACACTCTTATATTTATTCACGATTTTGAAAAACTTATTTTTCAATTGTAAATCATGAAAATATACAAAATGGAACAGTTTTTGGCCCAAAACCTACAGAGTAATTTTTAGGAATAAAAATTGAAGAAATCACACTACTTTTTATAGAAAATCTAACTACACCACCAGTTTAAGCGCCCCCTAAAATAGATACATAATAAAGTTACATAATTTTGTGAAAAAATTTAAAAGTAACATTCTTTTTAAATATTAATTTATCTTATTTTTCAAAAATATTGGAGTATTATTCTAATAATAGTATACTTATACTTTTATATACTGATTGGAAAGTCTTTTGACCTAATGAATTTTGAGAGAGACATCATGTATGACAGAGACAGTAAAAGATTCCCACTACGAAGCAAATTTGCAGACTTTTACTGGCTGTCGTGTTTGATGCTTCTTTCAAAATACAGTCGGATTAAACGGTTTTCGATTGGTATATAATTAAATAAGTTAATTTGTGCTATTTTTGACAGTATATTCTATAAACCAATTAATAAATTTGTAAGAATATAATTTTTATTTTTCTACGGAATAATGAATATGCATAATTTTTTTATTGAATTTGATATAAACCTATTTCATTTGGTGCTTAATCCACTGACAGTTAGATTTACTATAAAAATGTATTAAAATGATTTTTTCAATTTTTATGCCTAAAAAATTTCCCTGTAAGTGACGTGACATTTTGTCCATAATTTTTTTTTCAGGCATTACAATTGAAAAAAAAATGTTTGTTAAAATCGATTAAAAAATATAAATTTCAAATGGGTGACAGTGTGTATTAATTTAATTTAGTATAAATACTATTTTTACATGTATTTTTTTAATACGTTTTTACTTATTCTAGGATGAATTTAATAACATGTTAAAAATGTTAATACACAAGGCAAAAATAAACAACGAAATATAAATATTGCCTTTGATGAATTGCATATGATGAAAGTTACATTTTTTATATTATATTACTTATAATAGGTTTTTAGTCTAAGGTTCTTCTTATCTTAGTTTTCCATTTTTTCTTCAGTTCCATATGGCAAAATCCATATTGTACAGAAAATTTTTATTTACATTTCCTATAGGAAATTGAATGCTTTACAAAAAAGATATCTTACAATTTTTTCATAACTCTTATCATTTAGAAGATATCGGAGGTCATAGAAGAATTTAACAAAAATTTCTTTTTTACTTCTAAATTTTATAACTCGTTGATAAATACATATTATAAAATGCGCATATATATCTTTATAAGAAATTAAACGCTCTACAAAAAAGGTCTCTTGTAGTTAATCGATTACTTTAACCATTTAGAAGATATTCGCATTCGAATCCCAATTCTTATCGATTTTATTTTATTATTTGTAATTTTTTATTTGTTATTTTCAACGCAATTTTGAGTTTTTAAATAAAATGGCTATATCGTGCCCCCTAAACCCAATAGATTTGAGTTATTAATTTTTTTTTTAACTAGAAAGTCTAACTAAAATAGTCTGAAAAGCTATTAATGTCGATGATTGAAAGTTAATTTTTGGTATATACGTTAACCAAGGATCGTTTTAACATATTAGAACTCATAATTATTACTTCCAAATTTTATACAGGGTGCTTGTTGTTTACGCTTAATTTTGTGCATCTTAAAACATTAATAACTTTGTTATTTCCAATAGAATACCAAGTATATTTAACATGATTAAATTGAGTATTAAAAGACCTTTCGATTAGTAAACTTATTTCGTATACAACAAATGATTATTTTATAAAAACGTAATGTAATATTGTCAGAAACAAAATAAATGTCATCCACGGCCATCCATTATTTTTAGTACTGACAGGAATATGAGGGTTATCGTTCAAATCCCGCATAAATGCTTCTTGATGAATAGCAACTGTGTTCTCAAAATTTAAGATGTTTAGGTTCATATTTTCAACTCAAGAATCGCCCTCTTAAATATTTTAAATTTATGTTTGAAACATCATGTATTAATATTTATTAATTTTGTGTATCATTTTTTAGCTTTTAAATTTATTATCCCGAAACACGTTTATACAAATATAATACAAAACCTTTAAGTTTAAAAATATAAAACCAATTCAAACAGAGCAGAAGAAAGCTAACGGGATTATAGTGACAAAAATTTAAAATACGTCCATGAGAATTCAGTTACAAACATCGATTAAATTCATATTCTATTTAGATTAGGTGTGTTGGTTGTTAATTTCGGCAACAGTCTCATTTATTTTATATTAGCATAAATTTGGGATAAAGAACTTCATTAAAAATAATACTTACAAGTACTATTAGGAAGCAATAGTAAAATGGTCCAGAGAATAACAACAGCTTACATAAATGTTCCGACCGAAATTATATTTTTAATGGCCAAAATTCCATTGGTAGTATTCCGGATCAGAGAAAGAACTGAAAGCCATAGAATGCCTAATGTGGAAATAAAGACTTAAGATTGAAAGTTGGCAAGGAATTGGAAGAAACCCCTAAACTCTTTATTAGAGATGTGAAGAAGTGGTTAGATTCTAAAAATTAATCTATAAAATGCAAAATACTTACATAGATCAGAATAAAAGATAATGACCAATGTTGGTTTGGTTAAAACAACAAATTGATGTATGATTTTGTTTACAGAATATTAATTCATTTAATTTTATTGATTGAGATTAACCAAGATTAAGATTTTTTGAAATAATATGTGATTTAAAATTTTCGTGGTTTATGATATATTTATTACATAAATTTTAATATTTGTCGTTTTGTTTCTTTTTAATTTTTACCTACCTGTTAATGCATTTTTTCGTAATATTAATAATCACGAATATTCAAATAAGCATAAACTTAAATTAAGAAACCTAATTAGCTGACTTAATGCAGTGCAAAAGGCCAAATCAAGTTAAAAATCTTAATTGCAAATTAAATTAATTATGCATGTACTAAAACCCTGATTTTAAATGCACCTCATCTCCTTTCCATTATTAATACACATAATCATAAAGCAATTTGCAATTTCGCATCAAAAAATTGTACATTCCCGTTTACGTTACATTTACGATCCCCATTATACGAATACCGTGTGATTCCCTTTATTGTTTCGTTCGTCCTGCTTCCGTATTTGCGGCACTAAACAAACAAACAAAAAAAAGAAGGCATTTTTATCGCCGAATTTAATATGCAACGGAATTGGATTGTTGAAGCGTCTATTTTTAAAACTGAAATTACAAATCAATGGCAAACGAATTCAATTCAATGAAAGCTGTCATTACTGTTCGCTTTCGCGGAATCGGCGATCGATTTGGTAAGACTGCAAAACTTTTATGATATACTTGTTGTTGTTTTTTTTTTTTAATTTTTTCTAGCAGGAAACTTATAAATATGTAAATTAATGACGAGTGGGAGTTGATATTTATCGACTTCCTGAAACTAGTTTAGTGGCAAACGTGCAGAAAAAGTCTACGACTATCAATTTCCGGCCATAATTTATGGTCGTCATAAAATATGTTTTTTTTTCCAATGTAACACGTTGTAAAAACTTATATGTGCCATTTATATATTATATCTAGAAGAATTATATTCCCAAAGGAGACTTTACAAACTAAGATTTATTAAAAAACACACACAATGCTTTGGAGTTTTAAAATTAATTCATCAATATATTTTGTGTAAATCAAATTTGTTTTAATAATTTTTCATTAATTATTTAAGATTTAATTAATGTTTAGTTTAGTTTTACTTCACGTGTTTTATAAAATATTTGATATCTGCCATTTGTATATTGTATTTGGAAGAATTATATATACGAAGGAGTCTACAAACTATAATTTATTTCTAACAAATAATGCATAAAGAAGTTATGAGTTTAATATTATTCATCAATATAATTATATTTATGTTGGATTATTACGCTATAATATTTTAGTTTCACAAGAATTTTACAAAATATTTGATCATCTCATGTATGTTATGCCAGATTTATATTATATTTGGAAAAATTGTATCTTCGAAAGAGATTCTACAAATTATGATTTATGTCAAACAAAGAACATATAAACAGGTGTGGAGTTTAAAAATAATGTGTCGATATATTGTGAGTAAATCAAACTGGTGTTAATATAATTTTTTTATATTTTTTTAATATTGAACTGATGTTGAATTATTACTTTATGATATTTTAGTTTTACTTCAAGTTTACAAAATATTTTAACATTTCATATCTGTCAATTTTATATTATATGTGGAAGAATTATGTACTTAAAATAGACTTTACAAACTCAGATTTATCTCGAACAAAAAACACTGAAAAGAAGTTTTAAGTTTAGAATTAATGTATCACTATATTATGTGTATATCAAACTTGTTTTAATAATTTTTTATTAAATTTTTAAGATTTAACTTATATTGACTTATTACTCTATAATATTAAGTATTTTGAAAAATATTTTCTCATCTCATTGTGTGCTATTTTTATATTTTATGTGGAGGAATTCTATTCCTAAAGGGAATTTAATGAATATTGAATTTTTGCATTAAAATATTTTAGTTTTACCTCAAGTATTTTACAAAATATTCTTATATCTGCCATTTATATATTATATTCGGAAGAATTATATATAAAGGAGTCCACAAACTAAGATTTATTTTAAACAAATAACACATAAAGAGGTTTTGAGTTTATTTAGTTCATCATTTTAATTACTAATATTGAATTATTACGCTATAATATTTTAGTTTCACTTCAAGTATTTTAAAAAATATTTTAACATCACATGTCTGCCATTTTTATATTATATTTGGAAGAATTATATAAATAAAGGTGTCTAAAAACTAGTATTGTGTTCCCAAAGGAGACTACAAAATAAAATCTATTTTAAAAAAACACATAAAATGGTTTTGAGTTTTAAAAGTAATTCATCAATATCTTTTGACTAAATCAAGCTTCTTTTAATATAATTTCATTTCATTTTGTTACAATATTTTATGCTTTACTCCAAATATTTTACAAAATATTTTAACAACTCATATCTACTATTTATATATTATATTTAGAAGAATTATATAAACAAACTAAGATTTATTTCAAACAAATAACGCATAAAGAGCTTTTGAGTTTATTTAGTTATCAGTGTAATTAAACTAATGTTGAATTATTACGCTATAATATTTTAGTTTCACTTCAAGTATTTAAAAAAATATTTTAACGTCCCATGTCTGCCATTTTAATATTTTATCTGGAAGTATTGTATTCCCAAAGGAGACTACAAACTAAAATCTATTTAAAAAAAAAACACAAAATGGTTTGGAGTTTTAAAAGTAATTCATCAATATCTATTGACTAAATCCAGATTGTTTTAATAATATTTCATACGTTTTAATAAATGTTGAATTTTTGAGATACAATATTTTAGTTTTACCTCAAATATTTTACAAAATATTTTGACATCTCATATCTACCATTTATATATAATATTTGGAAGAATTATATAAACAAAGGAGTCTTCAAACTAAGATTTATTTCATACAAATAACGCATAAAAAAGTTTTGAGTTTAATATTTTTCATCAATGGAATTAAACTAATGTTGAATATTACGTTAATTTCCCTTCAAGTATTTATAAAATATTTGGACATCTCATATCTGTTAGTTTTATATTATATTTGAAAAAATTATACCTTCAAAAGAGATTTCACTTATGATTTATCTCAAACATTAATACACACATAAATAGGTGTGGAGCATAAAATTAATATATCAATATATTATGAGTAAATTAAACTTGTATTAATATAATTTTTTTAAATTTTAAAATGATGTTGAATTATTACGTAATATATTAAAGGAAACTTTACAAACAAATATTTATCTCAATCAAATAATGCACAAAGAAGTTTTTACTTTAAAATTAGTGTATCAATTATAGGCATATCAAACTTGTTTTAATATTTAACTGATGTTGAATTATTACACTATAATATTTTAAGTAATATTAAGTAATTTGCAAAATATTTTAACATTCCATCTTTATATTTTATGTGGAAGAATTCTATTCCCAAAGGAGACTTTTCAAACTAAGATTTGTTAAAAAAACATATAAAATAATTTTGTGTTTTAACATTAATTTATGTAAATCAAGTTTGTTTTAATAATTTTTATACAAATTTATGAGGGTGTCCCACTTTCAAATGGGTGACACTATATATTAATTTTATTTAGTATAAATACCATTTTTGCAGAGTATTTATTAACATTATTGTTTTATTTTAGGATTAATTTAATAACATGGTTCAAAATATTAATACACAAGGTAAAAATAAACAACGAAATATAAATATTGCCTTTGATGAATTGTGTATGATGAAAGTTACATTTTATGAGTAAAACAAGTTTGTTTTAATAATGAATGTTGATTTTTTGAGCTACTATATTTTAGTTTTACCTCAAGCATTTTAGAAATTATTCTTACATCTGATATATGCTATTTATATATTATGTTTGGAAGAATTATATATACGAGGAAATCTACAAACTAAAATTTATCCCAAACAAATAACACAGAAAGAAGTTTCAGTTTAAAGTTGATTTTATCCAGATTGATTTTAATATTGAACTTGTTTCAATAAATTTTAATTAAATTTTTTCACTACTATTTATCTATTTATAATTTGTTTATTAAGCTGGGTTTTGAACATTAAACAAATTAATTAAACTAATGAAATTATTAAACATATACAGCTTTTACCACATACTAAAATTAAATATTCAAATTCAATTAACAAAATTATCTACATCAATATATACATGTAAATTAATAAATAAATATGGCGAATATTATTATTATTTTTTTTTTGATCGAGCAAACAAAAAATGTAATTCCATTAAATTCGGGTTAAATTTCGTGTTCGTCCAGATGAAAAATGTCCCGATAATGTTAACAGAAACCTGTCAAATAAGGCGTGCAATTGGATTCATTAAAATTACGCGCAACATTTTTTTTTTCGTCACGAGAAACGTTTTTTCCTTCGTCGCCTTTACAAAAACCGAACTCACGAACGCTTAATTAAGTTTGTTCAATTTTTTTTTGGGGGCTATTTTTCCCATTTCCACTTAAGTCTCGTAATTTGCGTCAGTTATTAATATCGTTTTGTCTATTAGTTAAACAAACCGCCCACATTTATCAATCTATTTATACGCATCGTTGTTGATACAACACGAAAAAATAATGGCAAATGCAACGTTAGCTTGTTTGGGTGCGCCCCAATTTTTGTTTAATTGAATCCCGCTAATTGGTTCGTGTCCTCACACCTTAAACGGATCACCAACACGTGTTTCGTACGTGAATTATTAACATAAACGCATAACATAAAGCGGGATTACTTATTCGAAACGACAAACAAAGTTTGTGGGTGGCAAATAAATTGTTATTATGCGATTAAGTCGTTCCTAAGGGCGATCCGACCCCGTTTCTCTAATAGCGGCAGACGCTCCCGTTAATTAATACGTTAGTTCACCTGTTTGTCGTAGTGTTTACCCGGCGAATTGTCTAGCATCTCCTAAAATATCACATAACAGATTACATTTCGACTGCTTGTAATTGCAGTTGAACTTTGATAAGTCGAATGTTTCCCTAACAACTGAAGTAGAACGAAGAAATTTAAAAATACAGTCGAACTTGGATAATACTTCTGAACTGACAAATAAGAAACATGTTTCCATTAGTTACCTACGATCAAGTGCTTATCATGCAACTTAATTTGTTTATGACGTTGCGTACCTAGTTTGAATGGAGTATAAATCAGATTAAAGAACTGACATGTGTTCAGATTTATCATTATTGGACGAACATTTAAAATCATCTTTAACCAAGATGTAAAGTCATTTCTAGTAAATTTCAAGATACTTAAGACTAATGTCTATAAAACAAAGAAGATTTAACTAAATTTATTTTAGGCTAACTTATAATTATGCTTTGGAAGCAAATTATTAATCTTTAAGATACGATAATAATACTTCTGAACTGACCAATAAGAAACATGTTTCCATCAGTTACCTATGATCAAGTGCTTATCATGCAACTTAATTTGATTATGACGTTCCGTACCTAGTTTGAATGGAGTATAGATCAGATTAAGGAACTGACAACCTTTAAAATCATCTTTAACTAAGATGTAACGACATTTCTAGTAAATTTCAAGATAATTAATACTATTTTCTATAAAACATTAAACTGAATTAATTTTCGACATAACTTGTGATGATTTTCAAACAAATTATTAATGTTTAAGATACGATAATAATATTATTGCCTAATATAATATTTGGTAAATCTAAAGATAAAAAATTCTCCCAAATATTTCACAGGCATCGATTTTTTTAGAAATATGGTTATGCAGTCAAACGATTTCGATAACTCGAAGCAAATTGGTTGGTAATGGCTTCCAGGGTGAGGCTTATTTGACAACTCGAACTAAATATTTGGCACAACCTTCGATAAGTTGAATTTCTCCTGCCTCAGATAAACTCCTCGAGGTATGGTATTTACATGATTACAACATCTTTAATTCTACATAGACGTATATTTAGTAAAGGTGTATCCAATCAAATGTCTTAAAGACAACACTTACAATGATAATGATTATATTTCACTACTTTGTATGGTAAAACTTCGTAGATAAAGCTATTCTGGAATGGTTTAATCGTTGCTTCTTTGAAAATGAAAATACAAATAACTGACTTTATATTTTAAAATAAATATTTTACATAATATAAATACATAATAATAATAATATTGATTGTATTATGTATTAGATATTTTATAGATTTCAAAATGTGGTTTTTGATAAGTAGCATACTTTAGCAGTATATTATTATTTGTTAAAATAAAAACAATAAAACCTTAGACAAAAAATAATGAGGTTGAAAAAACGCATCATGGGTTTCAGCCGATATTGAAATATTTAGTTTGATTTTAAATCTGTTCAATAATTAACAATTAGTTTCTACTCTCATTTCGTAAAATCATGCAGAGACGTCATTTATCAGAAACTGGCCGACATCGTGTTGTACGAATGGTTCAGGCTGGCTCAAGACAAGTTGATGTGGTCCTTGCATTTAATGTTGACCAATTCAGACTCTACGGTTTCTGGGGGCTGGACATCTGCGAGAGCTGTCCAGAGAAGGACGGGGAGACAGATTATTAATCAAAGAACTACGAGCGGACCCAATAAGGAACTGCACACGTCTCAGACAATACCTCAT
Organism: Aethina tumida; assembly: GCF_024364675.1. Classification (NCBI taxonomy): domain Eukaryota; kingdom Metazoa; phylum Arthropoda; class Insecta; order Coleoptera; family Nitidulidae; genus Aethina; species Aethina tumida. Next base: position 13,857,774 of record NC_065439.1, read on the forward strand.
TTTGGCTACTGGACGTCATATAAGCCCAAGGACAGTTTTAAATCGTTTTTTTGATGCGGGACTACGTTGCAGGAGACTCATAAGATAAATTTGGTATCACGAAAGAGAATTGTGACTTGAAGAGTGGAATACAGATGAAAGCAGATTTGTAGTATTTAGTGATAGAAGGTCATTATGAATTTGAAGACTTCCAAGTCAAAGAATAAACCTATGTTATGTGCTGGAAGTTCACGCACACCAAGATGGGTTCATAATGGTATGGACCGACATTTCTCTAGAAGGTAGAACGGAGCAACGATAACGTTAGAATGTAGGAGTTGAAGACCATTAATTGCTCATCAGCTCTATGCTCATACTACCGGAGAATTAAAACAACTTCATCCAGAATTATGGGACATTTTGGATCAAAAATCATTTGAATGACCTGATAACAAGTATGCTATGAAGGGTACAAGCTGTAATAGGATTAAAATAAATTTTAATTTGCCTTTGGTTTTAAAATAAGCTAAAAATATACTTAACTTTTTACGATCAATTTAGCTTAAATCATACTTACTTGATAAATACACATTTATAACTACCTATGTACAGAATTGGACAAAATTAGAGCGATTTTCTTTTTGATTAAATACTGAACAAGTACTTACGATATTGATTTTTGTTCCATTAATGAATAAAACACACACACATATATATATATATATATATATATATATATATATATATATATATATATATATATATATATATTTATTTAACCGCCTATACAGACCCACTTCGACATGTTGTATTAACGTTATCAGACCAAATTTGACGTTAACAGACCCGGCTCCGGGTCTGACAACGTATCATTGTTTTTCTCAATGGTTTTCGTATATACACCCTCTAAGGGGTGTCAGGGCAAATTTTCGATTGGGCCTGAAAAAGCGGCTGTATAACTACACTTATACGAATTTAGTTGAATGACAAATAGGGCAGAGGGCGCAAAATTTGTATAAAATTTTATACAAATACGCTATTAGACCCAGACTTTGAAATCAACGTTAACAGACCCTAAATTTGACAACTATGCATAAGCAGGTCAAGCTACTAATTTTCCGTTTAGACATCTCCTTTATTTAAAATACCCGAATTTGTATCTTTAACAATATTTCTAATTTATAAATTTTATTATTATTGTTATTTATTATTTATTATAAATTTATTTATTAAAATATGTAGTCCACAACATAACAAAATATTACAAACATTTGTAATGACAAAAGTCATTTGAACGAAAACAATGTTTGAAATACTACGAGCTCTCTTTTAGTAAAGTTAGTCTAATCATTCACAAATGCGATTGTTGGTGTTGTTATTAGAGTATTTTTTAAATATTTTCAGATATGTTTAGATTTAAATTGTCTGTTTGATAGAATAATTTGATTTTAACAAATACGTGCTCGTCTCCAAGAAATTTGAAACAATTTTACTTTAGATGATTGCTAAATATTAGTAGACATTGTAATAAGTCATAAGATAACTTGCTATAAGTTGTATCAACACCTTTAAGGTTTGCCCCAGGTATTTAATAGTTCTTCAATTATTGTCACTATATCAACAAAACTAAAAAATAGGGAACCGATGAAGCATGTATATTGTGGATACGAATAACAGGTTTTTCCGCCGTTACATATATTTGTGCAAGTGGTGACAATAAAACCCGTATATATGTCGGAAATTAATTTAAAATAATCGATTTAAAATTGTTACAAATTTTTAAATTGAAGAGATTATAATAGATAATAGATAATTAAGATCAATTTTTCTAAAAGAGCAAATGTTTTAATAAAATACTTTACTTGAGATAAATTTTTTGAAAATTTCAAAGTAAATATTAGAAGATTTGTGGAAATAAGTAATTCCATATTTAATAAATATTGCATAGAAAACAAAATAATGGTAGTAGTACTTGTTTTCAAGACAAATAAAACATAAGTTAACTATGTTTTTGAAACAAACACAGTAAGTACAATATTTTTTCTACAAAAAATTTTATGTTTTTAAAATAATATATTTTTTTCAGATACAGTTAGTTCAAAACTAGGCCTAAAACTCCGTTCCCCGCATTAATCATTAATAAAACCTTAGCCACTTTGGCTGTTCGGAAAGTATCTTCTGAAAGTCTATAATAAAAAACTATCAATTAACGATAGTTAATTTAATAAAAGAAAAATAAAGATCATAAGAATATAAAAAATAATATAATTAATATATTATTTTTTATATTCTTATTACTATTAATTATTTTCCTATAAAATTCCTTATGAGTCTTCTCTGTATGTCCCATAAATCTTGCTACCTGTTCCGTTTCATTCTGTTCAAAATTTACCAATTGAGGTATTGTTGCAATTTGCTTTCTAAATCTGGTACTGGTCAAAAGTTCTGGATTTTTAGCTCCAGATTTTTGTGCTAACTTTCTAATAATTGCTGATCCATTCATCCATTTATCTTTGGAACCTGGCCTTGCAAAAACGTGTTTATTTGTATTGGGAACTATATCGGTGGTCTTTCTAATTTCAAGTGATATATCAATATAGGATTGCATACGTTTTGTGAATAATATCGGCACGGGTTTACTGTTTTTTCCAAAGATATAGTTTTTTCAAATTCTGAAAGTGTACTTAAACATTCTTTCTGGTTAATAGTGATATTATGTTTTCCATAAGTTAATATATCCAAAAATTGAACTTCACCAATACATTTTCGATTAAAAACTAGAACCAAGCACAAAGTACTTTCTTCTAGTATTTTATAATTATAGCAAATACTTTCGTTTTCTTTTAATTTTTTATACGATTCATCGGCTATTATATGAAGTGAAAGAGAAAAAGCTTGAAATGTTTGATTTACTGCATAGAAGCCGCTTATAATTTTGCAAGAGGCTAGAATATTTGGGTACGTTTCAGGCTTTGAAGCATCTATAAGATTTTTAATTGTGGTAAATTTTTGTAACGCTAATTTTAATCTTACAAATTCTCGCATTTTGTTAGAAACTACTACTTCCCTTTCCCTTTTTTCTTAATGAAATTATAGCCAATCTTCTATCTTGACTGTTAACGGGCATATTTAAAATTTTCTGCACAATTTCTTCTTCTTTATGCAATCTAAATAAATGTCTTGAAAAATGTCCAACTTCCAAGATATTTTTCAAGATTTCTTCATTTTTATATTTGATTTCTGAGTCGTTTGAGGTATCTGATGATACATATTCATCAGCACTTTCTAGAATATTTGAAGATGACTAAGAGCAGGAGTCAGATATTCTAGTTTCAGTAGCAATCTCAGTTTACTTTTTAATTTTTCGCTAATTTGCTTATTGTAAAAATTTAAACATTCATGTTTAAATTCACTATAAGACTGTTAGACATTTAAAAGTAAAAATTTTAAAATGCAATCAATCTTGAAAAGTGGCAACGTTGTCGGGATTGGTAGCGTCGGTTAAGTACCTAGGTTTTATACAACGGGCTTCAAAAGTATGTTCACTTGTCTGGGTCTGGTATCGATTATTTAATATATAAAATTAGTATAAAAGTTTTTTTCTTTCCCCTCTTTTTGCCCCATAAGAGTTATTTTTATTTTGTTTATGGTTTTAGTCTTTATACACAAAAATTTCCATTAGAAATGCTGGGTCTGAGGTTGTCTGTTAGATATAATATGTCGGGTCCAACAACGCCTGTTGGATAATATATATATATATATATATATATATATATATATATATATATATATATATATATATATATATATATATATATATATATATATATATATATATATATATATTATATTTATATTTATGAACCATGTCACGTTAACGATGACATAAAAAAATAAAACTAGAAAATTGACGATTTATATCTTGGCAAAAGTAAAACGACTCTTCGTAAGAAATAAAAAAAGTAAATCCAACATAAAAACTTAACCTCACATCTTTTTGGCACAGATGAGATTAAACTGGAAATTATCATAACATTTTTTGTACAAACAAATTTGCCTTATTTGTGATGCAATTTGGTCTAACCTTTTTATCCACAATCTCACCCAACTTGGATTAAGATAGGAAGATTGAGCTGGCCACCTTATGATATTGATTTTTTGTTGAACAGATCATTCTTTAACAAGCTGGGCAGTGTGTTTGTGATCACTGTCATGCTGAAATATAATTTTGAACGGCATTTTCCATTCGTAATAGAGCATGAGCATGAGATTTTCTAATACGGAAGGAAGGAAAAACAACTCCAAATCGTAACACAGCACCTCCATGTTTAATGGTTGTTGTAACATATTTTGGATGAAGTCTACTGTTTTTAGGGTCACCATCATTTTCGAAAGTATTAAGTCTTCCTTCTCGATTCTTTTATGAAGGACAGGGTCTTCCGGGCAGCCTTGTCTCTTAAAATTTGAGTTGCGGACATTCTTGGATTATTTCTAATAAGCTTTTTTATGCGACTATCTAATGTTTTGGTGGTTTTTCTCTAAACCTTTTAATTATTTTTGATACAAAAAACGGTTCGCTTATAATTTTTTGCGATCTTCATGAATGTTGATCACTAGGCATTGTTCGTATTGTAAATTCAGTAATCATATAAGAAAAATATAAATACGACTGAAAAATACTCGAGTTGCTTCAATTTTGTCGCGTACATTGAATTGAATAAAAACTGTTTCTCTTCTATTGAATGTGAAAAATATGTGGGGAATAATTTAATTTTTAAACATTTTATTTAATATTTAAGATAGTTTCTCTAATTTTGTCTGATACTGTACGTATTTTATGTTGTGTGGTAACTGGAATATTTTTGTGGCAATTCATAGTTCGAGTTATTGAAGTTCGACTTTATTTTTCTCGTTTCTTTTGAAGCTGTATTAATAATTATTTATCAGTGCTTCAGGCACTCCATTTTAGGGATAATTAAGGCTTTTATTTTATTTTTTAATTTTTGGAAGGACAGATGACTTTAGTTCAGCTTTTTTTTTCAAGCTTTCTTATTTTAAAAAATATGACCAGAAAATTATAATAGAAAATATGGCAAATCTTCCCAGAGCAAAGTGTTGACATGCCGAATTTTTCCCTTGGCATCTCATGGTTTGATTTGTCGAAGTTCGACCGTTTAAAAAAAAAGCACAACACTAAAGACCATTAATACCGGATGGCATAACGGTATAATGCAGTTGTGGTACCTGAACGGCCATAAATTCCGGTAATAGTCCATTTGCCGGGCGGTTTTCCGACGCCGCGGCGGAATGAAAAAACCAACAAGTGAACGCAATCGCAGCCGACGCGCCCTGCTCCCCGTTTATAATGCAATTCGGGGCGTCCGCGTGGTGAGTTATGTTCGCGGGAATTACCGCCACTCGATCGCCACTTACAAGCATTACAGAAAATTGGAGGAGTTCAAAACCGGCGGCGGCAGCGGCGGCGGCGTACACAGAAACATTGGGATTCATTTCCTGCGACTGTTCGATCAAATGAATTGTTATTTCTAACGCAGTTTCGCTCATTTCCTTTTGTTTTCTAATTATCTTCGGTGATATATTGCGACTGTTGGCAGCCAAACGTTCCGTGCCTGTTTCGCAGCGGAATTTATGACGGACGTTTAAACGTATTGTGTTTTGTGTATTTCGATATTCGATTAACGTTGACGAAATTTTGTTCTTATTGCAGACACTATTAATAGAATATGTACAGGAACTCATATTTCGAAAAAGAGTAATACTTTTTTTGTTTTTATGATGCACTTTTACCGTAAAATTTAAAATGATAACTTGAAAATTTCAGATGTGTGTAACATTTTAATTTCAAGTGGAAACCATAATTATTAATTAATTTTTTCATTTAAATGTGAAAAAAAAAATATATTATAAATATTATTGTATTTATATTTTTACATATTTATTTAATTTTTTATTATTATTTATTTAAAATTATGGTAAATAATATCAATGATAATGTTCATTATTGGGTCCTAAATAATGATTTTTAATATTTGTCTAAAAATATTATTTGGATATATTTAGTTTTAACTACTGTCCTGTTGACAATCACGTGTACTGTGGTTGAAAAGCACAGTACTTTATTTTGTACTTTATGTCAATACACTATAGAATTATTTTCTAAAAATATATTTCAAATATATGAATTCATGTTTTCGTATTTTGTATATATTGAGATATATAAAATTACTTTACCTAAGATATAACCATGTTTCTGAAAAAATTCGGTGGTTATGAAACATTTAGAAGGATTTTTCAGTTTTCAAAAATTATATTGGACAATAATATTATTATCGTATCTCAACCATTAATAATACATATGACTGAAAATCAATCAATCAAGTTATGGTGAAAATAAAATCAATTTAGTCTTATTTGTTTTATAGACAAAGTTATTAATTATCTTGAAATTTACTAGAAAGAACTAAAAGTTGATTTTAAAAGCCAATAATGTTAAATCTGGACACATGCCAGTCCTTGAATCTGATCTATACCCCATTCAAACTAGGTATGGAATATCATAAACAAATTTAATTACATGATCTCACGTAACTGATTGATAACATGTTTCTTATTGGTCACTTCAGAAAGGTTGGCTAATGTTGATAGCTATTTTATAATTAAATTTTGACAGGGTAAGATTCGGGCATAAAGAGTATTGCCCCATTATTTAATTTTTTATTATTTATTTAAAATTAAGGTAAATAGTTCCAATTATAATGCTCATTTTTATGTTAAATAAATGAGTCCAAACGAATATTTTTTAATATTTGTCTAAAAACATTATTATTTCGTACTGGTTATGTAACATTTGGGAGGATTTTTTATTTTTTTTTAATTACTAAAAATTATATTATTATCATATCTTAACAATTAATATTACGTTTGAAAATCATCATCACAAGTTAAGGTGAAACTAAGATCAGTTAAGCCGTCTTTGTTTTATAGACAACAGTACTAATTATCTTAAATTTACTAGAAATCCTTATATCTTAGTTAAAGCTGATTTTTAAAGACTCCTCTAATAATGATAAATCTGGACACATACCGGATCTTGAATTTGGTATATACTCCATTCAAACCAGGTATAGAATATAATAAACAAATTTAGTTGTATGATAAGCACTTGAATACATTGATTGGTAACTGATGGATAACATGTTTCTTATTGGTCAATTCAGAAGGGATGGTTAGTGTTGATATCTATTTTATAATTAAATTATTAAATTTTGCCAGGATAGGATTGGGACATAAACAGTATTGTCCCATTGTGATTACTTATTTATTTAATATATTAAATAATTCCACTCATAATGTTCAGAATTATGTTACATTTTTGAGTCCTAAAGAATGTTTTTAATATTTGTCTAAAAATTATATTTGGATATATTTAGTTTTAAATACTTGCCTTGTCGACAATCACGTACTATGATTGAATAGTAAGGATTACATTTTACTTCACATTGTACTTTATGTGAATACACTATAAAAATACTTTCTAAAAGTATATTTCAAATATATGTATTCATAATTTTGTATTTTGAATATATTGAGATATATTAAATTATCTTTACCTAAGATATTTCTGAAAAAATTCGATGGTTATGAAACATTTGGGAGTATTTTTTCATTTTTTTAATTATCAAAAATTATATTGGAAAATAGTATTATTGTCGTATCTTAACCATGAATAATATGAAAATTATCATCACAAGTTATGGTGAAAATAAAATCAATTAAGTCTTCTTTGTTTTATAGACAGTTATTAGTGATTTTGAAATTTACTAGAAATATCGTTATATCTTAGTTAAAGTTGACCTTAAAGGCTCGTCCAATAATGATATATCTGGTATTTGGTATAGTTTACTTCACTCCGTACTTTGTTTGAATACTCTATAGAAATATATTCATATATATGTTATGTATTTATATTTTTTATTTTGTGTATTGAGATATATTAAATTATCTTTATCTAAGATATAACCATATTTATGAAAAAAATCGATGGTTATGTAACAGTTGGGAGGATTTATAATTTTTTTAATTACTAAAATTTATATTGGACAATAGTCTTATTATCGTATCTAAACCATTAATAATATATTTGAAAATCATCATCACAAGTTATGGTGAAAATAAAATGAATTAAGCCTTTTTTTATAGACAAAGTTATTAGTTATCTTGAATTTACCAGAAATATCGTTACATCTTAGTTAAAGATGATTTCAAAAGCTCGTCCAATGATGATAAATCTGGACACACTCAGTTTTTGAATCTGATTTATAATCCATTCAAATTACATGTTAAGAAATGTGTACAATATTATATATGTGAATGTGAGAAATATTAAAAAAGGCGTTTGGTATTTCCATTTATTTTTACCAATTTAACTGCCAATAACTTATTACAAATGGGACCATCGTAAAATGTTCATATCATTCGATTTTTATTCTTTATTGATAATATATCCTATATCGAAAATGAATATTTGCTGAAATCTTATGTAAAAATATGAAAAAAACGTGTATTGGCATAAGGGTGCTTTGAATGAAAATATGAAATTTAAAAACATGAAATTTTATTTTATTAAACACTTATAACCTCTCAAAATAAACAATATCACATTAAAATATATACATTTCAAATATATAATTCAAATAAATTTAAAATAAGTTAAATTTTGGAATAATAATCCAAATAAAATTTAAACAAAAATAAAACATTAACTTTTCCTATAATTAAAAAATGGAATAATATTTATAAGTTTCAATTTGAAAAAACAACTTTCAGATAAACTGGAATATATTGTAATGAAACTATTAAAAAAATAGATTACCCTGTGTATAGAAAAACTTCGGCGACCTCTGCTATTTGGCCATCTGATACAGTTAATTCTGAGTTTTAAGAGAAGAGCTTTTTTCCTTGTTTAAGAACAAATTGAGGACTGCTTAATCCTCCCCTTTAAAGTTTATAAGCTTAATTTTCCAACTTCCAGACCGTTTTATCCGGCGAATTAATCTAATTTAATTAAAAGAAAAAAGATTAGCGAGGTAATCCAATAAAGTAGAGTCGAAACTGTAAATTTAACGTGGACCACAAAAAAAAAAAGAAAAATAAGTAATAAGCAAAATCTGGATCTGAAAATACGTGAGAGAAATAATCTCAGTTATTAATTTGAGGGAGGTTTTGTTTTTTTTTTTTTGAATGTGACTTGGACATTAATTAACACGGAACGATTATTGAGCAGATAATTGGAAATAATGGAAATTCGGCGGACCGAACAGAATTATATTTCCGTATAATTAAATCGAAGGGTTGATTGGCGTTTTCGTTTCGACATTTCTATTCAATTTGAATCGATATGCGAATCTGACGAACCTCAATTATGAAAATCTGTTCTGTATTATTTTTCTAAGTGATGAAAAATGAATTCGTTTATAATTTTTCAAGTTGAATAGAATTTTACCTTTGATTTTTTGGTTGGAAATACAACATTTTATTATTGAACTTCGGGCCCAAGTTTATAAAAGTTCTCCTGGGTCCATAATTCTTTCGAGCTACGATATAAAAATCGCTGATGTGATTTTTTACAACGTGTTATATGGGTAAAAACGTGTTTTATGACGTTTATAAATTAGGTTATCAATTTGATGGTTTTACCTTTTTCTGGGCTAATTAAGTTATACTAGGTTTACAAAATTAATTATGTTTGGAGTATGCACTTCAGTAATAAATTAATAAAATATATAAACGTGTCAAATTTTGTGATGTATATAAAATACTTAAATGTAAATATTTATGCCACCATCTATGTAAACATAAATTAATTGGTTTGTAATTAAATGTAAAAATTACAAGTAAAACCTATCCGAAACAACCTAATTCACGTTTTATTTTGGGCAATATAAATAATAAATGTAATAAAATAATTAAAAGTGGGTCACTGTCATAAATATTATTTCACAAAAAATAAATACAGTAATGAAATACGCTCTATTTGTACAATATTTCTAGACCTCAAAACATAACGAAAATAACTTCGTTTGAGCCGAGTTTACGGATGCGTATTCGGGTTGTTTGATTCCTTGACACTGTAACTTATTTTGGGAATTTTGTGATGGATCGATAATTCAATGAATTTCGCATTCAAATTTAAGTTATTGGAATTGAGTATTTTCTATATTTTAAGCGGAAGATTAAAATTATAGTCAACAAACGTTATTCTTGGCAGAAAAATATTGTCTGTGATGTCAATAAGTTAGAAAGAAACTTTATTCTCTCCTATGAATATATAGGATAACACTAAAGAAGTCTATTAAATTATTACAAAATGTTGCATATAGTGCTGACCCTGTTTCAACAATTTACTCGATAAATTTATTAGAAAAATTGTAAAATGAAGACTAAGAGGAAACAGTAAAAAATAATAAAGTTCTATTCAATATATCTATAAAGTTGCAAGTTGGGCCAGTCCCATTCAATTTTGGTGCACTAGTTTAAATAATTTAATAATTTATTAATTTCCACTCGACTTTCAAACCTTAAAGGTAAAAATTTATTATTTTTGAGTAAATTGTGAAACGTGTCCTGTTAATGAAGTACAGATGTGTAAATAATGATATAAGGAAACTTTTGACATAACTATGTTTTTCTTATTTGTTGCAAGATTGTCACAGTGAGTAACAATGTTTTGGAACTATTTGGAAAAAATGTTATCCATTTTATATCTTTGTTATTTGATACATTTCATATTTGGTAAACAATTATTACTATTTCGACTCCTATCTTTTTCATTTTGTTTTGACGTCATGAAAAATATTATGAATATACCGGGTGATTCACTTAACTTATTCATTAGAAGTTTATAGATGACAAAAAAGAGTACTAATTTGATATTTTTACAGCAATTATAACTTGAGTTGAACTTCTTTTCTAATTTATTTTCAACAAAATCTTATTTCCGGTTTCGCCGAAAGTGATATCACTTTCGTTATTTTCAAGACAACACACTATATACATACCTCTCTACCACGTCCTATATTTAAACACAATAGTTTTTGAGATATTATTTTCCAAAAATTTTGACAGGTTGTTGGTTTAACTAATATTTTTGTAAAGCCACCAATTTTGATGCTGAAGAGCTCATTTTTGGTATACACGTTAACCAAAGTCTAAGGAACCATTATTAAATGTACTCAAATTTTATACGAGGTGTTCGTATTTACGTTTAATAATTATAATACTTAAAAATTTTCTTATTTTTATTGGATCACCACATATGTTTCAGTTGGTATATATAATTAAATTGTTTATAAAAAACATTTCTCTACCCATATATTTTTTGGTAAAATCTCTATTAATATTCATTTTATGTAAAGGGAAAGCTCATACTTAATAAACTACCTGTATAAAATTTTAGAGTAATAATACTGACTTCCCATACTTGGTTAACGTGTATGCCAAAAATGAACTTTCCAGCATCAAAATTGGTGGCTTAACATTCGTCAAAATTTAATTAAAATCTCAAGAACTATTGGATTTAGGAATAAGACATGATATATCTGTTTTATTTGCAATTACATATAGAATTTTAAAAATCAAATATACATATATAGTGTGTTCCATTAAAAACAATAAAGTTAATGTATTTCTTATAAGAGTTTGCACAAATTTGATTAATATATGCGTAAATAATGGTATTAGAAAACTTTTTTTTATTTATTTCAAGCTCGTTTCAGTGTATAACGATTTTGTTAAAAATAGAAAAAAATACCCATTTTATAACAAAGATATCATATTAAAAACTAAAACACTAAGAAATAAAATGAAATATGTTAAAAAGAAATAATTTAAAATGTAATCAATGTATTTATATGTATATCTATTTCTGGTGAAGAAGGAAGCTTGATCATGTTTAGATATGGTGACCATGGATCTTAAACAAGTTGATGCTGAGGTTGGAAAAAGTATATTACGTTTTTAACTTTTAACTGAAAAATGACATAATTATATTCAACAAAATAATCGCTGTTATAATCAGCAACATTCTATTTTTATGTCACGACAAGGTGGATGAGGTATAATTTCTTATTTAACCCTGCAAGTTTCCTTTACGTCTGTAATATGATATCTGGCCTTGCGTTGAAGAAGCAAAACAAATTTACTATTGTATATGGTCTATACGTATTTCAATAACAATCAATTTGAGATTCTTAGTATGTAATTACATAATATGTAAAGTTTCTAGGGCAATCCACAATACTGCAACATTTTTTGTGGATTAAGATTTTTAAAAATAGTTTGTCACCATATTTACCAGGTTAAAACTGTTGTCCAGACCGGAGAAAATTGTGGTAATAAATTTTTTTTCGTCTCATTTAATATTATGATTAATAGAATGCTCATTTGTGTCGCATGTAAGGAGATAATTGGCAATTGCTAAACACGACACTTTTTCACTAAATTTATTTGTGCAACTTTTTGATGAAATTAATTCTATGAAGTTTCATTTTAATCGTTGATTCTGCACAATTTATTGATATATTGACTTCAGGACGATCTTGCCACTGTTCATCCTCATTCATTGTCACTTTTAAACTACCAGAGTCGTGGAACCTCACGCATTGCTTATATGACATGTTTTTTCTGTTGCTTTAAGTTGTTTTTTAACTTGTAAAGTCTATTTGCAAGGATTATAGCACATTTTTTAACAAAAAATTGCTTTAAGTAAAATGCTAGGTAGAACGTAATAAAGCTTTTAAATAATATACACAGTTTTATACAAATATATAAAAATACAATTTTCCTTATTTGTAAGAAAGTGACACGCTTTAAGAATTAGATTACTATTTCAATATCTATTTCAGTATTACACTGTATGAATATTTATTATTATTTCAGCTGTATCCTTAACATATGTCTCACAGTTATTCCTAAAAAATATATTAATATAACTTTATTAAAATTTCATAAATTCATTAAAAATTAATTTTAATATAACTTTTATTTAAAATTAATTAAAACTTCATTTAATGAAATGAAAAGAAAAATTTTCTCGTAATCAAATATTAAACATAAATGTGAATTAAAAAATAATTTCCCACAATGATTACCTTGTTTATTTAGATTTATTCAAGGGAAACATTTTCAGTGAATTCAGTTTTTTCAGTTTTACTAATGAATCTCAGAAACTATAAGGGTGGCTAAAGCTATGAGTACTTTTAATAGCATCAGACCCGTAAATATTTCGCAAACATTTACCCACGTTTGTACAGTACATTAGGTTTTTAACTTTTAACTATAAAATGACTTTTTACCAACATTCTATATTTATGCCATAAGAAGGTGGATGAGGAAGAATTTCATATTTAACCTTGCGAAGCTTCCTTTGTTTCTCTAATAGGACATCCGGCCTTGTGTTAAAGAAGCAAAACAAATTTTCTAATGTATATAATTTATAAGTATTTAAATAACAATCAAATTGAAATTCTTGGTAAGTAATTAATATGCAAAATTCTTAGGACATGTGTGGGCTGTTCCACCATACTTGCCAGTTTAAACCTATTGTCAACACCGATGAGAATTGATGTATTCAATTAATTTTTTGTCGCATTTAATATTACGATCAATAGAATGCTAATTTCTACAGATAATTTAGTTATTCTCACTTTATTTATGTGGAATGCACTTATGCAACTTTTTGATGAAATTCACTTCATGAAATCTCTTCTTAATCGTTGATTTTTAGTAGTTTATTGATATATTGTGGTATCACTCAATTTCTTCGTTGGTACAGGATTCAGGACGATTTTGCCACTGTTCATTTTCAGTCGTTGTCATTTTTTAACCAACGAAAACAAAATCGAGGAGCCTCATCACATCTCCAAACGTATTGCATATGCGACGTGCCCCTTCTATTGCTTTAAATTGATTGTTTAACTTGTAAAGCCAATTTACAAGAGTTATAGCACATTTTTTAACAAAAAATTGCTTTAAATAAAGTGTAGGAGAAAATAAATAGCATAGCTAGGTAAAGCTCAATAAAATATATTTTTTCTTATTTGTAAGAAAGTGACACGCTTTAAGAATAAGATTACTATTTTAGTATTTCAGTATCTATTTCAGTATTACACTGTATGAATATTCATTAATTTTTCAGCTGTATCCTTAACATATACCGCATAGTTTTTTATTATATTCCTAAAAAATATAATTAAGTTTATTAAAATTACATAAATTAATTAAAAATGAATTTTGATATTACTTTTACTGAAAATTAATTAAAAGTTAATTAAATAAAATGAAAAGAAAAATATTCCCACACTCAAATATTAAACTTAAATATGAATTAAAAAATAATTTCCCACAATGATTACCTTGTTTATTTAGGTTTATTTAAGGGAAACATTTTCAGTGAACTCAGTGTTTTCAGTTTTACTAATGAATCGCAGAAACTACAATGCTGGTTAAAGATATGAATACTTTTAGTAGTATCGGACTCGTAAATATTTCGCAAACATTTACCCATGTTTGTACAGTACATTATGTTTCTAATCTTCTATTGTAAAACTTCTTATTCAATAAAATAATCACCATTCATGTCATAGTAAGGTGGATGAGGAAGAATTTCTTATTTAACCCTGCGAAGTTTTTCTAATAGGACATCCGGCCTTGTATTGAAGAAGCAAAACAAATTTTCTAATGTATATAATTTATAAATATTTAAATAACAATCAAACTCAAATTCTTGGTAAGTAATTAATATGTAAAATTCTTTGGACATGTGTACTTACCAGGTTAAACCTGTTGTCCACTCCGACGAGAATTGCTGTATTCAATCCATTTTTCATCGCATTTAATATTACGATCAATAGAATGTTCATTTTTGATGCTTCCAAGGACATAATTGACAATTGCCAAACGGGTAATTTTTTTATTCTCACTTTATTTATGTGGAATGAATTTGTGCAACTTTTTGATGAAATTCAAATTATTAAATATCTTCTGCGTCGTTGATTTTTCGTAGTTTATTGATATAATGAGATATTACTCAATTTCTTGGTTGGTAGAGGTTTTAGGATGATCTTGCTGTTGTTCATCTTCATTCATTGTCATTTGTAAACCAATGCAAGTCAGGGAGTTTCATCACATCTCCGTTCTGTTGCTTTAAATTGATTGTTTAACTTGTAAAGCCAATTTACAAGAATTATGGTACATTTTTTAACAAAAATTTGTTTAAAATAAAATGTAGGAAAAAATAAATAGCATAGAGCGCAATAAAGCTTTCAAATAATATACACAGTTTTATATAAAAATATGAAAATATAATTTGCCTTATTTGTAAGAAAGTGACACGCTTTCAGAATAAGATTACTATTTTAATATTTCAGTATCTATTTCAGTATTACACTGTATGAATATTTATTTAATATTTTTCAGCTGTATTCTTAACATATACCGCACAGTTTTTTATTATATTTCTAAAAAATATAATTAACTTTATTAAAATTACATAAATTCATTAAAAATGAAGTTTTATATAACTTTTGTTTAAAATTAATTAAAAGCTCATTTAATATAATGAAAAGAAAAATGTTCTCGTACTCAAATATTAAACGTAAATATGAATTAAAAAATAATTTGCTACAATATGATTAACTTGTTTATTTAGAATTGTTCAAGGGAAACATTTTCAGTAAATTTAATTTTTTCAATTTTACTGATGAATCGCAGAAAACAAAATGGTGACTATTAGTAGTATCAGAATGGTGAGTATTTGTAAATGTTTACCCACGTTTGTACAGTACATTATGTTTTTAACTTTTAACTGTAAAATAACAACTTTTTATTCAACAAAATAATTACCATTAAAACCAGGAATTTTTTACCAATATTAAATAACAATCACATTGAAATTATTAATGTAATTAATATGTAAAATTCTTAGGACAATCCATTATACTGTCATCAACATCTTTCGTGGGTTCAGATTTTTTAAAGGACTGTTCATTCATACTCACCAGGTTAAACATGTTGTTCAAATCGACGAGAATTAATGTAATCAACTCATTTTTAGTCGCATTTAATATTACGATCAATAGAATGCTAATTTCTGTTGCTTGCAAGGACATAATTGACAATTGCCAAACGGGTAATTTTTTCATTCTCCCTTTATTTATGTGGAATGAATTTGTGCAACTTTTTGATGAAAGATATATTGAGGTATCACTCAATTTCTTCGTTGGTGTAGGGTTAAGGACGATCTTGCCACTGTCATTTTTAAACCAACGAAAAGAAAGTCGAGGCACCTCATCACATCTACAAACGTATTACGTATGCGACGTATCCCTTCTGTTACTTTAAATTGATTGTTTAACTTGTAAAGCCAATTTACAAGAATTATAGCACATTTTTTAACAAAGAATTGCTTTAAATAAAGTGTAGGAAAAAATAAATAGCATAACTAGGTAGAGCCCAATAAAGCTTTCAAATAATATAGACAGTTTTATACAAAAATATGAAAATATAATTTTCCTTATTTGTAAGAAAGTGACACGCTTTAAGAATAAGATTACTATTTCAATATTTCAGTATCTATTTCAGTATTACATTGTGTGTAACTGTAGGTATGTATTTATTAATTTTTCAGCTGTATCCTTAACATATAAAGCTTATTTAATTAAATGAAAAGAAAAATATTGTCGTACTCAAATATTAAACGTAAATGTGAATTAAAAAATAATTTCTCACAATATGATTAACTTGTGTATTTAAATTTATTCAAGGGAATTCAGTTGTTTTCAGTTTTACTGATGAATCGCAGAAAACACAATAGTGGCTAAAGATATTACCGTAGTACTATTAGTAGTATCAGAGCGGTGAATATTTCGCAAACATTTACCCACGTTTGAAGATGTCGAATTTCAAACAAATACCGACCAAAAATCTCCTTGATTGTCTTTGAACTAACGCAAAGTGTAAACAAAACCGCGATTAAAAATACACGAGCGACGTTCTGTTTATTTTACGATAGAAATTTTAATATGCACGGCCATAGTTAACGATTGAAATTTCCTATTATCCAGATTTCGCCTCCCGATTATTAATAGCCGTGAAATTCAAACGTTATTAAATAATTAGCCTTTGAACGACGACTCTAACTAAAGAGAATCGATTTTAATTGAGACCGTAAACAGGCCGGGATCTTTTCTTATTTTAACAAAAACGTTCCGCAGTTTTTAATGAACCCCTAACTGAAACGCAATTTCCTGCGTCGATTAAACCTTAAAATGCTCATTATTATCAAAAGAGTAATTTGGAATGATTTTCGAACCGTTGAATCAAACATTAGCCGGGTCTTATACCGTTTCCACCGTTTATTTATTTTGCTACACAAACAATTCGAGCTCGATTTCTTGTTTATAATTAACACCCGAACGTTTAATTACGAGCATAACGTTACGTGTTCGGAATTTCCATCTAAATTCAGATTTTCTTCCACGGCAAAAAATCAACACGTGCTCATTTACGGGTTTGAATTTGAATTATTTTTTTCCCCCTTCCGTGGTTATCATGCAAAAGAGTTTTGCGTTCGAAAATCGAGTCGATGCGACGTGAATTTTAAAATCGGGTGCGATTTTTATTATTCAAATAATCAGAATTTTAATCCGTTTAATTAATTTCGTCGGTTTTATTTATAATGAATTTGTCCGCAATCGCGTTTTATTTTATAAAATGTATATGAATTAGTTAATTAAATGATCGGGTAATCGGCTGATGAATTAATGTTTATTCGTTTTAAATACAAGAGTAAATTGATTAAAAATTTTTGATTTTCTATTGACCTAAATAATATATTTAACGTCACGTTAAATTGAGTGAATTGTGTGACTGTGATGAAAGGTGACGCGTTAATTACTTCACATGAAATATACAGGATGTCAGGGAATGTTAAATCAAATTTTAACCACGATGACCTTTCAAAATTAGACAAAGTATGTATTTCGGTTAAATTTGACGTTGGAAGTGTTTTGTTTCCAAGGTACTTTATTTTCTAATTTGTTCCAAGGGCGTCCCAGTAATACTGAAATATTTATATAAAATACTTAATTCTTGTTAAATTAATTTTATAATTATTAAGTGTCTAAATGTTTCGTACCTCCCATTATATACAGATAGTTTTATTTACATAACTTTTATATCGAGTAAGGTTCTTACCCGTTATGGTTTACTGCACAAATTAGAGATCAACGAGTCAGATAGATATCCGGAGTTATATCTCACCATTGTGTTTCCCCGATTCGTCGGCAAAACTGAAAAAAAAACTTAATCCACTGAAAATGTTTCCCTTGAATAAATCCAAACGAAAACGTTAATCATATTGTGGGAAATTGTTTTTTAATTCACATTTATGTTTGTTATTTGATTACGAGATTATTTTTCCTTTCATTTCATTAAACGAACTTTTAATTAATTTCAAACAAAAGTTGTATCAAATTTTATTTTTAATGAATTTATGTAATTTTAATAAAGTTAATTATTTTTTTAGTAATTTGATATAAACTGGTCGATGTAAGTTAGGAAAGGATGTGCCTGAAAACTTTTAAATATTCATACGGTGTAATACTGAAATAGATTCTGAAATAGTAAACTGATTCATTCATACAAATGACAATATGTTATGGGTTAATATGAATCTGAGAATTTAGTTCTTTAAGATTTATTTACATATTTATTATATTATACAAGGTGTTTTAAAATATGTGGTCAAAATTTGGGATCAGGTAAAACACGTCCAATATTTTCATAATCTTTGATTCAATAGTGTTAAAATTTGGTATGCATTATCCTAAAATACATACTTACAATTGATTATAATAATAAATTGTTTCTATAATGAGACAATGAGGTGTTCCCTACTTTTCCCCTCTGTATTTTCGATGCAATTGAATATTTTTTAAAACTATTAAATTTTTCATATTCTTTGCACAATTTGGAAAAAAATGTACTCTCGATTAATTTTGATTATCACAGTTGTTTTTGAGATATTTAAATTTTAATGTTTGAAGAAAGTTACAGTTACAGTTCCATACAATGCAAAATCAAGTAGATATCTGTTGAAATAACCTTAGATTGTATTTATCTTTGTATTTAAATTTGTAACTAGTAATAATGTACACAAACTCTGAAGATGTTGATACGTTATTAACCCTAATTAACCCTTAATTATAACATCTTTCTGCCCACTGAGCGACGTTTACGTGAAACAGACTCATTAAGAGCTAAAATTACAGATAGATAGACAATACCAAAAACAGTTAGAACACTTGCAAATGAAGACAATATCTTGATTTAGTTGATGTAGATCCAATTATTGGTTCGAGACGTGTGTCACAAAAAACTAATGTATCGCATTCAGTAGTTTGGAGAACTGTACAAGAACAACAGTTGCATTCTTAACATTATCGATAAACTCAAGTTCATTGAGAAAGAATATACTGTTAAGATTGAAATTTTGTCAATAACTTCGAATCGATCATGAACACCCTTATCAAAAATAATTTTTTATGATGAAGCAAATTTAACAAGAAATAATGTTTTTAAAATGCACAACAAATTCGTTTAGACTGGTGAAAACAATTTCTAGAGTTTCTAAAAGCAATACTTAGACATACGGTGACTATCCGAAAATCTTGGAGACCAT